>NC_051309.1:11231997-12491997 GCF_015220235.1 Choloepus didactylus
ATTACACAATATTGTCCACCCCACAGAAGATACTTAACAGATCCAGTAATTGCCCAGTATCCTTGTCAAACAGAGCATTTTCTCATTCATTCTGCTGGAATACTGTTCTGAGATTTTTATTAAAAGATGTAGAAATTCTGCCTTGCTGGCTCAGTCTTCACCAATTGTGCTTTCAGTGTTGTGCCAGTTAGCATATGCTTATTACAAACCACCCCAAAACTTAGAGGCAGGAAGCAAGTCATTTTATTTATCTCACAAAACTGTGGGCTCACAAGTTGTTTCTTCTCGCCTGAACTCTGCTGGACTCTTTTGCATCTGTGGTAAGCTTCCAGGCCAGCCGGTGTGTGAACAACATCGGATGGCCTATTCCTGTGCCTGACAGCTGGTTGGCTGTCTGCTGGGACACCTTGGTTCTCCTCCACCTGACTTCTCCTGCTTCAGCAGGCTAGTTTGGGCTCTTTCGTGGCAAGCCTAGGGTTCCAAGAACAGCAAGAAGGAAAACCCCAATGCACAAGTGCTTTCCACATTTCTGCCTGCATCATGTTTGTTAATGCCCTGATATGAATAGAATCACGTCCCCCACAAAAATATGCCCAAGTCTTAACTCCGTGGCTCTGAACCCATTTGTAAATAAGATCTTTGAAGAAGTTATTAGTTAAGTTGAGGCCAAACTGAATCAGGGTAGGCCTTAACCAATATGTCCAGAGTTCTTATAAGCAAAGGAGATTTGGTCATGGTGGGAGGGAAAGAGACAGAGGTGACAGAAGACAATGTGATGGAGGCAGAGATTGAGATACGGATTACTGGCAAGCCACCACCAGAGTTCTACAGACTTCAAAGGACCTCCAAACTGTGAGACAGTAAATTCCTCGTTTAAGCCAATCAGTCCGTGGTATTTGATATAGTAGCCCTGGCAAACTCGCACATAACTCATCGACCAAAGCAGTGCATGCGGCCAGCTCCTTGTTATGGGATGGTGAGATAGACTCCACTCCCTGATGCTCCGGAGCATCTGCAGGGTCACACAGCAAAGCAGAGTGCATCCCGGGGCAGGACAATTCGGTGTCTGTGTTTGCATGCAATCTATCACAATTACAAGTTGCTATTTTTGTTTTATTTGCTATTTCACAGAGTCTGGAAGTAATGAAGGTGTGACACATCTTCCATGTGAATATGCTTTCTGCAAAACTTGAGATTGCTTCCTTCAAAATGTCTTCTGTGGGGGTGTGACAAACCCCTCTGGCTTTAGTTAGAAAAAGAACACTTTCAGGGCTTAGTGCTGACAGGAAATCTCTCCCTCATTACTCATGAGCCATTTGCTTCCTGTTTCACCTCAGATGCCCCCATCCCTCCATTCCGTCACTTGCTGAATGTCACACCTGGAACCAAGAGCCATCTGCTGGTGGTTTCGCTGGGATTCTGGGGTTTTACCGACTTAACACTCATTTAATTGGACACTGCCTTAAAGTCAGAGTTAGCACCTTCTAGAATTTCTGATAATAAAGTAATAGTCCCTAAAGAAGTTTTAAACTTTTTTATGATACTTTCTTTATCATTCTGGAATTCTATTTTACGTAACTTCTCTTAACCAGAAGCTTTGTAACTGCACCGCTACAAGAAAAAAGTAATAATACCATCTACCACATATCTTCTAAATGCCAGTAAATTTATATACAATTTATTTAATCCTTATTATGTCTTTTTGTCAGCACAAAAACACCATCTGAGAAATTATATAACCTGCTTTAAAATTAAAGGTACTGGTTTCAAATTCAGCTTTCCCTTTTGGCAGCTAAGAAACCTGTCTGAGCCTCAGATATTTTATCTATAAAATAATGCCATTATGCTAATACCCACTTCAAAATGGTACTCTAAAGATGAAATTGAATAATGTGTGGGAGAAAGCTTTGTAAGGTGATAAGTAAGAATATTTATACTCCTGCAACTCACTGCAGGTCAATGGGAAACTATAGAGAGCTGGGTTTATAAACAGCTCAGTCACTCCACAGTCAGAGGGGTAAGAGAAGGGATGGAAAAGGAAGAAAGTGCTAGTAAGGTGTTGTCACTAAATTTTAACACCATGTTCAACAGTGCAAACATTTTTGGACATATTCACTGTGCTAGATACTGAAACCATAGGATATTAGTCAAAATGAAAAACATACTATGGAAGCTGAATCTGAGCTAATAGGACTTTTTTTTTTTTAAAGGAGATTTTCAAATACAATTAAACACATTTTTTAATCCTTGGGCTAGAGTGCTTTTTTTTTTTTTAAATATCCCCACAGTAAATTCCTTTTTTCCTTTAAAATTTCTTTGGAGTTCCGATCACAAAGCCTTGGCAAAGGGGCAAAAACTGGGCAGGGAAATGTACAAGCGTTCATTTCTATTGCCATTTCTTTTTTCTTGCCACACAAACCAGAAGAGGTGATTTGGGGGAGGGCAAGTGCAGGTGTGGAATGGAAGGTTTACTTTACATTAATCTTTGATTTATCGCTGAATTCAAGCCTATGAGTGAATAGATGCTGCCCCCTCCCCATCTCTCAGATTTACCTAGCACAAATATTTTCTTGTTCATTAGCCATTCATGAGCATTCCTCCAAAGGTACACTGAATTATTCATACACAAATAGATGTTTAGGAACTATGTAACCGCGAATGTTTAGCATGGTTGGATAGTGAAATACACTCTGGCAGTTCAAGAATTAAAGTTCAAAAATATTTTCTGTCTAAAAGAATGAGTTGTGGAAGAAAAAGTTTAGTTTATAGTAAACAAGGTAGGAGTGAAAATGTCTTTGTTTCAGTTTTGAGAACAGAAAAGTTACTATTTTGCCATAAAAGCTGATTAAAATACATATTATGAATTTTAATGGTTTTTTAATAACTTTGGCCAGTTAATATCGTCTCCAAACCTTTCATTAAAAATAAAGTCCACCCCTCTCTATTTTCAAAGTAGCGTCTCCATACTTTTATGGAAATGCTGGGAAGAGAGATGGGAAAGCTTAAGGAGAGAGAGGAAAAAATCTGCCTACACACATTACCCAAAAACTACTGCTCAGTCCTTTTCTTGCCAAAAGCAGTCATTTAACAACTTCAATTAAACTTTCAATGAACTTCAATTGAGAGCCTACCGGAAGGCCTTTTCCTAAAGGAGCTATGCATACTTTCATAAAAAAGCTTTTCTTTCTTTCTCTCTCTTTTTTTTCCCTTTGACTCTTTCCAGTAAAAGAGCAAATCAAGTGATTGACATTCAATGGAAGAGGAAACACCTTACCTGCAACAGGCAACTTCATTTCTCAATACAATTGATTTTGTAATTACTTTTTGGGGGATGGGGGAGTATATTCTCAGTAACAACAATTTCATTAAAAAAATTAATTATAGGTCTTCACTCTTTCAGTATAATCTAGTCTATGGGTTGTATTCATAAAATTATTTCTGTCAGAAAAACACACACACAGAAACAAACAAACAAAAAAACGCTTCTAGCTGCATGTTTCATTTTCAGAGCAATAAATAAGAAGGACTGACTTCTCATAATTTCTCCCAAGATGCAAGGAATTTAGATGCTCTAAGGGGTTGGACTGTATGTATTCTTATTGAAATTAGGGAACATAATGAAGAATTTCACCAACTACCTGGTGTTGACCCAGGACTCTAAAGAAGGGGTGAGGGAAAAGTGAAAGGCATCGATGCAATCATTTGAGGAATAAGACACAATGTGCTGGACCAAGTCTGCAAAGAGGTGAGTTAGATCCTCACAGGACGTCCTGCAATGTGTCAAGTATCTCCATTGTCTTCATCCATAAACTGTAGGCTTATTCTTGGAAATTCTTTTCTGCAAAGTCCATGGCTCTACAGACAAACTCAAGTCCCTTTTGCAATCAATTCATCATACGTACTTTGCCAAATTGTTCAATGTTTTTGAATAAGACATATTTGCCTGAACTGAGAGTCCTCTGCCTCTATGAATGAATAAATTTTGTCTACAATGATAAGCACTATGGGAGCAGAGTGTTTTGTCTAATGCATTAATAAAATCTGAGCAAAACAATGACTGCTTTCAAATTTCCCTATAAAAAATCACAAAGGATATTCTGTATATAAGCCCAAAAATTGAATATTTAACTCAACTCATAAAAAATGAAAGTTTTTACTCAATTCAATTAGAATGATTACTGTGTCATGATGATAAGGGAACTAAATGTCTACAACATTCCATGAATTTGATAAGCAAGGTCTCATCTTAATTCCTTTAATAAATGTGTCACATGCCAATAGTCCCCTCTTATAGACAGGGAAATTCAGGTACAGAGAGATTAAGAAGTGTCTTCCTGGTTGCTCAGAACCAGAATTATAATCTCTTCCAGGGTGGATGGCTGAGGGTTGCTCAGGGACAACAAGGGGCTCAATTCTACTGATGTTCCCTCTGAACTCATAGACTATCCATCTCCCAGCCTTCCTCTCCCACAGGTAACTGAATCAGTTCTGACAGAGACAGGAAGTATTTTTTGCTGTTCCTATTTCTCTCTCACAAGAATGAGTTCTAAAATCATTATCTCCTCCCCCCCACACACCCCTCCATTAGCTAACTAGGTTAAAGGCTTTGTTCTCAAATTGCTGCCCTTTTACTTTTCATGTATCAAATCCCTACTTTTAGCCTCAACCCCAACACAGGGTATTTATTATTTATGGACAGATTTCTCAGAAATCCATTGCCAACTTGAGCTTCTCTGTATCACTAATGGATATCCAGGTTGAGATGGTAGCCGATTTGCAAGGACTGACAGGCCCCCTCCCAACCCCTAATTAATATTTCTAGGAGGAGGCTCACAAATATATAAATGGCTGAAAGCAGGTAACCATGGATAAAAGAATCCACAGGCCCAACTCCAGGTGGTGATGGTTTCTGTGACTGTATCATCTGTAAATATACTGGAAGACATGTTCTTTTACCTCTGCTACATACTCCCTGGCTTGAATCAGGTAAGACATGCAGGTGAGACCTTCCGTAGTAGATCCATACTGTCTATCAGGTCTGTCTGGGTCTGAGCCTGGAGACTCTCAGGACACCATTACCCTTCCTCCCTAATCTCCATTTTTAACACTGCTGTTCCAGTTTGCCAATGCTGCTATATGCAAAATACCAGAAAAGGACTGGCTTTTATAAAGGGGTTTTTTTGGTTACACAGTTACAGTCTTAAGGCCATAAAGTGTCCAAGGTAATGCATCAACAATTGGGTATCTTCACTGGAGGATGGCCAATGGTGTCTGGAAAACCTCTGTTAGCTGGGAAGGCACGTGGCTGGCATCTGCTCCAAGTTCTGGTTTCAAAATGGCTTTCTCCCAGGATGTTCCTCTCCACTGCAGCTCCTCTTCAAAATGTCACTCTCATTCACTCTTGGGGCATTTGTCCTGTCTTAGCTTCTCCAGAGCAAGAGTCCACTTTCAACAGCCATCTTCAAACTGTCTCTCATCTGCAGCTCCTCTCTCAGCTTCTGTGCATTCTTCAAAGTGTCCCTCTTGGCTATAGCAAGCTTGCTCCTTCTGTCTGAGCTTATATAGTGCTCCAGTAATTTAATTCAGACCCACCCTGAATGCGTGGGGCAATACCTTCATGGAAATTATCCAACCAAAGTTCTTGTCCACAGTTGATTGAATCACATCTCCATGGAAACACCCAAAGGATTCCAAAATCTAATCAACACTAATTTGTCTGCCCACACAAGACTGCATCAAAGATAATGGCATTTTGGGGGACATAATACATTGAACTGGCACAACTGCCTCAAACAATGTCTAGCATTTTGTTTTCCTTTGCTACAAATGAGACAGGGTTTACTTTTGTCAAAAGCATCCTACGAACAAGGGAAAAAATGAAAAATTAAAGCCCAAGACAGATTGAGAAGCTCACCCCTAAAGACACAGAGAGCTGAAATTTTAAAGAACTCTCATAAACTCTCTGACACAGAAGCAGAGCCTAAACCTAGGATTTAGGTGAAAAAAATTTATTTGAGAAGTTGGGAAATGATTCCAGGAAACAGAAATAGGGGAGCAGAGAAGAAAGGATTAAAAGGCATAATTGGGTTACATTTTGTCCCTCAATAAGATACATTCAAGCCCCAATCCTTGTCCCATACATGTGACTTTTTTTGGAGATAGAGTCTTTGAAGATGTCATAGTTAAAATGAGTCCCAAATGGATTATGGTGGGTCCCAATCCAGTGTGACTTGTGCATTTATAAGAAAGAGAGAGGAGAGAGCAAGCAGATACCAGGAGGAAGGCCACATGAAGGTGGGGAAAGATGCATGTCAAACCAAGGAACACCAAAGAGTGCTGGCAAATACCAGAAGTCAGAGAGGCAAGGAAGGGTTCTTCCCCACAGGGGTCAGAGGGAGCCTGCTGACACCTTGCTTTCGGCTTTCTGGCTTCCAGAACTGTGAGACAATAAATTTCTTTTCTTTTAAACCATCCAGTTTGTGGTGCTTTGTCACAGCCTTGGGAAACTAAGGCAGTATGTTTGCAAGCAGAATACCCCGTGGACAGCTTGAGCTCAACCTTGCTGGGGAACCCTGGGATACAGTGTAGAACATACTGCAGAGTAACCCTACCAGGGTTTTGACAAAGCTGGGCTACTTATTTTCAATTCCTTTCTGTCATTGGCTGAGTCACACTCCCAGGGGAATAGATATCAGTGTTTCTGGCCCAAAGTAAGGCTGAAAAACAGCCCTCAGGTGGTGAGTCCTAGATTCTTGTGTTAGGACACTGTTGGTAGGAACTGGGATGATGAGTGCCCAGGGAAGATGGTGAGGGAACGAACAGAATCTGTTACCATGCACCATTTTACAAATTCATACTAAAAAGCTCTGTTGCAGACATCTTTCCACCTCTAGGAGGCGATGTGGAGCACCAGAGAGACCCAAATCTTGCAACCAGAGAGGACAGACCTGAGTTTGAATCCTAGCTCTGCCAGTTCCTAACTGTGTAACCTTAGAGAAATTATGTAATGTCCCTGAGCCTCAGTGAGAAACAGCAGCATTTATATCTTAATGCTATTCTGGGAATTCAAGGAAATACTACATGTAAAATGTCTGGCTGGTGGTAGGCTTTTATCCTCCTTGTGTAGCGGTCAAGTTTCAGAAGTATCTGGTCTAGCCCCTGCCTGGGCTCTTCTAGCTATTCTCATTTCCAATCTGAGAAGAACCTTTGCCCAGGTGATCAATACACAGAATGGCCTCACTCTTCCCATGACACCTTGCCCCCAGCCCCTAATCCAAACGGAGTGTCTTTAACCTTCAAGACTAGCAGAAAAGCAGCAGATAAGAAATTTGTGGTTTCATGCAATATAAATGTCACATACTGACCCACATTTCCAATGTCTAGAAGGAAAATAAGAGTCTCAAGACTTAGAGTTTCATGGAACTGAGGATGGAAAATGAAGCTTCAGTCATTCTTGAATCAAAAGAAAAAAATGAATTAAGAACTGAGTGGTGGAAGATCGGATAGAGATGGATGGTGGTTGAGAGAAATGTTTGAGTGAATGTAATGCAGAAGGAAATCTGAATTGCTCATTTAAACATTTAGTAGGACAAAGGCATTTAATGAGGGCTATAGGGTAGAGTCAGAGACAGATGGGTGAGAATAGAAGTGGGTTCCAATTTAGAGGAAGGAATTTCACTGTCTCATTCACACCTATATCCTCCAATTTCTAAAACAATACCAGGCCTTTAATAAGGCCCAGGTAAAGAGTTATTGGATTAATGAATCTATAGCTAAACAAACAAATGAATACTCTGAGGTGTACCCTCTTGAGATTTTGGGGGAAGGCCAACAGTGCAAAAGAGACAGAAATAGAGCTATTACTGGCAAACACATCAGAGTATTCCTTCCTACTTTATCTTACTAACCATTGTTCTCCTACCCACCAACAACAATGATCTTATCATTTCTTAAATAAATCTCATACTGCGTTAACTCTGCCTGTGCACTTTGTGCTGCATTGCTGGAGACTTTCCTACCCTTGGGTGTCCAAATCCTTTTGGTAAAAGTGCTGTCACTATTCTATGAACTCTCTGGGAACTCCCATGTCTCCATAATGCATTTGAAAGCTTCCATGCCCCTGTCTCTCGCTCTCATGCACTCAGACCTGGTCTGGTAATGTCTAGAAATGCTTCTCTAGTTGGTAAACTTCTCATCTATCAACACACTACTGTTCCTTCCATCACCCCCATAGAATTAAACACGTCCCACATTATACTCCTGCGGTTCGGTAGGTTCACCTCCATTATTAGCCATCTTATGGTGTCTCTCCTTTTGCTTTTTAAATATTGCAAAAAGATAGCATATGTGTACTGAAAATGTAAAATGCAATCCACACAAGCAACATCTACAAATTATATCACAAAGCTATGCTTTTGTGGTCTAAGGTTGATTATACGATATCTGTGTTGGAATAAATTTGTCCTTGGACAATTTATATTGTATGTTTTATAACACTTATAAACTTTTTACATGTTCAGAAAAGCAAAGACATAAAAATAAAAGTCTCATGAAATGTCACCACTCAGTGCGAAATGCCATTAAATGAGGTGAATAGTTAAGAAATGAATATAAGATATTTGTCTGGGCACCATTCATTTCTGATTTTTAATTAGGTATTATCTTGTCTTCTTAGAGTGTATGTGTCCTAAGACCAAGGACCGTGTTTCTCCTATAGCTCATTTCACAGCACTCTACATGTAGTGTCTGATAAATGCATTACATCAATTTGATTGGTTAATTAATTAATGGGATCTTGCTATCTAGACATGTTTTGTTGCTCAGTTTTCCCTTTCTCTCACTCTCATTTTGAGCTTAGTATCATCTGAGTAAAAGATAAGTGGTTGGATAAGCAGAAAGCTGCATGTTCGTCTCAGAATGGGTACAGAAAGTGGGCAAATTGAATGGAAAGAGTAGTCAAGTTGATTCTGATTATAATACCTCTACTTCTGTCTGTGACTGTGGGCAAGCCATGAAATCCCTCCAAGCCTCATTCTCCTGTTCTATAAAGTGGGTAACTATTAAACAATGCGTATTGTGCATTTTCCTGTTCATAATATATTCAATAATCTCTAATTCATTATGTCTGTGCCATTCTTTTAGCAGACTCAAGAGCTGCAATTCTTGCCAGCTGGACACTTACCAAACTTGTCAAATAGGTTTATTTTGATTCTGCATTTCAGTTTAAGATGTTCCTTTTTACCGACCAAGCCCCAGATTTGAAGGCTTGCTATTTATAAACACTGTGACTCTCCTTTTATTCGGAGACTATTTATAGCCTTAGCAGAATCACTCAGATTTTATGTCCAGTGAAACAAATTCATGCAGCAGAGATGCTGTGACTAAAAAGGAAGATGCCAGAGTTATTTCCTAAAGAATACAACCTTCCACTTTTAATTTAAGTAATTTAAAGAAACAGAGATAACTAGGTTATGTACTAGAATGTGAGAGCTGAAAAAGCCATCAGAAATGATCTGGTCAACCTGCTCTACTTAGGGTTGTGGAACTTGAATTCCAGAAAAAGGCATTGTTCAAGGTCACACAGCTACCTAATATCAGAACTGAGATATTTCTCAATTCTCCTGGTCGTAGTAACGGGAGGTTTCTAAAATTAAGACCTCTGACTGGACCTTGCTTTCCTAAGGCTATAGCTTGAAAGTATATATTAATTGGAATGCATATAAACATGGTGTTTCTTTCAAACTTTGTTTTCATGTGGCTTGAGAAGTAAAAGTACAAAGGTTTCAAACATCTTAGGAATTTCTCTCTCTAACATATTCTCTATTCTATGTAAAAGCTGGACCCAGTCTTCTGCTTTGAAATGGGAAGGTCTAGACCAGGCTGGGGCTAGACATCGGTGCAGGTGCACTTTCTCATACTTCCTACCTCTCTGTATTCACTCTTCTCATCACTGTTGCAACTTTTTACTATCAATTGAGTGGTCAGTTCCAGGCTGTAAGTTTGTGCTTAGGAAGAAGGATGTTCTCTGTTCCTGTCCCAGTTAAGAGTGGGTTTCCACATGGTCCCACACAGCTCCTCTGATATGCCTTGTTGCTTGAGAGAAAGATCTAGATATTAGTAGGGTGTCGTTCTGCTTTGGTTTGCCTCCATTTTCACTTTGGTGGCCCAGCAGAGAAGAGAAGTGCCTGATTAGAGTAGAGTATATTAGTATTCCGGGATTCACTGGACTAACCCCTACTACTATCTTAGCAGCATCCGAGTCTTCTGTTACATCCTGGTTAAAGATCATCCACAATGGGCCAGACACTATCTGACCTCCGTTACATGCGTTTCTCCTCATCTTCAACAACTTGCAAGAAATTAAAACCTGAGATTTAAGAGTGCAATCCTAAGTCTTTCTACTGTTAAGTCTGGTATTTTTCCTACTTCCTGACTTTAATGGATGGAAATGAAGGCATTAAAAAAAATCATGGTTTTTATTTTTCATTCAGCCAATAACAACTACAAAAATTTAGGGATTACATTACCTATTTTACAATTGTGGAAATTGAGACTTATAGAAATTATAGGAGTTGCTGAAATTCCGCAGAGTGTGGTTAAGATATAATGGAGTTTAAAATTCCGAGTTCACAATTTCACATAACAGCAAGACTCTATATTTGGCTTGAGAAATGACTGATGTTCCCTTTGAGAAAATGCTTTTTAAAGACATGCACATTTATGCATGGGTGTGCCTGAAGTTCTGGGAATGTACCACAAATAAAGTAATCAAGAGGGAACCTTGAAGAGCCAGCTCAGAGAGAATAAGGAAGTCATTATGATGGTCCATCCTGACCTCTCCTTGGCTGGGAATAAATAGCAGCTTTCTATAAAGCTTCTGGAAAGAATGCGAAGGAGGGGTTATGAGTAAGGTGTCATGAATTACAAGGCCTTCCTGATAAGCTGGTAAGTTCATTCACAGGGTAAATAGAGAAAGCTACCAAAGCAAGTCATTGAAAAAATTATCAGCTACAGTCAAGAGGGGATGATTTAGTAATGCAGTGTTAACTCAAAGTGTGATGGTTGGGTTCATGTGTCAACTTGGCTAGGTGGCCTAGCTGTCTGGTCAAGCGGGCCCTGGCCTGACGATTCCTGTGAGACTATTTGAGGCTGGTTGGTTTGTCGGATCATCGGTCAATTGACTGCAGCTGACTGATGACTCATCAAGGGGCGTGCTTCCACAGTGAGAGAATGCAATTGGCTGGATTTGGTCCGGGTGATCAGTTGGAGGCTTATAAGCCGGACGGTTAGAGAACCTTCACTTCTTCTTCAGCTGCTCAGTGAAGCTTTTCCTGGGGAGCTCGTCGAAGTTGCCAGTTCGTTTCCTGAAGAGTTCGTCAAAGTTGTCAGTTCGTTTCCCGAGGAGTTCGTCGGACGTCTTCCTTGGAGTTGACAGCTTGTTGACGGCTCTGCAGAATTTGGACTCGTGCGCTCCCGCAGTTGCGTCAGTCACTTTTACAATTTGATAATAAGAGACATCTCTCATTGATTCTGTTTCCAAGGAGAACCCTAACTAATACAACTTGGTACCGAGAGTGGTTCTTGAGAAACGGAATCTTAAAATGGGCTTTTACAACTTGTTTTCTACTCTGATTAGATTCAGAGGCACTAATGACTCTATTTCCAATAATCAAGAGGGTACTAAGAGTCCATGGCAGGAGTTGGCAAAGGAAATACGTAAAGTAGCACCATTTGATTCTCCTAATTGTGCTCTAGCACGAAGCGAGGCTCTGGGTGACAGCGTTTCCGACACTTTCACGGAGTTTTGCAGTATTAAGAAGTATAATGATGTTGGCTGGCTGCTCTTAGATACTTTGGATACAGTTGTAAGAGAAAGGGATGAGCTAAAGGCTTCAAATTCAAAACTTGAATGCCGTATGACAGATGTAAAGGGTTCCATCTGTGACCTGAAAGAAAATCTTATTTCCTGTGCCCGCAGACTGGAGGTTTCTGAAAATCAGACGCAGTCTCTTATTATGCAAGTAGCACATTTACAGCGTAAACTAAAATCTCAACCTCTCAGGGTGTCTGCTGTTAAAGTAAAGGCATTGATTGGAAAAGAATGGGACCCAGAAACTTGGGATGGAGACATATGGATTGATAATAATGACAGTGAGGACATTGGAACCCTGGATTCTGCTGGGTCATTGTTAGATTTACCTGTAGAGGGCTGTCCTGGGGAAACAGCTTCTCTGCCTCCAGTCTGCCCTAAGGAGCCTGCCACCCAACCCCCACCTAAGGAGATTAACCCTTCAGTGCCTGCTAATCTTGTAATCACCTCCCCTGAGGAAGCAGCCCTCACTCTTTTGTCTGGAGAGACTAATCCTGTTTTAAGAGATGAAAATGCAACAGAGTGCCCTGAGGTGAATGGCTTGAGAGATAATTCTAACTCTTTTCATGACCCACCCCCACCACCAGTTTTTGCTTCAAGACCTATAACTAGGCTCAAGTCCCAACAAGCCCCAAAGGGTGAGGTACAAAGTGTGACCCATGAGGAAGTACGCTATACTCCAAAAGAACTGTATGAGTTTTCCAACTTATACAGACAGAAACCAGGGGAATATGTGTGGGAATGGATATTGACAGTGTGGGATAATGGTGGAAGGAATATAAGGTTGGATCAGGCTGAGTTTACTGATATGGGCCCACTAAGCAGAGATTCTGCATTCAATGTTGTAGCTCGAGGGGTTAGAAAGGGTGTTAACAGTTTGTTTGGGTGGCTGGCTGAAACATGGATCAAAAGGTGGCCGGCATTACCAGAAGTTGAAATGCCAGAACTGCCCTGGTATAATGTGGAGGAGGGGATTCAAAGGCTTAGAGAGATTGGAATGTTAGAGTGGATTTATCATGGAAAACCTGCTCACACAGCCCTGGAATGTCCAGAGGACACACCTTTTACCAGGACTGTAAGGAATAAATTTGTGAAACTAGCTCCATCATCCCTGAAGAGCTCTGTAGTCGCCCTTCTCTGTAGGTCAGAAATTACTGTAGGAACTGCCGTCACTGAACTGGAATCCTTAAATACAATGGGGATAATCAGGTCCCGAGTCAGCAGAAGCCAAGTGGCTGCAGTTAATCACCACAGACAAGGTGGGCATGGCTACCATAATGGAAAACAGGCTCAAAGCAGCAATCAAAATAATATGACTCGCAGAGATTCATGGCGTTGGCTAGTGGACCATGGAGTACCAAGTAGTAAAATAGATGGGCAATCGACTAAATTCTTGTTTGAACTATATAAGCAGAAGAATTCTAGGCCACGTGAACAAAAATCTCCCTTGAATTACAAAAACAGAGAGTCACGGCCCCTTAATCAATTCCCAGACTTGAGACAGTTTACAGATCCAGAGCCTCTTGAATGAAGGGAAGGCCGGGTACTCTTGGAGAAGGACCCTGTCACACTGCCAAAAATTTACACTGTTAATCTTCCTCCCAGCCTTCCCCAGGCGGACCTATGGCCTTTTACCAGGGTGACTGTGCATTGGGGAAAAGGAAATGATCAGATATTTCGTGGATTATTAGACACTGGGTCAGAAGTGACATTAATTCCCAGAGACCCAAAACGTCACTCTGGTCCACCAGTCAGAGTTGGGGCTTATGGAGGTCAGATGATTGATGGAGTTTTAGCCCAGGTCCATCTCACAGTGGGTCCAGTGGGTCCCCGGACACATTCTGTGGTTATTTCCCCAGTGCCGGAATGCATAATTGGAATAGACATACTCAGCAACTGGCAGAATCCTCACATTGGTTCCCTGACTCCTGGAGTGAGGGCTATTATGGTGGGAAAGGCCAAGTGGAAGCCACTAGAGCTGCCCCTGCCTAGCAAAGTAGTGAACCAGAAGCAATACCGGATTCCTGGAGGGATTACAGAGATTAATGCCACTCTTAAGGACTTGAAGGATGCAGGGGTGGTGATTCCCACCACATCCCCATTCAACTCTCCTATTTGGCCTGTGCAGAAAACAGATGGGTCTTGGAGGATGACTGTGGATTATCGTAAGCTTAACCAGGTGGTGACTCCAATTGCAGCTGCTGTCCCAGATGTGGTATCATTGCTTGAGCAAATCAACACATCCCCTGGTACCTGGTATGCAGCTATTGATCTGGCAAATGCTTTTTTCTCAATTGCTGTCAGCAAGGACCACCAGAAACAGTTTGCATTTAGCTAGCAAGGCCAGCAGTTTACATTCACTGTGCTACCTCAGGGTTATATCAACTCTCCAGCCCTATGTCATAATATTGTCCGCAGGGATCTTGATCATTTCTCCCTCCCACAAGACATCACACTGGTCCATTATATTGATGATATCATGTTGATTGGACCTAGTGAGCAAGAAGTAACAACTACTCTAGATTTGTTGGTAAGGTATTTGCGTGGCAGAGGATGGGAGATAAATCCAACAAAAATACAGGGCCTTTCCACCTCAGTAAAATTTCTAGGTGTTCAGTGGTGTGGGGCCTGTCGAGATATTCCTTCTAAGGTGAAGGATAAGCTGCTGCATCTGGCCCCTCCTACAACCAAAAAAGGGGCACAACACTTAGTTGGCCTCTTTGGGTTTTGGAGACAACATATTCCTCATTTAGGTGTGCTACTCTGGCCCATTTACCGAGTGACTAGAAAAGCTTCTAGTTTTGAGTGGGGACCGGAGCAAGATGAGGCTCTGCAACAGGTCCAGGCTGCTGTGCAAGCTGCTCTGCCACTTGGACCATATGATCCACCTGACCCAATGGTGCTGGAAGTGTCAGTGGCAAATAGAGATGCTGTTTGGAGCCTTTGGCAGGCTCCTATAGGAGAATCACAACGCAGGCCCTTAGGATTTTGGAGTAAAGCTTTATTATCTTCTGCAGATAACTACTCTCCATTTGAGAAACAACTGTTGGCCTGCTACTGGGCCTTAGTAGAGACAGAACGCTTAACCATGGGCCACCAAGTTACCATGAGACCTGAGTTGTCTATCATGAGCTGGGTGTTATCTGATCCATCAAGCCATAAAGTTGGGCGTGCACAGCAGCACTCCATCATAAAATGGAAATGGTATATATGAGATAGAGCTCAAGGAGGTCCTGAAGGTACAAGTAAGTTACATGAGGAAGTGGCCCAAATGCCCATGGCCCCCACTCCTTCCACCTTACCTTCTCTTGCCCAGCCCACAGCTATGGCATCTTGGGGAGTTCCTTACAGACAGTTGACTGAGGAAGAGAAGACTCGGGCCTGGTTTACAGATGATTCTGCACGATATGCAGGCACCACCCGAAAGTGGACAGCTGCAGCACTGCAGCCCCTTTCTGGGATATCCCTGAAGGACAGTGGTGAGGGGAAATCCTCCCAGTGGGCAGAACTTCGAGCAGTGCACCTGGTTGTTCACTTTGCTTGGAAGGAGAACTGGCCAGAGGTGTGTCTGTATACTGATTCCTGGGCTGTTGCTAATGGTTTGGCTGGATGGTCAGGGACTTGGAAGGAACATGATTGGAAGATTGGTGACAAAGAAGTCTGGGGAAGGGGTATGTGGATAGACCTTTCTGAGTGGGCAAGCAACATGAAGATATTTGTGTCCCATGTGAATGCTCACCAGAGGGTGACTTCAGCAGAAGAAGGTTTTAATAACCAAGTGGATAAAATGACCCGTTTGGTGGATACCAATCAGCCTCTTTCCCCAGCAACTCCTGTCATTGCCCAATGGGCTCATGAAAAAAGTGGTCATGGTGGTAGGGATGGAGGTTATGCATGGGCTCAGCAACATGGACTTCCACTCACCAAGGCTGACCTGGCCACAGCCACTGCTGAGTGTCCAATTTGCCAGCAGCAGAGACCCACACTCAGTCCCCGATATGGCACCATTTCTCAGGGTGATCAGCCTGCTACCTGGTGGCAGGTTGATTACATCGGACCACTTCCATCATGGAAAGGGCAGCAATTTGTTCTTACTGGAATAGACACATACTCCGGATATGGGTTTGCCTTCCCTGCACGACATGCTTCTGCCAAAACTACAATACGTGGACTTACAGAATGCCTCATCCACCGTCATGGTATTCCACACAGCATTGCTTCGGACCAAGGAACCCACTTCACAGCAAATGAAGTGAGGGGATGGGCACATGCTCATGGAATTCTGTGGTCTTACCATGTTCCCCATCATCCAGAAGCAGCTGGGTTGATAGAACGGTGGAATGGCCTATTGAAGACTCAATTACAGTGCCAACTAGGTGGCAATACCTTGCAGGGCTGGGGCAGTGTTCTCCAGGAGGCTGTGTATGCTCTGAATCAGCGTCCACTCTATGGGGCTGTTTCTCCCATAGCCAGGATTCATGGGTCCAGGAATCAAGGGGTGGAAACAGGAGTAGCACCACTCACTATCACTCCTAGTGATCCACTAGGGAAATTTTTGCTTCCTGTCCCTGCAAGTTTAAGCTCTGCTGGTCTACAAGTCTTGGTTCCAAAAGGAGGAGTGCTTCCACCAGGAAACACAACAATAATCCCATTGAACTGGAAGTTAAGGCTGCCACCTGGCCACTTTGGGCTTCTTATGCCTCTGAATCAACAGGCAAGTAAGGGGATTACTGTACTGGCTGGGGTGATTGATCCTGACTATCAAGGGGAAATAGCACTGCAACTACACAATGGAAGTAAAGAAGAGTTTTCCTGGCATACAGGAGATCCCCTGGGGCGTCTCTTAGTACTACCATGCCCCGTGATTCAAGTCAAAGGAAAACTGCAACAACCCAATCCAGGCAGGACTACCAAGGGCCAAGAAACTTCAGGAATGAAGGTTTGGGTCACCCCACCAGGCAAAGAACCACGGCCAGCTGAAGTGCTTGCTGAGGGTAAAGGGAACATGGAATGGGTAGTGGAAGAAGGTCGTGATAAATATGAACTACGGCCATGTGACCAGTTACAGAAACGAGGACTATGATGATATGAATATTTCCTCCTCGTTTTGTGATGATTATGTTTGTATTTGTCTGTGAAGAAAATATTTTTGCTTTCTTCTCTGTCTTATCCCCTTATCATATGGCATAAGCTGTAACGTTCATTTTGAAGATATGGTTTTAGGTGATGTGTACGACTGCCAAGTTGACAAGGGGTTGTGATGGTTGGGTTCATGTGTCAACTTGGCTAGGTGGCCTAGCTGTCTGGTCAAGCGGGCACTGGCCTGACGATTCCTGTGAGGCTATTTGAGGCTGGTTGGTTTGTCGGATCATCAGTCAATTGACTGCAGCTGACTGATGGTCATCAAGGGGCGTGCTTCCACAGTGAGAGAATGCAATTGGCTGGATTTGGTCTGGGTGATCAGTTGGAGGCTTATAAGCCGGACGGTTAGAGAACCTTCACTTCTTCTTCAGCTGCTCAGTGAAGCTTTTCCTGGGGAGCTCGTCGAAGTTGCCAGTTCGTTTCCTGAGGAGTTCGTCAAAGTTGTCGGTTCGTTTCCTGAGGAGTTCTTCAAAGTTGCCGGTTCGTTTCCTGAGGAGTTCGTCAAAGTTGTCGGTTCGTTTCCCGAGGAGTTCGTCGGACGTCTTCCTTGGAGTTGACAGCTTGTTGACGGCTCTGCAGAATTTGGACTCGTGCGCTCCCGCAGTTGCGTGAGTCACTTTTACAATTTGATAATAAGAGACATCTCTCATTGATTCTGTTTCGAAGGAGAACCCTAACTAATACAGCAAGTCATTGAAAAAATTATCAGCTACAGTCAAGAGGGGATGATTTAGTAATGCAGTGTTAACTCAAAGTCAGTGGAATCAATGTTGTTTGTTCTACTTCAAGAGCCATTCCCCATATTTTCTCATTGTGAAATGAATATCTCTTAAGAGGATCCAGACAAAATGCTCTATCTGTAAAAGCCTTCCTCACTCCTCAGTTACATGAGGAATTAACATATCTGTACATGATAATGCATATTATTCTGTGTTATGCATATTCTGTATTATAAGTATGATTATTAACCCATCATACACTACCTGTATTACTTAGGGATATATCAGGGAAGTAGACCCACTATGAGTGAAACAAAATAAAGAATATATTATATGGCTGTGCTGGTTTGGATGTATTATACCCCCTAAAATGCCATGTTCTTTGATGCAATCTTGTGGGGGCAGATGTATTTAGTCTTGATTAGGTTGGAACCTTTGGATTAGGTTGTTTCCATGGAGATGTGACCCACCCAACTGTAAGTGATAACTCAGATTAGATAATTTCCATGGAGGTGTGGCCCCACCCATTCAGGGTGGGCCTTGATTAGTTTACTAGAGCCCTATATAAGAGCTCAGACAGAAGGAGCTTGCTGCTGCAGCTTACAGAGACATTATGAAGACAGCCATTGGAAGCTGACACAGACATTTTGGAGAATGCCATTTTGAAATGCAACCTAGGAGCAGGCAGACACCAGCCACATGATTTCCCAGCTAACAGATTTTCCAGATGCCAATGGCCATCCTTCAGTGAAGGTATCCTATTGTTGATGCCTTACCTTGGACACTTTATGGCCTTAAGGCTGTAACTTTGTAACCAAATAAACCTCGTTTAGAAAAGCCAAACCATTTCTGATGCTTTGCAAAATGACAGCATTGGCAAACCAGAACAAGGGCCGAAACCATACACAATTTGGGGAAATGGTGAAGAAACCTCAGCACCTGGTAGTGGGCTGACAGTTAGAAGTGATGTTCAATTTTTCTTGTGTCCAACCATAACCTGGGTTCATATAAGGAAGGGAATTCTGGAAAACACATTATAAAGGTACCCTAGATGCTGCATGTCTTATTCATTTTTCTGACACCATAAAGTGCATGAATTGGTATATGGAATTTAGTAGGGATTTGTTTAATAGAAAAAAACAAACAAAAAAAACTAACAACAACAAAAAAACTGAGCCCCCCAAATCTTTGACATCCAATGGGTTTATGCACCTGTGCATGAATCTGCGATATGTTACTGCTTAACAAATAAAGTATGGAAGATGTAACATTGTGCCAGTTGCTGGGTTCAGAGTCTAAGAAAAAGGCAGCTTCACTTACTGCTTCTTGGGACTCTTGCTCTTAAAACTTGGTCATGCCGTGCAAGCACAAGCTACTTGGTGAGGCCATGTATAGGTGATCCGGCTATCAATTCCAGCTGGAGCCCAGCTGACAGCCTACATCAAGTGCTAACTACATGAGTGTAAGGGCTTTGCAATGACTCCACTCTCAGCCACTGTCTGACTGCAACTAAATGAAGAACCCAAATAAGAACAGCCTAGCTGAGTCTAGTCAATATACAGAATTCTGAGAGGTAATAATAAAATTATACTTGTTGTTTTATGCCATTAATTTTGACTGGCAATTTGTTTTGAAGAAATCGATATTTGAAATATATTTTAGTACCAAAAATTGAATGTTGCCACAATAATTAAAAAAAAGTTTCACTGTATTTTATGTCAAGTAGTAGGTAGAACCCGGGAGGACTTTGAGGAGACTTCTAGTAAAAGCCTAAAAGACCTCAAGGTGGAATATCTGTGAAAGCTCAAAGAAGTGTAAGAAAAACGTTTTTGGAAGCTGGGGAAGGAAATGTTTTTTCTATAGTAGCAGCAATCTGGCAACACCGATACCTCTAACAAATGATGCTAGAATTAAGAATGGTTTCTGACAAAGATGAAATACAGGGTGGGATGCTCTATGGCCTGGAGAAAGATCTAAGGCCTTGTCTCATGGAAACTTGCAAACAAATAAAAGACCCTCAGATCTGTTCCATTAAACAATGGGGCTTCTAAAAATCTAAAGGCGAATTTCCAACAGCAGCTTCACAGGGAATAAGGATAGAAAAGCACTCTTCAAAGAGATTGGTAATTTGCCTTAATCTAATGGTATGAACTCACAGGAGATTAATAGAGAACAAAAGAAAGACACAAATATTTTAAGATAACTTTCTGGTGGAAGCACCACCAGCTTGAACAAAAAGAAACAGAGGCAGTACAAAGTGAAAATGGTATCAGAAAGGAGACAGAGGTCCTATGAGCTGCAATTCAATTTTCTTATGGAGAAGGAGGCATGTCAGAGAAGATAAACCAAGATTCCATAGGACAAGACCAAAGCTACAGAAGATTACTCCCAGGGAGGAATAAAGGGCCCTTTTCAAGAATCTGGCAATGTGTGCCTGGCTAAATTTCAGAATTGCTATGGACCAGTGACTGCCATGTGCCTTTTATTTCCCCCCTTTTTGTAAGAGAGTGTCAGAAGATACTATCCTGTGCCTGTTCCACCATGGGGAGATCAGATAAATTACCTCTTTAGTTCACAGGTCATCAGATTGAGATGCACCAGAAACCACAAATCAATGCAAGTTTCCATATGCAAGAAGCTGATTTAAATAAGATTTGAGGCATTAAGGCTGAACTTAATGGCATAATGGGATAAAGTTCTTAAGGGATCTTGGGAATGAGTGAGTTTGTTTGAATTTTTGAGAAATGCCCATACTTTGAGGTGGGAGACCAAACAGGAGAGGTTTTTTAAAAGCCCTTGGAATTCTTTGATACTTTTCCAATTGAAAAATTGGGAAGAATTGAAACTGGGCTCTGGGATTGATCTTCTAATGTAATACAGCCAAAATACCACTCTGTTAGTTTTCAGGCCCATGCTGTAAGAAGCTGGTGACTTTCATTTCCTGCCTCTTGGGATGACATGATGGTTAATTTTACTTGTCATTAGAAATAGGTTATGGTGCCCCATTTTTTGGCCAGACACTAGTCAAATACTATTATGAAGTTACTTTGTGGATGTGATTAACATCTATAATCAGCTGATCTTAAATAGAGGAGATGATCCTCAATAAGTGGGTGGCCTCATCCAATCAGTCGAAGACCTTAAGAGCAAAAACTGAGGTTCTGGCCTGCTCTACAGATTTTAGACATGCTAGTCCCCTAGACCGTGCCTAATAGTTAATATGTTAAAGAGATGACAGGGTGGTGCAGCCACATCTACAACCTATGATTAGGAGGTTGGGGCTTTGAGCCAGGCCGTGCCAGCCCAATCTCCCCAACCTCTTCAAGTTTAACCACAGGGCATTGACACATTGGGAAAATCTTTGCTGTGCCTGGAGGGTGATGCATTCCAACAGAGGACACATAAGCTTGAATTTGAGGTCCTTCCATATCTTACCCTATGCTTCTCTTCCTTTGGCTTCTTTTTATTTGCTTCCTTTTACTATAATAAAAGTATTATTTTAAGTCCAGCACCTTCACTAGGTTCTGTGAGTCATTCTAGTTAGTTACAGAACTCCCCAATTTGTAGCCACACACAATAGGTCAGAAGTGTGTTTGACAGGATCCCCAAACTTGCCTCTGATGGGCAAGTTTGTAGCAGACTTTCCTGAACCTGTGGATTCTGTCCTCTTTCCTGATAGAGTCAAGAATTAAATTGAATTGAATTGCGTTACTGCATTATTTGCAGTTGCGTTCAGAAGTCATGGAAGTTGAGAGAAGTTTTGGCAACTTTTATCTCCAGGTATAAGCAGGCCTTGCTTTCTGCAAAGACTGTAGCATTCTGGTGGTGGTTTGCCGGCCACCTTTAGCTCAATCTGTGCCTCTGCCGCATGTCCATCTGTCTCCTTCTGTCTCTTCCTCAGCTTCTACTCCTTCTGTTCAGTTGTCTCTCCGTCTGTCTGGATTTCTTTTCCTTATAAGGACTCCAGTTATGCAGGATTAAGACCCACCTGCATTCAATTTGGCCCCATATGAAGATGCTCTTTAAAGATCCCACTCACACGTGAGTTCCCACCCACAGCACTAGGGGGTTATGTCTTTGTGGGGGGTATGATTAAATCTACCACAGTCAGGTGATTTTTTATTCTAGGGCACGGAGATAAGTTATTTGCTTTAATTTACCATTCCAGTCCTCTTTCCACTGTATCATTGATATGTATTACTCATCATGAAATGAAACAGTGATTAAGAATTTTACCTGTGATTGGCACCATACAAATATAAACTGGTCCTCCTCTTTGAGGTTGAAAATTTAATTTGGCTGCACTAGGAAACAAATAGAATAGGAGTTAATAGCTGTATTTGATGGAATAAACATTAGGTTAATATGTCCATAAATAATTTATATGCCCCGATTCCCTGTTTTTTTAATTTTTAGTTTAAAACAAGTCAAGACAATGGATGTTTATGGTGTACCTCCTTGTATCCCAGGAGGCAACACTCAAGATACAGGCCCTCTCTCAGTGATTCAACCTTCTAGTTAAGGAACAAAGTTAACAAATCTGAAGTAGATGACACAGTACAATGTACAGCAAAATGATCAGACATGAAATTGAGGAAACCACTGCTCTAGAATAGGGGCTGGCAAATGTTTTCTGTGGAGACACATATAGTGAATATTTTAGGCTTTGCAGGCCACACAGTTTCTGTTCAAATATTCAGATTTGCTGGTGTAGCAAGAAGGAAGCCATAAATAGACAAGGCAGGCTATGTGCCAATAAAACTTGATTTACAAAAACAGGTGGCAGAAATGATTTAGCCCATAGGTTTTAAGACACTATTCCTTGTTCTACATCTTGCCTTGCCATTGGTTAGTTGTGAGACCCAAGGATAAGTCATGTGACATCTCTGATCTTCATTTTCCTTATCTGTAAATTGAGGATAATAATAGCAAAGCTACCTGATATTACCCATGTTAAGTAAAATAAAATGGCTGCCTGCATTGGGCCTTGTGGAGAGGGACCTGTTTCCATGAAGGGCTTTTCCAGAAGACAAAAACAATTGACCTGCAGAGGTTTTCCAAGAAAATGGAACATACCAAACACACCTTGTAGGGTTGTGATAAAACTAGTTTTCATGCAGTAGAGGTGATTTATCAAAATGGATGCGCATACCACATAATCAATCCCATCTGCTCCCCACTTTGTAAGACCCACCTATGTGAAATGAAAATTTAATGTCAGCCGTTTTGAACATATCATCACTTGCTTTCATGTTCACCCTATATAAGCTTCTCCTTTCCACTCACTCAGTGGTTCTCCCATCTACTTCCTGAATGGGATGCTGCCCAATTCATGAATCATTCACTAAAGCTGTGAGATCCCAAATTGCATGAAATTTTTTTCTTTATCACCCATCTGAGGAAAACCTAAGGAAAAAACAGTGTACTTCCTTTGAAATTTCCACTGTGCTTTGGAGTTATTAAATTAGTTGCCATTTTTATGTCTTTTCCAAGTCTCCTGTTTCTGCTTTCTTAGCTTTCTTTCATAACTTTCTTGGAAACCGGGAAATCACAGATATTCTTTATCATTTTTGGCTGGAGAGAAGTTTGGTGGGGCCATCTCAGGACCTTTTGGTATTGCTGTATCAACAACCATCTTCATTCCATAGCTTCTGTGTGCCACCTCTTCTGTTGTACTTCCCTGCTCTAGTATCTAAATTAGCTGTCACCACCTTTGATACACCAGGCTTCATTTTCTTTATAGCCCTTATCATGACCAGAAATTCTTTATATATATATATATATATTTTGCCCATAATTATTTTTTATCCCCATTAAGATACCAATTTATGTTTTTTCTGATTTGTTTAGTAGTATCTCATCTGCATTTAGGAATGTACTTCTCATAAATTATGGGTTCAATGCATATTTGTTGAATGAATTGAATGGATGAAATAAAAAGTTTTATATCATATTTGCAAAGGTGGAATTGCTTCTGTGTACCTGCTGTGGCTGCCCTGGTTTCCAGAGTCTGAACCTAAAACTTTACTTTTAGATCATTCAACAAAGCAGAGATGTATAACAATAATTAAGATTATGTGAAGTTATCAAAAGAGATTAATTGAGAATATCTTAACTGTAGAATAAGAACTATATATTGTGCATTTAACTTGAGCATCATCATCCACAACACATTTATGTAATATTTTGAGGGATTCTGATATTAATATGCATTTTCTTCTTTGGCTCAGTGTGGCTTTGGATCACATTTACTGTGTTCTCTGATTCAGCATTTCTCCTTGCATAATTCTGCTTGTTTTTCCATTTTTATGTGCTCTGTTCTCCTCTTGAGCTAGTCACCTGCTTTTGTCAGAATTTTTCATCTCTGCTTCTGTGGTTACTATGGCTCACTTAAACATGAGAGTACTTTGTCAGCTGCATCTTTTCAGAAGGTGAGTTCACCAGAATGGTCTTTGCCAAATGCTGGATTGCAGGCAGTTGTCCATCGTTCGTGTGCATATTTCTCACTCCCTGTGTTTTGATTCTCTTTGGGAATGGGAGTGAGGTTCAAGGGCCATTCTTTTTATTGGACACGTACCTGCCAAATTGAGTTTAACTCGAAAACAGATTGCCTTTTGCAGAGAAAGATACCGTTACACAGTGTGACACCCTCGAACATTCAATCTAGCTAAAGCAGAGCAGGCTTTTACTCAGAATCCATTTCAACACCAGTAATATGTAGGCACAAGGGCACCAACATTTATTACATGCTTAGTGAACCTAACTCAGGTTTTCTAAAGGATGCAGAAGAATAGCTACAAGGAGAGGTTGCAGGGTCAACTTTAAATAAGACTTTTTTTTTTTTTTGAAAGTTGGATTCCTAAAGGCTGAGTAGGCTCATATCTTCCCAGAAAAATAGGGAAAATTCCGTTGATGTCCTTGCCATCCTTCAATATGGATCATCTGGTGGAAAGTTGAACCCATAGGATTTTTGTATCTAACAGAATTGTGATGTGAAGGAAGACATTTTATCATTAGCACAGATTATACATGAATTCCATATAGTTGGGGATTTAAAGCAAATTGTTTTGCTTGTTTTCTATGTGCCATTTTCCTCTTTTCTGTTCCTAATTTAATCTGGAAGCACTCGATGAAGGGTATGGCTGGAGATAAAATGTGCGAGTTTGTTTGGGTCTGGCCTGCCAAGTGCTTTAAAAGCCTTCTTAAGGATTTTGAATGTTGTCTCCAAGGTTACTAGTAGACACTGATAGGTTTTAGGCAGGAAATTACCTTGTCAAATTTACAATTTAAAAGCTACCTCTGGTACAACGTGTGTGGGAGGGATGCAGGGGTGGGTGTGAGTGAATCCGAATTGGTTGAGGCTAAAATCAGAAAGAACAGCCCAGAGCTTGCAGCCCTGTCCGCTGTCCACGTAGACATGGTGTGATTGGAGCTGGGGAGAGAGAGATCAGTTTTGACTCCAGAGGATCTGGGGAAACCTCTTCTTAGTGGCAGCTTTGGAGCACACTCTGGTGTCTCTCTTGGTATGGCCTCTAGTCAGTATGTTCCCACCCTTACCCCTATCCACTTAGGCTCTAAAAACACAAGATGGGGAAGGGCATAAAAAAAGTCAACCTAATCGTAATTTAAACCTGATATAACAAAAAGGTGAATCACCTTGAATGATAGCTTGGTGCAAGGGAGCTCAGTTCAGATGTCAGGGCTCTTTAGTGCAGACCATTGCTAAGAGTCACTGTCTTTTAGGGCAAACACATACACTCACACACACACACACACACACACACACACACACAACCCCTCAATGTACAAATCCCCATCATCGTAAGTTAATTATGGAAACTGCTGGCGGGATAGTTGGAGCCAACAGTGAATTTAGCTACTCCTGCCAGTTCCTACATTTGACCTTGTGCTTCTAGGATCCTGCACCTCCTCTTCCCTAACAGTCACTGGAAATCCACAAAAGAATGGGAGGAGGGCAGGGCAGGAAGCTGAGTCAGCTATCTCAGGGAAGCCAAAACACAGGATGGAATTTAAAGATTTGAGTATTCGGCTCAGAGAAAGGGTTGGGCTGTATAATCCAAAGGTGGAAAGTGTTGAGTCACTTGGTTTTGAATAATGACCTAAAGGCTCTTCTCATAGTATATTCCTTCAATTACAACCAATGGCTTTTGAATTGAGTTTTCTGAATATCATGGTCTTGCCTAATAACACATATTTAATTTATGTGATTCAACTGTGCATGCTGGGAAATAATGACATTATAATAATAGTGATGTTGGTATTAATGATAATTATAGAGAGAAATGGAATGTGACAATGAGAAGAGTGCAGGCACTTCTGCCTCCCATGTCCTCTGAATATGACCTTGAATCACCGTGACAAGGGAGACAAGAATGTGCTGTTGCCTAATTGCATCTGATTCTTACACTAAATATTCATTTTTTTTTTTTTTTCTACCACATGTTCCCTAGAAGCAAGTCAACAATGTCTTCTGTGTTCAATGAGAACAAAAGCAACCTCTATGTACACTGGAGGAAAGCTGGATGTGCTAGACATATGAGAAACAAAGTGTTAGTCTTCAACTTAGTGCCTTCCTAAAGGAATTTGGAGGATGATTTGGACTTACAAGTTGACTTCAGAACCTACTATTATTAATAGTCTATTTTTTAATAGTATTTTATATGTGTGCAACAAACTTCTGGAATGTCTTTCCTTTAATATGAAACTTTATTCTCATGAACTTTGAGTTAGAGCAGGTGATAACATTTTCATTTTTAGATGAGAACACTGAGGTAAGGGAATTACTCATTTTCCAGCAATTACTAATTATCAGAACTACTATCGCATGGAAGAATCTTTCACTCTCTATCTGACTCTCTACCTGAGACTCTCGATTCTCAGCTGGGAGATCTCATCCGTCCGTGTGAATGGGTTAAGGAGAGGTTTATATATTCCAGGGCATCTTATAGAACCCAGGCTGGGCACATGCTTTTACCTAAAAGTCTACTGAGTGATTCTCAGTGAAAAGCCCAAGTTCTTATTTCAGAAATCAACTCCCTGAAGTCAGAGTCAGCAAGGTTTAACAACAAAGAGCCAACGCTTGGCCATCTAAGTAGACTTGTGGTCTTGCTTCCAACTATGTCTCTCATTAGTTTATGTCATCCTAGGAAATTCATTTGCCTCAGTTTCATCACCAGCACATGGGGAATTCATAAAGTCTCCCTGTCCTCGCTTACACATTGTGATGTTCAAAGGAAATAGAAGGCCTGACACTGTTCCGCAAGTCCTAAGGTGTTATAAAGTGAAAAAGCTATGCACATGTAAGAGGCAAGTCATCCAGGGCCAGGAAACATCAGAAAGAAACAGTCATAAGCATACACTCTCTGCCTCCAGAAAGGCAGGACATAACTCCTTCCTGGAATTTACCTGCCCCTCTCTTAGAACCTTGGCATTCAGTCATCCATTCTTTCCTTCATTTATGCATCATATATTTAATGAAAACCTATTCTACAAAGAATTAGAGATGTTAAAGTGTAAAACAAAGTCTCTGTCTCAAAGGACATGGTCTAATAGTGAGGGAATGAACGTAAATAAGCTACTTCAAAACACCTTAATGTGTGTGTGGAGGCAAAGTATGGGTGCAGGGGAGTGTGCTTCTAAAGAACCAGCTTTTATGAGAGCATAGAAGAGTTGCAGCTAACCAGATTGGCAAGGTTTTCCTGAGAAGGCCACCCTCCTGTAGATCTTCAGGAAAAATCTAATAGTCCAGAAAACTAGAAGGGACATTATTCCCAGAGGATCATAATCCCATTGTCTCCGTGCAAGTAGTGAGCACACCGGGACACTGGGCTGGAGCTTTCTGTTCACTGTTCAGTTGAATCTTCACAAACTCCCCAGGAAGTAGGTATCATTACCCACTGTTTATAGAAAACAGAATGGAGATGAACTGAGGTAAAGTAACTCTACTGGATCACTCAGCTGAAGAACAGCTGAGATTTGTATCTAGGTCTGTCTGAGGTCCAAGGCTGTGTTTTTAATCACCAGAATTCAAAGATTCAAAGTGGAGGCTTCAACTGGTTAAGCATCTTGCTTAAAATCACACAGCCAGAGTTTGAGCTAGAAATCACGCCCAGTTCTGTTTGGTTACAAAGCTCCTGCATGCTCTTAATCCTCCAGCTATTCTGAAAGCACATGTGCAAATGCTAGAATTAAAGGACAATTCTTTTGGGTACCAGAGTCATCCAGTATTGCTTCTTCAAGCCGAGAATGTGGAGAAGTTGCCGGAAATACATTCAGAGAAGCAGACAGGAGAGCTTATTGTGGGCTTACTAAGGAGTTTATTCAGTACCTCAGGAAAACAACTTTTCTCTCTGCAAAGAGAGGAGCAGGGTATATTTCCTGGGCTAGTGCTGCTGCTTCTGTTAAAGTAAGAGCTCTCTCCTCAAGCAACAGAACAACCTTGTTTGTTCCCCTCCACCAGGATCCATGAGGACACAAGCAGGAGAACTTGACTGACAGCAATCATGCATAATTGATAGGCAAGGATCTGGCTGCCGGCTTGCGCTCCCTCTGCACGTGGCGTCCTCACGGGGGCGCCGTTCCAGGCATCTGCCTGTCAGGCCCAGTCCTGGGCCACCTGGGTGTCTTGAATCATTCATTAGCAGGTGTCCTCGCCTCAGCTTGCAAAACAGAAGTGTCTCAAGCAAGTAAAACCTCTCTCTCTGGAGAAGTGGCATGGTGTCTCCGGTGAAGCTGTGAATGAGACAGACGATGATCAGGTTCATGGTTTGGGGCAAAGGGAATTAATGAGCTTCAGTGGGAGTGACACCCCAGCTCTCTATTGTCAGGGCTGCACGGCACATTACCCGTCAGCTTCTGCCTCCCCCAGAAAGCCTCACTTCCAAGCTGGATTTGAGTCACTGTCATTATCCCGGCAACAGATGCCCTCACAGTTCTCTTTTGCATGCGGTTTCATACTGTGCTTAATTTTAGATATCACCAACTTAGAGTTTATTTTTGACTCCAGAAGTTTACTTTTAGGTCTGCTAAAATGCACAACCTTTAGATTTCTTTGTTTGTGTGTGTGTGTGTGTGTGTGTGTGTGTAAAAAACACATCAACCTTCTTTAATAACTCTGCATAGCAGTTATTTCAGAATATTTTCGATGGATGGCTAATTTTGTGCCAGGATTAAAATTGAATTTGAAACCAAAATAAGGTAGGAGTAGCACAGCATGTGTGTTTGTCACCCCATTCCTTCCACTGGTACATCTTCAATTGTGATTTTTACCCTGTGTATGTATGTTTTTATTTAATTTCTAAGGCTTTAGTTTTAGTACTCGTAAGAAACAGCACAGATTGCACACTCTGTGTTCTAAACTTTGTAACAATTCAGTAGCTTATCTCAGTTGCAAAGAAATAGAAAACTGAAGCTCCAAGAGGTGAGTTAACTTGCCCAAGGCCATTGAGCAGGAGAGTGGCAGAGCAGACATCTGATCTGTGTCTCGTTTAAAGGTTTGTGCTGTTTCCATTACCCGCAGTTTCCTTGGGAACTCTGTGGTTGCACACTGTTTACATCAGGGTTCTCCCTGCAGGAGGCTCTGGAATGGTCCTGTATGTCATGGTACAGAACTGAGTAAACCTATGTGAAGAGTGAAAACTGCAGGCCAGCCAAGGGGGTGATTGTTAAAATACAGATTCTTCAGCTGCATCGAGCAAGTCAGATCACTGGAGTCAGGGCCTGGAATGAGCATTTTCTCACACACACCATGAGATCCTGGTAATTAGCAGATGGCATGATACATGGACATAGTGGAAGAATCATTGAACTTGAAATCAGAGGGCCTGGAATTTTGTCTTAGCTCTGTCAATAGCTGGGGTGATTTTAAGCAAAACAGTTATCTCTCTGGATCTTGGGTCTGTATTTGTAAAATAAGGACAAAAAGCAGTTAGTTGGGAGGATAAAATGAGATCAAATTTCTGAAAGTACTTTACAAGCTACAATAAAGTACAAATGATTGCTATTAGTATTCCTGAAAAGTCAAACTTGGAGTGAATTTTTGGTTATTGAATCACATTTTTTTCCCCAATAAGTTCTGCCATTTCAATGAAGTGTTCAAAGAAGAAAAAAAAAAAAAAATTTGTGACCTTAACATGGAATGAGAATAGCGTTTAGGAATGGCTTAATACTGGATTCTAAAAGGATTTATTTGTTATGGTTCTATAGTTTATGTGCTTGCCATTTTCACTCAACACCATGCAAAAAAAAATTAATCACATTCAAAATCAATTCACTTGCACTTTGCACATATTTTAAATATCCATCAAAACAAATAGGATGAAATCAACAAATATATTTCTTAAGCTTCTGTCTAACACAGCTTCTTCAAGTGTAGTCATTTTTGACCTTTAAACCTAAGACCCAGTTTCGCTTAATTCCTGAGTCAATTTTGGCCAAGCCTGAAATTATAGTAGGAGTTATGACTAAGTGGGGTTTGGAATTTATCTGTCCCAAATCCAGAGGTCTGATGCTTATTTCATGGTTTGACTCCAACTGCCCAGGAGTAAGCCCATCTGCCACCCCCTTCCAAAATTACTTTCCCTATCTCTTGCTTTTTTTGTTTGTTTGTTTGTTTTGGTTTGGTTTTAAAATTCAGTTTTATTAAGATATATTCACATCATACAGTTGTCCATAGTGTATAATCAGTCATTCACAGTACCATCATATAGTTGTGCATTCATCACCACAATCAATTTTTGAACATTTTCATTACTCCAAAAAATACAAATAAGAATAGAAATAAAACTAAAAAGAACACCCAAAACAGCCCATGCCCCCATCCCACCCCATTTTTTTTATTTTTATTGCAATTTTATTGAAATATATTTACATACCATACAGTCATCCAAAGTGTACAATTGTTCACACTATCATCATATAGTTGTGCATTAATCACAATTAATTTTTGAACATTTTCATTACTCCAAAAAAGAAAAAAAAAAAAAAATAGAAAAAAATAACACCCAAAACATCCCATACCCCTCCTACACCCTCTATTATTGATTTACTTGTTGTCCCCATTTTTGCACTCATCTGTCCATACACTGGATAAAAGGAGTGTGAGCCACAAAGTTTACACAATCACATGGTCATTCCATGTAAGCTGCATAGTTATGCAATCATTTTCAAGAATCAAGGTTACTGGGTTGCATTTCCATAGTTTCATGTATTTCCTTCTAGCTATTCCAATACATTAAAAACTAAAAAAGAATATCTATGTAACGCATGAGAATTACCTCCAGAATGACCTCTCAACTCCATTTGAAATCTCTCAGCCACTGAAACTATTCTGTTTCATTTCTTTTCCCCCTTTTGGTCCAGAAGGCTTTCTCAATTCCATGATACCAGGTCCAGTCTCATCCCTGGAGTCACGTCCTACATTGCCAAGGAGATTTACAGCCCTGGGAGTCATGTCCATGTAGCGGGTAGGAGAGGGAGTTTACCTGCTGAGTTGGCTTAGAGAGAGAGGCCATGTCCAAGCAACAAAAGAGGTTCTCTGGAGGTGACCCTCAGATACAACTTTAAGTAGGCTTAGCCTCTCCTTTAACAAGCTTCATAAAGGCAAGCCTCAGGATCGGGGGCTTGGCCTACAAAATGGAGTCCTCAATGCTTATGAGAATATTTTAGTTTAATATTTAGTTTAATATTTCCACATTTTCCCCCAGTCCCTCAAGGGGGCTTTGCAAATACTTTTTGTTTTCTGCCCACATTACTCTGTGATGTATTGGAGTTTCATGTTAGCCTGTACAAATCAGCCAGATCTCACTAATTGTCCAAGCTTCCTTCCATGTAATTATGGTGTTTGATAAAACTGACCAGACAAGTTAAAGTATACAGTGTACTACAGAATATATAGAGTTTGCATCAAATAAACCTCTCTTTCTTTGGTCCCAAGCAGAAACCAAAGATTTAAAGCATAGTTAATATCATCCTCTGCCCTTTAGTCTGATCTACCCCAGTCTCAACCAAGTCATATCACCAATTGAAGTCTGATCTCCTTTTCAGCCTCTTTAAGAGCTGCTCCATGGAGCAATGCCAACACTCAAATGAGCCAAAATCTGCCTCCTAGTCCCAGGCACCAAACAGACCTGAAGCTCCAGGGACTGACCAGGTCAACACAAACAGCTCAGCATCTCAGAATTTAGAAATAACTCTTACAACTCATGAATGGATGTGACTTCTGTAAGAGCTTACAGGCTAGGAAACTTTACATAAGCCTTCCCCTGATAACCCATGCTCCCAGATTCAATTTTTGTTAGTCCATTGTGATGGTTGGGTTCATGTGTCAACTTGGCCAGGTGATAGTACCCAGCTGTCTGGTCAAACAAACACTGGCCTAATAATTGCTGTGAGGATGTTTGTGGCTGGTTAATAAACCAACAGGCTGGTTTATTAAATCATCAGTCAAATGACTGCAGCTGTGACTGATGACTCACCAAAGGGTGTGGCTGGATTTAATCCAATTAATCAGTTGAAGACTTATAAGCGAGACAGATAGAGGACCTTCACTTCTTCTTCACCTGCCCAGCAAAGTGTTTCCTAAGGAGTTTGTCGAAGTTGCCAGTTCATTTCCTGAGGAGTTCATCAAACACGTTCGTCCAAGATCCCAGTTCATTTCCTGAGGAGTTCGTCGAAGTTGCTGGTTCATTTCCTGAGGAGATCATCGGACATCTTCCTTGGAGTTGACAGTTTGCTGACTGCTCTACAGAATTTGGACTCATGCATATCCACAGTTACATGAGTCACTTTTATAAATTTTATAGTCATAGACACCTCTCATTGATTCTGTTTCCCTAGAGAACCCTAACTAATACATCCATATTAGTGAGGCATTATGATATTTGTCTTTTCATTTCTGGCTTATTTCACTCAGCCTACTGTCCTCAAGGTCTATTCACCTAGTTGTATACCTCACAACTTCATTCCTTTTTGCCGCTGCTCAAAATTCCATTGTATGTATACACCACAGTTCACTATTCAATTATCAGTCAATGTACCCATAGGCTACCTCCATCCATTGCAAATCTTGTGTACTGACACCACAGACAGCAGTGTGCAAATATCCACTTGTGTCTCTGCTCAGTTCCTCCAAATATCTATCCAAGAACAGGGATGGAGAACCATATGGCAACCCCATACTTACCTTCCTGTGGAACCACCACACTGCCCTCCAGAGGGGCTGCACCATTCTACTTCCACACTAACAGTGATTGGGTAGATTTTCCACATTTTCTCCAGTACTTGTATCCCACTGTTTATATTTTAAAGTTTTATTCACACACATACAATCCATCCTAAGTAGACAATCAATGATTTCCACTATAATCATGTAGTTATGCATTTACCACCACAATCTACCTGAAGACATTTTCATTTCTTTCACAACAAAAGAGAAAGAGGAGAAAAAAAAGAAGAAAAAAAGATAGAAGGAAAAATATAATGAAAATTTCATACAACAACACCAACACCAAGAATCTCATACTCCCTTATACCCCCCTCTTACAGACATTTAGCTTTGGTATATTGCTTTTTTTTTTACAATTAATGGAAGCAAAATGCAATGTTACTGTTAATTAAAAACTCTAATTTGAACAGACTGTATTTTTTCCAGTATATCATCCTGTTTTCAACACCTTGCAATGTTGACATTCATTTGTTCTCCCTCATGTAAAAACATTCTTATATTAGTAAACTTAATCATCATCATTGACAACCCTAGGTTTCACTAAGTTATACAGTCCCAGTCTTTATCCTCTATCTTTCCTTCTGGTGTCATACATGCCTCTAGCCTTCCTCTTACACCCATACTCACACTCATCTTTGTTCAGAGTACTTAAAATATTGTGCTACCATCACACAGTATTGTGCTATCCATTTCTGGATCTATACATTCAATCCTGTTGAACATTCTGTACCCCTTCAGCATCAGATGCCTGATCTCTAATCTCTTTCTATCTGCTGATAACCCCTATTCTCAACTTTAACTTTCATGTTTTGCTCATAAATGTTAGTTATCATTAGTGAGACCATACAGTATTTGTCCTTTTGTTTCTGTCTAATTTCACTCAGCATAATGCCTACTGTCTACCATTTTGTCTTTTGGATTTTATAAGACATATCTTATTTTATTTTTATTTTTTTCTCTCTCTCTCTTTACCTTACTGATAGTTATTTCTACACTCTTCTCCAAATCTCTCTTTCCTGTCTTTTCCTATCTGCCTGTAGTGCTTCCTTTAGTATTTCTTTTAGAGCAGGTATCATGTTTACAAACTCTCTCAGTGTCTGTATGTATGGAAATATTTTAAATTCTCCCTCATTTTTGAAGGACTGTCTTGCAGGAAATAGATTTCTTGGTTGGCAGTTTTTCTCTTTCATTATCATAAATATATCATTTCATTGCCTTCTTGCCTCCATGGTTTCTACTGAGAAATCCACACATAGTCTTATCAAGCTTCCCGTATGTGATGGATCATTTTCTCTTGCTGCTTTCAGAATTCTTTCTTTTTCTTTGACACTTGATAATTTGATCATTAAGTGTCTTGGAGTAGGTCTATTTGGATCTATTCTGTTTGGGATATGCTGTGCTTCATGGATCTGTAATTTTATGTCTTTCATAGTAGATGGGAAATTTTCAGTGATTATTTCCTCCATTAAGGTTTCTGCCCTTTCCCTTCTCTTCTCCTTTTGGATTGCCCATGACATGTATATTCATGTGTTTCATTTTGTCATTAAATTCCCTGAGATGCTGCTCATATTTTTCCATTCTTTTCCCTATCTGCTCTGTGTAGGATTTCAGATGCTCTCTCCCCCAGTTCATAAATCCTTTCTTCTTCCTCTTTAAGTATGTTGTTGTATGTCTCCATTGTGTTTTTCATCTCTTATATTGTGCCTTTCATTCCCATGAATTCTGCCATTTGTTTTTTCAAGCTTCCAAATTCTTCTTTATGTTCACCCAGTGTCTTCTTTATATCCTTCAACTCTTTTGACACATTTTACTTCAGCTTGTTGATTTGATTTAGATTTGTTTGAACATCTTTTATTAGTTGTTTCTACTCCTGTATCTCATTTGAAATGCAAGTTTGTTTCTTTGACTGGTCCATATTTTTATTTTTCCTAGTGGGACTCACCAGTTTTTTGTTGTCTAGGCATCTGGTTTCCTTGATTACCCCAAGGAAAGGTTTTTCCAGACAAGATTTTCCCAGACAAGACAGGTCCAGGTCCCAGGAAGAGGCTGTAATCAGTATCAACTTTCCCTGAGGATAAGACCCAGAAAGTTTTCAGACTCTCCTTTGAGGCTTCTAGACTCTGCTTTTCCTATCCTGCCCAGCAAGTGGCTATTATCAGCTTCCCAATGGTCTAAAGAGGTACAGTGCCTTTAATTCTTAGTGGACCCTTTCCTGGCCAGGGGCTGAAGGTGCAGGAAACCAAGTTTAAATTGTTTCTGTTTTTTATCCCTCCTGCAGACCCTGGAATCTGAATTCTCTGAGGGAGGGCTGCCACTTGAGTTAGGCCCTGCCCTTCCCCCTTTTCTTGAGGAAGATATCCCTTGAGGGAATTATCTCCTACACTTGGATTCTTCCTTTGTCTCTCTTACTCTCTTGACTCCACCCTTGCTGAGTCAGTGTTGACAATTGAAATGCCTGAGGCTTTCTCTAGTGAGCTACAGAGAATGAAAGAAAAAGAAAAAAGAAAAAAAGATATGCCCTTTTCAGAGCCAGTATCTAGCCCCCCAGTTTTGCCAGTCAACCAGAATTTGTATCCAGTTCCATGTGCCCCTTTTCTTGGAAGTCAGCCATTTTCCAGTATTCTGAGTTCAGCCATTTCCTAAAGCCTCTGTTTTTGTTTATTTATTTATTTTTTTCCATCAGTCACACCTCTTCTCTGCTGGAGAGATGTCAAGGTTCTTTTCTTCTTGCTCAGGGTTTATCTGTGCACATAGCTTGTACTTAGTCCAAATTTGTTAATTAAAACCACAGTTGGAGCTAGGGTGTGTTACTTCCCCTTGTTCCTTATTGACTGCTTCTTTTTTCCACAGGGAATTGTTCCAACTTGGCATGCTGTTCCAGTGGGTGAGGTGCATGAGCTCTGCAGTTTGTAGAGCTTTACTTACAGTTCTATGCTGTGATCTCAGCCATTCCACCCATTCCAGGCTGGTGTATGATGGGTGTCTAGTCACAGATGCCCCCCAGCAGTTGTTCCGGATGATTTACTAGTTGTTCCTTGCTATTTACTAGTTGCTCCAGAGGACTAACTCAATTGCACACTTCCCTGTGCCTCTGCTATTATTAATATAATTTTTCCCCATTTTTCTATTCATCTGTCCATACACTGGATAAACGGAGTGTGAGCCACAAGGTTTTCACAATCACATTGTCACACCTTGTAAGCTATATATGTATACAATCATCTTCAAGTGTCAAGGCTACTGGTTGCAGTTCAACAGTTCCAGGTATTTTCTTCTAGCTATTCCAATACCCTAAAAACTAAAAATGGATGTCTATAAAATGCATAAGAATAACCTCCAGAATGACCTCTCAACTCTGTTTGAAATCTCTCAGCCACTGAAACTTTATTTTGTTTCATTTCTTTTCCCTCTTTTGGTAAAGAAGTCTTTCTCAACCCCATGATTCTGTGTCTAGCTTATCCCTGGGAGTCATGTCCAATGTTGCCAGGGAGACTTACACCCCTGGGTAGAAATATGTCTATAAAATAGATGAAACTAAAAACTAGTATCTAAAAACAACTTAAAGAAATTGTGATGAAAACTATGAAAGGTACCATCCATAAATCAAAAGTAGAAAACATTCATTGCTTATGTGGCTGTGGGAAAGGAAGGTTTGAAAAGAAAGGAAACAGAACTCACATGAATATGTGAACATGCACTCATAAGACCTGAGCTCAAGTTCTCATTTTGGCAGGTGCTTTGTGACCCTCAGTGAATTGTTTACCCCACTTAAATCTCAGTGTCATCATCTGAAATCTACAAATAAGAATACCTTCCTCCCTATGTCACAAGGGAAGCTCACAATATAGTATTTCAAATAGAAAGCTATAAATAAACATGAAGCAAGTTAAAAGAAGCTTTCCTTTGGAAGTCATGTAGGATATGCACAATTTGACAAATTCAACCACTAATGAAACCGACACAAAAACAACATGCCAAAAGAGGATAACGGAGGATAAGCAACACAAGTTCTCAACCAGTTCCAAGAGGGATGAAAGAAGATAGCCCAGGCTTCTTATTTTCATCATCAAAGGTCTCCAAAAGGCTCAGACAAATCTTCTTGGGGTTTATATAGAGGTTAGCCTAAGGAAATCAGTTGACTGATGTTGTTTTCAGAATGCAAATGTGATTGTTTTTGCAAAGGGAAAGATGAATGAGGAGTGAAAACAAAAAAGCCCCATTTCTTTGGTAAATCTTTCAGTGATCTTGCAGCAATGAGCACTTCCCCTCCTGGGGAGACAGGTTCCTAGAAGAAAATATGAAAAGAAAAAATAAAAGGAAAGGAGAAAGTAGCACAAACAAAATAACCCTCGAGCTCTGAAATATGCCCTCATTCTTGACTCTGTTTTATATTTTAATCGTAATTGTTTTTATTTCTATTTTCCCATAACAAGTTTTCTGGGAAAAGACATGGCTTTTTACAAATGTAGGCACTTAATATTCATTGCAAAGAATGTGGTTCCTAACATTCAAGCATTGTAATTTTGCAAATGATGTTTTGTTGTTTTTGCTTTTCTTGCTAATTTTTGTTTGCTTGCTTGCTTGTTTTTAATAAGCAAATGTTTAATAAGCAAATCAAAGGCAGGATTTGGGAGCAAAACAGATACTTGTAATTTAACTTAGAAATATTGGCAAAAATCATACAAAAGGACTCCAAATCATGGGGTTTAGTTTTAGAGGACTATATATTTTCTCCAGCCATTATTTAGAGCTATGTACACTAAATGATCCATTGATCCATTCAAAATCAATGATCCATTGATTTTGATGATATATATATTTATATATATATATGCCATATACATATTTATATATATATATGCCATATATATGTAATATTACTTGTGAACATTTTTTATGATATTATAGGTGTTATCTTTTACTCCAGCAGATGCTTGATGCATAGCATAGAACATATGAAATCACACAGTGAAACTGATAACCAAGATGACTGTAACTGGGGGTAAGACTTAAGGATTAAGATACAAAAGGAAGAATATCTATGGCTTATTGGAAATATTGTCCCCCCATGACATAAGATGACATAAGGTGACTCTTCCCATAAAAAGTCCTAGGAAGGAGAAAGATGTCATTAACTGAAAGGAAATAGATATGACAATTTAAAAAATGGCTGTTTTTTCTTCCTCCTTCCCATCTCCAAGAGTAACAAACATGGAGCATGAGATTCATAGTAAAAGAAAAAACCTAGAGCAGAGAGTTAAGGACATACTATAAAATGAATCTAGGTGTATCCCAGGGGGTCTCAAAGAACTGGTAGGTAATCTTCTATGGAAGAAAATCACATTTTCAAGGAAGGAAATTTCATCAGAAAGGACTTAGAAACAGAGCTTTACTTTAGATAACCCTCAGTTCAGATGTGTAGCTTGTGACACACAAATTGCATAACTAGATACTGCTAAAAAATATCTTGAAATTGATATCTGAAGAACATGTCAGTGATGGGTGGAGATTTTTGTAGGAAGAAACTAGGTTCCTGAAGACTTGATTTAGGAAAATAGTGTCTACTTTTTGCAAAGGATATCAAGGGTAGATGCACAGTTTTAAAGGCTAGTAATCTCTCCCAATATTTAGCATAATGCTTAGCATGGATAATTCATTAAAACTAGAAATCTGTAGAATGATTAAATGGATGGGTATTTAGATAAAAGGCAAGAATCAGCAAAAACCAGAACTGGTTCATGAAAAGTGAGTAAAGTGAACTCATAACCATTTTGACAGGGTCATTAGACTCAGAAATAGATACATACACATACCTGGATTTTAGATGGCATTCAGCCAAAATTCTCATGGACCCGTCATGTCCCAGATATGGAAATGTGGGTTATATGACAATATAATAATTGCATTCATAGGTGATTGCATGAATCATAAAGAAAGAATTAAAGGATCAATGTCAAACTCAACAGAGGTTCCAAATGTTCTATCTGAGGGCCTTGTCTTTAACCCTGTTCTATTCAACATTGTAATTGTAATTAAACACTGATTTGATTACATATGGCACATGGATAGTTGCAGATGACATTCAACAGGGAGTGTAAACTATTCTGGGTGATAAAACCAAGATTCTCTAAGATTCTGAACAGATTTTGTAATTATAAAAACCCTGACATCTAATATCTTTTAAAATGCAAATAAGAATGTATGAGATAAAGTTGGGCCCCCCTCTCTCTCCTGTATTCTATCTACCTCCTTTGGGTGTCTGAGAAATACAGCATATACAGAAAGAATACTCAAATTCACATACTTCTTATTACTACACAGGACATCATCTGTCCTAAGTTACTGTTTTCTGGCTCACACTGATGATGGTTCAGTTTGAAAGAATATGGGTGTGATGGTTGGGTTCATGTGTCAACTTGGCTAGGTGGCCTAGCTGTCTGGTCAAGCAAGCACTGGCCTGGCAATTGCTGTGAGGATATTTGAGGCTGGTTAATAAACCAACGGGCTGGTTTGTCAGATCATCAGTCAATTGACTGCAGCTGACTGATGACTCATCAAGGGGCATGCCTTCCACAATGAGAGAATGCAATTGGCTGGATTTGGTCCGGGTGATCAGCTGGAGGCTTATAAGCCAGACGGTTAGAGACCCTTCACTTCTTCTTCGGCTGCTCAGTGAAGCATTTCCTGGGGAGCTCGTGGAAGTTGCCGGTTCGTTTCCTGAGGAGTTTGTCAAAGTTGTCGGTTTGTTTCCCGAGGAGTTCGTCGGACGTCTTCCTTGGAGTTGACAGTTTGTTGACGGCTCTGCAGAATTTGGACTTGTGTGTGCCCACAGTTGCGTGAGTCACTTTTACAATTTGATAATCAGAGACATCTCTCATTGATTCTGTTTCCAAGGAGAACCCTAACTAATACAATGGGATAGTCCCTTTCTCTTCTTAATATTAACAGTGAGACATAAGTTTAACAAGTCAGCTACTTGCTTTATTTTCTCTGGCTACTCCTTGCTTCTTTGAAATTTTAAAATTCAATTTTAGTATCCTGATCAGATGCACCCCCATCCCAGCCCTGCCATCCTGAGATACTGATTCTCACTTGCATTCCATCCTATATTATCCTATCACTTCACTCCATTTGCTCCTTCATTCACACCTTGATTCATGTGGCTTCAATAAGGTAGTTATGATCTTTCCGAAGATTATGTTTGATGAAAGGTAGCACTCAGACCCATTAACCTGTAATTATATTACAAAATGGTGACTTAAATGATAGAATTAAACATGGGATTATAGGGGGAAAGGGAGAGAAAGTAAGGGTGTCTGGGGGAAAAGCCAGGGAAGGAACAGCAAAAGTTTCCAATAGGTGTTAAAATTATATCAAGAACTAAAATAAGTAAAAATTAGAAGCAGATGGAGAGGAACGACTTTATGAGTATATGAAAAAGCCTCTCATTGTCTTGGAGCAAATATCCTTTTTGTTCCTTCTTCAGAAAGCACTTAACTTGCAGGCTGTTTGCTCCCAAATCTTGACCAGCATCTTCCTAGTGGTGATCCTTTAAACTACTCTTCTTCAGTTTCCTGATTTGCCTGAAAATGAGTAAAATGATGCATACGAAGTCATCCAACACATAAAGAAGTATTCAATCTTTATATGTTGAATCTGAGTAAAAATAAATGCATCAATCTTACGGAAATATATAACTATGTAAGCAATTTTGGAAAATAAAATGTTGTGTTCGTGAGATCCCACCTGGTAGGGAGAAGTGACACCAACCAGAGAACAAATGTCTAAAGGTGTGCAGGGCCTGGGAATCTACAACAAAGTGAAGGATCTGTAACAGGAGGGATCTGATTTTGATTCCCAACTAATTGACTAGTTGTGTGCTGACAAGTCAGCTCAGCTCTCTGTGTCTTTGTTTCTTCCACTGTTATATTTGGGTGACCTCATGTCCTGGTTTCCCTGGGGCAGCTTGATTAATGCCTGTTGCCCTAGGCAATTATTAATAACACCTTTTTCACTCTGTGAAGTACCACCATTTGAGTGATAAATCAAACGGTAACCCTACTTGGGTGACCAAAGAGTAGCTTTTTTTAACTTATTGGGAGGAATTAAGTGATCATGGGGCAGTGGAGGAACAAGGATGACTCAGAAGCTTTATCAGTGATTACTGCATTTTTACCCTTAGAACTTCCCTTTGGGGCTAATCTCAACCGTAACTCTGATTAATGTCTTTCTCTGTTTCTTCAGTGTTTCATGTCAAGGTGAGGGAAAGGAAAGGGTGTGAGCTATGGAACTTCTCATAAAATTAATAGAATTAAATTTTCCCCCAAAAATGGGAAAGCCTTTCTAAGGGAGTCTCAATTTTCTCTGTATCCTCTAGCCTCTTGAAATCCTTAAAAAAACTGTTTAATATTTCATAAATATTTGTGAGGTATCAACATTTCCACTAAAATCTAAGAAAATTATGGAAAAAGGAAACTAAACTAGGATAACAAATGCCCTACATTCTTGGTTTGGGTGAAACTGAGCATTCCCACAGCTGCCACTTGGTTTTTCCCAAAACAGAAATTTAAAACAATCTTAACATCGAATAATAAGGGACTAATGGAATAAATTACAGAGCATGCATACAACGGGACACACTGCAGTCACTAAAATGATAGTCTAGAGCTATATTGACATGGAAAATTGCTCATAACATATTATCAAGCGAAAACTGCAGTTACCCAAAAGCAGGTGCAATATTATCGTAAATTATGTAAAATTATATAATATGTAGTTGCATGTATTTATATGGATATAGAAATGTCTGAAATGTTCATCAAATATTAATAGTGGTTACTGCTGGGTGGGGTAATTCCAGATGACTTTTATTTCCTTCTTTGTACATTTTTCTTTAAGCAATGAACATTTCTTTTTAAAAAGTATAATGTATAGGATACATATGAAAGTATAAAAGGAATATCTCCTAAACTGTAGCGTCGGTGGTTGGATTAACCTAGATACAGGTAATGAGGCCAGGTTTTGGTATAAAATAGCTAAATGAAGAAACTGCATATACCTGGAGCTCTTTCCTCCATCAGCATCTGAACTTTCCTGGAGGTCCAGTTATTTATAGACATCCACTCCTCCCAAGAAGAAAGAGCATGCAATGAATGCTAAGATCTGTGGATGCCTGTGGGTGCCAGCTTCCAGGATGGTCCTCAATTTGGCCCTTGCCTCCTGGAATTCATGAACTTGTGTAAACCTGTCCCAGTGAGTGTTGGGTGAACTTGGAGACTCACTTCTAATGTATAGAATAAGGCAGGAGTGATGTGAGATACAGAGATTAGGTCACAAAAAGCAATGTTGCATCATCCCCCCTCTCTCTCTCTTTTTCTCTCTCTGTATCACTCACTTTGGAGAAAGTCAGCCACCCTGTCATAAGGACATGCAGGCAGCCCATGGAAAGGATCTTGGACCAAGATGCTGAGGTCTCTGGTCAACAGCCAATGAGAAACTGAGGCTTGCCAATAACTCATACTGCAGCCCCAGCCAACAGCTGTATAGAATCTTGTAAGACACTCTGAATCAGAACCACCTAGCTGAGCCACTCCCAGATTCCTGACCCACAGAAACTGTAAGAGAGAACAAATATTTGTTGTCTTCACTGGTAAATTGGCAGGAATTTTTATGACACAATAGATAACTAATACAGTTCCAAACCCATCTGACACGTGTTCTGTCTTGGGACCTCCTATTAATCTCAGCCAGCCTTTGCTTCCATGCCAGGCTCACACCCTCCCACTGAAAAAAGTTGCCTTGAATTCACTTTTATATGTTTTTCAATACCAAACATATGCCTTGTTGCTGGTACTAAGTATCTGGGTCAGATATTTCAAAAATATGTGATGGCTAAGTTCAGGTTGAAACCTTGTGGGGAATCTGGACTCCAGATTCATTCCTTGTTCTGACCCCTGAGTCCTGTCTGCTCTTGCAGCTTTGACTGGTACTTTCTGAACCACTCCCATATATTACCTGGCCACCTTACTTCCTACTTGATGACAGCCCTTAATACTGGAGAAACACATAAATAAGCACAATGTCTCCAAAATAATGGATGTTTGAAGAGTAGTTATTGACTGTGAGCGCTTGATGAGTAATTTAATTAAATTACTAAAAATACCCTATGAAATAGTAATCATTTCCATTTCATAGATAAAAATCTAAGGCTCACAGTGTTTAAGAACTGTGTCTTGAGTTGTAGAGTTACTAAATGACAAACCCATATTTGCAACTTACATAATCATATATTTAACTCATATGTCCATGTTCTTAACCAGTCCACAGCCCTGTCTCCCTACAAGTAGTTCACCATATGTCAAGGAAATAAACCGTTTCTGACAGCGCACTCAGCTGCTTCACTGTGATCTTTCCACTTGTATATTCATCCTACTCAGGGGTCAGAACAAGGCTCAGCAAAGCAAAATAGATGTTTCTGTTGTTTGTGCCATTGGAAGCTGGGACCTGAAACTATCTTGCATGAACTTATTACATGATATGTGTCCCACCTAGGCTGAATTTAGTACAGGGGTATGCTATCTGTCTGCCAGTGTTTTCCCATGTGAGGATTCCTCCTTAATTCTGCAATAGGTTCTCTGGTTCCCTGCTAGGCTGAGAATCTTCTGCCTCCCATTCAGCTGATCCGAGTCCTGACAGGCTGTGTAGTCAAATTCCCTTTCAAGGATCAGTGCTAGACTCTGCTTCCAGATGCCTTACCATTGATTTGTTTCCAGCAATGAAGTAAGAAGAGTGTATCAGCTACTGATAAACACAATTTTCATATTGCCAAAGCCTACAATGTCCCTATGGTTCTAGCCTATGTGCTGAATTCATTATCCCTGAATCATTTTGGGCTCTCCTTCAACTCACTGAATTCCTGAAATTGCTGTTCTAAATTTTAATGTACATAAAATTCACCTGCTCCAGCACTTGCGTGAGCTTGGAGAAAACAAAGTCATTGTCTAAGCCTTGGTTTTTGCACCTTTAAAAGTGCTGATTTTAATAAGGTCTATCATATAAATTTGATAAATGAATTAAAGGAGGCAACGCATGTGGAACACATGGTACACTTTGTAATGGACAGCAAATGATAATTCTCTTTGTTATTCAAGGTGGAGCCTTGGGATGTGAATTTTTAGTAAGTAACTCAGGTACTTAGGACACAACTGGCTTTCAGATACGTTGTGAAAATACCAACTTACTGCAGTTGATCCTTATTTGAAATGTTTTATATTATTGGCTTTACATGTTTTCTAGTTTCTCTTCTACTTAACCTTTGTGTACAGACTCACTAATGGATATTCTCTCTGACTTTCAAGCGTTCTGTTTTATCTCTTCATCTTCAGTCTGACAATCTGCTAATAGCCCTGTGAGGTACAAGAATCTTGGGCCTTGAGTCTCTGACCCAGGGTCTCTTCCTCTAGGCTGGCTGATTTTCCAGGATTCTTTTCTATATCATTGCATGTAGCTAAAAACTCAGCATGTCAAGTCCATCTCTTTCTGGGAAAGGAGCCCATAGATATGGCATGCTTGTTAGGCTTTGGATATTTCTATGACTTAGTGTTAAATTTCAAAACAAATAGGAAAGGGCTTATTTTTTTAGGATGGATAATGAACATTGGACTTATTCTTTGCCTGTATAAACAATGACAAAATTTATGAGGCACCTGTCTCAGCATTAGCAACTGAGATCACAGGGCTATGATCCATAAAAAAGGAAAACACAACAAAGGAACAAAAACACATGAGAAAAATAATTTTAAAAATTGTAACATGGTAGACTTAAACCTAGTCATGTTGAAAGTTATATTATATATAAATGGACTAAATTCTACATAAAAAGTCAGACATTATCAGACTGGATAGGAAAATCAAGATCTTACTTTTTGCTATTTATAAGAGACACACTTCAAACAGACAGACATAAATGGTTTCAAAGTAAAATAGCACAATTGCAAAAATGTATTATCATCAGTTCTAACAAATGTTTCACACCAATGCAAGTTGTTAATAATAAGGCGGTATAATAGGATCCTGTATTTTATGCATAACTGTCTGTGAATCTACAACATCTCTAATAAAGAAAAAAAAGTAAAAGGGTGGGAAAACATATACAAGGCAAACACTGATTGCAGGAAAGCTGCAGTGGCAAAAATAATATGAGACAAAGTAGACCTTAGGACAAGGAGTGTTACAGTGATAAAGAGGGTAATTTCAAAATGATAAAAACATCAATTTTTCATGGAGGCATAACAATCCTAATAAAAGAACTTAAAAATGAATAAGCCTGAAAGAGCCACAAATAAAGCCAGAAATTTAAAAAACTGGGCAATTAGAGTTGGAAACTTTGATACTTCTCTGTCAGAAATTGACAGAAAAAGTAGACAAAATATCGCTAAGGATATACAACTGAAGACACGATTAACCAACTTTACCTAATTGATATTTACATGATACTACACCCATAAAGAGTAGAATGAATATTGTTTTCAAGTTTTATAAACATTCACCAAGATAGTTTATATGCTGGACCATTAAAAAAAAAACAAACAAAAAAAACTCAAAAAATTAAAATAATTTAAATCAGATAGAGTCAGTCTTCGGAATATAATGAAATTAAATAAGAATTAAAACTACTTGAAAAAGAACAAGTATTTGGCAATTAAGAGAAAACTCTTCTAAATATCCCATAGGTCAACAAGAAAACCACAAAATAATTTCTAATACAGTGCTATGGATTATTATGATATGAAGAAAATTGATTATAATGTTAACACCAAAACTGTGGAGTGTGGTTAAAACACCACTGAAAGGGAAATTTATAGCTTCAAATGATTCTATTAGAAAAGAATAAATATTTAAAAATACTAAGAAAAGCTTAAACCTTAAGAAGCTAAAAACAGGAAATTAAATGAAAATTAAGTAGAAGAAAGGATATAATAAAGATACAAGCAAAATACATGGAAAAAATCTCACTCATATGAAGTAATTATAGTAAGCAAACCCACAGAGTCAGAATCTAGAATATAGGATACCAGGGGGTGAGTAAGTGACACGGAGTAGAGAGAGAAAGCTAAACCATACAGAGTTTCTATTTGAGATGATGGGAAAGTTTTGGTAATGGATATTGGTGACGGTAGCACAATAATATGAAAGTAATTAACAGAATTGAATGATGCATTTGAATATGACCAAATGGGAAAATTTTAGATTTATATAAGTTACCAGAGTAAAAAAAAAAAAAAAAAAGAAAAGAAAAAAACTCCCTGGAACTCAACAAAACAAATAGTGACCCCAAAGTTAAACCATGGACTATGGTAAATAGTACAATTATAAAAATGTGCTTCCATCAGTTGTAAGAAATGTACCAAAAAAATGCAGGGTGTTAATAATAGGGTGGTATATGGGAGCCCTGTGTTTAATGCATGATTTTCCTCCTAACCCACAACGTCTTTAAAAAAAAAAAAAACACACATTAAAAAAGAACAAAAACAGGAAAGCAACAAAGCCAAATTTTATTTTCAAAAGAATAATATATGATTGGTAACCCCCTAGCTAGACTGATCAAGAAAGGAAAGAGAGAAAATACAGAATATCAATATCAGGAACAAAGAAGACATCATTAAGATTCTTACAGATAAAATGATTGTAAAGGCTGATTATGAAGACTTTTATGCTAATAAACTATTCAATTTAAGTGAAATGTAAAAATTCATTAAAGAGACACATTAACTAAACCATTTCAAGAAGAAATTGAAAATATCCGAATCTTCTTCATTTCTATTAAGAAATTTAATTTGTAATTAAGTACTTTTCTCCAAAGGAAACTCCAGGGATAAATGACTTCATTGGTAAATTTTAGAAAATATTCAAAGTCCTACACATACTCTTTCAAAAAATAGAGAAGGAAATACTTTCCCACCTGTTTTATGTGGCAGCATTATTGTGATACCAAAACCAGACAATGACATTACAAGAAAGGCAAACAAGAGACCAATGTATCTAATGAGTAGACCCAACAATTGTTAGCAAAATATTAAAGAATCATATCAGCAATATATAAAAATGATAATCCATCATGATTAAGTCAGGTTCATCCAAAGCATATAAGATTTGTTTATCATTGCAAAGCAAATCAATATACTCAACGATATTGACAAATCAGGAAAAAATATCTCATAATTGTCTCAATAGATGCAGAGAAATCATATGATACAAACCTCAGCAAAGTTGGAATAAATGGAAATTTCCCCATCCTGATAAAGGGCATTTCTGAATCATCTACAGCTATCATCAAAGTTAATGGCAAAACCATGATAAATAAAAAGATGATAATATCCATTCACACGACTTGTACTTACCATTGTACTAGAAGACATGACCAGTGCAATAAGAAAATAACCTAGTAAATAAATAAACATACAAATAAACGGGACATGTAACTTTCACAATAGTATAAAAATCATAAAACAGAAATAAACTTAGCAAAAGATTTACAAGCCCTCAATGAAAACTATAAAACATTGCTGAAATAAATTTGAAAAATAAATAGATGAATTGGAAAAGCTAAATAAACGGAGAGATACGTCATATTCCTGTATTGAAGACCCAATTGGTTCCAGGGTCGAGTCTCCCCAAATTGTTAAATAGATTCTATAATAGGAATCAAATTACAATTTGTTTTGCAGAATTTGCCTGTCAAATCCACATGCCAAAGCAGAAGAGCCAAAACTATCTTGAAGAAACAAATTTGAATTCCATGTAAAGTTTCAGTAATCAAGAGAGTGTGGGCTTGGCATGAAGATAAACAAATGGATCAATGCAACCAAATGTATTTTCCACAAAGAACACTCAAAACTCTAAAGTCAATTAATTTTCAACAAAAACAACAGTTTTAGCTAGCCAGGGTTGCTTTGACAAAGAGCACATGCTGGGTTGCCTTAAACAACAAACCTTTATTTCCTCCTGGTTTTGAGGCCAGTAGCCCAAAATCAAAATATCGGAGAGGCCGTGTTTTCTCTCAGGGTGGCTGGCACTCTGGCGGAGGCAGTTCTCCGTCACCTGGAGATGTTCTTGGTCTCCTTCTGCAGCTTTCTCCAACTTCTGGCTTCTCTGACTGCATCTGAATTTTCTCTCTTTATAAGGCATCAAGTAAATACAGATTAGGACTCACCTCGATTCAATTTTGCCACACTTTAGTATCTTCCAAAAGTCCTAGGAATGCACATTAAGACTAAGAACATGCCTTAATGTGGAGAAAATTATTTCCAATAAACTGCAGGAGCGTGTGGTTATCTAGGTAGAGAGAGAGAGAGAAAAAAAGATTTCTTCCTTTGCCTCACACTATGTAGAAAAATTAATTTGAATGGGTCAGAAACCTACATTTAAAGTTTCTTTAAATTATAAAGTTTCTTGAAGAAAACATAGAGGAAGCATTCTGGTGACCAGTGGATAGGCTAGTGTTTACTTGAAAATACAAAGAAAACATAATAACATTGATAAATTGAACTTTATAAAAAGTAAATTACTAAGGACTTTCTTAATAAAATTAAAAGGCAGGACACAGAATGGGAAGGAATGTTATTGGCACATATAACTCTGAAAGAACTTGTTTCCACAATAGATAAAGAAATCCTACAATTAAAAAGAGAGGCAAAATTTTTAAAAGACATTCCACAGACGGAGAACATCTTCTTGACCAAAAGGGGGATGTGAAAGGAAATGAAATAAGCTTCAGTGGCAGAGAGATTCCAAAAGGAGCCGAGAGGTCACTCTGGTGGGCACTCTTAAGCACACTTTAGACAACCCTTTTTAGGTTCTAAAGAATTGGGGTAGCTGGTGGTGGATACCTGAAACTATCAAACTACAACCCAGAACCCATGAATATTGAAGACGATTGTATAAAAATGTAGCTTATGAGGGGTAACAATGGGATTGGGGAAGCCATAAGGACCACACTCCCCTTTGTCTAGTTTATGGATGGATGAGTAGAAAAATAGGGGAAGGAAACAAACAAACAAACAGACAAAGGTACCCAGTGTTCTTTTTTACTTTAATTGCTCTTTTTCACTTTATTTATTATTCTTGTTATTTTTGTGTGTGTGCTGATGAAGGTGTCAGGGATTGATTTAGGTGATGAATGTACAACTATGTAATGGTACTGTAAACAATCGAATGTACGATTTGTTTTGTATGACTGCGTGGTATGTGAATATATCTCAATAAAATGAAGATAAAAAAAAAAAAAAAGACATTCCACAAAGGGAGACTAATGAAGTCTGATAAGCACATTATGAGAAGTGATCAATGACATTAAATTTGAAATGCAAATTTAAAATGACAAGAAGATGTCAAATATAAGATACAAGGATGTTCAGAGTAGCTTTATTCATAATGCAAAAAAATTAGAAGCAACTCAAGCATCCATTAACAGCAGAATAGATGATTAAATTATGATATATTGATACAATGAAATGTATATATGGAAAAAATTACTGGTAAATGAAATGGCATGGATGTATCTCAGACACGTTATATTGAGCTAATGGATTCAGACCAAAAATAGTATATATTGTCATACCTTTATTTGAAATTCTCTTCTAGGCAAAATAAATCTGTGGTTACAGAAATCAGAACTGCTGTTGCCTCTGGGTGGGAGGTAAAGGCCAGACTTCCCTGGGAAGGGTAGCAGGGAACTTTCTGGGGTAGTGCACATATTCTCTATCTTTATTAGGGAGGGGTTTGCATGAAAATATGCATATGTCAAAATGTATTTCATTGTTCGTTTAAGATTCCCATAGTTCACTGTATGAAACATATAGACTAAGAAAACCTAAAAAATAAGTTTGAAAAGATACATTTATAATATTTGGGATTTTTAAAAAATATGATTTCTAGTGATAAGAGACTTTATAATACTCAGCCTCATATTTTTATAAACAGGTATAATAAAAATGTTCTGAATTATTACTCAAAGGAACCATATGTAGTGGCTTGAAATTCAACACAATTGAGCTGTTTTGACTACACCGTCCTGATTGGCAATAATACTTAGGGAAGGATTTAGGAATAAGGTTGTTTCCCTTTAAATAAGGCTCTTATTTGGCTGGGTTAATGCAGAGCCACATGTACTACTATAAATTATAATTCTCAGTAATACATTTGTCCTTCTGACATGCTAGAATGATTTTTCAAGATTCCACACCAGTCAGCCACCTCCACTTAACATGTGTCAAATTACGATTTGATAAAAATCCAATTCAATTCCAGCATCAATTGTTGCACAGGAAATAAGCTCTTGAGATCTAGGCAAATTTGAGAAGCTAAAAATCTTGGTTGTTGTTTTTCCCTCCTTCTCCATGGGGATCATGTTTTGGGGATTGATGGGGAATGTTTTCCTATCTGCTCCAACATGAAAATCTATGCTACGCCTGGGCATAGCATGATTCTTTCTTTTATGCTTGCCCTAACCTATATTGAGCATATCTTCTGCTTCCCAGCTCTGTGGTGGATGGTGGAAATAAGAAATGAATATAATATGTTCCCTGCCTCTAAAGTTCTCACACATAAGCAGTTCATTCCATGAGATGTGAAAAGTGCTACCAGAGACAAGGTTGTGAAACTCTGCAATGCTACTAGGATCTGAAAGAGCGTGGCACCTGTTCTAGAACTCAGTGGAGTCACGTGCATTTGTGGCAGAAGGAACAGGAAAGGGGAAAGACAGGGAGAAGACAAATATGTTTGAGATTATTGAATATCATACTAAGGAACTTGAGATAGTTTTCTTTTAGAGTTTAGGGACCTCGAGATAATTCTTTAGCAGAATTTTGTGGTTAGATTTCTCTCTCAGAAAGGCTAAGGTGGCATCTATGTGGAGAATGGTTTGGAAGGAACCTTGCTATGAAATTTTTGTCATTGTGCAGTTGGATTATAAAAAGGTCAGCACTAGAGCTGATCACAATTATTTCATGAATTGATTCAATACTTGGGAGTCTACAGGATACCAAATAATGATCTTGGTGCATGGGGTATATCAGAGAAAGTGTAAATATCTTGATATGTGAAGAATTTATATTCCACTGGTAAGGGCAGACAAGTAAACAGGCACTTGGAAACATTAGGGATTTCCTGAATTTTTTTTTTTTTTATAGCCGGCTTTCCTAAAGCTGGGAAGGGAGCATAGAATATGGTTATGAAATTTTTAATGAAGGAAATAACAATTTCTCATCTCTATTAGGCATTTTGTAATTTACAAAGTGCTTTTATATATACTTTCTTACATGAAACTCACAAAAGACACTGTGAGGAGGGAAGGTATCTTATGAAGAAACTGGGGCTTATAGGAAATTTCTCTTACCACGGTCTAAGCATAGCCTGGGATGAGTTGGAGCCAGTCTTGTTAAATTCAGTTTAATATTGATTTCAGTGTGCTGTGCAGCTTTGTCTGTTAACTGTCCTTTTGGTGCATTTACTAGTCCTCTTCCTTAGTTTCTGTGAATCTTCAAATCCAGAGTGTTGACCAAGCACCAGTCTGTCTATCCATCCTCCTGTTTGACCTCTCCTTTCCCCGTGGGTGCCCCAGTGACCACTTTCATCCCTTCAGGTGCTAGGCTGCTGCCTGGCCCTGCTCAGTGCTCTCTGTCTTTCTAGTTCTTCTTTGTCTCACTGGCCTCCTACCCTAGTGGGTGGGTACCCGTTCCAAGTACCCTCTGCTGCTACATTTGACCGTCTTCTTCCACTTGGGCTTTGTGGTGGTTTGAAGCTGTTTATGCCCCCAGAAAAGCCCATGCTCTTTTAATCCATTCCTGTGGGTGCATACCAGTTTGATTGGGACCTTTTGGTTAGGTTATTTCAACTGAGATGTGACACAGCCCATTCAAGGTGTGTCTTAATCCTTTTACTGGAGTCCTTCATGAAAGGGTAAATTACAGAAAAAAGCACAGAGAGTTCAGAGAAGCTGAGAGACAGGGACACACTCACAGAAGCTGAGAGAGGAGGCCACTGAAGCCAGAAGCTGAAGCAATGGAAGCCAGGAAAGAAGGACCAACAGACACCACCATGTGCCTTCTCACATGACAATGACATCCCAGATGCCATCAGCCTTTCTTCTGAGAAAGTATTGTGCTCTTGATGCCTTAATTTGGACATTTTCATGGTCTTAGAACTGTAAATTGAGAATAAATCCCCATTGTAAAAGTGAATCTATTTCTGATATATTGCATTCTTGCAACTTTAACCAACCGAAACAGGCTTAAACTAAATGAGGAGGATTCTAAAGGAGTAGAATATTTCTCAAGATCAATATTCTGTTTTCCCTCCAAGTATAGGTACTTGGGTTACACTACATTTCTGTTTCCTTTTATTCTTTAATGTACCTCAAGTCTAGTTGTATTATCTATAATCTGTGGCCTTGAAATTGAACATTGATACTTGGATTACTCTATTAAATAAAATAATAATAATAATTCATTTAAAATTATGTTATTAACACCTGTGACTCCACCAGCTAAGGTAGGACATTGTCAGTAACAGTATGGGGTCTTCTCCCATCTTTTTCTTGCCCCATTTCATCTGAAGTAACCACCATCTCAAATTCCCAGTGTATCACTCCATTGCTTTCCCAGTCCTTTGTTTTCCCGTCTGTTATTTTTAGAAGGCACATATTTTTAAATGAATTGTTTTCAACTTTATTAGAAGGAACTCATGTCATACATAATATTTGCATCTTATTTTTGCACTTAAATATAATGTTACAATTCATCTATATTGTTAGGTGCTGAGATTCTTCATTTTTAGGGTTATACTCTATCTAAATTACCAACATTTATTCATCTGTTATCCTGTCTATGAGCATTTGGATTGTTTCCAGGTTTTTGTTAATATCTATGATGATTTTATTGTATATATGTCTGGTGAACATGTTGGAGAGATTCCCTTGTTTCTGCAGGTAGGAGTAAAATTTCTACTTGGCATGGTATGTGAATATACTTATTAATATGATGTCAAGTTATTTTCTTGAGATTGAACCAATTACCACCAGCAATGTCCAAGAGATTTTGTGAGTTCTTACTTTCTCCACCACTTGGTATTGACAGACTTTTTAAAAATTTTCGTCAATCATACAAGCATAAAATAGTTTCATACTGGGTTCCTGAACTGCATTTTCCTCATCACCAATGAGGTTGAATATTTCCTTGTATTCTATAATCTGTATGCATTTTCTATTATATGACGGACTTCTTTGTATTGCTTGCCCATATTTGTATTCAGTTATTTGTGCCTTTCTTATTTTCTTCTACAGATTTTTTTACTTATTCTTTGTTGTGTATTCTTTTCTCAGTTTGTAACTGGGTTTGAGGAGTCAGCATGTTGTACTGCAATCATTACTAGTTTGGAGACAGACTGAACTGAAGGATTTGGTACATGACTTTGTACAGGTTACTCAGTACCTCTTGGCCTCAATTATATCATACATAAAGGGGTATTATCAAGATGAGCAATAGTTAAGACTCACTCGGAGAACATTATTAGGTTCTTATTCTTTTCCATGCCCTTGGGATATAGACATGATAAATTGCCTGGCCTCAAGTCAAGAACATGTGGTTGGTGAGAAACAGAAAAGTGACCAGTGATTGTGAAGTCTAATAGTGCAATGCAATTGATAGGACTGGGAGCTGTAGGTGCTCTTATGTGGGTATCCAGTCTAAAATGCACTGCGCCAGGGAAGGTGTTCATAGAGAAGCTGGCAACAGGCATTCATTTATTCAATCATACATGGTTCATTTATCAAATAGATAATAGATATCCATTATCTGCTGGGTACTTTGCTAAACACTTTGCCATAAGTGTTTTAAATAGACTTAATATGACTTAGTAAATGTTTAGCTTTGGAGGAAGAGAGAAAATTAAGAGGTAAAGAACTCCAAGATTTTCAACAGTGTCACCTGGTTTTACTCATGAGGGCTCATCCTTGCTTAGGCTCCCATCTCCTTTTATTCTCAGTCACTCAGCCTGACCAAATTATGTGTTCTTTAACAGAATTACTATGGTAGATTGGGTTTCTGTTCTCAATTCTTCACTCCCTCCCTGCAGTGGGATTATACGTCCCCACTGATTTTCATGTGGATTGCCATGTGGGAGTAACCTCTGGGACTTAGGGCCATATGGCCTGCTTTGGAGAATGAGATGTGAGCAGACTTGATGTCTACCATGTCAGGGTAGGTGGTTTACATGACATTACACACTGTGGCTCAGGCTCCCCTATGTTTGTTTCCATGTCCCTAATTGGGGAATGCTCCTGAAATTCAGGTGCTCAAATGAGGAGGCCTCTAGAGGAGAGGGGAGCAGAGGGGGCAGAGCTTCTGCTGAGCTGCTGCTGACCCACAGCTGACTCTGAATCCCAGAGTTTGAATCAAACATCACCTGCTCCAGAAAGTCTTCTTTGCCACACCTGCTTGTATGATCTCCCCTGATCTGCACCCCCTGGAATTTGTTCTCCTTAATGTTAGGAAACGTCAGTTTCATTTTTCTATCCCTGTCTGCCAGCACAATGTTTGCTACAAAAGGTTGTTGATTGAATGCATGAATCAATGAAGGATGAGTAAATCTGTGAATGAGGCGCATGGGAATCCCAGAAGAAGGGACAAAATTTCTAGTATTATTTTTTGCACACATCCTATCCTGAGTTTGTCAATGAGTCAGTGATCTATAGGACAAAGAAAAATGAGTGCTGGTTTGACCTAGGAAACGTAAATCTTTACATAACAGAGTTTGTTCTAAAACATGCACATTCAGATAGCATTTTATCATAACAAACACAGCTTAGCAATGATGGTTTCTTATAATTTCAGCTTCAATCATCCATGAATTCATTCATTCGACAAATATTTATACAGCGACTCTTACGTGCCATAGCCCAATTTCCTCATTTTATTGTTGAGATAACTGAGCAGTCAAAAGGGAAGATTTGTTCAAGATGAGTGACTCATGATGTGCACCTTCATGTTCTCTGGGGATTAGGGGAATTCCTGGAAATAAAATGAGGTGTCGATTGTCTGGAAGACCCCAGTTTTTATTCTTCCAGGTTTTACACTGACCAAAGAAAGTGACTTCTGCACTGAGAGTAATCAGAATTATAATGCATTTGGTTGTGTATGTGAGTGTGGGGATGAGCATGTGTGAGAGTGTTGTGTGTGTATGTGACTATAGACCCAAGAATTATACAAAGCAGAGCTAAAGTGCACTTGAACAAAATATTAATCCTACATACCTATGATATTAGTGAACAAAGTATTTTAAAATTCACTATTTTATGTTATAGGCAGAAGTACTCTAATCCTCTTAATGTCAGAGAAAGTAACTGAAATAAATATAATGGCCAGCATTTATTGAAGGATTCCTGTATACCAGGCTCTGGTTGAAGTGCTTTTACAGATTTTTAACACAGCTGATCATCACATCAACTAAATAGGGCACATTTTATTAATACCTATTAATATTATTATGTTCATATTATAATCAGTTAATAATGTTACCATTAAACAGATGAGGAAACTGAATCATAGACTATTTGAGTAACCTGCCTAAGGCCACATGCGCACTAGGTAAATCGTGGTTCCAGGATTTGAACCCAGGGACCCTTGCTCCAGAGCCAAACTCAACTTTTCCAAGATACTGATGCTGACTCATCCAGCATTATTCAACTTGTAGGTGGAAGACCAAACTTTAACATCTGACTCAAAATCTGGCAACTTTCTCATTACTCTATTGAAAGCCTCATATCCCTGGTAGTAATTGTAGTTACAAAGCACATTGACCACAGTTTCTTTATCTATAACTTAATATCTGGGAAAAATTCTACTCTTCCACTTACAGATGGAAAGCTGGGACCTAGGTTGGGTGTGTTCCAGGAGCTCACCCAGGGTTATCCCAGCAGTTAGCAGCAGACTTGAGACTGAAACCCAAGACACAGTGCTCTTAGCCAGTATTAAATCTGTGGTCCACACACTTATTTTGAGTTTATTTAATTGTAAGTGAGCTTTATTAAAGACATGGAGTAATTTCTAACTTATTCTAATAAAAATGATGAATGAGATAAACCAAAGCCAGTATTCCTCCACAAACAAGAATACTGAGAGCCCTCTTAGAGTGCTGGGAGTAGACATCTTGGAAATTGGCAGCAAGTAAAGTGATTTCCACCTTCAGAGATCAAATGGACACAACAGGTTGTTCACAGTGTTGGGAAATGGGGAAATGAAAGACCCCATAGGGAGCCATGCAGTCCCTTCCTGGAATTTACTGAAAAAGAGATTGATAGGTGCCATTTAATTTTAAATGTTATATCAGCCTCATGGCTGTAAGTTAGCTAACCAACTTGTAAGTTGTATGTTAGCTCTCAACTTCCATATATGATAAAATCTAACTCTTTGCTTTGGGATCAAGGGTTGATCCATTTTACATGCCAGTTATACTCTGTTAACACTAACTGCAAGAAGCTGTGCTGTTGCTAAGTCATCTCAAGTTCAGAAGCCTATTATGTTGCCATGCTGAAGCTGCACTACCAATTTAGGACTAACTTCAATGGCTGATGAGTTCAGTCCTTTCTTCTCTTTTCAGCCAATTTTCTCAGACACCATTAGCCATCTAATCTTTCCAACTACAAATTCCAAACTCAGATTTGCTCTTTGCCTGACATTTTCCAGAGCCAGTCCAGAAACATTTTCTCACTGGTTTCTTTCAAAAAACAAAAAATTAAATATGACTGCTCCCTTTTAGTGAGGAAGGTACCAAGGCTTGTTGGATTTACAACTGCTAGGGTTGTGCTGTAAATGTGCAGCAGACACTGATGTGAATGCAGGACTTTTAAACTCCAAACTGAGGCTTTCTCTTATAAATTATACTGGGTTATGGTAAAAAAAAAAAAAAAAAAAAAAAAAAAAATGCCAGCTACTGGCTCTGAGCCTGGCACATCATGAGTACTTTTTGGATTCTTGGCAACTGATCTTGCCTGAGAGATACTCTGCATTCCCCCTCAGGTCCTTTGGAATCAGACAATGGGTATTTATTAAGATGGGAGCATTTAGTGCCCTGTGAATACTGAAGGGCCATTTTCTGAACCCTGAAATGCTCCATTCTCTGGGGTCCAGTTGGGGTGATCCAGGTGACATATCAACATGGCTCCATAAACAGCTACTGAAAACTTCTCCTCAGAGAATCAACAACAACAAAAAGGACAATCCTGAATTGTTCAGAACTCTGGAGGAAGGCATAGACTGAAGAAGGTCCCTACAAATGCCAAATTGAAGATAGAGATAAATATCAGGTAGGAAAATCCCATCCTGGAATAGCTGGTCCTTTCCCATTCCCCTCACTCAGTCTCTCACAGCTCGGAAAGGGTACAGAAACTGCAGCTGGGGTCACTCCCACTTTGGGACTCAGGATATAAATTCTCTCACAGCATTGAGTCAGACCCTCACCATTTGGACACCCAGGTGACAGAGAAGGACATTCCAAGGCCCAGAAGAGTGAGGGACAAAGAGTATGAGAAAATGCGGATAAAGACTATGTTTCCAGCCCTGGGTCCAAAAGTCCTTCCCTCACCCCCGAGGGAAACAGCAGCCGGTGGCCAGATCCTTGCCTGCGAGACAGCTGAAAACTGGTATAGCTGGGGGAGTCCTCTGCTACAAATAAAGTGAGGGACCAGCCCCACACTGAGCCAGATTTTGGCCAGCAAAATGAGGGCACGTGAAACCCACAGTTTCAGCCCTCCTGGTCAATGGGTATCCTGGACTCCAAGGAAACTGCTTCTGAGGACAGTTAAGTTACCAAATGCAGACGTCTGCTAGGCAGACTGGGAAGTGCAAGGGAATTGAAGGGCTCTTTACAGACTATCCAGACACTATTTCAGTATGACTGGAGCTGGTCTACACCACCAGCATGGGAACCCACCCCTATTTTAGCTTGGAAATACAGAAAAACCAACTGTTAAAGCAGTGCCCTAAAACAAATCCAGGTCTTGCTGGCCATGTTAAAAAGAGCAGTACTAGGAGTCAACAGACCTTTTGGCCCACACATAGAGACCTTTTTGTGGTGCCCAGTGCCTACCCACCATTCCTGAGGTAGCCTTCTGTGGGCACCTGGTTTTGAGGAGAGAATGAGAGGCAGAGCCAATCTGACAACTGGAGAGTGAGATAAATAGCAGATAGAAAACAAAGCCAACCAACAAGAAAACCCTAGACAAAAAAGAAAAAACACCTCCATAATAAACTAAGCCAAGAAAATCAGATGCCAAGACAACAGCCAAAAATTATGACTCACACCAGGAAGAATGAAGATATGGCCCAGCCAAAGGAACAACCGCCTCAACTGAGATGCAGGAGTTAAAATACCTAATTTAAGATGTTCAAACAAATCTTCTAACTCAAATCAATGAGTTGAAGAAAAATGGAGCAAAAGAGATGAAGGATATAAAGAAGACACAGGGTGTCCATAAAGAAGAACTTGAAAGCTTGAAAAAACAAATGGCAGAACTCATTGCATTTAAACGCATAATAGAAGAGATAAAAAACACAATGGAGACACACAATAGCAGATTTGAAGAGGCACAAGAAAGTATTCATGAACTAGAAGACAGGACATCCAAAATCCTACACACAAAAGAAGAGATAGGGAAAATAATGGAAAAATATGAGCAGGGTCTTGGGAAAATGAATGGTAACATGAGGCACATGAATATACATGTTATGGGTGTCTCAGAAGGAGGAGAGAAGAGAAAAGGGGCAGAAAGAATAATGGAATAAATAATTACTGAAAATTTCACAGTTCTTATGAAAGACATAAAATTACAAGTCCAAGAAGCACAGTGTACCCCAAACAGAATAGATCCAAATAGATTTACTATAAGCCACTTACTAATCAGATTGGCAAATGTCAAAGACAGAGAGAGAATTCTGAAAGCAGCAAGAGAAAAGTGATCCATCACATAAAAGGGAAGTTCAGTAAGACTAAGTGTGGATTTCTCAGCAGAAACCATAGAGGTAAGAAGGCAGAGGTATGATACTTTTAAGAATCTGAAAGAGAAAAAAACTGCCAACCAAGAATTCTGTATCTGGCAATACTGTCCTTCAAACATCAGGGAGAATTTAAAATACTAACAGATAAGTAGACACTGAGAAAGTTCATGAACAAGAGACTTGCTCTACAAGAAACAATAAAGGGATTGCTACAGACAACTAGGGAAAGACAGGAGATAGAGGTTTGGAGAAAAGTATGGAAATGAACACTAAGCAGTAAGGGTAAATAATTGGATGAAAAGAAAAGAGAAAAATAAAATATGACAGATAAAATCCAAAAGACAAAATGGTTGAAGAAAGTAGTGCCTTTATAGTAACAAATTAAATGTTATTGGATTAAACTCCCCAATCAAAAATGTAGACTGAAAGAATAGATTAAAAACAAAAACAAACAAACAAAAAAATGAACAAAAACAACAGCAACAAAAAGAAACAGGATCTATCTATATGCTGTCTGCAGGAGACTTACTTAAGACGCTGGGGAAAAAACAGGTTGAAAGTGAAAGGTGGGAAAAAGATATTTCACGCAAACAACAACCAGAAAAGAGCAGGGTTAGCTAAACTAATATCAGACAACTTAGGCTTCAAATATAAAACAATTAAAAGGCAAAAAAACAATGACATTGTGTATTAATAAAAGAGACAAATGATCAAGAAGATATAAAAATCACAGATATCTAATGCACCAAGCCAGAGTGCCCCAAAATACATGAGGCAAACACTAACAAAACTGAAGGGAGAAGTAGGCATTTCTACAATAATAGTTGGAGATTTCAATCATCACTCCCATCAATGGATAGAATATCCAAACATAGATTTGAATAATATGATGAATGGACTAGACTTAACAAACATTTACAGAACCTTGCACCCAACAATAGCAGGGTATACATTTTTATCAAATGCTCATGGATCATTCTCCAGGATAAACCACATGTTGGGTCACAAAGCAAGTCTCAATAAATTTAAAAAGGTGGAAATTATACAAAGCACTTTCTTGTATCATAGTAGACTGAAGTTGGAAATCAATAACAGGGGGAAGGCTGGAAAATTCACAAATATATGGAGGCTAAACAACACATTGTTAAACAAGTGGGTGAGGAAAAAATTACAAGAAAAATTAGTAAATAACTTGAGGTAAATGAAAATGAGAACACACATATCAAAACTTATGGAATGTAGAAAAGGTAGTACTGAGAGAGAATTTATTGCCCTAAACACCTATATCAAAAAAGAAGAAAGAGCAAAATATAGAAGACATAATTGCTCACCTGGAGGAACTATAGAAAGAACAGCAAACTAAACCCAAAGCAAACAGAAGGAAAGAAATAGCAAAGAATAGAACATAAATAAATGAAATTGAGGACATGAACACAGTAGACAGAATCAATAAAACCAGAAGTTGGTTCTTTGAGAAAATCAGTAAAATTTGTGGACTCTTAGCTAGGCTGACAGAGAAAAAAAAAGAGACAGGATGCTTATAAATAGAATCAGAATTGGGAGTGGAGACATAACAACTGACCCCGCAGAAATAAAGGGGATAATGAAAGGATACTATCAACAATTATATGCCAACCAACTAGGCAATTTAGATGAAATAGATGACTGCCTAGAAAAGCATGAACAACCAACATAGACTCAATAAGAAATAGAAGACAACAAATCAATCACAAGTGAAGAAATTGAGTCAGGCATCAAAAAAAAAAAAAAAAAAAATCCCATTAAAGAAAATTCCAGGACCAGATGGCTTCACATTTGACTTCTACCAAGCATTCAAGTAAGAATTAGTACCAATCCTGCTCAAACTCTTCAAATAAAAATTGAAGAGGAGGGAAAGCTACTTAATTCATTCTATGAAGCCAACATCACCAAAACTGGGCAAAGATCCAGGAAGAAAAGAAAATTACAGACCAATCTCTTTAATGAATATAGATGCAAAAATCCTCAACATAATAATTGCAAATTGAATCCAGCAGGACATTAAAAGAATTATACACTATGATCAAATGGGTTTTATTCCACATATGCAAGGGCAGTCCTACATAGGAAAATCAATTAACGTAATACACCACATCAATAATTTAAAAAGGAGAAACCACATGATCATCTCGATTGACCCAGAAAAGGCATTTGACAAAATTCAGGATCTTTTCTTGATGAAAACACTTCAAAAGATAGAAATAGAGGAAACTTCCTCAACAGGAATTTATGAAAATCAGTTAACATCATAGACAACGGGGAAAGACTGAAAGCTTACCCTCTAAGATCAGGAACAAGACAGGGATACCCACTGTCATGATGGTCATTCAACATTTTGCTGGAAGTTCTAGCTAGAGCAATTAGGCAAGAAAAAGAAATAAAAGGTATCCAAATTGGAAAGGAAGAAATAAAACTTTCATTATTTGCAGATGACATGATCCTATATGTAGAAAATCCCCAAAAATCTAAAGTAAAGTTATTAGATTTAATAAATGTGTACAGCAAATTGGCAAGATACAAGATCAACATGCAAAAATCAGTAGTGTTTATATACCCTAGTAGTGAGCAATCTGTGGAGGAAATCATGAAAAAATATTCCATTTACAATAGCAACAAAATGACTCAAATATTTAAGAATAAATTTAACCAAGGACATAGAAGACCAATACACAGAAAACTACAAACCATTGCTAAAAGAAATCATAGAAGACCTAAATAAATTGAAGGACATACTGTGTGCATGGACTGTAAGACTAAACAGAGTTAAGATGTTAAGTCTACTCAAATTGATTTTTAGAATCAATACAAAAACAATTAAAATCCCAAAAACTTACTTTGCAGAAATAGAAAAACCAATAATCAAATTTATTTGGAGTTTCCCCAAATAGCTAAAAATATCTTGAGGAAAAAAAAAAAAAGTGGGAGGCTGCACACTACCTAATTTTAAAGCATATTACAAAGCTACAATGGTCAAAACAGCATGGTATTGGAATAAGGACAGATATACTGACAAATGGAATGGAATTGAGTGTTCAGAGGTGGACTCTATCTACAGACAGTTGATCTTTTTGTTTTTTTAATTCAGTTTTACAGAGATTGTTCACACACCATACAGTCATCCAATGGATACAATCAATTGCCCATTGTATCATCATACAGCTGTGCATCCATTATTCCAGAAAAGAAATAAAAGCAATAAAGAAAACTCAAATCCTCCTATAGCCCTAACCCCACCTCCTCCATTACTGACTCATGGTATTGGTATAGTACATTTGTTACTATTGAGGAAAGAATTTTAAAATATTACTAACTGTAGTACATAGTTTGAGATAGATATATTTTCCCTATATACCCCTCTATTATTAACTTCTAATTATAGCATCATACATTTGTTCTAGTTAAAGAAAGAGATTTCTAATATTTGCACAGTTAATTATGGACATTGTCCACCAAAGATTCACTGTTTTATACAATCCCATATTTTAACTTCCAACTTTCTTTCTGGTGACATACATGACTCTAAGCTTCCCCTTTCCACCACATTCACATACCATTCAGCACTGTTAGTTATTCTCACAATAGCATGCTACCATCACCTCTGTCCATTTCTAAACACTTAAGTACAACCTAGTTAAACATTCTGCTCATAATATGCAACAGTTCCCCATTCTTTAGCCTCATTCTATATCCTGGTAACTTATATTTCATGTCTATAAGTTTACATATTGTAATTAGTTCATATCAATGAGACCATATGATATTTGTCCTTTTGTGTATGACTTATTTCACTCAATGTAGTGCCCTCAAGGTTTCTTCATCATCCTGTTTTTTTATTTTGTTTTTGTTTTTGTTTTTAGAAGGATTTGTTCACCCACCGTACATTACCTTCTTAGTAAACAATTGATGGTTCCCTGTACAATCACATATTTATGCATTCACCACCATCACCACTATCTATATAAGGATATCTCCATTTCTTCCACAAAGGAGGAGGAAGAGTCAAAGAAGATACGGAGACAAAAGAAAGGAAAAAGATAAAAAATGACAACTAAAAATCAACAAAAGGAAAGACAAAATTAAACAAAGGACAATAAAAGAGTCAGACGACATCACCAATGCCAACAGTCCCATACCCCTCCCTTATATCCCCTTCTTATAGGCATTTAGCTTTGGTATATTGTCTTTGTTACATTAAAGGAAGCATAGTACAATGTTTCTGTTAACTATAGTCTCTAATTTGCGTTGATTGCATTTTTCCTCAATACCACCCCATTTTTACCACCTTGCAAGGTTGAAATTCATTTGCTCTCCCTCATGTAAAAACACATTTGTACATTTTATCACAATTGTTGAGTACTCTAGGTTTTGCTGAGTTATACAGTTTCAGTCTTTATCTTTCCTCTTTCCTTCTGGTGTCCTACATGTTCCTAACCTTCCTCTTTCAACCATACTCACAGTCATCTTTGTTCAGTGTACTTACATTGTTGTGCTACTATCACCTAAAACTGTGTTCCAAACCTCTCACTCCTGTCTTTTCCTGTCCATCTGTAGTGCTCCCTTTAGTATTACCTGTAGATCAGGTATCTTGTTCACAAACTCTCTCATTGTCTGTTTGTCAGAGAATATTTTAAACTCTCCCTTATATTTGAAGGACAGTTTTGCTGGTTATAGGATTCTTGGTTGGCAGTTTTTCTCTTTCAATATCTTAAATATATCATCCCACTTCCTTCTTGCCTCCATGGTGTCTACTGAGAAACCCACATATAGTCTTATCAAGCTTCCTTTGTATGTGATAGATTGCTTTTCTCTTGCTATTTTCAGGATTTTCTCTTTGTCTTTGACATTTGATAATCTGATTGTTAAGTGTCTTGGCATAGGTCTATTCATATATATTCTGTGGGTATGCTGCACTTCTTGGATCTGTAATTTTATGTCTTTCATAAGAGATGGGAAATTTTCATTGCTTTTTTCCTCTATTATTGCTTCTGCCCCCTTTCCCTTCTCCTTTCCTTCTGGGACACCCATGACATGTACATTCATGTGCTTCATGTCGTCATTCAATTTCCTGAGATGTTGCTCATATTTTTTTCCATTCTTTTTCCTGTTCTTTTGTGTGTAGGATTTCAGATGTCTTGTTCTTCAGTTCCTGACTATTTTCTTCTGCAACTTGAAATCTGCTGTTGTATGTCTCCATTGTGTTTTTCATTTCTTGTGTTGTGCCTTTCATTTCCATAGATTTTGCCAGTAGTGTTTTCAATCTTTTAATGTCTACCTTATGTTCATGCAGTGTTTCCTTTTTATCCTTCATCTCTTTGCCATATCTTCCCTGAACTCATTGATTTGGTTTTTTATTTGATTTAGCATATTTCTTTGAAAATCTTTAATCAACTGTTTCATTAAAGTGAACCAATATCCCAACTATATCTTAATTAAGTTGTAAATTTGTTCCTTTGACTGGGCCATACCTCTACCCTTCCCATTGTAGTTTGTCGTCCTCAAATCAGATTTTCCCAGATCAGAATGGGTTCAGGTCTCAGAATGTGGTTATATTAAGTATCAAGTCTCCCTGAGGGTGTGTGTTAGAAATTGGCAGACTTTTCTATGGCATCTCTAGCCACTGTTCTATTCCTAACCTGTCCAGCAGGTGGTGCCTGTCAGCCTGTCACTCCCAACTGGTGTAAAGAGGTTTGTACCCTTTATTTCTTTACTTAGGTTGTTTCTCTTTTGACTGTTTTCACCCAGGCCCTGGGGGCTGAGTTCTGAAGGTAGGGCAGGACCTTGAGCTGGGCCCCACCTCCTTCCCCTCAGGGAAGATACACCCCCTAGGGTGCTATCTTCTGCATTTCGATAGTTTCTTTGTCTCTCTGAGTCTGTCAACTCCACTACTATATAGGTCAGATGCTGTGAACTGAAAATGACTGAGGCTCTCTCCACTGAGCCACCCAGGCTGATAAAGAGAAAAAGCAAAATAAAGTCCCCCTTCATACCCAGTCCATGGCCCCCCAATTTTTCTCATCAGTCAGATAGATTCCCTGGTCTTCTGCACTCCCCCTCCCATGGCACAGGTGTTTTCTGGCTCTCTAAGGTCAGACTCTAAAAGTTTCCATTTTTCTTTCCTTTTTTTAATTAATTTTTTTCCTCTCCATCAGCTCCACTCCTCTCCACTGGGAGGAACCTCAGGGTACTTTGCTGCTTGTCTCTGTTTGTAGCTTGTATTCAGCAGTCCACATTTGTTAATTAAAACCCCAGTTGGAGCTAGACTGAGCTTTATTCACTCACTCCAAGAATGCTGCTGCCTTCCACAGTGAGGTCCTTCAGATCAGCCTGTCATGGGGGGGTGGGGATCCCAGCACATTTCCACAGTTTTTGCTTACAGACTTTATGCTGTGATCTCAGCCTTTCCACCCAATCCAGGTTGGTGTAGTACAATGTGTGGACAGTCATGGTTGTCCCCCAGCAGTTATTCCAGATTATTTACTAGTTGTTCCTGATTGTTTATTAGTTGTTCCAGGGGACTAACTAAATTCCACACCTTTCTATGCTGCCATCTTAGCTCCTCCTCCCAGGTGATCTTTGATAAAGCAGTCAGGTCAACTCAACTGGGACAGAGCAGCCTCTTCAACAAATGGGGCTTGGAGAATCAGATATCCATATCCAATAGAATGAAAGAGGACCTCTATCTCACACCTTATACAAAAATTAACTCAAGATGGATCAGAGACCTAAACATTAGAGCTAACATTATAAAACATTTAGAAGAAAATGTAGAGAAATATCTTAAAGATCTTGTGATAGGAGGTAGTTTCCTATACCTTATACCCAAAGTGCATTCAATGAAGAAGAAACAGATAAATGGAATCTCCTCAAAACTAATACTTTTCTACATCAAAGGACTTTGTCAGGAAAGTAAAAAGGCAGCCTATGCAAAGGGGAAAGAATATTCTGAAACCATATAACAGATAAAGGTTTCATATGCAGAATATATAAAAAGATACTACAACTCAGCAGCAAAAGGACAAACAACTGAGTTAAAAAATGGGCAAAAGACATGGATAGACACTTTTCCAAAAAGGAAATGCAAATAGCTCAAAAACATATGAAAGATGCTCAACTTCACTAGCTATAAGGGAAACGCAAATCAAAACCACAATGAAATACCATGTCACACCAACTAGAATGGCCATTATCAAAAAAATAGGCAACCATAAGTGCTGGAGAGAATGTGAAGAAAGAGGTACAGTTATTCACTGTTAGTGGGAATGTAGAATGGTGCAACCTCTGGGCGGCAGTGTGGCAGTTCCTCAGAAAGCTAAGTATAGATTTGCCATATGATCCAGCAATTCCATTACTAGGTATATACTCATAGGAACTGAAAGGTAAGACATGAATGGACATTTGTACATCAATGTTCATGGTGTCATTATTCATTATTGCCAAGAGATTTAAACTGCCCAAATGTCCATCAATGGACAAATAAATAAAGTGTGGAATATACATATGATGGAATATTACACAACTATAAAACTATTCAAAGTCATGACGTGCAACAACATGGATGAACCTTGAGGACATTATGTTGAGCAAAATAAGGCAGAAACAACAGGACACATACTGCAGGGTCTTACTAATATGATCTAACTATAATGAGCAAACTCTGAGAGTTAAAATTGAGAACACAGGTTATCAGGAGACAGAAAGAGAGTCGAGCTTGGCACTTGATATTGAAGGGCTACAGAACATTCAACAGGTTTGATTTTAAAGATCCCGAAATGGATAGCACAATACTATGTGATCGTTGCACAGTAGTATAAGTACAATAGCAAAGGTAAATGTGAGTGTGGTTGAAAGAGGAAAGCTAGGGGCATGCATTACATCAGAAGTAAAGATAGAGGATAAAAATTGGGCTGTATAACATGCGAAGCCTAGAGTGGACAATGATGGAGATTAAATGTACAAATATACGAAAGTTTTTACTTGAGGGAGAAAAACTGAATGTTACCATTGCAAGGTGTTAAAATTGGGAAGGTATTTGGAAAAATATGATTAATGAAAACTGGGTCTATGGTTAACAGTAACATTGTACATTTGTTAATTGTAACAAAGGCAGTTTACCAAAGTTAAATGTAATAAGAGGGGAGTATTTAAGGGAGGGGTATGGGATTCTTGTTGCTGTTGTTGTTTCTCTTTATTTTTCCTCTTCTTTTAATTTCTTTATGAAAGAAATGGGAATGTTTTCATGTAGATTGTGGTGGTGAATGAATAGCTATGTGAGTATACCAGTAACCATTGATTGTATACTTAACATGAATTGTACGGTCTGTGAATAAAACTGTTTTAAAAAAATAACCAGAAGGATACAAGTGCTGGAGAAGATGCGAAGAGAGAGAGAGAGATATCTATTCACTGTTCTTGGGGAAGTAAAAATGTTGTAGCTCCTCTGGAGGGCATTGTGGTGGTTCCACAGGGGGCTAAGTATAGGGCTGCCACATGATCCTGCAACCCCATTATTAGACAAAGAATTGGAAGAACTGGAAGCAGGACAGGGAAAGGCATTTGCACACTGGTTTTTATGGTGGCAGTATTCATGATTTGCAATGGATGGAGGTGGCCTAAGTGTACATTGACTGATGAATTGAATGATGAATCATGGTGTACACATACAATAGTATATTGAGCGGCTGCAGGAAGGAATGAAGATGCGTGGCTTGCAACTAGGTGAATGAACCTTGAGGAGATTATGTTGAGTGAAATAAGCCAGAAACAAAAGGACAAATAATGTATGGTCTCACTAATATAAAGTAACTATGATGAGCAAACTTTGAGAATTGAATTTGAGTGCAAAGGTTATCAGGGGATAGAAAGTGGGCAGATATTGGGCAATCAATGATTAAGGGGTAGAGACTGTTCAAATAAGGCTCATTGTAAACGTTCCTAGACTGTAAGCACTTAGAGCAGTCACATCTATTCCTGAGTTTTAACTGATATTTCTAAATCTTGAGATGCTGTGCTCTTTGTGTATAACCTGGTAGTTCCCTGGAACACTGGCTATCTGTGTGACACCTGAGACTCACAGGTAGAATTCTGCATCTCTGAAAGTTAGTATTATTTCATATAGCAACTGCTAAAGGTGCTGAATAAGAGATCAGACTCCAATTAGATATATAAAGGAAATAGACCTGGTTAGAACTAAAATAAATCAGAATACAGGGTAAAGGATGATATTGTCTGTATTTTAAAACTTCAACTTCCGTGTGAGACCAAGGGAAGAGATGTTGATTTAGTCCAAAATTTAAATTTTCTATAGCACATTGTAGCACACTATCTAATTTAACTTGCCTGGTCAGTTTATTTAAAACAACCTAAAGACAGGTTAATATAATACCCAGATACATTCCAGAGTATTTGGGGCAGAAAATAAAAAAAAAAAAAAAAGTATTTGCAAAGTCTCCTTGAGGGACTGGGGAAAAATGTGGAAATATTAAACTTCCCTACCTGGGGAATTCTTGATATTTTCTTAGGCACTAGGGGCTCAGAATTTACTAAGACAAGCCCTTGATCTTGATGCTTGCCCTTATGAAACTTATTTCTGCAATGGCAAAGCTGGGCTTGCATGTAATTATGCCTAAGAGTCACCCCAGAGAGCCTCTTGTCTTGCTCAGATGTGACCTCTCTCTTTAAGCCAACTCTGCAAATAATCTCACTACACTCCCCCCTCCCCCCATATGTGGGACATGACTCCCAGGGTAGTATCCCTGGCAACATGGGACATGACTCCCAGTGTGAGCCTGACCATAGCATTGTGGGATTGAGAAAGCTTTCTGGACCAAAAGGGGGAAAAGAAACAGAACAAAATAAAGTTTCAGTGGCTGAGAGATTTCAAATAGAGTGGAGAGGTCATTTTGCAAGATTTAGCCAGATATTGCAAACTACCACAGTATGCCAAGCCCCAAACAATAGTAGTTCTGAATCTAATTCTCTACAAAAGTTTTTCTTAGTAAGTTTGTTTTTTTCAGAAAGTTAAGGACTCCAGATTGATCCTATGCCAGATAAGCCCTGAAACCCAGAGGTACCCGTCTCTCTAAGAACAACAGCCAGTTTCATTCTTCAACCCCATAAGGTCAGTACTGCTTTCTAACGTGAAGAAGTTAAAATGGTCGTTGCCCAAATATCCCTGAAGATTGAAAGATCAAATGAGAGGGAGGTGGTGTAATTGGGAAATTAGGATTTAAAAATGACTGTGACTACTGACTCATTATATAGATATTTCTTTTTAGTGCTATTCTTTTAGAATAGCCAGAAGGAAATATCTGACATTGTTGAACCGTAATCCAGAAACCTTGAACTTTGATAATGATTGTATAACCAGATAGCCAAAAAAAAAAAAAAAAAAAAAAAAAGAATCAGTTGCCTGTGTTTGTATGGATCTACTTCTGGATGTTTTTTTCTGTTCCACTCATCTATGTATCTATCTCTGACAATACTACACTGTCTTAGTTAACCTACCTCTATTGTAAGTCTTAAAATTGGGTAGAGTGCAATACTAGTGGTCAATAAGAGGGAGGGGTAAAGGTCTTCTTTATTCTTCTTATTTCTTTTTCTGCTATAATGAAAATGTTCTAAAAATGATCATGGTGATGAATACAGAAATATGTGATGATATTGTGAACCATTGATTGTACACTTTGGATGGAATGTATGGTGTGTGAATATATTAATAAAATCATGTTTAAAAAAAAAAAACAGCCAGCTGGGACAGGATAAGTTAAATCAGTTATATAAAAATGGATATTTTTGGAAGAGACACCGGGGGAAGGACTCTCAAAAGAAGAATTAAAGTGAAGAATGCACATAATTGGGGTCTGTTGGTAGAATAAGGATGATAAATTTCACTCTTTTTCTTCTTTCAAAATACATAGCTAGTATAGCATGGATACAGTATTTGTCAAAAAAGAAATGGCTGAATACACCCACAAATAAATGGCACCTTGCTTGGAGGATTTTATGGGTAAGTTTAAGCAAACATTCAAGAATAGAGTTAATTCTAAATGTACACAAAGTGTAACAGAAGTGGCAAAGAGGTAATCCTTGTCAATATATACTATGAGGTTGGGACAATCTCAGTATTGAATTAGGTAAGGACAGATGGCAAATGAAAATTACATGGCGATCTTACTTATGAATATAGATGCAACAATCCTAAACAAAATATTAGCATGTTGAATCTCATGTATATATAAACACACAAAATCAGGGCTAACTCAAATTTATGTTAGGAATGCAGGCATGGTTTAATATTAGAAATTCTTTTAAAGAAATTCCCACTCATTATTCCATTAAAGGAAAGGCAGCATAAAATCATTTCAATAGATTCAGGAAAAAAAATCACTAAATTAATTAAAAGAAAAAAACTTATAGAAAACAAACTCTTTAGAAAAATATATGTGGGTAAATATTTTAATGATCCTAGATTTCATAAGGATATTTTTAAAAATGACAGAAATAAAAATATAAGAATGAATGCTATATCAAAGATACTATAAGAAAGTGAAAAGAAGGGTCATAAACTGGAAGAATACATTTGTAATACAAATAGACAACAAAGGACTAAGATTCAGATTCTAAAAAAGATCTATAAATCATTAAGAAGAAAGATAAATGCATAACGGCAATGAGCAGGCAATTCACAGAAGAGAGAGCCAGATGATCGATTCACATCTGAAAATATGCATGACTAGCCAATAATCAGGGAAATGCAAAATAAAACCGCAACGAAGTACATTTTACATCTCCCAGGTTGGCAAAAAATTTGAGTTTGATGGTGGCATTTTATCAGTTTTGCTTCATCAGTTCTCATATCATTTTAAGATCATCTTCCCACTTTCCCTAAATGATTTCCTCACTTTTGTCTGCCTGGTGAACTTTTATTATTACCCAAAACCCAGTTCAGATGTCGTGTGCTCTATGAAGCACTTTTCTGTCTTCCTACCTTTGTCTTACCTGGATACCTGGATCATACTTCTATTTTGACACTAGCACATGTCATATTAATATTTGCTTATTATTTTCCCCATTTAGGAGAGGGTGAGCTCCTTGACATGAACTGGGCCTGCATCATTTGCCTATCCCCAACACCTAGCACTATTGCTGGCACATATTGTTAAACAGCCAATATGAATGTTTGGATGGATTAATCCTGTAGGAAAAAAAAAAAAAATGACTAAACCACAGATCGTATGGTCCTTCCTGTACAGGATAACATGCTGAATCACCTCTAGTGGTTTACAAATGGTTAAGCATCTGCATCACTCAGAGCTTTAGGATGAAACAATAGAAACCAACTAGCCCTATTTTAAACAGAAAGATTATTTACTGAAAAGATAGTGATTAATAGATTTCCAGGAAGGCCAGAGAACCAGGTTTGGAAAATGGCAGAGACAAGGGGAGGCTTATTAGTCAGAAACCAGTGCAAATAAAACTATAGAATTTTTCTGGTAAGCAGCTGGCTGCTGCTCCCCCACTCCTGCCAGTGCTGAAACAGGATCCCCACTTAGTTGTGGGCTACCCTTGCCCCTCCCAATTCCTGCTGACCACTCTCCATTTCCCAGCTGCTTTGTTATCACTAACCCCAGGTACAGTTTCTGGGGCTGATGGATGAGGCTGCCAACATCCACTCTCATTCCCTTGGGAGCTGGGGAAAGTTAGATCCTAGTTTCCATCAACCTATGGTGAGATGCAGGGGTTGACGGGACATAGGCACAGGCCTTAAATACTGGCAGTCCATAAAAAGACAGCTGTCCACCACAGCATCCTTCATCTTTTGGCCACTGAAATGTAATCTTTCTTCTTGCTCTAGAAATACAGTTTCAGCTCTGAGAAGAGGAAAGAATTCTCAGATTCTTTTTAAGAATCCAACCTCAGCAATCGCTGGCTCAAAGTTCAGAGGTTCTGAATGCTGGTGGAAATGTCCCTTGGAAAGCATTTGAAAATGCATGGAACCATCTTTTCTTTTCTTTTCTTTTTTAAATTTCATTTTTATGTTTTAATTAATTGTGCAGTAGTAATGGAATTTGATATTGGTAGCAAAGAAGTAAAATGACCTGAGAGTCACAGAACATTCCAGGTAGGGAATGATCCTGCCTCCCATGCCAGTGGTTTGCCCCAAGAACGTTGGACTGAGCCGTCCAGGGAGGTGGGGAGGGGTGACTGTCACTCATGGCTGGTGGCCTGGTCCACACAGAGACCCGGAGCCAAGCTAACCAGACCTTCTGGGAATTTCAGCAATAGACCTTGTGCTCTGTACTGGGCAAGACGAAGGAAGAAGATATTGATCTGGACATATTCCCAGCACAAAGTCAAATGTCGGTCTGGAGTCGGGTGCATTGTGCTTAAATATCTTCTGAATTAAGAGTCCCTTCCAATACTGGACAGGCCTCAAGAGTTATAGACCTGAAAAGCCCCCTGGCTCCCTAGTGCTTAACCTACACCCCATGTGTTGGGGGACATTTCGCCCACATCTGAGCTTATTAGCATTTTCATTTCCTTTTATTTTTTAAATGCTCTTTTTTCCTTTCTGTTTTCTTTTTTTTTTTTTCAATAAGAGAATGTTCTTTAGATATTTTGTATCTAGAAAAAAATTTAATTCAATTCCATCCTTGTATATGCTGGGTTGATGTAGATTCTGTAATAGTAATGACCACTGTGTTTACAATCATGGCTAATTTTCATGATCATATTATCTGTTCTGAATAAAAAAATATGTATGTGCACATACATATAAACCCTCCTTAATATGGATGATCTTGATGTTAGTATGTAATTCTTTCATTCTATTGTTTATGTAATTATAAAGTAGCTAGAATTCTTAGTTATAACTTCCAGTATTCTTTTCCGTATAGAAGTAATAAAAATGTCATAACAATAATAGTTAATATTTGCATGGTGTTTGAAGGTTTATAGGATATTTTCAAATCTTACATACCAGTGAAGTAGGTATTACCAATAATGAAACAGTGATTCACTGAGGCCACCTCACTTGTATAGAGCCCCATGGCTTTCACAATGAGCCAGGTTTGGACCTCCCTTGGCTCATTGTCACATTCCAAATACAACTGGACACAAACAGCATAGAAAATGTTTTGAAAACCCAATATCATCTTGCCATGGTCATTGAGTATCTTTAAATCAAGGAAGAGAAAATACAATGAAACCTTAGACTGGAAAAACTGTAATTTCTCTCCATCCTCTTATACACACTCACTTGTTGGAGGACACTTGTCCAGTGGGAAATGAGGAAATTTAACTTGAAACAGCACAATAACTGACTCCAAAAAATCAAAGGGCAGGAGGGGATATGTTGATGTGTGTAAATGGACTTGGTTGCTTGATGATTTCTGGGAGCAATTTTAGCAGGACTGAAGGGGAGGGTAATAGAAGAGAGCACAATAGCTATACTGACCTAATATTCAAATAAAGGATTTTTCAGGTTCCTTAAAGAAAAGACTTTGGTATAATGAACACAACTGAGGGCTTCATTTTAATGAAAGCAGTAGTGCTGGCTTGGCTTCTCCATATCCAAGGGGCCTATCCAGAATAATCATTTAGTGCTTAGACCCAGTTTAGCCTACACACCAAGTACCCAACCTCTTCAATGGATTTGCCCTATGTTTAAGTGCTGACCTTCTTTGCAGAATTTCTATGTATTCTATACATTGGTATAAAATAAAATAATTTCAACTATTTGATGTAACTCAGCATTCTTTATAGTCTCTATCTTTATTGGTGCCAATGTTTAACTAGCTATCAGTGTTCTTTTGATATAAAGCAACTCTATTTATTTGCCCCTCAAATATTCAATGAGATTATTACACATACATAATAATTATTACTATCCATGCCAGTTTGGATATATTATGTCCCTCCAAAAGACATGTTTTAATCCAGTCTTGTGGGATATTTGGATTAGATTGTTCCCATGGAGATGTGACTTACCAACTTTAGGTGATAACTCTGATTGAATTATTTCCATGGAGGTGTGACCCCGCCCATTCAGCATGGGTCTTGATTAGTTCACTGGAGTCCTTTAAAAAGAGCCACACAGGCCCAGATGCTTGCTGATGCTGATGCTTAGACATGCTTGGAGATGCAGACAGAGGACGTTTAGCTAAGAGATGAAGCCTAGAGTTTGCCCCAGGATATGCTAAGACAGGACCCCCAGGTGCTCATAGAGAAATGTCCTGGGAGAAAGCCATTTTGAAATCAGAACCCCAGAGCAGATGCAGCTACATGCCTTCCCAGCACTTCTGGACACCGTTGGCCATCCTTCAATGAAGGTACCCTATTGTTCATGCCTTAGTTTGGATACTTTTATGGCCTTAGGACTATAACTTTGTAACCAAATAAACCCCCTTTATAAAAGCCCATTCCTTTCTGGTATTTAACATAATGGCAGCATTAGCAAACCAGAACACTATTATTATTATTATTATTATTATTATTATTATTATTATTATTATTAATACCATTACTACTACTATTACTACTTAAGAAAATATAACACTGAGACTCAACGCAGTTACAGTTGCATAGTATAACTCAACTTGAAAGTAGCAGAGCTGGAATTTTACCCCACCCTTCTGATTGTACATACTGAGTTCTTCAGAATTCTTCATGCCACTTATTTTACAGCCTGTCAATATTTCACCTCAATACAAAGTATCCTATCCATGATCTTTTCTGTCAGTTTTCCTTTTCACACTAAATATACTTCCAGAAATGGAGAGGCCCTACAAACCGGATCCCACAGTAACTTTGGTCGTATTGTCCAGTGTCAAAAATTTTACTCACCCTGTTCCTAGTACTTTTCAAAGTGGCTTGTGTTTTAGACTGCTAAAGCTGACAAAATGTGGTATACCAGAAATGGACTGGCTTTTAACAATGGGGATTCACTAGCTTACAAACTCACAGTTCTGAGGCAGTGAAAATGTCCAAAGCTTCAACAGGATGATACCTTCTTCCTGAAGAAAGGCTGCTGGGGATCCAGGACTTTGTCATAGGGGAAGGCACATGGTGGCATCTGCTGGTCATTCTCTCCAGGTTTCCTTCTTTTCAGCTTCTGGCTGCTTCTCTCTGAGCTTCTGTGATTTTTTCTCTCTCAGCTTTTCTGGCTTTTTTCTGTGTCTTCTCTTTGGCTTTTATCTTCATATAAAGGACTCCAGTAAGAAGATTAAGACACCCACCTTAAGTGAGGTGGGTCACATCTCAACCTAAGATCCTACTCACAATGGGTCCATACCCATGGGAATCTACTGGCTTCAAGAGCATGATCTTTTCTGGGGTACATCAGCTTCAAACCCTTCCAGCTAGAAAATCTATTTTTTCCTCCAAAGTCCCTAAGTGTCAACTCTGGTCTTCTTAAGGTTACAGAATACAAAAGAAACACGCAGTAAGAATTTTGCTATCAGTGTGATCTTGGATTCATTTCTTACTCCCTTAGTATATAGTTTTTATGAAATAAAGCTGACTGTTAATTTATTCATCTTGTAAAATAAAGGTGTAGGACCAATGACTCCTAAGTGATGCTTCTGGGGCATATAGAAACTAGGTGTTTAGACATAAAAGTCTAAGTTAATTTTTAGAATTTCTTAGGTATAAAGTCTTCTTTCCTAATTTCTTTCTAATAAGGTTAGTGTTTTCTTAGTATTGTCCCTTTTCAAGTACCAATGAAAGACAAACTGAATTCAGATAGTGTAAAAGGGCATCATCATCAACAAACATAACAGAAAAAGCTCAGTAGAAATGCTGTCCCCCAACTATTTTCTCCCCAGATCCAGTCATAACATGCGTGCTTGAATATGCATGTTACATCACATTCATGTATCAAAAGCACATTTTATGATAGTAAATACTTTCCTACTTTATATGTTGAAATTAAATATATGATTTCACATATTATATATCACAGAATTCTATAAAGAAATCATCATTTCCAAGAGCTTTATCGCATAAATTAATTTGTAATCCATGGAACAAGATGTTAAAGATGCCCTACAGCAGCAGAGGTTCTCAGTATTGATGTGCTATTTAAAATCAGGACTGTCATAGAAAATCAGTCAGATATGATCAGCCCTATGTTTATAAATTAAGAAGGAGAAAGAACAATGACATTCAGAAAACTCTCAGCATGACAAAACTTCAGAGAAGGGGAAGAAGACCCTCAAGAATGTTTATGCTCTTTTTTTTTTTTTTTTTTTTTTTGCAAATGATGGGACTCCAATGCATTTAGTATATTGCTGAGCTTATAAAAAATATGTTGACTCAATCTCCTCTTGAGGCATGAGTTACTGCATCTGTAGTCTGTGCCCAGCCCTCACTGCCAGGAGCTTCTGTGGTCTAGCATAGTAGGTGAATGAGCAGCAGGCCTTGGGCTACAATGTGCCATGTTTGAGTGACAGAAGCACCTGTTACAGCATCCTGTGTGAGTCTGGAAGAGAAAATCATGGGGAATCATAAAGCAGATGGCTGGAAGGGAAGTGTAGCAGACAGAGACATCAGGGATGCTGGGAGGGTAGGAGCTGGATGCAGAGAAGCCAGATAAGGGCTATTGTACCAGCTAAGGCAAGAGATGATAAATGTCTGGACAGAATCAAGTGTAGTGAGCTTGGGAAAGTGGGAGCAGGTTTGAATGAGTTTTATATGGTAAAAGTTACAAATGTGTTGCCAGATAAAATATGGTGTAAGTATTGGAAAAGTATACTTTGGCATAACTTCATAACTCAGGAAGAGATATTGAGGGAGAAGTTGGTGGGGAAGGAAAGCTGGATTTGAGGTGATGGATTTTGAGAGACTTGAGGGGTAAAAAAGGGAAGCCATCAGAAATGACTGTACTAACAGACTTTATGCACAGGCTCTAGGATCTATCCCTCTGCTTGGCTCCCTCTTTCATCCTCTCTCCTGACTAGGGTTTTCTTTATGATGCTGAAGAGAGGAACCTAAGATGGTGGCTAGGTGAGACAGGGCAAAAAAAACACCTCCATGAAAAATACTAGAAAAAAAAAAACAGAAAGTGACCCAGAACACAAGTTACAGCAATGCACCAGCTGGACATGGTCTGCTAAATCCACAGTAACTGTGCATTTGGTGAAACCGGGAGTCTGCATTCTGAAACAAGTGAGGGAGCTGGCTGAAAGTCCGGTGGCCACACTGTGGTGTGGGGAAACCATGGGTTGGCATTTGGAGATGGACTAGTTCTTTTAAAAAAAAAAGAAAATCCGGGAGCAGCTGTGGATACCAAGGGGAGAATCACGCAGTGAAGCATGGCAGGAGCGGACTGTGCCAACACCTCAGTGTCTGGCATGGAGGACAGCCCTTCCCACACCCACTGCTGATTGTCTCAGGGCCAGGGGGGCAGAAGGGAGCAAAAAAGGATAAAGAAACCGCATCCACTGCAGCCATCTCCCAGGCAGCCTGGGGAAGCTTCTGCCCGGGGCTGGACCACAGCCCAGGGCTGCACCAAGAAACCCAGTGCAACAGGGAGTGTTCCTGCAGCACCGTGCACATGCCACAATATTGGCCCTGGACAGTGGCCTTTAATGCACCCAAAGCTAATTGTCCTGGAGCTGGGAAGGTGGAGCTGTTCGAAAAGGGGGAAATTAACACATCCATTCAGCCATCTTTACAGCAGGCTGGGAATGCCCCTGCATGGCCCGGCAGCCCAGGGCTTCCCTGGAGGCCAGCACACACTTGTGATGTGGCACAGCCTTCCCTCAGCAGAGGTCCTGGAAGAGCACGGCTGAGAAGGGGGACCCACTCAGAAATCCCAGGGGCCCTATGCCAATACCAAGGACTTGTGGGTCAGCAGCAGAGACAATCTGTGGCAAGACTGAAATGAAGGCTTAGACTCTTGCAACAGCCTTAAATCTCCAGGAACACCTGAGAGGTTTGATTATTAAAGCTGCTCTGCCTCCCTAACCAAACAGACACATGTCCCACATTCAGGGCAGACAGCATCAAAAACACACCCAAACTTAGTGCACCAATTGAGCCCCACAAGAATCAGATCCCCACACACCACAAAGACAAAGTTGGGGAGAACTGACTTGAGGAGAATAGGTGACTCGTGAACGCAATCTGCTGGTTAGTTAGAGAAATTGTACACCACCAAGCTGTAGATCTGACAAATTAGAGGTTGGTATTTTTTATAACCTGAAAGAACCCTAGCAAGTAAAGCAAATGCCAAGAGGCCAAAAACAACAGAAAATCTTAAAGCATATGATAAAACCAGATAATATGGAGAACCCAAACCCAAACACCCAAATCAGAAGATCAGAAGAGACACAGTACTTGGCTCAATTAATTGAAAAACTAAAGATAAACAATGAGAGCATGGCACAGGATATAAAAGACATGAAGAAGAGCATGGCACAGGATATAAAGGACATAAAGAAGACCCTAGAAGAGCATAAAGAAGAAATTGCAAGAGTAAATAAAAAAATAGAAGATCTTATGGAAATAAAAGAAACTGTTGGCCAAATTAAAAAGACTCTGGATACTCATAATACAAGATTAGAGGAAGTTGATTAACGGCTCAGTGTCCTCGAGGACCACAGAAAGGAAAATGAAAGAACAAAAGAAAGAATGGGGAAAAAATTGAAAAAATCAAAATGGATCTTAGGGATATGATAGATAAAATAAAACGTCCAAATTTAAGACTTCTGGTGTCCCAGAAGGGGAAGAGAAGGGTAAAGGTCTAGAAAGAGTATTCAAAGAAACTGTTGGGGAAAACTTCCCAAACCTTCTACACATTATAAATACACAAAGCATAAATGCCCAGTGAACACCAAATAGAATAGATCCAAATAAACCTACTCCAAGACATATTCTGATCAGACTGACAAATACTGAAGAGAAGGATCAAGAGAAAAGCAATTCACCGTATACAAAGACAACAACATAAGACTAGTGACTACTCAGCAGCCACCATGGAGGCAAGAAGGCAGGGGCATGACATATTTAAAATTCTGAGAGAGAAAAATTGTCAACCAAGAATACTTTATCCAGTAAAACTCTCCTTCAAATTTGAGAGAGAGCTTAAATTTTTCACAGACAAACAAATGCTGAGAGATTTTGCTAATAAAAGACCTGCCCTACTTCAGATACTAAAGGGAGCCCTACCAACAGAGAAACAAAGAAAGGAGAGAGAGATATAGAGAAATTTAACAGACATATATAGAACATTACATCCCAGGTCACCAGAACACACATTCTTCTCTAGTGATCACGGATCTTGCTCCAGAATAGACCATATGCTGGGGCATAAAACAAGCCTCAATAAATTAAAAAAAAGAAAAATGAACTTGTTCAAAGCACATTCTCTGACCACAATGGAATACGAATAGAAGTCAATAACCATCAGAGACTTGGAAAATTCACAAATACCTGGCAGGTAAAAATGAGGGGGAGATGAAAACATTCCCAGATAATCAAAAGCTGAGGGACTTCATCACCAGTAGATTAGTCCTATAAGAATGCTAAAGTGAGTTGAGCAGGCTGAAAGGAAGGGACACTAAACAATTGACTGAAACCACATGAAGAAATAAAGAATTCCAGTAAAGATCACATGGTAAATATAAATACCAATACTACTGTATTTTTGATTTGTAACTCCACTATTTACTTCCTACAGGATCTAAAATACATAAACTGTAATGATAAATCAGTGGTTTTATAAAATATGTAATTTTTGACAAGAACTACATAAAGATGGGGAAATGGAGGAGTATAGGAACATAGTTTATATGTCCTATTGAAGTTAAGTTGGTATCAAAGAAAAACAAGATTGTTACAGATTTAAGAGGTTAAATTTAATCCCCATGGTAAACACAAAGAAAGTATCAGAGAATATGACCATAGAGATGAAAAGTGGAGTATGGGTTATGAGAAGTGGGGGAAGGGGCAATGGGGAGTTAAGAAATGAGTGTAGGGTTTCTGTTTGGGGTGAAGGGAAATCTCTAGTAGTGGATGGTGGGAAGGTGATGGCATTGCAACATTCCAAATGTGATTAATCCCACTAATGGAATGCTAGGTAGGGGTTGGAATGGGAAGATGTAGGCTGTATATATGTTTCCACAATTGAAAAAAAAAAAGTCTAAATAGATGACAATTAAATGACAAGGATGATCCTGGATGGGATCTGAGGATGGAGGAGAGGAGGCTCAAAGGGACACAGATGGGACATAAGAAAAAAAAAGAAGGAAATATAGAATGTAAGCTTTGTATCAATGTTGAATTTCTTGAACTTCTCAGCTGCATTTAACGTGATTGCATAAAAGAATGTTCTTGTTCATGGGAAATGTATATGTGAATTATATTGTTTGCTCAAGGATGTGTGCAGCTTGCTCTCATATATTCAGAAGACAGAGCAATAGATATTGGATGATAGGGAGGGAGGGAGGGAGGGAAAGAAAGAAACGGTGGTGTGACAGGATGTTAAAGTTGGTGGATTGGGGTACTGGGGGAGGGGATTGGGGTATGCTGGAGTTCTGTGTATGGGGTTTGTATTGTTTTTGCAACTGTTCCTGTAAGTTTGAATTTATTTCAAAATAAAATTAAAAAAAAAAAATGTTGCTGAAAAGAGACATGGATTTTTTCTCTCCAGCCACAGAATGAGGTGTGATTTTGCAGCACTGAGCGTGCTGTAAAGCAGGACACTTAAGAAAGTTGGCCATGGCCATGTTCATAGTTTGCTAGGGCCACCAGTCATGGTTATTGGGTATTGTCCCAGCATGCTGTTAACAGTGTGCTCTTTCTCAAAATGGTTCCAGGGTGGTAATATCTGTCATCATTGTTATCATCATCTTAGGGATACCAACATATATATACACAGTAGCTTTTTACTCTATGCAGTCTCTAAGAGCTTAAAAAGCACAGTGACATGTATTACCTCTTTTGATTCTCACAACCCCATGGGGTAGGTGGAGCAGATATTACTGCTGCCATTTAAAAATAAAGACCTTAGGGCTCTGGAAGGTTCAGTAAGCTGCTGAAGTTACACAGTTCTTTGATACAGCAACTGGGCATGAATCCATGTCTTCGAGCACAAAATTATGAGCTTTACCCCACCATATCAAACTGCTTTTTTAACCTGATAACCACATTACTTTGTCACTTTATTAAATAATGGGGTTACTATCGGAAAAACTCTAAACTAATGGGAGGTCATGTGGTGATCCAAGGTAAATGTTAACAGGCATATTTTAAGGGACCCGCCTTTGGTTCATAAATTCACATTTCTATGTCCAGATGTTTCCTACTGCCTGCCAGGTTCTCTTCCTCCTTATCAGCCTGAGGCTGAAGTCAGCAACTTTTCCTCACTTCTGCCTGGGGAGGACAATAGGAAAGTTAAAATAAATAAATAAATGATCCACCAAAAAGGCTTCATGTTTAAAAGGAAATCCTGTGGAAGGGAAATATATATATATATATATTTTTAAGCAAAGCTTTGATCTGGCACTGGAAGATAATACCAGCACCTATCTAAATTTACTTTACAGTCAGAGAACATAGTAACGGATACTCCTCATTTATTTTACAGCATAACATGGCTGATACCCACAACAAGTATTAGGAAAACCACAAATGTCATCAAGTTCTTCAGATTCTGAACAGCAAACTTTCCGCATCAGGGCACGCAGTTTTCTAAGATGAAATGCCATTTCTAAACATGGGTGAAAATGTCCCTTTTAAGGGGAAGTCCATTTTGATTTCCCTGGAGAAGCCTTTGTTTGAGTTTCATCTCAGGAGGAACTTGGAAAAGCCACGTTGTAGCCTTGTAGACCCACAAGTTATTTGACCCTTAAACATAATATTTCCCTTTAGTGATTCTCAGCTTCCTTTTGTTGGACTCAGCAATCATTTTTCTGAAAAGGCCAGAAATAAATATTTTTATTTTTGCAGGACATACCATCTCAGTCGCAACTACTCATCTCTGTCAGTGTAGCTCAGAAGCAGCCATAGATGTTACAGAAGTGAATGAGCATGGCTGTGTTTTTTTTTTTAATCATGTTTTGTATTGTAGAATATAACATATGTACATGAAATGATAACTTTCCAAGTGCAATTTAACAAGTAGTTAGAGAGCAAATTTCAAATAATATTATGGGTTACAATTCCTTTATTTACCAAAACAGGTGGTGGGCTGAATTTGGCCCTTGGACCATATTTGCTAATCCTTTTTTTTTTAAGGGGAAAATATCTATTTCAAAAGGTTGTTGTAAGAATTACATTGACTAAGACAAGTGAAGTGCCGCCTGGTAGAGGGTCTGTTGTTTAAAATGACAATGAATTTCTTTCTTCTTTCTCCTCCCAACTCACCTGGATTCTCTTTGAGTGAGCACAGGAGCTCTTACAAAACAGAGTACTGTTGGCTGGTATTTCATCATATCTGCTGCAAGTTTTTTTTTTTTTTTTTTTTTTTTGCTGCTGCTGCTTCCTTTTGACTTTAATAGTTTTATTTGGGGGTGGGGAGGAAATGTAGGGAACAAAAGATATTAAGTTATTAAGCCAACAAGCTTATGAACAAATTTGAGCTCTAGTCAATGTTATTTTTCTCCATATTTATTCCCTTAAAAAGGTTATTTAAGAACAATTATTTTAGTGAAATTCACAATAGACTTTTAAAGAAATGTGTAGTGTAGGCCAAAGGTCCAGGTAACACCTGTGGGTCTTTGTCTGAATAACAATAATAATGAAGAATCAGCCTCACAGACATTTATTATTTTAACGTTGACCTCTGGCGTCCGGATTCCTGCCTTCCTTGCCCGTCTCCACCAGTGAATTACTAGACCTGATCCTTCATTCCTCTGCACCAGCGGATTGTTCTTCAGAGATTGTCCTCTTGACCTCAGGTTTTCAATCACCTTTTCTCTGCTTTTACATATCCACTTGTTTATTTCCCCACGTATCCTTAGGACATGAAAGCAGCAGACAAATTATTCTAGTGCACAAAAAGACAGTATGGTAGAGTAACAACACACTGAGTTTGCAGTCAAATGGCCCCAATTCAAAGTCTGGCTATATTGCCAATTACCTGAGTGACTGTAAGTGACCTTGAACAAGCCATTTCACCAGGGAAGAACCTCAGGTTTCTCATCTGTGCAATTGGGATAGAAATTGCTCTTCTTCCTACTTTAGATTTTCCATGAGCAAAATGGGCAACAGCTGTGAGAACAAAAGCACCATAAAACTCCTGGTATTTTTCTCTTGATAATAAAACTTACATTACTAAAATTGTAATAATGGCTGTAATTTAAAGAGCTGTGGACCAGTATTTATACTAAGCATTGTGAATAAATTAATATGTTTAATCTTCATAAAAATATGTGAGTTAATTTTTTTCTTCCCATTTTACAGATTGCAAAAGTAAGAAGCCTCACAATGGGATAATATAATATACCCTTACAATGAAAACACAATTTGAAATAAGCAGTTAAAGTATCATCAAAGGATAAATGTACTAAAACAATGAAAGACTAAATTCAGCTTTAAAAATTAGGAAAGACAGATAAATTGAGGAACAAAGAACTAAGAAGATTTTTTTTATAAGAAATGAATTCTTTGAAAAACTTTATGCCAATTTCTAGTGAAATACTAGAAATAATACATAAATAATTGATTTTAGAAGGGTGAAAAATCTGAAGAAATAAACCCTACAGGGAAATTTATATTCTCTAATTGATATTTCTACAGAACTTCAGGGATTAGACAATCTTTATCATGCACAACTGCTTTAGATTAATAATAGAAGAAGAAAAATTATAACTCATTTTAGATAATAAAACCAGAATAGAACAATTCAAGGAAAAAAAATTGATGGAAAAAATTCCCTCATAGATTGGGAAGAAAAATTTTCAGGGCTTTTTAAAAATATAAAAGATGAAGTAGAGTTTATCCTAGGAATGGATGCATGGAAAATCAGTTAATTATACTATGTTAATGATTAAAGGAGAAATCCTTGCATAGTTGCAGAAAAAGGATTAAATAAAATTCAACATTCATTTATGATTTTAAAAATCACACAACAGTGGGGAGCGGGGATGGAATCCAAGATGGTGGATTAGGAGAGACAGAGCAAAATTCTCCTCCATGAAAAACACTAGATAAAGGATAGAAAGTGCTCAAGAACAGCAGTTCCAGGCTGGGCAGGGACTTGTACACCCATAGTGACTGTCTACTTGGATAAACTGAGAGGCTGCATTCAGAGACGGGTGAATGTTCAGCCCAGAGCACAGCCAGGGAATGGACAGCCAGAGCTGCAGACAAGCACCATGAGGAGTATACTTCCATGCTCCGGGCACTGTCCTCAGCACCTGGTATGGGTGATACCCCTTCACAGACCCACAGCCAAGAGCCCTCATGCCATGGTCTGGTCTTTGGAGCAGGCAGACAGTCATGGAGGGGGTAGTTTCTACACCCAAAGCAGCCATCTTTGCAGCTGGCTCGAGAGATGACCCTTCACAGTGCCATGGCTGACAGCTTTCTTGAGGGAAATCAAGATTCAGTGGGTTAGTGATGGTGCCTACTCTTCCTCCATGGAAGCCCCAGTATGCACAGCTTACAGGCAGGGGTGCCGCACGGAAGTGCCAGGAGCCCTCCCCTAATATCAGGGACTTGTAGGGCAATGGCCGAAAGGGACTGTGGGGCATCTGAGCTGGAGGGTGAGACACATAGGTCTGTGGCCCCAGGGCATTCCACCCATAGCTCCAGGAAATACTGGGAACACTGTGTCCCAGGGTGGACTCCCTGCCAAACTGCACGCCACAGGCCTGGCCATCCCCACTGCACAGGGAAAACTGGTGCACTGATGGACCTCCACATGGGTTGGGCCCCCAATCAGTGCATAGACAAAGTTGGGGGAACTGGCTTGAGGGTAAGAGGTGGCTCGGGATGCTGGTAGGTCAGGGAAAGTGCACTCCACCAAGCTGTAGCCCTGTCAAATTTTAGATAAATGATCAAATAAGTCTGCATGTACTAAGAGAAACCTACCAAGATAAGCAAATGCCAAGAGGCCAAAAACAACAGAAATTATAAAGCATATGAAGAAACCAGAAGATATAGATAACTCAAATGCCCAAATTTAAAAAAAAAAAAAAAAAAAAAAAAGAGAGACACAGAAATTGGAGCAATTAATCAAACAAGTACTCACAAACAATATTATGGCTCAGGATATAAAGGGCATGAAGAAGACCTTAGAAGAGCATAAAGAAGAATTTGCAAGAGTAAATAAAAACATAGCAGATATTACAGAAATAAAAGATACTGTTGATCAAATTAAAAAGGATCATGAGACACATAACATCATATTTGAAGAAGTAGAGGAATGAATTAATGAACTCAAAGATAGTGTGATGGAAAGTGAAAAAACAAAGGAATGAATGGTGAAACAAATAAAATTTGAAATGGATCTCAGAGAAATGATGGGCAAGATGAAGAGCATAATGTAAGAATCATTGGTGTTCTAGAAGGGGAAGAGAAGGGTAAAGGACTAGGAAAAGTATTCAAAGAAATTGTTGGGAAAAACTTCCCAACCCTGCTAAATGGCATAGACATGCAAATCAAAGATGCCCAAAGAACTTCAAATAGAATAAATCTAAATAAACACACTCTGAGACATATTCTGATCAGATTGTCAAATGTTGAACAGAAGGAGAAAGTTCTGAAAGCAACAAGAGACAAGCAATTCACTACATACAAGGGAAACAACATAAGACTAAATAGTGACTACTCAGTAGGCCCCATGAAGGTGAGAAGGCGCTGGTATGACATATTTAAAATTCTGAAAGAGAAAAAATTGCTAGCCAAGAATTCTTTATCCAGCATAGCTCACCTTCAAAATTGAGAGAGAGCTTAAAATTTTCACAGATAAACAAATGCTGAGAGAATTTGCTAACAAGAGACCAACCCTATAGGAAATACTAAAGGGAGCTCTATTGGCTGAGAGAGAAAAAAAAAAAAAAAAGAGAGAGGGAGGTCTGGAGAAGAGCACAGAACTGAAGAGTTTTACTAATGGTACCTTAAAGGAAATAAAAAGAGAGGGGGAAAAATACATTTGACAATAAAAACCAAAGGATAAGATGGCTGATACAAGAACTGCATTCACAGTAATAACATTGAATGTGAATGGATTAAACTCCCCAATTAAAAGATATAGATTGGCAGACGGATTAAAAAATATGAACCATCAATATGTTGCTTACAAGAGATTCATCTTAGACCCAGTGGCATAAAGAAATTGAAAGTGAAAGGATGGGGAAAAAAATCCATGCAAGGAATAGCCAAAAAAAAGCAGGGTAGCAATATTAATTTCAGATAAAATAGAATTTAAATGAAAGGATGTCATAAGAGACAGAGAAGGACATTATATACTAATAAAAGGGACAATTTACCAGGAAGAAATAACAATCAAACATTTATGTACCCCACCAAGGTGCTCCGAAGTACATGAGACAAACATTGGCAAACTGAAGGAAACAATAGATGTTACAACAATAATTGTGGGAGATTTCAATACATCATTCTCTCCTATAGGTAGATCAACAGACAGAGGACCAATGAGGAAATTGAGAACCTAAACAATGTGATAAATGAATTAGACTTAACAGACATATATGGAGTATTACATCCCAAATCACCAGGATATACATTCTTCTCTAGTGTTCATGGAAATTTCTCCAGGATATATCATATTCTGGGGCATAAAACAAGCCTCAATAAATTTAAAAAGATTGAAATTATTCAAAGCACTTTCTCTGATCACAGTAGAATACAACTAGAAGTCAATAGCCAACAAAGATCTAGAACTTTAACAAATATCTAGAAGTTAAACAACACACTTCTGAACAATGAGTGGGTCAAAGAAGAAATTGCAAGAGAAATTGCTAAATATCTAGAGACAAATGAAAATGAGAATAAAACATATCAAAATGTATGGAATGCAGCAAAGACTGTGTTGAGGGGGAAATTTATAGCTCTAAATGCATACATTAAAAAGGGAGAAAGAGATAAAATCAAAGAACTAATGAAAAAACTGAAGAAGCTATAAAATGAAGAGCAAACTAATCCTAAAGCAAGTAGAAGAAAAGAAATAACAAGGATTAAAGCATAAATAAATGATATGGAGAACAAAAATAAAATAGGGAGTAAATAAAACCAAAATTTGGTTCTTTGAGAAGATCAACAAGATTAACAAGCCCTTAGCTAGACTGAAAAAGTAAAAAAAGAGAGAAGACTCAAATAAACAAAATAATAAATGAGCGAGGGGGCATTACTGTGGATCCTGAAGAAATTTAAAAAAACTATAGGAGGATACTATGGACAACTGTATGCTAACAAATTAGATAATTTAGAGAGAATGAATAATTTCCTGGAAACACATGAACAACCTAGATTGACCAGAGAAGCAACAGAAGACCTCAACAAACCAGTCACAAGCAAAGAGATCCATTCAGTCATCAAAGGCTTCCTACAAATAAAAGCCCAGGCCCAGATGGCTTCACAGAGGATTTCTACTAAATTTCCAAAAAGAACTGATACAAATCCTACTTAAATACTTTCAAAAATTTGAAGAAAATGGAACACTACCTAAATCATTTTATGAAGTGAACATTACTCTAATACCAAAACCAGAAAAAGGTCCTACAAGAAAGGAAAACTACAGGCCAATCCCCCTAATGAATATAGATGCAAACATTCTCAATAAAATACTTGAAAATAGAATCCAAAGACACATTGAACAAATCATACACCATGACCAAGTTGGGTTCATTCCAGACATGCAAGGGTCTTTCAACATAAGAAAATTGATCAATGTGATACAACACATTAACAAATCAAAAGGGAAAAATAAAAAGATCATCTCAATTGATGCTGTAAAAGCATTAGACAAAATTCAGCATCCTTTTTTGATAAAAACACTTCAAAAGGTAAGAATTGAAGGTAACTTCCTCAATATTATAAAGGCCATATATGAAAAACCCACAGCCAGCATGGTACTCAATGGAGAGAAACTGAAAGCCTTCCCTCTAAGATCAGGAATGAGGCAAGGATGCCCACTGTCACAACTATTATTCAACATTATGCTAGAATTTCTAGCCAGAGAAATCCAACAAGATGAAGAAATAAAAGGCATCAAAATTGGAAAGGAAGAAGTAAAACTTTCATTGTTTGCAGATGATATGATCTTATATTTGGAAAACCCTGAGAAATCGATGACACACCTACTTGAGCTAATAAATTTAGCAAAGTAGTGGGATACCAGATTAATGCAAGTAAGTTAGTAATGTTCCTGTACACTAGAAATGACCTAACTGAAGTGTCACTCAAGAGAAAGATTTCATTCTTGATAGCAACTAAAAAAACCAAGTACCTAGGAATAAACTTAACCAAGGATATGAGACTTCTACACAGAAAATTACTAAAAGAAATAGAAGGGGACATAAAGAGATGGAAAAATATTCCATGCTCATGGAGAGGAAGGCTAAATGTTTTTAAGATGTCAATCCTACCCAAACTGATCTACAGATTCAGTGCAATTCCAATCAAAATTCCAACAACCTACTTTGCATACTTGGAAAAGACAGTTATCAAATTTATTTGGAAGGGAAAAATGCCTTGAATTGCTAAAAACATTCTAAAAATGAAAAATGAAGTGGTAAGACTTACGCTTCTGGACTTTGAAGCTTACTATAAAGCTACAGTAGACAAAACAGCATTGTATTGACACAAAGATAGACATATTGATCAATGGCATTGAATTGAGAATTCAGAAATAGATTCGCAGATCTATGGTCAACTGATTTTTGATAAGGCCCCCAAAACCACTGAACTGGGACAGAACAGAGTCTTAAACAAATGGGGCTGGGAGAACTAAATATCAATATCCAAAAGAATGAAAGAGGACCCCTACCTCACACCCTATACAAAAATTAATTCAAAGTGGATCCAAGACCTCAATATAAGAGACAATACCATAAAACTCCTAGAAGATAATGTGGAGAAACATCTTTGAGACCTAGTATTAGGAGGTCGCCTCTTAGACCTTACATCCAAAGTCCAAGCAGTGAAAGAAAGAATAGATAAATGGGAACTCCTCAAACTTCAAAGCTTTTGTACCTCAAAGGAATTTGTCAAAAAGGTAAAGAGGCAGCCAACTCAATGGGAAAAATATTTGGAAACAATGTATCTGATAAGAGACTGATATCTTTCATATATAAAGAAATCCTGTAGCTCAACAACCATAGTACAAACAGCCCAATTATAAAATGGGTAAAAGATATGAAAAGATAGTTCTCTGAAGAGGATATACAAATGGCTAAAAAAAGTGAAAAAGTGTTCATCTCCACTAGCTATTAGGAAAATGTGAATCAAGACCACAATGAGATATCATTTCACACCAATTAGAATGGCTGCCATTAAAAAGACAAGACACCACAAATACTGGAGAGGATGTGGAGAAATTGGAACTCTTATTCACTGCTAGTGGGACTGTGTAATGGTATAGACACTTTGGAGGACAGTTTGGTGTTTCCTCAGAAAACTAGCTATGTAGTCACCCTATGATCCAACAATTTAACTTCTCTGTATATACTCAGATGATCTGAAAGCAGTGACATGAACAGATATTTTCATATCTGTGTTCACAGCAGCATTGCTCAAAATTGCCAAGAGATGGAAACAATCCAAATGTCCTTCAACAGATGAGTGGATAAACAAAATGTGGTATAGACACATGATGGAATACTATGCAGCGGTAAGAAGGAATGAGGTTGTGAAACATATGACAACATGGATGAAACTTGAAGACATAATGCTGAGTGAAATAAGCCATACACAAAAGGAGAGATATTGTATGTTACCACTAATGTGAACTCTGTGAAAAAATGTAAATTAACTGTCTTAAAATGTAGAATATAGGGGACCTAGAAATAGTCAGAATCTAGTGAAGGGGGAACAATAATCTAAAATGTACAGATGTGATAATGAGGGTGATCTTAATGGTATGGGAATGGTCAGGATTGACTATGGTTCATTAATGGGATTATAAGTATCAGTGATGCATTGAAGGCAAACATGTTTGTAAATGGTTGTTTAAAGGCAAATAACCCACAGAGTACCACCACAAACCTAAATAAGTGTTATCATGATATACTTATAAGGTATGACACTGCTGCAGAGGGTTGACAACAGAGAGGTATGGAAAAACTACCTGTTCCAGTTTGCTAATGCTGCCATTTTGCAAAATACCAGGAATGGATTGGCTTTTATAAAGGGGGTTTATTTGTTTACAAAGCTATAGTCCTAAGGCAATAAAAGTAACCAAACAAAGACACCAACAATAGGGCACCTTCACTGAAGAACACTGATGGCATCTGGAAAATCTCTGTCAGCTGGGAAGGCACATGGCTGGCATCTGCTCTGGTGTTCTGGTTTCAAGATGGCTTTCTCCTAGGATGTTTCTCTCTAGGCATCTGGGGGTGTTCTCTTAGATTCTGCCAGGTAAACTCTGGACTAGTAAAACTGCTTTCAACAGCTGTCTCCAAAATGTCTCTCTTGGCTGTAGCAACTGCTCTCCAAAATGTCACCCTCAGCTGCTGTCCTCTGAGCTCCTTCTTTCTGAGCTTTTATGGAGCTCCAGTGATTAAATCAAAGACCCACGCTGAATGGCAGGACTGCATTTCCATGGAAACATTCAGTCAAGAGGTCACACCCTCATCAAAGGTGTCTCTCACAGTTGGGTGGGTCACATCTCCACGAAAACAATCAAAAGTTTCCAACCTAATCAACACTAATTCATCTGCCCCAGTAAGATTTCATTTAAAGAATATGTTTTTTTTTCCTGTGGGACATAATATATACAAACCAGCACATCACCCATTACATATTAATGACTATATTTAATAGGGATCTCTTACCAACTCTACACTAATACAAGCGATGAATAATTAGCAGCTGATAAGAGCTCTGAGATGTATTACGTTATGATTGTTTCAAGTTGAGAGTGATGATGATTGTACAACTAAGTGAAGATAATGTAAGAAACTGACCATTTATCTTGGGATAGGATATAAATTAAGCCAAGTTAGGAAACTGCTACTTAATAAATCAAGCCCTTGACATTAGACTTGCTCTTGTGAAATTTAGGGTTGTAAATTGGAGGCTGAGCCCTCCTATAATTATGCTTAGAGGTGCCTCCAGGCAACCTCTTTTTTGCTCAGATGTGGCCTCTCTCTCTCTAAGCCCAACTTGCCCAACTTGGCAAATACATTCATTAACCTCCCCACCATGAGGGACATGACTCCCAGGGGAATGAATCTCTCTGGTGACATGGGACATGATTCCCAGGAATGAGCCTGGCCCTGGCAGTGAGGGATTGAAAATGCCTGCTTGACCATAGTGTGTGTGTGTGTGTGTGGGGGGGGGGGGGTAACAAGCTGAGGTCACAGTGGCTGAGAGATCCCAAATAGAGTCAAGAGGTATCCTGGAAGTTTCTCTTATGCAAGCCCCATCTAGACATCCGAATTGGCCACAGCATGCCATGCCCTTACCAAAAGTAGTCCCCAAATACCTAGATCCCTACCTGATATTCTATGAAAGATGCACTAACTAAGTTTTATCTTTCAGAAACTTAAATCCATGAGAGTGTTCCTATACCAGACAAATCCTAAAACCTGGAGGCAACAGCCTCTTTAAGAAAAACAATCAGATGTGGTCCCCTTTCCCATACTGCCAACACCCCCTTTTAATATGAACAAGTTAAGGTGCTCATTGCCTAGACACCCCTGAAGATGGAGAAAGAGATTAAGTTAGAGGAAAGGGTAGCAACAAACAAGATAAGATGGAACAAAAGTCTATCAATACTGAAACTTTATGTAATTATATTCTCATATATGTGTGTATATATATATATATATATATATATATATATATATATATATATATATAGGATGCTGGGTGTTGGAATGGCTGGAAGGAGGTGAATGACATAGTGGAACTGTACCCTCTAGCATCTCTTGGGATTTGCCCTATAGCAGCTCATTGAATTGTGCCTTGAAGGTCTTCACCTTTCTGTGTATACCTTGTATTGCATAATAAGGAAAGAACTGAAATTGTGGAGCTGTAACCCACAACAAGTTTTGAAATAACCTGTATAACTGCTTCTTGAGCTGTGCATCAAGAGATGACACCTTTCTGAACGTATGTCATATTTTATAATAATGGAAATTGCTGAAGTTGTGGAACTGTGACCCATGACGTTCTTTGAAATTTGTTCTCTACTTGTGAAATCGTACATTGAAAGTTTCACTGTTATGTATATATGTTAAAAGTTCACAATAAAAAAATGGAAAAAAATCACACAGCAAATTAAGAATATAAGCATAACTTCCTTTAAATAATCAGGATTGTTTTTAAAAATCAAAAGCAAATATATACATATTGGTACATATTGGCATAAATGTACTTAGAAGCACTATACTTTTATTTCAAAAGTCAAAAACATGAACAACAATAAGAAAGCTACTATAAGTTTATTTAATAGCATATTTGAAGTGCTCTCTAATGAAATAAGAAGAAAGAAGTTAAATGCATAGGAAACAAAATAAAAACTACAAAACTATACTTATTTGTAGAACTCTGTTGACTTTGAGTCCATTGAAAGAGAGGTTATTGTGGGTGGAGCTGGCTTAATCAGGTGAAAGTTCTTAAATGAGGAATACAAAACCTGTCTCTGCCTTTGAAGAATAAGCTGCCAGGCTGTGAGAGGGCCTTTCAAGAGGGACACATGGCAAGGAACTGCCGTCAGCCACTAGGAGCTGAGTGTGGCCCCTGGCCAGCGGCCAGCAGAGAGCTGGGTCCCTCAGCCATCCAACCACAAGGAAACGGATTCTGCCAACAGTCTGTATAAGCTGAGAAGCAGATTCTTCCCCAGTCGAGCCTCCAGATGAAAACACGGCACCAGCTGATGTGTTGATTGCAGGCAGGTGAAACCCTGGAACAGAGGATCTAGCTAAGCCAGGCCTGGATGTGTGACCCATGGAAACTGTGAGAAAATAGCTCTGTTGTTTTAAAAAAGTAAATTTGTGATAAATTGTTACAGGGCAATAATACAGAGGGACAGTTTTTCCACAGTCACAGGGGAAAATAGAAAAGAATGCAAAGCATAGGATCACATTTTATGTTTGGTGGTTGGTGCTTGAGGGAGCGTCCTGATGTTCCCAGCAGTGCTTGGGCCGTGTTTCCAGGGAGGCTCTTGACAGTGCTTCGGAAGTTCATGAACGAGCCGTGCCTGGGGGGTAGAGAGTTAAAGAAAAAGAATATGACATTTAGAGAGGTCAACTGACCTGCTCCAAAGCATGCAGTTCTTAGCTGTGTTCATGGTTAAACCTGGATATTCTAATTCCCCAAAGGTTTTAACATACTTTAATATTTCTCTAAGCAATATGAATACTGTGTGTGTGAGGTGGCCAGCATATGGGAACTCTGTACTTTCTTCATGATTTTTCTGTAAACATGCAACAGCTCTAATTAAATTTACATATATGAGATTAGATAAATTAATATATATATATAAGTGAAGAAATACATTCTGACACTTATTTTGATAATGTAGCAATTAAAAATAAATAAAATAAATTCACACACAAGTATCTTGTATCCCCAGATAATCAAGCAAAATGTTTGCTATTCTTTTTCCTTGAAGAATGTGGACAGTTTTGTGCATTCTTCACATGGCATTTTGTTTGTGGAGACACCAGCAAAGACTTTCAGAGTTGAATTGAAACATACAAGGAAACTGAAATTGGCATGAAGCTAAATGAATGCCTATGAGCCTTTTAAGAGCAGTGAGACTTTCTGACTCTGCAACCAGATTGTAGTTGGTGCACTTCAGTTAGTGGCCAGGGTGCTGTGTAGACAAGGAAAACCGCCTAAGGACATGCGTAAACATCGACCTTTGAATTACCAGTAAGCGTTTTAAAAATGTGCAGAGCTTCATAATCTTTCTTTCTCTTTCTCTGGCCTCCAAAGTCTTCTTTCGTAAAGTGCAGCTGCAATTACAAACACTGTCCTGTAAAGATGCTGTTATTACCCAAGAGATTGCCTCTTCACTCTTAGGACAAAGGTCTGAGTGTTTGAAGAAACATGACAAAAGAAAAAAATCGGTGACTCCAGGGCTACCCTTATATTTCCAGAAGGTATAATTTAATGCATTTTTTAGCTTTGTAAAACTGGAAGGCAGGTATACTGCTTTGCCCCTCCTCAGTTTTTTATTTATTTTTTTAATCTCTTAGAGATGTAAGTAACTGACAATGTTTAGAGAGACAAAAAGGACAATCTACAAAGTGGAGGGTAAAAAAACAGCAAGGTGAGCTCACACTACACTGAGCACGCAGTGAACTCAGACGGGCAGCTGCTCGTGTGAGACCAGTTGTTTTGCCAAGTTCTTACTTTGTTCAGCCATAAACAAACTATAGCATACTCAATAGGGGAGAAGGGGCCATAAGCAAAGCTCTAGTTGGGATCCCAAACTCTCAGACACTTTCATCTTACTATAAACATTTCAAGGAGTCCTTAGGCATGATCTCCCTGAGATGCTGATGGCCTTCTCTACACTGGTTGGTGAATTGTAAGGGCTTTGGGATTAGATCTGAGCTGAAACAGAAAGGAAACTACTGCAACTACCCTATCTGCCAATCTGTGAATCAGATTTCATCCTGAACCCCATTTTAAAGAAGATGACACTGAGGGCAGTAAGATTAAATAAACTGATGAACGTCACCAGCTAGGTTATAGAGAAGGAGAGCTCTTTCCAAATGGGATTAGTCCAAGTCCCAGGCTCTCTCCAGAAGAAGCAAGGCTTAAAAATCCATATTCTAAAAGCATACATGTTCCGAACAGTGGCATATGTTTTCGACTTGAAATAAAATAGCTCCTTGGTCCAGCTGTCTTAGTTGCTGTGGTGCCGGGTTGACTTACTGGTTGTTGGACACACTAAAGTGAAACTCACTGGGCCTGGGAAGCAAAGTCCATTTAGTGGATTTTTATTTCTTTTGATATACAATATAATTGCTTTTTGTTTGACATTACTTAGGAATGGCCCACATAGATACATTATGTTAACATACATAGCAAACATATACAAGTTGTAGTTACTGTTGTTTGTGGATACTTCATGGGTATAAAATAAATGTCTTTGCATTTGTTCATTCTTTCAAAAGCAGTGACCATATCTTACTTATTGTATCACCAAGAATCTAGAATTTTTTCTGATGTTTTGTGGTATGTCAAAAATGTCATTTCTCTTCTCTGTTTCCACCTCACCAAAATGCTATATAATTGATTTGCATATATGTGCTATGGATTCAAAAGAGAACCATATTGGTTTAATAACAATTGTTTATTAAGTAATCCTAACTGGCAGTTGACAATAATAGGGACCCGGGGCTCATTCTTTTCTATCTTACCTAGTCTTATTCCTGGCTGCCATATTGTCTGAGAATCTTTGGCGATTTTAATTATAATTCCTGGGTCGTTTGGAATACTTTGGAAATCCCTGTTTGAATTTCTGAAATCTGCATTGCAAGCGTTTAACACTCCATCCATCATTACATGCCTTCTTGGGCAGAAATTATGAATCATTAAGGAAGGGATTGTGTTACTAGACGTGTGTTGTACTTAGCATTTGTCCTGAGTCCTTTAAACAACATCTCAACCTAATATGGTAAATTTCAAATAATCTCCCACTCCTTTAGTACATGAATGATATTCAAATATATATGAGGCAACAAGGAGTAGCAGGGATAGTTATCAAAATGCCTATTTTAAAACAGAGGTCCTGTTTGTACATTTGATGCAGATTCTCTGAAATGGATACATTTTGTAAAAAGAGATAGACAGTTTTTGTTGATAAGGCCCATGAGAAAATCTGTCATCTGCATGTTTTTCTAGTTAAAGGAATAATCTTAAAGCACTAATTTGCTCTAATGACATAGCTATCCTTTGGCTCTGAATACATAAAACTATGCTAAGTAAAAGTGAAGTCCATTTGCTATTTATGGGATGTAATATCCAGCATTTAGTTTCACTGTTCACTGAAGATTAAAAAAAAAAGAATTCAAACAAATTTAAAGCATGGGGACACTGAGGCAAGGGCTCTTTGCCCTTAATGGCTTTTTGAGTTTAATTACAAATGATATCCATATGAATTTTCTATCAACATTCAAAAGAGCACTCAGCCTTGTCTTTCTCTTCTACGAAACTTTTAGATCTTATTTGTATTCTTTTATTGCATAATCCAAGCCTTCTCGAAACTATTTGCTTACAAATCTTTCTTTCCCATTAGAGAGATGTTGAGAATGGGAAATATGTCACATTTATTTCCATATCCCTAGTATCTAGTCCAGTGACTCTTAAGCATTATATTAATATTATATATTCATCAAATTAATTGGATTGCTTTCTCTTTTATAAAGCTTGAGATTACTTCATTTCCCTCAAATACCAATCTTAGGCTATATAGTTTTCAAAGCACTTAAATTCAGTAGTCACAAAGATAGCATTTGATCATATAGCATGCATTGTTCTTTAGCTCTTTCAATAATTTCTAAACAGATTGATTTATTGATTAATTAATCAATTCAATAATCAGATATTTCTGAATTTTTATTTTCTATTATTTTAGGACAGATGATGCATCTGAAGTATACTTGCTAATTCACAACAATTTCTAGCTAAATACTAATTATGCATACAAGCTGTGCAAACTTGGATACATTGCCCAATATCATTTTGCCTCAGTTGCCACTGTTATTAAATGCAAATATAATAGCACATTATAGTTGTGGTGAACATAAAATTAAGTTATATAGGCAAAGTACTGTCATAATGTAACCACTACATAAATAAACACTTCTGTAGTGTTAGCTGACCAACAAATTCATGCTAACCTGCCTGAGATGACACAGCTTATAATATGGAGAAAAGATTGTAACATTGGTAATCTAAGAGATATTTTCTCTAATTTACAAAATCTCAAAAGTCATTATTTCTTTTATAACCAGAAAACAATTCAGAAGGAAAATAAAGCCAAATAAAATATGATGATGCTCTGAAACACAATCGTAAGTAATGAATGAATTAAAAATGAATGAATTAATTTGTCAATCAAGTTACCTATCTTGCTTAAATATAGTTAGAAAAGCTTTGAGTACACTGATCCCCACCCCACCCCACCCCTGTGAAGCATTTAGCCATTATTCTTTAGACTATCTTGGGTAGAAAAACAAAAATGCCCAATTAAGGTTCGCTTGGGCAGGTATGTTTGAATTCTCCTTAACTCAGGTGAAGAACTCAGAGTCACAGTGGTTTTTAATGGCTTTAAATTATTCTCCTTAGATACACAAAACTAATTTGCAAAGTTTCACATTTCTTTGTTTAAGTCATAAATTATATATTTGAGGTCCTTCTCTGTTTATGTATCTATACTTTTGAACTAATTCATTTCCAATTGCCATCAAATCTGGTATATATAATACAGAAAACAAAGCAGAGGGCTGGAGGTCTGAATGAAAGCCTGGGCTCATGTCCCAGGTGTGCAATTTTCTCAATGCATTTACCTTGAGCAAGTTACATGACTTCCCTGAACTCAAGTTCCTTATTTGGAAGTGTGATGTGCAGAGAAATTAGAAAATGTATGTAAAATGTTTCACACTGTGTTTATCACAGTCAATGCTCTATGAAGGTTATTTTTACCACCCCCCACTTTTTCCTTCTTGGAGCTAACTCTTCTAAATAGAACAATAGGATTTTCATTACTTTAATTGGAAATCCCTGCATTTCTTTTTCCATAGGGGTAGCAAAGCTTTATGAACAATTTATATTTGAAAATCATGCAGGGTCCTTGAAAAATATCTAATTCCTTCTAGTACTTCAATCATCTTAGTGATGACCCGGCAAACTGATCATACAGGTGTTTCTTGAACATCTCCATTTTCCAGTAAATCTCTCCTTCCATAGGCATTGCATTTTTTTGCGTATTTATTTTGAAGATATGGGTTTACAGAACTATCATGCTTAAAATTCAGGATTCCAATATATCACTGTTCTGGTTTGCTAAAGCTGTTGTTACGCTTTTATGAAGGGGATTTATTAGTTCACAAATGTCCATAAAAGTATTCAAACTACATCAACAACAAGAAAATACCTCCACTGAAGGAAGGTCACTGGTGTCTGGAACACCTCTGTCAGCTATCTTCTGCTGGTCCTTTGCTCCTGGGTTCTGGTTTCAAAATGGCTTTCTCCAAAATGTCTCTGGGCTTTGTCTCTCTTAGCTTCTTTCAGCCCTCTGCTTGGTTCTCCTGGGCATTTCTCTCCAAGCATATGGGAATCCTCTCTTAACTTCTCTGGGGAAAATTCTGGTCTTCATCTCTTAGCTTAGCATCTCCAAATATCCTTCTGTTTGCATCTCCTAATGTCTCTAAGCATCTGTGTCTATGTTGACTCTTAGCTTCTCTCCAAATATTTCTCTCAGCTTCTCTGCATCCTTGCTTCTTTCTTCCAGGTGTTTCTCTCTAAGCATCTGGGGGTCCTCTCTTAACTTCTCTGGAGCCAACTCTTGGCTTCATCTCTTAGCTTAGCATTTCCAAACATCCTTCTGTCTACATCTCCAAGTATCTCTAAGCATCTCTGTTGGCTCCGGCTCCTGTCTCTCCTCCTGAGCCTCTTAAAGGACTCCAGTGATCTAATTAAGACCTACCCTGAATGGGGGGAGGCACACCTCCATGGAAATGATGTAATCAAAGTGTCTCACCTACAGTTGGGTGAGTCACATCTCCATGGAAACAACCTAATCAAAAAGTCACACCCTAATCAAAAAGAATAAGTCTGCCCCCACAAGATTGCATTAAGGAACATAGCTTTTCTGGGAGACATAATAGATTCAAACCGGCACAGCCACCCTATTATTAACACCTTGCATCAGTGTGGAAAATTTTTTACAATTGATGATAACACATTTTTATAATTGTGCTATTAACTATATTCTGCGGTTTCATTTAGGGTTCACTGTTTGTAGAGTGCACCTCCATGGATTTAAAAAATATATATATTCTGTTACCATGAATACAATCTAACACTTCTCCTTTTAATCATATTCAGATATATATTCCAGTGCTGTCAATTATATTCACTATCTTGTGCTACCATCACCACCATTCATTACCGAAACACTTCCATCATTCTAAATAGGAATCTTGTTTATTTTAAGTCTTAACTTCCCATTCCCTATCCCCACCCCATACCCAGGTTGCCATTATTCTAGATTCTGACTCTATGAGTTTACTTATTCTAATTATTAAAAAAAAAAAATCAGTGAGACCATACAGTATTTCTCCTTTTGTGGCTGGCTTATTCCACTCAACTTGATGTCCTCAAGGTTAATCCATGTTGTTGAATGTATCAGGTCTTAATTCCTTTTTATGACTGAATAATATCCTGTTTTATGTGTAGTACATTTTATCTCTCCATTCACTGCATGATGGGCACTTGGGTTGCTTCCATCTTCTGGCAAATTAAAATAATGCTATGAACATTGATGTGAAAAGATCTGTTTGAGACCCTAGTTTCAATTCTTTTATGTAGATACATAGAAGTGGGATTGCTGGGAAGTATGATAATTCTACACTTAACTTCCTAAGGAACTGCAAAACTGTCTTCCATGGAGCAGGGTGGGTGGGCTGTACACTTTTACATTGCCACCAGCAATGAATAAGTATTCCTATGCCTCTGCATCCTCTCCAATATTTATTTTGTTTTTTGTTTGCTTGTTTGTTTGTTTTTAAATAGCCATTCTAATGGGTATGAAATGGTTGCTCACTGCGGTTTTGATTTGCATTTCCCTGATGGCTAATGATGTTGCACATCTTTTCATGTGCTGTCTGGCCATTTGTACAACTTCTTTGGAGAGATGTCTAATCAAGTCTTTGGCTCATTTTTTAAATTAGGTTGTTTGACTTTTTGTTGTTAATTTGAAGAATTTCTTTATATGTTATGGATATTAAACTTTTATAGGATATCTAGTTTCCAAACATTTTCTCCCATTGTGTAGATTGTTGTTTTACTTTCATGATAAAGTTCTTTGAGGTCAAAAGTTTTTAATTTTGATGAGGTCCCATTCATCTTTTTTTTTTTTTCTTTTGTTGCTTATGCTTTGAGTATAAATCCTAAGAAACCACTGCCTAACACAAGGTCCTGAAGATGCTTCCCTATGTTTTCTTCTAGGAGTTTGAGATTTCTGGCTCTTGTATTTAGATCTTTGATCCATTTTGAGTTGATTTTTGTATAAGATGTGCAGTAGGGGTCCTCTTTCTTCTTTGTGTAAATGGAAATCCAATTTTTCCAGCACCACTTGTTGAAGAGCGTCTACATTCCCAATTGAGTGGTCTTTGTCCCCTTGTCAAAAATGAGTTGGCCATAAATATAAGGATTGATTTCTGAGTTCTTAATTTGATTCCACTAGTTTATGTGTCTGTCCTTTGACAGTATCATGCTGCTTTGATTGCTGTGGCTTTGAAATAAGTTTTAAGATAAGGAGGTATGAGTCCTTCATCTTCATTCTTATTTTTAGCTATTTGGGGGTCCCATACACTTCTATATAGATTTCATGATTGGATTTTCCATTTCTGAAAAGGTTGTTGGGATTTGGATTGGGATTTTGTTTAATCTATAAATTGCTTTGGGTAAGACTGACATCTTAATGATATTTAGTCTTCCAGTCCATGAACACAGGATTCTCTTTAATTTGTTTAGGTCTTCTTTGATTTTTTAGCAGTGTTTTGTAGTTTTCTGTCTGCAAGTCCTTTATAGCCTTGGTTAGATATATTCTCAGATAATTGATTCTTTTAGTTGCTATTGTGACTGGAATATTTTTCTTGATTTCTTCTTCTGATTGTTACTTGCTTATGTATACAAACATTACTGATTTGGGCTGTTAATCTGGTACCCCACCTCTTTGCTGAATCCATTTATCAGCTCTAAGAACTTTGTTGTGGATATTTTAGGAATTTATGTAGTAGAATCATATAATATGCAAATAGGGAAAGAAATACTTCTTCTTTTCCAATTTGGATACATTTTATTTCTCTTTCTTGACTAATTTCCCTGGCAAGAACTTCCAGTACAATGTTGAGTAACAGTGGTGATAGGGGACATCCTTGTCTTTTTCCTGATCTTAAAGGGAAAACTTCCATTCTTTCACCATTAATTTGGATGCTAGCTGTGGGCTTTTCCTATATGCTCTTATCATGTTGAATACATTTCCTTCTGTTCATAAAGTTCTGAGTGTTTTTATCAAGAAGGGGTAATGGATTTTGTCAAATGCCCTTTCTGTATCAGTTGATATGATCATGTGTGATTTTTTTTTTCATTGCAATAATGTGGTGAACTGTATTAATTGATTTTCTTATGTTGAAGCAACCTTACATATTAGGGATTAATCCCACTTGATCATGTTATATAAATCATTTACTATGCTGTTGGATTTGGTTTGCTAGTATATTGTTGAGGAGTTTTGCATCTATATTCTTAAGAGACATTGGTCTGTAGTTTTCTTTTCTTGTGATATCTTCATCTGGCTTAGGTATGAGGGTGATGTTGACCTCATAATGAATTAGGGAGTGTTCCTTCCTCTTCACTTGTTTGGAAATGTTTGAACAGAATTGAAATATTCTTCATAGGTTTGGTAGAATTCTTCTGTGAAGCCATGTGGTCCTTGGCTTTTCTTTGTTGGGAGGACATTAATTAGTTGATTAGTGATTCAATGTTTTTTACTAGTAATCAGCTTGCTTAGATCTTTTATTTCTTCTTAAGTCTAGGTAGGTAGTTTGTGTGTTTCTAAGAATTTGTCCAATTCATCTAGGTTATTCAATTTATTGGCATACTTTTTTCATAATATCCTCTTACAGTTCTTTCTATTTCAGCAGGATCACTAGTAATGTCTTCCTTTTCATTTTTGGTTTGTGTTATTTTAATCTTCTTTCTTTTTTTGTTGGTCTAGCTAATGGTTTGTCAATTTTTTTGATATTTTTTTATTGAGATTGTTCACATACCATACAATTATCCAAAGATCCAAAGTATACAATCAGTTGCCCATGGTACCATCATGCAGCTGTGCATCCATCACCACAATTAATTTTTTTTCAGTTTTGAGAACATTTTCATTACTCCAGAAAAGAAATAAAGACACAAAAAAAGGAAACTCAAATCCTCCCATACTGCTAACCAACCCCTTCCATTATTGATTCATAGTTTTAGAAGGGTACATTTATTACAGTTGATGAAAGAATGTTAAAATACTAACAGTAGTATATAGTTTGCAGTAGGTATATATATTTTTTCCTATATGCCCCTCTATTGTTAACTTCTAGTTATAATGTCATATATTTGTTCTAGTTCATGAGAGAAATTTCTAAGATTCGTACTGTTATTCACAGACATTGTCCACCACAAGATTCACTGTTTTATACATTCCCACCTTTTAACCTCCAACTTTCCTTCTTGTGACATATGTGACTCTGAGCTTACCCTTTCCATCATATTCAGATCATTCAGCCCTGTTAGTCATTCTCACAATGTGCTACCATCACCTTTGTCCATTTCCGAATGTTTAAATTCACCCTAGGTGAACATACTGCTCATAATAAGCAACTGTTCCCCATTCTTTAGCCTTGTTCTATATCCTGGTAACTTATATTTCATGCCTATGAGTTTCCATATTATAATTAGTTCATATCAGAGAGGCCCTGTAATATTTGTCCTAATGAGTCTGTCTTATTTCCCTCAATATAGTGCCCTCAAGTTTTCTTCATCAACCCATTTTTTAGGACAGTTTTGCTCATACAGCATACATTCCATCCTAAGTAAGCAATCAATGGTTCCCTGTATAGCAACGTATTTATGTATTCACCACCATTGCCACTATCTACATGAGGACATATCCATTTCTTCCACAAAGAAGGAGGAAAGTCAAAGAAGGTAGAGAGACAAAAGAAAAAGAAGAGAGAGAAAGAAAACATGACAGCTAGGAAGCAACAAAAGGAAAGATAGCATTAAACTAAAGAAGAAAAAAGAGTCAGACAACATCACCAATGCCAAGAGTCCCATACCCTTCCTCTATGTCCCCACCATATGCATTTAGCTTTAGTATATTGCCTTTGTTATGTTAAAGGAAGCATAGTACAATGTTTCTATTAATTATAGTCTCTAATTTGCATTGATTGTATTTTCCCCTCAATCCTACCCTTTTTTTAACATCTTGCAATGTTGACATTCATTTGTTCTACCACATGTAAAAACATATTTGTACCTTTTATCACATTCATTGAGCACCCTAGGTTTCACTGAGTTATACAGCCCCAGTCTTTATCTTTCCTCTTTCCTTCTGGTGTCCCACATGCTCCTACCTTCCTCTTTCAACCATACTCACAGTCACCCTTTTTTAGTGTACTTACATTGCTATGATACTATCTCCCAAAATTATGTTCCAAGCTTCTCACTCCTCTCTTTTCCTTTCTATCTGCAGTATTCCCTTTCTGTTTCCTGTAGAGCAGATATCTTGTTCACAAACTCTGTTATTGTCTGTCAGAGAATAGTTTAAGCTTTCCCTCATATTTGGAGGACAGTTTTGCTGGATATAGGATTCTTGGTTGGCAGTTTTTCTCTTTCAGTATCTTAAATATATCACCCCACTTCCTTCTTGCCTCCATGGTTTCTACTGAGAAATCTTCACATCATCTTATCAAGCTTCCTTTGCATGTGATGGATTGCTTTTCTCTTGCTGCTTTCAGGATTCTCTCTTTATCTTTGGCATGTGATAACCTGATGATTAAGTGTCTTGGCATAGGCCTATTCAGATCTATTCTGTTTAGGGTACGCTGCACGTCTTGGATCCATAATTTTGTCTTCCATAAGAGATGGGAAATTTTCATTGATTATTTCCTCTATTATTGCTTCTGCCCCTTTTCCCTTCTCTTCTCCTTCTGGGACACCAATGACACATACATTCCTGCATTTCATGTTGTCATTCAATTCCCAGAGATGTTGCTCATATTTTTCCATTCTTTTTTCTATGTGTTCTTCTGTGTGTAGGCTTTCAGGTGCCTTGTCCTCCAGTTCCTGAGGGTTTTCTTCTGACTCTTGAGATCTGCTGTTGTGTGTTTCCATCGTGTCTTTCATCTCTTGTGTTGTGCCTTTTATTTCCATAAATACTGCCAGTTGTTTTTTCGAACTTTCAATTTTTATGTTATGTATGCCTAGTGTTTTCACTATATGCTTCATCTCTTTTGCCATACCTTCCTTAAACTTTTTGAATTGACTTAGTGTTCATTGTTTAAATTCCTGCATCTCAGTTGAAGTGTAAGTTTGTTCCTTTGACTGAGCCATAACATTGTTTTTCTTAGTCTAGGTTGTAGTTTTCTGTTGTCTAGACATATGGTTTCCTTTGTTACCCCAGTCAGGTTTTCCCTAACCAGAATGGGCTCAGTTCTAGAAGGAGGCAATAGTATCCAATTTCCCTGAAGGTGTCTTAGATTGATACAGAGTGTGAGGCCTCAAGTCACTGTGCTTTTATGTCCAGCAGATGGCACCTGTCAGCCCGTAGCTCCAGATTGGTGTAAGGAGGTGTGGCCTGTGGCTGTTTTCCCCCAAGCTCTGGGGTCTGGTTCTGAATGGAAGGTGGGTAGTAGAGCTGGGCCCCATGTCTTTCCTCTTAGGGAAGGTACACCCCCTAGGGAGAGGTCATTAGCATTTGAATAGTCTCTCTGCCTGTGCTATCTTCACTGTTGTCTGGGTCAGAGTGCTGGGAACTGAAAATGGCTGAGGCTTTCTCTCCTGAGCTGAAAAATGGACAGAAATCCCCCCTTCAGGGCCAGTTCACAGCTATCCTCAGTTTCACCCATCAGCCAGCAACAGCACTTGGTCCTCTGGGCTCCCCCACCCTCCCAGAGAGGTCCTCCAGCTCTCCAGGGTCAGTCATCACCAAAAGCCTCTGTTTGCTTGTTGTGGATTTGTAGCTTGTTAATTAAAACCCAAATTGGAACTCAGCTGAGCTATAATCGCCTGCTCAGAGAGTGCTGCTCTCTAGTACCACAATCCTTTGCAGTTTGGGCTGTTGGGGGAGGGGCTCCCAGCTTAGGTCTGTAGCTACTTACAGATTTTATGCTGTGATCTTGGGCCTTCCTCTCAATTCAGGTTGATGTATGATGAGTGGACAGCCATGTTTGTCCCCCCTGCAGTTAATCCAGATTATTTGCTAGTTGTTCCTGGTTGTTTATTAGTTGGGACTAACTAGCTTCCACTCCTCTCTATGCTGCCATCTTCTTTCTCTTGGCTCATCAATTTTATTGATCTTTTAAAGAAACAACTTTCAGTTTGATTGATTCTATTGCTTTTTTGTTTGTTTTATCTTTCATTTATCTCCACTCTAATCTTTGTTTTCCCTTCCTTCTGCTCACTTTGGATTTAGTATGCTCTTCTTTTTCTGGTTCTTCCAGTTTTGAGATTAGGTCTCTGATCTGAAGTCTTCCTTCTTTTTTTTTTTTTTTTAATGTAAGCATTTAGAGCTGAAAATTTCCCTCTCATCATTGCCTTTGCTGCATTCCGTAAGTTTTTGTATGTTGAATTTCCATTTTCATTCACTTAAAGATATTTCCTTATATTGCTTGTGATTTCCTATTTAACACATTGGTGGTTTAAGAATATAGTTTAATTTCCACATGTTTGTTACTTTCTGTTTTTCCCTCTGTTATTGATTTCTAGTTTCATTCTGTTGTGGTTGAAGAAGATATATTGTATCATTTCAATATTTCTGAATTTGATGAGACTTGTTTTGTGCCCTAACATATAGTCTACCCTGGAGAATAATCCATGTGCATTTGAGATGAATATGTATTCTGTCTTTTTTGAGTGAAGTGTTCTATATATGTCTTTAAGGTGTAGTTGGTTTAGAGCATCATTCAATTCTTGTATCTCCTTACTGATCTTTTGACTAGACGTTCTATCCATTATTGGAAGAGACATATTAATGTCTCCTATTATCAATGTAGAACCATCAATTTCTCCCTTCAAATTTGTCAGTATTTGCTTTATATATTTTGAGATATAGTTGTTAAGCACACACATTTAAAATCACTACCTCTTCCTGTTAAAGTGTCCCCTTTGTCATATACAATGACCATCTCTGTCCCTTGTAAGTGTTTTTGACCTCAATCTATTTTATCTGATATCAGGATAGCTACTCCTGCTCTCTTTTGGTTACTACATGCATGGCTTATTTTTTCCATCCTTTCACTTTCAACCTACTTGTATCTTTGAATTTAGTGTGAGCATCTTGCAGACAGCATATAGTTGGGTCATGCATTTTTTCATCCATTCTGCCCATCTCTGCCTTTTGTCTTGAGAGTTTAATCTATTTACATTTAAAGTCACTACTGAAAATGCAGGACTATCTTCTGCTATTTTGCTATTTAGTTTTTGTGTATCATAAATTTTTTACCCCTCAGTTCTTCTGTTAATGCCTACTTTTATACTTATTTGATTTTTTGTGTGTTGTACCATATTGAATGATTTCTCTTTTCTGTTTTTTCTGTTTTTTCTATATTTTTCTTCTGTTTTCCTTGTGGTTACAATGAGGTTAAAATTTAACATCCTAAATATATAAAAATCATATTTGTGTTGGTAACTTCAAGAGCATAAATGCTTTCTTTTGAACTTGTTAAACACTTATATCTTTGTACATCATAAGTCCAAAACCATAGATTTGTCATTATATTCTGTGTATTTGTGTTACACCACCTGTAGGATATAAAAATTGGAGTTACATATCAAATAGTACACTGTAATAATACTGACATTTACATTTACCCCGGTGGTTACCTTTATTGCAGGTCTTTATTTCTTTATGCCTTTTGAACCACTGTCTAGTGTCCTTTCCTTTCAGTCTGAAGAACTTTAGAACCGCTTGTAGGGCAGATCTAGAGGGGATGAACTCCCTCAGCCTTTGTTTATCGGGTAATGTCTTAATCTCCCTTTCATTTTTGAAAGAAGATTCTCACTGGATATAAATTTCTTGGTTGGCAGTTGTTTTCTTTCAGCCCTTAAATTTCTCAATCCACTACCTTCTTGCCTCCATGGTTTCTGAGGAGAAAATGGCACTCAATCTAATTGGGACTCTCTTGTACATGACATGTTGCTTTTGTCTTACAGACTTCAGAACTCTCTCCTTGTCCTTTGCACTCAATAGTGTGGTCAATATATGATATGTGTATTTTTATTCATCTTTACCTTGTTTGGTGTTCTCTGGGATTCTTGGATGTACATATTCACATCTTCTGCTAAGTGTGGGAAGTTCTCTGTCATTATTTCTTTGAATAATTCTTCTGTTCCTTTCTCTCTTTCTTCTCCTTCTGGGACTCCCATAAGGCATATATTGGTATGCTTGATGGTGTCCCAGAGATGTCTTAGGTTATCTTCACTTTTTATGATTCTTTTTTCTTTCTGCTTCTCAGCCTGATTCATTTCAGGTGTTTTGTCTTAAAGACAGTGATTCTTTCTTTTGTTGTCTCTAATCTGCTCTTGAAATCCTCCTGGGCATCTTTTCCTTTCAGTTATTGTGGTCTTCAACTCCAGTAATTCTGTTTGAAATTTCTCTTTGCTAAGATTCTCATATTGCTTATTCATTGTTTTCCTGATATCCTTTGGTTCTTTCTCTTTATTTTCCTTCATCTTCTTGATAATTTTTAAGATTTTTTTTGAAAGGTTTTTGTTTGGTATGGCCACATTCTAGTATTTTTCATTGGCATTTTTTGTATATTCATCCCCTTCCTATGTATGAGCTATAATTTTCTGCTTCTTTGTTTGTCTTGTAATCTTTTGCTGCACACTGTATATTTTAATATTTTAAAGTGTTAAGTCTGGGATTTATTCCCTGAGATGTCTGTTTCTTGATTCTGCAACCAGCTGGTGATAACACAGATTATTTTTGCGCTCTAGCCCTCTCATCTGGAAGGTCTGCCCAAGGTCAATGCAGTATACAGGGTTTTCCTTGTCTTTCTGGACTTTTGTCTTTTCCTGGGCTTTTGCTTATTATTTGTTTTAGAGTTCCCTTGTTTATAGGAGTTTAGTTGTCCCACGTGTTTGAAGCTGGCAAGACTTTACCCCAGACTTTTCATCTTTATAGTTTCTTATGTTCCTTTCTTGTCTCATGTTGTTCTTGTCTGGAGGGCAAATGCTGGGGGGGAGGTGCACATTGGAGAGTCCTATCCTTAATCAGTCTTTCCAGCTGAAAAGGGCCAGTGACCCAAAAGGGGTACAGATCAGCTCCAAGGTGTCCTTGGGAGGGGATGAGGAAGGGTGCCAGAAGCTGCTTGCAAGGATCCCCAAATCTGGCTTTTCCTGGCCTGCCCAGCAAATGCAGCCCTTCAACTAACTGTGTCATGCAGCCCTGAGGAAGTGCAGCATCCTTAAGTCTCTATTGCCACTGCCCCTGTCCACGGCAGTTTGAGACACCGGCTGCCCTCAGAGTTGGGCCCCCTGTGGTCCAAAGTCACTAATCAAATGCCTAGATCAATGATCCCCACCCCTGATCTTGGGGAAGAATATTCCTATGTCCCTTCTGTCACTAGCAAGCTAGCCAGGGCCTGGACCCCATGGTTGGCCTGCTGCAAGAACAGGGAATGGCACCAGTAGCCACCATGCAGATAGAACAATTCACTCTTCTTTACCATGATTTATCAGCCTCCTCCTTCCCCTCTTCCCTGTGTGACATACAGTATTCTTCTGGCTTCCAGAGTTTCAAAATAGCTGTTGCAGACAGTTGTGGCCTGTTTAATAGTTGTTCTGGTGGAAGGACTAAGTCCTGGAACTTCCTACTCTGCCATCTTCCTGCAATCCTCCATAGGCGTTGTATTATAATTCTGTTCATCTCTGCCAATATCTGAAGTTTCTCTTCCTAGCTTCTACCCATTGGCTCCACTCTTACTCCTTCAGTTACCATGTAACACATTTAATCTCTTCTACATGTTAGTCTTTCCCTGTTATCATACAACTGTCCTCCGGCAGCCCAGCACCCTTCCAGCTCTCAGAGGAAGCCTGTCACTTACTCTAAGGTTTGGAGTAAGTTGTTACTATCTTTGGATAACCCAATTTATTCAACTAAAAGGAGAGAGAGCAGTATCTACTTTTCTTGGTCGTGAGGAATAAATGAAATTATATATCTATTTATTCATTCAACAAATATTTGTTACGCTTCTATGATATGGCAGACACTAGACTCTAGGGACATACATAATGATGAACAAAATATTAAATTCCCTGCTGTCATGAGCTTCCTTTCTTATGGGGTGAGAGACAACACACAACTTACATTGTAGAATGGTAAATAAGTAAAATCAATAATAGATTAGTGGCTAATGATAAGTGCTAAGAAAAAAATAGAGTTGTAGGCTATATGGAACATTGGAGTAAGGATTTTAAATTGTTTAAATTCTGGATAAGGTGGACAGAGACAGGCTTACGAGAAAAGTGGTATTTGGATAGACCTGGATGGTTGTGGAGAAGAACTAGATTGGTCTTGGGGGAAAACAACATTCCAGGCAGTTGGAACAAGTACAGAGACCTTGAAACAGGATTTTGGCAACAGTCTGTATACTGCAATAAGAATCTTTAAATGTAAATTATTTGTTTTTATACAATTTTTTTTTTAATTTAACCTATTGGTATCCAAACATTTGTTGTCATCTTTAACTATCAAATTTAGATCATGTGTTTCAAAACATGTATTATGTATTTGTTTACTCATTTATTAAATATATATATATATATATATATATATATATATATATATATATATATGTACTACTACATTATGTTAGGCATAATTTAAAATAAAGTTAAAATAGAAAATCAAAACGATGAGAAAAAGATATAAATGGAAGGTCTAACATTTTTTTCTAAATGCAGAAATATCTTTTTATACACTCCAAATACCAAATTAGAACTCATTGAATGACAGCTAAATTCTTACTTCACCATCTCTATCTTTTTATTTTTAAAAATGATCTTTACACATGCTTCTTTTCCTAAAATTTTCAAGATTAGTCCTCAGCAGTGGGCTGACTGAAATCTCACCCAAGACAACACCAGGGTAAAATTTGATTTCCAATCCTTTGTTCTTTTTCCTTTGAGGTAGCAAACAGAACTCTTTACACAGAGTGGATCTTACTTTCAAATGAGGATTTGTGAAATCGACTAGTGCATCAAATATTCATTCTGCTTATTGAAACTCTTTGTCGTGAGAAAACTGAGAGCTAGGTAAACCTTAGTGTGGGACTTCTCATTTTCTCTCTGCAATCAAGTTTAACATGATTAGATACGAGATGATACTCCTCTACCCTTCTCACTTGACGGCAAGTTATTATGGGTTCTCATGTTTCATGTAGAGGGACAAGATAGGATGAAATCAGATTTACTCAAGGTCACCCTTTGAATCAATAATAAAACACAGATGTGTGGATCTTTGTATTAGTCCCCAATACGGATAACTTCATAGAAGAAGCTGTCTATAGGCAGCCAGTAGAATCCAAAGAAGTAGTTTAATGAAATGAATACTGATATGAAAGTGGTTGCTCTACTTTAAACATTTGAAAATTGAATTAGAGAAGAAAACAAGAAACACAGGGATGAGTGTGCACCAGAAGAACACTTTCTTTTGGACACTCCTGCTGTCCATCTTTAAGCAACTTTAAGCCCATTCCCCTAAATGGTCTGACCTTATGTAGTGAATCAGGGATAATTCACAGAAAGAGTAAAACAGAGAATTATAGGTATGCCGTCAAGGTTAGCTTTAAAAAAGATCAGAGCTACCTATTCATTTCAAATTGATGCACAGAAAGGAAGAAGTGAACAATTTCTGATTGCTAACCTAGGGCCAATTATGTTGCATGTATAAACTCATTTACCCATCAAAACCAACTTGAGAGTACAGTTCTATTTGATGCATTTAGAGATGAACCAATCAGGGCCAAAAGAGTTATACACATTGTGCTCACATTCACACTATGAGTATGTGATTTCAAGACCATTGACCTCTTTGTTTGAAAACAAATAAACAAATAGACATGCCCATTCTTATTTCTATTATATATACCGTGCTATATTCCATTTAACATTTTTATTTAACTACAATAATCTTTGATAATTTTTAAAAAAACTGGTTTCAAAATATGTTCTCTCCTTTGGATTTTTCAGCTGAAGTGTGTCTCCCAAACTTATGTTGATCATTATCAAACATTTAGGTATGCCTTGCTGTGAAAACAGCACAAAAACAAAAGATGGACATAGTAACAGTTTTGCTAAACAAATCATATTTGGAGTTCTGTTTTCCCTTCACCACTATCTAGCTCCAGAGCTCATTAGAGTAACCTAGTTGATTTAATGAGATAAAATTTTACTTTCCAATTGTTCATTTAAAATGGTAATTGTGATTAAAATTACTGTGCAATTAAAAATCATGACATAATTCTAATCTTTTAACATATATGTTATGAGGTATGAATATTTTTTTCTTAACTTATGTATATTTGTTGTCTTAAAACCCCCTTTTCATCCAAATGGCAAATTTTTAAGGTTTATCAATTTGACCAGTCAACATATGGTCTGCTTTCAGTTGGACAATCTACTCTCTAAATGTCTATGCAAAGGAAATCAACATGTATTGGTAAGTTATAATGCTATTGTATAGAAAAAAGAAATATATATGTGTGTGTGTGTGTGTGTTTGCTTAGGCCAGACAGATAAATTGTTTACCCTCAAAAAGAAAGATAAGATTTCTTTTCTTATCCTCAAGTTTTGGGGGTGTTTATAAAACTGGGTGTCAGGTTTTCAAGGAATATTTTATGGAATTTCTTGTCAAAAATTTCATGCAATACCAGTTTGCAAAAGGATGATGGGAATAGAAGCCTCAAGTTACTGTAGTGAATCAATTATCATTGAACCCAGAGAAATGAAGGGTTTTCCAAAGAATGTTCAAGAGGGGTGCATAAAAATTAAAGAGGGGTTCAGGAAATGAATGATTATTTGGATAGATATTTGTGTCAGCAGTGGCTTGGGAATTTAGTGTCACATGACCCAGAACTGGTTCTGATACTAACTTCCTGTGTCTGTGAACTGTTTTCTTTACGGGCATCAATTTCCTCATCTTCAGGAAGAAATTTTGGATTATAGCAGTGGCTGCTAAACTGTAATGAGCATTAGTCTCTTGGCATTTAGATTTCCCTGTGACCCAAACTTGGAGAAACATAGTACTGGATTCCAGAGCTCTTTTAATACTAAAATCATATGCACTGGAATATTATTCAGCTCTAAAAAGGAGTGAATTTCTGATACATGTTACAATATGGATGAACCTTGGAGACATCATGTTGAGTGAAATAATCCAGACACACAGTGATAAATATCATATGACTCAACTTACAAGAAATGCCTAGAATATGAAAATCCATAAAGGTTAATTTTTTGATAAAGTAAAAAAAAGTAAAAAAAAAAAAAGCTATTGCATTAAAAAATTAGCTTCAATGTAGTTATTTTAGGTTATTTGGTTTTTCTTATGCCTTTGTTTATGGTTTGTTAATTTTTAATTTTCTTGGGATATGGTAGGAACAGGTTGGAAGCAATGTAGTTATTTTAGATTATTTGTTTTACTTATTCCTTTGGATATGGTTTATTAATTTTCTTGGGGTATGGTAGGAACATGTTGGAAGCTATGTGGTTATTTTAGGTTATTTGTTTTTCTTAATCCTTTGCTTTGTTTTTTTTTTTTGAAATTTGTTTTTTTGTTGCTTTCTTAAATTTTTTGATAAATAGTTTAAAAATTTTTAAAAAAAGAGTAAATTACAGATTATGAGGGGCCAGTGGGCTTTTTGAGGGATGCTGGGGGTGGGATGCGAGTATTGCTTAATGGATACAGAGTTTCTGTTTGGGATGATGGAAAGATTTTGGTAATGGATGGTGGCGATGGTACCACAACATTATGAATGTAATTAATACTACTGAATTTTACACTTGAAAGTGGTAAAAATGGGAAGTTTTAAGTTGTAGATATGTTACCACCAAAAAATTTAAAAAGTTTTTTGTTTTTTTTTTTTTTAATAAATTTGTCCCCTGATCTTGGTTCGTATCTTCTTTATCAGCTTCCCCATTTGACCCTTGTATTGGTCAAGGTCCTAAGAGAAAACAAAGGCGTGAAAGGCTATGAAAAAGAGTTTGATGAAGGGACTATTTACAAATGTATGGACAAGGTAAAGGAGACCAACAATGAATGAGGAAGCACTCTGGGGCTTACAACAGTGGGAAGCAGTTAGGGCTGAAGGTGCAAGGAAAAGGTATTAGAATAAAGAGAGTGTGAGATGTAAGAAAGGGCCACCCAACAGGAGCCTTGTAAGAGGAATGAAGCCTCTGCCAAAATGTAGAGGTCACCTTGCCTGTAATTGTTTAAATAAATTCCTCTGTAATGCCACCTGGGCTTAGTGTTTTTTTAATGGAGAAATATTTCATTACTGACTCAATTTTTTATTGACTATTGAGCTATTCAAGTTTTAACTTTTTAATAGAGATGGTGTCAGAAAGTTGATTTTTCCAGAAATTTCATCTAGGTTTTTACATTTATTGGCATGAAGTCATTCGTAATATCATTAATTGCTGAAGCATCTATAGTTTTTCTTTTTTATTCATTTCTTGTTTACATTGTATCTTCTCTATATTTTTCTTTATTAATTTTTCCAGAGTTTTTCTTTTTTTAATTTTTCTGGAGCTAATATTCAGTTTACTGTTGCTTTATTTTCTGGTTTATCCATTTCTATTCTTAGTTTGGTGATTCCCTTCCTTTTTGATTTGGTTTTATTCTGGTATGGTGTGCTAAATTTTTAGGTTTCACATTTATTTCATTAGTAGGGAGCCTTTCTTCTCATTTAATGCAAGAGATAATGGCTATAAATCTCCGTCAAAGCACTGCTTTGTCTTTTCACACATTTTGCTATAAAGCATTTTTTCAATAAAGCACTGTACTTTCCATATTTTTAATTTTATTCATTAACTATTTAGAAGAATAGGAGGTGTTTTTATTATTGGTAATCAAAGACTGTGATCTGTAAGATATTACTTATTTGAAACTTTTTAATGATTGTTTTATGATGTTACCTTATCATGTTTTGTTAATGTTTTATGGATGGTTGAAAATAAGGTATATCTATCAATTCCAAAGTGCAAAGCTCTACATTTGGTCATTAAATCAAAGTTACTAAAAACTTTAGTTCAAATCTAATGTTTAATTAATTAATTAATTAATTAATTTTTCATTTTATCTCAAATAAAATATATTTCCCTTATATGGATACTTGCCTTTCACAGTGGCCTGAAGCCTAGTTTGACTTACCATATGGTAGAGAAAAGATATTGGAAAACCTCAATTTTACTTGTTAATTTTAAGAGCAGTAGGTTAAATAGAAGGGATCATGAGTCAATTAACATTTTGTCTACTTGATATTTTTAATTTAGAGAAAAACACTAAAGAATAAAAAAATTAACACCAGTATATCCTTTACTTCAATTTGTAAAGTGTTATTAAAGCATTATTTTCGCAAAATCACTTGAAGGAACGTTGCAGACTCCACATTATTTTACTCCTAAATATTATCAAATTTAGTAAAATAACAATTCATAATATCATCCAATATATAGTAGGGTTGCCAGAAAAAACACAAATTACCCAGTTAAATCTGGGTTTCAGGTTAACTAAAACTATGTTTTGCATAAGAATGTCCCAAATAATGGGGGGGGGGTGGAGCATACTTATGTTAAAACAATTATTCATTGTTTTATGGATTCAAATTTAATGGACTATCCTATTTTTGTTTGATAAATCTCATAACCTTATTATGTAGTCCATATACAAATTGCCACAGTTACCTCAAAAATGTTCTTTATACTTGCTTTTATTTTTTCATTTCAGAATCCAATCAAGATTAACATGTTGCCTGTGAAAGTTACGTATTTGTAGTTTATTTTAATGTCTAAAATTCGAGAATTTACTCTAGAATTTTGCATTATTTTCTTTTTATTTTTCATAATATTCACATTTTCAAAGATTCTAGGCTAGTTGCTCTGTATACTATCTCATATTCTGGATGTGTCTGACAGTTTCCTTTTGATTATGTACAAGTAAAAGATTTTCAGCAGGAATCATAAGTGATACTTTCTATTATTGACACTCCTAGTTTTGATTACTTGGTTAAGGTGAGTTGGTTGATTTTTTCCTATCATTGATTTTTTCCCTTTGTTGTTCCAGAAAGACAGCTTCACTAGTATAGAATTTTAATATGAAAATTACATGTATTTGAAAATTGAAAATAAATATCCACTATCTATGGTGGCTTCTGTCAGTCTAACCACTCTCCCACACCTACCCCCACGCTTTTTTTGATCATTCTTTTCCCTCTATCTGCTTTAGAATCTTTTTCTCTTCCTCCTCCTCCTCTTCTTCTTCTTTTACGTCTGGAGATATATTACATTTCTGCCCTTACATAAAATATTTTTTATGCTTATTTTTGTCATATTAGCTGTGTCTGTTGGATGATTGTTTTGGGATATCTGGCCTGTTATACTGATGTAAATAAAAGATCTTTTCTTTTTCCTTTTTTTTTGTATCTAAAACTTTTTTCCTATGCCTTTCTCTCCTTTCTTCTTTGTGGTAGATTTATGCACGTCTTATGTTGGTTCTGATTTTATTATTTTTTGAATTGATTTTAGTTCTTCTCAGCTCAATGATCTTCCAGTGAAGCCCTATTAGGATTTCAAATGTATGAAAAGGTCCATTTCTTTCTTTCCTTAAAGTGGTGGAATTGGCAGGTTTAGGGCTCCCTATAACCTCCTGATTAACCTCTAACTCAATTTATGTTCCAAAAATACGAAGATGTACATTTCCTCATTCAGCCTAACTGCTCTGTAATATCAAAGAACGTTCATAAATTTCTAAAAGCAACCCTCCCCCACTCCCATTTTTGCCCACTCATTGCTTCAAACAGATTTTTTTGATACTGCCCCTAGATTATGCCACTTACTCTGTTTGTGTTCTCTCCCGTCTTCCTGTGGTCTGTATCAGCTTTGTCAATATAACTGCACATGGAAGAAGGGAAGAAAAGAAGTTTTTCCTCCACAAATACCCAGAATTATTTGAGTGGGTGCATGTGAGGAAGATTTCCTGTGATATGGGCACATTGGAGCCCTTCACTTGGTGATACATATCATTCTGGCTACCTGGGATGTATAAAGCACCAACTACAGGTCAAGTCCTTAGCATAAATTATCCCAATGAAGCCTCAAAACAAATCCTTCAGATCACCTTCATTTTACAAATCACCTGATAGACGACTCTCTCCCACCACCTCAGGTATGTTTTCCTTCATTTGTTGCTTTAGCCACTTGACTTCTTTTCAAGCCTGGTCACTACTGGGACAGCAAACTCCATGATATCTGATGCACTTAGCATAGACACAACCCAATGGTCCTTCACTAGATGCTGGGGACACATCCTCCACCTTGCTGTTGCCTAGAGATGTGCCTAGAGATGTGCAACCTAGAAGTTCAGGGGGTTAATACCCTGTGCCATGAAATCTAACAGATGGATCATGTATGCTCTCCTCTTCTCAGATGGACTGACCTAAGAGGTGGCAGCTCATTGGTCTCTTGGAAAAGGGCTCCATGAGATCAAGCAATCAGTTTTGCTTGACACCAAATATGTCAGCAACTGGCAACATTCCCTCTTTCTCTCCCTCCCTCTAACATTACTTCCAATTGTTTTCCTGGTATTGCACTCCTTAGAAAAGCAATTGCATGTAAGCTTTTGCTACAAATTCTGATTATTGAGTATCCTAAGCTAAAACAGATGAGGAGAATGATGTTTAGAAAATTAAGTTACTTTCCAGGAACTGGAAAAGAAGCTTCTATTAAAACTTAGGTATTATTATTATTATATTGCTGTTGTTTTTGTTATTAAACTAGGACTACTTCATTCTTAAATTACTGCTCTTTCCACCACATCCCAGTGTCTCTATGGTTTTTAAAAGTACAAGTTGATTTTATTTAAGCTTTCTTTTCTTTTCTTTTTTAAGTGTTTCTTAACAGGAACACAGAACACACTAAGATTTTGAAGTTCTTTGTTCCTATCTCTTGCAGCTGGACCCGGACGGTAGTCCTTATACTTCCGGGAGAAAGAACAATTATGTTGTCATCACAATCTCTTAGTGCCAAAGGACAGTTTGATTCCATTGCTAAGTGCTGATGTGTTTGGTGTTAAGTGCAGAGCATTAAGAAGTTCTCTTCTCACCGCCAGAGGCTTAGTAATGTTAAATTCTTGTCTGCCTGTCTAATCATAAGCAGCTTAAATGATGGGGGAGAATCCCAATGCTTCCAAATCTGAAGCAAATCTGCTATTTAACTTGGGCAACAAAGTAATAACATTTGTCAAAGAAACATTCTGTCCAATAGTGGCAGGGAGCCCTAGATGGAGAGCTTTAGTGATCATCTGAACCACGGTGACTCATTTTGAAGTGAAAAGGGGAAAAAAAAAATAGAAAACAAAAGACCCTTCAATCATTGAAAAAAGAAATGTTTAAATTGATATATGGGATGTATTAGGTCTTCCACTCCCAAGGTAAACCCTTTACAGCATTGGAGTCAGGTTAGGCCAAAGAGTCACAATCAGATATTTCCAGCATCTTCATACATTGAATTTTTTTCTTTTGCAAGGTAACTGCCTAAACCAAGTAGAGCAGTCATAGATAGATAGTACCAAACACATCTGATTTTACACACACACACACACACACACACATTTAATACATATATGTGGTTTGATTATATATGCATGTATGTATATTTATCATACATATATACATGTATTAATAATTACATATAAAATACACATGATTAATGACTCTCTCACAGACCTTTGAAATAGAATGGTCACCAATTACACATCAAGTGACTACTCAACCAGAAATTCATTATCTGACATTGGGGCAAGTCAGGCACCTGCTTTAAACCTCAGTATCCTCAAATATAAAGAAGCATTAGAATTGGTCCACATGATCTCTAGTTTGTTTATTAGCTCTTCAATGTATTTTACTGCTTGATTTGAAAAGTAAGTATGTATATGTCCAACAGGAGAAATTTATTGGGATACTCTCCAGAACCCAGCATGTAATTTACATTGTTTTAGTTGCAAATGACAAAACCCAGTTCTACCTAATTAACCAAATGACAGGATTTCATTAGCTCCCTCCCCTGGGAAGGATAGGGTGGATCTGACCTCAGGCATAGGTGACCATGTTGGTTGTAATGGCAGTGGTGTTTTCTTAGCTCTGTTTTCTCATAGCTCTGCTTTTTCTCTGCTGGGCTCTTGCTCTCCCATGGCCGGGTGATATTCTCCACATGATAGAAAACTTCTCCCAAAGCTGACCCAGCTTCACATATCCCTGTGCCCTAAAACAAGAAGTTTTTGAACTGCTGTTTGGACTTTCCAGAGAAGGATTTGACTGGCCTGACTTGGGACATGTATCAATTCCCAAGTCAATTGCTCTGGCTGTGTAGATGACGTTCTGTAATAGGCTTAACTTGGTTGACATGTCCACCTCTGGAGCTACCAAGGGCCAATGGTGGAAAGAATTAGCCAGAATATGAAGCCATTCCAGTGGAAAGCATATCCAAGAACTATTCAGCAATACTTAACACAGATTTATTCCCAGGTATTCAAGTAAGTGGAGTTTTGCTTATTCCAACAGGAATCAGTATCACATTGCTTACAAATGTGAGATCTAATGCACTGTAGTGAAGGCTTGTCTCTTCCCACACTCCAGCATAAACCCTTTGCTCTAACCATTGCACATTACTTGCAATTTCCTTGTTTCTCACCTCTGATTGTATTTGTAATTCCCTCTTCTCTCTTAGACTCCATCCCCAAAATATGTTTAAAAAATTAAAAAAAAAAAAGTAGAGTTTTCCATGACCCTACTAGACCCTTGCATAAGTAATGGTCATTTTAATTGCAAGTGGCAGAAATCCAACTTGAAGTATCTTATTAGAAAAGGAAAAAAATATTGGAATGAACCAAGGATCTCCAGCACTGCTAGAGATTTCTCTATGTATCTCCTGTGTCAGTTGACTTGCATGTTCATTTTATCATTTTATGCTCTCTTTTTCTAGACCTGCTGGGAAAGAAGATGTCTGACAGCGTAAACAAATAGTATACCATGGGTTGAGTTAAACAATGAGAATTTATTGGCTCATAGTTTTGTGGCTAGAAGTCTAAAATTGGAGGGTCAGCAATGTGATGCTTTATGGCTGAAAACTGTGACTTTCTGGGGCTAGCTGCCAGCAAATTTGGGTCCTTGGCTCTTCTGCCCCATGGTTATACACATGACAATATCCTCTCCTTTCTCTTACAGATTCTGTGATTCTGTTGACTTCCACCTTCCTTCTTTCCTGTGGCTTTCTCTGTAAAGCCTCCAATAACAGGATTAACAGCAACCCTGATTCAACTGTCCACACCTGAGCTAAAAATAGCATCTTCAAAAGATCCCAATTACAATGAACTCACTCATACAGAATGGATTCAGATTAAGAACACATTTTTCTGTAGTACATAATTCAATCTATTGCGTATGACTACTGGTAGCTACCAAGCCACATACTGCATGCTATTACTGCTCCAAAGGGCTTACCTTTGCTAGCCTTCACTTTGAAGAAATTCTAGATCTCTGTGGGCCTAGTTTGGATCATGTATACACCTTTTGCCAATGAGTACAGCCAGTGGGATTTAGGATCATATAAAAAAGGGGGTTCTACCCCATGTTTTTAGAGCAATAGCTGGCACATGGTACACACAGTGAATGAGTGAATCGAAATGGTAGACTAGTTACACCAATACTCTATAGAAATAAACAGTGAAGAAGATCCTATTTCAGACTCATTCAATATTTCCTAGTTGGTGTAAAGCACTGGCTCCTCCCTCCTTTGGAGAATCCTCACGAATAATTGTTGAGACTTCAGCTCTCTGCACTTTTCATCTGCCTAAGTAAGGTATTTATATTAAAGGCCTGCAGGCCAAAGGCCTAGATCTCAGATTAATAGCCCAAGGTTTCTTCTGGCTTAATATTAAAATTATTAGTTTATTTTTTTTTCCTCTAAGGCTGTAATTTTTCCTGATACTTTATCCACAGCCAAAAAGGCTTTTAGAAATTAAAGGCCAGCTTGGATATGGAAACACAACTATAACTACAGGGCAGAAAAGTAATTCTTGTCATAATATTCATGAGTGGTTATTAATAATGAGGACTTGCTATGCTTTCATCTAAATCATCTTGGCTATTAAATTAAAATTTACAGATTACTTTCCATTAACATTAAGATGCCATGAATAAATGACTAAGTTTATAATAATTAGAATAGGTTTCAAATTTTTGCCCACCACTTAACTCATTATGTTTTCCTTTACTTGCTGCTGAACCTCTGCGCCTTAATATTTCCTCTATACAATAAGAATTTTAATACTTTTCATATAGAATTCAAAGAATTGATGTGAGAACCATGTACATTTTCTTCTATTTTATGTGTCAGGTTTCTCATGTTAAAAAAAAAAAACACAATAAAAACAACAACTTTACCCTAAGCAGTGGTGTTTCCAGAATTTCTTTTTAGAAGGGGTAGAGAAGAAACATCTGGTTGAACCAGGAATTAGAGAATTTGTCTTGAATTCTGTATGCATATATATTGATCTGTTGTAACTTAGAGTGTGAATTATAGATCTAAAAATAATAGTAATGTATTCAGAACATATTTTTATTAACTCTAATGATGATTAAGAGCTGTCAGTTCTTCCTACCAAGAGTAAGCACACCAAGGGGAGACTCTGGGTGGGCTGAAGGAGATCTGAGGGACATGACTATAGTCCCCAAGCTGTCCCCAGCACTGCCATGAACCTCACAAGCCCTGGCAGCTACTGCTCCATGTTTCTGGACCTCATCCCAGAAAAACAAGCAGCTTGTTACTTCATCTGTTTCATTAAAATGATATCATTTGAAGTAGACCTTGAAGAATAAGTAGACTAACTGAGAAAAGAAGTGGCAGATGCCCATGCAATGAAAGCTATTGACCAATGTGAAGGCATGGAATGTTGAATGCCTCTGACAAGGATAGAGAACTTGTTAATTGTGGTGTAACATGGATTAATTCTCTAACTTGATATATATGGATGTATACATAATTGCGGTGCTTAGATAGTGGAAACACCACAAGGAATTAGACATGGTCCTTCCATCGTGATGTTTGGAAAAGATAATTATGATGGTTAGGTTCATGTGTCATCTTGGCCAGGAGATGCTGCCCAGGTGTCTGGTCAGCAAGCACTGGCCAAACCGTTACTACAAGAACATTTGTGGCTGGTTAATAAACCAGAAGGCTGGTTTATTAAATCATTAGTCAGTTCACTGCATCTGCAGCTGATTACATTAATGAAGGCTGTGTCTTCCCGCAATGAGAGAATCTAATCAGCTGGATTTAATCTAATCAGTTGAAGACTTTTAAGGGAGAAGAGAGAGAACTTTAATTTCTTCTTCAGCCAGCCAGACTCTCTTGGGGAGTTCATCAAAGACCTTCATCAAAGTTGCCAGCTCACTGCCTGCCCTGTGGAATTTGGACTTGCGTATCCCCACAGTTGTATGAGACACTTTTATAAAATCTCATATTTATAGATATCTCCTGTTGGTTCTTTTTTTCTAGAGAACCCTAACTAATACAATAATGTTGCTGGTTTACATGTGAGTTAGGCATCAAGACACAGATTAATTAATTACTGTGAGGCAGTTTGGTATTTATCGTGTCATTACTAATTATGGACACATGTAGGGCACTAGCTTTATGCCAGACACTACTCTAAGAACTATACATTTAGTCATTGTTCTATTTCTTGTAACAACCTTAAGACACAGATTTAATTCATTATCTCCATTTTACTGATGAGGAACCTGGGCACTGAGTAGATATCTAGCTTGGCCAAGGGCTCAGAACTAACAGGAAGCAGAGCCAGGACTTGAGCCAGGTTGCCTGGATGTAGAGTCTGTCATCTCATTCAGAAGCCGTGCAGGACACATGCCAGAATTGACCAATGGAGTGGCATCTGTCCTGTCATTCATTCTGTGTCTGGAAAATGTCACCAGTAAAGTCCCAGGTCAGGATCTATTGGCATAAAATACTGCATGAATGACCTATAAAAGCTCTTCTTGCAGATGAATGATATTTCAACCCAGGACCTGTCCAAATGAGGAATTTTTTAATGTTCATGTTTTCTCTATCTTTAGACATCTAGTACTGCAGATTCTACCTTTTTCTAACCTCTGCTGGACATGCCAAATGCTGGCAAAAATAATTGCAATTTGAATGTTGAAGCACTGGGAAAAAAAAAAAAAAACTAGCAAATGAATCACTTTTAAACACAGAAATCCTGGGTTCATCTCATTAGTGAATGCAAGAAATTATGTAGCAAATAAATCACTTGGAAGAGCTCCAAAAACAGCAACAACAACACTTGTCCAATTGGGAGCCAGCACTACCTTTCAAAGATGACACTAACGTGGTGCTTTTTTATGTATGAACAAAAATCGAAGCCTCAGAGTTGTTAAAAGTCTAATTTAAAAACACTGTACTATGTACTATAGCCTAGACTAGACTCCAAATCATCTGACTGTGCACCTAGTGTTTCTATTGTACACATACAGAATATATCAGTATGATATGGCTGCAAAAGTGTTCCGTGAGAAGCTTGGCTGAATTAAGGGAATACGTTTACACTGAAACAATTGGTAGTATTGCTATCTTTTGTACTAGTCAGACCACAGAAAGATGAAAGGGCTCAATCTTGGTTGCCTCATTCTCAGCAAGCCACAGTTAAATGTGTTCAAAGGTAGAAATAGTTTGGCATTGCTCTGAGTGAATTCAAACCCTGGCAAAAAGGCATTAATTGATGTGGATGGCTCATGTGTTTACATGTGTGTTCCCGGGGCATGGTTGGATTGCCACAGGATATGCCCCCGTTAATTGCTGCATAGAAACTGACTTTAACTCTCTGGATTCAATCTATAAGGAAATACTTAACAGGGATAGGAAATATCACTGGAATAGTCTCAGGATTCATTTCTCACTAAGAGGTATCTTCAGATGCTACCACACATAGAAATTGAACCAATTCACTTGCATTTTCAGCATGGTCTTAACTAAGCCTGATATACAGAAACAATTGATGTTTCTGGATGGAAGGGGCTCTCTGAATTATTGCAACCCATACAATGCTGGCCCTTTCTCAGTCTTGTCTCACTCCTCGCTGTCCCATAGACACAGCACATTCATTCCAGATTACAAGATTCAACTTGTCATTTGTTTTCCTTCCCTGCAGGACCCTGATATTCCTTCCCTCTACCCTCCACCTAGGCAGACAAGGGCAGAAGAAAGTATTCTGAAAAATAAATGAAGAGTCCTTAGTTGAAAGCAAAATATCACCTTTATTAATGGTGAAGTTAAGGTTGCAGTGCCCCCCATTCCAACACTGCTTCTTTGAATACTGTACACCCCCCTCTGGCCAAAACACAAATGGTCAGAAAGTACATTAGTTAAATTGACTCCAGTGCTACCTGTACTCAAGGCTAAAAACTTAATCCCTGTTTGACCTTCCAGCCCAAATCTTTTTCCCATCAATATTGCCCAAAAAGCCTATTAGAAGCTCTTTTTGAGCATGAATGATAACACAATTATATTCCAATAACAAAATGCCACTATAGAGATGGCCTAAATTTGTATATAACCACTTTTACTATAACATTATTGGGGAGATCTTAAAATGGAGAAATTATATTCTTTTGCAAGTTAAAGTCCAAATATATTATACTCTTATAGTATTAAAGGCCAGTATAGTTTCCCTTATACTTGGGTGTTAAAATTCCAAAGATATTCAAGTCTTACCCCATTTTTTTTTTTTTTTTTTTTTTTTTTTTTAGTCCAGTCAGTCTTAGCTGGAAGGTTCTTAACACATCAGTAGAAATAGCATTCTTTCAGTATTTGAATTCTGGATTCTATCTCATTAGAAAGAATGTGTTTCCTCTAGGGCCTCAGAAATTGTATTTGTTCAACACTGAGTCTCTAATGTTTTTCACCATTTTAAAGATTCTAAAATGTTATTATGGAACATAAGATAATCACAGCACTGGCAACATATCCACAGAATTGGGAAAACAAAGCTATCCCTATTCCTAAAACAGTTATCTCAGGCAAAATTATATCCACCTCCATCCTTTGGGTTGCCAAGGACAATGTGAGACTTTGCTTGGATATCTGAGTTGGGGTATTAGAGTCCATGCCAATTTATTGGAATCTAAGACTCAGCATTTAGACTCACTTGGAAAACACAAGAGGTTAATCCCAGTGATATTCACTATATCAATAAAATATATACATGGACTTCCTGATTTCCATTTCCATTTCTGCATTGAGTTTCATAGTTCAGACATCATGCTCTCTTATGAGAAAGCATTTTTGGTCTTCTGATAGCAAAGCTGTTTGCTCTACCTAGGCCAGGTATATATAACCCATTGAAAGCTGGACGTTCCCTTATGCTCTGTAGCACTAAGATTTCACTGCCTTTCAGACTGAACAGCACATTTTCTTCAGGTGCTGATGCCTGAAATTTCTGTAAAGACAATCTGTGGCCTCCAATCAAATTCTTGCCACCCCCCCCCCCCCGCCTTTTTTAAAACCAAAGCCTCTGAGCCTTGTTTGCATTTTCCTGCTGTTTACACACATAAACTAAGTACAGGTCAAGGTTAGGGTGTTACTACCCACATCCTGAGATGGTCTACAGATTTTCTGAGGTTTGAGTAGACCCCTGAACATTTTTTGGTGCCTCCTTCTAGATAAATTGTCACAGAATCCTGGTAGCAGCCTCCATAAGTTGCATTAACATGCCTACTTCAAAATTCTGAAGGATCTAAAACCAAAAGCCTCTTGCCCATGCCACATATTCATAAAGCAAGTCGACAACTGAAAAATCAGTTGCCTGTACAATACAGGCTGCAAATAACTAAAATTAACAAAGAAAAGTCAGAATGACCTGTGCTTAGGAAGGCACTACCAAGCTTAAGGCATCTGTTTGAGCCATGCCAAAAGCCCAGATCATTCCATACATAATTTATTCTCCAAATATGTACACCTTGCTCAGTTCTTAAGGTCTACAGCCTACAATCGGTGTTACTAGAGAGAAGCTAAATAAACATCACTTTTTTTTCTTTTTTTTTTTTTTTTGCTATGACCTGGGTCATGATCCAACTAAGAAAGAAAGTTGTTAGCAAACAGGAGTCAAAATATTCCCTTTATTAATAGCAAAATAATAGATTGAAGGCAAAGGCATAAACCTTTTGAGCAATGAGACTTATAAACAGTAAACCTCCAAATTTGACACATATACTGATCCAGCCGGAGGCCAACTTACTTGGAAGCAGCTCCTGTAAAAATTACCCCATGGAGGAAATTTATCAAGAGGGCAAGGAGAGAAACTAAGACAAGCATGCCCAGTTTGTATTTTCCAAATATTTCAATCACAAAAAGTTACTTCTCCAGATGAAGTTTAAAGGGAGTTAGGAGTTGGCCTCTAGGTACAGCTGTACAAGTTGCGTATTTCACTCCGCAAGTGGGCCTGTTTACATAGACCACGATGTGAATGGTGTCCCTAGATTCGTGCAGTGTACAAAGTAGATAACCTTATCCATTGCACTGGTCAAAAGGCAGAGAGAGGCGTGGAGGGTTCCAGTAACTGAGCTCCCTCCACAAGGAAGGAGACACCAAGAACAGGGAAGGGATGCTCCTTGCCACCACCAAGTACTTAGAAAACCCTGGTCTATTATGCAAGTCTCTGCCCAACTTAGAGTTAAACTATTTCTTGATTCAGTTCTAACTACTGCTTTCCTAATTTACTTGTGAGTTCTCTTATGTTCTCATTATCGTGAGGATGATTGATGGCATTTAGACAAAGCAACTCAATGGACCCACTTCTTCCGTTTAGTAAGACTTCAATTCTATAGCTGATTACCCCACTCTTGTCATGGTTAGAATTCAACAGTCAGAAATCCCCTGCTCCTTTTTACCCCCTATCTTTTATGCATTCATTTTTGTACGTCTTCCCTAAGTTTGCTAACCTATCTTCTCGTTCTATATTTAATTAACATCCTTGATGTTTTTTCATTCTCCAAAAATAACCTTCCTCCTGATCAATCTGATCAATATTTCTCTCTCTCTCTTTACCTCTCCTTTCTCACTCTCTCCCTTTCTGCCTTTTTCATTTACTAGCTGTGGACCTTGGACTGGTTTCATACCTACTCTCTGCCTCAGTTTCCTGATCAGCAAAATGGAGATAATGACAATACTTGCATCATAAGGCTATTGCTAGGATTAAATGAGGTAACAGATGTAAAGCATCCCATAATGCTTGCTAACAAAAAAATTAATTACTGAAAATATTTTAAAATGAGGCAACTGAGGCACAGAGAGGTTGTGTGATTATTCCAAGATTAAACAGCTAGTAAGTGGTAGAGTTAGTATTTGAACCCAGAAAGTCTTGTTCCAGAATCCATGCACTTAATCACCATTCAATGCTTCCTCCTCCAATGTGCTACAACTTAGTCTTCTTTCTAACTATTATCAAGCCTTGTTGTACAAAATATGAAAATCTGTTTTCTTAGTCAATGACTGAATTCTGTTGGCATGTCCAGTCATCCATCTCATAGTATTAAGAGCATTTATCATTACAATTAATGGTTGTTTTCCTTTCTCTCTATAGAGAGTAAAACATTTTTCCTCATGTGGTTGCTCTTTGCTTGTGAAATGCCATCAATCTCCAGTGAGAAGTTGTATTAATTTTGTTGTAAATAAAATCATGGAAAAGAAATGGAGATCCAGCTTTTTACTTCCTCAAGAGACTAGTCTTCATCTGCTGTGATCAGTCCATCCTAGCACCCCTCTGAGTCCCTGTCAATAAAGTAATGTGCTGTTGCAAAGGTGGCTTTGTTCCTGCGTAGTGCCATGTGACCTCCCCCATTACAGGTGATGGGAATGATGAGTCATAAAGCAGAGAGTGAACAAAATAGCCAAGGATAAAGCAGAGAGGGTGAAAGTAAACTTTGCCAGGATGTCACCCTCAACAGTTTAGAACTCTTTGTTCTCTTACTAGAAAGCCTGTGGCTCATATTAACCATGTATTTGATGCACTGTAAGACCTGAGCCCTGCTGAAGCCCTGGGTCCATCTTGCCACCTTGCTCCTATTCTGTCCTCCAGTCATATACACTTAGAGAGCCCTGAATGCCTCAGGCTCTCTCTCGTTGCCCTGATTTTGCATGTAGTATTTCCTTTCCTTGGAACACTTTCTTTATCCCCTCTCTGCCTCACTTTATAGTCCTAGAGTCTGCTAAGGTCTGTAAGTAGTGTCCTTGACAGTGTAGGTAGCTAATAATTATGTGTTGAATTAGTGAAAGATTCATGGAAAGTTAAGAAAGTTGATTTAGATACATGTTTCAAAATGTAATTATTGATTTATCTATAGCTATAAATCTATAAATCTATCATGTATTATATAACTGCCATTATTAATTAGGGGTTTGATATCTACCAGTTGTCCTGTATTTGAAAAATGATTAAAATGATTTCAACTTTTCCATCAAGTTTCTAGATGTGCTTAGTTTATTTTCTTGCTTCAGTATTCCTTTCCCTTTCTATCTTTCTGGGTGTCTTAAAAGAACTTCCTACTGTTGCTGCAAAGGAGAAACTAGGCCTCCCTATAATTGTGCCTAAGAGCCTCCTCCTGAATACCTCTTTGTTGCTCAGATGTGGCCCTCTCTCTCTTAGCTAAGCCAACTTGGCAGGTGAAATCACCGCCAACCCCCCTACATGGGATCAGACACCCAGGGGAGTGAATCTCCCTGGCAACATGGAATATGACTCTCAGGGAGGAACGTAGATCTGGTGTCATGGGATGGAGAACATCTTCTTGACCAAAAGGGGGATGTGAAAGGAAGTGAAATAAGCTTCAGAGGCAGAGAGATTCCAAAAGGAGCTGAGAGGTCACTCTGGTGGGCACTTTTATGCACAATATAGACAACCCTTTTTAGGTTCTAGTGAATTGGAGTAGCTAGCAGTAAATACCTGAAACTATCAAACTACAGCCCAGAACCCATGAATCTTGAAGACAGTTGTATAAAAATGTAGCTTATTAGGGGTGACAATGGGATTGGGGAAGCCATATGGACCACACTCCCCTTTGTCTAGTTTATGGATGGATGAGTAGAAAAATGGGGGAAGGGAAAAAACAAACAAACAAACAAGGGCACCCAGTGTTCTTTTTTACTTTAATTGCTCTTTTTCACTTTAACTATTATTCTTGTTATTTTTTGTGTGTGTGGTAATGAAGGTGTCAGGGATTGATTTTGGTGATGAATGCACAACTATTTAATGGTACTGTGAACAACTGAATGTATGCTCTGTTTTGTATGGCTGCATGGTATTTGAATATATCTCAATAAAATGAATTAAAAAAAAAAAAAAAACTTCCTGTGCTGTACAGCTTGCAACAATTAGTATATGGCTGTGGGACAGGGTGTCTGGGGATGATTTTCCAGAGGCGGATGGTTTACTCTGGACTTTCAAGGATAGGCAGATTGGTGGAGGTGAAATAGAAAAAAAAAAGAAATATCTGGGTTATAGAAATTGCTGTTTGAACCTTAATATAAAATTTGCTTCTGGCAAATAGAGCTTTAGAAAAAAGAAGCAATAAATTACACAAGTTCATAAGTCTCTGTATTGGATACCCATCTATTTTTCCAGCCTTCATCAATCACCTTATCATCAATCATCACTAGGAGACTTTATGAGGAGTGAACAAGGGCTGGGAAATAAGAGTCTGAAAAGTAGGATGAGAGACCTGGCATGAGGATGGGCAGACAAGGAAAGTCAAAGGGGATCACAGTTGGACAAGATCTTCATTTGAGATGCAAATCTCTTGTTTTGTGTCTGCTTCCATGGCAGCACATGGCAGTTCTTGCTTTAAGTGTTTAATGAACTGAGAGATCAATAACACATAGCAGAAAAACTTTGAAAAAATCTCCCTTGATTCGGTGAAGTGTTCTAATTCCTCACTAATTCTGATGGTGTAAACCCTTTGTGATTAACCTGGTTGATAAATACCCACTCACAGGTGTTGATAAGGTGCAGAGAAGTTTCATTCCTTTACACCTCTGAAGTCTACATGGGGTTAGCACTTCATCGGTGCTGATAAGCTGTCAGAAATTACCTTTCCAACTTCCCAACTGTTAGGTGCATGTATTTAACATTCTCTGAGCTCAGGCAAAGCCTGGCAGGAGTTTTCTAGCAACCACAACACACACATACACACACACACAAACTTTGGAAGTATCTATCTCTCTATCTATCTATTTATCTAATCTATTTATTTATAAACATATTGAGTGGCCATTATGTACCCAACATTGAACTCATTTTTAAGACACCAAAATGAAAAATTAAGGTCTGAAAATGTCCTCAATATATTGAGGAGAGAAGCATTTGTATGAACAAATATTTTCAATATATTATTATATGTGAAACTGGTTTTATTCACATATAATTAAAAAGTGTAAGCCAAAACTGGCTATATTCTTTCTTCCACAGCCCCTTCAAACACACTATTTTGGTTGGTGTTCTCTGTATTTCTGTATGAAATTTTAGAAAGTTTTCATAGCTTTCCTGACTGCTCTTTGATAATATCCTTTCCTCCTACCCCCCTTTAGGCATTAAAAATCCACTTTGCTTTGATAATCAAATAGCTACAGTTCAGGCTGTTGCAATAGTAAACATTCTGAACTCTTGGTCAAATTAAATCCCTGACCACCAGCCTGGGTCTGATTTAGTGTCGGATGTTTTCTGTGGGCAGTGGGTCAAAACTGGCTTCTTCTGTTTCTCTCCAACCACAACCTATTTAGCAGCTGTTTCTGAATGTTTCAGTGGGAGAAAAATTAGGGGGAAATGACTGATATGGCTGTCATCCAGTGTCAGTGCCCGAAAGGTGCCAAATGCTCTTTGGCTGGCTTTTTCCCTAGTGGGTGCTGCTGTGGGTTCCTCAGAGCTTCCTGCTGGGACCTCAACTGCAATGTCCTTCACTCGGGCAATACTTCTTTCCCAGCTGGCTCTTCATGCCAACAAGCAGATGGGGAAGAGTGGCTTGACTGACTGCATTGTTCTCTTCACACCAATGTCAGGAGAGGGCAGCTCCTTAGTTTCTCTCACACTCAAGGGAATTCTCACATTCCTTCATGTCTATTCTCTTAGCCAGTTCTGGAGAGTGACCAACTGATCAGCTAATTCTGGGAAACTGTGTCAAACTATCTGGGAGATCCCTTTATAACTACCACTTCCCTTGACTTGAGATGAGTGGTGAGCACAGAGAAAACCAATGGCACTTTGGAAAGCAGTCCTCTCTTCTAGACCATCTCCACCTCAGCTTTTTTTTACACATTGGAAACACTTGATGGGCAAGGGACTGAGCTGGTTTTATAACTTCTTGGTTTGTGTTAATAGCAATTTATGATATGGAAGCACTTAACACGCTTTAATTTCTACATTTGAAGCCTCAGTGGAATCTTAGAAAGAGGCCCAACGTGTCGAAACAAGGAGATCAGAGACGGGGCACGTACTACCTACTGGTTTAGAGAAAGCTTCCCACTGAAGGAGGAATTTGAGTTTTGCCTTGAAGTATGACCAGATGGCCAAAGAGAATGATTGGAAAGGACTTATTTATCTAAGAAACCCATGTAGGTATGGACAGAAGGGCAACTAAGAACAAGGATTGGCTGTGCATTGGGAAAGGTATGGGCTTCATTAGCCTTTAGGGTCAAATGAAGCCACGCTTACACTAACAACCCAATCTTCTTGGCTTCAGTCCATCAGCTATTTCCGTAGAAACTATGCCGTTCTTTGTCAGGGGCCGCTAATTTCCATTGGGTTTTCCAGGGATGTTTCCATGCACTGATTAATCAGGCTCCTGGTTTCAGTTCCAGTTGCAGAGATTAGTAGCTATCTGGAAAACCCAACCACTTCTAACATTAATGAGGAACCTTTCTTGTTTGTTTTCTTTCTCTCTCTTTCTTTCTTTCTTTCTTTCTTTCTTTCTTTCTTTCTTTCTTTCTTTCCTTCTTTCCTTCCTTCCTTCCTTCCTTCCTTCCTTCCTTCCTTCTTTCTTTCTTTCTTTCTTTCTTTCTTTCTTTCTTTCTTTCTTTCTTTTTTTATTAAACACTTTTAGATCCTTTGCAGGTCTTTTCTCATTTACCTATCTTTCAGATATGGACTTTCTTCAAGTCTGTCCTATACATACCTCTAGGTACATTTTCTACCATTGTGAGTAATTATGATTACATTTAGAGCTCATTCCTGTCTGCATGTAATGGTATGTGCAGGAGCAGGCCCAAGTGCGGGGGCCTGAACCTTACACAACTTTAGGGAGGTCCTATTTAATAATGCAAAACTATGGGTACAGAATTGGTGAGAGAAGTGAATATTCCTTTACAATGAGAAGAGTAGTCACAACACATTTAAACCAGGAAAAACTTGTAGTTATTACTAATATCACAAAATCCAGAAAAAGTAATCTAATATTTTCATTAATTAACTATCAAAATGTCACTATATTATCTTTTTCCCCCCCCCTGTATTTTTTTGGCTACCTACTCTTTGCCTCCTCATTTAACAATTTTGTAATATCATTTTCTATAGAGGAAATACTAAGGCTATTCAAATATATACCTGACCAGATTGACCTCCTGTTTCAGAAAGCTTTAATGAGAACTAATTCTTCTGTTTACAATTTAATGCATCCAATGATTGGAACAATTTTCCAGAGATTAGCTGATGGTTCCTTATATTTCAAACCTTATTACTCTTCCACTATCCACATGCTTCTGGTGCTAGGCTTGATGGTACATAATTACGTCACTATAAGACTCTTGGCCCTGCACTTGTGTTATGATTATGTTACAACATAATATATAATATAATAGGTTATAACATAACCTGTGTTGTTGTATGATGAACATCAGACTTATTCCTGAAAAGCATTCCTATAATGGGATAGCTGACAATAATTAAGCTTGGAAGTTACTGTGAATTTCAGAAATGTAACCTGCTACAAAAATGCCTACAACCACACCAATGCCATCAAATATGAGGAAAGTGTGATGGAGTGGAATTTTAAAGGAAAGAGATGGTTATTAGAATATTTTACCTTTGCAAATTTACAAAAATAAAGGACCATACAGTCACATTGTTAATGATCTTCTCAGAGCCTCAGAAGGGATCTATACCAAGGAAAGTTCCTGAAGCTTAAGACTCGTTTGTTCACAGTAAATCCACCTCAGGACTCAACAAATAGCTACCATTGGGTATCTCAAAATACCTCAAACTTAACCTGTCTATAGCTAATTCTGTGGTGTGCTGCCCAGATGCCACCTTCAGGACTGAGAAGCTCATTCCTCAGCTGCTGGGTGTGATGGTGGCCAGTGGTTCTTGGATGGAACCCTCTAACCCTCTCTGAGAGGGGCCCTTAACTGAAGAGAGTTTTCTCACCAGAGACTCCTCTTTAGTTACCTAATATGCATTGATCTTTCAGGTATCAGGTTAAAACCACTTAATAAGAGAATTAATTTTGAAACCCTCCAGGTTAGCTATGTGCCCCAGTTATATTTGCCAATAGCATCACTGTTCTAGTTTGCAAATGCTGCCAGAATGCAAAACACCAGAGATGGATTGGCTTTTATAAAAAGGGGTTTATTTGTTTACAGTCTTAAGGCCATAAAGTGTCCAAGGTAACACATCAGTAATCAGGGACCTTCACTGGAGGATGGCCAATGGTCTCCGGAAAACCTCTGTTAGCTGAGAAGGCACGTGGCTGGCATCTGCTCCAAAGTTCTGGTTTCAAAATGGCTTTCTCCCAGGATGTTCCTCTCTAGGCTGCAGTTCCTCAAAAATGTCACTCTTAGTTGCACTTGGGGTATCTGTCCTCTCTTAGCTTCTCCAGAGCAAGAGTCTGCTTTCAATGGCTGTCTTCAAACTGTCTCTCATCTGCAGCTCCTGTGCTTTATTCAAAGTGTCCCTCTTGGCTGTAGCTCCTCTTCAAGACGTTCCTTACAGCTGCACTGAGTTCCCTCTGCCCGTCAGCTCATTTATATGGCTCCACTGATCAAGGCCCACCCTCAATGGGTAGGGCCACGCCTCCATGGAAATATCCAATCAGAGTCATCACCCGCAGCTGGGTGGGGCACATCTCCAAAGAAACACTCAAAGAATCACAATCTAATCAACACTGATAATGTCTGCAACACAAGATTACATCAAAGATAATGGCGTTTGCGGGACACAATACATTCAAACTGGCACAATCACTTAAGACCCTTTATAAGCTACTCCTCATGTTTGTAGTTATAGGTCATTTATTTTGCAAGTTTCACAAGGGGAGAAAAGAACACCCACATTGTTTATCACTGTATCCCCAGGGTGCAGCATGGGGCTCAATAAATATTTGTTGAATGAATGGAATGACAAAATTATTGAAGTACCTTAATTCCAGAGAACTTTTTTATATTTTAATCTCCCATCAGATGGAAGCCTTCATTCACTACCATCACACAACAAATTGAATCAAAAAACCTTCCATAATCTTTATGGCAAGACCTCTAAAGTATGAGACAGAAAAAAAAATCAGCAAAACAGCATTCCAAAAAACAACAAAAAAATTCCCATCATCTATAATAGCACTGTCCAGTAGCAAAATAATGTGTGCCACAAGTGAAGCCATATCTATGCTGTTAAATTTTCTTATAGCTACACTAAAAAATATAAAGCAATTAAAATTAATTTTGCCAATATATTTGGTTTAACCCACTATATTCAAAATATTATCATGTCTATATGTAATCAAAATAAACATTATGGTGATATTTTGTGGTCTTTTTTGTAATGGAATCTTCAAAATCAAATATGTATTTTACACTGCAGCACATCTCAATTCAGACTAGTCATTTTTTAAGGGCTCAAATAGTCACATGTGGCTAGTAGCTACTGTATCAGAATTCTACTACAAATCAACCCAAACCACAAATATGATTTCTCTTTATATTTTTTTTTTCATTTAATATAATTCTAGCTGCCAGTGGCATCTGGGATGCAGGATTTGAGGGAAGCAGAAGGTTCTACTGCTTATATAAAATAAAATTTTTCAGACAATTTAGTTATAAGCATGGGTCAAAGTTTTATTCCAATATTGCATTAGAGATCAAAAAAGCCATTATGGGCCTATTAAAAGATTTGTTCATTAGGTGCATTTTATACGACAAGAGAAGGAATGAGTAACTGTTAGATTAGCTAGTAAATACAACTAATCATGTGAGATACAGAAAAAAAAAGTATTCTTAAAGGTCACTGGATTATTGACTGACAGTCAGCTGGCAGCCAACATGGTGGGTAAAGTTCCCAGTATAAGGTTTAATCCTATTAAAGTTCAGCAGAAAAATCACTTAGCATTTTGTCAGGAATACTAATTTATCCCAGAAAGAGGATGCTGTAAACTACATCACTCAAAAGGTTCTTTCTCTTCTATATCACGGTGTCATGATTTAATTTGTACACACTGGTTCTATCCCAGACCAAATTTGGGACATTTTTTCCTTTGCAAATAAGCCTATTGAAATGTCTCATAGGATTAAGTTTGGAGCATGGGTGAGAAAGTTTTGTGAAATGTGAGAAAAATAGGGTGGGCACCCAGGTCTTGCATTATATGCTTTAGGAATTTTACACCCACATCTGAACAAGTAGATTTGATTGAGGGAATAATTTTAATAAGCCTGGAGTGGAAACACTGAAATTGCTACTCACATGCCAGGTTCCTGGATATCCCCAAGCCTTCAAGTACTCTGGGTTTACAGTGAATGATGGAATTTAAATAAAAATGAAACGAATCTTTATACAAAATGGTGGGCATCTGTTCTAGTTTGCTAATGCTGCCGGAATTCAAAACACCAGAGATGGATTAGCTTTTATAAAAGGGGGTTTATTTGGTTACACAGTTACAGTCTTAAGGCCATAAAGTGTCCAAGGTAACACATCAGCAATTGAGTACCTTCACTGGAGGATGGCCAATGGTGTCTGGAAAACCTCTGTTAGCTGGGAAGGCACGTGGCTGGCGTCTGCACCAAAGTTCTGGTTTCAAAATGTCTTTCTCCCAGAACGTTCCTCTCTAGGCTGCAGTTCCTCAAAAATGTCAATCTTAGTTGCACTTGAGATATTTGTCCTCTCTTAGCTTCTCTGGAGCAAGAGTCTGCTTTCAACGGCTGTCATCAAACTGTCTCTCATCTGCAGCTCCTCTTTCAGCTTCTGGGTGTTCTTCAAAGTGTCCCTCTTGGCTGTAGCTCTTCTTCAAAGTGTCACTCACAGCAGCAGCTGCACTGATTCTGTTTGTCAGCTCATTTATATGCCTCCACTGATCAAGGCCCACCCTGAATGGGTGGGGCCACGCCTCCATGGAAATATCTCATCAGAGTTATCACCTACAGTTGGGTGGGGCGCATTTCCATGCAAACAACCTAATCCAAACATTCCAACTTAATCCCCACTAATATGTCTGCCCCACAAGATTGCATCAAAGAATATGGCTTTTTCTGGGGGACATAATACATTCAAACCAGCACAGCATCTCAGTATTATTCATTCATTTCCCAATATTTCTAGTCATTCTTACAAAAGCTTGTGTGACTCGTAATTCCTTCTTGCTCTAATATTCTGTTTCCACTCAATTATTAATATTCTTCCTGTCTTGTTTCTTATAACTATTCCCTTTCCTGTAAAAACTTACTTACCCTCCTTAATCTTGTCTTGATTTCCTCAAGGCACAACTCTGGCAGGGCCATTTCATGTAATTCATGTAGATTCATGTAGAATTCATATTCATGCAGAACTCATTAAAAGTCAGTAAATCCATGTAGAATTTTACTGAATTTGAGGGTTAATGCCAAGGAAGTAACAGCAAGGAACTACTCAAAAATAATTTAAAGCTAAATATTAGGTAGCTATACTCTTCAGAGACTTCAGCCCAAAGCTCTATCTCCTAGATGGCTCATCTTCCAAGGTTCAAACCTCTTAACTGGAGCTTGTCCATTTCTCTCTATCACAAACTCTTCCATCTCTGCATTTCTGAGAAATCTTAACTCCTCCTTCCAGGACAGCCTTAGAAAGCCAAAATTCTTCCTATGTTATTATGCAAAGCAATCAATCAAGTTCTCTTATCTCAAGCCCAGGACTTCCGGGTCTCAGCCTGAAGGCTCTGTTTCCACAACCAAATGTTCCATGCAGGTGTTTGGTTAAACCACAGCTATATTCTCCCTGGGGAACTGTGCAGTTGGCTCTTCAACCATTGTCTCCCATTCACCTTCATGCCATACGAACTTTTCCAGTGTCTCAGAAACAATTCCAGGATACGTAAAGCATGAAGTCAGCTAAAATGAAAGATTGGTCTTTCTCCCAAAGAGATGTAGGACTGTTTGAGCAGCTGGTAATAGCAGATACCTCTCTCACACTAAACACCAAGAATGCAAAATGAAAAATAAATGATAGCATCTCCTCTGCATGAACCTAATGAGTTCATCCTAAATTCTTCTTGGTAAATGCAAATCATAATGTAAAATCATTGCATTTGCAAGGAATTCTCTCAATGCTTTCCAGTTGATGACAAGTTCTGGTCCACTCTCGCCAAAAGGTACATCAAAACCATATCTTTTACTTTAAAAAAAATGTGGAAACCAATATATAATTAAATATGATTCATTCAAGACAGTTACACCTCAAGAAAAGAGGCTTTGTCTGTTACCTGTGAAACAGTCTGGTTCAGGAATTTTCCCATGGCTATTATGCCCCTGTTTGAGAAAATGCCATTTAGACTGGCAGGTTCATCCAAATGCTTCCATTCTGCCTTTGTGCTCGCAGTGTGCAGCTAACCACTCAGTGTGGAGTGAGCACACACGTTGCCTCTTAATGGAGGGCTGCTGGAGCAAGGGTCTCCTTGGGGCTGGAACCTCAGCTCAGGCATGCACTCAGTTCGAACTTGGCATAATTAGTCTCGCAGCACCTCCTCTTTGCAGCTGAGCTCTCTGGAAGCCAAAATTGAAATGCCATTTGAAAAGCCTTGCATATGTTATGGCTAACAGTCTTTGTTCTCACTGAAATTAAGGGGAAGAAAAAGAGACAAATAAGATTTTCCTTTCCATCAATCAATAAATCCAAATATTCCTGTGTAAATAGATATGTCTAAAATGTCCTTTTTCTTCTTTTTATATTTTCTCATCAGCTAACAAAATATAATGGTGAACTTGTAATAAAAATGTTTTGCCCCAAGTTGAGATCTTCTGTTGGAATTTATCAGACAAGGCTAAAGAGTTTCCAGTTGGAAGAAATGAGAGGCATATGAGGGTTGAGAATACCCCTAACATTCTTGCCATTTCCTCTTTAAGATGGGTGAAACTTGACTGAAGTAGTTTTTGATTATATAACATTTGCCATTTTTTAGATGCATAAAATCTTCAAAAATTAGAATATCCAAAGCATTTTTATTAGGTGGGGGAAGGAGAGAAGAGTGGGAAGAAGAGAATTAACATATATCGTACACATATTGTGCCAGGCACCATAATGTTTATTTTAAATATTGTATTATTTAATCCTCACAAAAACCTCACATGCCCATTTCAAAGATTAGGTAAGTGAAGTCCTAAACCTGCAATTCCAAGGAAGAAGTATGGGAAGTTTAGACTAGTTTTTTGCCAAGATGGCGAATTATTGTTTTCCATCATCATTAAACAATTAAAATTAGAATAGTGAATGTGTTACCAATTATTATATATTATTCTACATAATTATAGTAGGCAATTGAGAAAGCTTTATGCATTTGCTCAAAGTGTGTTGTAAACTGTGCTTTGGGCTGTGACATCAGATACCGGTTAAAAGCCATGGAGAGGTTATAGTCACATGGAACCATTGATCCCAAGCTGTGTCCCCAGCTTCTCCAACAGCCATCTTCATTAGTCTTGCTTCCAGATGCTTTTGGCAGTTTATAAATGCACAGTCAATTCTCAATGGACCAAGATTTTGCCAAGAGTTGTCACTGGTTAGTATAGAGAACAGTTAGCAACAAAGGTAGTTCTCAAAAAGAATCATTATAAAAATGTTCTTGGTAACAGCAGCTTTGTTGGCATCAGTTCATAGCCCCATATAGGGAGAGCTTTGAAAGAGATCACATTTGCCTGAGTGTACATGTTCCTGCAATTTGGGTAAAGATATCATTTATATTATGTCCTATTAAATCACGTATGTTTGAGAGTGAATAAATATGTTTATATATATGCAGTTATTTCTGGAGTTTGCTTCCATGTTATTAAAATATAATTTAATCATCAGGTAACCACATTTAGTGAGATAGATGATAGATTAGATAGATGGATAGATATATTGAGATAGATATTTCAGATTATTAAAGTATGAAAGTATATACTATACATTATGCTGAAAACCTGATATGTATACACATACACGTGTGCACATGCATATGTGTAATGTGCATGTGTGTGTGTATGGAAGCCAAATGCATATCATTCCAGTGATAGAATCCATAAACAGGTCTATTATCTTGGCACTGTAGCCAGGGGAAAGAGATAAACAGAAGCCACAGTTCTGGAAAAATAAATAAATAAATAAAAACTTCTGTTTAAAATAGAAAGGTTAGATGATCAATTGAAGTGCCAGAAGTTCAGGAAGTTAATTGAGATCCAGTCCACTAAGAGCTTTCATTGTCCAAGTAATATCTTAATTACAAACCTAATGCAATTTTCATCTGTTTTATATTTTTGCCAAGGGCAAGCAGTATCTAATTTTGTCCCCTTAAAACATGCTAGTTCAGGAATCAGAAGTGTATATTATAGCTCAAAGAACATTATTGCCCATAGAGAGGATAAAATTTAGTCATTTAGTTTGTTTTAAGACAGCAATTTTTATTGGCAATGTGCCCTGTTTTTTATTTTTTAATTTCTTTCTTTTTTTCATTGAGTCTAGGAGTAATAGCTTTATTTAAGTTACCACAAATAGGTACATATTCTCATGAATTACATGTAAGGACTATTTGGGGAAAAAAAAGCCTATCAATATTCCAGAAGAAGATGTAGTATCCTATCCAATTAAAATAATAAATTGCTCTGATATGCTCAGTAACTTTTATTTTACAAACTAATATATATACATTTTCTCATTTGATCATCAAAATTCTATGTGGTAGATAAGGTATTAATATTATTATTCCCATATTTTGCAGATGAAATTAAATCATGGAGTGAAGGTTACTGCACAGTAAGTGAATAAAACAGGGTTTGTTTCCTCCTGCTACTACTTTCACTTCTGGCTCAGTGTGTTCCAGGTGGTTATCCAAAGACTTTCTACATGTTAACTCATATCAACCGTACAAACATTTTATGACCTAGATTACCATTATTATTCTCATTTTATAGGTGAGTAAATTGAGTTACAGAAAGAATAAATATCTTGCCTAAATTCATGTAGAGGGCCTAGGTCATTGTATCAGTCAGTTAGAATGTAATCATGCTGTAGAACAAACCAACTCAGAACTCAGTGGTCAACATTAAGTGCATATTCTCACACTCAGCTGGGTCCAGTCGGTCTAGATTGGGTTCGGCTGTAGGTCATGTATTATGTTCAGGTCTGGATGTCTTTCATTCTTCTAGGCTCAGGAAGCTACCCAAGTAATGATCTGGTGATTGCAAAAGCACAGAGGGTGAATGGAAACATGCAAAAGCTGTTTGAGAACTAGGCTTGGGACTGGCACACTGCCACTTATGCCTATATTCCATTGCAGATCGCAAGGACAAAGAATTTCATGTGGCCAAACTCAACACTATTGAAGAAACTACAAAATCACATGTAAAAGGTGGATATAGGCAGTGGTAAAGACTTGAATGCAGTAAAACAATCAACTACTAATATTTGGTTGTTTTTCTATGCCTGCTTTAACCTTACATTTTGATTCACTTCATTTGAAGTGAATAAATTGACTTTAAATTAACTTTTTAGTGAGATACAATTTACATAGAATTAAATTCACCCATTTTAGGTATCAATAAGTTTTGACAGTGCAGCCAATACAGCACGTGCATGTGTGTGTATTTATGTATTTGTTTAGTTACATAATGAGTAGTGGAACTCAAGTTTCTGAATGGTACCTGATGGCAGGTGATATAGTGTGAAACAACTTAGAGCGGAAATCAGGACATCTGAATATTGGTGTTTGAGGGACTTCAATTACTAGCACCCTTCTTCTTTAACTAGGTTCTACACCCATTGAAAATGTGATAAAGAGTAAGGTGAGAAAGAGACAGTGATGGCCTAGAGCCATCTTGTGTCACTTTGCAAGAAACCATTATGTATGTCTCTTCTCAATTCCTCATTCAGTGATGTCCATGTTGGTAGCTTGGAATAAACACTGGTGGGGGGATTTGAACAATAGAAATTAGCAAATGCTACAAATCTGGCTTTTTTTTTTTTCCCCTTGAAGAACTAGTTCTTAAACATTTACCAGCACACCACTATCTAGAGATCAAAGTATTACTCATTACTAATGGTGACAGTACCAATGAAGTGGACTTCCTCATACTGAGTTTACATTTAAATTTCCCCTTCCTGTTGTGGGCAGTGCTTGACCACTGTAGTCCACCCCAGAATGTCTGGGGCCTCCAAAGCTCTCAATGCACAACCAAAGCTGTTGCACAATCAAAGCTCATGCCCTGCACTGGCAGGTCCAAACCGAAGGAAAACTAGTGGAAAGCCTTGACTAGGCATCCCCTGTCCTTGCTCCTAAATGGACCAATCTGAAATGCAGTCCTTCTCCCAAGGGACAAAATAGAGGGGCCAAAGAGGGGCCAGAGGTTCTATGCTAATGGAGCCCTTCCAGATGAAGGGAAATGTCAGTTATGGGGAAGAATTCCCCCATCTCATTTATGTACCCCAACACTGGCTCTAGCCCGACTCTACTTCTCTTGGGTCCATCATTAAGGCTGTTATAGAAGTAGTTTCATCTAATTAAAATAATTTTAAAATTGCCTTAAATTATTTCAAAGGTCCTTCCTAGTGCCATATTTCTATTTTTTATAATTCTAGGTTTCTATATCTGTAGTTTCTTGCAATGAAAGCATAAATCTATTTTAGCGAATTCATAAATTGTAAAGAAATTATCTTTCCATTTCATAAACCCACCTTCCTACAGGTCACTTTTGAAAGCTTTTAACATTGGGCAAATGGGATGAGTGCCCTGACCTTCTTCTATAAGCAACCAAAGTCAGAGTGTACATATAAGCTTTTTCACTAATACATATATATATATATATATATATATATATATATATATATACACACACACACACACACATACACACACACACACACACACATATATATATATTATAGCTATAGCTATAGATATGATAGATCTGGTCTATCTTAGCATCTAACAGCTGAAGCAAAGTTCTCTTTCCCATTCTGAGTTGACTGTTGGAAATAATTGCCTTTTCACCTGAAGAAACTTCCAGCTATGAATTCTTGTAGATTTGATACCATTCAGTAATTGTTAAGAAGATCACAGCCCTGGGACATGTGAGAGTCCATCTTCTGTGTTTCCTTGTTTCTGCTTTTTTCACAGTCCTTATCATTCTCTAACGTAATTGTGTTTCTCATCAACTTGTGACTTCCTTGAGGACAGAGGTTTTGGCTTTCATATTTATCTCTAATGCCCAGGAGAGTGCTTGGCATGGAGGGTTGTAATCCTTACTGGATGAATCAAAGAATGTGCAATGAGTAAAGACTGTTCTGAAGTACTTCTCTACCTCACAGTATAAAATACTTATGACTACTAGGAATCAGCCACTGAGTTTGACTTCTAGATATCCTGGGGTTTCAGGAGAAAAATCTATCAACATGAAACCAAGCAGAACAGTCATTGTGTGTTTTAGATAAAGGTAACCCTTTGATCCTGCTCAATTCCTTATTCTAATGTACTATCATGCATCCTATTAGTGGAATGACTCCTAACATTAAGAGAGAATCAGGACTCAAATGAACCTGACTGCAGTAGTTGATGTGGAGGTCATTTTGTTTGCTCTTCTAAAGCACCAGAAGAGCAGAGGAAATCCCCACTGTAGGAGGCAAGACCTCTTTGCATGGCAAGAGCTGCTAACCTGATAAATGTTCTTAAATGAGAGCAACCACAGCCAGGGAAATGACTTCCAAAACAAATTTTAAGTAGAAAGGGAGAGTCAAATAGGAATGCCCATGCTCTAATCTTCTCAAAGTCTTCCTAAAAGCCATGTTAAGTAATAAAATTAATAATTTCCTAATAAAATCACTCAAATATTTGTAGATTGCCCTCTATACATCAGTACTGTTCAAATCTGGAGGAAAAAAGAAGCCTATACAGATGAAAACTGAGAAAGACAACTGCAAATAGTATATCATTTGCAAGTTGTAACATTTTATCAAATTTATTTTTAACTGTGGTAAAGTATGCATAGCATAAAAATCATTTTATCTGTTTTAAGTGTACAATTTCTTGATATTAAACACATTGGCTCTATTGTGTAACTTATACCTCTATGTATTTTCAGACTATTTTCATCAAGCCAAACTGAAACCTATAACCATTAAGCAATAACCTCCCCGTCTCCCTTTTCTCCACCCTGGTAACTACTATTTTGTTTCCTGTCTCTATGAATTTGCTTATTCTAAGTATTTCATGTAAGATAAATCATATAATATTTTCCTTTTTGTACCTGGCTTATTTCATTTATCATGATGTCTTCAAGTTTCTTCCATGTTGTACTATGTACCAGGACTTCATTTCTTTCATGGCTGAATAATATCCCTTTGTGTGGTGTGGTGGATTGAACCGTGTGCCCCAGTTTGGGCATATTCTTGGTCTTGATCTATATTCTGGTCAATGTTGACCTGGTATAAATAAGTTCTCTTCAAGGTGTTACTTCATTTAAGGTGTAACCCAAATAAATCGGGTTGGTCTTTAATCTGGATTACTGGAGTTCTTTATAAGCAGAGTGAAAGGCAAAAAGAAGCCACTGGAGAAGTAAGAAGCTGAAAGTCAATGGATCCCAAAAGGGAAAGGAAAAGATGCTACCATGTGACAGAAAAAGTCAAGGAACCACAAAGACGGCTGGCTAGCCAGAAGATAGTAACAGGCGTGGAAGCCTGCCTTCCAGTTTCTGAAATCGTGAGCTAATAAATTCCTGCTGTTAAGACAATAAAGCATGGTATTTGTTTTAGCAGCAAACTGACTAACACATGTCTATGCCCCATTTTGGTGATGGACAGTAGGATTGTTTCCACCTTTTGGCTTCTGTGAATAATATTGCAATGATTGATGGTATAGTAATATCTGTCAGAGGCTCTGCTTTCAATTCTTCTAAGTATATTCCTGGGAGTGAATACTGGATCATATGGTAATTCTGTGTTTATTTCTCTAAGGAACTGCCAAACTGTGTTCCACAGTGGCTGGACCATTTATATTCTGACCAACAGTGTACCAGTGTTCCTATTTCTTCACATCCTCTCTAAGGCTTATTATTTTCTGTTTTTGTTTTTTATTTTATTGTTTTTTAATAATACACATTCTAGTGGGTGTGAAGTGGTATATGTAGTTTTAATTTGCATTTCTCTAATGGCTAATGATATTGAGCACCTTTCATATGTTTATTGCTCATTTTATATCTTCTTTGAAAAATGCCTATTCAAATCCTTGGCCGATTTTTACATTGGGTTATTTGTCTTTTTCCTGTTGAGTTGTAAAAAATTCCTTATATATTCTGGTTATTAAATCTTCAACAGATATATGATTTCCACATATTTTCTCTCATTCTGTAGGTTGTCTTTTCACTTTCTTGATAATGTACTTTGATGCAAAAAAGTTTTTTAAATTTTGATGAAGTCCATTTTATCTAGTTTTTTTCTTTTGTTGTTTGTGCTTTTAGTGTAAAATCTAAAACTCCGTTGCCTACTAAAGGCTCCTGAAGACATTTCCCTGTTTTCTTTTAAGTTTTATCATATTAGCTCTTATATTTAGGTTGTTGATCCATTTTCCTTTAATTTTTGTGTATGGTGAGAAGTAGAGTCCAGAGTAATTTTTTGCAATTGGATTTCTAGTGTTCCAGCACTATTTGTTAAGAGACTTTTCTCTCCCTGTGGAAAAGACTTGCTGCCCTTGTTGAAAATCAACTGGCCATAAGTATGTGGGTTTATTTTGGGACTCTCAATTCTACTCCATTAGTCTATATATCTATCTTTATGCTAGTACACACAGTTTTACTTGATGTAGTTTTGCAGTGAGTTTTGAAATTAGGAAGTATGAGTTCCCCTCCAACTTTTCTTTTCTTTTTTTTAAGATTGCTTTGGCTATTCAGACCCCTTACAATTTTTATGAATTTGAGGATCAACTTTTCCATTTCATCAAAAAAGTCTTCTGCAATTTTGATAGGGAATTTGTACATTGCTTTAGGTAATATTGACATCTCAACAATATTGTCTTCTCATTCACGAACATGGACTATCTTTCCATTTAATTTGGGCCTACTTTTTTTTCTTTCAGTACTGTTTTGTAGTTTGCAGTGTACAAGTTCCTTCACTCCCTTGGTTAAATTTATTTATAGGCATTTTATTTTTCAAGATTCTATTATAAATGGAATAGATTTCTTGATTTTCTTTTCAGATTTTTCATTATTGGTATAAGAACCCAACAGATATTTGTGCATTTGTCTTGTATTCTGAACATTTGCTGAATTTATTTTATTAGTTCTATAGCTTTCTTGCAGATTTTTAAATTTTTCTATGTGTAGGATCATGCTATCTGAAAACTGGTAGAGTTTTATTTCTTTCTTTCCAATTTGGGTGCCTTTTATTTCTTTCTCTTGCCTGTTGTTCTGACAGAATTTCCAATACAATATTGAATAGCAGTGGTTTCAGCAGGAATATTTCTTATGTTTCTGATCTTAATGGGGAAGTTTTCAATCTTTCACCATTGATTATGATATTTCCTGTGGGTTTGTTATACATGCCTTTAATCATGTTGAGAAGATTCCCTTCTATTACTAGTTTTCTGAGTGTTTTTATCATGAATGTTTGTTGTATTTTGTCAAATGATTTTTCTGCATCAATTGAGAAGACCATGCATTTTGTTTTGTTTCCTTCATTAATATCAATGTGGTATGATGCAGTAATTAATTTTCTTATGTTGAACCATCTTTGCATTCCTGGAATGAGCCCCACTTGATCATGGAATATAATCCTTTTACTATATTGTTGGATCAAATTTTACAGTTCTTTTTTTTTAATTTTATATCTATATTCATAAGAAATATTGGCCTGTAATTTTCTTTTCCTGTGCTATCTTTACGTGGCTTTAATATCAGAGTAATACTAGTGTCATAGAATGAGACAGGATTTGTCCTTTATTATTCTATTTTTGGAAGAGTTTGTGAAGGATTACTATTAATTCTTCTTTAAATGTTTGATAGAATTAAGCACTACAGCCATCTGGCACTGGACTTTTCTTTGTTGGGAGTTTATTTTTTATTATTTTTATTTTTTTATTATTACTGATTCAATCTCTTTATTTGTGTCAAAACAAACTGAGTTACCAATAATAACAAATATAATGGGTTTATTGATAGAAAAAAACTGCTCAAACAAGGAGAGATAAAGTAAGAGTTTCAAAATAGCATGTTACATTAGCTCATAAAAAACAATTAGGGGATTTCCAATGGTGAAATTACAATAATTGGTTGATATTTAGTTCTCTTATTATAAATCAAGGATGATTATACATTGATTATTGCATTATATTTGTTTATTTGTGATAGCTATCTCTATTTGACACCACCAGGCCATATCCAGTTGTTGCATAAACTACAACTTTCACAAAATATATTCTGTTTTGTTTTGTTTTGTTTTTTCCAAAAACGGCTTGTGGTGGTTTAAAGCTGTAGGTACCACAGATAAACATGTTCTGAAATTTAATCCATTACTGTAGGTTGAACCCATTGTAAGTGGGACTTTCAGTTAAGGTGTAGCCCATCTCAGTCAGGGTGGTTCATAATCCTGTTACTAGAGTCCTTTGTAAGTGTAGTTACATTCAGACAGATGGAAAGAAAATTACAGGGAATAAGAAGGTGAACATCAATTGAACCTGGAAGGGAAGGAAGATGCTGCCATGTCCCTTCCCATGTGGGAAGTTAAGGACCAAAGATCACCAGCAGCCAGCCCCAGAATGTCAGTGTTCAGGAAGAAAGCACCACCTTGATGACACTTTAATTTGGACCTTTTTTCCAGCATCAAATCATGAGTTAATAAATAATCATTGTTTAACTCAACCCTTCCTTTGGTATTTGCTTGAGCAGCCCAGGAAACTATGATTATCTCCCACTTTTATTTTTAACTCTTTGGAAAGTTCCTGTTACTTCTGAGAAAAGGGGTTGTTCCTGGCAAGCCAATGTAGCCAGTCAATTTATTTTACTTAATTCTTGCTACAGATTTTTTGAGATTTCCTCATTGTTCTCCCATCAGATTAGGTAATTTGACTGTTTCATCTGGTTTTCTAATTTGTTGACAAATAATTCTTCACAGTACCCTCCTAACATTTTTTTTTTTTTTAATTTCTCTAAGGTCAGTAGTAATGTCCCCATTTTCATTCCTGATTTCCAGCCTTCTCTCTATTTTTCTTTGTAAATATGGGTACAGGTTTGTCAATTTTATTGATCTTTTCAAAAATGCCTTTTAGTTTTTTTGATTCTCTCTGATATTTCTCTATTTGCTAGTTTCATGTCTCTGTTCTAATCTTTACTATGGCCTTCATTCTGATAAACTTGGATTCAGTTTATTTTTCTTTGTCCAGTTTTTTTAGGTATAAAGTTAGGTTATTGATTTGGGACAATTCTTCTTCTTTGAAGTAAGCATTTACATAAGTTTTGATTATCATTTTACACATTTGCCTGTCAAGTCATATAGGGGGGCAAAAAGCAGTTACCAACTATAAGTACAGTAATACAGGATTATTTATTTACATATGCAGTTATCCTTACCATTTTCTTTTTATTTCTTCTTATGGCATTAAGTGACTCTCTAGTGTCCTTTTATTTCAGTCTGAAGGACTCCCTTTGCTTCCAAACAGGGAACGGAAAGAGAAAAGAAAATTAAGAAGAAAAAAGGAGTCACTGCTTCTTTAAGACTTTTTGTTGTTTTCACTCAAGGAGTTAGAAGCCATGGCCTCCCTTAGAGCTGGCCACCCAGAAATCTGAAGTAGCTGATCAAAAGCAATGATCAGTGATGAGACCACACACCCCTAGATTCTGGAAGACTAGTCCTTATAGCCCACCCTGGCAACAACAATCTTCACCAGAAAACCAGGCAGCAGTCCTCACGCTGCTGCCTGGCATCCTGTTGGGAGGTGTGGGGTTGTGGCTGCTATGTGGAATGTGAAATTCACTGATAGTTAATTTGCCAGCTTTTCATTAAGATCTTCACTGGATGCTTCAAATGTTCCATTAGACTCCAGAGTTCCAAAATAGTTTTCTCAGACAAATTTTGGCACCACAATAGTTATTTTGGTGGATGGATCAATTCTTGTAGCTTCTTAACCATCCATCTTCCCACAATTCTGTATAACACACTTTTTTATTTTGAAGAATAAATAGTTGCCATGTTCATTTTGAATGACTTTAGAGAAGAAACTATGAAAGATGCTAACATATAACCCAGTTACTTTTATTGACATTCATGCATATCTCTGCTAACACTGATTTCCTTGAGACTTTTGGTATTACTATTACACACTTGGGGATATATAAAAATTTAATAATTCTTACTTTTCTTACTGCTTCAGACATGGACTTCCTTCTTCCATCCTTTGAGAGAAGCATCACTTAGAATGCTTTTGATCTCACTGTTTTCCCTTTTCCTCTCAATAAATGGCTGATCTTTATGAGCTGGCATCTGAAACTATTAATGGGTTTAGCTCCTTGCCCTGTACCAGCTGCCCCTTGTTTAGCAAGGCTCTCTGCGACTGTTTTCTGTTTGCTTTCTTCTACCCCAGTGGTGCTAGTTTATTCTTTATAGACTTTACCTTTAATTAAACTCTCAAACATTCCCTATTCCTGAAATATCAGGACATTTATTAAGAAAACATTTATTGAGAACCTATTTTATGTCACATACTGTGCAATATACTAAAATCCAAACTTTCAGAGCCAATCAGTCTGATGTCAAACTATCTTTCTAATATTTGTCAGTATTAGCAAATATTGATCCTATTTTCTATCTATGCAAAAATACTGACTGTTCCCTGCATGCACTGTGCTCTACTTTACCTCAATACTCAATACTTTTACATATTCTTATTCATCTTCTAGAAATGTTCTTATCTAGATTCCATCTGATCAACTCTTATTCATCCTTGGCCCTGACTCAGATAACACCTCTCAAGCATAAATTTATCAGACTACTGCCAGGCCTACTTAATAGTTTATCTTTTTTGAGTTTAGGGAACACTTTGTATTTTCTATAATCATACTTAGCTGATTACATTAGAATTAGAGTTTATCTTCCCCTGCAACACTGGACTAGATTTCTTTCAGAGATCTGATTTAATCATATTTATAATTTCAGTGTTTTGTACCATCCCTGAAATTCTTTTCTTCTTTCATTCATTTTGCCATGCAAGAAATATTTAGCAAGTAAACCAGAGCAGCCTCTAAATCTATCTAATATTTCCTTAATATAGCATGAGAGAGAAAATCCACAATACATAGAACTTAATAAGTATAAACTTTGGAGTTAGCCTGGTTTCAAATTCTGCCTCTAGCATGATATAGCATCCTTACTTTGGAAAGTTTCCTAGCTATACTTGGTGTTTGCTGGCTTGTTTTGCTTTTTAGCTAAACTGCAATACCAGTGTAAAACACATAGCCTTGTGCCTGACACAAAGTAGGCACTTTACAAATACGGATGACAGAATGAAAGCTTTAATGAATTCTGGAATATCGGTTGAATAACTGGTTATGACCTTTTGATAAGCCTGATCTGATGAGCTACATTTCTTAGTGTTTATCTCAAATATTTCTAAAGAAAGCAAAGTCATATTGCTCTACTAGTTAGTTTGCATCAGAAAACAAAGATATGACTAGATACAGGAAACAATTACTACAAGAAGGGGTGTTTCCTAGATGGGGTAGTCAATGACTTGGATGAATGTGAATTATCTGACTATTCCCATATATGTACATTCTAAATAATTCAATTAATTTTCTTTTTCTATTCAAAATGATGGTAATTTAAATCAGAAAACCTGGTTTTACTGTCCTTTCACAGACTCTGATTTTGTGTGTGCCTTGGTCCTCCCCCTTTGCAGTGTTCTTACTTTGTTCCTCAAAGGAAAGGATGTGGGCTTTGGAGCCACTTCACTTTCGATAACCACGGTTGGATCTTATCACAGTAGAAAAGACATAGTAAATTCCTGGTTACATATTAAAATATTTATTCCCATCCAACTGGGGTAAATGTGTGGTGATTTTATCACCCTAATACAGGTTTCCTGTGACTCTGGAGGGGAAACGTTCTTATGCATGTACTTATATCATTAATCTTTCTCTGTTTTCTTCCCTAGAAATAAGCTGATTAGGCAGAGTACTTATAGTTGAAAGAGAGCACTGTTTGATTTGTTATATCTTGAAGTCACCACAATAAGTTGTCCAGAATAATTGAGCACCTATTTATTGAGTGCCTTCTACACTCCAGACACTGTACTGGGTGTGACTGAAGAAGCAAACCTTGATGCAGATTTCTTACAGTCAAGTAATGACCAATCTGATGGGGAAGTGACTACACACACATAAAAACTGTAATAGAATTTGCCATGTGATACCATGTCCAAGAAAGGATAGATAACACATTCTCTAGAATTAAGAAGAGGTTTTGGTTATTTGTGTTGTGTTTTTGACTGAGTAATTGACATAAGTTTAATTGAATACTGAGCATTGACTGTCACCTAATGCAGTCTAGGGATGCTAGTTATTATTTCTTTGCAATTGAAAATTTGAAAGTCATGGAAGAGAAAGTTAAGCTTAAATCAAGTATAAAGAGTAAAAATTGGAGCAGAAATCAATGAATTTTGTAAACAAAAAACAATAGAGAACATCAACAAAATCAAAAGCTGGTTCTTTGAAGATATTAGTAGAATTTATGAAGTACTAGAAACTCAAACCAAGAAAAAGAAGACAACTTACCAATATGAAAATGAAAGGGGGGTCATACCATTACTAATCCCATGTTACCTTAAAAGTATAATAACAAAATATTATTATGCCCCAAAATGTGGTAACCTAGATGAAAATGAAATGGACCAATTCCTTGAAAGCCAACAACTACCAAAACTCATATAAGGAGATATAGATAATATGAATAGGCCTATATTTATTAATGATGTTGAATCAATAGTTAATGACATTCTAGAAAAGAAAGCACTATGTCTAGACGGTTTCACTACTAAGTTACACCAAAGGAAAAAAAAATCAATTCTGCTCAATCACTTTCAGAAAATAGAAGCAGAGGGAACACTTTCTAACCCATTCTATGAGGCCAACATTGAATGAATGCTACAACCAGATAAAGACATTGCAAGAAAAGGAAAAATGCAGCAACACACACATAAAAGTCTTCAAAAGAATTAGTCAACAAAATAGAAATATGTATGAAAAGAATTACATACCAAGACTACCTTTATTATAGGTACAAGGCTGGTTCAACATTAAAAATTGTTCAATATAACCAATCACATCAATAGGTTATAAAGAAAAAATGGATTATCATACCAACTTATGTAGCAAAAACATTTGTCAAAATCCAACACTCACTAAAGATAAAAGCTCTTAGCAAACTAGGAATGAAGAGAAACTTTATGAACTTGACAAAAACAGTCTACAACATTCTATATAATATTGGGAATTTGGATGCTCTCCTCTAAGACTGAGAACAAGGGCAGGATGCCCTGTCTCAACTCTCCTACTCAAAATTATAATAAAATACTAGCTAGTGCAGTAGGACAAGAATAAAATAAATAGAACTTTTTTCATTCACAGGTAATATGATTGCCCATGTAGAAAATTCCAAAGAATCAGGGAAAAAAGTCACTCCTAGGCATAATAGGTAAAAGTAGCAAGGTTGTAGGATTTACAATTAATATACAAAATCTAATTGATTTCCTATATTCTAGGAAAAAGTGATTGGAATTTGAAATTGAAAACAAACAAACAAAAAAATCACAATCATTTACAATTACCACCTCTATTCCCCATAAAAAGTGCATAGGTATAAATCTTAAAAAAAAAAAATACAAAGTCTATATGTGGAAAACTACAAAACTCTGATGAAGGAAATCAAAGATTTGGAGAGATATTTCCTGTTCCTGGATTGGAAGATTCAATATTGTTAAGATAACAATTCTTCCCAACTCGATTATAGATTTAATGCAATTCCAATCAAAATTTCAGCAAATTATATTATATATATTGACAAACTCATTCTAAAGTTTATGTAGAAAGGGAAAAGACCCAGAATAGCTGAAACAATACTGAAGAGGAAGAACAAAGTTATAGATTCACAATTCCTTATTTCAGGATGCAGTATAAAGCTACAACAATCAAGACAACATGATATTGGCAAAAGAATAGTCACATAGATTAAAGGTACAAAATAGAGAGTTCAGAAACAGATCCACACAAATATATTTAACTGATCTTTGAAAAAAGAACCAAGGCAATTCAATGGAGAAAAGGTAATCTTTTCAACAAATGGTGCTGGAAAAATTGGATATTCGTATGCAAATAAAATTAAATTAAACATATGAAGATTTTTATATTGTGAACAGATGATGTATCCAGACTTCACACCATTTATGAAAATTAAGTGAAAATGGATCACAGACCTAAATGTAAAATGCAAAACTGTAAAACTTCTAGAAGAAAATGTAGGTGACTTTGGGTTTGGTTATGAGTTTTAGATACAAGACTAAAAGAACCACCCAGGAAAGAATAAAAGAAAAGATAAGGTGAACTTCATTAAAATTAAAATCTGCTCTGCATAATACACTGTTAATAGGAAAAGTCAAGCCATATATTATGAGAAAATCATTGTGAAACACATATTTGATAAAGGACTTGTATCTAAATTATACAAACACTCTTTAAACTTGACAACAAGGAAACTGTCAACCAAAAGTGGACAAAATATTTGAACAAACACCTAACCAAAGAGAATATACAGATGAGAAATAAGCATATGAAAAGATGTTCAATATCATTTGTAATTAAAGAAATGCAAATTAAAACAATGAGTTACCACTACCTATGCATCAGAATGGTGAAAGTAGGAAAAAAATCTGACAATACCAATTATTGGTAAGGATACAAGTAATAGGAGCTCTCTTTCATTGATAGTGGGCACACAAAATGGTCTAGCCTTTAGAAGACAGTTTGACAGTTTCTTACAAAACTAAATATAGACTTATAATATGATCTAAGAATCAAGAACTAGGAAGTTATTTACCCGATTGATTTGAAACTTTTTGTTCACACAAAAACGTACATGTGAATGTTTATAGTAGCTTTATTTATAATTGTCCCAAAATGGAAGCAACCAAGATGTCTTTCAATAGGTGAATAAACTGTGTCACATTCATACAGTGATAAAATGAAATGAGCTATCAAGCCATCAAAAGACATGGATGAATCTTAAATGCATGTTAAATGAAAGAAGTCAGGACAACTTTCTGTATGATACCAATTATGTGGCAACTCTTGATAAGGTAGAACTATATAGGTCAGAAAAAAAAAAAAAAAAAAAGAAAAAGAAAAAGAGCAATGGTTTGCAGGGGTTCAGGGGAGGTGGAGAGTTGAATAGATGAAGTACAGGAACTTTTTTAGGGTGTTGGAACTATTCATATCATATTGTAATTGTGGATACGTGACACTTTTATCATGACCAGTGAACTACAGCACTGACAGTGAACCTTAATGTGTGCAAATTAAACAAAATCATTAAAGACAATGGAAACAGCAAAATACAGAATGTGATAAAATAATCTAACTGTATTATAAATATATGAACCAGCTTTACTGAAGGGGTTGGCAGACTTAAGGAATTTTGGAAATGAGTGGAGACTAAAACTAACGGCAAAAAAATGTATATTAGTGCTGTAAAAAATAGTTGCTAATTTTTTAAGTTATTTTTCTTTTCCCTATGGGGTACAGGTTAACGTTTCTGATACTGCTATCTAAGTCCATTGGAAATGAGCAATTAAGTTAATGGATGAAGGAAGGTAGGAGTCAGGTTTCTCACTGATAGACTGGGAGTGTATGAGCCAGGGAGGAAGTTAGAGTGATCTATATGATAATGGATTTGAGTTGGAGACATCAGTATAAACTCATGTTTAGCTTACTATAGATACAAATGGTTACTGTATCAAAATATTTATAGATATGTGTATATACATGGTTTTGCATACACATATATATTTCATCGCTCTATCAGCTGAGAGGGCTTGGAAGCAATGATGTCCCAGAAACAATGATAACATCTAGTGCCCAAATCCTGGTTTCTAATGCCAGTCTCCAATGAAGGAATCAGGGCACTTTGGAGAAACAGCTGATTCTAGGACTGGGGCAAGAAATGTATAAGAGAAATATCCAGCAGCTATCAGTGGTAGAACATAAGTGCTTAAAAAAAGAAAGAGAGAGAGAAAGAAAAGAAAGGAAGGAAGGAAGGAAGGAAGGAAGGAAGGAAGGAAGAAAGGAAGAAAGAAAGAAAGGAAAGAAAGAAGCATATTGTTGAGGTGTTAAAGGGCCATAGGAGCCAATGGCCAGGAGACATGGTACCCTGAGCGCCCAATGGCCAAAGCTGGAGCTATATGAGCAACAATAATATTATATTATAACCCAAAGCATAAAATAAATATCCACGAGTCCACACTAATACAAATGAATTGCTGAACAAATAAATAAATTAGGAGAGAAGAGATAAATTTCCCATGCAGAGAATTCCAAGTAATTTATGTAGCTGCGTCACTATCAAGGAGGTGAACACGTCTCTTTACTCCCTAAGCGTGGGTTGCTGATAGTGACTTCTTTCCAAACAGTAGAGAATGGAAAGGGGGGAAAGAAAGTAACTTCATAGTATAGAAACGAGAAACACTACCTCAGCCTTGTGACCAAGTCAACACCAACTGTGAAAACTCGTGTTGAAATCTGAGCAGCTGTCATAGCCAGGAGGAGCCTTAAGAGACATAATGTGTAAATATAATGTGGTATTCTGGAACAGAAAAAGGACTTTAGCTAAAAACTAAGAAAGTGTGTATAAAATATGGGCTGTAGTTAATAATGAAGTATAGATAGGGAATCATTAGTGCTAACAAATGTAACATACCAATGTAAGATGTTAATAACAGCGGAAACTATGTGGAGGGTTATATGGGGACACTCTGTACTATCTTCCCAATATTTTGGTAAATATAAAACTGTTTTAAAGATAAAGTTTACTTAAAACAAAAATCATCAAGTAATTTTGGGTCATGGTCATGTCCTAATACTGCCAGCGAAGCCCTGGAAAAATGTTACCTTTTGAGGAAATTTATTCAGGTTCTTTTTCTTCTTCTGTTCTTTAGAAGCCTGATGACCTTAAAAACAATCTTTTAACATTTTCAGAATCCACTTTCCACCTCTCAGCTGTAAGAACTACAGCATTCTTTTCTACTTTGCAGGATTGTTGTGAGGATTAATTTATGCACATGAGTGGAAAAAAGATAGATTTCATCATGCAGGGACAGAGAGATATGGCATAATGCAAAAGACTCATGGGGAATTAGAAGAATATAGCATAAATACAAAAGGTTAAGTGTGAGTAAACATAAAGGCATAACAGTTCCTACAGGGAAGCAGAGAAAGAAACCTCTGTGGTAATATGTTGGTTATATTTAAAATTAACCCAACTGCTAGCTGAGTGATCTTGTTGTACTTTAACTTCTGTCCCAGAAGAGCTTTAAGACCTTCAACAGATAACTTACCTTTTCTTGGTTTCCCTTTCTCACCTGTAAACTGGACACATAAAATTTTCTCCTTAAATTTTGCTGCCGAAGAGCCAATTGTGCAGTTTTTAGGAAGTAATTGTGTATCTTCACCCAATAGCAAGATCTGCCCCCACTCTTATTATGAAGGCTATGCCTACACAATTCCCGTAATTCCTGATGAATTGTGCTCGTTTCCTCAAGGTTACACTCCATTCTTTCAGAAAGTTGATTTGTGTGTATTACCAAAGACTTAGCTAATGGTTCTGGAGGTATTTTAGCAATAGTCTTTGACCTATAAACTTAAGAACTCTGTGCTTTATTGAGTTTAATCACAAACTCTGCTTATTTTCAGATGTCTTATTATTTTACCAACCACCTTCACAATTAAGTTGATCTTACAATCTATTGCCAAATGGATGAGACAACTTCTCATTGCAGTGCCCATGATCTCCCTGGCTTCATAGTACACTGTGCATGTCTGCTCATCTATTCTTTCTTCATGCATTCAAACACATCCATCAATAAATATGCACCAGAGGGTTTCCTGAATTCTGGGATACAAAGCAAATAAGAACAGACTGTGTTTTCAAATTGCTCAGAGCCTTTCTTGCAGGGAAGAAAGTGAAACAAATGGTGCAGTAGAGAATACAGGTGCTCAGTGCCCAGTACTGTGGGGGGAAAAAGAAGAGAATGAAATTCTACCTGAGATGTTCCTAACAGCATTGGAGAGATGGGAGGCTGGAACTCAGAATGAACAATGAACCGGAGACTGCCAATTTACTCTTCTCCTCCCAAATATGCCTTGTGTCTCTGTGCATCCATGCCTGATTTTCAAGCTGTTTGCGTAAGTTGGAATGCCCTTCTGTTTCTGCAGTGAATGTAATTCTAATTGTTCTTATGGGTTCAGCTCAAATATTACCTCCTCTGGGAAATATTTCTACAATATTCCTAGCTTAGAAACCCAACCACACTTAATTTTCTAACTCATTGCTGTGAGCTACCATGAGTGGTCTTTATTCTCCCCACTAGGTGGCAATTCAATAACAGGGTGCAATATTTCTGAACACTTACTGACTTCCTTTACAAAAATGCAATACTTTGCATATCCTGAGTGTGCATTAACGGCCTAAGAGCTTGTTGAATTTTATCAGCTTTTCCCACTAGACTGTGAGTTCCTTCAAGAAACTCACAATGATGGGTACTGTGCTTTCATTTATTTATTTTTTAAGGTATATTTAGTGTCTTGAAGAGTAACTGACATAACAAGCACTTAGGAAGCATCAAGGGATGAGAGGAAGAGGAAAAGAAAGGAAAGAAGACAGGGAGTGAAGGTCAAAGAAAAGGAAAGGTAATTCTGGACATTGCCCAGTTCTTCTGAGATAGGTGGCATTGTGGCACCAGGGAATAAGCAAAGGGGCTATTTTGATTTTGAGTTGGGCTGAGGCCTGGAAACATGGGTTTTCTCAATATGAAGCACAGAACAGAGGGGTTGATCTTAGAGGCAGCATTAGGAAAAAGTCACTTAAGCAGGGTTGTCCCTCCAAATGACTGGGCAAGCAAAACTTGCAAAGAAAGAGGCATATGCAAAAAAAGCAAGCGGGAGTCTGGAGACGCCAGCAAGAGGGAATATTCCAGGCTGACCATGGGGCAGGGATTGTAAGCAACCCTGAGCAAGCCTACACTAACCTGCTGTGGCACTTAGCTATGACTCCCACAGCCCAGGACAGGATGCCTGGAATTTGGAGGTACCAGGTGGGACACAATAGGGCCATTGACAAGAAAGATGATCAATAACTGAATGAACAGGTAATAGATGGACGGTGGTAAAGGCCAGTAGGGTAGGACTAGCCATGGAGTTTTTGCGGATGGGGTAGGGATAGGGGGTTAGCACGACTCCACACCTTTAGATCATAGATGCTAGAGAGTTATAATGAACTTTAACTTCAAACAAATGATAATTTTTGGAATGATTTCATTTAATTATTTTCTTTTCTTTTAGCCTTTCTCTCTATTATTCTATTAATACATATTGGTGTTTATGCATATGTACAGCATTGACTTTAAAAAATCTGTGACAAAGGGAATTGGGTTTCATGGATTCATTTATTTTAAAAACTTGATTGACATACTATTTAAAATGATTAATTTACCTATTAGAGCAGACACATCTAAATTATATCTTTCTCTTATCCATGCTCTCAGGCTTTTTTTTTTTTTTAATTTGAGAAGTTGTGGGTTTATAGGAAAATCAAGCATAAGATGCAAAGTTCTCATATACCACCCTATTATTAACACCTTGCATTGCTGTGGTAACTTTGTTACAATTAATGAAAGCACATTTTAAATAATTGTACTGTTAACTACAGCCCATGGTTATACTTAGGGTTCACTGTGTGTTGTACAGGTCCATGGATTTTTTTTAATCAGTTTTTATTCTAGTAACATATATATACAACCCAAAAGTTCCCTTTTTAACAACATTCAAATATATAATTCAGTGCTGTTAATTACATTCACAATGTTGTATTACCATCACTATCGTCTATTACCAACATTTTTCCATCCTTCCAAATAGAAAACTGTGCACATTTTAAAGCCTTATCTCCCTATTCTGTACCCCAACCCCATCCCTGGGTAACCTATATTCTAGATTTTGACTCTATCAGTTTGCTTATTCAAATTATTTCATGTTAGTGAGATCATACAGTATTTTTCCTTTTGTGTTTGGTTTATTTCACTGAAAATGATGTCTTCAAATTTCATCCATATTGTTGCATGTATCAGAACTTCCTTCTTTTTTATGGCTGAATATTCCATTGGCATATATACCACATTTTTTTTTTTTATCCATTCATTGGTTGAAGGACACTTGGATTGCTTCTGTCTTTTGGCAATTGCGAATAATGCCACTATGAGCATAAGTGTGCAAATCTCTGTTCGAGTCCCTGCTTTCAATTCTTTTGCATATATACCTAGAAGGTGGATTGTAGGATTATTCATTAATTCTTTACTTAACTTTCTGAGGAACCACCAACTGTCTTTCACAGTGTCTGTACCATTTTACATTGCTACCAGCAATGAATGAGTGTTCCTATTTCTCCATACCCCTTATAACACTTGTAATTTTCCATTTTTTAAAATAATAGCCATTCTAGTGATTGGGAAATGGTATCTCATTATGGTTTTGATTTGCATTTCCCTAATGGCTAATGATGGTGAACATCTTATCATATGTGTTTGGGCCATTTGCATATCTTCTTTGGGTAAATGTCTGTTCAAGTCTTTTGTACATTATTTAATTGGGTTGTTCATGTTTTTGTTGTTGAATTGAAGGCTATTTTCATATATTCTGGATATTAAACCTTTACCAGATATGTGGTTTCCAAATATTTTCTCCCTTTGCCTAGCTAGCCTTTTACTTAATGATAAAGTCCTTCAATACGCAAAGGTTTTTAATTTAGATGAGGTCCCCATTTATTTTTTTTTTTTTCTTTTTTCTTTTTTGCTTGTGTCTTGGGTGTAAAGTCTAAGAAAACATTGCCTTATGTTAAAGGACCTTAAGATGCTTCCCTATTCTTTCTTCTAGGAGTTTCAGAGATCTGGCTTTTATATTTAGTTCTTTGTTACATTTTTAGTTGATTTTTTAAATGCATTTTCAAATTGTGAATGTTAAGATATACACATAATAGTGATAACTTTCAAAGTATGATTTAACAAGTAGTTAGAGAGCAAATTTCAAAGAATATCATGGGTCACTTTAGTTGATTTCTGTACATGGTCAGAGGTAGAGGTCTATCTTTACTTCATTCTTTTGCATATGAAGATCCAGTTTTCCCAGCACCATTTGTTGATGAAACTACTCTTTCCCAATAATCAAACTATATATAATAGACTATTCTTTGCCCCTTTTCAAAAATCAGTTGACAATTGATGTGAGGATTGACTTATGCAATCTCAAGTCAATTCCATTGGTCTATATGACTGTCCTTGTGCCAGGAGCATAATGTTTTTGTTATTGTTGTTTTGTAATAAGTTTTAAGATTGGGAAGTGTGAGTCTTCCAACTTCATTCTTCTTTTACAATATTGCTTTGGCTATTCAGGGCCCCTAACCATCCCATATAAATATGATGATTGGCATTTCCATTTCCGCAAAGAGGATTGTTGGAATTTTGATTGGGGATTGCACTGAATCTGTAAATCGCTTTGGGTAGAATTGACATCTTATCAATATTTAGTCTTCCAAACCATGAGCACTGAATGTTCTTCCATTTATTTAAGCCTTCTCTGATTTCTTTTAGAAATGTTTTATAGCTTCCTGCATGCAAGTCCTTTACATCCTTGGTCAGATTTATTCCTAGATAAATGTAATTGTACATTGATTTTTTTCTCTTGACTTCATTTACTATTTGTGTTAGTATGTAGAAGTGCTACTGATTTTTGGGTGTTGATCTTGTACCCACTACTTTGCTGAATTCATTTATTAGCTCTCAGACCCTTTTTGTGGATTCTTCAAGATTTTCTGTGTATAGGATAAAGTCTGCTGCAAATAGTGAAAGTTTTATTTTTCCCTTTCCAATTTGTATGCCTGTTATTTCTTTTTCTTGCCTAATGCTCTGCCTAGAACTTCCAGTACAATGTTGAATAGCAATGGTGACAATGGACATCCTTGTATTGTTCTTGTTTCTGACCTTAGAGGGAAAATTTTCAGTCTTTCACCATTAAGTATGATCAATCATGGGTTTTCCATGTATGTCCTTGTCATATTGAGGAAGTTTCCTTCTATTCCTATTTTTCTAAGTGTTTTTTTAATCAAGAGGGAGTGCTGGATTATGTCAAATGTCTGTTCTGAATCAATTTAAATGATAATGTGTTTTTTCTCCTTCATTTTACTAACATGGTGTTTTACATTAATTGGTTTTCTTATGTTAAGCCACCCTCTTATACCTGGGTTAAACTCCAATTCATAATGATGTATAATTCATTTAATATGCTATTGGTTTCAGTTTGCCAATATTTTGTTGGTGATTTTTTGCATCCTATATTCATAAGACATATTAGTCTGTAATTTTCTTTGCTTGTGGTATCTTTATCTGGCTTCATTATGAGGGTGGAGTATTCCCACAATGTTTGATAAAATTTCCCATTGGGAGGTTTTTGATTACTGATTCAATTTCCTTACTAGTTATGGTTTTATTGAAGTCTTCTATTTCTTCTTGAATCAGGGTTAGTAGTTTGTGTTTTTCTACAAATTTGTTTCATCTTAGATATGTAATGTGTTGGCATACAGTTTTTCAAAGAATCCTCTTATAGCCCTTTCTATTTCTGTGGAGTTGGTAGTAATGCCCTCTTTTCATTTCTGATTTTAGTTGTTTGTATTCTCTTCTTTTCTTTGCCAGTCTAGCTAAAGTCTATTGTATTGTCTATTGGTTTATTGATGTATTCAAAAACCAAATTTTGGTTTTGTTGGTTCTCTGTTTTTTGATTGTTTGTTTTTTACTCTCTACTTCACTTAGCTTCCCTTTAATCTGTGTTATTTCCTTCCATTTGCTCACTTTGTGTTTAGTTTGCTCTTTTTCTATATCTTCCACTTTTAAGGTTTAGAGCTCTGACTTGAGAGCTTTCTTCTTTTTTAATGTAAGCATTTAAAGCTATATATTTCCCTCACAATGCTGCCTTTGCTGCATCTCAGAAGTTGTGGTATGTTGCTGTGCTGGTTTGAATGCATTATGTCCCCCCAAATGCCAATAACTTTGATGCAATCTTGTGGGGCAGACATATTAGTGGTGATTAAGTTGGAATGTTTGGATTAGGTTGTTTCCATGGAATTGTGCCTCCCCAACTATAAGTGATAACTCTGATTGGATAATTTCCATGGAGGCATGGCCCTACCCATTCAGTGTGGGTCTTGATGAGTTTACTGGAGCACTATGTAAGTTCAGAAAGAAGGAGTGAGCTTGCCACAGCCAAGAGGGACACTTTGAAGAACACACAGAAGCTGAGAGAGTAGCTGCAGATGAAAGGCAGTTTGAAGATGGCCATTGAAAGCAGACTCTTGCTCCAGAGAAGCTGAGAGAGGACAAATGACCCAAGAGCAACTGAGAGTGACATTTTGAGGAGGAGCTGTAGCCTAGAGAGGAACATCCTGGGAGAAAGACATTTTGAAACCAGAACTTGGAGCAGACACCAGCCACATGCCTTCCCATCTAACAGAGGTTTTCCGGACACCTCTGGCCATCCTTCAGTGAAGGTACCAATTGTTGATGCATTACCTTGGACACTTTATGGCCTGAAGACTGTAACTGTGTAACCAAATAAACCCTCTTTTATAAAAGCCAATCCATCTCTGGTGTTTTGCATTCTGGCAGCATTGGCAAACTAGAACAGATTCTGGTACCAGAGAAGTGAGGTGCTGCTGAGTTTGCAAAAACTAAACATGTTGGAACAGCTTTTGAAATGGATAAGGGAAAGATTCTGGAAGAATTGTGAGGAGCTTGGTAGAAAAGGCCTAAACTGCTTTGAAGAGACTGTGGAAATATGGACTCTAAAGATGCTTCTGAGGAGGCCTGGAGCAGAAATGATGAATGTGTTGTTGCAAACTGGAAGGAAGGCAATCCTTGTTTTAGAGTGGCAGAGAATTTGGCAAAATTGAGTCCTGGTGTTGGATGGAAGGCAGAATTTGAAAGCGACAACCTGGAATATTTAGCTGATGAGATCTCCAAGCAAAATATAGAAGTACCCTGACTTTTCCTTGCAGCTTATAGCAAAATATGAGAGGGCAGAGATAAGCTGAGAAATGAACTGTTGGTTTCAAAGAAACCAGAAATTGATGGCCTGAAAATCTCTGGGCTTCCAGGGGGTGAAACCCTGGAAGCTACAGCCCAACATGAGGATGAAACCAAACATGGAACCCAGACGCCATTTCAGAACAAGCCAAGATTGGAGAAGGAGTTAAGCAGAAAGGATTTGTAGAAAGTCCTATTATCTGGTGGCTTAGACCCCTGTGTGCTTCATGTGAAGCCAATAGAATTTTTGCGAGTTCTTTATAGATGGAGACGCTGCTGGTCTGGACTGGAGGAGACAGACAAGGAACATAATGAAGGAAAAATTTCTTCAAAGACAGAGGCATGGAAGTTGAGGTCTGGGGTCAAGAGGTCTTGGGCTGGGAGAGCGGAGTGGCTCACACAAATGGAAAGGGTGAGTTTGCCCTGGAGACAGAGGGTGGGCCTCCCACCTCTGTGTTCAGGAAAGGTGTTGCCACCTCAAGCCCCAAAGAGGGTGGAGCACATTCCCAGGGAATTGGAGAGAGCCTGGCAGCCACCACACTGTTCTGAAGTGGTTGAGTGTGTGCCCCAGAGATGGGAGGGAATCTGGGTGCTGCCCTGATGTTTGAGGAGGGTGGGACGGAGAAGGTGGTCTCCCCAAAGTGTGGATATGTTGGAGCACTCACCCAAGTGTTTGGAGAGGAAAGGGTTGCCTCAAAGGCCCTTGGGAAGGGTTAGACCCCTGCTCTCTCAAGCCCCAAGGATGCAACATCATTCTCTAAATGACTCTCAGACTTTGAAATCTAATGGAGTTTGTCCTGTGGGTTTTAGGAACTGTTTTGGTTCTGTTAACCCTCTTTTCCTTTCAGTTTCTCCTTATGGCAATGGGAATGTTTATCCTGTGAATGTTCCTCCTTTGTATATTGGAAGTACATAACTTTTTCTAAGTTTCACAGGTCCACAGCTAGAGGGGAATTATGCCTTAGGACAGACCACCCCTATAACTTATTCTGATGGGATCTTGTATTTAGCTATTGTTACTGAAATGATTTATGTTTTTGTGATATTGCCATGGGATGAATATATTTTGTACATGGAAAGATCATGTCATTTTGGGGTCCAGGGACTGGAATGTGCTAGTTTGAATGTATTATGTCCCCCAAAATGCCATTATCTTTTATGCAATCTTGTGGGGCAGACATATTAGTGGGAATTAAGTTGGAACTTTTGGATTAGGTTTTTTCCTTGGAATTGTGCCCCACCCAACTGTAGGTGATAACCCTGATTGGATAATTTCCATGGAGGCATGGCTCCACCCATTCAGCATGGACCTTGATGAGTTTACTGGAGCACTATATAAGTTCAGACAGGAGTGAGCTTGCCACAGCCAGGAGGGACATTTTGAAGAACACACAGAAGCTGAGAGACAGTTTGAAGATGGTCATTGAAAGCAGACTCTTGCTCCACAGAAGCTAAGAGAGGACAAATGACCCAAGAGCAACTGAGAGTGACATTTTGAGGAGGAGCTGTAGCCTAGAGAGGAACATCCTGGAAGAAAGACATTTTTAAACCAGAACTTGGAGCAGACACCAGCCACGTGCTTTCCCAGCTAACAAAGGTTTTCCGGATGCCATTGGCCATCCTCCAGTGAAGGTACCTGATTGTTGATGCATTACCAGGGACACTTTATGGCCTGAAGACAGTAACTGTGTAACCAAATAAACCCCCTTTTATAAAAGCCAATCTGTCTCTGGTGTTTTGCATTCTGGAAGCATTGGCAAACTAGAACAGTTGCATTTTCATTTTCATTAGCCTCAAGATAATGTCTAATTTTCTTTGTGATTTCCTCTTTAATCCATTTGTTATTTAAGTGTATGTTCTTAATATCTACATATTTTCCATTTCTCCCTCCATTATATACTTCTATCTTGATTCCATTGTGGTCATAGAAGATGCATGGAATAATTTCAATATTTTAAAAATTTATTGTGACATATTGTGTGACATAAGATATGGTCTATCCTGGGGAATTATCCATATGCACTCAAGAAGAATGCATATTTGGTTGTTACTGGATGAAGTGTTCTATATGGGTCTGTTAGGTCTAGTTGGTTTAGAGTATCATTCAAGTCTTCTATTTCCTTATTGATATTTGATCTTGATGTATTTGATATTGAAAGTAGTGTATTAAATTCTCCTACTATTGATAGAGAACTCTATCTGTTTCCTCAAATCAGTCAGTATTTGCTCCATATATTTTGGGTCTCTGCTACTAGACACACCAATATTTATAATTGTTATGTTTTCTTGTTGAGCTGATCCCTTTATCAATATGTAATAACTGTCTTTGTCCCTCACAAAAGTTTTTTACTTAGTCTATTTTATCTGATATTAGTATAGCTACCTATTTTAGTTTCCTAGGTTGCTCAAAGCAGACAAAATGAAATGGGTTGGCTTAAATAGTGAGAATTTATTGGCTTACAGTTTGAAGCCAGGAAAATGTCTGAAGTAAGGTATCAGCAAGGCAATGATTTCTTCCTGGAGACCAGTTGCCAGTGGATGTTTTCTGTCATTTCTTTGAACATTCCTTCTTCTGCCCCTTTCTCTCTTTCTTTTTCTTCTGGGACTGCCATAATGTGTATTATGGTATACTTGATGGTATCCCAGAGGTCTCTTTGGCTAATTTTGATTTTTATAATCCAATTTTTTTTGTTGTTTGTTTTGTTTTTTTTTAATGCATTTTTAAATTGTGAACTTTATCATAACAGTGATAACTTTCAAACTATGATTTAACAAGTAGTTAGAGAGCAAATTTAAAAGAATGTCATGGGTCACAGTTCTACAACTTCATCTATTTCCATCATTGTAAAAGTATAACATACATAGAGAAAGGTGCCAACTCTCAATGTACAGCTCAACAAGCAGTTGTATAGGTAATCTCAAAAATTTTTATGGGTTGCAGTTGCACAGTTTCAGTTCTTTCCTTTTTATGCAATATAGAGTATATACAGAAAGGTGAAGACCTTCAAAGCACAATTCAACAAGTAGTTATAGAGCAAATTTCAAAGGATGTTATATGTTTACAGTTCCACCATGTCATTTACCTCCTTCCAGCTAATCCAATACCCCAGCATATATATATATATATATATATATAAAGTTTCAGTATCCATAGACCTTTGTTAAATCTTATCTTGTTTGTTGCTACCCCTTCCTCTCACTTAATCCCTTTCTCCATCTTCAGGGGTGTCTAGGCAGTGAGCATCCTAACTTGTTCATATTGAAAGGAGGTGTTGACGGCATGGGGAAAGAGGCTGCATCTAATTATTGTTCTTAAAGAGGCTGTTGCCTCAGGGTTTTAGGACTTATATGGTATAGGAAAACTCTGGTGGATTTAAGTTTCTGAGAGAAAAAACTTAGTGACTGAATCTTTTATAGAATCTCAGATAAGGACCTAGGTATTTGTGGACTACTTTTGGTAAGAGCATGGCCTATTGTGGCCACTTGGGATGTCTAGCTGAAGCTTGCACAAGAGAAATCTCCAGAATAGGCTCTTGACTCTATTTGGGATCTCTCAGCTACTGTGATCTCAGCTTTCTTTCTTTTTTCCCCCTTTTGGTCAAGTAGACATTTTCAATCCCTCACTGCCGGGGCCAGTCTCATTCCTGGAAGTCACGTCCCACATTGCCAGGGAGATTCATTCCCCTGGGAGTCATGTCCACTGCAGGGGGAGGGTTAATGAATTTGTTTGCCAAGTTGGGCTTAGAGAGAGAAAGGCCACATCTGAGCAAAAAAGAGGTTCTCTGGAGGTGACTCTTAGACATAATTACAGGAGGGCTCAGCCTCCCATACAAACCTTAAGTTTCACAAGAGCATGCCTCAAGTCAAGGGCTTGATTTATTAAGTAGTGGGTTCTTAGTTTCACTTAATGTAATTGTATCTCAAGGTAAATGGTCATTTTCTTACATTATCTTCATTTAGCTGTACAATCATCATCACTTCCGACTTTAAACAATTATCATAACATAATACATCCCAGAGCTCTTATCAGCTGCTAATTACTCAGCTGTTTATAATCCTGTTTTCTTTATGCTCCTCACCCTCACTCATTTCAATTGTTTTGTCTTCAAGTTCACTGATTCTTTCTTCTGTCAGCTCCAATCTGCTGTTGAAACCATCCTGGTAATTTTCATTTAGTCATTGTGGTCTTCAATTCCAGTAGTTCTGTTTGGTTCCTTTTAAAAATTTCTCTCTGTTTTTTTTGAGATCCTTATATTGTTCATTCACTGCTTTCCTGATATCCCTTAGTTCTCTCTGTGGTTTCCTTCATCTCCTTGAGCACACTGAATATCATATCTTTTAAGTCTTTGTCCTGTATGTCCACAGTCTGTTCTTGTTCACTGCTGTTTATCCTCTTCATTTGAATGGGCTGTAATTTTCCTGTTTCTTTATGTTTATTGTAACCTTTTGTTGTACACTGTACAGTTTAAAATGTTTAAATGTTAACTCTGAGATTTATTCTATAAGGTGTCTCTTTTTCAGTTTGTATCCAGCTGGAGAAATGGCAGCTTTCATTGAGTGTTAGGAGCTAACAAAACCAAGCAAACCTAAGCAAAATCAACTTTCACCATCTTTGCAGATTGGCTTTGTGTTGGCTGGTGCTTTCCACCAGAAACTTCAGCCCAAGGCAATGCAAAATACAGAGTCCTCCCTCTCTTTCTGGACCTGTGTCTTTTCTTGGGCTTGTGGTTGCTAGTGGCCTTAGGAGTCTCCCATTTACTGGAGTTTGAATGCCCTGTCTACTTCCCAGGAAGCAGAATTTCTCAATCTCCCAGGTGCTCCACTGCAGGACTTAAAGCAGGTAAGCCTTTGCCCCAGGATGCCACCTCAATTGTCTCTTATACTTCTTTCATTGTCTCAAGCTGTTGTGCCTGGAGGGCAAATTTTGGAAGGGGGATGCAACAGAGAGGAGTTTCCCAAGTCAGTGTTTCCCAGACTTAACAAAGCAAGGGACCAACAAGAGGAAGGGTCAGGAAGGGTGCCAGGGGCTCCTTCCATGGCTTCCCAAAGCTGTGCTTTCTTGACTCAGCACCTGCCCAGTGAATGCAGCCCTTCAATTGTCTTCTACAGTTCTGAGGAAGCAAAATATTTTAATTTTCCTCTGCCACCTTTGACTTGGGTGGGTTGGAAAAATGGCTGCTCTCAGAGCTGGGCCCCCAGAAATTAGAAATAGACAATTAAAAACAGCAATCATCCATCAGAGTGATCCCCTTCCCTGGATCTTGGGGAACTTGGATTTTTATGTCTCTGTGGCACCAGCTAGCTATACCAACCCCATTGCTGCCTGCCAGACAATGGTAACCACTGTGTGGGGAGAGCAATTAGTGGTATTTACTATAATTTACCAGTCTCTTCCTCCTACTTTTCCCTGGATGCTGTGCAGTGTTCTGAACTCTAGAGTTTTGAAATAGTTGATTCAGACAGTTCTTGCCTCTTAGAAGTTGTTGTGGTAGAGGGACTGCTTCCTGAAGCTTCCTACTGCACCATCTTCCCACGCTTTATCTCCGATAGTAAAATTGAAAGGTTCTATTACCAATGTTGAGTTGTGTTTCATAGCTCGAAAGCAGTGCTTGAGGACATGTGCATGCCAGATAAAGCTGGACTAGGTACACTTTTCATCACTTTTGTAAAGTGATGGTGTTATCTCTAAGGGAACAACTCCAAAGCTGGATAGTTTAAGGAAAGGACAGAAGCCAAACAATCTCCAGGATCCAAACATTGAATGTGTGGTGCTCCAAATTCTCTTTAAGCATTGGTGAGGGGAAGCTTAGGGTACAGATGGAGCTGAGGTGGTAGGTAAAGATTTTCCACACCTACAGATGAGCCTACCTGTGGGACAGAAAAGTTGACAGATGGAAGTTTAGCTTTGAGTCCTTAGTGAATTTGTAACAAATTGTTTCTTCATAAAACACTCACTGAGCTTTATGAAAGGCAAGAGAAAACAGGAATGGTCTTGGGCCAGAACATTTACCATCTGAACGTATTCATTCTGCTAATTAAATACTCATCACCAAAGTCCACAGAGATTTCACTTGGCAAGTCCATTAAAATATGCAAATCATTTCTACCCACACTTCCTCCAGTCCAACATCAGCTGTGGGACCCTCTAAAAAGATAGAGCTAAAGCTCTATGTCATTCTTTTCTTTATTGTTAGCTTCCAAAAGACGAACAGGGGTGTTTTTTTGTGTTTTTTTTGTTTGTTTCTTTGTTTTTTGTTTTTTGTTTTTTGTTTTTGAGACATAATCCACTGTTATTGTACAAATTATCTGAAACAATCTTGGCTTTTCTACAAGTGCTGAGAAAAGCTTTATTTTACTTTTTTTTTTTTCTTTTTTCTCTTTTCAGCTTGATGAACACCTGTTCTCTGAGTCCTGACTCATTCCTATTTTGTTCCAAATTTTAGACTTCACATTCAAACCAGAGGATAAAAATTGACAAATGCCCTTGGGTCCAAGGTGCTGAAATATTAATAATTATTTTCCTACTTCTCAGGTGAAATACCAGTCACAGTTTGTAACCATTATGAAAAATATATTTACTGGGGGACAACTTAGATATGAAGTATTATTTGCATGAACTTAAATATTATAGCTATTTTTCTTCTATACTAATGGTCTTACATTTCAGAGAAGTCTTTTGGTGCTGCAGGAATGCAAGGGAAACCATAAAACCAACAGGGAAAATACAAGTAATTTTTTCCCCAGTGGGCTCAGTTTAAATAACAAATCAGCTGCAGAATAAGAACAGCTTGTAACTCTCTTATTGTTATATGTGCTTCTGCAAAATCCTGCTTGCATAATTCAGAACACATGATACATAACTGATGGAGAAATGTAAAACAGGCTAATAACAAGGAGAATCACTAACAGTAATAGGAAATATGAAAATATCTTTCTCAAGCTTGTCAAGGTATTTCTTTACTTAGTAGTACGAGTTCCCCTCAGAGATAACTCCAAAGATTTTTGAAGAAAATAGGCCTCAAATTATGAAGTAGTTTGCTGAAGGTGATCAAGTAAAGAGTGTTGGCTCATAAAAGAGAGGAAAAAGTGAATACTATAAGCAAATTGTGGAAATTCTCTATTTTCTTGGAAGTACCAGTGTGTTTTCCTTTAAAATAAAAATAATTATTTCAGAAATTTTTGTTAACCTCAGCCCCCAGAAGAAAAATAAAGCAAGTAGCAATTATTTAAAGAATATTTACAGAATACCTAGTGTGTGCTGGGGATTATTCTAGATCCTGAGAATACAATGATGACATAAGTTCAATATCAGTAAAAGTGAATAAGGAAGCATATGAAAGCACATTCAATTCAAAGCCTGCAGTGAGTTCTAGTTACTTCCTCTCCCCACCCCCATTTTTAAATCCTGCAGGACATTCCAATTATATATTAAATTAATATTATCCTAATGTCTGGATGCTCTGAGAATATATATTGCTTCACCAACTAGAGCATTACATGATTGATTTGATTGGGGCAACTGCCAAGATGAAATGGCCAAGTCTGGTTGTGTGATCATGTCTAGACAGAGTCCTAACCAGGGGCTTCTTTATTTCAAAACCATTACCATGGTGGTTGTTTTAGGGTTTTGGACCTAGCCCTCTGTGACTAAATTTGCATGATGAGGGGAATGCTGTACAAGAGCCAGGAGACAGTAACTCAGTTCTAATGTACTTGAATACTTTGGCTTGACTTAAAACTTAGAAGAGAAGCAGCGATGTCCAAGAAAGAAATAAGCCTTATTTGAAGTAAATTAATAAGCTGTTCATCCTATACACTAAAATAAATATGCAAGAGATAAACAATTGCTAATTAGAAATTGAAAAGTCACCATTAAAACCTGTCTCTATGCACATAAATCAGATCATCAATTGTTATTCCTCCTTAATGGGTAGATGCATGACATCTGTAATGTGGAGACTGTCACCCCTCATAGGGATTGCATGTATACTGGAAATGACTAAATTCTTGGAAAGGACACATTCTATTAAATCCATAAAATTTTACTTAAATTCTAGGTTCCTTGGGAGATAACAAATAGGGAAGAGAGGTACCACAGAAGTGAGATGCAATCTGGGAAATGAAAGAGAAATAGAACACTTAGATCTTCTGAAAACTTGGGTAATTTTGTTAAACTCCTAGAGCCTCCAGTTTCATCTTTTGTAAAAGAGTGTATCATCTAAAGCACCACACTTAATTCCTCTTTACTCCTATATTTCCATCTCCATTTAGTTATACAACTGATTTCCAAATAGCAGCCTTGTGCTCCAATGAGTTGCTACTTTCAGGAGCTATTCCTGGAATTGGATTTAAGGACTGGTGCATGGTTCCCCCACCCATGCCTCGTTAAGCCTTTTGTGAAAATCTTTTCTCAGGTGCAGAAGGCCTGTGCTCCTGAGTTATCTGGACCAAGAGTCTTGGGGACTGGATTTCTAGTGACCCTGTAGTCAGGGAAAATGTCCTCATTGTATTGTTGTATTGTACTGATCCACTGCACCTGCAGGCAGAGTCAGCCTGGGGACTCTTGCGTGCTGATGTCCCCCTACCTGTCTTCCCCACAATCCAACTCTTCCTGCTCCAAAGGCTGTGCTCATACCTCATGCCAAACACTTGTTTTATTAAATATGTTAAACCTAGATACATAATGAGTAAAACATAATATGAATAAAAGAAGTACATAAAGGAATTTGAAATAAGAAAGACAATAGTAAGAGTCATAGAAAGGAACGTAAAGACCTCTGTTGGGAACAAATAGGAAATGACCAACCACCTGCCTGCTGTGCAGATCAATAACAGAATGTGGTCACAAGTGCTTTGAGAACTTAGGAATCAGTGTCATCACTTATTTTTGAACACTGTAAATTTCTAGAGCAACTTGTGCCAGTTTGAGTGTATTGTGTCCCCCAAATGCCATTATCTTTGTGGTCTTGTGTGGGGCAGAAGTTTTGGTGCTGGTTGGATTTGCTTGGAGTGTGCCCCACCCAGTTGTGGGAGATAATTTTGATGAGATGTTCCCATGGAGGTGTGGCCCCACCCATTTGGGGTGGGCCTTGATTGGTGGAGCTATATAAATGAGCTGACTCAAAGAGGAGAGAGAGTGCAGCTGGGAGTGATGTTTTGAAGAGAAGCAAGCTTGCTAGAAAGGAACGTCCTGGGAGAAAGCCGTTTTGAGGCCGGAGCTTTGGAGCAGACGCCAGCTGCCTTCCTAGCTAGCAGAGGTTTTCCGGATGCCATTGGCCATCCTCCGGTGAAGGTACCCGATTGCTGAGGTGTTACCTTGGATGCTTTGTGGCCTTAAGACTGTAACTGTGTAGTGAAATAAACCCCCGTTTTATAAAAGCCTATCCATCTCTGGTGTTTTGCATTCTCCAGCATTAGGAAACTAAGACACAACTCAACTGAAATTTCCTAGTACATGCATTGACACCAATGATGTACCAAATAAAAGGACATGTTTATTTTATTGTAATTGTTCCCCATTAATCAACTTACAAATATCTGCAAGTGTTTTGGATGTTATGTGGAAGTCCTTCAGGCAAGGAGGCACAAACAGATAGCCAGCCAGCTCGGAATGCACAAGGGGGCCTGAAGTGGGAAAGGGGAGAATGAGGGCAGTGGAGGGTCTTGGGGCTTACCAAACCTAGGTCCCTGTGATGATCAGTGGAGGAGGGGGAAAGAAGAGTCCAGGATTCTTGTCTTTATTGTGCTCCAGAAGAGAGGGATAGGACTGTCCCATGGTTACTGGGGATTGGCAGTTTTAACCTACATGACAAGAAAGCAGAAATGGCAAGGGCCATTTGGAGAAGGTGAGGGCAGTTCTTCTCATCCAAGCCATATGGAGATGCACGCCTTCTTAATAAACTATGTGGCATGAAAGGGCAAAAGAGGCCAGGGCTATTTGGAAAAGAAGCAACAAGGGACATTTGGAGAAGAAGTGGCAAGGGATATTTGGAGAAACCAAGGGTGGCTTTTATCTTCTGAATCGTATGGAAGTTCATGCCTTGCTAGTTGTAGCTACACCCAGGACAGGGCTAGCTGGGGTGGTCACTCAAAAAGGGAACTTATGACTAAGCTGGGCAAGATGATGAGGCACCAAACAAAATCTCTTTTCTGCCATTCCGGTAAGCACCTAGTAGTGCTTGTAAATCTCTTGGTAGAGAAATAAACACAGAGTGTACATTTGATATATATTCAGTCTTTATGAAATATTGACAGTATAGTAAGTAAAGACTACCATTTCGCCTCTATTACTACAACTTCTATTACAAATAAAAGTGATGATGGTGATGATGATGATAAAGACCATTTGATGAGGTTACTTTAATTAAGGTGTGGTCTACCTCAGTCTGGATGGGGTCTTAATCCTATTACTAGAGTCCTTTATAAAAGTGGAGTGAAATTCAGACAAACAGAGAGAAAACCACAGGAAGCAAGAAGCTGAACATCAACATAACCTGGAAGAGGAGGGAGAGACCAGGGGATGCTGCTATGTGCCTTGCCCTGCACTATCTAAAGACCAAGAGTCACCAGCAGCCAGCCCCAAAACAACACAGTCTGTTGGAATAAAGCATCACCTTTCTGATGCCTTGATTTGGACTTTTTATTAGCCTCAGACTATGAGATAATAAATTCTCATTGCATAACCTGGCCCATTTTACATTATTTGCTTGAGCAGCCCAGGAAACTAAAACAGATCTGGATACCAGGAGTGGGGTGTTGTTATTGCAAATGATTGCAAATACCAAAAATATGGAAATGGCTTTGGAATTGGGTAATGGGCAAAGGATGGAAGAATAGTGGGGTGCTTGATAGAAAAGTCATAGATTGCTTTGAAGAAACTATTGCTACAAATATGGATGCTAAGGGTCCTTCCAAGGAGGACTTAGAAGGAAAAGATGAATGCGTCATTGGAAATCCAAGGAAAGGGTATCTGCTTTCCAGTGGCAGAGAACTGGGAAAAATTGAATTCTGATGTAGGATAGAAGTCAGAATTTGAAAGTGATGAGATTGGATATTTACCTGAGGAGACTTCCAAGCTAAATATGGAAAGTACATCTTGGCTTCTCCTTGCAGCTTATAATACAATGCAAAAGGAAAGGGATGAGCTGAGAACTGAACTCCTGGGCACAAAGAAATCAGAAATTGATGGTTTGGAAAATTCTGAGCTTCATGAAAGCGAGTTCCCAAAGAATAGTGCTCCATGTGAAAGTTTCAATGAACATGGTCAGCACTTTTGATGCAAGTCAGGATTTGAAATGCAGTTACTCAGGAAGGGTCTGTGGAAAGTCCTACTGTCTGACAGTTTGGAACCCTGTCAGACACATGCAAAATTGACAAGTGTTTTTACGAGTTGTGTATGAGTGGAACCACTGCCAATCTGGACTAGAAGGAACAGAGACGGGACAACTTGAAGGAATCCTGGTTTCAAGGCCAGAACCCTGGAACCTAAAGCCTGTACCAAATACATCTCCTCCGGCCAAGAGAGTGAGTCCACCAATGTATGTAAAAAGGATGAGTCTGTCCTGGCGTTTGGAGAGGGAAGGCCTTTCTTCCCATTCTTTAAGAAGAGTGCTGCTAGCCCATTGCTCGGGGTGGGGTGGAGGGTGTGCTCTCGCATTTGCAGAGATCCTAGACTCAGTCCTGTTGCTTGCAGAGCGTGGATGCTTCATGCCAGTATTCCGGGAGAGCATGGCTATTGCACAAGCACTTGGAAGGTGAGGGGTTGCCACTTCTTCAGACTTGGAAGACAAAGATCATTCCATCAATGATGCCCAGTCTTGCAATCTAATGCCATTTGCCCTGCTGGGTTTTGGAATTGTTTGGGACCCATGAGCCCTGTTTTCTTTCTAATTTCTCTTTATGGGAATAGTAATGTTTATCCTATGCCTTTCCCTTTTTATTGTATATTAGAAGCAGATAACTTATAGAGAATACTCTATAAGTATTAGTTAGTATAAGTATAAGCTAGAGAATACTCTAACTTATAAAGAATAAGTTTCAGAGGTCCGCGGAAAGAGGGGAAATATGCCCCAGGGCACACCACACCCATGAGTAATCTTGATGAGACTTTGGTTTAGCATTTCTTCTGAAATGACTTAATGCTCTTGGGATGCTGTGATGGAATGAATGTATTTTGCATATAGAACGAACATATCTTTTGGGGGTCCTGAGTGTGCGGTGTGGTGGTTTGAAGCTATGTGTACCTCAGCATAACATATTCATAAATTTAAACCATTCCTGTGGGTGTGAACCCATTGTAAATAGGACCTTTGGATGAGGTTACTTCAGTTAAGGTGTGAACCAGCCCAACCAGGATGAGTCTCAATCCTATTACTAGAGTCCTTTATAGGTGACATGAAATTCAGACAGACGGTGAGAAAACCACAGGAAACAATAATCTGAATATCAACATAATCTGGAAGAGAAGGGAGAGACCAGGAGAAAATGCCACGTCTTGCCATGTGACAGAAAAGCTAAGGACCAAGGATCTCCAGTGGTCAGCCCCCGTAAGCCAGTCTTTGGGAAGAAACTATCATCTTGATGATGCCTTGAATTAGACTTTTCTCAGCCTCAAACCATGAGCGAATAAATTTCCATGGCTTAGCCCATCGCATTTCTTGGTATTTGTTGATCAGCCTAGGGAACTAAAACAGCAGGTTAGCAAGTTTAAATAACTTGGTCAAGGTCAGAGTTAGTATCAGGATATCAGAATTTGGTTTCAGACTGTCTGAATCTCAGAGTTTCGATGTGTATCATGACCATTTTATAGCTTACTGCTATTTTCATTGTGTGGCTTAGGAAACTGAAGCTCAGCAAAATTACCCAAGTGCGCAGAGCTGGGTGGTGGAAGAGGCAGCAGTGGGCATGGTTCTCTGAGATTTCTGAATCTGTTTTCCTTCCCTTCATTTGACATCTAGTCTCCTGCCGGACTGCATGACTGCTTTTGCTTGTTTTGCAATGGCCTGGTAATATGTTCAGCGCTCTATACCCATTCCAAGCCCCTAAACCCATTTCTGTTTCACATGACTACAAAACGAGAAAGGATATGAGTAAAGTAACTGGCACATTTCTGGCACAAAGAAGATTTCAGCAAATATTAGTTTTCAGTTAAGTTTCTTCCTAGGCTTAGATTTCAGCAGAGAAGAGGCTGCATCCTTAGAAGGGGGGCTCTCAGCAGTGCTTTCTTGTTGCAAAGTAATTCACTTTTCTTTGTTCTTTCAGGGCCAAATGGGCCTGGGTCTGAAAGAGTGGTCTTCAAGTCCCTGGGGAGGCTGGCAAAGGCAGGGCCAGAATAAGAAGTAATGCTGAAGAGGGATTTGATCCAAGTGGGAATCAGATAATGAGCAGATTAACTCAAGTCAAGGGAAGAAAAAAGCGAGGGAGAAAAAATAGATGAAGTGGATGCACATTGGAGTAACAAGTAACTGAATGTGACCTTTCCCACTGCAGACGGCACAGCCGGTCAGGGGGAGCTTTGCAGCAGGCAAGGAACCCTCCTGGAGCTGCAAACTCTCAGGAGGAGAGGAGGGGAAGGGAGGGAGGCAAAGAAGGAGGGAGAAGAGAAGGGATTCTAATGCTGAGCACAGAGAGGTCTGCACATTTCTCCTGCAAACAGCTGATGAAAGGCAAAATTTGCTTTCAGAGCTGATAAAAATATCCCGAAGAGAGCTGATGGCTTATCCAATTGCTTCCAAAAGGAAACTCATTCACTTAGATGATTGCAAACTGGATCAAACCAAACTCCACAAGCATGCTGCATTTTCAAAAGCAATTGTGCTCAGGTAAGGACATTGCTTAGATCAGGCCTTGCAAATTCATCAATCCATTCATCTATTCTTTAAGTCCCTTCCAGATGCCAGGGACTCCTTTTAGAGATGGGAGTCAAATATTGATCAAAATTCCTGACTTCTTAGTATAGAATTTACGTTCTGTAGGTATAGGGGTGGGGCAAACAATAAATAAAAAGTATGTTAAATATAATGTCAGGCAATGATAAATGCTGGTGATAATATAAAGGGGGGACAAGAGGATTAGGGAGTTTAGGGGCAGGGGAATGGGGTGGTAGGAGGGGTGTAGTTGCGATATCAGATGAAAGTGCTTTCTGATAAAAGAGGGAGGGAGTTGACCCTATGCTATCTGGGTGAAAACATTTCTTAAGAGAGGAACCAGCAGGAAGGCACAGCTGAAATGAGATGAGTACAAGAAGGTCACAGAGGGGAGGATCACAGGTCATCAAAGCCTGGGGAGGCCATTGCGAGGTGTTGGCTTTTACATAAGTGGAGGGATAGGAATCCACTGCAGAACTGTGTGCAGAGAAGTGACATGACATAATCTGGATCTGTTTAAAAGGAGCTTCTGGTGCTGTGTTGAGAATAGAATACAGAGGCTTACAGGCAGAGACAGGGAGCAGAGAGAGCAATCTGGGCTAGTGATAATGGTGACTTGGGCCCAAGGGTTTGTGGCAGAGACAGTGAAAAGGGGGGAGATTCTGGGTCTATTTTAAAGTTAGAGCCAAAAGAGCAGGTGGATCTAGTGGATGTGGTCTCCAAGAAAAGGCAGGGCATCTTAGTTGAGCTGAGTGCCATGATGGGTGGAGCTGAACCTTCCATTTTCTTGAAATATTTTCTTCATTTAATTTTCCTTCTGGCTCACTAGCTCCTCTTTCTCAGTCCTCTTTGTTGGATCGTCTGTTTATGATAGACATCAGGTGAGGTTGAATTATGTGCCCCAGCAAACACATTTTTCATTTCAATCCACTTCACTATGGGTGTGAGTCCATTGTAAACAGGAACTTTGGAAGATGCTATTTTCAGTTAAGGTGCAGCCCAACCGAATCAGAGTGGGTCTTAATCCACATTACTGGAGGCCTTATAATAAGGACCCAGAACAGAAGTGAGAGAAGTATGAAAGCAGAAGGCACAGGGAACTGAGAAAGGAGAGGATGCAAAGGACGACAGAGATATAAGCCAAGGAACCCCATGGATGGCAGCCAAAACCAGAATGCACAGACACTGTGATAAAGCCAGACTTGCTGATAATCCTGATTTTGGACTTCTGTAGTGTAGCCTTAAAGCCATAAACCAATGAATTCTTGTTGTTTAAGCTAACCTGTTGTGGTGTATTTGTCATAGCAGCCTGGCAAACCAAGACAGACATCTTGTTCTTATGAAAATTAAATTTGATGATGTCTGCAAAGCAGCTTGTGAATATGCAGCAATGTCAGTGGCTCTTTTCCTCCATCTCCATATCATTTTTTTTTTTTGGTCTTCGGTGTGGCTAGATTGGTATTTAAAAGTACTATAGGGAACACTTTTCAAGTAGCCTGGAACTCGTGTTTTGTTGTTTTGAGACCGTTTTTTCTCTCTCTTCATTAACTCAATGATCTCATTGCATTCCGTGGCTTTCCAAAACAACTGAATGATAGGAGTCACGCATTAAATCTCCATCCATCCTCCTTTACTTAAGCTCCAGACTCAATGTATCACTTATATTCCCAAGATATGTTAATTAACAGTTAACCTATCTGAGAGAGACCTCGATTCACCCCCCTCCCCCAACACACACACATGGAATCTTCTCCATCTCAGTAAATGTCACCATTTCCTCAGCTACTCAGGCCAAATCCTGCAGTCATCTTCAAATTCCTTCTCTCCTTCAAAATCTTTATCCAATTTTTCTGCATGTCCTGTTAGCTACACCTTCAAAATATAAATGGTATACAACTATTTTCACTGCTGTCACCATTATTTCACTCTTGGGCAGTGACAATTTCCTCCTTATTTCCATTTCCACACTTGCCCTCAAAATAATTTATACTTCAACTTTTTGTCCTTGTTTGTTTTCCCTTTTTTCCCCCCAATTAGTATGTAAGCTCTATTGATGAAAGTAACTGGTCTGCATGATGAGTAAATTAATGCAAGTGATTTGAAGGTGCCGTATGAAAACGTAGCTTAAGAATACAAACATACAACAGTAATAAGCTAACTTTTATGCTTCAAATGTCATTTTGATAATTCTATTCACCTGAGTTGTAAATGCAGCAAAAAGAGAACCACTAGACATCTAAAGAATATAGTCTCTCCTATGGTATAAACTTGGTGTTTGATTATAGACAAAGACTTTCATCTTTCTGGGACTCAATATGCTTTTCTCTAAAATGAAGGGGTAAGATTTGATAGGTTCCCATCCAGCTTTCAAATCCTAATTTCTTTTCTAATTTAAGGTAACAAAGTATTGACTCTGCCGAAGATAAACTGTTGCATTTTTTAAAAATGCTAAAATTTATTTGGGCAACAATTTGTGAAAAGGACAGTGCCAAACCAAAAGTGGGAAGGAGTCCTGCCAAAAAAGTGGAAAGGAGAAATTTATACACTGAAAATGCAGAAGCAAGTGAGGAAATGTCCTCATTGGCTGGCATCATGTTTGCATTTTACATGGGGTGATCTTACAGAGCGGGGAGCAGATTACTGTGGCATGCTTGTCCTTTCTCATAAGTTATCTCTCCTGAACCAAAACCGGTTTTTCACCAGGTTTTCTTATCTGCAATTCTGTAGGGTGTGCTCCATTGTTCCATTTTCTCAGAAAGCCCTTGCAGGTCAATTATTTTTGTCTTCTGGAAAATCCTTTCTCAGAAAGGGATCCCTCTTAGCAATGCCTGGAGCAGGCAGCCCTTTTCTTTTATGGAACACCTCTTTACAGCTTATATTTTTACAATTTTGCTTCTGCATTATACCTAATAGCTACCATTTATAGCTTGAAAAATTCTTCATGACTTCTTTTTGAACAAGAAGCTGCAATTTCTGCTTTAAGAAATATCTCTATTATCTGAGGATTTTTAAGTAATAGATTAGATGTATTTGGATCTATTAAAATACTTTCCAAAAGTTCAAGTTATCTGCTGGAGCCTGCTAGTCCTAGAACTGGGGAGTCAGTTTCCAACTGTTTGTTAAATGTTGGTAGCTTGAAATCAGCCACGGTGGGACTGTTTACACCACAGAAATCAGCAAATGCTACAAATCAGGATATCTCCTACCCACCCACTCCCATCCCAGAGAGCTGGTTTATGAGGAGAACACTGCCAGTGACAATTTTAAGTCACTGGAGCAATTAAGGAAATCTGTCACGAATTTCTGTAGCACGAGAAAAAGCAGTGGATACAGGAGGACACCAGCCTAGCATGCCTGCACTAGGTGCTTTGCGCATAGCACCTTACTCGATTTTCCTAACAGTAATGCCCATTTGCTGATATTGTGTCCATTTTACAAATATGGAAAATTAAGGCAGAAAGTCTGCAGTTACTCTATTTACAATTTTCTTTTCTTTTTTCTTTCTTTTCTTTTCATATAAACACTGTTTAAAGCAGGAATCCATTGGCTATTTTATGAGATTGACTTTCCTTTAATTTATCTCCAAATATAAAAATTTCAGGGCTATAAGTAGAGGTAGTAAATGTGGCATGGAGGAGGGGAGAGGAGCTATTAGAAGTAAACTATGTAGGGAACTGAACTTGAGGTCTCTGAATGGAGGGGGAAGGAGACTAGCTTCATTACTGAAATGTGAGCTAAGAAGAGGAGGAATGGGATAAAAAGGAAGGGAATTCTTCAGTACTCATTCATTCATCAGCAACGAAATACTGCAGACCTTGTGATGACCCACACAGACCCTATGGGGCTTTGGGAGATGAATAGTCTTGGAACTTTTTCTTAAATGGGAATATGTATCTAGACAATATAGTCTGTATGAAAGAAAAATTTAAGGTTTCAGGAGGCTTTGTGGGTCAAGAATGGATAAGATTTTGGGACATGGAGATAGTGCTGAGGATGCTTTGTATAGAAAAGATAACACTTTCCTAGAAATGGAAATCATAGACCCCATCTAATAGCAAGGGCACATTTTCTAAATTCAGAGAAGTACTTATGGTGAATCATGCCAGTCTCACAACTACCTGGTATGTAGAAAGACTATATTGTGGAAGAGCCTGTGGCCCTACAATATCCTCATACATGGAAAGGGCCCTTTAAAAGAGTGTGCCAGTTTTCTATTGCTGCTGTGACAAACTAAACACATTTAACAGCTTAAAACCAGACACATTTATTATCTTACAGTTGGGTAGGTCTCAGTGGACTAAAATCAAGATGTCATCCAGGTTATGGTCCTTTCTGGAGGCCAGAGGAGAGAACTGGTTTCCTTGCTCACCCAGAGAGTTGGCAGAATTCAGTTTCTTGCAGCTGTTGGACCAGGGTCCTCATTTCCTTGCTATGGTCAGTTAAGGGCTATTACCACTTTCTAGAAGTCGTTGCATTTCTTGGTTCATGGTGCCCTTCCTCCATACACACAGCTTACAACAGCATGTTGAGCCCTCTTCAACTCTCCCCTGCATCTTTTTCAGATATTGCATCTCTCTGACTGCAAACTGGGAAAGTTCTCTTCTTTTAAGGGTTCATATTCTTATATTAGTTTCTCCCATATAATCCAGGATGATCTCCCAATCTCAAGGTCCATAACCTTACTCACATCTGCAAAGTCCCTAAAAGGAAAAACAAGCATTTTGAGTCAAATTTGAATTGTTGGAGCCATGGTTTCCCAACCTTCCCTGGAACTATAGGAGGTGGAGCAAAGGAGAAGAGATAGTATGATGTCATGGTCCTCCGGGTTTCCTAAATGTGAGGTGAATGGATGAGACTGGGGCACAGGTTGTGTTGGAGACCAGCGCAAGCAAGGGAAGATGGCCAGCCCAATCTCACAAAGGACACAGATGCCTAGAGAAATGGGTCTCCCCTCATTTACAGCAAATCAATAGGCAGTGAGCTAGAGACCCACTGAAGACAATTTGGAGGAGGCCCGCACCTTACCACACCCACCATGTGATTAAATACATAAGGCTTAAGAGGAACTCTTTCTTCCTTTTGAACCCTGAGCAAGCACAGTGAAAGTGAGCTGATAGTCAAATTCTGGGCTGTGCCATCACCTATCTATATTCCAGGCTTTAGGAGCTTCATGTCAAGCCTACTGGACAAAAGGGAGAGATCTTGGGATTCTGAACAGTTACTAGAAAATAAAGCTACCCATGTTTATTTTTCAAAGAGTTTAATTTCCTCAGTTAAACTTATTGAAATAGGAAAGGAAGTGAGAGAAACAGTAAAAGGCAGAGGTGCACAAATAGGAATATTTTACTAAGATATTATGTTAGGTTGGGCTCTGTTCACCAAGGCCCAACTATTCATATTAAGGAGTGTGTTCTTGAACCTGTCCACTCTGGGACCCTAGGTTGAAATAACCAGAAGAACAACTTCAGACATAAGCAGACAAATGTCAGGTGACCTATGCTCTTCTTTTGACTTTCATCTTCATTTAACTGAGAAACTGGGGGCAAATCTCTTTGATTCTGATATTTAAATTTTCTCAATTTTAAGGAAGTGATGTTGATGTTATTTCAAGCAAAAACATTAACAGAATCTTGATGTTGCTGAATGAATGGATGAGTGAATGATGAATGCAAAACAGAGTGGGGTGTTGGTTAAAAGGGTAGGTGACGAAGGTCAGAAAAGAATTAGGAATTATTTGCTCTTGTAATTTAGAGGAGGCAGGAGGAGTTATAGCTTGGGATGGGAAGGACACTGGTGGGATAACCTTGATAAAGGTTGATGGGGATTCAAAACATGACATGAGATTTAAGTTTTGCGTGATTTGTTACATGATCAAAATAAAGCAGCTAGATTTCCCTTTTGAAAGTGTCTTTACTTTCACTTTGTGAGCCCCTGTGTTTTTAGAGAGATCATTGCATTATTATCAGGAAGCAGCTCTGAACATTTTCAAACAATCTATTTTTAGGGAACATGAATAATTACACCAGATGGCTGTTTAAATCTGTTGGCATTGTTTCTACTGTACATTCATTGTTTAGAGACCCATATTGTTAGATTTTGAAGAGAAGTACAAAGTTGCAATAGTCTTCATATTTAGCATTGATTCCTTTTGTAAGCCTTTTTCAAAACTTCCACTGAGTGAAGGTTAACAAGGATGCTGATGTGAAGATTTTAAATAAATTATGTGGGCAACAGAGCCAAAGAACTCCCTCCATAAGAATGTAATCTTTAACTTCTAATGGCTGCTATTTCGTTGTGTGTGTGTGTGTGTGTGTGTGTGTGTGTGTGTGCGTGTGTGCATGTGTGCAGGTATATATAATAACTCTATGGCTGTCTTGATTTAATTCCTTATAATTTCCTAAAATTACCCAGGATAATTTTATCTGTGAAATTGATAGTCCCTGACCTTCTTATTTTTTGCAGCAAATGAAAATATAGTTTTTTACTCCCTTCCTTTCTTTCTCCTCCTTCTTCCTCTCCCTTCTCCCCTCCATCTCCTCCTCCCCTTTGTCTCCTTCCTTCCCTCCTTCTCCTTCTCTTCCCCTCTTCCTCTTCCTCCTCTCTACCCTACTGCCTCTCTCTCTCTTTCTGAAGCTACTCTTCTAAACATTCTTTTGTAAACTATAAAGGAAAATTCACCTATGATGAGCTATTAAATATAACATACACAGCAGAGAAATCAGATAAATAGTTATTCTTCATAAATTATTAAATGTATGCATGGTTTAAAAGAGTGAATGACTATATGTTCTGTCTTTATTCTGTATTTGGAAGGGGACATGTAACTTAGCAGAGCAGATTCAGGGGGCAAGTTATTACATTATAGGATGGATATTGGTACTATCCTGTCTACAAAGTCATGATTCTCAACTATGATGTACATGGGTTCTCTACATTTTCTTCCTTTATATCATCTTTTCTCCATTTGTCTGATGATTAAACATCTGAGAAAAACATCCACCAATAAAAGAGTAATAAATGAATGAATAACTTGACAATTAATCTGTGTATTATACAAGCTTTCAAATGTTCATGTGCTTGCTTGTACATTAAGAGGTAGCCACTTTGTCTAGAGAATTGTTTGAAAGAGTTTAGAAGCAACATAAAATAATTACAATAGAATTGTGACAGATGATATTGGATGGAAAAAAGTATAACAAGTTTTAAAAAGCAAGGGAGAAAAATCCTGCAAATTTAACATATTGGAGACATTTAATACAAGAGCAAGATCTCTACACTATTTAAAAATCCCTGCAGATTTTAACACATTTCAGTTATAATCAGGAACTTGAATCAATAAAAAAGTGTTTCTTCATTACTCTTTTCAGAAACTATTCTTTAAAAATGAGACAAAATAAGACAGAAATAACAATCCAGTTATCACCTTTGTAAGTCAAAATTTTTCTAGAAATTTTAGACAATATAAAGAGGAAAATGTAATATGGCATAATATTTTAAGTAAAAAATGGCATAATTACTATTTGGAAATAATATGCATTTTTATCAGGAAAATTCAAGTATAATCTATGGAAAAATTGTGATAATAGGTAATAATTCTAAAATGGCTAATTTTGGAAGCAAATAAACAAACTTTCTTTAATTAAATTAATAACCACTTCCAAAATACAATATCCAGACACAATGGAAACAAAAATGAAAATAAGAATAAGATGATCAAGAAGTTTATGGGAGCCATATATCTATAATTTAAAATATAGACAGCATTAAAGGAAGGGAATCCAAGAAACATTAGGGGACATAGTAGAGATACGGATTATGGTCTTTGATGGGAACAATTAACGTACAAAGTTTTCAATTCTATTGGAATTAATAACACTTTCTGTTTAACAGAATCTTAATTTAAATGCTGGAGTTTTTTGTTGTTGTTGAGAACTTTGACAAAAATCTTGAAGTTTATATGGCAGAATAAATATAGTGAAAGTACTAAAGAGTATTGTATGCTGCCATGTCTTGCTATTATTAAAAGCTGTGAAATTAAAATGATCAAAATTTTGAGACAATGATACAGAAATGGACATACAAAATATTACAACAGAAAAGATAACTTAGTGGGTGAACCATGCTTGTGAACTTAGTATGTGATAAAGATAGCAGTTCAACTGAATGAGGAAGGATGGATTATTCAAAAAAATATTAGAACAATGAAGTTGCTTTTGGAAATATAGATCACTCTCTTACTGTTAACACCAAAATAACTTCTACATTTAATAATATGTCAAAATATAAGTGTAATAATTATGGGAGAAAATATAGACATGCCTGTGTTTTAATTTGTAAGGAAGAATTTCACCAGTAGGGCCCCAAGGTCAGAAAGCTTAAATAAAAATACTAATAAATTGGACAAGATAAAAGTTTAAGAAATTTTGTATCATAAAAAGTATTATTAAAAAGTTAAAAGGCTAATGAACAGCTGGGAAATATTCAAAAGAAATGTCAGAAAAAAAGAATTAGTATTGCTCATATGTAAGAGGATCCTTCAGGGGAAGAAGATGCTAAATAGGCTAAAATTATGAATGGACAATTTATTCCAGAAGGAATCAAAAGGGAACCCATTTATTACAGAAGGAACCCATATTTGAAAAATGTGACTAAAGTGTGATAAAGGAGTCCATTTAATCATTCAACAAACATTTGTTAATTGTCTCGGATGTGGCAGGTTCATGTGAGAGGCTAGAGAAGGAACCGGCAGGATTCCGGGGATCCACTCACAAAAGGGAAACAGGTAATAACCTAAGGTAACTTCAGATCGTGGTAGGGGCTATGTATTTTTAAAAAGGGGGTAATCTGATGGAGAGTTGGTGGCGTTGGGGTGGGGGCTCCGTTGGTTGGGGTCCACAGTGAAGACCTCCCTGTGGTGGTGATATATAAGCCAAGACCTGAATTAGGAGAAAGACCAGTCACACAACTATCCCTGGAAGAGATCCCAGGCAGTGGGAGGGGAAACTCTAAAACCTTAAAGAATAGAATGAGGACAGTGTGGGGAAAGTTTAAGAGTGTGGGCCGGTGGGGGGGGGGGGAGGCAAAAGGAAGGAGTTCATAGAGTTACCTATGATATTGCAAAGATTATTAAAATAAATGACAAAACAGGGTGTGTTTAGCAACACCTATGAAAAAACAGACTAAATAATTGCCTATGATTTGCTTCAGCATTTAAACCTCATAAAAAGTTATCCCAGTAAAATTATTGAATTGATTCTCAGAGATTATATACCATATTTTCATCTCAAATTTGATCATAATAGTGGAAAAGTGGAAATATCTGAAATAACCATTAAGGCAGAATTGGTAAATAAATCACACTTTGTACATTTCATAGACAGATTACACAGATGTCATTAAAAATAATGTAAACCTTCACTTACTGAAATGAAGTAGTATTGAATAATAGATTTTATGAACACATATGTCTATACACATAAAATGTTATAAACCAGATTCTTAATAATTGTACTCTGTGAGTCTGTAACCTTTCTAATGTGTTTAATAAAATGTATTATGTTGCTAAAACTCTATGAAATTGACATCAAAACTATTTGTATTTTATACATATTATGAACTTTTAGTATGACCAAGCTTACATTATAGGGAAATGGACTTAGGTAGGAATACCACATTCAAAGCTGTATAATCTCCAGCATTTCTAATATTCCTCAGGTTTTTAAATATTGCCTTTATATCAATGCATCATCATTTCTCAAAGCACATTCAACATGCCAACACCACTGAGCTACTACTTGTAGTTTCCCTCAGAAACCAGTCTGGATAAGCCAGGACTTCACTCCACTAACATCATCTGGCAAGTTCCTCTGGTTCATTTTAGATTGAATTCTAGAATTCCCCACTTCAGAATGTCCTCTTATCCCATTAAAGAGGAATTGGATGCCTTTCCTTGGGTAAGCCCCTGCTTTCCCCTCTAACTTGTGCCTATGTGCCTACTTTTACTGTTAGACCAGGAAGTCCTAGGAGGGGCTGGATGAATCATCTGTTTCCTTAGTTCTTAGCTCTGGCACCAGAACATAGAAGGTGCTAAATATATGCTAGCTGAACTGAATGATTGCCATCATTATATTTATTATGTGTTTATATATGAGATTACTTCTTACTCTTTAAAAACAAAAAGATCAAACAATGTTCAGCATCATGTGCTTAGGGAGTTGCAGTTAAATCAACAATGAGATAGCATTACACACCAAAAAAATGGAAAATACTAAATGCTGGTGAGGAGGTAGACAAGCAGCAATGCTCATTCATTGCTGGTCGAAATGCAAAATGGTGTGGCCATTTTGGAAGACAGTTTCACAGTTTCTTGCAAAGCTAAATATAGTCTTATCATATGATCCAGGAATTGAGCAGTTAGCTATTTTCCTAAATGGGAGAAAACATATGTCCACACACAAACACATGCATGAGTGTTTACAGCAACTTTATTCAGAATTGCCAAAACATGGAAGCAACCAACATGTCCTCCAAAGGTGAATTGATAAACATACTGTGGTACATCCACACAATGGAACTTTATTCAGCAATGAAAGGAAATAAGCTCTCAATTCACAAAAATCATAGAGGAATCTTAAATGTATGTTGTTCCAGGAAGGAAGCCAGTCTGAAAGCTACTTGCTGCAAGATTCTTACTATAGGACATTCTGGAAAGAGGAAAACTATATAGTCAGTAAAAAAAAAAATCAGTGGTTGCCAGAGGGTTGTGGGAGGTGAGGGAGTATATATTCAAGTGATTGAGCTACGACTAGAGAGCTGCAATTCAGATATATTCTGTTAGCAGTGCAATTTGGGTGATGCTATGTGTCAGTTCAGCATACTGGAACCATCTTTCAGAGTGACATTGTCACATATCTGGTCAAATAAATTAATGTTCCCATCTGGATCTGTGCTTTTGGCAGGAACATCAAGTGCTAATGCCACATGACCCCTCCATCATAAACAGAAAATGTGTTATGATTTTGCTCCACCAGGCAACAAAACTGCCTGCTTTCCATTTTCCTGTGTTTTTTTTTTTTGTTTTTTTTTTTTTGTTTTTTTTTTTCCAACAGGGTCATCCTTTGGCCTACGCCTGGCAATCCATAACATATAAAGGGATATGAAATATCACATTTATTTATGGGACCATGTTTGTCCTTTGGTACAGCTTGTATCTAAGAAAAATAATGGTGTATAACATATCAATAACTGTTAGGTAAAATATGTTCCCATATTACAAAAATGCAATGTCTGTAATTTGAAACCCCCACAGATAAACTTAACAGAGAAGGCAGGATCCTAGAGGACACCTTCTAAAGTCAGGTCATTTGCTCCTCCAGGAAAGGACACCCTTCTTGCAGTTTTGCTTTCTGATGTATTCATGGACTTTCCAGTGGTAGGATTATGCATTCATTTTCTTTCCCTCACTAAAGAAAATTCTATGAGGAATGAGAAGCCAACTAGTTGTATCTAACTATCCCCTGCCTCATGTGTATCTGCAGCTTTCTTCAAATTTCTGCTTACTTAATCGTGACAGACTGCAGCCAGCATTTAAAACACTATCTCATCTGAAGGATTTTACCCTTCAGTCTTTCAGTCCTGCTGGTGGTAAAATGGTTTGTGGCAGGTGAGTCACTGGGAGCAAAGCAATGGATGCTTCATAAACACAGTGCTGTCTGCTGAAAAGCCTCAAAAAGCCCACCCACAGAGTGATAAATGACATTTAGGGACCTTTGCAATGGTGTGTGATCATGCTGTTCTCTCTCAAACAGAGCCTAATAAGGAAAATGTTAATGGTGAAGAATGAGAGGATGAAATTGAAGAGAAAAGATTAACAATTAACCCAAGTCAGCTTAAATACCAGGACAATCATTTATATTTCCCAAATATTACATGAGGAATAGAAATTCCTATGGGGGATAAATGATGTACTTTAAAGCACTGGGTGGCACATGGTATTTGCTTAGTAAATATTAGTTTTCTTCTTTATTATAAAATGAACTCCATATTCTTTTTGCATCACTCCAAGAGTAGCAGTGTTTTTGAGAGATTTCTATGTGCATAACACCTGGGAGAAATGGAGCTGAATGAGTCTTCATCCTTTGCTTCAAAGAACTTACATTCTTCTAGGAGTGACCCAAATGCAAACACGTTCGAAAATCAAGCAAAATGAGTGAAAAGTGGAGGTTCAACAGAATTGTGTTGTGAGCCTAGTTATGCGAGATTAATTTGAGTCAATGAGAAAAACTTTGTAAGAGAGATGCAACTTGAGGTTAATTTTGCAGAATGATAAGTCTGATAGAAGCAGAAAAGCTGAGAGAACAATTTGGGTCAAGGTGTAATGGAAAAATTTAGGGTATTATATTTAAGGTACATGGAATAGAGAGGGGGCTGGAATGTTTGTCTCCCCCCTCAAAAAAAAAAATAAAAGACAGGCATGATGTTTCTAGTATTATAAAAGCCTGGAAGGTAAACTATGAAGGGCTAAACTTTGGAGGATAATTAATGCTTAACATTGAGCTATGAAGGTCCAATTTTATTCTGGAATAAAGGGAGACCTAGAAGCAGTTTTTTGTTTGCTTTTTTTCGTTTATTTGTTTAATGAAAGAAGTGATTTCTGTTTGATAGGAAAATTTTATATTCCAAAGTTGTCCACAAAGTATTATACACACACACACAAAAAAAAATAACTAGGAGTGTCTATTAAAATAACTCATTGTGCTGTCATTTACTGTTACAATGCATGTTTGCTATACGCTGAGCTATATGCTTCCAAATTGAGACTTCTAGCCTGGGCCATGAATGTTGTTAATGAGGGAGGTTTGCTCAGTCAGTTGAAGAATATAATATGTAGGAGACTGTAGCATTGTGTCAGGGACAAGCAAGAATTATGAAATGAGTCCACGATGTGGCAGCAAGGAGCCATATGGGAAGCATAAGGCAGGGACAGGGCAGTGGCTGGTCACGGGGACAAAGAAGGTGGAAGTTCAGTGGACACTTGGGTGCTTAGAAGACTCACTTGTCTCTGCTGGACATGGGTGTGAACTACTCCTCCCAGGCCTCCAGCACCATTTAGTAGTGGGAATGGGAATTCTCAGGTCTCACAAGGTATGAGTTGAGTCACTGAGTGGGGCTGAGGAAGCTCATGAGATTCGGGTATTCTACACAGCATCTGTGCTGGGGGTGAGGGCAGAACTCTGGGTAACAGAGGAGAACAAAGCACAATCAGTACCCATTTGAACCCTTACACCCAAGTGAGGTGGTGTGATATGCTTTTACAAAAGGTCCCCTCTCAGACCTACAAGTGAAAGCCCACCCTTGTATACACAACTCAACTTCTTCCTCTTTGTGAACTTTTTCTTTGTCTTTCACACCCTTCCCATGTGCCACCGCATTCTTTCCATAAGGACCCACTTATTTACTCTTAACAATTTAACATAATTAAAAACAACAATAATGTGATTACAGAAAGATGGGGGACTGCGGGATACTGATTACGTGCTTCGACTTGGCGGGCCTGGGCTGGGGGACCTGATCAGCCCCTGGGGAGGGTGGTGGGCACCGGCGACAGCGCCCTCCACAGCCCCCCAGGCCTGGGAAAGTGAGGCCGGAGGCAGGCCCCATTTCCTCACCCAAAATACCACCGTTAGGGGAGGCTTGCTGGAGGGAACCGCCTTTTCCCCACCCCCTTATCTTGCCCGCACACTCCCCGTTGCCAGAGCAACTCCCACCACCGCCAGTGCGCATGCACCGTTGCCAGAGCTACTCCCGCCCGCTGCAGCAGCTTCCGCGTCCTCTCAGAACCAATCCTAGCCTTTCTCCCCTCAGCATTACCATTTAAGGCCCTTACACCCCTACTCCAACCCCGCCCTTCATGCCAGCCTATATAACCTGTGCTCACCCCTGAATAAAGCCCCTTTTGTTCTACCCCCACTGGAGGAAGAGTGTCTTTCCTTTCCCTTCTCGCCGCCCTCCACGCCTTGCACGCCTCCGCCGGGGACTCGGCCAAGTCCCCCGCCTCGCCCTCGCCTCCGGGAAAGAGCCCCCGCCGCCGGTACCCTCAGAGCAGCGCCGAGAGCTGAGGGTTCAGCAACCGGCCACCATCCCCCCAGACGATTTAACTGCGACCGCAGGGGACCTGAAGATAAAGGTATTTTTCTTGGTTTTGTTGTGGTGATTTTGCTTTCATGCCTAACAATGGGAACAAAATAAACAAATGTCCTTATATTTAAAATATTAGATGTTGGTGGGAAAATGGTGAAATGAAAGTTAAATTTCATTACTGGGAAGTTAGTACAGCTTTCATCAAAAATTTGGAAACATGAAATGAGAGAGTAATGAAAAGCTAATAGTTTTTCATTTGTTAATTAGATTTCTATCAATTTTCTTAAAATTAAAGGTGAAAACAATTTTATATTCAAGAATGCTCATCACAGAATTACCTATTAATTAAATCAACAAATATTTATTTAGCCTCTATTATGGGTTAGACAATAGGAATTGGAGATACGTAGTAACCAAAACAGACAAAAATCCATTCTCCTACACATCTTGCATTCTAGCTACAGATTCTGTCAGTGTATAGTGCTGACACGGAGTGTTATGGTGGTATCTATTTTAGATGTCAGAAGAGAGCTTTGCAAAGAGGTGACACTTGAGCAGAGATTGTATGAAATGATGAAGTGTGTCATGAGATATCTGTTAGAAGAGCACTTAAAATAGTAAAAACTGTAAACCTTTCCATTAACGCTAATAACATAATGGTAAAATAAATTTTCGCATTGCCATGTCATCTTAGCTTGCTAAGGAAAGTCATGTTTTGTACCTGTTGACCAAGAATAAGTATAATATCATCCCATTTTACTTTCATAAATGGTCTGCTGTTCACAATAGCATTTATTGTCACCCCTTATGCAAGGAATTCATATATAATAAATTAAGGAGCTCTCTTTCTGTGGGACAAACCTTATTTTCTTACCTGTTGTGTCTTTGGCTTCCCCTTCCATGGAATAAATCTGAGCTTTTACCAAGGTTCAGACTGTATTCTCTTCTTTTCCCGTACATTCTTCATTTGTGACCTCATTCACTTTTTTTTTTTAATTTTTAAATTTGGCTTGCATCTAACAGTTAATTAGTATCCAATAACAGTATGCACTTTTATTGTACACTCATCATTGTAGGGTACTCTGAGGAGTATGGAGGATAAACAGAAGAATAAACATGAATGACCCCTTCTCTCACAATGCATATAGTGTAAAGGAGGAGCTGGATGGATAAATAAGAACTCTTAAGCATTATGGGAAAGTTCTATGTTATACGGAAGAATCCATAGGATCATAGAGCAAATGTTTCTAAATCAGCTGGAGGCTCTCAAAGGAAGTAAGTTTGGCAACATTTGCATTCAGTTTTGAAGGACAAGTCCAGTTAAATAGGTGAGGAAGGAGAAGGTTACCCTATTTCAGGAAGTAGGAGTTGATAAGGTAGAAAGTGCAGAAGAGCTTATGGTGTGTGTTTCCATTTGCCAAAGCTGCTGAAATGCAAAATACCATAAATGGGTTGCCTTTTACAATGGAGGTTTATTAACTTACAATTCATGGTTCTTGGGCCATGGAAATGTCCCAATTCAAGGCATCAACAGGACTCCGAAGAAAGGCTGCTGGCATCTGGGACTCCTCCATCATATGGGAAGGCACATGGGGCTGGCGTCTGCTGGTTCTGCTCTCCTGGATTTCACTGCTTTCAGCTTCTGATTCCAGTGGCTTCCTCTTTGCGTCCTGCGGGTTCTTTCTTAGGTTCTCTGGGACTTTTCTCTCTAAGCTCTCTGGTTTTTCCTGTCCTTTTTTTCTTTTCGTAAAGGACACCAGTACAAGGATTAAGACCCAACTTGAGTGGGCTGGTACACATCTCAATTGAAATAACTTCAGCAAAAGTCCCACCCACAATAGGTCTGCAACCACAAGAACGGATTAAAAGAACATGGCCTTTTCTGGGGGACATAAAAGCTTCAAACCATTACTGTTTAAAAAAGCAAAGGCATGTCTTGCATAACTCAAGTAACAGGTAAAGGGGAATGTCTGCAGTTGAGACTCTAGACTTAGGTAAAGGCAACATAATAAAAGATGTACATGATGACCTCAACTTTTTAATTTTATCCTTTAGGCTCAGGGGAGCTACTAAAAGATTTTAAACTGGAGGATGACATAATCAGAACTTCGTTTAAAAAAAAATCGTATTTTAGCAGGCAGACAAATAAATCACCTTGCTTATTTTTATTGAGATATATTACACATACCATAAAATGTGCCCTTTTTAAGCACACAATCCAGTTGCTTCTAGTATATTCACAAGATTGTGCAACCATTGATACCATCTAATTTCAGCACATTTTCATCTCTCTAAAAAGATATATGACCCCCATTCCCTTTCCCCCTACTGTGTCTATGACTTTAACTATTGTAGACAATGGATAAAAATGGAATCATATAAAATGTGAACTTTCGTGTCTGTCATGTTTTACTTAGCATAATGTTTTCTAGGTTCATCCAAGTTTAGCATCTACCAATGCTTCATTCTATTATTATGGCTGAATAATAATACATTGCATGGATAGATCACATATTATTTATTCATTCATCATTTGATGAACATTGGAATTGTTTCCTTTTTTTGACTTTTATGAATAATGCTGCCATGAACATTTGTGTATAAGTTTTTGTGTATATGTTTTCATTTGTCTTGTGTGAATACCTAGGAATAGAATTGCTGGATCATATGATGACTCTATGTTTAACTTTTTTCTATGATCCACTGCTTGACTGGGTCTTATTCATTCTTGAATGGTTCAGTTGAGTAGTATTTGTACATCAATGTAGAACATTGCATTTATGCCACAATTAAAGTAATTCCCAAACTGTAATACTTTCTACCCCACTATTCTAATTTAGTACTTCTCATCCTCTAACATTTTCATGCTTATTTGTTTATGTTTGCTCATGTTTTACCCAGGTAAAATGTAAGATCCTAAAAGTCAGATTATTGTTTTATTATTATTATTGCTGTTATTGCTATTTATATTATTATTATTATTTGTCTACCAGTGTTTTCAGATACCTATTTCAGTACTTGACACATAAAACATGATAAACACTTATTGAATGAAAGAATCAATCACCATTATTGTTCATTTCTTTAGTTTCACCATGGTTATTTTACCCATTTCAGATATTAAAAACTTTAGATGTTGCTGTCCAAAATATTAGCACTTTATCTAACTTATCTGCTGTGAAAAGACAGGATCTGCATATCTCTTTAGCTTGAAGCCTTTCTTTGTCCATCTCAGTAAAACTTCTAATGACTTAGAAAAGGGCAAAAGTTAGACATCAAGAGGGAGATGAGGCAGAAGACTGAATAATTCACAGCATGGATATTCAACATCTGAATAATGTAGAGTGACTATGTGTAATGTCACACAAAAGGAAAATAAGTTATTTATAATAGCCATCCCTTTGAATGGATTTATTTTAGGTATCTCTGGTGCTATTCTCTGGAGATTAGATGACAGTACAGAATTCGGGAAGATTCTTATCTTGGTCAAGGAGCATAGAAGTCAACTGTGGCCTCCAATATGGCTAAAATAAAAACCCTCTATATTCATGATGCAAGCATCTATTCTGCACCCAGAAGTCAAAGTTCTGACTCGGGTTTTTATTCTGTAAATGAAATTAACTAATTCAAAAACAAAAAATAGTGTTCATGAGATAACTCAGAATGATGGTATGTATCTGAGTTTTGTAATATGGTTTAGGTTCCCCTTCTCTGTTTTCCACTAACCTAGCATTTATAACTCTGTGCTGAAAAACATCTGTTTAATTATAAGCCACCACAGATACATGGCTAGTCTCTATCCATTTTGTTTTTGGAAGACTTAACATTTGAGTTTTGTTTTAAGGGAAAACACATTCAATAGATGATGAAGAAAAGGGGAGTATGCATCACTCTTTCCATAGGCGCTATCAGATTGCACTACTTATTTCATGTTCAAAGTTTGCTGAGGTAGAGGTACTAAGTTAAGTTACATTGGATAAGTACCCCTCCCAGAATAAATTAAAAGGAAAGAATAAACTAAGTGGCTCTAGAGGGATTCAAAATTAAGGGAAAATCTTCTTATTCAACCTACAATTGCTAAATATGTATTGTCTTTTATCTGTAATAGAATATGTGAGGAAAACTAATATATGATGTTGTATAATGACCTTATTCCTGCTTAAGAGGGAATACAATATTTAAACAGCCAAATCCCAACAAGGAAACAAACAGACACCTTTAATTACTGCTGCTAAAGTTATAGAAAGCAAGTGAAGTTTGAGAACAATCAAATTGTAGTTTGGGTGTAAGTAGTGAGGGAATCTTTTTCAAGTGGCAGCTAACCTGAAATGAGTGAGTTGCCCTTTTATAGTAGCCAAGTAAGAAAGAAAGCCATGGGTGCAAGGCATTTGTATAGAAATTTGTTTTGAATGAAAAATAAAGAGAAATTCCTATATTTCAGCAAACATTTGAAAGAATACATGAGAATCATAAAGTCTCCTGTACCTTAGTAGGCATATTGATATTATAGCAAAACTGCACTGCATCTGTATATACAGTAGTATTTACAATTTTTATATCAAAAAGGAAAGAGACGGATGAGAAAATGCATAAGGTTTAGCTAGGAGGGAAGTTGGTCATTGACACAAAGTCCTCCAAGTCTGATGGCTTAGAGAAGGACTCCATGTCACGACTTCCTGGATGGCTGAAGGAAAGGAAAATAGTGTTTCTGAATCAGAAGAGAAGAAATAATTGAGAAGTCAAATGCTATATATCATGAAGGTCATAAAAGCTAGCTTTTGTAGAAAAAAAGTGTGATGTTTGCTGATCATATTCCCATTTAATATGATTATGAAAGAGTTGACATAATCCTGAGTCATTTTTTAAAACTTTATATGAAATTAAAACTTTGTTGAATAAAGAAAACTCTCCAGAACACGCGATCTGATGGACTACATTACATGCAATGAAGCTGAACATGACAGTAGCTTAACATGGAATGTCAAACAAATTAGTCTTTTTCATTATACTAAGCTGTTTATGTAACCGACTTGCAGTAAGAAAAGCATGATATTCAGTATTTTCACCAATCATCTGTGATGAGTTTAAAAATGGTATTTGAAGAAACTGGTAGATTTCTTTAGCATATATTTCAAGTAAATTAGTTACATGTGTACTACTGAAACCTCTTCCAACCTCTTTTGCTTTCCAAATGAAGCCTTAGTGCAAAGGTCAAAGTTGTTGGTCACTTCAAAAGGTTGTCAAACGAATACCAGTCACTGCAAAATTCAGGTAGGTAAATATAAAAGTCTGCTCTACGCATTTCTTCTGTTTTTCACATTAATGACTAAAGCCTGTTTACAGTACTGAAATTCTATCATTCAAGCACTGATGATTAAATTTCAGAAAAAGGAAATCATCCATGTTACTACTATGTTTTAAAAAGAGAAAAAAAGAAAAACAATGATTCATACTCAACTAATATGTGGGGTTTTCCCCACATATCTATAATAAGATATGTGGGGAAAACTCATTTTAGGGGGAAAAAAAAGATGTGCTTTACTTACACAGCAGGAATTATATAATGTAAACACAACATTGGGCCACTCCACAAAGTCTATGAAAAAGGTTCAGATTTGAACAGGGTGTGCATTATTTTCAAATCTGTGTGTGAGTTTATACTGCATCTGCTTGTAGCAATACACAACAAATAAGACAGATGTCTTCCACACAAACCACACATGCAACAAGTGATTGTTAAATATTGAGCATGGCTTGCCTCCCTGACACTAACTCAAAAAAATGTAGGGACATTCAAACTGTTTTTTAAATGCTTATGGAAATCATTAAATGAATGTAAATAATAGTTGAGGAATGATGACAGGAAGTGGTAGTAATGATATAATGCAAGTGGATGAAAAAGAGAATGTGTATAGAACTGTCTGAGATTTGCACGTACATGGAAAGTTTTATCTGTGGACCTTGTCTGAACATTTAGCCAATATAAAGAATAAAAAATATAGTAGCCCAAGTCCATCACACCTAGAGGATCAGATCTGGAAAGCTTACCTTAGAAGTGCAAACTTTAACAATGAAATGTTTTAGCAGGGACATAGGACAATCCTCTATCTTTTTTCTTGTTGAAAAGAAACAAAATGTTCAGCAAATATTTTTTCCTGGCAAAAGTTATCACCCACTCTTTCACATAAACAAAACCGCTCTAGCAGGGGTGGTTGGGGGAGTGGGCAGGGCACAGTGAGAAGCAGCCCTTAGCTATGTATCACCTAATGCAGCAACATGTACCTCCCTTAACTCCTCCCTGTCCACCTGCCTATCCCAGACACCCCCAATGAACCCCTGTAAAGCATTCATGCTTTCTAGGCCTCTGACTGAGGCTGTTGAGAACCACCTCCACTGGAACGAAATTCACACCTAAGGTGCCCTTTCTACAGCACCTTTTTTTCCTCTCCACTGCTGAGCAGCAGCTCGATGCTGTGGAGCAGTTTCTCTAGATCTCCAGGTCACCGGGCTGGGACTGCTGCTGGCACAATGCTGGCTCTGCAGAAAGGCTGCTGGTCCACAATGGCTAGTGGCTGTAGTTCATGCCCAGTAGCTAGATATTTTTAGAATTCTGGTTGTCATCAGGAGAATCAAAAGACTGTGCCTAGGAGTTAGAGTACTTCCTGCCTGCTCCATTTGATTTTGCCCTGTGCAGTCATTAGCCCAGTTTTGTTCACATGCTTGTTTGTTGTAATTGCAGCACAAAGAATTGTTTCTGTCTCCAGTCACCAGCTTGCGCCTGGGAGGAAACATGGGCAAGTGCAGGGTAGTAGGTGAGGAGCGGCCATTCAAATAGCATATTTTGGAGATCCACAGTTTCTGGTGGGGCTCAGCGGGCTGGTGGTAGCATGGTAAGGATCACCTTTACCCTTCATCTGTTCCTTAAGGTCCTTGAAGAAGACACAGAAGAGTTTGATGATGTTCAAGGAAAGAGACACCAAGAATACCACCAGTATGAAGATAATGAAGATGGTTTTCTCTGTGGGTCAAGAGAGGATGTAATTCACCTGATGTGGGCAGGGAGCTGTTTTCCAAGTGTGAACTGCACTCAGGCTGAATCCACAGATGCACCACTGGATCAGCAAGAAGGTTACCTCAAAGACTAACTTGAAAAGGATGCTGATGATGTAGGTCTGCAGCAAGTCCCCTTGTGTTTTTACCTTCCCGGTTTTTTCAATGCCATACTTGAACTTCTTTATTTCAATTCGCTTCACGTGCATCTCCACACTGACACCATCAGTTTGGGCAACTTTTAGTTCCTCTTTCTTGTTCAGTTTCTCTTCTTTTCACATCACGTAGAACACGTGGGCTTGCATGGGTATAGACGCAAAAATGATCTGTAGGACCTAGAAATGCACATGAGAGATTGGGAAGGACTTGCCATAGCAAGCTTTTACAACCAGCTTTTGGGTGTTACAATGAAAGGCTGACTGCTCATAACCCCATGCAGATTCAACCTCTGGCCCCAGTAGCAGGATTCAGAAAATGAAATGGACCGAGAGCCACACCTTCCCTCCAGGTGTGGAATAGGCTTGAACCTTGTAGAGAGTTTGCCTAAGGCCCTCCATTCACCCTTGTTGCCTGGGCACCATTCCTTCATTTAAAGAAGTGAAGCAGGTACACCAAGTGATTGAACTCCTTGGAGGTTGAGGTAAAATGAAAAATTAAGTTCAGGCACTCAGACCTGTCTATTTAAAGTTTAAAAGTCTGCTGCTGCTTGGTACTTTCCTCACTCCTTTTCCCCAATGAAAGAAAAGTGCTGATACCTTGTAAAAGCTCCCTAGTCAGTTTTATTTACTTCTTCAGGCAAGTAACTTTTTAAGACACTGCAAACACAGTGGTGAGGAAACCAAGTCCCTAGCTCATAGAGTTGAATTCTTAACATAAACATAGGCAATAAACAAAGGAGCAAGTGCATTTAAAACCAAACTCTTAGCCTACTTACAGGTGCAAAAAAGGAAAGTAAAAGCAAAGTAAAGGGAGGCTAGCAGGGACACTAGTTTAGGTAAGAATTGACAAAGTCCTTTTCTGCTTCAACATCACCAAAGAGATGCTCTATATATTTCCTTAACTAGGGTCTATAACTAAGATCCTGAGCCAAGTAACCCTGGCTAAAGTTGGTAGTGAATCTGATCACATACTCCTATTATTCTGGTTGATTAAATGATGGTTATTGTTTAAAGTCTGCTGTCCATACTCAATTCTAATTTTAGGAGAACGATTATGTTTGTCCATCATTACAATACTTATTAGCCTAGCACTGAATAGCTGTGGGAATTAAAGAATAAATGAATGAATTGAACAATCTAGGTGTCACAGATGTGGATTATTTCATGATACTCAGGTGGTAATAAATGTCACAATTTTGAAATTAGAAAAAGTAATTCAATGGTTTAGTGCTCCCATGTCACAAGGATAAAAAGAAGTCCACAATCAGACATTTTTCAGGGCCTTCTCACCGTCCCTGGACTTAACATTTTCCAGGAAGTGGAAGGACCCTTTCTTAAGTTGTGAGAATACATTCCTTATGGCCCAGTGCTTTTAAATATTTTTTTTCCTACCTTGGCTATAGAGACTTTCATTTAAGTTCTTGTGGCCTCAGTGCTTAGGGCCCAAGGTTCAGAGTCATTGATGTGGTCATATTGGTCTAGTGTGAATCTAGCATCTTCTAAGAGTTCACTGCTATTCCTCAAAAACATTTTTCTCCTTCCCAGGTTGAAGGGATTGAAGCAATCATATCTGAGTCTGTCCACTTTTTAAACCATGTGCCTCTATCCCTTCTGAGGTAACAGCCCAATGCCATTTAAAGCGCTACAGGTTCAGAACTGATGGCTGTCTCACCACTGATGTATGTGTATATGTATATGTATATGCATATGCATGTTTGTGTACATATTTGTTTTCATATGCATCTTGTACATGTATGTATTATAATATATTCAATTATATATTATATTTATATAATTGTATTTTGTATGTATTTATCTCCCTGACTCTGAAACAAAGAATACAAGAAGAATGGGAGCTTAGGAAAAGAAAGGCTTTTCCTCACTTTCCCATGAGTCCAGGTGGCAGATGGAGAAATGGCAGTGGCACCGTGCAGCAGCATTGCCTTTAGGTGTGCATAGCCAAATTTACATGAACTCATGCAGAAATGGCTAAACTTATTACAAAAGGATGTATCACTTTTGTAATTCAAAGCAAATTTAACAAAGTTAAGGGAAATAAGATACTCCAAAAAATCAATCTGTTACATTAAGTTGACACTGATTAAAAAAATAAAAAACACATGCCATGAGAAAAATTCAAATATGCCTTGTTCTTTGTCTGATGAAATAGTCATGGTAAATTAGAAAGTATAATATGTTTGTGGGTAAGTAGGAAGGGGTTTAATACTATGATTCTTCTTTTTTGTCACATGAGGACAAACATATCACTTCCAAAAAAGATGAGCATATAATTTGGAAATAGGAAAGGGAAATAAATCATTTAAATGTGGTGTCCATTACTGTTGCTGAGCTATTGCACTTTTAGGAACTTTACCTAAGGCAGTAATTTAGCAGTAAACAAAGATGAATGTACAGGATATTCATCTCAGTTTTGTTAAACAAAGCAATGGAAACAAGTTAAATTGCCTTCAATATTGGATGGGTTATATAAATGATGATTATTTAAGTAATACAATGCTCTGCAACCTGTATAAAATTTGATGTATATTTATATACATTGAGTTGGAAAGATACTCAACATATTTTTTTTTAAAGAACAGGTTTAAAACAATATATGGAATAATATTTTTAATATAAAATTACCTGTGGTTGTAAGGGAAAAAAAAAAAAAAAAAGGGAGAATGTGACAAGTGCCAATTCCAGAGAGAGAAATCTAGCAGATTCTGAAAGGGAAACCTTTTAGCATATTACCCAGGTAGCTTTCAACTCTCTCATATGTTGTTTCTGCAACTTTGAAGGCGTTTCTGCAATTAAGTGTTATTGCTTATGCATCCACCAAAATGTTAATGTTTTTGTGGAATTTAAAATGTTAGTTGGTTATTTCCATGTAACTTGTTATGCCAAAATTGAGTGACTCAAAACAACAAACCTTTGTGATCTTATGGTTTCTGTGGGTCGGGACCCAGGAGCATTTTAGCTGGTGGTTCCGGTCCAGGGTCTCTATGGAGCTTGCACTCCAGATAGGAACTGGGCTATAGTCATGTGAAACTTTGCCTGGGGCTGGAGGATACACTTCCAAAGCCGTTCATATGGTTGTTGACTGGAGCCTTCAATTCTCCACTGGCCGTTGGTCAAAGGCCTCAGTTCCTCACCAAGCATGCCTCTCCTTATGACATGGCATTCACCAGACCCCACAGTAAGTCACCCAAAGAGAGAGAGGCCAAGCTTACAGTATCATCACTTCTACTGTATTCTATTGCACAAAGCGTCCCTGCGACAACATGGGAGAGGCCTACACAAAGACAGGAAGTGAGGATCAGTGGGAGCTATCTTGGAAACAACCTACTATCAAGGTCACTGTCCTATTTTCTGTATTGTCTACATATGAATTACATTAATGTTTATAATAAGAGTGTACTATGATACAAACAAGAAATACTGTTTATAAATGATTATCACCAGGTTAAAATATGTCCAAAAAATCCCTAATAATTTCAAATTATCATTTTCAATTTATTGTGTATTCTAGGATAACAGTTATTTTCCCTCAACTCTCTGATGATATTAGCCCATTAATATCATTGTTTAGCTTCCATTGTGGTTATTGGGAAGTCAGTTGTCCTAATTACCATTCTTTAGTATAGATTTTTACTTGTATATTTGATTTTAACATCTTCTAGTGGTCTTTGAGATACTCAGCTTTCATTACAATGAAACAAGGTAGAGATTAATTTTTAAATTATTCATGGATTCATATATGTAATCAATTCTGTACAATTTTCAACCATTATCTCCTCAAATATTTCCTCTATTACATTGTCTCAATTTAATCCTGAAAATTTGAATACATGCATATTTACATCTTCATACTCTTTCCTCCCAACCTTTAATCTTTCATTCATATTATTCATCTACTTGTTTTCCTATGCTGTATTATGAGTAAATCTTTTAAAAATTGATCTTTTCTCTTGTTATGTCTCATCTGCTGCTAAACATACATTATGTCATTTTAAAAATTTCATTTCTTTTTTTTTTTATTTTAAAGAATTCTATTTTAGTATTTTAAACATTTGCCTGGCATTTTTCATGGCCTATTTTTCTTTTCACAATTTTTGACTTCCAATTTATTATATATTTAACCATTTCACATAGCAGTTATTCCACATTGTGTATTTGATAATTTCAATATTTGAATTCTTCAGTAATACTTAAATTTGCTCCTTGTTCTATATTATTTTTTCTTTCAGTCACTCATTATGGCCAATTTCCTAAGGTGTTTGGAGATTTTTTAATTGTGAGCTCACATTTTGCTGATTTTAATCAGTAGGAAACCAGTGGGGATTGAATCACATACCCGACAAAAGACAAGTTCTTAATCTTAATCCATGTTCCTGAAAAAAGAAAGGCTCTATAAGGAAAAGTTCTTTAAAAGGTACAGAAACAGATACTCTATTATATAGCAAACTCACAGAACTACAATTAAACATATATGTAAATACATAAAATAAATGAATTAAACTAAGTTTTTCAAAAAATTGTATTTTAATATAAAACAAAGGCAATTTTATGCTAATTATAAATAGGCATGAAAACTAACTTCATATAAATATTGAAAATAAACACATGGGCACTTCGATTTTTAATTATATGTTATCCTGGAATCTCTGGAAAAAACCCTGCATCAAATATTCTGTAAAAGAGAAAAAGAAAGATTAAATAAATAAATAATTATTTGGTGTGATTCAAGAAACACAAAAAGAACAAATAATCAATATTTGCAATATTAAGAATGAAAAGGAAACCATAAATTAAGATAAAGTAGAGGTACAGTCAATTTGAAAACATGAATAAGAAAATAATCCTTCTGTCACTATATGCCAATATATTTGAAACTCAGAGGAAATTCTAGAACATGTAAACTGTCAAAACTTAAACAAGGAAAAAAAAATAGAAAGCCTGAAAAATACTACAACCATTAAAGAAATTAAATTAGTGGTTAACCTAAATTTCACTGGAAAAGAAAGACAAACAATAAATACATATGGCCAGTAAAAGCATATGAATGAAATATGTTCCACTTCATTGATAAAAAGGAAATGTAAATTAAGAAACATAGGTATGATAGCACACTACAAGACTGGCAAAAATAAGTAATTTTGACAATATCAAATATTGGCTTTGAATATTCATTAAATTGAACCCTGATAATACTGCTGGTGGGATGGTAAATTAATACAGGCATTTTGAAGAACGATTTTGAGGTATATTGTAAAGCTGATCAGATTTGTACATATAAAACAGTGGTATAATTCATCTAAATATCTTGTAGCAAAAGTCATGGTTGCCAGGAGTAAAGAAAAATATTTATAGCAGTATTGCTCATACTATCAAGAAACTACTAACAACCCAATGTGTAGAATATCGTACAGCAATAAAAATGAATGTATTACAACACAGAAAAACAGGGTGAATTTAGAAAATTATTATTGAGCTAAAATAACACATATGACTGTAAACAGTATTATTCCATTCCCATAAATCACAAAATCAAGAACTCATGTCTCACTATGTTTTTTTCTAGTTCCTTCTTATATGTGGAATACTTCCAGATATGTTACATATATTATTTTGCATAGATATATAGATATATAGATATACAAATATGGTTCAATATTTCATAGGGAATAAATCCTTATAATAAAATAGCAAACATCATGTGCTAAAATTGAAGTATGTTTTTAAATGCTAAATGAAACTAAACTTCTCTTACTTCCAGACACACAAAATATCTTAACTGCTTCATAACCACATTTGGGTTTCCAAGTTAAGCTTTCCAACTGATTTAGATAAACTATAACTTTAAAATAGAGATAATCCCAATTGTATTCAAATTATCCCAGAGATTTTTATTGAGTGCATATAAGTTGACACTGAAATCAAAAAAGAAGGTAAAAACAGAAAAATCTCAACTTATTGAATGAACAAATCTCAGCTTATTTTTGAATACTGTACCAGGCACAGTTATAGGTGCTGGAGTTTGGGCAGACAACCAAAGAGACACAAATTATTTGTTTTTATGAAGCTATGACTATAATGGGGGGATATAAACAACAAAAGAATAATTAAATAAGGCAAAACTGATGCACAAACCATAAGTATAATTTTATTAAGGAGGTTTTAGCAGAACAATAAAAGAAAAGTAGACCAAAATTATTCAGTATTTAGGTAGATAATAAAATCATTCAAAATTTAAAAATATGTTAATATAAATCATCATAGTAATAGATCTCAGGAAAACATGATTGCATCTATAGATATTGAAGTGACCTTTGATAAAATTCAACACCTATTATTGACTTAAAAATAACAAAATAGGAATATAAGAATGCCTATCATAATAAAAATACATCCATTTCAGCTGCAAAGCCAACATACACAAAAGGAAAATAACAAAGTACTTTCACTAAAGTTAAAAATATGACGTCCAATATTAACTATCATTTCTCTGAACACTAGCAAACATAATTAGATAAGGGAAAAACATTGTAATTATACAAATCGGAAAGGTGGAATTAAAACTATCACTACTGACAGGTCAAATGATTGTCTACCTGGAAAACTGAATAAAATCAACCAAAAAATCATTCCAACCAATTAGATAATCCAATGAAGTAGTGGAGTACAAAATAGATGTAAATAAATGGGTAGATTTCATTTTACAGCAACAGTAACCAATTAGAAATTATACAGGAAAAGAGATACTTTTAAGTTCTCAAACATGAGACAAACTATACAGAAATACACTTTAAAAGGCTAAATGTTCTTGAAAGATAGAAAAGAATGCTTCAATAAGTGGAAGACATATTATAGTTTTGGATGAGAACATTAAACATTGCAAATAAGTCAAATTGTCCTAAGTTTAACTGTAAATTAAACTTTAGTCCATAAAATACCAATAATTTTTGTTTTGTGTCTGCATTTCTTGCCACAAGATTATAAACAAGACGTTTATAATCTTTTTTTAGTAAAAAAAAATAATCAAGAAGAGTCTGGAAAAGTATGAATAAAAATAGTGATGAGTAGAGACTATATCAGATATTAAAATTCTTATACATCCATTGTCATTAAAATAGCAATGTCCTGTTGTATGAGTATAATGCACACTAAGTAATTATAATGGAAAGCCTAGAAATAGACCCAAATCCATATGAGATATGACCCATATCCATAGTTAATTGAGACAATTGTAAAATCTGAAATAATTGGGAGAAATGTTGACTATTCTATAAAAACATATTAGCATGGCTCAGTAAAAACTTGTAAAACAAAACAGAAACACAAAAGATTGTACCTATACTTCAAACCTTAACCAGGAAATATTCCACATGGAACAATGATTTAAATGTACAGCATAAATCTTAAAATAATAGAACAAATAATGGAAGACTAATGCATAACTTCTGAAATGGCAAGACCTTTCATACTATGAAAAAAAAAAATCAAGGATTCAACTTCTAAAACTAACCACATTAATTGTTTTTAAATGATTATGAGATATTTGATATATCAAACACCTGGAATTTATATCACAGTAGAGGTTACTTTCCTTAATATAGAAAAGAGCTACCAAGAAAAGAATAACAACCCAATAAAAAATAATGTTCAAGGTATATGACCAGATAGTTTACTAATAAAACAATGGAAACGTATTTTCAACATATTAAAAATTCTCAACCTCAGTCAAATGCAAATTCAAACTACACCGAGATGGCAGTTTTTCTACATATCAGATGGATAGAGATAAAAAATAAAGTTTGGTAATGTACAGCATTGGCCATTGTGGTGGGAAGTATTGGTGGAAATAGAAATTGATACAAATATCATGGAGAACAAATTGGAAATTACATCAAATTAACAAATGAGCAAATGCTTTAGGCAACAATTCTACCTCTAGAAATTAATGCTGCAGGTATATTTGCACATTTTTGAATTCCTGTATGTACGACAGTATTCATTACAGCATTATTTTGATAACAAAATACTAGAAACAATATAAAGGTCCATCTGTAGGGTTTAATTTAATAAATCATGGTGGATCTATATGATGCAATTCAAAGAAACATAAGGAAGCGCTTATGTACTTCTCAATGAAGAGATCCTTAATATTTCTGTAGTAAAAGTGTAAGGTGTAGGGGACTGTCAATAGTGACATAGTAAATATTTATTTGTTTATTTGTAAATACATAAAATATCTTCAGAAAAATACACAAGAAACTAATAACACTGATTGGTTTCCAGTGGGGAAGGAAATTCGGATTTGGGGGACAAGGTTGTGAGAGTAAATTTTTTCACTTTATGTATTTTCATAATTTTTATTTTTAAAACTTAGGAATATATTACCTAAAAAATGAAAGGAAAACTCCAATAATTTTCCCCAGAAGTATAACAATAGTCATAATAATAGTAGTAGTAATAATAATAATAACAATAAAAATAACAAAATCCTCAAAGAACATGAGGAAACTTGGCTCAGCTGATAGTCCCACTGATCCATTGCACCCAGTCAGGACTAAGCCCAGCGCTGTCTGATTTTCTGAATCTACGGGGTGTGCTTTTTATAACTCCAATGTTCCATGGACCACAGCATGGGCACCCAGAACTGTGGGATTCCTGGGACACTTCCAACTCTCACTTTCTATCGATCATGATTTTGAAAGGGCTGCTCAGCTGAGCAGTAAGCTGATTATTTAATATCATTATTTTCCTAGTCATGCACAGTAAACTAAAATGACTTTTTAATAAGATAGTCCCTGTTGCCAGAAAATTGGGTATTTTAGGGGATTTTTCATAACATGCATTTACTATAATTGATAGAGCAGAACAGCACTTTTAATATGCTTTCTCTGTATGGAAAAATATGCATTTGTACAAATAAGTGTTTACAAGCCTAGGATTGAACATGAGTCTAAAGTATATATTATTCATTATAAAGTCCCCTTGAAATCTGGCTAGGGGAAAAACAAAACAGGTTTAAATGGGACCATATTTAATTTTAAATCAGTGACATAAAGTTTTTTCTCCTTGAAAACATGTTGTTACTTGCCAAATGCAGACTGAAAAGTTAGAGCAGAAAGGGTCTTTTTCTTTGCTTTTCACAGGAAGGCATTTCAATATTTGATATTAAGGATTTTGAAGCACTAGGGTCAAAAGAGCACATAAATTACCTTTCGTTTTATGAGAATTTAAGAGCAGAGTGAATGGTACAGTAACTGTGCTAGAAAGTATAGGTGTTCTGCTATTTGGGGGCAGACTAAGGAAAGGATTATAGCATCATGAAATTGAAGAACTAGAAACAAATATGTAGCAATTCCTCCCTTTAGCCTTCCATCTAATTTCAGAAAATATTAACAGTCACTGATGCCAGAAAAGTCTCGATGCTCAAATGGATCCATGCTAGTACATTTGATGTGGTGGTTTGAAGCTGTATGTAGCCCAGAAAAACATGTTCTTAAATCTAATCCTTTCCTGTATGTGTTAACCCATCTTAAGTAGGACCTTTTGATGGGGTTACTTCAGTTAAGGTGTGACCCACCTTGATCAGAATGGCACTTAATCTTATTACTGGAGTCCTTTAAAAATGGAATGAAATTCAGACACAGAAAAAGCAAGCTAACGAGGGAGTAACCAGAACTGAACATAAACGGAACCTGGAAGAGAAGAAACAGAGCCGGAGATGGCGCCATGTTCCTGGCCATGTGACAAGCCAGGTCCAGAGCACCAGTCTTTGAGAAGAAAACATCACCTTGATGAAGACTTGATTTGGACTTTTTCCCAGCCTCAAACCGTGAGTGACTGAATTCCCATTGTTTAACCTGACCCATTTAATGGTATTTGCTTGAGTAGCCCAAGACACTAAAACAGATTATGGTACTGGAAGTGGGGTGCTGCTATTGCAAATATAGAATATGTAGGAATGGCTTTGGGATTGGGAAATGGGTAGAATCTGGAAGAATTGTGAGGTGCTTGCAGAGAACACCTAGATTTCTTTGAACAGACTGTTGGTACAAATGGATGCTAAAGGTACTTCCAAGGATGCCTTAGAAAGAAATATGGAATGTGTTATTTGAAACTGGAGGAAAGGCTATCCTTGTTTTGAAGAGGCAGAGTTCTGATACCAGATGGAAGGCAGAACTTGAAGGTGATGAACTTCGATATTTAGCTGAGGAGATGTCTAAGATAAATGTGGAAAGTGCAGCCTGGTTTCTCCTTGCAGCTTGTAGTAAGATGGGAGAGGAAAGGGATAAGCTGAGAACTGAGCTTCTGGACACAAAGAAACCAGAATATTATGGTTTGGAAATTTCTGAACTTCTAGAAAGTGAGTCCCCAAAGTATAGTGCTCCATGGGAGGGTTTAACTGAACCAACCCTGTGTGTGGAAAGGTGAGTCTAAACCAGCACTTAGTGGGGCAGGCCACCCACCCTGTTATTCAGGAAGAGTGCTGCTACCCCAAAGCTTAGAGCTGGTGGGGCTTCTGCTCCAGGGAGTGTAGAGTCTGGCGGCCACCCCAGTGCTTGGAGAGAGTGGAGTCTTCACCCATGTTTGGGAGAACACAGCCTCTGTGCAAGCACTTGGAAAGGGTTGAGCTGCTGCTTCATCAGGCCCAGCAGACAAAACATTGTTCCAGATGATTCTCAGACCTTGAAATCTAATGGAGTTTGCCCTGCTTCTTTTGGATTTGTTCAGTACCCATTTCTCTGCTTTCCTTCCAATTTCTCCGTATGGGAATACAAATGTTTATCCTATGCCTATCCCTATATTGTATATTGGAAGGAGATAACCTGTTTTCTAGGTTTCACATGTGCACAGGCAGAGGGGAAATGTGCCCTAGGATAGACCATACCCATAACTGATATTGATGGGGCTTTGCACTCAGCATTGTTTCTGAAATGACTTAAGGCTTTTGGGGTATTGTGATGGAATGAATATATTTTGCATGTAGAAAGAACATGCCTTTTGGGGGTCCAGAGGATGGAGTGTGGTTGTTTGAAGCTGTATGTACCCCAGAAAAACATATTGTTAAGTCTAATCCATTTCTGTTGCTGTGAACCCATTATAGATAGGACCTTTTGATGAGGTTTCTTCAGTTCAGGTATGGCCCATTTCAATCAGGATAGGTTTTAATCCCATTACTGAAGTCCTTCATAACTGGAATAAAATTCACACATGGAGAGAAAAAAGCCACAGAGGGAGCAGCCAGAACTGAACATACACAGAACCTGGAAGAGATATTTCAGGACATTTGTTTTTCCCATTGTTTTGCCTTATTTTGTTTGGAAATGTTTTCTTTTTTTATTTGATAAATAATTTTAAGATAAAAAAATGAGTGAGCACACTCATGTATAGGTTACTGTTTGCTTTCAATCTTGGAGCTGGCTCTTATGAGCATAGTGTTCTGAAACGTAAAGGACCCTAGAAATCACCTAATCAACACCTCTCCTTTTATAAGGAAAAAACTCACACTCATCATAAGGAATTGTCCCAAGCGTCCGGTCACTGAGTTGAACAAAGATCTAGGATCCAGATGTCTTCATTCCCAGGTTGTTTACTCACTCTCTCCACAGCAGAGATTTTTGCAGACTGGGCTCCATCAAAATGGCACCAAAATGCATTGAGGGTTGGCAAGGGGACAGAGATCAAGCAGTTTGGTTTTCCAAAATTGCTCTCACCCATCCCCTCTTCAAATATTAAAAAAAAAAAAATAGCTTTATTTTTTACCTGTTTACATAGTGAAATAATTTATTTGAAAGTAGAATACTAGGGCTGATTTTTAAAAAAATAGAATTCTCAATGACCTTGTATTAGATTGAACCATAAGAAATTGCTGATAGTCAGCCTGCCAAAGAGGAAAAAACAAACAAACAAACAAAAAACAATGTTATATGGTTCAACCTAAATATTTATTTCAGAGTCTTGAAATTTAGGTGTAAAATGCTTTGACATTCTCAAATCTCTACAGTTCCCTTCTTTAGTGATTTAATTTTACCCTAGTCTCCTCACTAGCTTGATTCTCTATTAATTTACTAGTTCTTTCCTTCCTGCTCAATATCCCCGATGTCAGGATATGGCTTCAATTGCTGTGTGCATAGAGATTGTGCTCAACAGTTTACTCTGGGACTGAAGACCTTGTCTATATTCCCTACTATTCCATCAAATATACACATTGGGATTGAAAGAACCCCTTGCCATACCCTCAAAGCATCTTGGCATCCTCTCAATATTGCATTTCAGCTGCCATTGAATATCTCCCTTTCCCTTCTCATCAAGCCTTTTAAAAGCCTAGCTTAGCTCACTGCCTTCACTCTTTCTTTGTGAATTTTCTCCACAGTCCACACTGTCTCATTCCTCTCCACATATCTCTACAGAGACTGCTTTCTAAACCTACCAAGTGCTCTGTTGGTTCCAAATTCAGCAGCAAATCTGAAGTCCTTACTTGGCCACCCCTCCCTGAAGCAGCTTGTGATTTAAGGCTCTGGAATAAAGCGGGAGAGAGTACGCATTCTGTGAATATGCTTGTGTGGGCAGAAGTCCCAGCTGTCACTTACTAGGAGTGTAGCTTGGGCAAATTATTCAGCTTTTCTCTGCCTCAGCATCCTCTTGTGCAAACTGTGAATAATGATTCCTGAATCATAGGGTGGATGTAAGGCCTGCAATATATAAGAGATTCTTAACGGCATCATCTACCTTTCTCTTCTGTAGCACCTTCTCTCCTGGTCCTCCTTTATGACAACAGCTCTGTAATGTCCATTTGTGGCCTTCTGCATATCCTCATGCATTTCTCTTCCTTTAAGGCAGTGTCCTGCAGGACTCTGTTTTTGATGTCTTCTCTTCCCTTTTCACCTATTCTCCTCAGGTCAGTTATCTTACTCAATCAGGATGAGGTGCAGAGAAAGGTGACTTTTGTAAAACCGTGTTTCCCACCTCCCTCCATTATTTTGCTCCCAGATTCTCTTTCTCAGCAAATGGAGCCAGAGCCCACCCAGGCACCTAAGCTAAAATTTTGAGGGTCGTTCTTGATTCTCCCTCTTTTTCTCAACATGATTCATATTTCTCAGCCCTTCTCTGCGTCTATCACACTTTATACATAATTCAAAGTTTGCCTCAAATATATTTCATTATAATTATGCAATTCTGTATATGTCTGCCCATCCAAACTGTGAGAATGTTGAGCCTAGGAACCAACTCATAGTTATATTTATATCCCAGGATTTAGTTTAATCCCTGACACATAGTATGCATTTGTTCATTTTATAAACTTTTATTAGATGCCAAATATGTATCAAGTGTTATATTAGGGGCAGGACAAACAGTGATAAAACAGAATTATTGTCTACTGAAGTTTCAGAGAGGACAAACAAAAATACTAAAAAAGAAAGAAAAGAAAAAGAAAAGGAAATTGCAAGAGAAGTGACATTTACAATAGAATAATACATAAGAATTTTTAAGAAGACAAGAAAATTGCTCTCTGAAAAGTGCTTTTTGGTGTTTGGAACAGACAACTTTAAGATTCTAGGATTAAGTCCAGAACTATGTACAAGTGTCAGGAAAATAGCCCCAATGTGACATCCTAGCTAGACTGTTGGCCATGCAATGAAACACAACAAGGGATTTTATTTCAACCCACTCACACCTAACAGTCCTGGAGATTCTATCCCAATGCTTTGACTTCTGAAATGTGGGACTTTAGGAAAGTTACTGCATTTTTCTGTCCATAAATTTTCTTTTTCCTCTATGAAATACAGAGTAGTAAGTGGGTAAAGATTCAAAAAGGTAATGAATACATTGTTAACTTACAAAATGGGGAATAAATGTTAAAAATGATAAATGATATAAGATGGTCTTTGTTTAGATAATACAATAACTTTCAAGTTCCTAAAGCAGAAATTCTGGCTCATACAATAGATTTGGAATATCCCTGAGCCAGCTTTTCTTCCTTTGCCCAAAAAGAAATAAAAACTCAGTACAGGGAAAATGAAGACAGACAGACAGGGGAGATATGGAGTCAGACAACCTTGTAGAGGTCTGCAGATGGATCCCATGTTCTGCCCCAGAATTTAGCTCCAAAGGGTGGGGAAAGACAATGAGATCCCTGGATAAGGTTGGAGATCTGAGAAGGCCAATGTCATTTTGCCATCTGCAGTTCATACAGAGGTGTCCTTAATATCACAGCCTGGAGTGACAGATGATGTATAAGGCTTCCTTGGCGAGCCAAGGCAAAGAGCAGCTGCATTTGGCATCCTGCGTACCCAGAAGAAAGCATGACAGCAGTTGGCTTTCCCACGTCTTTGGGGAGGGGGCAAAAAATTAGCTGAGAGACGGAGTCGGTAGCCCTTCTGGGCTGCAGAACAAGGAGGTCCTGTGATCAGGACAAGGAGATCCTGCTGAGAATGTCAGCCTGCATTCTGAAACCAGGAAACAGATGGGAACACAGATGTCTCAGGTGACGCTCACATGCATAGATGCAAAAGAGAGGCAACCAGACATGACTGTTGGCTCAGCCTGAGCTGGACAGAGAAGGATGCCGGCTGCAGGTGGATGCATACCCTCCCTCATGCCACCTGCTACCGGACCCCTCCCCACATCCACTCAGGGGTTTACATGAAATCTTCACTACCACAGAAAAGGGAGAACACTCAGAATGGAGTTTTTCTTTAAATAGTTGTCCAAACTGAAGATAAAAAAAAGTTGAAACTTAATACATGAAAATTATGGATCTGACATCCCTGCGTTTGACATTCTTAGAAATTTGTCCCCTATGGGGATTTGGTGATTATGGGATATAACTAAGTCTGGAAAATTAGGAAGACTTTTACCTGTTGAGTCTTATTGAAGTTAGGATCTGCCAGTGATTTTTCCAGGTAATAAGTTAGAAGTCTGAAATCTTGGAGAACCAAGGCAAGGCCTTTCCCCCTATACACAACTTTGTAAAGGGACTGCTTGTCTATTTCAGTGATTTTCAGAGACTGTTTCCAATTTTTCTTGCAGGGAGAATTTCCATTTGATGTGATATTTTCATAATAGCTGGGCTTATTACATAAATAAATTGCTTGAAGATTTCTAAAAATGACACCTAAACACACACACCCACACACATACCCACACACCCACACACACAGACACACATGCACACACACCTGAAATCTAAGAATCTCAGAGCACGGCATGAACTTAGAGATCAATTCCAACTTACTTACTTTGCAGAGAATGAAACTGGATTCCAGGAGGCAACTGAATGGCTGGAGAACATCAAGTGGATCTGTCCAGGGCCAGATTCAGATCCCTAATCAATTGAACTGTGGTTCACTTTTCCCTGCAACACAGGTAGCTTCAGAGAAGGATCTAACTCAGATCGTTGCAACTAAGAGTTTTCCCGCTACAACAAGATAGACATGTAGAAGATAGTAACCTCCCCCCAGTAGACTTAAATTTAGACTATATTTGCATAATGCTGTGGGCACTGTGTGCGCAATGTAAGTTATAAACAGAAAATGAAGACTTTGGAGGAAAGCCAATGCATCCAAGTCAGTTCTCAGCTCATTAGGCTCTATGCCCCAAACTGTTAGGTATGGCAATATTCATCTGTGGCTTAAATGACACATTCATCCATGATCTAATGGTTAAACTGTAAAGGACTATTACCATTCCCTTTTCACAGATGCAGAAAGAGAAGTTGAGGGAGATTAAGTCACATACTAATAAGTGGCAGAGCCAGGACTTGAGTCTAAGTCTAGAGATTTAAGTTTCCTTGGACCTGTCTCCCCAGCAGTGTTCTGTCTGGGAAGCTTCATGCAAGGCTGTCGAGGAATCATATGAGTGTAATTAATGAGTTTGCGTTGATATAATGGCGTGATCATAGGATTTGGATTTTGAAATCTTGGTGTTAATACTTACTTCCTGTGTGACCATGGCAAGATATATAACCTCTCAGAGAGTAATTTGCTAATTCATTAATTTATCCAGCTTTTACTATGTGCTTACTTTATGCAAGGCAATAAAGATGTGTATACAGAGAAGGAAAATAATAACTTTCCAAGAGTTCCCTGTTTCTCATGGGTTGAATGGGTCAAATAATCATTGTCATGCTTACCTCAGAGATCTGTTGCATGAACAGAATGAGATATTGTAAATGCTTCATAAAATACAATATGATTTATGAATGTAAGGGATAATTATGAGTGTTCATCACCCGGGGGCAGAGATGAGCATCCTGCATGTTTTCCTTATTTGCTAACCCTTGTTTCTCTATATCACTGAGAATACATCAAGTGCTCCAAGAAACAAGTTAAATTGGAACTAAAATTGTCTTAAGAAAACACAAAATAGGTCATTGCTTCTCAATGTACTTAATGAAGTAAAAGCTACCCTCTTGTCTAAAATGTATTAAAGCATTACTCCAGAAGCCTCCAGAAAAAAAAAATATGGATCTCTTACCTGGGGGGGCATATGAGTTCAATACAGGAAGCAGAAGCCACTCAAGTACTTTACCAGGAAGTGATTCAATACATGGAATTTGGTGCTTACAAACTGGAAAGTCTAAGAGAGCAAGTCATACCACCATATCCCAGCGAATAGTCAAGACAGTAGCCTTGCAAGGTGATTCTCAAACAAAACAAGCAGGAGATTTCATTGTAAGATGAGTCATTAAATCTCTCCCCCATCAGAGATTCATACTCTCTAGTCTGTGGATTGGCAAACTGCCACCTCTTTTGGTACATAAATTTTCACTGGAACACAGCCATGTCGAGTTCTTTATATATCATTCTCATTACAACAACAGAGTTGTGTCATGACAAATCATGGCCCAGAAAGCCCGAAACATATTCTAATCATGACACATTCACTTTACCACCACAGAGTTGTGTCTTTGTGACAAATCGTGGCCCACAAAGCCTAAAACATATTCTATCTGGCCCTTTAAAGAAAAAGTTTGCCAAGTGCTGCTCAAGGGTTTGCCACAGCCAAAAGTATATTTGGAAAAATCAGTTTAAATAGTTTTAACATTAATTTCTAATATGTGTACATGTATTCCCTTCCTCTCTTCTTTTTGTAGCATCTGCTGATGTCTTACAGGACACATCTTGGGAAATCCCACTCCAAACTATGGTGCTAACACCAGGAAATCAGCCTACTTTCTCAGAATTAAATGTACATCAAAACTGGATTTCTCTCTAATTCTACATTAAAATTAAAAACGTAGAGCAAAAATTCAGTTGTCCCTGAACATAAAGCACAGTTGTGCTTGAGGAACTGGAAAATTCCATTAAAATCACAGTGGCCTAGGACAGTTTAGAACATCTTCAATTCAATAAATCCTACTATGTTTATAACTCAGAAATTTATGAAAATCCTTTTTAAGTTCAGAATATTCCAGAAATTAAAAGCCACTGGACTCCAGAAATGTCTTAGTAGTTGGAAAACATCTGACACTATTTTAAAAATTCAAGAAAGAATTTGGAAGTTCAGAAAGGTATGGGTAATTCAAACATGTTGCAAAATTTTCCCCAGTCCTCAATTAAAACAAAACGAAACAAAACAAAACAAAGCAACACTGAAATTAATTAGAAAGTAGAACAATACCTAACAAAGAAGTAGCTTTGAAGTTAACAATATGTAACAAGATTGAAGTCCTGATTGATCACAATTACTAACGGACCATTGCAACAGTGGAGCAAAACCTTTTATCAAACCTTCATTGATATCCCTGATTGGAGGACTCTATCCAGGAGACAGTTGGAGCTCTGTCAACATTTTTATTTATCTCACTTTCACTTGCAAATTTACTAACTAAAGATAAACCAAACTGATGGGTTAAGATGACTTTGTTCTGATTAATTTTACAGTAATTCCGAGAGCTTCAGTTTTAAATGAATTGTTTGAATACTAAATTATGCAGCTTTATGATCCAGGAGATAAGCAGTGGCTGTAAGGACGCCTCTGAGACTTAAAAGAGATAGCATTAGAAGCTCGTTATTGCTGGCACATTTAACATGGTTAAAGCAGGGGAAAATAGCCATTAAGTTAATGTAATAGTTAAACTGCATTAATTTGAAAAACTGCCCAGTGAAATGCTTACAGCAGAAGATGTTTTTTTCCCCCTATGTGGAGATGTTCTTAAAAAATAAAAAAATAAATGAGATAGCATTTCAGTATTATCTCCCCCTGCCCCCACATCAAGTCATCAATTTGAAATTCTAGGCTTTTTCCATTGCAGATGTGCTGAGAAATACTATCAGCCCTTCCGTTTCATAAAGAACAGAGGAGAAATTGGATTTATTTGTGGTAAATGATCCTTGAGGAACTAAGTTGAACAAGATGGTCACCTCAAAGAGAAGAAAAGTATCCCCAGCATACTAAGGGGAAATTCACAGGGAACCTTCAGGGCTTGATTTGAGAGTTTGAATCTCAGGGAACAACAGGGGCTTTTTAATTCCCTGCAATCTGGGTATTTTTCTGAGAAGTCAATGAAAATTGGGTTGAAAAATACTCATTGATAATTCCCAAGCAATCACATGGAATGGCATATATTTTTTTAGTTCACTCTCTGCTACAAGCTTTTGTCAAATAAGTCCTTTCCATTAGCTTTCATGTTAGTGCACTTTCCTGCTTCAACCATTTTCGACTGTTCCTTCTTGCTATTATCCTGATTTTGTTTTTTTTGTTTGTTTGTTTGTTTGTTTGTTTCTTGCTTGTCTCAAACAGTATCCACTGGTTACTTAGTCAGCACTTCTTTGAGATGTGGCAATGTTTGCTTAGCAAACAGTAAAATGATGAACCTACTCTACTTATTATTATTGCTATTTTGCTTGATAATTATGGTAAAGGGTGTATTTGATCACCGAACTTCAACTATGTTCTTAAAGTGGAAGACTCCCTTATTTTTATCTATGGACTTATTAAGATCAGGATATCACTCATCATCTACTTCACCCCAGAATCTCAACCTAGATACCTTACCAAAAATCAAATGCTCTAAAAGCGTAATGAATGAAGAAATTAAAAAAAGGATGAAAGCTTATTTTCATAACATTTCCATCTTCAGTTTATTCCTACCAAGTCTCTCTTTCAGGCACTACCACTATTATTTTCTCAGTCAAATATATCTATATATGGAATCATATTTTATTCCTCTTTTCTTCTTCCCTTTTGAAGGTTCTCTCAATTATGAAGATGTGCTGGTAGAATGCTGCTTAAAAGATTAAGTGTGGTAGTATTGTCTGATGGTCTTTCAACCAAGAAACATCACACTTTAAGGCCCAAGGCAAGATGTACTTTAAACTATGAATATGTGTGTAAAAGCTTTATTGACACTAGCCAGGGATAACAAACCAGAGTTCAGGTAGATTTCTGCTAACCACAAGGAGTTTGAGGTTGGATTATGAAATACATCTCTAGGCTACATCCACCCAACCTTTTGGCCCGAGACAGCATGACTGGTGAGGACAGACCTGGCGAAGCGCTGTAGCTCAGCTCCCTTCCTGCCCCTAGGTTAGAGACACTGATACTGTGCCTACTAGATGCTGAGGAACAATCATCTCAGAGTGTAAGAATGCTTCTCTAACTTACTAGATGGGAAGACACCTGCTGCTCCTTTCTCTCCTCATTATGCCCTATTTTTTTTGCATCCATTCATAAATTCAAGTCTCATTGCATAAAATGTCTTGGCTATACATATATGGGTCCTGTATCCTAGAGAGAGTTGATCTTTTTGATATATATAGAAAAAGTCCCAGTCCTGTTCATGCAGTGGAAAACTGTATTTAACATCCTATGCCTGAACAATAGACACACATTACAAGTTGCTTCAGGTTCTCTACAGGGTCTCAAATTTTAGATAAACCTTGAGAAACTCATTAAAATGCTCAGTCGCTGGTCTATCCCCTGTGCCTGTAATTCTGAAACTCTGTAGTGGTGCTTCCGAACTAGAATCTTAAATTTCACATAATTTGTATGTTGGCAGTCAGCAAATGTTTATTTGAGTTATACCTTAAGAATAAATTCCACTCCAATACAGAGAAGAACAGGATACATTTATCATAGGCAGCAGGATCACTGTTTTACTCTCCCAGTTTCATCGATGTGGGATGATGCGCTATTGTCTAAGTGAATAATGGTGGAGTTAAGTGTGTGGTAACCAACAATGCAACTTGTTCAAAATGAGTCACTTTTGAGATTTAGCGTGGGTGCAAAATACATATTTCCATGCATTTATTGATTAATTGATTAAATATTTATTTTATTGGTTGACATAAAATATTTCTATTCAAAAATGTTTTAAATATGAAATAATTTCCAAATATAAGAGAATACAAATCTGTTTATAATGTCCACATACATTAAAACATGTTATATTTAATACCTGATTAAAAAGAATATAAACATGTGGTCCAATTCTTGGTATGCATCCATTACTTTAATCAGTTTCTTAGCCCTATCTGTCTCTAAAACTGTCATTGCTATTTTTCTGAAAAATGTGTTTTATTCAATATGATTTCATTATTTTAAAATTTTTCATAAAGCTGCCTTTATGCTCAAAGTTGTATTTTATGGTTAATACATAATATCAAATATGAATGTATGGTCAAAGTATCATCTTTTTTTCAGAGTTCATTTATTTGAGAGATATTTTAATATGAAAAAAAAGCCTAGTTAATTAAGTTGTGCCTATATTATTTTGCTTCACTAAATTTACCTGCAGTAAAATCATAAGCCTTCTGAATTCCCTTCAATTCTGGTGAAGGATATACATTCATCCAATTAATATAGCAACTTCATCAAAACATTCTTCCCTGAGTTGAGATATCAACAGTGATATTATTTAATATCAAACTTAAATATTGAACTTTCAGAATTTATTTTGTTCAGTCTTCCATGCTGTTGCAAAAATAAATTTAAGGTTTTCTGACTTGCTAGGTAACAATTGGCTGAAAGCTTCAAAAGCTTTTTCTAAGTTCCACTTATTCAATACTGTGATAAAAATTTGGAATTGATTTTGAAAAAAAAATGCAGCTATAATTTAGAGGATTTATTTTAAAAATCTCTGCATTAATCTTAGGATATTTAGATTGATTTATAAAGATCTTCAAGGATTAAAACATTTCTATGATCAGATTGAAGATGGGCAGCAGAAAGAAAGCACATATTACCATGTTTAAGTATATATCTGTTTAATTCAACACCTGTTACATGAAAAAAATTTTGCAGTAAAATTAATCTGGATGTGTATATATAAAGATATTTGTACCTTTGAGAAGTACAGTTTCTATTCCAATTTGTAGATTATTGTGTGTTTAGATGTAATTATAACTTTTAGGCATACCAAAAATAATTCCAACTGCATTTATATCTCACCAGCATCAGAATTAAGCAAGAACATTGTTCTACTAAGATGCTGGGCCAATCAAAATTTATACTAATATTAGCACCGTGAAAACAAATAATGTTGTTTTCAATGCTGACTTTTTAACAGAAATTACAGTAGAATTCACAAAAATGTCAAATATTGATCTTTAACAACAAGTATTTCAAAAGCTTTAATTTGATTCCTTGATATAGATGAAACCCATTGGACTGTTACTGGAATTCTATTTGAAACCTTTGAACACAGTTTTCTTAAAATAATTACCAATTTTTGAAGCAGGTGCTACTGCTTTTTCAGCCTGTTTCTTCTGATCTTCAGGTGAGCAGTGATATCACCATGAACCCATGGTGGATGGTAAATTTTGATAGGTATTTTGTGTAAATTATTGATTTCATTGTTAGCTCTTTCAAGAAATGAAAATTTAGAACTTACTTTTTCGTTAAACATGGACTTTTATTGTTCCCACTCATTGAGGCCCAAAAAGCTTATTGAAAAAATAAAACATGTATTACCATAATTCACAAATTCAATAATATTATTAGACTTACATCATGTAATAAGGGAATAAAACCGCTCTAGCAGACCATTCAGCTCTCTTTGCTCTGTGGAAGAGATTCTCAGCCTTTATTTTTGTCACATATTTCACATACAGTAACTTGTGACTTCACCCATTTCCTATAGAATCCACTGAATTGTGTGGCCTTTCTCTCTCTAAGCCCAGCTTGGGAAATAAATTCATTAACCTCCCCACCACGAGGGACATGACTCCCAGGGGAATGAATCTCCCTAGCAACATGGGGCATGATTCCCAGGAATGAGCCTGGCCCTGGCAGTGAGGGCCTACTTAACCAACAGGGGGAAAAAACAGAAAGGTAACACGCTGAGGTCACAGTGGCTGAGAGATTCCAAATAGAGTCGAGCAGCTGTCCTGGAGGTTTCTCTTATGCAAGCTCCAGCTAGACATCCCAAATGGTCACAGTGTGGCATGCCCTTACCGAAAGTAGTCCCCAAGTACCTAGGTCCCCACCTGAGATTCTATAAAAGATGTACCCACTAAGTTTTATCTTTCAGAAACTTAAATCCACCAGCGTTTCCTATACCAGACAAGTCCTAAAACCCAGAAGCAACAGCCTCTTTGAGATCAACTATCAGATGTGGCCCCTTCCCCCTACTGTTGACATCCCCTTTCAATATGAACAAGTTAGGGTGCTCACTGTCTAGACACCCCTAAAGTTGAAGAAAGAGATTAAGTGAGAGGAAGGGGTAGCAACAAACAAGATAAGATTTTACAAAGGTCTATGAATACTGAAACTTTATATATAAATTATAGATTTTTTTTGGATGCTGGGGTGTTGGAATGGCTGGAAGGAGGTAAATGACATAGTAGAACTGTAGCTTATAGCATCCCTTGGGATTTGCTCTATAGCTACTCGTTGAATTGTGCCTTGAAGTTCTTCACCCCTCTGTACATATATGCCTTGTGGAACTATAACCCATAACAATTTTTGAAATTACCTATATGACCGCTTGTTGAGCTGTACATCAAGAGATGACACCTTTCTGTATGTATGTTACATTTTACAATAATGGAAATGGCTGAAGTTGTGGAACTGTAACCCATGACATACAATGAAATTTGCTCTCTAACTACCTATGAAATTGTACTTTGAAAGGTATCACTGTTATGTATATACATTAAAGTTCACAATCAAAAAAAAAAAAAAAAAAAAGGAATCCACTGAAAGGTGGCCTGGCCGCTTTTTACATCTGAGACTACAGTGAGGGTGGAAGGTGCTACTCACCGACTGCTCCCAAGCGGCTGGTAAAAGCACGGACCTTGCGTGCTCTTGCCACCATCTGAAACTGAAACATACGAGACATGAGAACTGGCCCTAACCAAGCATCCCCAAGGTCCTGCAAACTGTCTTGAAAGGAAAATATTCATTACTTTTCATCTCAGAAGAGTTGGGCAAAGGGGAATTAGTAATCATTAGTTTAACTGGGTACTCCCATTGCACATGCATCCCACACTCATCTAGAGGAGACTGTAACAGAGCTGAAAATTCAAGTGTATTTTCATGAAACCCATCCAGATTGATTATAATGCAAATATTAATATTAATACCTCATTAAAAATGAAACATCTGGGACAAGTTCAATACTGGACAGGATGCCAGGGAAACAGGAATAAATTTGTCTACATAGGCAAACAAAGATTTATGGTCACTGGGGCTAAGGGCAATCAAACTGTTGGCACCAGTGTGTTTGCAAATGTGGGTCCATGATCCATAGAAGAATATAAGAAAATAAAAATAACATAAACAAAAATGATAGGACACTATGAAATGGAAACAAGCAAACAAATCAAAGACAAAGGGGAATACCAGGCAACTGCAAATAGATTTTTATAGGAAACTGATAAAATATTTTAAAAAATAACAGCCTGTTGTCTTTAATTAAATGCATCAAGGTTGTCTATCAAAAACAAACACCTTTGCAAACAAACGGAACTGTCCCACCTATGCATTAACCCTCACACACACACACACACACACACACACACACACACCACAAATCAGGGACTCAGATGATAAGCAGTTGCAGGATTAAATGAAACAATTGAAATAAAGGTTATGAGGGAAAATGACCTAGGAAGAAACAGGTAAAAAATTGCAAAGAAGTTCAACGTGCTATGGGCTGCAATAAATGTAAAATTCATATTGAAGTCAACCGAGACTGAACAATAAAGCCTTGGTAAGGCTAATTGAAATGGAAGAGACTTTTTTTCCCCCCAGAATTCAGGAAAGTTAGAGGAATTGAATTGAGAAAATGACTTATACATGTCCCTTTGGTGAACAACTAAAGCAGTATTTTAAGCAAAGGATTAAAGAAAATCTATCTAAGTAGCTTTAATGATATGACTTTTTTTTCCTACCAGGTAAAAAGTGAGAGTTCTGAGCTAGGGTTCAGCTCAAAGTTTTCATGCCATGTGGATAAAACCTGAGTTGAATTTGGAAAGGGATAAACACACACACACACACACACACACACATAGAGTTCACATCAATATCTTCTATTTTCCTCAAGAACGTTGGCCAGTCTTCTAAACAAGCTTTTCACAAACCCTAACAACTGGGCCTCAACTTATATTTCTATCTTTACCATTTTTTCATATTCTCTCTCGTGTGCTTTATTTCCCCTAATTAAATCCAAACTACTTGCCATTGTTCCAATAAAACTTTACAGGTGATAATCTTTTAATTTCTCCTTTTTCTGTCTATAGGAAATCATTAGCATCCATTCTCTTTCAGACACTTTACCTTATCTGGTGATTTAAAAAAATGGCTCAAAGTACCTAGCAAAGTGAAATAAAAGAGTAATATCTTGCTATATTTCTTTGCCCAATTTCTCATTTGTTTCCTACTTCCAATAACTGGTCTTTATTCTTCATCGTGACCCCGCCGTTGTTCTACTTGTGTTTTCTATAGGCTTGCCCCCAGGGTTGAATGTCACTATCTGGCATCAAATTCACTGCTCTCACTATCTTTTGTTCCCTGGTAGTCATATTGTAAAAAATTTACATCAATCATTAGCCAGAAGACGTGAGCTGAATTTCTGGATGTACCATGTCCTAGTTATATAATATAAAGAACCTCAAAGACTTTCTGAGTATTGACTGAAACTTGAGATTATTGTCATCTACCATAAGGATAGATGCAATCGGCATGCACAAGTACAACATAAACATTAATGTACTATTCAAATGAATGGGAAGAATCAGCCTCCTATTTACCTGTTGGCTCCAGTGTGGAAGCTTTCCCTCACACAGCAGATCTTTGAACCTCTCCCACCTGCCTGCTTGTCCTTCCTCTTATGCCTGCCACCAGGCTTGGCGCATGATCCACTTGTCTGCACTGACTTCCCTATCACCAGCTTCCGAGACTACCTCAGAGAGCCTCTAGGCACAGAGAGAGCCCTCACTCTCATTTGCAAGTGTCAGAAAGTCAATGCAAGCTACTGCAAGCAAAAATGAGAAATGTTAGCTCACATGTAGGAGAATTTCTGCTACTGGTCTGACTTCAGACATCATCATATCCAACGATTTAGTCTCTCTCCAATTATCAGTCCTAATGGACTAATATGGTGGCAGGAGAGAAACCACTTGCACCATTAAGATAGCATCCTTCTATATTCAAGATCAAGAGAAACGCTGAATTGCTATGCCAAGAGATTCAGGAAAGGCTATAGAATTGAGTCTTTTTGAAATGGCTTGTGTCAAGCATCCCTTCCTTCTTGGCCAGGGAATGGACATGCTTATTGCTCAGATTGGAATCCCATGCCCCTCCTGGAGCTTAGTTAAATGAGGAGTAGTCCCCTTTGGACTACCTGGCTGGAGAGGAGGAGAAGTCTTTGTAAAGAAATATCTAGTGCTAAAGGCAGAATAGGGATGAATTTATTCCAGGGAGGACAAAAAACAGATATTCATGAGAACAGGCTGGTTTATCCCACTCTCAGTCACTCTTATTTCTGACAATTTCATTCAAATATCCCAAATATTCCATGCAGTTTCATATAACTTATCTGACAGCTGGTTCTTTCCCACTCCTTTTCTTGGACTTATTTCAGACATGTGCTTACATAGGATGCTTTTTGAGTAGAATTACAGACCAAAGGGAAGACAGTATGTTCTAACTTAATGGCCTAAAAAGGAGAGAGGTGACTCTGAAAGTGTCATAGTCTTAAATTATTAAAGAAATGATATTAAAATCAAGACCTTGAGAGTCAATTGATTTGCTAATAGCTAACCTGAAAGTCTTTGTGAGCTGGCCATTAAGGTTACACAAACAAATTCATTTTGCTGAAGACTGGCAACCTGCAGTTTGCATCTGTTGCTGTTTCTGGATAATTCTTTTAAGGAGACTACATGCTGTTTGACTTTGAAGAAGTCATGTTTACATTCTGGGTCTCAGTTTAATTCTTTGTAGAAAGTCATGTTTGGACATGATGATTTATTAAACAAAAAATTATTAGCCACCGCTTGGATATATGCTAAGAAACAAATTCCATGTTCTGAGTCTTCACAGATGAGAATGCACTTCTCAAAATGACAGAGGTGGGGGCAGAGAGCTTATTTTGGGCAAAAGGTACATTATAAACAAATGCGTGGATTGTGAAACACCTTGGCAATTTTGACTACCTGCAAGAAGCTCAAGATGTCATAGCAAGGAATTCAAGGATAAGATTAAAGGATTTTAGATGCAATGTCAATCCTTTATTGTCTTTGTTTTGGATTTCCAAAGGATGAATTATGCAAGTAATCTCTCAAAACCCAACTGAGTAGCTTGAGACTAGAGTAGCGTAAGGAGCACAGCACATCATCTGGTAATTTTCCATGAGAAGAATATGCCCCATTCTTCCACCTGATCCAGGGAAAATAAGGAACCATGGAGTGGACCAGAAAACAACTTGCAGCCTGTAACCAAGCTTAGTTAACCTGCAGCCTACCTCACAGTTGACCTGAAGATCCATGAACATAAGGAAAAAGTCTCACGATTATAAGTCACTGTATTTTGAGGTAGTTTTTATGCAGCATTATTGTGGCAATGGCTGACTAGCTGGTTGGTATCGGCTTTTCTAAGTTAAATAGTGTGGCTATTGTACTTCTCCTGCCCACAACCCTACCTCAGTCATTCCTTCCTTTCTTTTCCAATCCACAAAAATCAGGGTATTCTTGGTAAAATTCCATGGGATCACATTCCCTAAGGAAAAACTCTGTAGTGAATCCTCTACCATTTCAGACATGTCCAGTCACATCTATCAATAGGTCTGGTGTGATGGACAAGCAAGGGTAAATGGCCTCCTGGAAAATAATTTCCTTAGTGACAGCATCATGAGCAAGTGACACTGACAATGACAATGTCAAATGGAGAGTAAAGGTTGTTCCCTGGCATGGCTTCCTTCCCTGCAGGTGTAACAAAACCACAGGGAAACTGTTATTAGCTCTCTGGAGGACATGTTGAGTTCAAGGCAGCAATGTTTTATGGTCTATGTAATTGGATATAAAACAAGTGATAGTAAATAATACTTTAAACAGTTCATTTTTTGTTGTTACAAGTTCCTGTCTTCCGAGTTCTGCTTTAAGGTCTTGATTTTACAGTCTATGCTGAAGTGCAATATTAAATACTCACATGCACACATAATAATAATAATATACTTCAGTGGTCTTCCACAGTCTAACATGGCCTAAGAGAGTCTTTATAATCTGGTTCCCACCTTTTTCTTCTTCCTCATCTGATACTGTTTTGCCCCCATTCCTTGAATCTCTCGAGCTCCCTTCTGCCTGGGTCCTCTGTACCTGCTAACATTGTTGCTTTGAGCTCCCTTTTTCTTCCCTGTTCATCTACTGTTAGTTCAAACCTCCTAAGAAAATCTTTCCCTGCCTCCCCTGCCTATATTATGTTTTCCTGGTAAACATTCTTATAGCTCCTGTAGTCCTCATATGAGCTTGAAATGATATTTTCATATGATTCCTTGATCAACACGTCTCCTGCACTCTGCTATCAGATCCATGTGAGCTTACCATGATGTTAATTCACCATTCCAAATGTAATGCTTACTAAGTGTTCTAGTTTGCTAATGCTGACAGAGTGCAAAACAGCAGAGGTGGATTGGCTTTTATAAAAGGGGGTTTATTTGGTTACACAGTGACAGTCTTAAGCCCATAAAGTGTCCAAGGTAAGTCCTCAACATTAGGGTACCTTCACTGGAGGATGACCAATGGTGTCCAGAAAACCTCTGTTAGCTGGGAAGGCACGTGGCTGGCATCTGCTCCAAAGTTCTGGTTTCAAAATGGCTTTCTCCCAGGACATTTTTCTCTAGGCTGCAGTTCCTCAAAAATGTCACTTTCAGTTGCTCTTGTGGTGCCTGTCCTCTCTTAGCTTCTCTGGAGCAAAAGAATGCTTTCAATGGCCATCTTCAAACTGTCTCTCATTTGCAGCTACTCTCTCAGCTTCTGTGCATTCAAGCTCTCTCCTTCTGTCTAAGCTTATATAGTGCTCCAGGGAACTAATTCAGACTGACCCTGAATGGGTGGGGTCACACCTCCATGGAAATTATCCAATCAAGGTCTTGTTCACAGTTGATTGAGTCACATCTCCACAGAAACACTCAATCAATAGAATTAAAATCTAATTAACACTAATAGGTCTGCCCCCACAAGATTGCATCAAAGATAATGGCATTTGGGGGAACATAATACATTGAACTGGCACACTAAGAGACCTGCCATATAATGGGAAGCATACACATTCTGGTTTGCCATGTGCATTCATGGTTAGCACATATTATCCTGGATTAATTACTAATAGTGCTCTGTTTAATCCTTAAGATTGTCCTGGTATGGACAATGCATAATAAAGTCACCCTCCTTGAAAAAGTTCCCCATAATATTTGTTGAATTACTTTATTTTCCTTTCAGAAGAGTTTGCTTAACTAAGTCTCTTTGATCCTGCATGGAAAATTGTACTACTCTAGATAATGCTTGGAAGTGTCTGAATTTGCAAAAACATTAACTCTTATTGTCATCTGTACCAAACAGCACATTGGAAAGAAGTGACGTTAGTGACCTCTATATTTAGCAATGTTCCAAGGCCATTGCCATCATGGCTGAGAGTTCCTTCAATGTGTAGTCACAGATCTGGGGCCCATGAGAGCATCTGTTCATCCATGCCTTGCTTAGTTTTTTTATTCAACACTCGTTCATTCTATATTCATTCTAAAAACTAGCACATGCTTCCCAACACATTCTCAATTTTGCTAAATAAGAGATAAAATAACCTTTCATAATTTTTGTTTTCATTATTAAAAATAAAATCCCAATCAAGCCTTTTATGGATTTTTCCACTCTTTATTAAACATTTCATATGGATTCACTTTTTAATCTATTTTTTAGTTTTTATGAAATTTCAGACATGCAGAAAAGTGGGAAGAAGAGACAGTAAACTCTCTTATACCTATCACTGAGATTAAAAAGTTGTGTACCTCTTGCCATATTTGCGTCATCTATTTTCTTTTTTTCTTGTTAATTAGGAAGTTTGTGCATTTACAGAATAATCATGCATAAAACACAGGATGCCTACACACCACACTACCACTGATACCTTGCATTGGCATGGAATATTTGTTACAATTGCTGAGAGCACCTTTTTGTAACTGTACTTTTTTTTTAACTTAGTTACCTTTGTTACAATTGATGTAAGATTACTACAATAGCACTTTTAACTATTGTCCATAGTTTACATTACATATACTTTTTCCCTTATACCACACTATTTTTAACATCTTGTATTAGTGTTGTACATTTGTTATAATTCATGAAAGAACATATTTATACTTATACTGTTAACTATAGTCCATATTCTACAACAAGGCTCATTGTATTATACAGTCCTGTTTTATCTTTTAATTTTTATTCTAGTAACATATATATTGTGACCTAAGTTTTCCCCGATTTTATCACATTCACACATATAATTCAGTACTGTTAATTACACTCACAATAATGTGCTACCATCACCACCATTCATTTCCAAACCTTTAAAATCAACCTAAATAGAAATTCTGTAGAAATTAAGCATATACTCCCCATTCTCTAACTCCAATCAATTCCCTGGTGAGTCTATATTTTCAATTCTAATTATGAATTTGCTTAATATATTTAGTTAGTATCAGTGAAATCATACAATATTTGTCCTTTTGTGTCTGGCATATTTCACTAAACATTATATCTTCAAGGTTCATCCATGTTGTTGCATGTGTCACAAATTCTTTCATTTTTAAAGCTGAATAATATTCCGTTGTGTGTATATACCACATTTAGTTTATCAGTTCATCAGTTGATGGACATTTGGGTTGCTTTCATATGTTGGGAAATATGAATAATGTTGCTGTGACCTTCAGTGTGCAAATACCTTTTGTGTTCCTGATTTCAGTTCTTTTGCGTATATACCTAGAAATGGGAATGTTGACTCATACGGGTAATTCTATACTGAACTTTCTGAGGAACTGCCAAATATTTTCTGCAGTGGCTGCACCATTTTATATTCATTTATACCAAGGATGAATGTGTGTTTATTGGAAAACTGAAAATAGATTTAAAAAAAAAACCTTTTGTAAGTCCAGAGAAGCAGAGCAGTTAAGGCATAATAAAGCCCTTTTGTGTTGGCAGCCGCATTTGCTGCTATTATAACACTTTGCTTAAGTAATAGGAGAATCATGGGTGGATGCAAACACATACAGAGCTATCTGAATGTGCTGTGATTCCTTAAGCTGCATCACTTTTGGATTCTAACAATCCCACTGGAGCAAGAAACAAAGTGAACGAGATGCCGTGTCAGGTTCTCTTTCAAGTTTCTCAAGGCTCATCTTATTTATTTCTATAAAGTAGAAAAAAATACATATTTTGGAACTCAAAAATATTAGTAGCAAGGGAAGTATAGATAAGAAACAGGTGGTCAATATTTTGAGTAACAGAACAAAATCATGATTGTTGAATAGAACAATATGATGGATCTAGAATGTATGAATTCAGTGTTTTTTATTTTTTTCCTCCCTTTTTGGCAATTTTTGAGATGCACAATCATTATGGTCATATGGGATAGGAAGACAGCCTCTGGAAGGAGAAGCTATTACACCATAATGTGATTAAAATACATATTTAGAACACTCCAAGAATGGTGGCTTTTAGAGGGAGACCACATTGATGCTGTAGGTTGCTCAGAGATGAAGTGAGCTCTCCTCTCATAATTCTGATGAAGAGAAGTATAAGGAGGGTTGGGAATTGGTGAGACATGAGAAGTGCCCCCTGGAGAGTGCAGGCAGTGCTGTCTGGTTTCTAGCATTGCGGTATTTGAGAGTTGGATGGCCCTGAATAACACCATCTCTTCTGGGGGGCATCCTGGGCTTCTTCCTGTATTTGAGTCAATATCTTAAGTGGGGACAATGCACCTGAAAATTTTAGGACTGTATTTAGGGATAGAACTCTAACTTGGGATGGGGTATAAGCAAGGGAAGGACACTAATGATGGGTTTGGAAGTAGCCTACTTTTCCTTTTTGGTGCAGCGCACATGGATGGGTGTGGAACACTAGTCTAAGTTACTGACAACAGGAACTTTAATCTGTCCCCACTTTCCCCACTGAAGTACCTCAAATTAACACACAATTTATAAAAAATGTGCTTGCTATTCAAATACATCTTTAAAGTAAGTCCCCTAGCTACCAGAATCTCACTCAATCAGCTCAACTACACAGAAATTTTGGAGCCACTGCAGTCCTTTATATTACTTTATTTTTTTTCTAAAAGCAATTTTATTCACATTTCATGCAATCTACCCAAAATGTACAATCATTGGCTCTCAGTACGATCACAAAATTGTGCATTCATCATCACAATCAATTTGAGAAAATTCTTATTGCTCCAAAAAGAAAAATTCCATACCCCTATACCACCCCCCATTATTGACACTTAGCATTGCTATAGTACGTTTGTTGCAATTGATGAAAGAATATTACAATGTTACTGTTAACTGTAGTCCATAATTTGCATTAGTTGTATTTTTCCCATGTACCACTCTATTATTAACACCTTGTAATAGTGATGCATTTGTTCTAGTTCATGTAAAAACATTCTTATATTTTACAATTAATCACAGTCGTTGTCCACAACAGTATTCACTATGTTATACACTCCCATGTTTTATCCTCTTGCTTTTCTTCTAGTGACGTAAATGACCATAAATTTCCCCTTTCAACCATAATCACAACCATAATTCAGCACTATTAATTATACTCCCAGTAATGTGCTACCATCACCTTTATCCATTTCCAAACATTTACAATCAACCTTATTAAAAATTCTGTACAAACTTAGCATCAGCTCCCATTTTCTATACCTTCATTCTATCTCCTAGTAATATCTACTCTAGATTTTAACTCCAAGTGTGCCAGTTTGAATGTATTGTGTCCCCCAAATGCCATTGTCTTTGTAGTCTTGTGGGGCAGACGTTGGGTGCTGGTTAGATTTGCTTGGAATGTGCCCCACCCAGCTGTGGGTAATGATTCTGATGAGATGTTCCCATGGAGGCGTGGCCCCGCCCATTCAGGGTGGGCCTTGATCAGTGCAGTCATACAAACATGCTGACTCAAAGAGACTGAACTGAGTGCAGCCATGAGTGACCTTCTGAAGAGGAGCAAGCTTGCTAGAGAGGAACGTCCTGGGAGAAAGCCATTTTGAAACCAGAACTTTGGAGCAGATGCCAGCCACGTGCCTTCCCAGCTGACAGAGGTTTTCCAGACGCCATTGGCCATCCTACAGTGAAGGTACCCGATTACTGATGTATTACCTTGGACACTTTATGGCCTTAAGACTGTAACTGTGTAGCCAAATAAACCCCCTTTTTATAAAAGCCAGTCCATCTCTGGTGTTTTGCATTCCGCAGCATTAGCAAACTAGGACACCAAGTGTTTGCTTATAATAATTAGTTCATATTAGTGAGAGCACACCATATTTGTCTTTTTGTGTCTGGCTTATTTCATCAACATGTGTTCCTCACGTTTCCTTCGTATTGTCACATGCATCAGGACTTCATTCCTCCTTACAACTGAATACTACTGCATTGTGTATATATAATACATTTGGTTATCCATTCATCAGTTGAGTAGCACTTGGGTTATTTCCATCTTTTGGCAATTGTGAATAATGTCACTATGAATGTCAGTATGCAACTATCTGCTTGCATTCCAGCTTTCAGTTCTTCTGAGTATATATCTAGTAGTGGGTTGGCAATTCTATACTTAACTTCCTGAGGAACTGCCAAACTGTCTTCCACAGGGGATACACCACCCTACATTCCTATCAGCAGTGAATAGGTATTTCTATTTCTCCACATATGTTCCAACACTTGTAGTTTTCATTTTTTTTTTTTTTTATTAGTGGCCATTTTAGGAAGATGGAAATGATATCATACTGTGGTTTTGATTTGCATTTCCGTAATACCTAGTAATGCTGAGCATCTTGTCATGTGCTTTTTAGTCATTTGTTTTCTTTCCTCTTAGGAAAAGTTTCTATTCAAGTCTTTTGCACATTTTTAAATTGGGTTGTTTGTCTTTTTATTGTTGAGTTGTAGGATTTCTTTACATATTTCTGGATATTTAATTCTTATTGCATAGGTCATTTCTAGATATTTTCTTCCATTGAGTAGGCTGCCTTTCCACTTTATTGACAAAGTCCTTTGAAGCACAAAGTATTTAATTTTGAAATGGTCCCATCTATCTATTTCTTCTTTCATTGCTTGTGCTTTGGGTGTAAAATCTAAGGAACCAGCTCCTACCACAGGATCTTGAAGATGCTTCCCTACATTTTCTTTTAGGAGTTTTATGGCCCTAACTCTTATATTTAGGTCTTTGATCAATTTTGACTTAATTTTCCATATAGAGGGAGATAGGTATCTCTTTCATTCCTTTGCAAATGATAGCCAGTTTTCCCAGTACCATTTGTGGAAGAGACTATTTCTTTCACAGTTGAGCGGATATGGCAACCCTGTCAAAAATAAATTGGCCAAAGAAGTATGGGTCTATTTCTGAACTCTTAATTCTATTCCTTTGGTCAATATGTATACATATCCTTGTGCAAGTACCATGCTGTTTTGACCTCTGTGACTTTATAATATGCATTAAAGTCAGGAAATGTGAGACCTCCAGCTTCATTCTTCTTTGTCAAGGGTTTTTGGCTCTTTGGGGTCCCTTACCCTTCAAAATAAATTTGAAAATCGGTGTTTCCAATTCTGGAAAGTAGGTTGTTGGAATTTTGATTGGGATTTTGTTGAATCTGTAAATCTATTTGGGTAGAATTTGCATCTTAACAATATTTAGTCTCCCTATCCATGAACACAGAATGCCCTTCCATTTATTTAGGTCTTTGATTTCTTTCAGCAGTGTTTTGTAGTTTTCTGTGTATAGGTCCTTTACATCCTTGATTAAATTTATTCTTAGATATTTGGTTCATTTAGTTATTATTGTAAATGGAATTGTTTTCTTGACTTCCTCCTCAGTTTGCTCATTACTGGTATATAGAAACACCACTGATTTTTTGCTTCTTGATCCTGTATCCCACCACTTTGCTGAATTCATTTTCTGGTTCTAGTCCCTTTGTGGTAGATTTCTCAGGACTTTCTCTGTATAGGATCATGTCGTCTACAAATTGTGAAAGACTTACTTATTCCTTTCCAATTGGGCTGCCCTTTATATCTTTTCCTTGACTAACTGTTTAGGCTAGAACTTTCAGCACAATATTGAATAACAGGGATGATACTTGGCATATTGTCTTGTTGCAGATCTTACATGGAAAGCTTTCAGTCTTTCACCATTCAGTTTGATGGTGGTTTTTTCATACATATCGTTTATCATGTTGAGGAAGTTTCCTTCTATTCCTATTTTCTAAGTGTTTTTAATCTCTATTAATTTTTTGTTCTCAATTTCATTTATTTCTGCTCTAATCTTTGTCATTTCTGCTTGTTTTGAGATTGTTTCACAGTAGTTCAGCCCACTCCCCCTTTTTTTCGCTGTGAGACTTTTCTGCCTCCAGTTTCTTCCCCAGTAGGGTATCCCACACCAGATAGAGAGATGGGGCCAATCCAGCAAAAGGGTTCACTCCTGAAAAGTCCAGTTTGCATTTAGGTGGTCCAGCCAAGAGTAACTTGTGGAGAGCCGTCTCCCGGGACGGGCATAGCGCATGCGCTGTAAACCTGCTCCAAAGTCCCCCCGCCCATCGAGTGGTGCCAAGATGGCGCCCACATCCTGCTTCCGGCTTCTGATGTATGTAACCACCCGCTGTATTCACCAATCATGCTTGTGTGCGTGGCGTTAGCCCATTGGATACACGCAAGGTTTATAAGAAAGTTCCCGGGCAAAGCTCGGGGAGACAGCCCACAAGGAGCCGTACCTGACGGCCGCATCGAGGTTGTTCTCCCCCGAGGTGTCTCGCCCCGGGTGGAACCTGTAAAGATGATGATTGCCTAGTCCCATTAAAAGTTTATCTGCTTTACCACCGCGAGTCCTGAGTGATCACAAGTGCTCCGGGTAAGACGTTGTCTGCACCCTCTCTCCCCTTATCTCTCTGGTCCCCATCGCCGGCCGACCGAGGACTCGAGGCGGGGCGGAGAAAGCGCCGGACAAGTGGTGGCCTGTACGGGGAACTCATTCGCGTTCCCCTCGCCCCGACGGAGACGTGCTCCCGGGATCCGTGGTTTGACCTCCGCGACTGATCACCGCGAGAAGGTAAGCACCCCCTTTCCATACGAGGACTAGGGCCCGTGGGCGTTCAGGTAGCCCCGGGGACTCGGAAGAGTTCTCCGAGTGATTAAGAGATAGTGCCGACTGCAAGCATGGGGCAGTCTGGGAGTTCACCCCTATTAACCCCCTTAAAGACCCTTTTGAAACAGCGGGGTATCTCAATTAAGAGAAGTTCTCTCCAGCGATTTCTTGATGATGTGGCCACTTTTGCCCCCTGGTTTCCTTGTTCTGGCAGCCTTAATCTGCCCTCTTGGATGAAACTTGGTCGTGATATAGACCGAGCGCGCCAAACGGGTGTCTGTTTGGACCCGATTCTAGTCCTTATATGGGAGACTGTTAAGGGCCATATCGCTCCCTCCACGTCACAGTGGAAAGGCCCTGACCCGGTGCTCGGCTGGGCCGGAGGCTCTGTTTGTGTTTTTCCCCAGGAACCAGGACGTCAACCAGTGTGGGTTCCGGAAAGACTGGTGGGAACCGTGGCATCACCTGGGGAGGCCGGGGAGCAGCTGTCAGAAACGCCAACGAATATACGGCCTGGGCCATTGGACCAAGCCTCCGGCCTTCAGGGACTTGAGAACATTAGGAAATTGAAGCCTGTTAGTTTCGACCTTTCCACACTGGGCGAGACTGTAAAAAATCTGTGGGACCAAGTCACCTCTTGGTTCTCTTGGCCCAATTTGACTAATTGGATTCTCTTGATGGTGGGACTATTGGTGGGATTAGTCATTGTTAAATCTTTGCTAGAACGCCTGTTTCAAGCGCGGCAGTACCGTGTTACCACTATGATGGCTATGTCCTCCACCTTTGATACCCCCAACAGCGACCATTCTGATGGCCATACCCCATCCTGGCCGCCTCGGGCGGGGCACTCGGGAGCGAGGTTTGTAGCTAAGCGCGCAGCTGTGTCCCGGGTATAACGGGCGACGCCAGCAGTCATAATTTTTGTCTCAGGTAGATCCCTAAGGCAGAGTCATAGTTGTGGCCAGACTTGACTCTAGCCAATGCATAGGGACGCCTAGTGACGCCTCCGACTCTGGTTAATGCTATCCCTGCCCCCGCCTTTGTCCCCCAGTTGCAAGGCAAAGCACTGCAGGGAGAGTCATGTTGTTTCCAGCTCACGGACTCTCCTGTCTCCATATGAGGTGAGCATTCTGGTCGGTGCTAGAGGCTCCGCCGCTAAATGGCTGAGACCTAGTCCAGACTCCCCAAAGCACCGGAACATTATCACAGAGAAATGTGGGACACCATTTGGTGCACTAACATTCATTTATGGAACTATAGAAGGAGAAGAGAGAGAGAAAGCATCAGAGAAAAAAATATCCAAACATATGATGGATATAAACTTTCAAAATTTAATTAAAAATCTTAATGTACACATCCAAGAATCTCACAGTGCTGCAATGTGGATAAACGCAAAGAGATCTACACAGACACATCATAGCCAGAATGTTGAAAGTCAAAATAAAATAGAAAATATTGAAATCAGCGAAAGAAAAATGACTCATCACGTACAAGTTGAACATGAGCTACAAGAAACCTCAATAAGATTAACAGTTGAATTCTCATCAGAAACAATGGATACCAGAAAGCTGTAGCTGTCATATTCAAAGTTCTTAAAGAAAGAAAAAAATGTCATTGAAGAACCTTATATTCAGCAAAACTAACACTTAAAAATGAAGATGAAATAAAGACATTTCAAGATAAATAAAACTGAAAGAATGTTTTGCTACTAAGCTCACCTTAGATGAAGCACTAAAGAAAATTCTTCTGGTTGAAAGGAAGTGACACCAAACAGTAATTTGAAACCACAAAAAGAACTAAAGGACACCAGTAAAGTTAATCATGCAATTATAAAATAATACAAGTGGATATTTCTTTTCCTTTCTTCTTTTAACTGATTTTAAAAAGTTGTGATATAAAACACTGGTATATAATTTTATTTTTAGGTCTATAATATGTAGACGTGATACATATGACAATAACAGCACAAAGGAGGTGGGTGGGAGCAAAGCTATATTGGAGTAAGGAAACTATACTAAATAGTGACTTGAATCCATAGGAACAAATCAAGAGAACCAGTAAGGGTACATAGAAGATTAATATAATGAACACTAAATAAGTACTTGCTCTCCTTTCTTCTCTCAGTTTCTATAAAAGACTTAAAGTTATATAAAGTAGTAATTACAGCATTGCATTGTTGGGTTTGTAACGTATACAGATGTAATGCAAATAACAATAACATCATATAAAAGCAGAAGAGGGAAAAGAGATGGATAGCAGTAAAATTTATTTATCTCACTGAAATTAAGTTATGAATAAATCATTAAAGGAATTAAAATATTACACTAGAAAATAGACAATGCACAACCGAACAGTAAAGGAGGAATACAGGAACAAAAAAAGAAATATACATTTAAAAATAAAAGTAAAATGGTAGTCATATATCCAATTATATCAATAGCAACAAGAATTGCGAATTATGCAATCCAGTCAACAGGCAAAGATTATCAAACTGGATCAAAAACAAACAAACAAACAAACAAAAAACAATTTACGCTATCTACAGGAGAAACACTTTACATTCAAAATGCAAATAGTTTGAAAGTAAAAAGGTGAAAAATATGTTATGCAAAAAGCAACCACAAGACAGCTGGAGTGGCAATACTGATATCAGACAAAATAGATTATAAAACCAACAAAAATATGCTGCTAGAGGTAAAAAGGGAGATTCTAATATGATAAACTGGAAAATCCATTATGAAGATATAACAATTATAAATATAAATGTATCTAAAAACAATTTCAAAACATACATGAAACAAAAACTGGCAAAATTGGAGAATAGACAATTCAACAATAGCAGCTGAATTCTTCAATACCCCACTTTCAATAATGCATGGAATGACTAGACAGAGAATCTGCAAGGAAGGACTTGAACAATGCAACAAACCAACTAGATGTAAGAAACATCTGATGCTTCACTTATCAACAGCGGCATACACGTTCTTCTCAAGTGCCCATGGAACAGTCCTCAGAACAGACCATATACTAGGCTGTTAAACAAGCCTCAATAAACTTAAAATATTTGAAATCACACAAAATATGGACTGTAACCACAATGGAATAAAATTAGAAATCAATAATGAGAGGAAATTTGGGAAATGCACAAAGATGTGGAAATTAACCCACAAACTCCTAAATGACAAATGGGTCAAAAATCAAATGCACAATATATTAGAAAATACTTTTAGATGAATAAAAATAAGGGCCCAACATTCAAAGAAAAACCTTGTAATATGCAGCTAAAACAGTATTAAGTGGAAAATTTATGGCTGTAAATTTCCGTATAAAGAAGAAAGATCCCAAATCAATAACCTAACTTTCCTCCTTAAGGCATTAGAAAAAGAAATAAATGGAACCTAAAGCAAAGAGAAAGATAAAACTAAAAAAGATTAGAATAGAAATTAATGACAAAAATAGGAAAAAAAATAAAACAAAATGAAAAGTTGTTTTAAAAGCAATGACCTTGAAAAATCTAGCTAGATTGACCTAGAGGAAAAAAAAAAAAAAAAGGATGTTTCAAATTGCTAAAATCAATAATGAAAGAGGGACATGACTACTTACTTTATAAAAATCAAAAGAATTATATGGGAATGCTATGAGCAAGTCTATGCCAAAAATTAGATGATTTGAAGTGGAAAAATTCCTAGAAAGACAAAAACTAATGAAACTTACTGAAGAAAAAATAGAAATTTTTGTAAATCTATATCAAATAATAATGTTGCATTAGTAATTAAAAAAAAAAAAAAAAAAAAAAAAAAAAAAGAATACCTTTCCACAAAGGAAAGCTCAGGTCCAGATTGGAAAGCTTCCCCAGTGAATTATACCAAGCATCTGAATAACTAATACCAAATCTTCACAAACTCTTGCAAAAACAAGAAGAGGACGAATACTTTCTAATTCATTCCATTATATCATTATTAACCTGATATCAAAACTAAACAAAAGCATTAACAACAACAACAAAAAAAACCACAGAAAAATATATCTCAGGAAAAAAGGAAAAAAAAAAACTTCAACAAAATATTATTAAACCATAATCCAGCAGCCTCTAAAGAGTATTTTTCACCATGGCCCAATGGGGTTTATCAAAGGAATTCAAGGTTGGATTAACATCCAAAAATGAATTCATGAAATTTAATAGAACCAATTTAATAGAATAAAGGACAAAAAACACATGATCATCTCTATGGATGCAGAAAAAGCCTTTTACAAAATTCAACACAATTTCCTAAAGAAAACATTCAACAAACTAGGAATAGAAAAGAACTTTCTCATCCTGATAAAGTGTATCTAATATAAATCCCTCAGCTAACATCATATTAACTAATGAAAGTCTGAATACTTTCACCCTAAGATTAGGGCAAATCAATGCTGTTCATTCTTTCCAATTCTATTCAACATTATACTCAAGGTTCTAGTCAGGGCTATTAGTCAAAATTGAAGTAAAAAGCCACCCTAATTGGAAAGGCCAAAATAAAATTATATCAATTTGCACATGACATAATTTTACTTATAGTGCATCCTAAGGAATCCTAAAACAATGAGAACTAATAAACAAGTTCAGCATGGTTGTACATAACAACGTCAATATACAAAAAATTAATTGTATTTTTTTAAAAAAGAATTCCAGATATTATTTTTACAAGGTGGTGAAATTGGTTGCTCTTGTATTTCATGGGAAAAAAAAGATTTGTTAAGCCATCATGAATAGAAGCAAAAACACTTTAACTGTGATAAATCTTGAAGAGTTAATAGATGTGAAATCATACCGGTTTGTTTCTTATTTTCATTGGAGAAATATTAAATTGCTGCATTTTACAGTGACCCATTTACCAAAAAAAAAAAAAAGAGGAAATTAGGAAAACACAATTTGCAATAGTGTCAGGAAAAAAAATGCATAGGGATGCATTTAACAAAAGAAGCACAAAACTTATACTTTGAAAACTGCAAAACACTGTTGAAAGAAATGGAAGGCCTAATCAATGGAAAGACATTCCATTTTTATGGATAGAAAAAGAATACTTCCTCAAATTAATCTACAGATTCAACACAATCTGTATCAGAATCCCATCAGGCTTCTTTACAGAAATTGCCAAACTGCTTCTAAAATTTACATGCAAATGTAATGTATCCAGAATAGCCAAAACAAACTTGTTAAAGAACAAAGTTGGAAGACTCACACTTCTTGATTTCAAATCTTACCATAAAGCACAGTAAGCAAGTAAGTTCTGGCCTATGGATAGACATACTACAGTATAGATCACTGGAACTTAAGGTCAACTGATTTCCACCAGTGGTGCCAAATTAATTCAAGGGGGGAAGAATAGTCTTTTCAACATACAGTGCTGGTACAACTAGATATCAACATACAAAAGAATGAAATCCAACCCATCCTTCACATATTACACATAAATTAACAAAACTGGGTCATAAACCAAAATATAAGTGCTAAAAAAGTTAAAAGAAATATAAAACTCTTAGAAGACAATATAGGTGTAAATCTTCACCACCTTTGGCTAGGGAAAGCCTTCTTAGATATAATATTAAAGGCACAAATGACAAAAGAAAACAAAACATTTAATTTGATCAAAATTAAATACTTTTGAACTTCCAAGAGTGTTATCAATTAAGTGAAATGGCAACCCACAGAATGGGGGAAAATATTTAAAAATCATATATCTGAAAAAAGGACTCATCTACAATATGTAAAGAACTCTTAAAATCAACAATAATGAAATGATTAAAAAGTTGGTGAAAGGATCTGATTAGAACTTTCTCTAAGAAAATACACACATAAGCACTTGAAATTATGCTCAAAATCATTATTAATTAGGGATATACTAACACAAACCATAATAAGGTACATCGTCACATCCACTGGGATGGCTATAGTCAAAATGAAAGAAAATAAGCATTGGCAAGGATGTGGAGAAATTGTAGAACCTGCTAAGTAGTACGAATTTTCTTTTGTCGGTGCTGAAAATGTTCTAAAGTTGATTGTTGTGCTGTTTGCACAGCTCTGTGAATATACAAAACACCATTTAGGGCATACTTTAAATGGGTAAATTTTATGATATGTGGATAAAGCTATTCAATTAAAAAAAGAAAAGAACATCGACTTCAGAGGGGAGTGGCTGACTTTGAAGCCTAGCTCTGTTGATTCTGAGCTGTATAACCTTCAGTTTTGGAACAGCTGTGCCTCATTTATCTCATACATAAAAATGCTGTTACATCATGAAAGTGTTGTGAGAAATTAATTGAATTAATCCAGGTAAAACACTTAGGACAAGGCAAGTGATAAACATTTTCTGTGAAAGGTCAAATAACAAATATTTTAGATTTCAAGGACAATATGAGCTCTGTTGAAACACCCAGCTCTGCTGTTGTAGAGCAATAAAAGTCATAGAAAGTATGTAGAAAAAAATGCTGGATGTTACTGTATTCCAATAAAACTTTACTTACAAAAATAGATAGGGAACCGCAGCAGTAGTTTGCCCCTGACTTAGAACATAGTTGAGCACTTGGTATCTACTTAAAATATGTTAGTTGCTACTTGCCATGTATGAGAGAGAGAATCCAGACCTAGTCCTCTGGATTTGGAAATCAACAGGATGGACACAATTCCTGCTGCCTAGGGATCTAGACCTTCCTCATCTGCAGTCAAATTTTAAAGCCCCATTCACAACTTTGCTGGTATGCCAGGCAGCAAAACATGCACGCATAAACAGGGGATTATAAAAAGGGGATTTAGGCATGGGGTTGAGTCATAAATCAAAGGGCTGGAGCTGGTGCCAAAGTCCAGAACAGGAAAGTGCAGGGTTTTGGTGTTAAATTTTCTTAGTGACCAAACTACAAGGTCACGTTCATAGTTCTTGTAATCTCCCTGATCCATGTGTCGGCTTGTCACAGAGCCTGAAATGAAACTGAATTGATGAGCATAGTCAAGTGGGTCTGGACCTGCGGAGAAGCAAGGCAGAAGCTACAGATCTCTACAAGGAAGCTCAGAAACGCTTAGGTTTCATACCTTAATGGAGGATGTTATAGCCCCATTTATCTATCTGTCTATCTGTCTATGTATTTATTTATTTATTTATTTATTTTTGAGAAAAAAGCTCAAAGCCTTTAACCCAGCATTCCAGTTTCTTTACTATCTTCCTTCTATCAGATATCTATTTTTAGTTTAAATATTTTTTTTCCTTCTAAATGCAAAACTGCTCACCACTTGTATCACCAATGTACTTACAGAACTTTCTACCCCTTCCCAGTCATACAAATAACGCACAGTAAGTTTTCTTCTTGATCTCTGTGAGGTCTTTGCTGGTCCGTCATTCCTCTCAGGGATATGTAGGGAATGTGAGGCTGCTAAAGAGCAGGGAAGATGCCCCAGGCTCATCTTTCTGACCCCCTCCACCACTCCTCTGCCACAAACTTGGTTCAGGGATATTCACTGACATATTTTCTTACCAACAGCCACAGTTGCTCTTGCAGCATCTATCACATTCAGTTGCATTTGTTGGGCTTTCTACACATTGATTCATTGAAAGAATTAATGAGTGTGCTGTGTACTAGGTGATACGAGGTCTGGTTCTATTTCTTGATTTTTTTGCCAATAAGCACACTGTAGGTAAGCAAATAAGCAAAAATAAACAAAATCACCTTTAACCTCAATCTTTTCATCTGCAAAATAAGATTGTTGTATTAGAAGCTGCCTTGTTCTCCTAGGACTGCTGTAACAAAGTACCACAAACCTGGTGGCTGAAAACAACAGAAATTTATTATTTTATAATGCTGGAGGTAGAAGTCTGAAAATAAGGTATCCGGAGGACCATACTTCCTCTGAAACCTATATGGGAGATGCCTTCTTTGCTTCTTCCTAGCATCCGGTGGTTTGATGGTAATCCTTGGCATTCCTTGTTTTGCACCTGCCATAATTCAGTCCCTGCCTCTGGCATTACATGGACTTCCTTGTGCCAGTCTGTGTCTCTTCTCTCTTCTTATTAAGACACCAGGCATATTGGTGTGACCTCATTTTAATTTAACTAATTCCATTTGCAAGGACCCTATTTCCAAACAAGGTCATGTTCACAGGTACTGGGGGTTATGATGTCAATAGATCTCTTTGGGGGCTATAGTTCAAAACTCAATGACATGAAGAAATAATATTTCAATAAAATCTTAACACCAACCATCTGGGATTTATTTATAAACACATATCTGAAGGTTGATTACATAAGTTATGCTGTCAGAAATCTTTGTATGGGTGGACAGTTTGCAGATAATATTATTTTTCTCTCCCCAAAAAAATGCACACCAGGCAGGTGAAACAAGTTGGCAGAGATTAAATGCTGTTTGTCAAGGCCAGGGATAGGGGGTAGTAGGTATTTAGTTCTAGTAGAACTTTGGTGTCTCTCACGATTATCCATAAATACAGCACAAACATCCTGGCCTCCTGCTACTTACAGAGTACAAGGCCATCTAACTCACATCAGATGTGTTTGGAGAAGGAAAATAGGTCAACCCATTCTGAGGTAAATATGATTAATTTGGAAATATGTTGTCAGCAAAGAACACAGGACTTGGATGGAAGCTGAATATGAATTCAGAACTGTGTTATAAGAAAGTAACCTAAAAGTGATCATATAAGTGCTTTTATGGAAAAGCCATATTATGCCACCTTTTCATGATTATAAGAGAATTATTTATTCTCAACAAAAAGGCAAACCTGTAGAGTGGGGTTGACTTTTCTTCTTTCTATAAGTCTGCCATAGTAGAACTTTTCTCCTTCTTAGCCTATTATTTTTCTTTGTATTATAAGTGAGTACTCATGCCTCATAATCTATAAAGGTAGGGAGGTCATGCTGGCTATTCTGATGAAATGTGCTGACCCCAATAATCGTTTCCCTCCTGTGGTCTGAAGAGACAGTGGGGCCAGTGACACTAGTGTTCTGGTGTCAGTGGTACTGGTGTGATGGTCCAGGACATCCAGTGCCGTAGAGCATCTTTATGCAAGTAAGAAAAAATACAGACACACACACACTCACACACACACACTCTCACTCACTCTCCTTAGCCCAAGAGGAGGTAATTCCAAACCGTGCCCAAGGCTCGGCAAGCAAATTATGTGCTAAATTTCAGCCAGTCTTCATTCCCTTCCTCAAATTCCTTTGCCCCTGTGGGCAAAACTCAAGTCAACTATATGCAGCATGGATGTAGTCTTTTCATTCTGGAGTTGTCTGAGTCTATCCAAGGATGCTGATTACACAGCCTTTTAGGGCAACTCCTCAGCCCCGAAAGGTGGAAGGCGGTGAGTGCCGCTGCAAACCGATGACGTCATGGTTGTCACGGTCGTCACAGTTGTCACAGTTGTGCTTCTGCTCTCCTGCTAAGGTGCTAGTGAGGCTATGTCAATGCCATTCAACTGCATTTGCCTACTCATGGCGTTGTTCTCCTCTCAGCAGCATTGTTCTCCCATCCCCCACCCAAACACACTCGCGATCAATAAACACACTCATTCACACCCATAAATTTTCACCCACTCACACACCCAAATACACCCATATCCTTATTCCTTCACACTCCCCCAAACACTCATATAAAGTCACATACACTCACACCCAATTTTGTCCTATTTTACCAATCCTCCACTCTGCCTTCAGGGTCAAACATTCTAACTTAGGTGGCTGAATTTTAGTGAATTTCCAGTACAGCCTGAATTTGGTTGCTTTGTTTCTAAGGCACAAAACCAGGTGCAAAAACTTAGTCTGAAACTTAAAGTTCTCTAAACATATTCATTCCAAATACTCCAACACTTCAATAATAAAGGCTTCTCTCATCCCATCCTGTGCCAGTTTGGATATATTACGTCCCCCAGAAAAAGCCATATTCTTTTAATCCAATCTTGTGGGATATTTGGATTAGGTTGTTTCCATGGAGATATGACCCACGCAATGGTGGGTAATACCTTCTGATTAGATTATTTCCATGGAGGTGTGGCCCCACCCATTCAGCATGAGTCTTGGTTAGTTTACTGGAGCACTATAGGAGCTCAGACATAAGGAGCTCAGTGCTTCAGCTGAGAGAGTCATTTTGGAGACAACCATTGAAAGTAGACTTTTGCTAGTCCAGAGTTTGCCTGGGAGAAACTGAGAGACTACCCCCAGATGCCTAGAGAGAAATGTGCTGGGAGAAAGCCATTTTGAAACCAGAACCCAGAGCAGACACCAGCCATGTGCCTTCTCAGCTGACAGAGGTTTCCTGAATGCCATTGGCCATCCTTCAGTGAAGGTACCCTATTGTTGATGCCTTACCTGGGATACTTTATGGCCTTACGGCTGTAACTTTGTAACCAAATAAAACCCCTTTGTAAAAGCCAATCCATTTCTGATATTTTGCAAAATGGCAGTATTAGCAAACCGGAACACAGCCCAGCCTAACAGATTGGAAGAAATCTTCATTGAATGCTTAGCATACATCCTAATCACTAACATTTATTGCCTCAAACCATTTTATGGTCAAACAAGTTAGTGTCGTTAGTCTCAGTTTACAAATAAGGATCTGAGACTCAAGAAGTTTACATTATTTGTTACAGGCCCCATGACTAGTAATTTTTGGTTACAAGATCTCAAAAAATTATATTTTTTTTACTCCAAAACTCATGCTCTTTCCCCAACATAAATCTCTAACAGTTAAGATCTTAGCAAAGCTTCATGTAATCAAATAAAACTTAAAACCAAGTTAATCTGGTTTATAAATATAGCTGCTTCTATTTTTCAGCATAACAAAGTAGACAGAAGAGTGAAAGAATTCATAGTAATTGTTGCAATTATTATTATATCTTTAGCTACCATATATTGAACCATTAAGAATAGATGACAATAATGTCATCTGTTGCATACATATTGTCTCATAATTGCAGTAAACTCAAATCTTCATTATTTTTATTTTTGTTGTATTTATACTTTCTTTACTCTTCTGCCCGATTTTTTTCCTGTTTGTTGTAAAGCTGTATGTGTTAGTCTGGCTTCTCTCCCAGCAAATCTTTATCCACAAAGCCATGAACACACAAGTGAATAGGAAAGTATATTTTATCTTATTACAATCACATATATCAGAAATTCATACAGGTGTAGATATAGATAAGGAATGGAGGAAAAACTGAACACTTCCAAAAAAGTTTGCACAAGAAGAAACAATTTGCCCTTATTGGAATAAGGCTGGTCACCTATTAGAAACATGAAAGTTCAAACAATTAGAAAAATAAGGAACAGTGAGGCTAAATTCTGAAGTTAGTGAGTGTTTGAACACTTATAGTAACTGAGACTTTGAAACACTTCTTTTTGGAAAGATAAAAAAAATGAAATTATTTTATTAGTTGTAGGTAAACCTGAGTCCATTTAAAATGTCTCTCCTTAATTCTATCTTGGGGACTCCCAAACAACAAGTGCTAACTTCCTTTCACATACAATCTCACATAAAAGTAACAATAAAATATACCCATGTATGATTATCTATATTTCAGAACTGGCATAAGTTGGAAAAATCATTGACATTTAATCAATCCCCGGTCAGTGGAGAAGAGAAGACCAGTAACTGCTTTTTTTGTTGCTCTACCTATTAGGTAGATTCATTCCGTAGCTTGTCTCTTCCCACACCATATACTGAAGCCAAACTGAACAACAAAATCACCCTTCTCTATAGACTCTCTGCCCTCTTCAACTTTTGTATCTTAAATGTTATGGTTCCCTCAGCTTGTAGTGCCCTTCTCAGCAACCCTGGATATCAAGAGTCCACTCATTTTTAAAGCTCACTTGAAATATCATCTAATAGGTTATAAAACATAAAAGTATGGACTCGGTAGCATCGTATCTGCTTTCCATTATTCCACTCTTGCCCTCTCTTCTCCAGAGAATAATAGCCAAAGAGTAGCCAGTGATTTTGTTTGTTTGTTTTTAACAAAGCGAATTAAATATCCACCCTGCTTCAAACCCTTTAATTCCTTCTCATTATTCTTGGAATAAAATCTAAATTCCTTGCCATCATCTACATAGGTTTGTGGGATCTGGCCCCTACCTACCGTCTCTCTGAACTTGTAGCCCACCACACTCCCTCTTGATCACTTGCTTTGGTCACTCTTGCCTCCTGTTTCTCTCTCCTGTTTCTAGTTCTTTTCTGTTGCTTCTCCCTCTGCGTGCAGTGATCTTTCGCAGAATCTTGCCATGGTTGGCTTATTTTCAGCCTTCACTGTGTAACACAATTCCTGGATATCTGCTTATTAATGTCTTCAACTTTCTGTTATTCATTCACACCACAATAGCAGATTGACAGCAGTGGTCTTAAGTGTTCTGTTTACAGTTACACCCCAAGTGCCAAGTCCAGTATTTTTCCCCAGAGTAGGTCACAATAAATATTAGAATTTAAATGAATGAGCTTCAGATTTGTCACCTGTGAATAAGGCTGATGATTGCACCTTCCTTAAGATGTTGTGTAGGGTAAATGAAATAATGTTGCATGTTCATCTATTTTAGAATTTATGTTGTATTTTATTTTACTCCTGTGTTTGGCATAGTTCTAGCAAAAGTGAGGGATCAATATCATCTGGACAGTTTTTTTTTTTTTTTTAATCAGAAAGGAATTGCCATGCTTTGCTTCTAAAATTACACCATGTGCCTGAACATGGAATTTAAAGTCAAAGTCTCTGTAGAATTTCTAACATATTTTAAAGACTTCTAATTTTAGGCATATTTCTAAATGGCATCATTTTGTTGGCTTTAATTTCAGAATCCAAAGTTTGCAAAAAGCAAAGAAGGAACTCAATTAAGCATAGCCCCTAGAGCAAATATTTAATTCCATTCTCATCAGTCTGCCATTAATAGGGCAATCACCCGGAAATGGGGGATTGATCATCAGCAGAAGGAATCATAATTGTGAAATGATGAGGAAAATATACTGCAAGAATATTAAGACTTTGGCTTCTGTGTTTGCATCCACTAGTTACAGCACATTTTAAAAATTTATTTTCTCTGCTAGGACCAACAATTCTTAGAAAGAATGCATGTTTCTCTTATATACAAAAATAACTAATGGGTCATAAAAGTAGGGGCTATGAATAAGTAAATAATGTTGACGAGTACTAGGCAATTTAGCACATGACAGTTAATTATTCAATCTTTATAATTATCTATAGAATTAAAATAATTTAGTAATGATAGTAATCTTTAGCACCCACATAGTATTCTTTGTTTTGTGTTTTTCCAGTATACTTATTATATAAATGGGATAATTTCATTTGATACTGAGAGGTAGACAGAACAAATACTACCTAAATATCCTAAAGGGAAAGGATTTGAGGCCTCCCTAAGAGGAGCATAAACTCATAAAATGTGTGAGGCTCTCTGTATTATTTTTTCCAATTTACTCTTTCTTGAAACACCTCTTGGTAAGTAAGATTTAGCCCCACTGTATACGTGTGAGACTCGGAGGTTTGAAATGACTCATTTAGAGTCGCACAGCTTGTGGATAAGAGGCAAGGCTGGAATGAGTTTGTATGAATGAGGGGGGTAATTTGAGTTGGGAACCACCCAAAGCTGGTGGCCTAGGTATGTTCTATACATTGTCTTATAAAACCAGTCTCGTTGTCCAGCATCTCATAGTATCTTGCATGTCAAGGAAGAGGCTATTAGTATTATTAATTCACAGATAAAGAAGACAAAGGCACAGAGAAGACAAGCTGTTTGCCTGACATAAAATAACTGGCAAAGCATAGATGTGGTCATCAAATTGAGATCCCTTTGGCTCTAAACCTCATGTTCTTGGAGGTTGGTCTTGGGGTTGGCTATACTAAGAGCAAAACCTTCATAGAGAATGGTCTGGGTTTGAAACCTTCTCTATGACTTGTCAACTGTGTGATTTCATGCCAGTTCCTGAATCCTTCTGAGCTTGTTCCTTTACCTGCAAAAATAGAGGGAATAAAAATCTTCCTCATAGGGTTATTGTGATGGTTAAATGAGAAAATGTGTATAAACATTTAAGCCTGGTGCCTGTCTCATTACAAATGTTCAATATATGTAAATAACGTTAGACTGATGAAACAATATCCTATCTATTCTTCATTGATCTTTCCAAGTCACAGAGGAAAAAAGAAATCTGGCTTCAAGCCTAGATCTCTTTCACCAAGCTTGAAATAACCCTATTTATTAGTTGGCATCATTTGGTCCTACATTCCTGCTCTGGAAAAGAACTGTCCTTGTGGCACAGAGAATTTTGAAAAAGGCAATAGAAATAGATCTGAAAATCCTTAGTGAGGGCACTGGAATCATCTTAGAGCCTCTGGAAACAGCCCAGGAGACACAGACATAAGCAGAATGATGGAACTAAGTCAGCCCACCTGGGAGGGGTGAAGCCAGAATTAGAACAATCCGACGTGGCACAATCTGGAGCAGTTTGCCATTAGATGAAGATAGCAAGGGGAGCATTTCGACTGCTTTCCCCTAACTGTTTTGTGTTATTTTGAACCTTTGCTCCAGCTGGTCTGTGGGGAGAAGAGGGTAGAGGCAAGCATCTATTTGCCTGGTGGCCTTTCTCTCTGTCTTCAGAGCCTCCTCTGACTGAGGTTTTTCAGACAATGACACAAAAAAATTAAGTTGATGATGTTGGTAGTGCTCCCCGCCCCCCAACCACAGTGACAAATGGGGCATGCCTGCAGTCAGGGGAGGGGGAAGGAAGCATGAAAAGAGGCTCTGGGACTAGGAGGTTTCCTTGTTCTTCTCTTCCCTTCTATACCTCTGTCACCATCCTCCAAACCACCATTACTGATGCATGGGTGAGAGCCTCAGCCTCCCATTTTGTTACATAGCTGCTAGGCTTATATAATCCATTAAAATTAGTCACGTTTACAAGGCAAAAATCAGATGAGGCAACTATCCTGGCCTTCCTTGAGTGACACACTTCTGTGGAACTTCATAATTGCAGGATGAAGACCTAAAATGACCTGTAAGATCCAGAATGTTTGATGCACACTCCCTCCTCATCTGCTCCTTCTACATGCTCTAGAGCTGGTGTCATTCCCTTGATACTTGGAAGTACCAGTTCTCTCCTGGTACAGCACCTCACTCATGCCATTTCCTGTGCCTGAAAAGTACAGCACCCTTGCTTTTCCTGTTGACACCTCTTCATTTCCCCCTTCTTTTAGTATAAGATGGCACTACTTCAGGAAACATCTCTCTGGCCAACTCCACTGGGCAAAGACCATGTTATGTTTCCACAGCCACTGTCTCTTCCAGTAAGAACACTTAGGATTAGGGCAAATCAATCAGAGTTTAAGCAAAAAGGATAAATCTAAACAGAGAAGCAAGCAAAACCAGCAACACCTTGGGTTTTAAAGCAGAAAATATAATGAAGCACAGATGATGGAGGAGCTGTAACACAAGAAAGTAGAAAGAGAGGCAAGCCAGATATTGTTGACTGCAAGATATTGTTGACTAGAAATCCTAGATTGGGCAGACAAGACAAAGAGGTGGTTTCATTGCATAGAGGAGATGCAGCCACTGTCTGGGGCAGATAAGGAAGCTATATACCCTGCCTTCCTTTCTCCCGATGTCTAAACTCATATTACTGCCTCCCATCAAAACTCAGCCAGAGGCCTGTAGGGTACAGTTTCCCACTCAAACATTCCAGACCATGTAAAGGGCCAGACTGGATTTGAGGGGACACAGGCAAAAGATCAGCAAAGATTGTAATACAAGATTATTTTAGTAATTGTTTTGATTAACATCAGTCTCTTCAGTTTCATGGAACTGGCTATGGACTATGCCTATTGATGCTTACCATAGTATTCCAACTCATACAAAGTTGGTGTTGATTGAACCCTTCTGAATGCATCTGCCCATTCATTAGGTAAGCACTATTTATTGAGCAGCTACTACATGCTGGCACAGTAAACAAAGGAGGCAACAAATCCCAGACCATTACAGGTTAGAGGATGGTGAGAGATAATGAACAACAGCAACACAAAATAAACAGTAGGTCAGATGACAAAAATTGCTATAGAGAAAAATAAGAAAGAAAATGGTCACAGGGAATTCTAGTGTTAGGTGGGGTTGAAATTTTCCATTGGATGATCAGATAGCCTTAATGTGACTGTGACATTTAAGTAAAAATATAAAGGAGATGAAGTGGTGAAGGTGTTGCAGGGAGAAGTGGGAGAAAGTCTGCAAGGCAAGGAGGCCAGGGTGGCTGGAACAAAACAAATGAGAGGGACAGTTGAGTTAAGAGAGGCAGCAAGGGGGAGTGGAGTGCAGATTGCTTAGGGCCTTGAAGGCTACTGTAAAGGCTTTTGTTTTTACTTTGAAGGAGAAGGGAAGTAATCGAATATATGAATAATGCAGATGAATGAACCTGTGCTAGACTTGTGCCCATCCCTAAAGGGCCCCTGAAAGTTTTAGGAAAGCTCTGCCCAGGCCCAGCCCAGCTCACTCATTTACTAGCTCTTGTTTTGTTGATGCCTCTGAGGCTTTGCACTGAGTATCAAAAAGAATTAGAAATATTTTCTGAGAGGGCTAAAGAGAAATCATGTCTCCTGACAGGCCTGAGACAGAACAAGAAAGAATGATGAGAAGCAATAGGGAACTAACAACTTGTGTTTTGCACTCTGTATTTGTTTCTTAAACCTCACTACATCATCACAAGCAATACATTATCCTCGATTTTCAGATTAGAATATTGCGGTTCAGCAAGTTTATGTAGCTTGTGTGTTGAAACCCAGATCTCCTAGTGAGTGATGGTTATGTGCTGTACACTGTGCTTGACGCGCTGCTGCGTCTTTCGGGAACTGGACAACACCCCTTGGGGTAGGGTGGATGCAACAAACCAGGGAGAACTACTAATGACAGAATTTTAGAACAGTAAAAATAAGTAAAGGTTAGATAGGAAAAAGGGGAAATAGTGTAACCATCCTAACAGTATTGATCCTTTTATTCACCAAAAATTAATATCTCCTTTGTATAAAACATCTGAAGCACCCATATGTACCAACAAATGACTATTGTTTTATTATTAGCATTATCATTAAACACTTACTATGTACCATACATTTATATGGTGAATTATTAATTCTAAAATTCTTCAAAGATTAGTATACTCATGCTCATTTTATATACGAGGAAATGAAAGCTCAGAGAGGTTACAGCATTTGCCCAGAGTCACACAGCTGAAGTTGACCCAGTCTGCTTGACACAAGAGGCATTCTTGTACCCTTCCCAAATCATATCCAAGGGGTGGTAGGAGCCGTAGAAGCCAGAGGATTCAAGTAGTGAGATTAGACAGGGTGTTTTTTCAAGAATCAGGATTTGAACTGGGCTTCAACCACTCAACTGAGAATTCTCAGGGAAAGGATTTATGCTGGGAAATTAGCAACTTCTCCTTCATCATCCCATTATCTTACTTTCTCAGTGAAAGGAAAATGTGACTTTGCCATATTTTCAGGTATGGGGACTTAATAATTATCACCAATTTTCCCCTTCTGAGACGATGCGCACATTTTCCAGAGAGTGTGAGAATGTATTTGTTACTCTTTATCAGGACTTTCCTGTCTTCTGATCTTCATACTCATGGGGTAGAGTGCCTGAGTGTGGATTTAATTCTCTCATCTATTAAAAGAGGATAGCAACACCTGCAAAATGATTATAAGACTCAAAGACAATAAAATATTTAAGAGGGTTTATTCTAAACTAAGCATTGGTCTAAGCACTTTGCACAAATTAACTCATTTATTTTCAGAAGAACACTATACAACTGAGGAAAAGGAGATTAAATTAATTGTCTAGAGATAAATAGCTAGGAGAAACAAAGTTGAGATTCAAATCCAGAATCCTAGATCTCACCTAGAGACTTTTTGAAAATCTCCAGTTTCAGACCATGGTCACCATTGCTCTGGACTATTTTACATCACTTGCCCTTTCTGAGTATCATTTTTCAAATTTAATTTAGTTGTTTTAATCTACAAAATAGTGTTAATACTGACTTTGGCAATTCAGGTATTGTCTAGAATCCAATGAGATGTTTTCAAATCAAAATACTTTGGGTAAATATGCTATTAGTAGGGTAATACACACTATTATAATTCTTCCTAATTATTCTCCATGACTCTAGACTCCTTACCACTCTGTTCCTTCTGGAACAAGGCTTTCAAATGGGTCATCATAAAGCCCAGATCTAGTCATGTCAATCTCTTCTCCAAATTCTTTCAGTGCTTTCTGTTTTTGGTAAAACCAGCAACATCCCCAGCATGACATTCAAGCTCCTCCATGACCTGATTCCAACCTGTTTTTCAAACTCATGTTTATCCCTTTTGCTCACCCACTGGGTTCTGGTCATATTTCGCAATAAATTATTTGCATTTCCCCTCATCTCTGTATTTGATCACACTTTTCTTTCCACCAAGATGAATGTCTTTTTCGATACCCACTTTCTGCTCTGCTACCCATTAGCTCTGTGATCTCTGAGCTTCATCCCCTCACTTGTAAATGAAGATAATTTTAGCATCAAGTCACTGTGTTTTAGTGAAAATTAAATAAGATTATCTATAAAAACAGGCTTAGAATATTGTGTGACATGTAGTAAACACTAAATATTTAGCTACAACAACAATAGCAATGATCATATTTATTCGAGATCAAATCAGAGGATTTCTTCCCAAAGACCCAGTCCATGAGAACCAATCTGGCATGATTGCTCCCACTTATAGAAGCCCATAGAACTTTCTCAAGATTCATTTTTGACACTGAGGTTGCCTCCCTAATATTGAAGATATGTGCATAGTCAATAAAGTTGTCAATCAGTCAGCAACAGTTATTTTTGTAGCATCCATTATGATTTGGGGTTTTGGGTAATAAGGATACAGCATAGAATAAGAGTTGCACTATTTCTGCCTATAATGGAAATTTTGTATTTATGGGGAGACTTCAAGAAGAAAAGACATGTTGCTGGCTTTTAAATAATGAGAAACATTAGCTCTGTGAAAATTTGTGTGAAGAACATACAATAAAAAGAGGAAGAAAGTGCCGATGTCCTGAATCGAGAGCTAGCTTAGAAAGTTTGAGAGAGAAAGAGAAAAAAAAAATGACTAGCATGCAGGAAAGGAATGAAAAAAGTAGAGATCGCTAAGTAGTGAGCTAAGAGAAACGGAAGGCAGGATCTTGAAAGACATTCCTTATCATGGTAAAGATTTTAGATTTTACTCTAATGGAAAGCCATTAAAAGGCTTTATGTGGGGGAGATACATGGTTAGATTTACAAAGCAATAAAGTCACTCTGGCTTCTGGGAAGAGATCCTAGGAGAGAAGGACTTTGGCTTTTTCTAAGGTTTACAAATACATGACTTCCAATTTCTTCTACCAGATTGCAATACAATATTTGATACTGTTTTATTTGCCCCAAGGCAATTAGCACTCAACTCTGCATATAGTAGGTGTTAATATTTTTTAAATGAAATAATGTATGATGTGAGGGTTAAAACTGGAAGCACAGGTGAAAATGAGCATACCTTCTCTTTCCTAAGATCAAAATATTCAAGAAACAGAAGGAAAAACAAGCCACTCAGTAACTCTTAGCTGCTTCTATTTTTATCATTGCAAAAAATTTATGCACATCAAACAGAAAATACGCTTGTCAGCATATCTATCATGTTCTCAACTTTTTCGCGGAGCAGCTGATGTATAAAGCAGTTGGTCGTGTGCCACAAAGACTCTTAAATGACTGACTTTTGGCAAAGGCCAAGAAAATAATCACATGAACCCTGCTGTCTTCTTCTAAAGATCAAGTCTGCTTCATGCTAGCTTTGAGAGGAAATTAAATATATAGCAAGAGATTCAATATTCTCTAGGAAGTCTAAATTTAGGCAGAAAACATCCTGGGGTGAAGATACAGAAATCCACATTGCAACTCATTATATTTTCCCCCAAAGGGCCCCTCCTCTTGTGTTCCTTGTTGCGTGGTGGTTAAGAACACAGTTTGGAGCCAGAGTCCTGACTGTCACTTATTACCTAAGTGACCTTGACCAAATTAATTGGCTCCTCTAAGCCTCAGGCTTATAATACATAAAGTTGATTAAATATTAATAACAATAATAATATATAACATTTGTTTACTGTCTACTCTGTTCCAGATGCCATCCTAATACTCTACATGTGTTAACTTCATCATTACCACATCTCCTGAGGCAGTACTATAATATCCCTACTTGTACAAATGAATAAACTGAGGTACCAAGGCACAAAGAAGTTATGTATTTGCCCAAGGCATCACATCTAGTAAGTGGCAGAACCAAGGTTCAAGTTCACATTTTTTGGCTCAAGAAACTGAGATTTCCTCTGCTGTACCACATCCCTAACCACTGCTGTGAGCCATTGCGCTGTCCTGCTTTGGAAGGAAACATGTCAGTAGGTTCTTGTAAGGATTCAATGAGTTGGTACAAATAAAGCAATTGATGCTCTATCTGGTACAGAACAAACATTTTAAAACTGTTGTTTTTAATATATGAAGAGTGTCAAGAATGAACAATATCTATGCAGCCATTCAAAGCATAAATTTCATATATATATTATATATATATATTTGTAACATATACTTATTGAGCACCTAATATATGTCAGGCATTGTTTTGGGTGCTTTCATACATCAGCAAACAAAACATACAAAGACTGGCCGTGCTCATATAGCTAATGTTGTAGGGAGGGAGAAAAGGATCAAATAAAAACAATAATTAATTCAGTTAATTTAATTAATAAGTAAATTATATAATATTTTAGGACATCGTAAAGGTAACAAGAAACACAGAAAGCAAAAGAGATAAGAAGGATCTTGGGTGGCAGGTTGGGAAGTGGTGATAGGTTGAAATCGCCCGCAGGGCTGTGGAGGTCAGCCTCATTGAGTAGATGTGGTTTGAACAAAGACTTGTAGAAGTTAAGAGGATTAGGGATTTACATACTTGGAGGAAGAATGCTCTGGACAGGGGTCAACTAGGACCAAGGCCCTAAACGGGGCTGTGCCTGGAGAGCTGGAAGGAAAGAAAGGAAGCTGTGGTGCCTGGAAGAGAGCGAGTGAAGGAGAGAGGACTCAGGAGCTGTTAGAGAGGTGATGGAGAGTTGTTGGCTCTTATTATGAGTAAAATGGGAAGCCACTGCAAGGTTTTGAGCAAAGAAATGGCACGGCCATTTTCACCACTCTGACTCCTGACTGCAGGGACAAGAACGTGAAGGCAGGAAAGCCAGAAATAACAGGGTTGGCAATAGTCCATGACAGCGTCCTCCACAGAGGAGGGGAGCAATGGCTGATTGGGATGTGCTTTTAATGCAATGCCAAAAGGATTTCCTGGTGAATGCAATATGGGAGTGAGAGAAGGGAGAGACAGTACTGACACTAAAGTTTTTGGTCTGAGCTGCCAGAAGTTCGGAGTTGTCAGGTGAGGACCTGAGATGGAAGAGATGAGGGGTGGAGCAGATTTAGAGGGCTCCTTGACCTTTTTCCTTCACCGCCATATCCAATCAGCCATAATCCATGATAATGAGGAAACTAATAGCGACAACTAAAATATTAAAAGTGAAAACTAAAATATTAAAATATTAAAACTTACATGCAACAAACACATATAATATTCCCTTTCTTTCTTAAGCACTTTATATGAATTACCTCGTTAAATGCCCATAATAAACCACATATATTTTATTATCCCCATGTTTACAGATAAGGAAATTAAGACCAATTTTAGGTAAAGAAACTTGCCCAAGGTGACATGGACATTTTATAGCCAAATATTTCAACTCCAAAACACGACTTGAAAACTATGATAAATAAATCTGCATTTTAAATTCTTTTCCACATACTCTTTCCTCTACATTCCTTCTTCTATTGTTTAACTTTACACCCCATATCATTCCTTGACTTATCTAATATAATAGCCTCATTGGTCCCTTCTAGTTTTGCCACATAACCAAAGAAATGATCTTTCTAAAATTTCCAAAAAAATTATACCACTCCTCTATATAAATACCTCCATGCTTCCGCATGATCTATACAGTAAAATAAAATTGCAATTTACCCAGACCATGCTTCCGCATGATCTATACAGTAAAATAAAATTGCAATTTACCCAGACCCTGTGGCTGACATAGTTGGTTGCCCATATAGCAACCAGTCCATCCCTATCATCTTTGTCAGCCCCCTATTTTGGCAATGTGACCAGGCTCACGGCACTGATCTCCATCAGTCAAAATTAGCCATGGCAGCAGTATTAGTATTTGCCTGTGACTGGTGTGAGAGAAAGCATATAACCCTGCTTTTGTTAATGAAACAATAGTAAGTTTGAGACAGTATACATAATATCCAACAAAATCTGAATTTCAGATATTAAATAATTTTTTCTATAAGGATGTCCAAAATAGTGTACTGAAACTTATTCATTTTTTATCTGGAATTCAAATTTAACTTGGTATTTTATATTTTTATTTGCTAAATTTGATGACCTTAAACAAAACAGCAAATCTACTAGGGGCTTCTGGGTACATTTTATCTCTCTAAGAAAAGAGGAGAACTTGAAAAGAAGGTCCTTTGGCTCTCTCCTCTTCCTATGCATCTGGGTCATTGTCCTGGAGTTTTCCAGTGATGCGTGCTGGAATGGCAGCCATCCTGGATTCCAGTGATGCTTGCTGGAATGGCAGCCATCATCTTGGAACAATGAGGGAAAAACCAAAAGAATGAGAAAGATTCAAAGCCAGTGCCCCAGTATCTTTTAGCTGTTGAACCAGATCTAGAGCTACCTACTTATGACACTTTTACTACAAATAATACTCTATATTATTTAAGTTCTATGTTTAGCTCTATTTTACTTGCAGCTGAAGGTATCTCAACTGATGCAAGTAATTTAGGATGTAGTCCCTATTTATCTTGAAGCGCCACGTTCAACATAACCTGTGATGGGGATTTATCTTCCAGTCTTTACAAATTATTTGTAGTCCCTGAACATGTTAGGTCCACTTACCTGCTCACCTGAACATTTACAAAAGATTTTGCCCTTCCTTAAAATATGTCTTGATCCCTTTGAAAATCTGCAAACTGTTTTTAAGATTAAAATCAGTGTGATTTTTTGCTAATTTATGTATTTATTCACTAATACATTAATTCCCTTAATACATACATTAACTGAACATGTATAATGGTTTGATCACTGTGTTAAGTGCTAATTACAGCACAGTACACAGTGTAAACACAGCCATTACCCACAGTGAGTTCACAGTCTGATGAAGGACCTCAGACTCTAGGGAAATAACTATGCCAAGATTTATTTACATTCAACTGTAAAATGTGTGAAAACAGAAGACTATAGGAGGGGATAAAAGAAAAAAATCAGGGTTAACAACATAAAAGAGATCAAGGAGGGTTGTCAAAATTTCTCTGAAAAAGGCACATTTATGCTAATACCTAAGGAAGGTTAACTTTAAGGGAAGATAGAATTGAAGAAAGAAGAGAGAGGAGAGGGAATAAGGAAGAGGGATTTGGATGTGTGAAAAGGAGGTAGTTGCTGTTGCTGAGAAAGTGAAGGCCAGTGTGTTAGGTAGGATGTGATAAGTAAGAAAATGTGGTTTGCTTGGCAGATTATTGGTCCTTCAAAGATATCCATGTCTTAATTCCCAGCACCTGTGAATATGTTACTTTACATGGAAAAAGGGAACTTTGAAGTTGTGATTAAATTAAGGATCTTGAGATGGGGATATTTTCCTAATTATCCAAGTGGCCCAATGAAATCACAAGAATCCTTAAGTGAAAAGAAGCAGCAGGAGAGTGAGAGAAGGAAATGTGACATTGGAAGCAATGTTGGAATGATGAGATTGTTCCAAAAGACTTTGGTCTATGGAGACCAAAGTCAAGGAATGTGAGCAGCCTCTAGAATTGGAAAAGGCAAGTAAGTAGATTCTTTCCTTCATGAAGGAACACATCCTTGAGATTGCACTGATTTTAGCCTTGTGAGAGCCATTTCAGACTTCCGACCTCTAGAACTGTAAGATAATAAGTTTGCATTGTTTTAGGCAACAAGTTTGTGATCATTTGTTACAGCAGCCATAGGAAATTAGTGCACATGTGTTTGAGCTGAGGCTCAAGTGTGAGAGCTCTGCAACAACAGGGGCTTTGGGAAAAGTAATAGAATGTTCCATCTATCCACAGAACCTGAGGAGGTTTTCCTGAATGGATGTGTTGTTAAAAAGAGCAATTGGCTGGTGGATGGAAAATGGATTAGAAGAGCACAAGAGTGTACACCAGGAGCCCAGCTGCAAAGGCATCAGGATGGTCTAGGCCATAAGTGATGGTGACTTGGACCAGGATTGCAGCAGTGTCTAGAAAGGTGGTCACAGTTGAGAGATACCTAAGGCAAATTAACTGAAAATGGATACTGGACATGAGGTATAAAGGAGAAGGAGATTTTATGTTTGATGACCAGTTTTCTGGCCTAAGCAAATAGATGGATTAAAGTACTATTTATAGTCTGACCTAGAGGCATAGGGGCGATCACAAGATCAACTATTAATTTTGATAGAGCCATGCTGAATAGGTACCTAGATAAATGAGTCTGGACTTTAGTTGAGTAGTCAAGTCTAGGTACATAAATGTGGGGGAATTTGGCAAATGGATGGCATTTGAGACTCTGGGAGTGGACAGTAATACCTAGGAAGAGAATATAGAGTGAGAAGAGAAGAATCCCAGGATTCAGAGCCTCAACATTTAAAAATCATATAAAATAGGGATCAGCAAACTACACCCCATGGGCCTAATCCGGCCTGCTCTCTGGTTTGTAAATAAAGTTTTATTGGGACACAGCAGCATTCATTTGTTTACATACTGTCTTTGATTGCTTTGGTCCTACCATGGAAGAACTGAGTAGTTGCAATGGAGACCACAAGGCCCACAAAGCCATAATTATTATCTGGCCCTTTAGAGAAAAATTTACCTACCCATGATATAGATGAAAAGTAAACAAGGAGGATAAAGAATGCTTGGATGATAAAATAAATCCCCTTTGCAACTGTTTTTCTACTTTCTACTATAGACTTCATTGTTCTCCCTTCTCTGCTCTCAAATGCATTCCAGATACTGCCAGTATTAGTCATTTTATTCTAATTATCCATTTTCTTGTCTTTCTCCTCTCAATAGACCATGAGCTTCTTGGGGGCAGAGACTGCATCTTGTTATCTGCATCCACAGTGCTTAATGCAGAGCTCATGGTGCTTTGATCATATTTGCTTACTTATTGAATTCATAGAGCAAGGTTAGTCTGTCTATCATTTATTCAAGGGTTTGGGGGAGGCCAAGAAAAGCATGTCTTTCTTGACTAATAGCAGGAGAGAATTTAATAGGTCTAATGCCCAGTGATGGCAAAATAAGATAACGTGTTCACCCAACTACCAATATATCTTTAATAATAAAATGCAGAGACTATGCAAAATATGTCATGATTGCACGTGTTTGTTTTCCATTACTGACACCTGTCTTCCTGATCAGTTGGTGGAGAATTTGGGCTTTTGGGAACTTCTCCAAATTTGAAGGGAGTATTTGGGCATTTTTCCCAGGGAAACAATTTCTGGAGGAAATAAAGATATTTTTAAGGTAAAAAAAAAATCATACAGAAGAGCAATAATATTTTGAATGCCAGTTATAATTAAGAATTTTATCATAAATGTGCAAAACTAGCACTCAAAATACAATCATGTGTGAATTAGGATTTTGTACAAGTAACTTGTCCAATTTAAATTTTGAAATGTCATACAGATTTATGTTTTATACAGGTGCATCTACTTGGAGTCAACATGTAACAGATAATTATGGAAATTATTTACTTTCCACATTTTTTTCTCTCCATTAAAAAACAAAACAAAAACAAATCTTGATCTTAGAATTTGTTTAGCTGGTGACCTCTCTACTCTCCACTGCCTCAACAGTGAGATTATATGTTACACATGAATTTGTATGAACTTTTTAAAAAATACGGCTGTTACGAATAAGACTTTCTGTCTACTCATACCAGATGTCTTTGGATGTAAGTAAGAGATATCTCTCTGATATACCTCCTACTTCCTTTTCAGAGATTATTTTTCCAGGACTGATTTTAAATTAGTTTTTCCAGGAAACTATCCTTGAGTGTAGAGTCTGGGTTAAACTGTCTGTTCCTCTTTCCTCTGCCCATACCCTCTCTGCTCCCATTGTATACTGTGCCTCTGTTTATCATTGTATACATATATTGAATTCAATTGCCTGTTTGTAACTACATTAGTTAATACATTGCCACACAACTGTTGCATAACAACCTCAAACCCTCATTGGCCTGTGACAGTCTACCTTTATTCATCTCACAAGCCTACAATGTTTATCTGATCTGTGCTGGGCTCACTCACGCATTTGTGTTTGGCTGCAGGTAGGCTAGGAAACTGCTGATCTTGGCTGGGGATTGGCTGGCTGTGGGCTGATTTTGCATGGCATTGGCAGGAATAATCGGGATGGCTCAGCTCTGTTCACATGTTTCATTCTCCAGTGGGTGAGCCTGGGCTTGTTCTAAGGTTGATGGCAGCAGAGTGAGAGAGAACACATCTCATTAGGCAAGCACTTTTCAAGTCCCTACTTGTATCACATTTGCAAAAATTCTTGGGCCAAAGCAAGTCATATGGCTGAGTCCAGGGTGAAGGGTCAGGCAGTCTCTACTTCTCAGAGTGGGAGGGCACTAAAGGGTAACTTGGCACAGTGCATGAAGACAAAACAGGGTGAAAAACTAAGTACATCAAATGTACCTGACACAGAGTAAATGCTGAATAAATTTAGTTATTATTATTATTGTTATTGTTGCATAAAGTAGAGGCTCTAGAATTAGTTGTTGAATTTAATTGAGGTGGCAATTTAGAGAGCGGGAGTGTGTATTAGGATAAAGCTGCTGCCCATAACAAATCTTAATTTTACTAGCTAAGCATAATAAAAGATTAAATCATGCTCATGTAATCGTCCAGTATATGTTTCTGATCAAGGGCCTCTTTCCTCCACACACCTAACTTAGAGTCTGACCTGAATAAAACTCAATAAAATTGAATCCATTTCCTATAAGAGGTAAGGTTACCATTTGGCATCTGGTAGTCTTGCTTACAAAGTTGGTGTGGTGGATACTGTGATGGGAATAAAGAACTTCATACCCCACCTACTGGGAGATCTTCCAGCAGACAATGTTCAGTTGATATCCCCTTCAGGGCATCGTTTAAGCTGAAGAGAACTGCCTTACCTAAGGTCACACCAAGTAGACAGACCTTGTCCACTCACTCCAACTTCCATAGCTATGAAAGGTTGTCACATCTTCAGTAATCCTTGCAAGGCGGCTGATGCTTCCAGTGTGAATAAGTCACAGCTTGACCCCTCCCTCTCTCCATTCTGCTTCTTTCCATTACCTTCTACCGGTGTTTATTCCAGGAAGATTCCCTAATAAACCTCCTGCATGAAAATCAGCATCTCCAGCAAGGCTTGCTGGAGTACCCCACCTGTGGCGGGTTGTATCCAACCTGAGTGAAGCATTTTACTGAGTCGACACAGTGCCTCATGCAACATGTTTCAGATGCAAGCATTTTTAAAAGTCAGCAATATTTGCCTCATTATTCAATAAAACATCTCCCTGCAATAGCTCTTGCAAGTTGCAGATTTTTTTTTTTCTTATGGCTTGATCTTGACTCCTTTTTCCATCAGGGTCAAATTAATAAGGGGGCACACATCAATCCTCGGAGAACAGTTTGCCACACTTCCAATATACTACATTCACATCAGTTAGGAACCAGCTCTTTCCCATGTCTGCAACAACACTACTTTTCATAGTACCTTGCACGTGGTGGGTGTTTGCTGAATAAATTGGTGACATTGTATCAATGAACTAATGAACAAACTACTATAGGGTCCTAACTCATGATGCATTTTTTTTTTTTACCCTGAATGATTTCTCATTTCAGGAGGATGGGGGATGGGGGGGAGGGGGTGGTGGAAATAAACTATTCACAGATGCTGAAATCAAAATCTTAAAATTTCACAATCTGGAGACTTGCACACAGGAAATCCTCACCTATTGGAAAACAGCAAGATTTTAGAAGAGGAATTGAAAAAAAAAGGGTGAATTGGCAGCAACACTGGACTTATCAAAGCAAATAATATAATATATAAGCACTAAAGCAAGCAATTATGCCAGATTGCAAAAGGTCGTTTTGACACGCTACTTGAGAGTGCTATTTCTTGTTGACCTTTGCGTTAGAAGATGTGGCTGCTGGCAGCAGTGCATTTGAAGATTATGAGTGTTAAGTGGGAAGACTAGAGAAAGAGTGAGCCGTTCTTGTTGGGCCTGTCCTTGTATTTCATTTACTGGGAGCTGTAAGAGGAGAGCATGTTGGGAGATGGCCACCTGTGTTGTGTGGCTTCTAGAAATCCTGACATTTTTCCACCATGTTCTTCCTCATGATTACACACTCTGCATTGTGACATTGATGTGACAGTTTGAAAACAGCAATTCAACCAGTTCTTTCCACTAATTTAATCCTTTACAGACTCCTCATCACCTGCAGTTTCAACTTTAGTTGTAGCAGAAAAAGATGCATCATGGTTTGACCCATTTCTAGTTTTATTTCCTATCACTTCAATTTCTTCTTCTTTATTCTGGTGGTACTAAATATCTTGCATTTTCTGTTTGTTTTCACCTGGCCAGCATTTTATAGATAGATTGATTGATTGATTTCTTTTGAGGAAGTGATTCCCTTGATTGTGGGGATTGGCAAGTCTAAATTCCATAAGGCAGGGGAATTCTGATAAAAATGATGTTGCACTCGTGAGTTTGAATTTCTTAGAGAAAGCCGGCAGGTTTGGAATTCTGGTATGAATTGATGTTGAGCCTGAAATCCATAGGAAAGGTCAACAGGCTGCAATCTCAGAGAGGACTAGAGGGTATAGTCTTGAGGGAGAATTTTCTCTTCTCTCTAGAACCCTCAGTCCTTTGCTCTTAAGGCCTCTGACTGATGGGATGAGATGCACCCACCTTATCTAGGGGTGATCTCCTTCACTTAAAGTCAACTGGTTGTAGATAATAATCCCATCTACAAAATACCTCCACAGCAACAACTAGGTCAGGGTTTAGCCAAACAACTGGGACCATAACCTAGCCAAGTTGACAGATAAAATCAACCATAACACCATCCTAATTATTTTTATTTCTACAACCTGGCCAAAATAATAGGTGCTGGGAAAATTGATCCGAAGTGTTAGCTGTAAGCTCGTATCTAAGAGCTCAGAACTAGGGCAGGGAGGGAGAAAGATGCAGCTGTCAACAAGGAAGGAGGTCTCAGGACTGCTGCCTAGGGTCATCCTTATCGCTTTGCAACTGAGCATATAATATCTGAACAAGTATGACCGACATACAAAACAACTAAAGGGAAAGTAAGATGGGTCCTTCCATGCACTTTAATTCCTCCCTGGCCAGACTCTTGCACTTACTTTAAATGCAGGTTGGCCTGGTATTTGCCTTTGGAATGATCTAGCCACGGGTAAGCTCCTTACCTTTGCTTTCCCTGAGTGCACCTACACCCTAAATTAATCTCTCCCTTCATGCTCACAGCACAGGCTGCTTGCTACTGTCATTGAACCTCACAGAAGACTGTGGTGGTATGTCCTTAACTCTTTATCTCCTAGGCATCCTCACCTGCAGGGACATCTGTGTGAATCCTTGAGCCACACGTTGTCTGGCACTCACCAATGCCAGCATCCCCTCTGCCCACTGGTGGGGTGAGAGAGCACAGAGCAGTCTGGACAGAGCTCTGGCATGGCGGCTTGGCCCCAGCATGAGGGTGAGGCCCACCTCCCCTAAGGTAGGGGGTAGATGGGGTCAATGCACAAATATTAAGCAGATACATGAGATATTGCAAAGTTAGAGCCAGGTCTGATCAAACAGATGGAGGTAATCTATCTTTCCATTCATTGAGCAAATATTATTCTGGCCTTCTGTGATGGCACTAAGCCCTAGGATATCAGAGAAAAAAAGGAAAGACTCTTAAAGGAGAGGTTCAGAAAGAAATTAAACAGAAAGAAAAAAAAAAAAAGTTGTAATGGGGCCATAATAGAAGTGAGGGTGAACAGAGAAGAGAACATTCCAAGCTCAATTCATGCTGAGTCCATGCCTTTAATGGAAGCTTCCAAATACTTGTCGAGTACAGTGAGGACCACACAGCTTCTCCTTTGGCCAGTTAAGCTCTCCTTCCCTCCATTTGAACCTGCTCATAAGCATTAAGGTTTCAGAAATGATATAAGCTACATGGAGGCCAAATATTCACGCGTAATTAAACTGTCATAAAAAATTCTAAAACATTTTAGCTTATACCTTCACTTCCTTAAACACCAACTTCACAATTTCTCTGTTCTTTTCTGTTAATAACAAGCCTCTGACTTTATCTACTCAAATATGGACAGCCCATAAAATGGTATTGCAAAACAAAACAAAATAAAACAAAACAAAACAAAAAACACAAAGAAAAAAAATAACCTGACAATGCCAAATGGTGGCAAAGATATGGATCAATTACAACTCTCACATATTGGTGATATGAATGCAAAATTGAACAGCTACTTTGGAAACTAGTTTGATAGTTTATCATAACATTAAACATACACTCCTCATACAGGCCAGTGATCCCACTCCTAGGTTTTCACGCAAGTGTAATAAAAATTTTGGTGCATATTAAAACCTGTATTTAATTGTTTATAGCTGCTTCATTCATAATCACAAAATATTGGAAATGAACCATTTTCACTCAACTGGAGGATGGATTTTTTTAAAAAAGCTGTGGTATGCCCATGAAGTGGGATAAAAAAAAACACAAACTACTGATACATGCAACTGATGACTTTAAAATGCACTGTGCTATACGAAAGGCTGCATCTTATATGATTTGTTTTAAACGATATTTTGGAAATGGAAAAACCACAGTGTCAGAGATGTGATCAGTCATTGCCAAGCTTGGGGTGGAGGTGGGGGGTTGATAACAAAGAGCTAAGGGGGCATTATTGGGGGTTTCGGAATCATTCTATATCTTGATTGTGGTGATGGCTATATGGCTGTATATGCCAGTCAAAACTCACAGAACTGCAATCTATAATTGGTAAATTTACTGTATGTACATTATACACTAATTTTAAAATTTCATAAAAGTAAACAATAACAATAAATTTTAGTGTGAGGCAATAATTAAATTAAGGGTATCACCTTAGCTGCAAAATCTCTTAACTGGTTAGATGCCTCATGACAAAAATCATTTTAAGGATGTGCTGATCTAGGACATTTTCTATTAGATAATGGCCCAGGCAATGATCATATTAGGAGAATAGACTACCTAGAGAAAACAGCATTGGTGGAGAGAGAGAGGGGTTACGGGAGCTGGTAAGTAAGCAATGAAACATAGCCGAGTTGAGAACTTTTCTTTTAAAAGGACAATTTAGTAGCAGTTATTGGCACATGAAACTGACTGAAATCAAATACATAATAAGCAACTACTTTTTTGAGAAAGTTGTATCATCAGTACCAAACAAACATAAACTAAAGATTATTGTAAAAATGATTCTTAAGCTTCAAGAATTCTTTGATGAGGAAGTGAAATGAAAAAGATGCACAGTTCAAGGAGGATATATTTCCTAACAGTCTCTTCAAATGTAATCAAGGAGGATAATGGAAAAGCAACTCCAAGAAGGATCCAGGAGCCATGGAGAACTAGAGTTTCCCAAGAGCCAGTTGTTTCCCAAGGGCACAATCGTGGCCTAACCGAGAAACAGATCCTTCTCCAGGGAAGGGAGAACTCACAAATCTGCCCAGTGAAATTTAGGAACTGCTGAAGACCAGTGACCACAGTGTGTCTCCCATTTTTCCCTTTCCAGTTGGAATCTTTATCATGTTCATCCTGTCTTAATCTGTGTTAGGTGTCTTGGAAAGATAAGAAGGCATTTTGTTCTCTGGAACAAGAGGAAGGAAGTGCTGAACTAATGTAGCAATGACTGTGCAACACCTAGGGTTCCTGGACTCTGTTTGTGGTGAACTTATTGTTTGGAACTTGGAACTTTCTTCACGTGGCAACAGATGACTATGCTGTATATGTGGTAAAAAAGGAATAAGGGAATATTTAACTAGAAGGGCAATTCACAGCAGTGATGTGATGATAAGCACCCAGTTTACCTGTCCAACCTCCTTGCAGTTAGGACTATGTGACTCATTGCTACCAATGGGCTGGAGGCAAATGTGAGGATATCACTATGTCTAGTGTATGGTCATATAGCTGTCTCTTCTCCTGTCATGGAGACCCAGAGTTTCTTGTGTTCCAGGTGGCACAGTTACAAAATGGTGGGACATAGGTCAGCCTTGGTCCCTAAGTGAATGTAGGGTAAACATGCCTCCCAACACAGCAGGCGATGCATTTGAAACATAAGCAAAGACTAAACTATAATTTTAATATGCCAACAGAGAAATGACTAGCCTAACCTCAAGGTGCATAATAGGAAATAAATTGCAGATTTTTCTAAAAGTGCAGCTGAACAGCAGAGTTATCCTTGCTGGAGAATATTATTTTATTTATAATATTCACTGTATGCAGTATATATCCCTACTTTAAAATACTTGAGTTGATTATCACACCATAGTTTTTATTATATCAGGTCCCCTTCACTATAAGAACATTATGATTACTATAGTCCACTTCAGTATCTCTGTTTTCTGAATATCTTTGTATTTTGTCTCTAACACTTATTTTGTTACTTAATCACATAAGTTTTTCTACAGTTTATCTATATTCTTATAATAAGCATGGTTTTCTTTGTCCAACTGAGATGATAACTCTCTGAAGGAAGAACTATTCTGGCATACCATCTTGTACCAACTAAATTAGATAGCATTCACAGTGCTTGTAAATATATGGCAGATGTAGCTGTGTTGCTCTACCAAAGTGAAACAAAGGGTGGCTCTTCCAAAGCTATATTCAACAACCATTTGTTGGACACCTATAATCTCTATTCCCCATTGTTTTGGAGAAAATGTTCCAGATGCCATAGGTGATGAGCTCTTTCTTAAGTAAATCTGATTTTAGCTGTTAAAGTGGAGATATGTTTGTACCAATCAGTTTTATGAGAAAAAAATTCAACCCTGAGAAGAAATTCCAATGATTGTCACAACAGACCTTTGGCTTGATTTAACGCATTCAAGAATACAAATTCTCATCTGCTGTGTAAATATGCTGAGATTCCATGAGATTTTGCCACCCATAATTTGAGTTGATTAACCTCATGAGCACTGAGAAAACTGACTTTCCTCTGAGAATATAAAGGAATAAGGAGAGAAAATAAATTAACAAGAGAGCCAGTCAGAGGAGCTATGTATTACTTGCAAAAACTCAGTAAAAGAGAGAAAAACTGTTGTTAAGTGAGTATTTACTAAATATAAGACACTGGGAAAACAGCATCACCAACAACTATTAATTTCTCAAATAATCTTTCAAGCTAAGTGTTATTACTATTATTTTCAAATCAATTTAAACTTAATTATGAGGAAATGTGCATAAAACACAATGCACTTGCTTGAAGTACACAGGTATATGTTTTTCCAAATATGTAAGCCTGTGAAGCCACTGCTACAATTAAATATAAAACATTTCCATTGCCTCCAAAAGTTTCCTTGTGTGGGTTTGCAGTCAATCCCCACCTCAAGCCAAACCATCAGCAGCCACTGAAATCCTTTGTGGCAGTAGAATGTTTACCTGTTCCAGAATTTCATATAAATAGGATAACATTACATGTACTCTTTTTTGTCAGAAACCATTCAATCAGCCTGTAGTTGTATATATTCACCATGTCAGTTCTTTCTTTCCTTCCTCCCTCCCTCCTTTCCTTCCTTGCTTGCTTCCTTCCTTCCTTCCTCCTTCCCTCCTTCCCTCTCTTTCTTCCTTGTTTCCTTTCTTTCTGTATCTATCACATTTTTTTTTTTTTCTGCATTCAACAATTGAAGAACAACCGAGTCGTCTCTATTGTTTGGCCTTTATGAGTAAAGTGCTGTGTGCATCTGTGTACATGCTGTCGTATAAGCACTTATTTTCCTTTCTCGTGGGTAATACATAGAAGTTGAATTGCTGGGTTATATGGTATGTGTATGTTGAACTTTACAAGCCATGACTAAACTCTTTTCCAAAGTGGTTGCATCATTTTACATTCCCATCAGTAATATATGAATGTTCCAAGCATTCCACATCCTTACCAACACATGGTATTCTTTTAAATTGTTGCCCTTCTACCAGGTTTTCCATGATGCATCATTATGGCTTAAATTTGCATTTCCCTAATGATCCAATAAGTCTAATTAAAAAGTGTTCAACAGTGCTAGTTATCAGAAACATGAAAATCAAAGACACAGTAATAAAATATAAAGCATGACCAATAGTGCTTGCCTTAAAGAAAGCCCTCTCTATATACTATGATCATCATTATTATTTAAGGATGCCCCATTTATAATGGAAAATGATACAGTTTAAGTCAGAAAACCCTAACATAAAGTAATTCCACCACTAGTTAAAACTATATGTTGAACTTCATTTTTTTCCATGTACTTTACCACACACACAGTTTGTTCAAAACTCTGCACTTTCTCAAGATTGCATAGGCAGCTGGGGTAAAGTTTGCTTGAATGCATTTCTCCTAATCTGCAGCTCAGTGCTCTTGCCTTCTCTTTCTTTTGTACCACAAATTTAAAGTCAGTGGGCATATGCTTTTTGAGTGAAAAGGGTCAGGAATGACAGGATATTGAAAGAAGCAATGAAAGCAACTCCAGGAACCAAATGGAGCTGACCATTAATACCAGATGGCTCACTCTGTTGTGCTATTAGAGACAAAGCAGAAATCTCTACACTCTAATTTCCTTCCTGTGCCACTCACCGACTGGTGTCGGGAATTTCTGTAACAGGACATACTGCTTCCAGTTTTTCATAGAAAAGTGATTCCACTGACTCATTTCTGAGAAGTTGAGAAGCTCTTCAACACTGAACCAATGGCTTATTAGTTGGTGAGTCTCTGTTTCTTCATTTGTGATGACAAAACAACTTGAAAAGCTTAACTGCTAAGGGGAAATGAGATGAATTACTACAGACTCACTAATTGCTGGTTCTCTTTTCCTTTCCTTCAATCCTGGAAAAAGCTAACAGATTGCATTTGGTATTCGGGTATAAATGACTGGTGCTAGATTATTTATGAAGACCAAATACTTACATTAAGAATAGAGAGCTCAGGTATTAAGTTCCTATATGGAAAGGGAGAAGTGACTTGGGAACTGGAGCCAAGAAAGCCTCACCCAAACATACAGTAGTCTAGAGAAAGGTTTAAGAGTAGGGGTCCTGGATTCAGAGGGTTTGGGGTCCAAGTCTGTGGCCTCTAGCTGTATGAGCATGGGCTATTTATGTAAACTTTCTGGTAGTTTCCTTATCTGTACAATAAAGACAATAATATTGACTAGTTACTAAGTTTTGCATGAAATAGTTGAGTTAGTGAATACAAAATGATGAGCTGAACGCCTAGCACTTGATATACACTCAGTCCCTCTTAGCTATTATTAACAATGCATATTTCCTTCCAGATCTGTGATAGACAACCAGACCACATGAAGAGCAGAATCAATGTATCTGCAAAGAGAATCATCATCAATATGTCTCCCTGGCACTGTATAGAGAAAGAATTCCCAGTCAGCAGTCAGGATCTGGATCTCTCATCTGCATTTAATCCCCTTAAAGACTTTACTAAAATGAAAAACACTTCCTTAACAGATGAGATGAAATCTGAATCTGGGTTCTAGTCCTTCAATACTTCAAAATGCAAACAGTAAAGGCTGTTGAAGAGATAAATGTGCTTCTGGCCTGGTAGTTTACAATTCCCTTACATTTGGATAATAGAGTAAATTTGCAAACACTTCCATTTATATACCTAATAAAGCCTTTTTAAACTACCTTCAAGAAATGCCAGAGCAGGCATTGCTGTGATATTTATGGGTTGAGTGTTGAAGCACTACAAAGAGATAACACTTAACGAGTTGATATTATATGGCAGGCATTGGTCTAAGTATATTATCTCATTTGATCCTCCAGCAACACTATGAAGGAGATATTATTGGTTTCCCCATTTTACAGATGATAAACCTGAACTATAGGGAGGTTGAAAAATTCAAGTTGTATGGCCAGGATTATGAGCAGAGGCTGTCCAATTCCAAAGGTCAAGTGCTCGACGCTGAACCAGGCAGCACCAGGATCATTACATTGAAAGGAAGTAGAGAAAAGAAAACTTTTATTTAAGTAGTCATTACTTGTAAATGACCTGTTTTGAAATCAGGAAAACTTTTAATGATTATAATATGAAGTAAGGTGGTTGGTCAAATAATGACAATAGTTGGGCAATGTTGTGTCTTTATATAAACAAAAACCTGTCAGGAAATACAATTAAAAAGATCACAGTTACAATAACATCAATAACAGGAACAGCAACATAGTAGGAACAAACAATTAAATTCTTTGAAATTTAGGAATTCAGAAAGCTCATGAGTAAAATTTAGGACTCTATTGAGGAACATAAATAGGATGTGAATAAATGGAAAGACATTTTATTACTGGATAGGAAATCAGAATTGTTAAAATGATATTTCTCTCTAAACTGATTAGTAAATAGGCTGTGATATAATAAATAAAAATAATTCTTTTCCTTTCTGAAACTAGGTGATTTTATTCTAAAGTTCATTTGAAAAAAAATCTGTATGTAACATTTGCATTTTAAGGTTTTGAGGAAAAAAAAAATGGTGAGGAAAGACAACCCAATTAATTATCAACATGTGTGATAAACCACCAGCAACTAAAAAGTTTTATACATGAGATGACTAGAAATAGAAAATTCACAAAGATAGTAAGTAGATTCGAGTTTAACAAAGGATAGGGAGGCAGGAAGGGGAGAGTTGTTTGTAAACATAAAAAGAATAAAAAAATTTAAAATATAATTTTATATTTCAGGCATTGAGAGATCTACCCTTAGGACAGAATATTGAGTTTGAGAACATTCCCAAACAAATAAAGGAATAGAGACAAGAATGAATAGCATTGAGATAACTGGCTGCTTTCTGGAGAGTTTAAAAAAATCACTAAACTAAATAAATGAAACATACAAGTCCCAACATTTCTTATGTTCCCTTTATTCGTTTCACAAAAAAGATCAGATGAATAAAATATTTACACATTGAAGAATGGAAGCATAAAAGAGTTAAATTAAAACTTGGGATAATTATTGAAAATATCAATGGGAAAGAATTCTTTAAAATAAGAGCTAAAATGCATGAAAGGAAACAGTATTAAGATTTACTACATTAAAAATTAAAATATTCTGCTTGTCTGAAAGTTCAAGAAAGCAAGCTAAATTTAAAAACAGCAAATAGGGGAAATGATTTGCCACATGTAAAAGAAAGAACTAATTATCTTTAAAACTGAAAAAAAAAATCAGCAACCATATAGAAAAATGGGTTAAGGACTTCAGTCAATTTACTGATAAATTCTAATGAGCTAATCACATGTTAATAGATGATAATAAATTAAAAGAAATGCAAATTAAATCATCAATGTACCATTTGCACTTAGTATGGTAAATTTTCGATGTTATATAGAAAGGCAAGGCCTAGGAAGATGTGATTTGGAGAATCTTACACTGGTGGCTATAGTTTAAATTGATGATTAATATTTAAAAACACATATCTATATTTCAATCCAATCATTCCAACCATGCAAAAATGTCCTACAATCATCTCTCATAGAAGTGTTAATTGTGAGGGTTAGTGATAACCATAAGGTGTCCAGCATATATTTTGGTCATGTCAGGGCTTAATTAAAGATAATTACAAGGTAGACCACTCTGCACACTGTTAATATCTCTATTTTACAGTTGAACAGCCTAGGGGCTGAGAGGTTATAGCCTTACTCTTGGTCACATAGTTGGTGATTACCTGCCCCAAAATTCAAACCCTGTTCCATTGATTTCGAATTTCATCCTGTATGTCTGATACTAGAATTCCCATGAGGCATCATGCTGATAATGCCTCAAAGTTATTTTATTGGCTATCCATTGCTACAAAACATGCCACTCCAAAACCTAGTGGCTTAAAACTATGATGATTTATCCCTAATAATTCTGTGGGGGCCGGGCTCTGATGGGCAGGTGTTCTGCTCATGTTTTCGGGGTTCACTCATGCAGCTATAGCTATCTAGAGGCTCCACTGGGAACAGGGTGTCTAAAGGGGCTTCACTCACTCGTGCATGCCTAATGCTGGCTGTCGGCTGAGCCTCTCCATCTATGCGGTATCTCATTATGCAGTGGCCTAACCCTAGCTTCTTAATACGTGATGGGTGAGTTCCAAGAGCACAAGCACTGATTAAGCCTCTGCTTTTGTCACATTTGCAGACGTGATCAAACCAAGATTTAGTGTGACTGGGGACCGCCCAAGAGTGTGGGATGCTAGAGGCATGCTTCCTTGGAAGACACTGCTGTGCCAACTCACCATCACTGGTAATCACACATCAGATGAAGTTTGAAGTAGAGAGCCTAGGATAAGGGCCAGCAAATTATGCCCTAGTTTTGTGAATAAAATGTTATTGAAACCTAGCCATACCCATTCAATTTCATATTGTCTATGAGTGCTTTTGTGCTACAAGAACCAAGTTGAGTAGTTGCAATAGAAACCATCTCATAGGTCCAAAAACCTATGACATTTACTATCTGTCACTATGCAGATAAAGCTTGCCCACGCCTGGCCTAGGAAGCCCTCCACCTCTGCTTCGCATTGTTGCACACCAACTTCTGTTGCTCTAACCACTCTCCAGCTCTCCTTTCTTGCAAGTGCCATAGCTCATTCTTGTAGTTCAATTCATGAGCACTTCTGTGTTTAATGTTATTATGTCTTCATTTCACGAGGCTTTAATTTTAAAGCAGTGCTAAATTTAAGTTATAATCACTGCAATTGGACACCAAGGAGTATACAATCATTGTACAACAAGGATGCTTAGAGGTATCCCCTTGTGATGACTATGACTGCATATTGTAATTCTAAAAGGAATTTTTAACTTTGGAGCAATAGACAAAAAGAATGAGAGAGCACTTTGCCTGGAAATTCAGTTTGCTGTTTTGCATTAGGCTTCCTCTAAATAGCAATAGGACTTTGGCAAATAAATTACTTTCTTTCAATTTTGCTCTTGGCCCTAGCAGACAAGATGCATTTAGAGGAGAGTTTATGAAATGCTCTGAGATGGAAAGCTTCCCTGTGCTCTTCTGGAATACGCAGTTGACAATTTAGTGACTGGGAAATACAAAAATGCAGAAGTCATGTGTCTCTTTATGGCAACTGCTTACTCTGGTATCATATTACTCATTAAATCAACATCTCCATAAAGCACAAATCACCCCCTTCAACTATGCATTGCAATTTAGTAAGAATTAATGTCTTCCTGTCAGCTGCATAATGTTTCCTTATTCTTTTAACCTAAATGCATCATGTGAATTTGAACCATGTCTTGGCTGGTGTTTTCCCTTCTGCCTAGAAAGCTCTTCCCCTTCTGGCCACAAGATAAAATAATATCTCGAGGCCAAAGTAGAATCTTACCTCTCCTCTGTGTCCTTTTTCTTTGCCCACAGAGTTATCTGTGGAAAAGGTAGCCTAACCTTTTACTCTGGCTCTGTCATGTATTTCCCTTTGCACTCTGGAAAATAAATCTTTCTGATCCTCAGTTTCCTCTCTGTTAAAAAAAGGAAAATATTACCTAACTTATAAGACTGTGGAGATTAAAAATGGTATGTTCAAAACAGCACCCCCCCAAAAAAAATAAAAAGAAAGAAAAAAATCATGATATTGACACAGGGATAGAATAAAGATGTAGGAGTTCCGAGCTCCCTGTTTTTTGTAACTTCATAACATTTCCCCATGTATCTGCTGTAGCACATTTCTTTACATGTCTTTAGATTGTGAACTCATGAGGTACTAGATCACCATAACTGACACTTTACTAGGTGAGACATACAGTAGGTAATAAATTGTGGAAAGGGAGGAAGGTATGCAGGTAGGGAGGAAGGAACGAAGGAAGGAAGGAAGGAAGGAAAGAAGGAAAGAAGGAAGGAAGGAAAGGAGGAAATAAGAAATAAAGTTATGGGCTGTGAAACAGGAAATTTGTGGATTGTTAACGTAACTCCACAGAAAATTGTGCCTCTGCTGAAACAGAACTGCAGTTGGCAAAGGTAACTCTAGCACTGATCAATATTTTAAAGGGATGGATGAATAATTCTGAAGAAACTTTTAAACGACTTCCCAGCCTTTCCTAAAATTCGAGGTCTTAATCATATTTTTAAAAGCTCTCTCCTCTTGCCATAGTTCAGTGCTTTAAAAAATAATATTTGCTGGGTGAGATGGAATAAATATTCAACTGATTGGCAGCTGAAATGGAAAAACCATCCTTATTCAGGGCAGAATGCTGCAGAAAAACCCAGGAGGGATGGGCCTGACCTTTAAAATGCAACCTGTCTACTGCTTGAACTCTCAGCCCCATTTTAACAGCCCTCCCCGTTGGAACCATCCAGAGGAGCTTGCTGAGCAGGGACAAGTCTGGACTACTCAGAATATTGGTACCAGGTCTCTCCTCCCTGGAGCATCCTATGGTGTCTCTACTTAAATTTCCCTTCACTGAGAGTGAACACAGAGTTGGCATCGTTTGTTATCTCTGCTTCAGTGTCTCTGCTTTCAAGAGAGGCCAGTCTTGGCTCACAGAGCAAGTCAGTCTCCACTTTCTCAGGCTCTGCTGCATTCTTTCTTCACACCTCACTAATATTTGATGGTCAGCATTTCTCCCATCCCTCATCACATAATCTTTCGCCATTTGGGTACCAAGTGCCCCAATCAGGCATTGCTGCCCACACCACTGTAGCACATATCTGCCCTTTCTCAGATCTCTGAATCTCATGTCCTCTTCTGGGTTCAGACCTCGGCCTAGACTCTCGGTGTCATAACAGTCACTGGACATTGCGGCTTAGTTTCAGTAAGGTGACTATGATTTGTTGTCTGAACTGGGACAGTTTTGAGGGTTAAAGGACATACTTAATAATTTTCCAGGTGAATGTGTGTAAGGCAGATCTGAATAAAACCAGACATGGCACCCTTGCTCTTGGCCCCAGCCAGCACTGCTCAGCTTCCCAGACCTGCCTTCTATTTCTCCCTGTTCTCCTCTCTGGCCTGCTGGATGCTATATATTCCACCTTCCAGGCAGTTAAACAGTGGGCACCTTTTACGTTTGCGGGCTTTTAAACAATTGCAATGTGCCTCAAACAAATCCCCGTGAGGAAAGCAGAATTTCTAATAGTTTCCTATAGGAAATTTACTATAGGAAATTGGATATATGGGAAGTAGAAGAGCTGAGGACTAACCAGGGATGGAGAGGCAGCACGGAGAGTAGGGAAGCTGCTGCCACTTCTCAGGATGGGGATGATGAAATATCCTGGGAGCAAGAGGACATAGCTGCGCCCCCAGTGGGAGCTGGGATCAAGGCAAGCCTTTCCGGTTGGAGTTGAAAGTTGAAAGAACACAGGTGCCCCAGAGGTAAAGCCTGAAGAAGAAGGAAACGGGAATAATTACCCTGACTTTTTCCTCTTCCTTTTCCTTTTCCTTCTCTGCTTCCATTGGGTGAACCAGGAGGAAACCAGCTTCAGAAGGAGCCTGGAAAAGCCACCCACCGAGGTCAGCTTGGACATACGGAGCTGAGCAGTGCTAGTAGCCAATCTCTGAAGAAACAGGCAATGCGCACATGATTATTTAATCAAATTGACATGTATTTGTGCCCCTTCTATAGACTGAATTATCAATAATAGATGATCAAATCCCTTGCCCTGAATTACCACTCTTACTGACCACATACAAATCAAATTGCAACTAATGTGTTTGAGTCAATTTGCTTACAAATATTAAGAGAACTAGTATTTTATTTTTATTTATTTATTTATTTTTTTGATTCAACGTATTGCTACAAGAAACAAGAATAATGGTGTGGCCCAACTATCTAACTGCTGTTTGAGGTCCTGCCAAGTTAGCATCCACCCAGCATGACTGATTATCTCAAGAAAGTTCTCCACAGAGAATGCTGATCAGAATGTCTGTCAGTTGGTGTTCATCTTTGGTTGCCTTCAGCTCTTCAATGAACACAATCCACGGAGACCAACTGCCACAATCCGATCACTGCTAGGGAAAGGAATGTGTCTGTGCCATGATAAGATGTTGCATCTTCAAAGTCTTTTGAAGTTTGTTTCTGATGACACACATCAATAGTGACAAATGGTAAGTTTATTGACTTTGGAGTTATAGTGAACTGGGTTTGTGTTCTATCTTCTTCACTTACTAGAAGTTTGACTTAAGGCAAATTTTATAACCTCCTAGTGCTTTAATTCCCTTATTTTTAAAAACAGGATATTAATATTGCCTATCATATAGGGTTCTTGTGATTACTTACCGAAATAATAGTTAGAGAGGGCTTACCACATGGTATGATCTGTAAAAGAGTTTTCTGCTATTATTATTTTCTTAATATTTTTAAGTCATTACTCTGTTAATAGAAATTGGCTATCCCCTAATCTGCTGAAATTGCTGTTTACACTAATTCCATAAAGGTGGAGAGACAGGCTAAATAAAGGATATCAAAAATAGATAGCCAGGCATCTGAGAAAGATAAAAAAAACAAGAGAGAAAGATTATTGAAAAATATTATTACAAAATTCAAAACTTCTCTGTAGCTTTATTATAGAAAGCAATGAATTGGAAAATGTCAATACTTTTTAAAAGAATAGAAAAAAATATAAAGCAAAGATACATCTTTCATCCCTGATGCCAAATTCTATCAGAGCTGAAATAATTGTTTCAGTCTTTGCCATCTTTTAACATCTTCTTCATTTGTGCTAAGTTGTTATGAACTTGCGCCTACACACTCACCAATAATCTGCTTCTTTAGGCTAATCCCTACAACTCTCTACTGTAGTCCAGCAGTACCAGATGCACTGTGCTTATATTTGCATAGCAAAAACATTATATAGACTGGGCAGAGGAGAAAACAGAAGTCCATTTTTCTGACATCCCTTGTCTGCACCTCACTCAAATACTCTGTTCTTTTCCAACTAAACTGGTAAATATCCATAGCAACATCTCCGTTTTCTAGGAGAGCTGTAAAAATTATCTGAATATGACCTTATAATGTCCCATCCTCCTTCACATAATATATGTTATATGATTGAGCAAAAGAGAATGCATAGTTAGAAGAGATGGTGTTGTGTTTCACTTGTGTGGTAGAAGAGATTAACAACACTAACACCCTGTAGGCTAGTAAACTGGGTTCTAATTTGGTAGTTTGAAAATTGGTATTTTAGTCTCTGTTCTTCCATTTACTATGTTATCTTTGACAAGTTTGACCATATTTCTAAGACTCCAGTCAATCATCTATAAAATTAGAGATTTAGACTCAAAAATCTCTGATGTTTTTTCAGTACTAAAATTAGCAGATATCATTATTAATGAATATATATGCACATATATGTGTGTGTGCATGTGTGTATATGCATATGCATATATATCTGTACGTGCATGTATAAAGAAGTGTATCAGAATGTCAATAGCTATTGTCTTTAGGAGGTGGAGTAAAGGTAAATTTTCTTACTTTATACATTTGTTAAACTTATAATGCAACATGTATTGCTTTTATAATTTAAATGACACAATTTTAGCATTAGAGTTCTAATAATTGCAAAGTAGCTTTTATCAAAATAAACCTTCCACACAGAGTAATTTAAAAATCCTGGAAAACAATGCTTTAAAACATGATTTTAAAGCAATAAAGGGTGAATAAAGGTACACACAAGATCGAAGTCAACTCTTAAATGAAAGCAGGCCCACTTATTGAGACCCATTTTTATGCAGCTTTTTCTCAAATGACATTTTCAAGCCCCCATGGGGAATCGGGGCAAGAAACCAAACAAAATTCATTTTCTTATTAACTTGAGTTGTTAAATGATGGAGATCAGATATGACAAAGAGACTGGAAATTGAGAAGCGGAATTCCACCTAGAAGGGAATCCCAGAGAAGTAAGCCTGAATTTCTGCACAGAGAAATCCTATCAAGCTCTCTACTGGCTATTGAGCTCTGCGTGCGTTTGGGGGATTGTAAGGAAAACAATGGAAAAATCAAAATTTGGAAGGCAGAGAAACATGAGAAAGAGGTCCAGTTTCTGCCCACAACAATGCTGGCAGAGTTTGAAGTCTGAGTTCCTCCAAGTTGGAGAAGCATGGAAAATATCTTGGATTTTCCTCACACATGCCTTAACAAAGCATAAAATTAAACCTTCACAAGTTCAAGGTGATTGGCCAGTAATACTATTGCTTACTAGAACAAATAGTTGCACTCAACAGAAGATGATCACAGAATTAAGAGTCTCTAAAATGGTTCACATAATGTCCAGCACACAGTAAAAATTACTGGACATATGAAGAAATAGGAAAATGTGGCACACTGCCAAGGAAAGTGAAAGCAGTTAATAGAAACAGATTCAAAGACAATTCAGAGGTTTGAATTAGCAGATGTATACTTTAGAACAGACACTGTAAATGATTTTGAGGTCTTAAAAATAATGCCCACACAGGTGCACACATTCTCACAAAGAGTCCTAATGGCATATCAAATGGGAAATCTGAGAAAAGAAAGGAAGCAAATAAATAATAGAGCACATGGATATTCCAGCACCAAAATTCAAATATCTGAAAAGAAAAAGAACACTGTTTAGGCTTAAGAGTCCTTTAAGAAAATATAAGTGAAGTCAGTGAATTTCAATATAACCAGAAGAAATTCTACAGTTTAAAGAACAGAGAAAATTTAGTTCTTTTTAAAAAGAACAGAATTTCAGTAAAACATGATAATTTGTTTTGTGAGGCCTGCACAACCCAGATTCCAATACCTGAAAAAGACTAAAGAAAGTTTCAGACCAATATCTATCATGAACATAGATGAAAAATCTTTATCAACAATTACATATCTAATCCAGCTGTATATAAAAAGTATAGCATGTGGTGAACAGTGGAATTTCCCTGGAAATTTAACATTGCTTTAAAAGTCAAATATCAATCATTATAATTTCCCACATTAACCCAATAAATGAGAATTCTCATCTCTATTGAGATAAGAACCCTTGACACATTCAACTCCCATTTATAAAACAGGGAACTAATAATAGAGGGAAATTCCATCAACCTGATAAAGCACATTTACAAAAACCCTATAGCTAATAAGATTATGATGCTTAATAATAAAATAGGGAATGCTTTGCACCCAGTCTGGTATAAGATGAATCCCTTATCACTACATTTATTAAACATTATTAAAGATTATACTGGAGGCATAATAATTATACAAGGTAACTGGAGGAAAAATATAATAGCAGGTGTCTTAGGACCTTCCATCCAACAGAAGAAGATGACCTAGTTCTGGCATTTCCCAATTCCCAACCTAGCAACAGAGGGTAGATAGCTCAGGTAGGCTTATTTCTCTACTGGAATAAGCAGAATTCCTGACAAGGAGCACCAGCAAGGAGGATCAATTGGTAGCCTTGTTGAAAAAACACAGCCAGGTGAAGCACTCTCTTTCTGTGGTTGGCCTGAGACTCCCTACCCCAACTCAGAAATGCTGTGAATCCCACCAAAACAAGTAGTGTGGTCTCAGAATCCTTTTTGTTTCTGTGGATCTGAGGCTCCTCTTCCCTGCTGTTGGACATCAAAAGCTGATGACCACTGACAAATGGAATGACACCACAAAATTGGTCTGGTCAGGGAAATCTCTTTGTCCCATGGGCCTAAGGTTCTTTCCTTCAGAGATACAAGAAGACATGGTAGCACTGACAAGGGGAATCCCACAACAAAAAGGCCCTCCCTAGAAGTGCTATCATTCTCCCATACATAGGACAGATATCACAACAAGTGGCTCATCCCAGGAAGGTTCTTTGTCTTCAGGGTACTAGAATTCCCTTCTCCCCCCAGGAGACAATGGCTGAAATGGAGATATCAGCAAGGTGGATCTGTCTACAAAAATCTGCATGGCTTGGGAAAGGTTCTCTGTCCCCATATGTCAGAGACTCCCTTTCCCATCTAGAGGCACCAGGTGGTCTGACCTGGGGGGTGCCCTTCTTCCTCCAGAGGTAGCACCAGCAACAACTACTTGGAGCCACGGTGATACCAGATAAAACCAGCAAGTAAAATTGCACCACAAAGACTCTAAAAGTTAAATTGCTGTTGGAACCAAAGTCCACAACAATAAGCAAGACCTGCATTCTAAACCTAAACAGGTGACTGCTAACATAAAATATTTAATAGTGCCCCAAATCTCCTAACATAATAGCCCAAGTCTCCAAATAACCATTTTCATGCCAAGAACCAGTGCAATCACAAGGTTGATGACAGAGACAGACAATCAACAGACACCAGTACCAAGATGAATCTGATATTGGAATTATTGAACAAGGACTTTAAGGTCCCCATTATAAAAATTATCCAATAAAAAATTGGAAATTCTCTTGAAACAAATGAAAAATAGGATCTCTCAGCAAAGTAGTTGAAGTTATACTTATGAAACAAACAGAAATTATGGAACAGAAAATACAACAACAGAAATAAAAATAAAGCTCAGTGGATGGGCTCAACATTAGAGCACAGAAGACATGAGGTGGAATAAGTGAATTTAAGAGCAGATCAATAAAATTTACCTGATCTGAACAACAGAGAGAAAATAAACATTAAAATGCATCAACAGAGCCACAGGGACCTATGGGAAAATAAGAAAAGATCCAACATTTGTATCACTGGAGGCATAGAAGAGGAGAAGGAGAGTCCAATAGAATGACTATCTGAAGAAATAGTGACTGAAAATTTCCATAATTTGGAAAAAAAATATATAAACCTATAGATTCAAGAAGCTAAGCAAACATCAAAGGGATAAACCCAAAGAAATTCATTCCAAAACATATAAACTTCTGAAAAATAATGACAAATATAAAAAGCAAAGCAAAACAAAACAAACATATTCGAAACCAGCCAAAGAGAAACAATGCATTACTTCTAGGGGAACACCAATTCAATGACAGTGGATTTCACATCTGAAACCATGATGGCCAAAAGGAAATAGTGCAATATTTTTTTTTAAGTACTGATAGAAAAGAAATATCAATAATGAATTCTGCTGAAAATAACTTCAGGAATGAAAAAAAAAAAAAACAAACATTCTCAGATGAAGGAAAACAAAAGAATTTTCTCTAGGGCAAAAGCAGAAATTTAGATACATTCAATAGACTGTATTCTCCCTACTGAGTTATTTAAATCATGTAATATGTAGTTATTTAAATTGTAACGCCATCTGGTACTCAAGACAATGATATTTAAAAGTGGAGAAGGTAAAGGGAGCTCTATGGAAGTAAGGTTTCCACCCTTTAGTTGAAGTGGTAAAATGTTGACAGCAATAGACTATAAATACAGTAATAGTACATATACAATAAACCACTTAAACATCTACACAGAGATGCAGTCAAATGTCATAAATAAATCAAGACAGACTCTTTTTTTTAATTCATTTTATTGAAATATATTCACATACCACGCAGTCATACAAAACAAATCATACATTTGATTGTTCACAGTACCATTACATAGTTGTACATTCATTACCAAAATCAATCCCCGACACCCTCATTACCATGCACACAAAAATAACCAGAATAATAATTACAGTGAAAAAGAGCAACTAAAGTAAAAAAGAACACTGGGCACCCTTGTCTGTCTGTCTGTTTGTTTGTTTCCTTCCCCCACCTTTCCACTCATCCATCCACAAACTAGACAAACGGGAGTGTGATCCCTATGGCCCCCGCAATCCCACTGTTCCGCCTCATAAGCCACATTTTTATACAATTGTCTTCAAGATTCATGGGTTCTGGGTTGTAGTTTGATAGTTTCAGGTATCCACCACCAGCTACCCCAATTCATTAAAACCTAAAAAGGGTTGTCTATATTGTGCATAAGAGTGCCCACCAGAGTGACCTCTCGGCTCCTTTTGGAACCTCTCTACCACTGAAGCTTATTTCATTTCCTTTCACATCCCCCTTTTGGTCAAGAAGATGTTCTCCATCCCACGATGTCGGGTCTATATTCCTCCCCAGGAGTCATATTCCATGTTGCCAGGGAGATTCACTACCCTGGGTGTCTGAACCCACGTAGGGGGGAGGGCAGTGATTTCACCTTTCAAGTTGGCTTAGCTAGAGAGAGAGGGCCACATCTGAGCAACAAAGAGGTGTTCGGGAGGAGGCTCTTAGGCACAATTATAGGGAGGCCTAGCCTCTCCTTTGCAGCAACAGTCTTCCCAAGGGCAAATCCCGTGGTAGAGGGCTCAATCCATCAAACCACCAGTCCCCTATGTCTGTGGGCATGTTACCAGCCATCGAGGTAGGGCAGGCCAATACCCCTGCATTCTCTACCAGCTCCTCAAGGGGGCTCTGCATATTTTTTCCTTGTTTTGTTTTTTTTTTCAATTTTTTTAAACTTTTTTTCTTAATCAAATGTATAAAAAATTAAAAAAATTAAAAAAATAAATAAAAAAACATACAATAAAAGAACATTTCAAAGAGACCATAACAAGGGAGTAAGAAAAAGACAACTAACCTAAGATAACTACTTTACTTCCAATGTGTTCTTACTCTACCCCAAGAAAGTAACCTAATATACCAACATTTCTGTGAACTTGGTCCTACTATACCCATCAGAATTAACATACCATAGTCATTCCTGGGCATTCCCAGAACATTAAATTTACCCATGATAGCTTATCTGTTCTTGGATTATTGTTCCCCTTCCTTAATTGCTCTCTATCGCTAGTTCCCCTACATTCTACGTTATGAACCATTTGTTTTACATTTTTTTCAAAGTTCACATTAGTGGTAGCATATAGTATTTCTCTTTTTGTGCCTGGCTTATTTGGTTCATCATTATGTCTTCAAGGTTCATCCATGTTGTCATATGTTTCACAACATCGTTCCTTCTTACTGCCGTGTAGTATTCCATCTTGTGTATATACCACATTTTATTTATCCACTCATCTGTTGAAGGACATTTGGGTTGTTTCCATCTCTTGGCAATTGTGAATAATGCTGCAATGAAATTGGTGTGAAGATATCTGTTTGTGTCACTGCTCTCCAATCTTCTGGGTATATAGCGAGAAGTACAATCACTGGATTGAAGGGTATCTCTGTATCTAGTTTTCTAAGGAACTGCCAGACTGACTTCCAGAGTGGCTGAACCATTATACAGTCCCACCAACAATGAATAAGAGTTCCAATTTCTCCACATCCCCTCCAGCATTTGTAGTTTCCTGTTTGTTTAATGGCAGCCATTCTAATTGGTGTGAGATGGTATCTCATTGTGGTCTTAATTTGCATCTCTCTAATAGCTAGTGAAGCTGAACATTTTTTCATGTGTTTCTTGGCCATTTGTATTTCCTCTTCAGAGAACTGTCTTTTCATATCGTTTGCCCATTTTATAATTGGCCTGTCTGTACTATCGTCATTGAGTTGTAGGATTTATTTATATATGCAAGATATCAGTTTTTTGTCAGATACATGGTTTCCAAAAATTTTTTCCCATTGAGTTGGCTGCCTCTTTACCTTTTTGAGACATTCCTTTGAGGTACAGAAACTTCTAAGATTGAGGAGTTCCCATTTATCTATTTTTTCTTTTGTTGCTTGTGCTTTGGGTGTAAAGTCTAGGAAGTGGCCACCTACTACAAGGTCTTGAAGATGTTTTCCTACATTATCTTCTAGGAGTTTTATGGTGCTTTCTTTTATATTGAGATCTTTGGTCCATTTTGAGTTAATTTTTATGTAGGGTGTGAGGTAGGGGTACTCTTTCATTCTTTTGGATATGGATATCCAACTCTCCCAGCCCCATTTGTTGAAAAGACCTTTATGACCCAGTTCAGTGACTTTGGGGGCCTTATCAAAGATTAGTCAGCCATAGATCTGGGGGTCTATCTCCGAATTCTCAATTCAATTCCATTGATCTATATGTCTATCTTTGTGCCAGCACCATGCTGTTTTGACAACTGTGGCTTTATATTAAGCTTCAAAGTCAGGGAGTGTAAGTCCTCCCACTTCGTTTTTCTTTTTTAGAGTGTCTTTAGCAATTCAAGGCATCTTCCCTTTCCAAATAAATTTGATAACTAGCTTTTCCAAGTCTGCAAAGTAGGTTGTTGGAATTTTGATTGGGATTGCATTGAATCTGTAGATGAGTTTGGGTAGAATTGACATCTTAATGACATTTAGCCTTCCTATCCATGAACATGGAATATTTTTCCATCTTTTAAGGTCCCCTTCTATTTCTTTTAGTAGAGTTATGTAGTTTTCTTTGTATAGGTCTTTTACATCTTTGGTTAAGTTTATTCCTAGGTACTTGATTTTTTTAGTTGCTATTGAAAATGGTATCTTTTTCTTGAGTGTCTCATCAGTTTGTTCATTTCTAGCATATAGAAACATTACTGACTTATGTGCATTAATCTTGTATCCCGCTACTTTGCTAAATTTGTTTATTAGCTCTAGTAGCTGTATCATCAATTTCTCGGGGTTTTCCAGATATAAGATCATATCATCTGCAAACAATGACAGTTTTACTTCTTCCTTTCCAATTTGGATGCCTTTTATTTCTTTGTCTTGCCGGATTGCCCTGGCTAGCACTTCCAGCACAATGTTGAATAACAGTGGTGACAGCGGGCATCCTTGTCTTGTTCCTGATCTTAGGGGGAAGGCTTTCAGTCTCTCACCATTTAGTACTATGGTGGCTGTGGGTTTTTCATATATGCTGTTTATCATATTGAGGAAGTTTCCTTCAATTCCTACCTTTTGAAGTGTTTTTATCAAAAACAGATGTTGGATTTTGTCAAATGCTTTTTCAGCATCTATTGAGATGATCATTTGATTTTTCCCTTTTGATTTGTTACTGTGTTGTAATACATTGATTGATTTTCTTATGTTGAACCATCCTTGCATGCCTGGAATGAACCCCACTTGGTCATGGTGTATGATTTTTTTAATGTGTCTTTGGATTCGATTTGCAAGTATTTTGTTGAGGATTTTTGCATCCATATTCATTAGGTAGATTGGCCAGTAGTTTTCCTTTTTTGTAGCATCTTTGCCTGGTTTTGGTATTAGATTGATGTTAGCTTCATAAAATGAGTTAGGTAGTGTCCCATTTTCTTCAATGTTTTGAAAGAGTTTAAGTAAGATTGGTGTCAGTTCTTTCTGGAAAGTTTGGTAGAATTCTCCTTTGAAGCCATCTGGCCCTGGGCATTTATTTGTGGGAAGCTTTTTGATGACTGATTGGATCTCTTTGCTTGTGATTGGTTTGTTGAGGTCTTCTGTTTCTTCTCTGGTCAGTCTAGGTTGTTCATATGTTTCCAGGAAATTGTCCATTTCCTCTACATTATCCAGTTTGTTGCCATACAGTTGTTCATAGTACCTTCTTATAATTTTTTAAATTTCCTTGGGATCTGCAGTAATGTTGACTTTCTCATTCATTATTTTGTTTCTATGGGTCTTCTCTCTTTTTGATTTTGTCAGTCTAGCTAGGGGCTTGTCAATCTTGTTGATCTTCTCAAAGAACAAACTTTTGGTGTCATTTATCCTTTCTATTTTTTTTTTTTGTTGTTCTCTATGTCATTTATTTCTGCTTTAATCCTTGTTATTTCTATTCTTGTACTTATTTTAGGATTGGTTTGCTGTTCATTTTCTAGCTTTTTCAGTTGATGCATTAGTTCTTTGATTTTGGCTCTTTCTTCCTTTTTAATATATGCGCTTAGTGCTATAAATTACTGCATTTGCTGTATCCCATAGGTTTTGGTATGTTGTGTTCTCATTTTCATTTGTCTCTATATATTTAGCAATTTCTCTTGCTGTTTCTTCTTTAACCCACTGATTGCTTAGGAGTGTGTTGTTTAACCTCCAGGTATTTGTGAATTTTCTATGCCTCATAGGGTTATTGGCTTCTAATTGTATTCCATTGTGGTCAGAGACTGTGCTTTGAATAATTTCAATCTTTTTAAATTTATTGAGGCTTGTTTTATGTCCCAGCATATGATCTATTCTGGAGAAAGTCCCATGAGCACTAGAGAAGTATGTGTATCCTGGTGATTTGGGATGTAATGTTCTATACATGTCTGTTAAATCCAATTCATTTATCAGATTGTTTAGGTTTTCAATTTCCTTATTGGCCTTCTGTCTGGTTGATCTATCTATAGGAGAGAGTGATGTGTTGAAGTCTCCCACAATTATTGTGGAAACATCAATTGCTTCCTTTAGTTTTGCCAGTGTTCCTCTAATGTATTTTGTGGCACCTTGATTGGGTGCATAAACATTTATGATTGTTATTTCTTCTTGTTGAATTGCCCGTTTTATTAGTATGTAGTGACATTCTTTGTCTCTCAAAACATCCCTGCATTTAAAGTCTATTTTATCTGAGATTAATATTGCTACACCTGCTTTCTTTTGGCTGTAGCTTGCATGAAATATTTTTTCCATCCTTTCACTTTCAGTTTCTTTGTGTCCCTGTGTCTAAGATGAGTCTCTTGTATGCAGCATATTGATGGTTCATTTTTTTTTGATCCATTCTGCAAATCTATACCTTTTAATTGGTGAGTTTAATCCATTTACATTCAACATTATAACCGTGAAGGCATTTCTTGAATCAGACATCTTATCCTTTAGTTTATGTTTGTCGTATATATTTTTCCCTCTCTCTATTAATATCCTTTAATGTACCCATACCAAATCTCTTTAGTACTGAACCTTTCTCCATGTCTCTCTCTCCTTTCTTTGTTTCTCTGTCTGTAGGGCTCCCTTTAGTATCTCCAGTAGTGCAGGTCTCTTGTTAGCAAATTCTCTCAGCATTTGTTTGTCTGTGAAAAATTTAAGCTCTCCCTCAAATTTGAAGGAGAGCTTTGCTAGATAAAGTATTCTTGGATGGAAATTTTTCTCACTCAGAATTTTAAATATGTCGTGCCACTGCCTTCTCGCCTCCATGGTGGCTGCTGAGTTGTCACTACTTAGTCTTATGCTGTTTCTTTTGTATGTGGTGAATTGCTTTTCTCTTGCTGCTTTCAGAACTTGCTCCTTCTCTTCTGTATTTGACAGTTGATCAGAATATGTCTCAGAGTGGGTTTATTTGGATATATTCTATTTGGAATTCACTGGGCATTTATGATTTGTGTATTTATGTTGTTTAGAAGATTTGGGAAGTTTTCCCCAACAATTCCTTTGAATACTCTTCCTAGACCTTTACCCTTTTCTTCTCCTTCTGGAACACCAATGAGTCTTATATTTGGACGTTTTATATTATCTATCATATCCCTGAGGTCCATTTCGATTTTTTTTTATTTTTTCCCCAGTCTTTCTTTTATGCTTTCATTTTCCATTCTGTCATCTTCCAGGTCACTGATTCTTTGTTCAACTTCCTCTAGTCTTGTACTATGAGTATCCAGAATCTTTTTAATTTGGTCAAATTTTCTTTAATTTCCATAAGATCATCTATTTTTTTATTTAGTCTTGCAATGTCTTCTTTATGCTCTTCTAGGGTCTTCTTGATGTCCTTTGTATACTGTTCCATGCTCTTCTTGATGTCCTTTGTATACTGTTCCATGCTCTTCTTGATGTCCTTTATATCCCATGCCATGGTCTCATCGTTCATCTTTAGTTCTTTAATTAGTTGCTCTAAGTACGCATTTCTTCTGATCTTTTGATTTGGGTGCTTGGGCTTGGGTTATCCATATCATCTGGTTTTTTCATGTGCTTTAAAATTTTCTGTTCTTTTTAGCCTCTTGGCATTTGCTGAAATTGGTAGGGTTCTTTTAGGATTTGTAGACCAATTGAAATCCTTATCTCTAATTTGTCAGGTCTACAGCTTCGTGGAGTACACTTTCTGTGACTAACCAGCAGGTGGCGTCCGCGAGCCACCTGTTCCCCTCAAGGTAATTCTCCCCCGCTTTGCCTCTGTGGTGAGTGGGGGAGTAAGTCTTGTGGGGTCCAGTTGGTGTACCAAGCATGCGTGTGTAGTTGGTGTTGCCCGCCCTGTATAAGGGGCATGTCTCTGGGCGGTCAGGGAGCGGGGAAGCTCTAACAACCAAATCTCCTTGGTGTTCCTGGAGTTTTAAAGCTGCTGCAATAGTCTCATCCTTCAGTTCAGTCCTGCCACAGTTTGTCTCTGCCACTGACCCACAAGTCCTTGGTATTGGCATGTGGCCCCTGAGACTTGTGAGTTGGTCCCTCTTCCAGGCCTTGCACCCCCTGGTCCTCTGTTGAGGGATGACTGTGCTATGTCACAGGTGAGTGCCGTCCCCCCAGAGTGGTTCTGGGCTGCCGGTCTGTGTAGGGAGTCTCCCAGTCTGCTGAAATGATGTCTGAATGGGGATTGTTAATTCCCACTGCTCCACCTTCCCAAGTCTGGAACAACTAGCTGAGGGTGCAGGGAAGGCTAATGTCCACGCCCACTTTTGTGGTGTATGCGTGTTATTGTAAGCAATTCCGTCACGTTCGGTTGTCTGGGGCAGCTCTGGGCTATGGTGCCAGTGACGGGCAGGAGTGTTTCCTGTCCACCAGGATGATGGCTGTGAGAGGATGCCCCCCTTTTCTTGGGAAGTTGTGGTGTTTAGTGAATTTTCTCAGCCACTGGATTATTGCCTTTTGTCTCAGAGCTCTCAGTTCTGCTCTTGTCTTGACCTGCCCAAATTGCAAGTCTTTGAGGCTTTCTGTATTGGGCTTCTTAGAGTAATTGTTTTAGAAAATGAAAAAAAAGATAAAAAGAAAAAGAAAAAAAAAAAGGGCCCTCCAGGCAGATCTAATGCGTTATTGAAATGCTAAGAGACAAAGCAATTAGGGCTATTAAGGAAAGATCCAGGGGGCAGAGAGATCAGTTTTTCTTAGGGTTTTGCAAATGAGCCTGTGGGCCTGAGCTCTTCCCTTCCCCTTTCTATGTTCACCAGAACTCCAAAAGGCACCGCTTTTATTTTTGAGTTTGTCTTGCTGTTTTTTTGCTATGCCTATCTCCTTTCTGCTGGGCTGGCTGCTCTCAGATTCTCTGGTGTCTGGTCTCAGTCTATCTATGGTTGGAGTTTGGATCAGTAGAATGAGTTTCCAATAAGAGCTGCCACTGCAGTTCTCCCTTCTCCTTCCTGGTGCTGACAGCCCCTCCTCCCATAGGACTGAGCCTGGCAGGAAGGGGCATGGGTTCCCTGGCCGCAAAAACTTACAGATTTCACTGATCTCAGCAGTTCCATGTTTTCATGAGTGTTGTATGAAGTATGCCCAAAGTCAGATTGCTCTGCAGTCTCCAGTCCATGCAGTTCCTGGCTTTCTACCTACTTCACTGGAGGAGTAACTAAAACATACACCTCACCAATCCACCATCTTGCCCCACCTCAAGACAGACTCTTAAAAATGTTCAAGTAATCCACAGGAAGACAAAAAAAGAAAAAACAGAACATCAGAAAACACGGAAAACAAATAATTACATGGCAGACTCAAGCTCTAACATAGTAATAATTATTTTAAATGTAAATGGTAGGAATAAATTCAAAAAGCTTATTGGCAGAGGAGGAAATAGTAGAACAAATGTTCATAAGGTGCTCACTTCAAATTCAATGGTATAGGTAAACTGAAAGTAAAAGGATAGGGAAAATAAATACCATGAAAACATTAATTTTAAAAAGTAAGAGTTGAAGTCTTAATATTGGATAAAGAAGATTTCAGATCAAACAAAATTACAAAAGGAAAAGAAAGATATTTCATAATGATAAAAATGATCAACCTATCAAGAAGAAATAATTATCCTAAATGTGTATGCATCAAACAACAGACTTCAAAATAAATGAAGCAAAAACTGATAAAACTGAAAGGGGAGGTAGAGGAAATCACAATTATAATTGAGAAATTCAACACCCCGTTCTCAGCAACCTATAGAACCATTAGACACAATATTAGCAAGGACATTGAGGTCTGAACAACTCAATCAGTAACAGCATCTCTCTCTATATAGCATTCTATCCAACAAAAGAAAAAAAAAACATTTTTTCAACTATATATGGAATAGTCAAAAAAATAGACAATATCTAAAATCATAAACAAACCTTAACAAATTTATAAGAGTTGAAATTAAACATAGTGTATTGTCTGACAATAATTAAATCAAACATAAATAATAGGAAGACAACAGTATAATCTCTAAGCAAAGGGAAATTAAACAAAACACTCCTATATCACACCTGGGTCAAAGAAGAGTTTCAGAAAAAACATATAGATCTAAATGAAAATGAAAAATAAAATACATAAAAATATGTGGAATGCAACTTAAGAAATGCTCAGAGGGAAATTTAGAGCACTAAATTCTAACATTAGAAGAAAAGGAAAGTTGTTAAAACAATAATATAAGTTCCTACCTCATGGGACTAGAAAGAGCCCAAAGTAAACACATAGTAATAGAAGGAAAAGAACAAAAATCAATGGAATTGAAAATGGGAATACAATAGAAGCAAAATACAGTTCTTTGGGATATCAATGAAATTGATAAATGTCTAGAAAAAAGCAACAAAAATAAAGCAGAGAAGACTCAACCAACATCAGGAACAAAACAGGGGATATTACTACAGACCCTGAAGACACTGAGCAGATATTAATAAACTATTAAAATTATAATCATAAATTTAAGAATTTAGAAGAAACGGGCCAATTCCTTGAAAACCACAAACTACCAAAAGTCAATCAAGATGAAATATAATCTGAATAGATGAATAACTATTAAATAAATTGAATTTGTAATTAAAAATCTCCATAAAAAGAAATCTTCAGGCATAGATGGTTTCAATTCAGAATTCTACCAAATATTTAAAGAATAATTAACAAAAATTGTATATATTTTTTTCCAGAAAATAGAAGAGGAGGGAACAGTTACCAATTCATTTTACAGGGCTATTATTATACCTATGCTAAAACCAAAGCCAGTAAAATAAAAGACCAATCCCTCTTGTGAATTTGGACACAAAAATCACCAACAAAATATTAACAAATAGAACCAAACAGTGCATAAAAGAATTATACACTCTGAACAAGTGGGATTTAGTCCAGATATGCACGGTTGTGTCAACATTCAGAAATCAATCAATGTAATCCACTATATCAGCAAGATAAAGAAAAAAATTATCATTACATCAATTTACAAAGGAAAAGAAAACCATTTGAGAAAATCCAACATCAATTCATGAAAAAATTTTCAGCAGTTGAGGAATAGAGATAAATTAACTCAAATTTGTAAAGAGTATCTACAAAAATATTTTTTAAAACCTGAAGATAAATTAATACTTAATGATAAAAGACTGAACACTTTCTTCATAAGTCAAGAAAGAGAAAAGGATGTCTACTTTCACCACATGTTCAACATAGTACTAAAAGTTCTAGCCACTGCAAAAATGTAAGAAAAAATCATCCAGCTTGCAAAAGAAGTATTAAAACTGATTCTATGTTCTGTTCACATGATTGTCTAGACAAAATCTCAAAAATATACAAAAATACTCCTAGAAACAAGCAATTCAACAATGTTGCAGTAAACAAGATCAACACACAAAATTCTGCTACATTTTTATATGCTAACAATGAACACGTGGAAGCCAAAATTAAAAATGCAATGTTACCTAGAATTACCCCAAAGAAAGGAAATAATTACTTACACACTTAACAGAAGAGTTATAGAATCTATACACTGAAAATTAGTAAATGCTGATGAAAGAAAATCAAAGATGGCATAAATAAATGGAGATTCATACTGTGTTCATGGCTTGAATGACTTAGCACACCAAAGATGTCACTAGTCCCCAAACTGACTTATAGATTTAATGTCATTCCTATCCACATCCAAGTAGGGATTTTATAGACATAGACAATCTTATTCCAAAATTTATATATAAAGACACAGACCCTAGAATAGCTAAAGTAGCATTACTCAATATTGAGGTGTTGTAGATTAAATGATATAACCAATTTGGATATGTTCTTAATCTTAATCTGGATTCCTGGAGACTTGATAAAGAAAAGGACATAGAGAGATGCTGGAACCAGCAGGAAGCCAGATGCAAAAGATGAGGCCATCATCTTTTGACACAGAAAGCCAATGAACCCCAAGGATTGCCAGCAGCAAGCACCAGAATGCTAGTCTTCAGTGAGAAAGCAAGTTTAATTAATATCTTGATTTTGGATTTTCTTTAGTCTCAAAATTGTGAACCAAAAATTTCCATTGTTGAAACCAACCCACTGTGTGGTCTTTGTCATAAAAACAGGCAAACTGAGACCTCGGGCTAACAATATAGCTAAAGAAATCAAGACAGTATGCTATTGGAAAAGAGACAGACACATAGATCAATGGAGCAGAAAAAGAAAAGCAAGAAATAGACTCACACAGATAAACCCAACTGATTCTGCGAAAGCAATTCAATGTACGAAGGATAGTCTTTCATCCAATAGTGATAAAACAAATGGATGGATGTGTATAGGCAAAAAATTAGGAGCAACAACAACAAACAAAAAGCAACAACAACAAAACTTTCCTGATTTCACACAGATTTTTATGTAAAAATTAATTCAGAATGGATGTAAATATAAAACTTAAAACAATAAAACTCTTTGGAAAAACAGAAGTAGACGAAAATTTGGGGATCAGGACTAGGAAACGTGCCCTTGTACTTGACAACACAAGCGTGATCCCGAAAAGGAAAAAATACACATTTGACCTCATCAAAATTAAAAAAATTTTACTCTGTGACAGATCCTGTTAAGAGGATAAAAAGACAAGCTACAAACTGGGAGACAACATTTCCAAACCAAATATCTGACAAATAACTACTACATGGAAAATATATTAAAATGTTCACAACTCAGCAGTAATACATCAAAGAATTTGATTAGAAAATGGGGAAATGACAAGAGGAGACATTTCACTAAAAAGTATATTCTGGTGGCAAATGAGCACTTGAATAGATGTTTAGCATCTTTAGCCATAAGGGAAATGCAAATTAAAACCAAAGTAATATATCACTTTGTAATATATTAAAATCAAAGTAATATATCAAAGTAAATATATATTTACTTATATAAGAAAGGCTAAAATAATATTAATCTTTAAATGGGACAACCTCAGGTGCTGGTGAGACAACCTCAGATGCTGGCAAGTATGTGGAGACTGAATCACTCATTTATTTCTGGTGGGATTATAAAACAGTACAGTCACTCTGGAAAATAATTTCAGCAATTTATTATAACAAACATGCAACTATCATATGGCCCAGAAATTGCATTTCTGTACATTTCTATCAGAGAAATTAAAACTTATGATCATGCAAAAAACTGTACATAAAGGTTCATAGCAATTTGATTCATAATTGTTCAAACCTGGAAACAACCAGATGTCTTTTGACAGTTGAAAATAGAACATTCATACTAGGAGATGCTACTCAACAATTAAAAGGAACAATTACTGATACACACAACAATGTGAATATATCCAAGAAATAGAAGACATATTAGTGGTTGTGATGGTTTAGGGTCAGGATGGAGGTGGGGAAAAGGTAGGTGAGTGTGGCCATAAAAGAGCAACAAAAGAGACCCTTGTGGTGATGGAATTGTCCAGCATTTTGACGGGCGGTGGATGCATGAAACTACACATGTGATAAAACTGCATAGAACTAAAAACACACACAAAGGAGTCCAAGTGAAGTGAGAAAATCTGAATGAAACGGTGGCTTGTATTATTGTCAATATCCTGATTGTGATACTGTACTGTAGTTTTGCAAGGTGTTATTGGAGAAACTGGGTAAAAGGAAAATGGGAACACTATTATTTCTTGTAACTACATGTGGATCAAAAATTATAACAAAATAAAGTTTTATTAAAAAAAACTAAAAACAGGTAAATTTTGCAAGGTCTCCAGATACAGATCATTTTAAAAATACCAACTGAATTTTTATGTATTAGCATCAACTACTTAGAAAATAATATTAATGAAAGTATTTCTATTTACAATAGTATCAAAACCACAAATGACTAGAATTAAATTAACAAAAACTATGCAAGTCCTATAAAATGAAAACTATCAATTTAAGTCCTATATAATGGAGAGATACACCATGATTATAGATTGGAAGATGATTTTGTTAAGATGTTTGTTATCATCAAGTTTGATCCAATTGAAAGCAGGCTCTTTGGAATGAATTCACATTAAACTTATTAAAATTTATATGGAATTGCCAAGAAGCTAAAAAAGCCAAAACAATCTTCAAAAAGATGAAACGTTGGAGAACTTACACTACCTAGTTTCAACCATTACTATAAAGCTGTAATATATACAGTTCTGTGCTACTGGTGAAAAGGTAGGCATATATAAATTGCATGGCACTAATGTAATGATGGATTTATGAAACAATGGAACAGAAAAGAAATAGACTCAAGTTTGTTGGTCAATTTTCAACTAAGGCACCAAGTCATTTCAAAGAGAAAAGATAAGTCTTTTTTTTTTTTTTTTTTTTAAACAAGTAGTGCCAGGGAGGAAAAGGATATCCGTAGGGAGTAAAATTAACCTCCTTCACTCCAGATGCTATTTGTGATAGCTTAAGTCCTAAATGAAAACTGGAACTATAAAGTTTCTTGAAGGAAACAAAAGAGTATAGTCACAATCTTCAGGATAGGCAAAGATTCCTTAGACAGGAAACAAAAAGTAATATATATGATCACATATGTATTTTCATATATATTTATTTATTTAAAAGATAAATTAAAATTCATGAAAAATCTAAAAATCTGAGCTTAATATACTGTTTAAAAGTGAAAAAAAAACACAAGCTGGGAGAAAATATTCATGGTATTCATCTGACAAAGGATTTCTATCAGATTTTACAGAGAACTTATGTAAATCACAAATAAAAATGGTCAAACGTCTTTAAAACAAACGTCACTAAAAATCCTACAGGAATGCTCAGTAAGCACAAAAGAAAGTGCTCAGCATAATTAGTCAACAGGAAAAATGCAAATTAAAACCAGAATGAGATACTATTTCACCCCCACTAGAATGCTGGCGAGGATGTGGAGCAAATTTTGTTTTACTCAGACTGTTTTGAGACCCACTCACAGAAATAGCATGCTGTTCTTTGTTCTAAATTTGGAAGATGGAAATTTATTCTGATGGAAATCTTTCATCAGATTAAAGCTTCAACTCACTTCGGTTTTCCACCTTCACGCTGGCAGCGTTTCCAAGTCTATATTGATACCATCCTTTCCTCAGCCCCTGCAGCTTTGATAATGAGCTGTTCCTGCACAGCTGTCTGGGTTACCCAGCAGCCTCCCTTCCTATGAGCTGCTCTCTGTTACATTGCCCTCAGGTGCCCTCAGGGTGGGGGAGGAGATTTTATTTGGTCATAGTCCTAAAACCCCGGGGTAGGGGTTAAGGGAAGGGAGGTGTGTTCACGTGTGTGTGGGGGGGTGTCATTGGCTTTCTTGTGGCCCATAAAAAACAGACTAGAATTAGGAACAAGACAAGCTCTTGGATTTAGCCATGTGATGGACTTTAAATGTGTCACAGTGAATTGAGCTGTAGGTAACTTTAGGGCATGAGAAGTAGTTATCTCTGTGTGAGATACTCTGATAGGGACCAAACACATTTCATTTGGTTTTACTACGAGATAATTATTTATACTGCATGTCAGAGAGATATAAATGCTTTTTTGTGAGCTCATCAGGCTTGTAAGGCTCCCAGCAGAGATTTCAGCACAGTTCTGTGTGACTTCCCTACCATTGTGATTTTCATCTAAAGACTCATTATTGAGTACAGCAACCTATCTAGGTAATTGAATAGGAATAAAAAGGAAACTGGGGAAAGGCAGGGCTATCAGGAGGTGAATAATTACAACAAAGGATAACAAGAATAAGGAAGGAAAGTAGGTTGGCAAAGAACCACATGGGCCATTGGAAGGAAACAAGGGATTTCTCCCTCTATATCACTGACATAATAAAATACAGTGTTTGTTTTCACATGATGATGACAATGATTATGAGGACCTAATATTTATGGACACAAATAGTGAATTTTGCTATTTGTCAAGGTCAGAATGAAAGGGAGGTTTATATCAGACTAATCCAGTTTGTTTAGAATTTGTGAGAATCCCAACAAGCACCAAATAGACTGTGAATTATCTAAATCTGTCTTTCTGATCAAACATATTAGAAAGTTAGCAGAGGAGAGGATTTTGGGGAGAGCAGTGGACCCTTAGTCCAAACTCTCCAATTTTTTGAAGAACATTTTCATCACCTCAAATAGAAACCCTTACCCATTAGCAGTCATTCCCCATTTCCAAATTTCCTAAGTCCTTGGTAAGAACTGGTCTATATTCTTTATCTATGAATTTGCCTATTTGGGGCATTTCTTACCAGTGGACTTGAGAAATATGTAGCTATCTGTGTCTGACTTCTTCAATATAGAATAGCACTTTAAAATCCATCTATGTTTCTCCCTCACCTGAATCAGTATACATCCCTGCTTATGGCTAAAATACTAGTCAATAGAATTTACCCATTGATCAGTTGACAGGCATTTGGGTTGTTTCCCTTTTTTGGCTATTATGAATAATGCTGATACAGTCTGCTTTTGTGTGAATATATATGGATATATTACTGGAGCCCTTATAAAATGAGGAAATTCAGATGCAGTGAGAAAAGCCAGAAGATGTACGAGTCTGAAATCAGAGAAAGCCACAGGAAGAGACCAAGGACATTGACATGTGACACAGACCAAGATGTAAGTCAAGGAACCCCAAGGATTGCAGAGGACTGACATTGAACTGAACTCTATAGTCCTGAGAAAAGGTGTGACCTTGCCTACACCTTGGTTTGGGACTTCTGGCCTCTAAAACGTGAAACAATAAATTCTCATGCAATCCAATACATTTTGTGGTATTTGTCATATAACCCTGGCAAATTAAGACACTTATTTGGGAATTTGTGCTTAATTTCAACATCTTTTTAAATTTTCCAAATTTCCTTCTGTTACTGATTTCTAATTTCATTCATTTGTGATTGTATAGCATAAACTGTATGATTTCAATTTTTTAAAAAAATTAAGACCGTTTTTATAGCTTAAAATATGGAGATTTTTTTTCATAGGCACTTGAGGAGAATGTATATTTTGCTGTAGTTGAGTGGTGATTTGGTCTAGTGGATTTATATTGTTGTCCAGCTCTTTTATTTCCTTCCTCATCTCCTGCCTAATTGTTCTACTTGCCAGAAAATGGGATATTGAAGTCTCCAGTTATTATTGTTGAATTGACTTTTTCTACCTTCAATTCTATCAAATTTTATTTCACATATTTGGGGCTCTATTTTTGGTGTGTGTGTATATATATATATATAATTACAATTGTTTTATTCTCCTCATGGATGAATGTTTTCATCATTACAAAATACCTTCTTCAGGAGATTGAAGAAGATGGCAGCATAGAAAGACATGGAAGCTAGTTTGCCCCCTGGAACAACTAATAAGCAACCAGGAACAACTAGTAAATAATCTGAACTAGCTATGGGGGAACAAATGTGACTGTCTACTTATCATACACCAACTTGAACTGGGAGGAATGCTTAAGGACACAGCAGAAAATCTGTAAGTAAAACTGAGGATCCAAACCAGAAGCTCCCACCCCCCATGGCCCAAACTGCAAGCCTCATGGTGCTAGAGAGCAGCACTCTCCAAGCAAATGAATACAGCTCAGCTGAGTGCCAACTGGGATTTTAATTAACAAATGTGGACTGCTCAATACAAGATATGAATCCCCAACAAGCAGACAGAGGCTTTTAGTGACGACTGACCTTGGAGAGCCGGAGGGTGACTGTAGACTGACCCTGAAGGGAGCTTTCCCTTTTTTGGCTCAGAGGAGAAAGCCTCAGCCATTTTTAGTTCCCAGCATTCTGACCCAAACAAGGGTGGAGATAGCACAGGCAGAGAGACTATTCAAATGTAAATGACCTCTCCCTAGGGGGTATATATTCCCTAAGAGGAAGAACATGGTTCCAAGATCTACTACCCACCTTACATTCAGAACCAGAGCCCAGGGACTGGGGGAAAACAGCCACAGGCCACACCACCTTACACCAGTCTGGAGCTACAGGCTGACAGGTGCCACCTGCTGGGCAGAAAAGCACAGTGACTTGAGGCCTCACAGGGTGAACCAATCTTCCAAGACACACTGTCAGGAAGACATGATACTATTGCCTCCTTCTGAGACCTGACCCGTTCTGGTCTGGAAAAACCTGATTGGGGTAATCAAGGAAGCAAGATGCCTAGACCACAGAAAACTACAACCTACACTAAGAAAACCAAAGTTATGGCCCAGCCAAAGGAACAAACTTACACTTCAACTGAGATACAGGGATTTAAACAACTAATACTAAATCAATTCAAAAAGTTTAGGGAAGATACGGCAAAAGAGATGAGCATATATAAGGTAGAAATTGAAAGTTCCAAAAAATGACTGGCAGTCAATGGAAATGAAAGGCACAACACAAGAGATGAAAGGCACAATGGAAACCTACAACAGCAGATCTCAAGAGGCAGAAGAAAACACTCAGGAACTGGAGAACAATGCACCTGAAAGCCTATACACAAAAGAACAGATAGAGAAAAGAATGGAAAAATATGAGCAATGTCTCCGGGAACTTAACGACAAAACAAAATGCAGGAATGTACATGTCATTGGTGTCCCAGAAGGAGAAGAGAAGGGAAAAGGACAGAAGCAATGATAGAGGAAATAATCAATGAAAATTTCCCATCTCTTATGAAAGACATAAAATTATGGATCTAAGAAGTGCAGCATACCCCAGTCAGAATAGATCTGAATAGGCCTATGCCAAGACACTTAATGATCAGATTATCAAACATCAAAGATAAAGAGAGAATCCTGAAAGCAGCAAGAGAAAAGCAATCCATCACATACAAAGGAAACTTGATAAGACTATGTGCGGATTTCTCAATAGAAACCATGGAGGCAAGAAGGAAGTGGAGTGGTATATTTAAGATGCTGAAAGAGAAAACTATCAACCAGGAATCCACATACCTGGCAAAACTGTCCTTCAAATATGAGGGAGAGCTTAAAATATTTTCTGACAAACAAACAATGACAGAGTTTGTGAATAAACTCTGTGGTACAGGAAATACTAAAGGAAGCACTGCAGACAGAAAGGAAAAGACAGGAGTGAGAGGTTTGGAGCACAATTTTGGGAGATAGTAGCCAGCAATGTAAGTGCACTGAATAAAAGATGACTGTAAGTATGGCTGAAAGAGGAAGGTTGGGACCATGTGGGACACCAGAACAAAAGATGAAGGATAAAGACTGAGACTATGTAACTCAGGGAAACCTAGGGTGCTCAATGATTGTAATAAAAGATACAAATATGGTTTTACATGAGGTAGAACAAATGAATGTCAATATTGTAAGGTGTTAAAAGTAGGGTGGGATTGCAGGGAAAATACAATCAATGCAAACTAGAGACTATAATTAACAGAAACATATTATGCTTCCTTTTCCATAACAAAGGCAATATACCCAAGCATATGGGGGGGGGCATAGGGGCAGGGCATGGGACTGCTGGCATTGGTGATGTTATCCGACTCTTTATTCTGCTTTAGTTTAATGCTATCTTTCCTTTTGTTGCTTTCTAGCTGTCATGTTTTGTTTTGTTTTTTTTGTCTCACTGTCTCTCTCTCTTTTTGCTTTTTCTTTTGTCTCTCTACCTTCTTTGACTCTTTCTCCTTCTTTGTGGAAGAAATGGAGATGTCCTTATACAGATCATGGTGATGGTGGTGAATACATAAATATGTGACTATACAGGGAACCAATGACTGTTTACTTAAGACAGAATATACGTTGTGTGAACAAAACCATCTTAAAAAAATGGGTTGATGAAGAACCCTTGAGGGCAGTATATTGAGTAAAATAGGACAGACACATAAAGACAAATATTGCAGGGTCTCACTGATATGAACTAATTATAATATGTAAACTTATAGACATGAAATATAAGTTAACAAGATATAGAATGAGGCTAAAGAATGGGGAGTAGTTGCTTACTATGAGCAGAATGTTCAACTAGGGTGGACTTAAATATTTGGAAATGGACAGAGGTGATGGTAGCACATTGTGGGAATAGCTAACAGTGCTGAATCGTGTGTGAAGGTGGTGGAAAGGGTAAGCTCAGAGTCATGTTTGTCACCAGAAGGAAAGTTGGAGGTTAAAAGATGGGAATGTTTAAAGCAGTGAATCTTGCAGTGGACAATGTCCATGATTAACTGCACAAATATTAGAAATCCCTCTCATGAACTAGAACAAATGTATGAAACTATAGCTAGGAGGTAATACTAGAGGGACATATAGTAAAACAAAAGTATACCTATTGCAAACTATATGCTACAGTTATAGTATTTAACATTCTTTCTTCAACAGTAACAAATGTACTATACTAAAACTATGAATCAATAATGGATGGGGGGTGGTTTAGTGTATGGGAGGATTGGAGTTTCCTTTTTTTGTCTTTATTTCTTTTCTGGAGTAATGAAAATGTTCTAAAAATTGCAAAAAAAAATTGTGGTGATGGATGCACAGCTGTATGATGGTACCATGGGCAATTGATTGTATGCTTTGGATCTTTGGAAAGTTGCATGGTATGTGAACAATCTCAATAAAAAATACAATAAAAAATAAAAAAATAAAATACCTTCTTCATCTCTAGCAACATTTCTTGGATTTATGTCTATATTGTCTGATATTGGAATAGCCAGTTAAGGTTTCATCTGCTTAATGTTCAAATGGTATTCAGTTTTCTATCATTTTACTTTCAACCTGTGTCTTTGACTCTAAAATATTTGTTGTTGACAATAAAGAGTTGGATCATTTTTTATACATTTTGCTTATCTCTGTTGATCCACTTACATTTAATGTAATTAATGATAAAGTAGGATGTATAGCTGTCATTTTGCTTTCTGTTTTCTCTATATCTGGTGTTCTCTTTCTTCCTCTATTTCTCTATTATAGTCTTCATTTTTTTCAACAGATATTTTCCATTTTACCATTTTAATTATCTTGTCATAACTTTTACTATATTTGCTATATTTTTTTTAGTTATTTTCCTACTGGTTTAACTGAGGATAACAATTAACATGTTAATTTTTAATAATCTAGTTTGGATTAATACTAACTTAATTACACTAGTGTAACAAATTATTTTAATATACCAAAATTTTGCTTCCATTTCCCCTCTTCTTCCTTTGTGCTGTAACTGCCATACAGATTATATATTTTATTCTTTATGCCCATGAACATAGATGTGTAAGTATTGCTTTATCCAGTTGTCTTTTAAATTAGGCAGGAGATAAATGTATTACAAATATAAGTATACCTCTGTGCTGCCTTTAATATTTATTGATGTAATTACCTTTACTGGTGCTCTTTCTTTCCTCATGTGGATTCAGTTTCTGTCTAGTATTATTTCACTTCAGCCTGGAGGTCTCTCTTTAGCACATCTTATAAGGCAAGTTTGCTGGCAAAAAATTCTCTGCTTTTGCTTATCTGAGAATGACTCATTTTTCCTTCTTTTCTGTAGGATAATTTTGTTAGATATAGTATTCTTGGTTGACTGCTTTTTATTGCTGAATTTTGAATATGTCATCAACTGCCTTCTGGCACCATGGTGTCTGCATATAAATCAACAGTTAATCTCATTGAGAACCCCTTGCCTGTGATGAGTTCCTTTTCTCTTACTGCTTTCAAGGTTCTCTTTTGGGCCTTTCAACAGTTTGATTATGATATGCCCAGGGGTAAATATCCTGGTTTTTCTCCTACTTGAACTTAGTTGAACTTTTTGAATGTGTACATTAATGCATTTCATCAAATTTCCAAAGTGTTCAGCCATTATTTCTCCATACATTCATTTTGCCCCTTTCTCTGTCCTCTCCTTTGGGAATCCCATTATGTAAACATGTTGATGTGCTTCATAATGTCCCACAAGTCTCTGAGAGTCTGTTCATTTCTCATTTTTTTTCTTTCTACTTCTCAAGTGTAAAATTTCACTTGACCTAGCTTCAAGTTTGCTGACTATTTTGTCTGCTTATACATGCTATTAAGCCCCTCTTGTGAATTTCTCATTTCAGTTATTATACTTTTAAACTCCACAATTTCTATTTGCTTTTTGTTTTACTGATTTTCAACCCTTTTTTGAAATGTCTTATTTGGTGAAATATCATTTGCATACTTTCCTTTAGACATTGTTTCCTTTAGTCCTTTGAAAATATTTAAAATAGTTTATTTAAAGACTGTCTACTATATCTCATATCTGGTTTTCCTCACAGACAGTTTATATTTACTTTAGTGTTTTTGCTTATGGGACATACTTTCTTTATTGTTTCTTTGCATGTCTCATATTTTGATTGAACACTGGGCATTTTAAATAAGATATAATGTAGCAATTCTGGAAATTTCAAATTATCTACACTGACCCAGTGTGTGTTGTTGCTAGTAGTCTTTATTGTTTATAAATTCTTCTGAGCTAATTTAATAAAGCATGTATTCTTTGTCATGTGTGGCCATTGAGGTGTCTGCTTGATTAGCTTAGTGGTCAGCTAATGGTTGGACAGAGATTTTCTTAGATTCCTGGAACCAGTAAGTCTCCCAGTTTTGCCTAAGGGTTCTGTGTGTATGTTGGTACATGCCTTCAACACTCATCAGTGCAGATCGTAACCCCACCTATCTTTACTCTTCCATGCGCAGATTCTCAGATTAGTCAGAGGTAGGAGATTAAGGCCTTTGGAGGCATTTCCTGAGATTTTGTACAGTCCTGGCCATGTCATACACACAGTTCAATGAGTACTCTTGGTCTGTCTGATTTCCAAGAATATTTTAGAGCTTTGTAAAGCCCTATGTGGACATCTAACTCTTAAGTTTTTCCTGTTAAGCTTCTTGGTTAGCCTATCATCTCTTCAACTATTATCATCTGCCCCAGTCAACAGTGATGTTCAACAACTGCCCCTGATTGCTTTGGACAAATGCCTCAGAAACAAATGTTCATACTGGACAAACTCGAAGTCAGGTCAAATAAAGAGTTTTGTGAGTGATGTTTTCATGGAACTACAAATGATGTCAAATAGGGACAATTCTGAGAATGGGCTGTGAAGGAGCCCTAATCTCATTCTGCCCCCTTCAGTGGTAGTCAGTTTGTTAGTTTCCATCATGATTGTGGGCTTTTGGTTTACAAGGCTACCAAGTAGCTAAGAAGGTGGGGGAGGGGGATACAAAATGTTAAAACATCACAATATGGTTGAATTATCATAGACATAACATATACTATGTAACTTAGGAACCCCCTACTTTATAAGTCAAACGCTCCATCTTGAGGCTTGCTCAGGTGAAACTTATGTAAAAGGGAAGCTAAGCCCACCTATAATTATGCCTAGGATTCACCTCCAGAGAACCTTTTTTGTTGCTCAAATGTGGACTTTCTCTCTCTAAGCCTAACTCTGCAAATAAATTCATCACCTTCCCCCTAACATGAGACAGGAGCCCACCAGATTAATGAGTCTTCCTGGTGATGTGGGACATGTATTCCGGGAATGACTCTGAACCTGGCATCGAGGGATTGAGAATGCCTTTTTGACCAAAAGGGGAAAAAGAAAGGCAACAAAATAAGGTTTCAGGAGCTGTGAGAATTCAAATAGAGTCAAGGGGCTGTCCTAGAGGTTACTCCTATGCTAGCTTCACCTAGATATGCCAAATGACTACAATATGATAAGCCCAAGTCAATGTAGTTCCCAAAACCTTAAAGAATACCCAGATCCCTATCTGAGACTCCATAAAATTTCACTCACTAAGTTTATTCTTCAGAAATTTAAGTCCTCCAGAATGTTCCTATGCCAGCTAAGTCCCTAAACCAGAGGCAATAGCCTCTTTAAGAACATCAGCTAGATGTGTCCCTTTGCTCATAAAGTTAACACCCCTTTTCAACATGAGCAAGTTAGGGTGGCCACTGCCTAGACATATCTGAAGATTGGAAAATGATTAAACTAGACAAAGGGGTAACAATAGACAAGATGCAATTTAACAAAGGATTATGAGTTTTGAATCTTTATATAATTTTCTTTTTTTTTTTAGCTTCTAGGGTATTAGAATAGCTAGAAGGAAATAATTGAAATGGAGGAACTTTAATACATAGCATCCTTTGAAATTTATTCTATAGCTACTTATTATATGGTAATTTGAAAGGTATCACCTTTATATATATATATATACTTTGAAAGATATTACCTTTTTGTATATATGTGCTATTTCACATTAAGAAAATACCTGAAAATGTGGAGCTATAGCCTATGATATTCTTTGAAATTTGCTCCGTAACTACTTGTTAAATTGCACTTGGAAAGTTATCACTTTTATGTATATATGTTATATTCTACAGTAAAAAAATTAAAAAAAAAGAAAAAAAAACACCAAAAATAAAACAAAAAAACACCACAAAGCTCACTGTTCTTACTGAGATTCAATCACATTTCTTGAATAAACACTCCCTGATTTCTCTGAAACTTTGGTTAATTTCCAAAGTTATGAAAAAATTAATTCATGCCATCTTTTCCAGTGTTCTTACTACTTTATGGAGGAGAAAATTTTAAGAGGTCCTTATATGATGGCTAATTTCACGTGTCAACTAGGCCAGGTTATGGAATCCAGTTGTTTGGTCAAGCATGAACTTAAATCATCAGTAATTTAATTACATCTATAGCTGATTACATATATGATCAACTGAGGAGATTGCCTTCAACAATTAGAGCTGTCTCATCCTATCAGTTGAAAGCTTTCAAAAGAGAAGTGATGGTTTCAGCAGTCAGAAGAGAGAATTTCCATCTCTGCTTCAGCCAGCCAGCTTGTCCTAGCGAATTCATCAAAAAATCTTCATCAGATTTCCCAGCTTGCAGCCTGCCCTAAGGAATTTGGATTTATGCATCCCCACAGTCACATGCGAAAATTCTTACAAAATATCATAATATTTACAGATATCTCCTGTTGGTCCCATTTCCCTAGAGAACTCTGTCTAATTCACCTTACTCTGCCATTTTTGCTGATGTCAACTCAGCCTCCTCATTTTGAAAATGAATGAATATTACAGATGTTAGGTGAGCTCCAAAGGAAATTTAACACCCTCATATTATGTCTCTGAAATAAAGAAGGAATTTATAGAAAATATGATTTAATTATCTAACATCTCAGTCTTGGTGAATAGTTTGAGCAAATGTTATTTCACTCTTTGTTAAGAAGCTGCATCTATTTTTACCTCTTCATGAAGCTAGGCCTTCTGTGTATTGAACCTTGCTTCTGAAAAGTATCTGGGTCACTTTATTTCAGGCTGGCACACAACTGTTTTTACTCCATTACTACTTCTTTGTAATTCCCTCTGCCTCTAGAGATGTTTTCTCTGGGAGTCAATCATTTGAACTGCATTCTGATGTTTTATAAAAGCACATTCATAGATATTGTCCACTCTGTCCCTCAATGTCCTTTGTTCAAGGATTCCTAGAGTAACTTCCCATTTTTGCTCAGTCTCAGAAAAATTGAATTGACTCCAAAGGCAAATTGAACTGCTTTCTCCTTTAAATAAATTCAAAATATGCATTATTTTTTCTTACTTAATATAACAAAACATTAAGAGTCAATTTCTCTGCACAAATATCATAATTTTCTCCACCCAGGTACCTGAAAATAACTGTCCTAATGTTTGCTAAATGTGCTTTCTATTTTGTTTTGTTTTGCCTTGAAATATATAACCTTCTAGAAAGGTATAAATATAAACATTGCAAGTAATGGAACAACATTCCAACCCATCTTTATCATTTTATAAATGAAGAAACATGCACAGAGATTTTGCTTTATCCAAGTTTAAGCTAACAAGTCCTTTACTGCATTTTTCCCTTTTTGTTTATTTATACTACACCTTCTTTATAAAATAGGAACAGGGAACTGAGGAGATACATATGGGTTCATGGAAGAGAAAATGCAATTACTATTTATTGAGTTATAGTAATAGGTTGCTGGACCCTTTATATGAATTATATTTTTTCCTTATTTCAAAAATGCATGAACTAGGACACTAAAATTTAGAGGTTATATGTCGCCAAAGGCTACAAACTAGGTAGTTTGAACCCTAATTGAAAGTTGTTCCATATGCATTTAAATTTTTACTCTTTTCTATTTTCTGTGTTGGCATACAGTAGAAACACAATGCAATAATACTGGACTATTAACTCAAGTGAAACAAATGTAGATGTGTTGTTTTCGAACTTTCTTCTTCCTTGCCAGATCAATGATAGAGATTATAAAAGCTAAAATACTTTCCTAAGGTCCTTTGCAGTGAGGCATTGCACCATTTTTTACCAGTTCAAGTTTTGAATGCAGATATACACACACACATGGTGCCAGGAGTTATAGAAACCATCCTGTGGGCACCAGGAGAAGACAGAGATTTTTCAGAAATACATCGACTCTACCGTTGCTGAGCTGCTGAACCAACCCCATGGTGATTGACTTCTGAATTTCATTTTATATGAAAAAAATAAATAGCTATTTGTTTGAACCATTGCAACCAAGTTTTCTGACTTTATATTTTGGTGAAAATATTACTAATTGATGCAGATTATCTCATCAGGCTACGTATAAAGGTCAGATTGCAAATTTATAATACACTTCAGTTAATCTATACTTGGATTCTTTACATTTAATTTGATCCAGGAAAGCTTCAGAGTGTCACCGAGACCTCTCTTCTAGCTCCCAGGAATTTTAGGCTATTTTCCCTGACTGTGCCACTACTGCAAAGCATCCAGCATCTTCTGTGTTGAAGCAATGCTGGGACACACGGAGGCAGTTGTTGCGCTTTGCAGAATAGGAGTACCACATGTATGCACCAAGATTTATGACAACATCATCTCTTGCCTGGAGTACTGCAATAGTCAAATAGTCTCCACTTTCACCTTCCTCCAGTAAGTTCTCCAATAGCAAACAGAGTGATTTTAAAATTACAGATCAGATTCATGCTGCTACTGAACTCTCTATCCTTCAATTGCTCCACTTTGCATGCTCTACAGTGTCCCTTATCTTGGGCCAAGCCTCCTTTCCTCACTCACGAACTTTCAGTCAGAGCTTTAGGTGTATTGAGCTCTGTCTCACTGCAGGCTCCCAGACTTCCTGTTCCCACTGATTGGAATGTTCTTTCCCTGGTCCTGTACTGAGCTGGATCGTTTGCATCTTCCAATCTCAGGTGACGTCATCTTCTCTTAGGCCTTTCCTGAACAACCTGTTTGAATTATCATTCTGTTTTTTCTCTTTCCAAGAACTCTGCTTATTTCTTTTATAATATTTATTGTGATCTCTAGATATTTTCATCCCCTCTCTGTTTACTTTTATAATGTCTACCCCATAACTAGAATGTAAGTTCCGTGAGGCATCTCTGGTGTTACTAATCCCAGTACTAGAGCCCACACACAGAGGAGAATGGTTGTTGAATGAATGATTGAACCATCAGATGATATCCGCAGGCTGGTGAGGCCCAGACCTCTAAAGTGGAGACTATTTATAGCAGGTGAGTGGGTGGGATTAGTATATGCCAGTGTGATTTCTGGAGCCTCTTTTTCCTTAACTACCAAGCTGGACAAGAGTTCAAAGTCAGTTTTAACTGGCATGACAAAATCCATCTATCACTTATTGTATTGCATTGGTGAAATAATCTTTATGTGATTTTATGTATCTCCAAGCAAAAGAATTAATGATAATTGTAGGATACTTTTCTTAAGTCATGTTGTTCCTCCTTGCCCTTCCTCCATGCTCTTATGAGGATTTCATTCTTTATAGAATCTAAAATATTTGGATTTACTAAAGGAAGAAGACAAAATAAGAAGCTAGTGAATCAAATCTTAATCAGATTGCGATTTGATGCTATCTATATGTAAATGGTAAGTCTACCATATATTTTCTTTTTTTTTTTTAAACAACTTTATTCTGACACCATACAATCCATCCTAAGTGCACAATCAATGACTCCTGGTATAATCACATAGTTATATATTCACTACCACAATCAGTCACAATCAGTACAAAAATGTTCTCATTCCTTCCAAAAAAAAAAAAAAAACATACCCTTATATCCCCCTGTTACTGGCAGTTACTTTGGTGTAGCACCTTTGTTTAATGAAAGAATATCACAATGTTACTGTTAACTATAAACCTTAGTTTCTATTAATTGTATTTTCCTCATATACTACCCTATTATTAACACTATGTAATAGTGACATACAGTTTATTCTAGTTTGTATAAGAACTTTCTTATATTTGTACAATTATATCATATCTTTTCTAGTTATGTTACCTGTTCTGAGGTGGATTGGTTGTGAGCAGAACACAAACAGTCTCCTTCATTATTTGGAGGGGCACAAGGTAACTTCTATGCTGCCTTTTGCTTTATGTCAAATGTAAAGAAACTATCACTAAATTTTCAATATTAGAGGGCTTGGAAATGAAATATGATGAAAATATGGTCATATATAGAATTTACTTTATCAACTCTTCATGATAAAATATAAGCAAATTTGTTTAAATATTTTGTATCCTAATTAATATATATCACTACTCACTGAGATGTTAATAATTCATTAGAATTTAAAAATTAAGAAACACAATTTAAAAAAAAAAAAGGAATTTGGGACAGACTGCTATAAATTCCCAAACCAAGAGAGAAAACATCACATCTGAGTTTGGCCAAGAAGGTGGGTTGATGTTCATAAGGAAGTTCAAGATGAAATCAAGCCCAGGATCATTGGCAGTTTGTGGGCAGCCCAAAAATGATGATGGTGAAGAGTGCTACAGCTCTTCCTTAAAGACAGAAGCCTTGCCTGGTATCTGAAAACACCCACACTGACAAACTATACATGAAATGGAAGGTAAGACTGTCCAGGAAGAAAAATAGAGTACATTTTGTTGGTTCACTGAACGTATAAGAAAACATTGTTAAAGTAATATTACTACCAGATAGTAAAAGTGCATTGCCTTTTAGTACAAAGTCGGTTTCTAATTTTATTGTTTTCCATTTGCTTGCTTGGATCAGTGAGTACTTGTGGGATATAATTTTGGTAAGACAATACCAAGTAAGCATTCCTGAAAATGAATTTGCTGATAACTTCTAAGCAAGGTTGATAATGAAAACAACTCAGTCCATTAAAGTTGATGGTTTAACTTCTACCAAGAGGAAAAAATAAAATCTCCTGGACATGTCTCACCATCAGTATACAGTAATGACAAAACGAAGTAAGTCTGACTATTCAAGACAATAAACCTTAACAAAAAGGTCTAAATGCAAAACTAAAATGAGCGCTTTCAAGGAACCCAAGGCAAAGCTTTCTGAGTATTCTCACAGCTGTGCGATTAGATATGAGGTTGCTGATGGAGGTGGGCTGGCCATGCCAAAGCTGCTTATGGAGCAGGAACACTGGAAAAGGAAAACACCTCTAGAACATGTGTTTTTAAGGTTTTCCTGACTTGGACCCTTTGTCTGGTGAAAACTAAAGATAGCTTCCCTTCTCAAAATAATGTTTGAACTTCAAAAATTAAATACCTAAGTTACCAAGGTAATTTAAGTTACATTGAAATATAATTATCAAAATATCAATATAAATTTTGCACATATTAATATGTGTGCTTCTTTATTGATGTCTTAAATAAAAAAAAATCTAGTGACAAGCACAATAAATAATGTAATGACTGATGAGTATAAAGGATCAGAATATATTTGCAAAATGTGCAATGTTATCTGAAACTATTTATAAATTCTATTAGTGAAAAAGTCTCACTCACTGCATATAATATTGTGACTAGATATTTATGTTCATAATAGAAAGAAAAAATGAATTTCAGTTAGAGATTATTGAAAGCAAAGATGTATATATATTTTTCACATTCAAAGTTACAAGTCCTTTAAGGGTCTATGAAATCTTGGTTAGGGACATCTACTGGGAAGTTTTTCTCAACCTTAGCTTAACATCAGGATCATTTAAGAACTTAAAAAAACAAAAATGACGAAAAACAAACAAACAAAAAAACACCCCAGAAAACTGATTCTTGAGGTGCCTTCCCAGAGAGTCTAATTTTATCATCTTGATTGAACTGGACAATGGGATTATTTGTCATCTATCTATCTATCTATCTGGCATCTTTCTATCTACATACCTACCTATCATTTATTTATCATCTATGTAATTTTAACTTTCTCTATATAACTCTATATATCTATATATAAATATCTATCTATATGTAGCTATCCATATATGCGTTTATAAAACAAGTCATTTTTTGAGTGTTATATTGTCTGTGAAATACCCATTTATGCCATTTTCTGCACCCTAATACTTTCCTGAAAACAATTACTTTAACAAAGCTACCTTATATGACTTGTCATTTTAGCCATTTTAAAACAATAGCTTCTGCTGTCTTCAGAGATGAAATGTTGTGAGAATATCTATGTTCTTTGAGAGGCCTTTGAATTAAGATATAATTAATTTCTTAAAAAAACTGATTCTCTAAAGGGATCTTCAGGTGAGATTTTAGGGTTTAATTTCAACTAAAAAGTTCACCTGGGAAATCATTTTCTCTGAGTCTGTCAGACACTGCTCCCTCGTTGCAAACATCCTGTTCCCAATTAGGGGATCCACATTCTGTTGCTTGCATTTCCTTGACTAGTAAGTTTAGTTACTCCATGTGAGTGGTAAGTGCAGTGTTAAGAAGCATTCCCAGTGTGATGAGAGCACTGAGAGAAGCAACCACACAGATTTGAAGACTCAGTAGTTAAGAGATGCCAATCACAGGAAGCGATTTGGAAGACGAGACCAGAAGGAAAAGCAGGAGCTATCAGGCTGATGTCAGAAGGTGGGTTTGGTTCAGGAGAACAGCATTACATGCAGAGGGGAAATAAATAATGCATGGAACTAAAGGTGTGAAGTGGCTAGAGCCCTTAGAAAGGAAATGACTGGATTATCTGAAGCGGGATCCATGATAGAGGAGGATAGAGAGACAACAGACAGTGCCTCCTTGGCCAACTGGTTAAGGAAGTTGGGACTTTGTAATAAGAGACAAAGGAAGGCACTGAAGATTTAGGCAGGGAAGATACCAGGTAGATTTGTGTTTTAAGAAAATATACTCTGAGTGCAGTAAGGAGAACCCACTGGAAGGGAAACTGGACAAGGTTGGAGTCAATGTGGTTTTAAATACCTAGGTATTACAAAACAGCAAAAGGTATTTCTTCAGGCCTGGCTTTGTTTCCCCCAAATTACACTCATGTATCAAGCTGCTTGCTTGCCATTTCCATTTAGATGTCTAATAGACACCTCAAACCTAATATAATCACAACCCAAGCTCCTCAATTTCCCCTTGAACTTCTTCCACCTAGAACCTTTTCCATCTAGATTACGTCAGCTACAGCCTTTTTTTGTGCTGTGGACACAACCATGGAATCATCCCTAATTTCTTCCTTTTACTCCCATGCCACATCCAATGCATCAGAAAATCCTGTAATCTTTACCTTCAAAAGATATCCTGCATCTGACTCCTTCTCACCATCTGTTCTAGTTTGCTAATGCTGCCAGAATGCAAAACACCGGAAATGGATTGGCTTTTATAAAAGGGGTTTATTTGGTTGCACAGTTACAGTCTTAAGGCCATAAAGTGTCCAAAGTAACACATCAGTTATCGGGTACCTTCACTGGAGGATGGCCAATGGTGTCCGGAAAACCTCTGTTAGCTGGGAGGGCATGTGGCTGGCGTCTGCTCCAAAGTTCTGGTTTCAAAATGGATTTCTCCCAGGACGTTCCCCTCTTGGCTGCAGTTCCTCAAAAATGTCACTCTTAGTTGCACTTGGAATATTTGTCCTCTCTCAGCTTCTCCAGAACAAGAGTCTGCTTTCAACAGCCATCTTCAAACTGTCTCTTATCTGCAGCTCCTGTGCTTTCTTCAAAGTGTCCCTCTTGGCTGTAGCAGCTTGCTCCTTCTGTCTGATCTTATATACTGCTCCAGTAATCAAGACCCACCCTGAAGGGGTGGGGCCACGCCTCCATGGAAATTATCTAATCAGAGTTATCACCTACGGTTGGGTGGGTCACATTTCCATGGAAATACTCAAAGGATTCCAATCTAATCAGCACTGAAACATCTGCCCCACAAGATTGCATCAAAGTACATGGCTTTTTCTGGGGGACAGAATAGCTTCAAACCAGCACACCATCACTCACCTCCACCTGATGACTTCTCACTACCTCCAGATGTCTACCCATGTTCTCATGCCTGGATTGCTGCAGGAACTTCCCAGTTGCCTTCCCGGCTTCCCTCCCTGCCAAACCTGCAGTCCATCCTCAGCAAGGCAACAAGAAAAATCATTAAAAAACATAAATACAATCATGTCATGCCTCTGCTCAAACCCCTCCAATGGCTCCCTATTTCTCAATGTAAAGGTCAACATTCTTATGATGGTCTGCAACCCCCCAATGCCCTTATTCCCAAGCTGTCACTTCTCAACTTCATCTCCTTCTCTCCCCTATCCCTCTCTGCTCCTAGTTCAATTCTCCTTAAGATTCTGTGGAACTGTCACACTATGCCTTAGGGACTTTAACTGGCTACTCTCTGCTCTGAACACTCTTCCTCTATTTCACCTGCATGTATAACGCGCTCATTGCACTCAGGTTTTTCTTCAGAAGTCACCTTCTTAATGAGACCTAATCTGATCATGTTGCTTTTCTTTTTCTATAACACCCAGCAACTGCTACAATACTCTTTATTATTAAGTTATGTCTACTGCTTATTGCCTCTTCTTCTCACTAGAATTTAAAGCCCACAAGGGCAGGGATTTTCATCTTTTTTTTTTACAAGGCTATATCTCTAACACCTAAAATGGTACTTGGAACATAGTTAGCCCTCAATAAATAAATAAATATATATATAACTGAATATTTAATTCATTAATTAATTTAATTAATATATATTTAATGAACATAATAATGAAAAAATGTATATTTTAATGAATGAATGGAACAGATCAGAAAGGACAGCTGTTGACTTAGAGATCACTGTTACCATGGACAGAAGGGGAAATGAGATATAATGGTAACTTGTATAGATTAAGGAAGAAGGAGGACACATAGATGACGTCAGGTTTCTTGTTTGTGGAACTGTTTAGATGATCATGGCACTTACCGAGAGAGGGAATACTGGAGGACAAGCAGGTAGGAGTGGACAGATGATATTAGAAATGTTCAGAGAGACATGCTCGTAAGTCTCTCATGCACAGATGTATATGAGTAGGTTTTTATGAGACTATTAATGTCAGGACAGAGCTATGGGACATAAGTCAGGTAGTACATAGTAGGATGCATTAATGAGATGATGCAAATTGATGTCAATGAATGAGAAAGATAGTACAGTGGATAGTGGGTGTACTCAATCAAAAATTATTGAAATTATTAAGAGAAGCAATCCTAGGATAGAATCATGAGTAACAAATAATTAAGGGGATAAGGTAAGGAAAGAGGGACTTTATGAAGATTAATTAAGAATTTTGAGACAGATGGGAAGAAATACTCAGCATCTTATGTGCTGAGGGAGTAATATATTTGAAGAAAGAGTTGATGATAAAATACTGGAGCCATATCAAGTAAGATAAGGTCTGAAAAATTTCCAATAACTTTAGCAACAAGAGGGGTATTTACAACATGCAAAGGCAATTTTAATAAAGTACCAAATGGACTTCATTTATTTCAATGAAGTTTCACTCTGAAAGGGAAGAGAGAGGTAAGTGAGGCAGTTGGAGAGAAATTCAGACTTGAAGAAAAGATTTATATATATAAGAATTTAGTATATTTAACTAGGAAGGGGAGAGTGAGTGGGTAGAGACTATTGAAAGATATGGGAGAATGATCCTAGCAGTGATTAAATGAGCTCCCTATGACACTGAAATGAGGAGATGTGGAGTAAGGTGTGAGCAAATATTGACGAGAAGCCACATCCTCCTTTGTGAAAGGAAGAAGTGATGAAGGTGGTTGTTTTTGCAGGTTTGCTAGCTGGAATTAGAGAGAACTCCTATCTGCTATCTCTGTTTTCTCTCTGAACATGAGAGGTGATGTCCTTCTTTTTAGAATATTGGAAGAGTGTCAGAATTGGAGATTAAAGGAAGGGGGTAAGATGTTAAGAAAATTTAATTAGTGAGTATGGGACAGTGATGAGGGAAGTAGGAGGACAGCATAGAAGAAATGAAGATCCAGGTGAATTAGAACATATTAACAATTTCCCCTCATGCAAACCCACCCCTTGCTCATTAATTTCTGGCTATACTGCCCTTAAACTCTCCACTATTCCACGTCTTTCCCCTTTAAGCCTTTGGCCAGACCTCTACCTGAAATGATTTAAAGACAACTGAATCAAAGCTAGGTACCATGCCTACTGTTCTCCAGCATAGTGCTTTTCTTCATTTCTTTTACATTTCTAACAATTTGTGACTATTCATTTATTAATTTATAATTTATTTATGTCTTTCACATAAACTGAAACTCCATGAATAAAGTAAACCCTTTTATTATTTTTGTCTATTTTAATTCCAATATCTAGCACAGTGGCTGGCATAGCATGGATGAGTGACTATTTTATCATATATGGACTAAATTGCATAATGGTGGCACAAGCCAAAGCAAGCTGACTCTGGAAAACTTCAATATAAAAACAAACAATAAAAATAAAGGAAATCAAGACAAGTTTGGACTTAGAAATTTAAGCAAAGTCAATTAAAGTAAATATAGATGCAAATTGAAATTTGAAAACAGGTATATGTCAGATATAAATTTAAGATCTGATTTTTAGTAAACTTACTGAATTAGATACAGTGTTGACTACTTGAATCAACAAACATGGAACAAAAGATGGTTAGCAAATGAGAATTAAGAAAAAGAATATAACAACAGATATAAAAATCATAAGCAAATCACATATGCAACTCTTTGCTATTAAATTTGAAATCCCAATGGAAAAAAAAATCCTTTCCCATATCAGAAAATATAAATTGCCTGAATTTTCTCAATAATAAAGTATAAATGCTGAATACACAAATAACTATGGAGGAAGCTATAAATGTTTTCAAATATTTTATTCTTAAACATCCTCCATGGGACTCCAAGGCCAAGCAAAGATGTGAATATATTTGATTTGGACTTTGTCTTTTTTCCCGATTGTTCACTGACATGAGTAATTCAGTTTAAAAATACTAAGAAGCCTGTGCCAGTACTATAAAGTGGTAAAGAATTCTCTCCTTATTCTTAAAATGCAGATTTTTAAAAGTATATTGAAGAGGGAACATGAATGAATGAAGGGCCCACAAGAAAACACCAAACTGTAAAAAGGACAGTGTACCGTGATGAAAAAGGATAGATCCTGGCAGAACCTATTATTGCCTGGAAATAACCCAGGGAGGAGGACGGAGGGCATGGGAAACTGCTGGGTGCATATTTTGATGCTATTAACTACTGAGAAGAGGTCTCGTTGCTGCAGCCATGTTGCTATTGGGTTTGCAGTGGGACAGCTTCATCAGTTATAACTGGCATGGGCAGCCTTGTTCTCCTGACCTTGAGTGAAAGCATTAACTTTGCTGGCTTCTGACGAGGCCACCCATGCCAGGCAAATGGCAAAGGCATACCAATTCCTGGATGTTTCACCAAGCAGACAAAGCAAATATTTGAACAAAGAGCTGAAGTTCCGTATTGCAACTTGCCCTGCTTCCTCTATCACCTCACCCCAATTTAATTAATAATCTTTTAGTGAAATATTTTTAACATTATTTTTCTTCCTGCATTACTCTATAAGATTTGGGCATAAAAATTCTATTTTGAAGAACTCTTTTGATTTTTAGTATAAGAAATTAAGTTAAAACTATCTTAATGTAAAAATAGATAATGCATTTTGTTGTATAACTGAAAGAGAATAGACAAATTTGGTTTTAGTACCAGTTAAATCTGAAGTTTGGATGGGGTAGGAAGAGGGGCTCAAATAATATCAAGGCTCCCCATTTGTCTTTTATCTCTGTGCATTATTTATTTTCTTCATGGATTCCCTTTTGTCTTCTGAAAATGGATTTCTCTACGTGGCTGGGGAAAATGACTGCAAGAAGCCCCTGCTTACGTCTTATTAAACATAATGTTGGATCCTAACATTCACCTACAATGGGTTAAGTGCCCATCCCAGTACAAATTACTCTGGGTAAGAGGACTGAACACTCATTCAAGGGGTAAGAAAGTAGGAGTAAGCTTGTTTCTCTCAAAAACATGGAATTAGGTTTTTCCCAGGAAGGAGAATTTGTACTATTGGAAGTGAGAGGATAATGTGTGGAGAGGAAATAAATATTCATATTATTAAGATGCTGCCACTGTTGGCATAATCCAACCATTTACAAAAGATGACATAGATGTAGCTGTACTAGGATAAGATCAGAGAGAAAATGGCAGGTCACATAGATGTGGCCATACCAGCAAAGATATGCCTCCAAAATAGACATTCTGTAAAAAAAAATAAACAGGAAAAATACTATATAAAATACATATTTCAGGAAAATGTAACTAGCACAATAGTTTTAGCAGTAATTCCCAACTTAGAGTCTTTCATTGCAGGCCTACACCTCCCTCCCTTCCCCAACCACCACCACCTGCTTTTCTACATGGGAAGCAGGAACCTAAGTTGAGATAAGTCAGTTGCCCTCTTCAGGAGCAGAACCCCAGAGGTGGACAAGTTGTACCACAGTGGTCACCTGAACAGGGACTAGGGGAACTGGAGGATATTGTGTGGGTGTAGATATCCAATTGTATTGGGGTCCACCAGAGAAACACAACTGACAGAATACATACATACACACTTATTAGATGACATTTATTATAAGAATTGATCACGCTACTGTAGGGGCTGGCAAGTCCAACTGACAGGATACATACATACATGCATACATATTTATTAAGAGATTTATTATAGGAATTGGCTGAAGCTACTGTAGGGGCTGGCAAGTACAACTGACAGGCTACATACATACATACATACATACATACATACTTATTAAGAGATTTATAATAGGAATTGGCTCACGCTACTGTAGTGGCTGGCAAGTCCAAACTCTGTAAGGCAGGCTGCAAGCTGGAATCTCTGATAAACTTAAATTTGAGTTCCTATGGGTAGCTGGCTGACTGAAATAGACGCAGAAATTCTTTCTGACTCCCCAAATCCTCCTCCAATAGATGGGATGAGTAGATTCCCAATATTGCTAAGGGAAATCTCTTTTGTTAATTGTAGATTCAAGCAGCACAGAGACAGTCAACTGACTATAGATGCAAATCCTTCTAGGAAACACCCTCACAGTGACAATCAGGAGAGTGCATTGGACACTATAACCTAGTCAAGTTGACACATGAAATTGACCTTCACACACCTTCCAAACACATAAACACTCCCTTAAATCCAGATGACATCTTGGAGAAGAGAAAAGGAAGAGGTTAGAAACTTGAAAGATTAATCATTTTACCTAAAGATCCAGTCATTACTAATCACATTATAGTTATTGTGTTGGAATAAAATTCAGTGATTTTTTTTTTCCTTTGTTACCAGCAGTTGGAGACTCATGAAAAGATTCAGATCTGTTACAGATAATGAAGAAAGTATATGCTTTATGTTCATCTGTATCATGATGTATGAAAATCCATGCCTTATTTACCCATCTATGAAACTAAAAGAGAGAGTTATAAAGAAAAGATAACACAAAATTAGTAAATGCTACATGGAAGTGACAACATTTTTGTCAAAATGTCATTAAAATCATGACAAAAATGATAATTGCTGCAGTGGATAGTTATTGAATGGTTTAAAAAGTGAAGTAAAGGATAAAATTGAGAAATTTTATCATAATTCTTGGGAAAGAATAGAAGAAATATTTAAACATGAAAAAAGACAAATACATGCATCTGAGCCAGAATACAGGTTGTGGCAAATTTAATCAAGAATAATGAAAGGGTACTCAAACATAGAAGAGAGCAAATGAAGTGATAATAGACCCAGAATATGCTTAAAATATAAGTGAATTCAAATGTATGCTAATAAATTTGAAAATCTTGAGAAAATGGATACTTTTAATTATTAATTATTTAAATTGATTCAAGAAAGTAAAATAGTTGAATAGATCAACCAAAAGTAGGAAATTTAAAACTGTGAAATATTACCTCACAATATTTCTGCTTTAGGCAATGTTTTATAGGTAAATGAGATTAAACTTTCTAGTGACAAATTATTTACATGCTACACAAATTGTTTGCAATCATACAAAAAAAAAAAAAGAAAAAGAAAAAGCCCATATCCACTTTTTTTTTAGATTAGCTGAATCATTCTATCAAAAGTGACAAGGGCAACATAAAAAAATAAAATTTCACTCCATTCTAACTTATGACTTTCAGTGGAGAATGTCAAATAAATACTAGAAAATTGCAATTGGTAGTATATCTTAAAAATAAAGTCCCATGCATGCCCTTGATAAGCAGAACATCCCAGAATAAAGACATGTTTAACCTTATGAATTCATTAACTTAGTATATCATTTCGCTTGGCCAAATTAGAAAAAGTCAAATAATCACTTACAAAGTTCTGAAAAGTCCTTGAATAAGTTAATACATCCATTCCTATTTTTAAAAAAAAAAAGACTTAAACACCTAAAACATATGTGATGCAAGTAAGATGTCTATGTGCAATACATAGAAATAAGTAAGTTTAGAAGAAGAATAAAAATTCTGGGATTTCAGAATTGAATGTATAGGGTTTGAAATCACAGAGATATAGGTGCAAAATCTGACTGTTACATTCATGTCGTTGGGCTACCACATACCTTCTGTGAAACGAAAAGCCCTATCTCTTTTCTGGCACCAGTGGAAAATTTTTTTAACTTGCCTATGTTTAAATAGCTAGGTTATTTGAGGTTTAAAATGGGTAAGCTCTGTAAGAAGATATTTTTATTATTATGCCGATGAAGTCAGTGGCATAGGCATAAGTCTCACAGGGATTATTATTATTATTATTATTACTATTATTAGTATTATTATTATCATTATGCCACAGATTTCCTGACCATTATCTGGGGTCAGGAGTGTAGGGAAGCATTTGGATTTATTGACTTAATGATAATCTAGCTGGAATAGAAATAACATTTTAAAACAAGTAACATTGCTAGAAAAAAATACTTACAGAAGCCTCCAGGCATTTTTGTAACAAGGCAAGATGCAAAAATTTAAAAGGAAAAAAAAACTAAAATGTGGGTGGTTTTGAAGTATTTTCATAGCATTTTAAGGTTTACATTGCAACATTAATGCAGATTATCACCACTGGGCATCACAATTACCCAACTATTAAGCAGAACGGGGATTTTTAGAATTAGAGTTTAGATGAGGCAGTTGAGACATGGACAAAATAAGTGCCTGGTCTCAATAGCTCAGCTAGTAAGTAGCAGAACAGAAGCTGGAATCCGTGTCTTCTGAACCCTTGTCTAATTCTCAGGGAAAAAAAAAAAAAACAAAAACTCAAGATGGGACACCCATTGATGGCCACAGCACCACATGGCTCTCCAGCAGCCAAGGGGAGTTAGCACACAGAAATGGGCCACGGGTTGCCATTTATGATGATGGAGTGTGACCCCCATACTTTGCTTTTCATTGCGATCACTGTGATCTACTTCAAAACACACATTGTAGAAATGCAATCTTTTATTTCCTTCAATTGCATTAAATCTGGCCCAGCCCCCTGCATGGAAATTGGCAGTGAAAAAAAGTATGCCTCTCCCTCAGGGATTCTTCCTACCAGGGATTGCCAAAAAATCCTGCGAAGCGTTCATGGAATTAAAAAAATAAAGTCATATCGACTCTCACCCTAAAATGGGGCATTCCAGGGGTCCAATCAGACCACAGGTCCCATTTTATGATCCCTGACTGCTATCACTACCAAGTTCTCACGAGCTGTGCTCTCTTAGGGACCCAGGTCAGCTCAGCAGAGTCCTCCATGACACATTGTCTATGCTGAGCTTGACCCACAGGGCTCCTTGCTAGTGGCCAGGAATTACATGTGTTAGTGCCCAACAACTTCAGTTTCACATGCAAACATTTTCCTAAAAGATGGGGGTAACTATAGGCTTTCATGTCATTCTTTATGCTTGGAATGGAATTCCTTCCTGTGGAATTCCAGTACAGTCTTAAGAAGCTCCCACACTCAGAAGCAATTTCTCCTTTATCCTTATGGATATTTTCTCCATAATATATACCTTTTCCTTTAGGCTTTGAAATGCTTTTATTTTTATTTTTGCTTTTTATATTAGCTGTTTACTCTTTAATCCAATTTATTGTGTGATAATGGATAAAATTTTTTTAAATGCCTTGTAGTCCTTATTTCACCTGGTGAGATAAAATGCTAGTCCTTCGGTTGTATTTTCCAAGCTGTTTCATCATCAAAGCTTGTTTTTATTCTTTCAGCACCTGAAAATAGCACACAAGGATGAAGTGAGCAATCCCAGATGCTTCAACAGATTGTAACATTTTCGTAATTTTTCTGTTCCACTATCCTGTATGGACAACATTGATGCTATTTGAGGAGACTTAATCCCCCAGCTTTGAAATCATGTGGGTCCAGCTATCATCTCTACACGCAAATGTCATAAGACATCCACTCTTCAAATGTAGTCCATGGACTCAGGGTGACCAGCATCACACTCATTGCTAGTCATCCTTGCTAAACATACAAAATCATGGTCCCCACCCAGAATTTCTGAAATGGAATCTTTGCAATTTACGACTAAGTCCTACATAAAATCAATCCTAGTGGTTATCTAACCCTCACTCTAAATTCACTGAGAAGAATGTAGCTTTTTTTCTTTTATTCTATTCCCAAAAACCTGGTAATTAACCTGTCCCCAACCCTGAGTAATGCATGGCAGGGCTTGCCACCTGTTTGCAACCTTAATTCACAGGGGTAATTAGAGTGAAGATATTGTTGACCAACAAGCCAGCACTGGATTAGTATCAGAAATATTTACAAGGCAACTATTATAAATCTCCACACAGAACTACGTTTTTTTCCCCAGGTCTTTTAAAACAATGCCCAAACTTTTGAGGGATGGGAGCATCCTTTGAAGACACTAACTCTTCGTTTGAATATGTTTTACCAGGCAATTATTTTGTGCTTTTGCCAGAATGATCTCAACCATCATTTCAACTCTTTGTGGTGTGGGGAACCTAAAGTTGCTTAACTGTCAAAATAGCAAGTGTCAGAGACAGAGCTCAAACCTGAGACTTCTGAACCAGAATTTGGGCCATGCTGTCTTTAGCACAGCTGCCTAGGCTTCACCATGTGGGCCATTTCCTCAATGGGGAAATGATCTGATACGAATCTGGTGTTAAAGAATCGTGCACAAGCCAAAGATTAAGAGAAAGCCGGGGACTCACTCTGTAAGCAGTCAGGACTGAAGATGCAGATGTATAGATGTATTTGTTGCAGAACCAGGTAGGAGGGAGGCACCTTGGACCTCTCCTGGAAGGCAAACAACCTTGATCCTAACCTGCATTCGTAAGTCTCAGGTGGCACTTCTCTGCTTTCCCCAGGCAATGTTAAGCAACTGACACATTTCCCAGTTTATTGTCATAGCTCATAGGAATCCAAAGATATTTCTCATATGATCATTCCAAAATTTTTTTCCCCAAATTTAGACTCAATTAGAAAATAACAAAACATTCTGTAATGTGATAAATAATATTCATATGCCCTTTTAAGGTTTACAAAAGCTATCATGCATAATTTCATTCAATTCTCCCAGCAAATCATTGAAACTATTATTGCTCTCACCTTCTCAAAGAAGAAATTGCAATTGAACACTATTGAGTGACTTTCTCAAGGTCAATGAAGTACTGTGAGGTGATGCCAAGACTTGAAGTTGTATCTCCCTGCTTCAAATAATTTATTTCATAAAGTTTCCACTACATTCTCTGCCATTTCTGCCACGCTCAGATAGCTACAACATAGCAAAGAGAGTTGTTCAATAATCGAAGGACTATTCTTATCATTTTTAAAAGGTGAAAGGCCACTGTATTCATATGAGGGTTTGAATGAGAGAAATGCAACGTAACGAGGATTATTGCAGGGATGGACAGTGAAATGCATTATAGATAATCCTGGTACAGACAGCTGTGACCTTCAGCTGAGGCAGAACCATCACTGTGATGTCAGAGTTATTCACTGGAAATAACAGTAATCAAAGCCAACACTCAGAATCATCAGCCAACACAAACTGACACTTTAGTTAAGACAGGATAACAGTCACCTACCCACACATCAAGAGCTGCAATCAAATGAAACATCAATTTGATTCAATAATGACTCTTATAATATTTTGCAGCCCCCTTCTTGTTTTAGAGAAATACATAATTTTAGTTTCTAGATTTATTTTGAATTCTTTTGAAATGAGTGGTTGCTTCCCCAAACATTATTTGAATATGGCTCTGACTTCTGTAATAAAAACTCATGTTTGCATAGAGTTTTTTAACATATGAGGGCCACTCACCAATATTAGCTTGGCGGATCCTCCCCACAAATATTTGAAATTGAGAATGCTGTCTTCGCATCATTACCTATGAGGAAGTCAATAAAGTTAGATCCGGCAAATTGGACAAGGACTCCAGCTAACATCTTCAGGTATGAACTTGAGTACTTGTCTCTTTATTGAACTCCAGTGATTTTCCCTCTCTATTAAACTGCGTCAAAACCTTACTTCTAAAAAGCACTTGAATCATACTGTTTCTGCCTCTCTGTTTATAGATAATATCCCTGGACAGAAAAGATGAACATGAAGGAGTTAAGTAGATCTTGTTTCTGTTCTAAATGTTATAATACATGCAATATATCTACCTCATTTTTGTGCTTCTTAATAAAAGTAAATAAATAAGTAAATAAATAGATGGTTATTCTGTGGCCCATTTTTATATTCTTATAATTTTATGTCACACATTTTATTCTTTTCCTTCCAAGTTTTAATGTATATTTCAGTTTGCTTTACAGTACATGCAATTTTATACTTGAAAGCCCACTGGTATTAATAGAGTCATCCAGCACTTAAAAAAATGTGCTGTAGGGAAGTGAGATTACTGAATTCCCTCATTGAACCATATGAGTCCCTATTATTTGTGTGGCATTGCAGAGGACACTGCAGCGCTTGAGGCTCTTCTCTCAAGAATCTCACTGTCTGTGGTGGGAGGTAAGTTTCTCGCTCACTGACAGCCACAGAACAAGCTACACAGTCTCCATTTAAGTGTTGAGATTTCAGCGGAAGTTAGCAGTTATTCCCAGCTGAGACAACTGGGTGTCAGGGTTGATCAATTGAAGGTTGAAAGTCTCACAGATATGTAGATATAGGGGAGTTGAATTTCAGGCAGAGGGAACAGTATAGAAAAAGAAAAGAACAAAAGAATCAATTATGAACTAAATATGCCCAAACACAGTTTAACTGGAGCACCAGAAGTCAAGCATGAGAGACAGGAGTGGGAAATAATGTTTGGAAAAGTAAGGATGGGCCTTAATTGTGGAGAAAATCAAATGCCTTCCTAAGACAAGTAAAAAATTTTTTTGTTAGGAATAGGCAACCAGTGAAGGTTTTTGAGCAGGAGAATACTATAATAATCAAAGATCCCAACTATAAATATCCACTTTTAAAGAATTGTATATCATCAAATAGGATTTGGAGTACATGAATGGGAACTCCAAATCCAGGGTTCATTCTATCAAACAGGGAACCTGTGAATTTAGTCTTCTATTTACACTTCTATTTAAAAAATATAATTTGGGAACATACAAATATTAACACAAACATAAGCCAATGATATTTGCATGTGAAAAGGAGGTTTAAACAAAAGCTCTGACTTTGGCAGCCACAAGAATTTGTTTTTGTACTGTTAAAGGGCCTATCTCACGCACCGTATTTATTAAATTGTTGCCTCTCCTTGACTAGAGCACGAGTTCCTTCAGAGAAGGAATAACACCATATAAGTCTTTGTAGCCCTGGAACTAACACAGTGTCTGACATCTAATATGTATACATTAAACATCCTTCACCACCAATCTACTGTTTTAAGTTTGATTGACCCAACCCAAAACAGAGGAATCTCTGAGAACCCATCTCCATTTGGATAAATTAAGAAAGAGAACTAGCAATGCATATCATCTCTAATGGTCTTAAAATATGTAATAAAATCTGCATAAAATGCAGATGGCTTCAGATTTATTGCATATGTGTGTGTATGTGTGTGCTAGTATGATTTTTTTTTTAAATACCAGTACTATTGTATTTTTGATTTGTAACTCTACTTTTAATTTCCTACAGGATCTAAAAGGCAAATGTATAAAATGTAATGAGAAATGAATGGTTTTGGACTCAATGTATAAATATATAATTTGTGACACAAACATAAAGGTGGGGGTACAGAGGGATATAGTTTATGTATGCTATTAAAGTTAAATTGGTATCAAAGCAAAAGAGATTACAAAGCAAACATTTACAGAAAATGTTTGTGTACACATTCATTTGATTACTTCAAATTTGGAATCAAAACTGTGCAATTCTGAAATTGGCTTTTTTTTTTATCATTCATTTTATTGAGATATATTCACATACCACGCAGTCATACAAAACAAATCGTGCATTTAATTGTTCACAGTACCATTACGTAGTTGTACATTCATTACCAAAATCAATCCCCGACACCCTCATTACCACACACACAAAAATAACCAGAATAATAATTAAAGTGAAAAGGAGCAACTAAAGTAAAAAAGAACACTGGGGCCCTTGTCTGTGTGTTTGTTTCCTTCCCCCACCTTTCCACTCATTCATCCACAAACTAGACAAACAGGAGTGTGATCCCTATGCCACCCCCCCCAATCCCACGCTTGTATGATTTTATACTGTATCAATCATCTCCTGATAGTGGAATTAAGGGAAGATTAAGCTCTTTTCTGCATTTTCTAATTTTTTCATCAATTAACAGTTGATATTTTCATATTGGAAAAAGTGATGGCTACAGAAAAACTATGGTATGGTATTTTTTCTGGGAAGTCCTGGAGATTTTAATGAATAACACAACTTTGAAAAGGAAGAGAAAAATCTTAAAACCATATGAGGAAAATTAGTTACCTCTTACTGTGAATGAAAGTGACTCCAAGGGGCAGATGGGACTGCAAGCTGCTTTCCAAATTCAGTGTGGAAAGTAATGAGATGGGGGTGAATATTTCCCTTATATGACTTTCAAAAACAAGATTTGGGAAAGACAGAAAACAGATTGTCATAAATATAAATTATTCATAGAAGACATAGAGTGAAGAGGGTTTTAGAGTCATTGTTTCTAGTTTCCCTCTGTGGTAGAAAGGTAATTCTTGGTATTGAACAGATTCTCCCCTGAAGAGATAATTGAGTCATCAGGGGAAGACGGGGGACTAATGGGGATTCAGAGTCTGGGAAGTTTATTAGAAGTGCTTTAAAAGTATGAAATGTTCAATTTAGGGGCAGGGGTAGCTGGCATGCCACTCGGTTAATTACAAAAATCATGCAATATGAAATTGGGACTGGTGGATAAGGTGGATCTTGGAAAGCAATCACATTGCCAAGTAAGAATAACGATGTGGAATATGTAATTAAATTGTGGGAGGGTGACAGATGTTCTCAGAATTTCATTTGTTACAAGGTAAACAAACAAATAATGCAATAATCAATATAAAAATAAAATGTTAAATTGCCTTTTCATCTTCAGGAAAGGGAGAGTCATCTGAACCAATATCTGTTCTTTATTCACTTTCCAATGTTTCTTGCTTTTATGACTATTTCTTTATTTAGTTTTATAAAGGATTGAGCAGCAGCGTGGTTAAAGTTGAGCACATTGTAATGCATTTGTTGAAAAATAGAAACAGTTTAGAAAGTAAAAGACAATTTGGTAAGAGGAGAAAACATCTTTATAAACCAATGTTATAAGAAATGAAATTTGTGATTTTCATTCTTCAGTGGTGGAGTTTGCAGTCCAAATGAGTTGGCTGTTCTGAAATGCTTAAAACCAAAGTTCCATTGACATTAGGCACCCTTTAATGGACTCTTTAAGGGGCTAAAGGAAATTAAATGAATTTTGAGGCATGAGCATGACATTGGAATTTAGAGATAACGTACAAAATACAGACTTTCTTTTTCTTTCCTTAGAAGAAGTTGAAAAATGCAGCCAAGACCCAACTTTCCACTTTGGAGGCAGCATAACATAGTGGACAAAGGCTGAAATTTAGATTCAGACAGAATCACATCCTGGCTCTACCATTCAATATCAATGTAACCAAAATAATTTATTTAATCTCCCTCGACCTGCTTCCTAATTTACAAAAGGGGAATAATAAGATCCAACTTGCAAAGTTGTGTGAGGATTAAAGAACGTAGACCATCTAGATACTTAGTTGATAATCTTTTTCCTCATTGAGCAGAATTATTTTAAAAAAAGAAATTATTCTATACACAGAAAAGGAAGACAGAATTAGCTACTTTCAGATTAACTGGATCATCACCCCAAATTCAGTCCCTATCTGATAACTGTAAACAACAGTCAAATACCCATGCAATGGAGAAAACAAGCAAAGGTCATCATTAGCTGGATTTACACACTTTTATCTTAAGGAAATCCTGGGCATCAGACAAGTACACATCATTCTTGTTCATCCTGTGACATCTCTTGCATTGCCCCAGACACTGCTTCAACTACAAACCAATCCTTATTTATATTTGTAATTGGCCTCTTCCCTTTGTGCCTCCTGCCCACCAATGATCTATTTTTTAATACATTTTTATTGAGATACATTTACATACCCTACAATTATCCACAATGTACAAATCAATTGTTCACAGTATCATCATATAATGGTGCATTTATCACCACAATTTTTGAACATTTTCCTTACAACAAAAAAATAAAAAAGAGCACCTAAAACATTCCATCCCCCCTCCCACCCTATTTTTCATTTAATATTGGTCCCCATTTTCCTACTTATCTTTCCATACACTGGATAAAGGGAGTGTGAGCCATGAGGTTTCCATAATCACATAGTCACACCATGTAAGTGCCAATGACCTATTTTTGATTACTCGTCTTTTCTTTCTGTTATGGCCTCCTCTAACCTGTCCTTATACTGATCTCTTACTACCCCACTTTTGACCCAACCTGTTATCTGTACATTTACACTCTTGTGAGCCCTACATAGAAATGGATTCCTGGTTTGCCACAAGCCCCTCTTTGCCACCTACATTCCAGCCTCCTTAGAGAAGGGCTTGGCAGTTAACCAAATGCTCACAATATTTTAATTCTATGTACACGCTCTGTCACAGAAGAAGAAACTCTGTCTTTAGAGTTATAGAGACCTTCTCAGCTTCTGTCTCTTTGAATAATACAGGTTTCATCTTCAGAAACCCACATGAACCCTCCAATCATGACTACCTCCTGAAACATGACCATCTATGCCAGTGGTTCTCAGTTGGGGGCAATCAGTACCCCAGAGGACTTTTGGCCTTGTGTAGAGATATCTTGGGTTGTACAACCTGGAGTGTGGTGGTGGGAGTTGCTGTTGGCATCTAATGAGTAGAGGTCAGGGATGCTGTTAAGCATTCTACAACATATGGGTCAACAAAGAATGATCCAGCCTAAGACGTCAATAGTATTGTGGTTGAGGAACTCTGATCTATACCAAACAAGTCTATCTTATTTTATTGGCTTTTATACATATTTATTTTCTCTGATACTTTTTGAATGAATAATGGAGAAAATAGAATCAAGAAAATAAGTACCCTCTTTTTGGTATAATTAGCTTCCTCAGAAAAGCACTTGGGATCTCTAATAGTAATTCTATCCTACCAGAATATTTGATGAAAAAATAACCCTTTCTCCAGTGGATTGACTTATTAGTAGGTAAATGAGACCATCTTGAATTTGGCGTACTAATAATATACCTTGCATATTAGTGCAATTACCTCTGCGCTAATCAATCCATACGTATTACTACTACCTTTAAAAAATTATTTTTCTTAAATTTTTACAAGTAAACACTCTCCCTCTCTTCCCCCTTTTCCCCCTCCCCTAATAAACTTTTATCTGTTTTATATCTTTGTAAATTTTCTATATCTAGTAGTATTTTATTAGTAATATGATACAATTCCACCTTTATGTGTCTTGTTTATTTCACTGAGTATACTGTTTTTAAGGTTCTTCCATATTGCAGCATGTCTCATAATTTAATTTTTCCTTATGGTCAAAGTATAGTCCATTGTGTGTATGTACCACATTTTGTTTGTCTATTCATTTGTTAATGGACATTTAGGCTCTTTGCAGCTTTAGGCTTTTGTGAATAATTCTGATATAAACACTGTTATCAAAGTATCTGTTTGCAAGCCTGTTTACACTCTCTTTGGGTATATACCTAGAAGTGGGACTTCTGGGTCAAATGGTAACTCCATATTTAACCTTTTGAGGAACCACCATATTGCTTTCCACAGTGGCTGCACCGTTGTACATTCCCACCCACAATGCAGGAAGTTTGAAGTTTTCTGCATCCTCCTCTCCAACTCTTGCTATTTTCCATTTTTTTAAAAATGATAACCATCCCTGTGGATGTGAATTGGGATCTCATTGTGGTTTTCATTTGCATTTCCCTAATGGCTAATGATGTTGAGCATATTGTCATGTGTTTGTTGGCCATTTGTTTTTCTTCTTTGGAGAATGTCTGTGCATGTCCTTTGCCCATTTTTTTTAATTGGGTTGTTTGTCTTTTTGTTATGGAGTTGTAGGAGTTCTTTATATATTCCAGATATCAAGCCCTTATTGGATGTGGTCTGAAACTATTTCTCCCATGTACTATATAATTCTTAAAACAATCCTGTGAGGGAGGTGTTCAATTAATATTGCTGCATAGAAAATTTCACTAAAAACTTAGAGGCTTTGAACAACCATTTTATTTGACTGATAGTTTTGCAGGTCTGCAATTACAGAAGGGCTTAATGTAGGGAAGGCCCTCAGGTGAGGCTCCTCGTGCTGTTGCATTCGGTTGCTGCCTTGTTTGGAATCATCTGAAGTTTCAACCAGACTGGAAGCCCAGGATGGCCCACTCACATGGCTGGCAGTAATGCCAGCTGTCAGCCCATAGAACAGATGGGTGATGAACAGAACACCTACCCTTAGCTTCTCCAGGATGCTGGCTTCATGGCAGTCACACTTGGTTCTCATCAGACTGAGTCCCCAGAGTTCAGTTCCCAAGAGAACTGGAGGAAGCTGCACTGTCTTTGCTGAGCTTGCCTCAGAATTTACGGAGCTCTACGTACTTACATTGGTTATAAGTAAGACACCAAGATTGGCTCAGATTTTAGGATAGTGGATATAGAATCTCGTTCTCAATGGGACAAATGTCAAAGAATTTGCAGATCTATTATTAAACCACCGCAGTAATATTATTACCCCATTTTACATATAAAGAACATTAAGACTAGAATAAGACAAGGATGGTTGAACCTAGTTCCCTCTATTCCATCGCTGATGCAGGACCAGCATGGCCACTTGCTGAGCTAATACTAGTAAAGATAAGTAACATAACAGCTCACTTCATAGAAATTAGCCTTGTAGACCTGCATCCCACCCTTTCTGACAATCACTTACCCCACTGTGTTTGTCTGGTCACTACTCCCAGACTTTGGGTAAAAGTCCTTATTAGTTGTCTTGCCCCCAAAATAAACAATAGCTTCTTTATCAGAGACCCTGAAAAGCTAAATATTTTTGCTAGCTCATTGCCCCAGTCTGGTCCTATTCTCTCTATAGTGAGCCACTGACTGAGACTGTGCTATATTCGGTGTGAAAATTGTAAAATTGTGTGATGTACTTGGATTTTCAAATGGTGTTTCTTTAGGAAATAAGTGAGCCATATAATGCTAATAAGTATTTCATGAGAGAAGAATTCTGAGATTGACTCTGCAAAATTCTGGGTATTTAAGTGTGGTGCTTTCTACAGGACTTCTCAGGGCTGTGAATATGTTGGTGCATTTTAAGTATAGTATAGGGGCATGTGATTGCACAATTTTGCAAAATTATTTGATTATAGGAACATTTATTTTGACAGAAAACCCCTCAACAACTCAGAGTGCATTTGTGTTCCTTGGACAATTTTGGGTAATTATTTCTATGGTTCACATTGCACAAGTGTCAGAATCAGGCCTGGATTTGAAGTACAAATCTAGTTGGAAGATTATGTTTTCTGAGACTTAATCTCCTTATTCCAAAAAGCCCACAAAAGCTTACTAAGCTCCCATTATAGATTCTGGCCTATGGGAAACACTGAATGCATGTTAGATTTTTTTTTTAATTAATGGGTGAATCTTGGGGGACAGTTTGGTAGTGTTGGAGCTGATAATAATAATAAAAAAAGATCACATCCTGCCTGACAATTACTCCTGTCCATCTCCATTTTTCCCCAGTATTATTACTATTAGAAACAATAACTGAGTGGGACTCAAAGGGCGGCCTTATCCTACCATTTTAAGCATTAGATACTTTAATGTAGGGTTCTGGAAATGGACCTTTTGAAATGAATGCCTTGGTTGAGATATCTAATTTGTCTACCTACATATTGATGAATCTCATTCACATACTTCAGAGACATCTTGATGCCAACCTGTCAGGTATAGTTGGAAAGGGGATGTAATGAAAGACTGAGGGAGAGAGAAAGAGTGTTCACAAGCCCCAGACTCATTGAATCTTGCCACTACTCCAACACAAAGAAAAAGCTGCGAAGCTAAAGGAGATTGCAAGGAAGAGAAGGTTTCCACTGTTGTCATTAATGAGTGCATTTTATCAGACCAACCCTAGTCATGAGAACCATCATAAAAGCTTGATAAAATCCATCTACAATATTGGGAGGGTCAGAACAAGTGGCCAAGATCCTGGAATGAAGTGAGGTCCTTAATTCTGCATCCCTTTTCCTCTAGAAGCATCTGTTCATCCTTAAGCTTCAGGACAATTGATCTAACCAGGTAGTGGTGGTCCTGAGTTTTGGCTGTGGTAGCCATGGGGCTGGAGAGACAAAACCTGGGCTTCTTGTCTACCAAGGCAACCAGGGCTTGAAGGGCCAAGATCCCAGAGAATAGCAGAGATATGAGCCCATATTTTGATTGCTTATACCCTCCAGGCATTTACCTGTTCCTAAATGGTGTTGGGTAGAGGCAAGAAATCAAATTGGCTTATACGCCCCAAGATTTTGACACCTGAAATGGATCAGGCCTCCCCAGTGATGAAATACATTTTACTGCAAAGTCATCTCAACCTTGGATTGAGTCAAGGTGATTTGCTCTGTACTCTCACTATCTATCAGAGAATATCAAATCCTCTTTACATCATCAAGATCTAAATAATTTTTCATCTCCAAATATTTATTGTAAATATTTTAATATAAAATAATAAATTTAAATTTATTAATATAAAATATTTAAATATTAATTAAATATCTAATTACAAATTATCAGATGTGACAAGAGACAGGAAAACATGATAAAATGAACAAAAAGACAAAACAAAAGAAAAAACAGACGATACAGAAAAACTATTAGTTATACATATATTGAAGATATTGGACACAGCTTTAAAATACCTGTAATAATAAATTAAAGAAACCAAACTGGAGGAATGGGTAGAGGAGACAGACATGCTGTGTTTGCCTGCTTGGCATGGAATCTTCCATGGTTGTACTCACCCACAATAGGAGGAAACACAATAAACAAGATTGCATACAAATTCCTGCTTTAAAATCTGCCCATCATTAAACATGGCAAGAGTCACGTCTTTCTCCTTCTCTGGGGAGCAGTGAAAAATGGAAGACATTGCTCTGGAGTGGGAAGTCAGAAAATGTACCTTACATGACAGTTTTTGAACCACTTCTACACGCAACTTCAGTTTTTAAACTTTTGTTATTGTTTTGAAGTTACGAGTTTTATTTTGATTTTTAGCATAGGAAAAAAAACATTACCTCCAAGCTTCGTTTCTCAAATAACACTACCTCTCAATTTCGGTGTGCTGGATAATACACGTTTCTGTGTGTCCTCTTGATCACTAGCCCACAACCATCCATCATTCCCTGCAGCCCTACACCACACTGCTTTTACTTCTTCCCATGTGATGTGTAAATTCTTAGTATATCCTGTAGCCTACCTTGTCTAACATTCTGCATTAACAATAATATTTGCAGTAATAATGATAATGGAAATGCACATTTATTATACACTTACCATAAGGCAGATATTAAAAACATTTTCTTAATGCAATAATCTTACTTCCTTCTCACAACAATCTGTTGAGGTGAGGACTATAAATATGCTTAATTAACAGATGAGGTCTCTGAGGCTTAGGGAGTTTAAGCACCTTTCTCAAGTTCCTGCCTCTGGGAAACCTGGAAACTGTAAAGGAAGTGGCAAGAAGTGGAAGGGACTTGAAGGCAATGCCAGTGTTCACTGTTACTATCTCTACATCTTTTTGGCCCCAAGAAAAAATAAGTAAATGATGCCCTTCTGAGAATCCTGCCCTGGTGCAGAGAATGGGAAACACACTGATCCAGTCTGTATCCTTCAGATGAAAAAAATGTAAGGCTAGAAGTAAAAGGGAACCGTATTTCATATTCAAGAGTTACATTCTCTCCTTGGAAATTCAAGTCCCCTGGGGGATCAATCAAAAGGCTGAAGGGCCACCGCTGAAGGAAACATGCTCCACAGGGGTCACAAGAGACATAATGGCTCCTCGAATTATTGTCACTTGCACAGTTTCAGCAAACACACACTGAGAGGGTGAGAGTAATTCTCTAAAATAGGTAACATGCATGATGCTAAAGAAGATTAGGGAATATCGTAGTTCCCACTGTTTAAAAAATAATTTTTAAACAATCAGAGCAGCATGAAACTAAAAAAGGTAAAAATAATTCCAGACATTACTCTAAAGCAATGCCTCAGGAATACAGTTATCTATAAAGCTGTTGTGCAAGTTCATTTTGAAGGAAGCTGAATGATGTTCCATTATTTGACAAAGATATTTTTAATGGGGTTTTAGTTTTCACTTGAGAAAAATAATTGTAGTCATTGATTCTTTTTTGTTGCTGTTTCTCTCTAGCATCTAATCTTAATTTTATTTTAGTGGGATCTCCCATTGTGTATAATATTAGGGCTATGCAATGTCCAATCTGCAAATATGAATGCAGAAGGGGCATATTCTTTCTCTCCAAGACCTTGAAGCCTCAGGCATGGACAAGTGCCATGGCTTTCTTTAATCACTGTTCCTGAATGGAACTTTGGGCTTGAAGCCAGTGATACAAAGATGAAAGTTTTATAGAGGGTGCATATAGAATTTTCCACTGAACCTGTCCAGTTTTGGTGCCCACTCATTGTAGAGATCTGCACAGCAAAGATGTTGTTGTTTCTGGAACCCTCTGACTAAAGACAGTTGTTGGGTTTCCTGGTTCTCGGCTCTCTATAGCTGATTTTCATTCCTATCACATCTTAAGACTGATATTTCAGCATCAAGTCAATTAATTTATAGTTTGAATTAAGGATGCCAGACTTCATTCCTACAGCTTTCAACTCAAAGCCATGGGTGATACAGAAATAAATTTGCATGGTAACAAATTTAAAATTCATAAAAGGATAAACAATAACAATTTAGTAACTTGCCCTCTCATTGTTGAATTACTGGTTTCCTTAACCAAGAAAAATCACTGTTACGTGTTTATATCTAATGAATATTTACTCCCTTTCCTTTTGATTTTCCTGCATCCCTGCCATTTGTGAATTTCCTTATCATACTCATTGGCAGTGCTGTCAATCATTTGACCTGATATTCTCCACCGCAACAGTGGGCAGCTCACATAGGTTGTGCAACCAAGATATACACACACTTAAAAAAAAATCACAATGCTATGCACATTCTATTCCTTGCTTTTGTTTCTCAAATCTGTATTTTGGAGAAGACTCCATGACTGAAAACTATTATGTTGCATCCTTGCACTTCCAATTGTTTAACTGGCCTCTTATTAATGAACATTTAGGATGTTTCTAGTCCTTTCTACAAGAAAAAATGTTATCTTTTGTGGTGCACATGGAAGAACATTAGAGGAAAAATTCATAGAAGTGGACTTTTTAGGGAAGTGGTTATAGGCATTTTAAATTTTGATAGAACATTTAACTTCTAATTTGATTTGTAATTTTAATGTTGATTTTTTAATGTTTGATTTTAATTTTTAATCAATTGATTAAAAATTTGGTAAATTTTGATGTTTTGCACCAATTTATACATGCACCAAAATGTATGAGAGTACTTACTTTCTTTTATCATCATCAATGTTATGTGTGCATATATATTTTGCCAGAGATATTTCTACTAGGTTATTGATAATTTTTAAATTGTTGGGTTAGTTCTTTATTTAGTAAAGAATGCATCCCAATGCATGGTCAAGATTTGGTTAGAAAAATCCTAGTTGTTGTTTTACACTTGACTATATATTAATATTTTTCTGTAGATCAACTTATCTAAATTTTTGTTTTTAACTTGTTGAAAATTTTTCTTTCTGAATTCTTGATTAGCTGACTTTTATGTGAACTTTCTGCAGTCCTATATGTTTTCTTTTCTTACTAGGATTATTTACATTTAAATTGATGTTTTAGTCAACTGGAATTAATTTTGCCATAAGTTGTGACATAGGAATACAAGTCTGCTATTTCAGATGAGAAGTCAGTTGTTCGATTTATTGAATATCTATCTTTTCCCAATTTATTAATAAATCCACATTTGTATTATAATAAATATGAAGATTTTGGACTCTGTTTACATTGGGCTGTTCATCAATTTTTACTCCACTACTTAGCTATTTTATTTAACATACCATATGATGTTTCAGAATGTGACACGGCTAGACTCTCATTGAACATACTTATTTCTCTTAAAATTGAATAAGAATTCTTGTGTATATTTTTCCATCAGAATTTAGAATTAGGCTTCCTGTTATAAAATTAGGCTTCCTGTTTTATTCTAGAATCATGGAGAACTTATAATTTATATTTAAAGTTCAATAACATAAATTGGTATTCTCTTATTTATGTGCCTTTGTTTCTTATTTTATCTTTGCCAGTTTCCAACATCATGGTGGCCTCATGAAACAAATTTGGTTATATTCCTGCTCTTGTATATTCTGGATTACTTTACATTGCATTGGCTTTATTTTTTTCAGACTTTTGATAGAATTAATTAATTATACTGCTTGGGTTTAGTCCTTTTGAGGGGGAATTTTTTTGAGACCTTCTGGTTGATTTTATGGTAATAGGTCTCCTTAGATTTTCTTTCCCCTTATATAACTATTGTAATCTGTATTTTTATTGAATATTTATCATTTAGTCACATTTTCACCTTTATTTACAGAAGATTTATTAAACTAGTCATTGAAGTTCTACTATAATTGTGTTATTCTCTATTTTCATTTCCAGTATTGCATACTTATAACTTATTATTTTGATTAGCCTACTCTGTATGTTTCCCCTTATGAAGCACTATAGCAGACACTGGCCCAAATGTCAAATGTTAAATATTTAGTTCCTTAGTTAATGGTTTTTTCTGACCTATGTAGGCTGATTTGCTACCAATTTGGTCAGCTGGAAATACAGCAGAATTATTATTCTTTTGAGCTGCAAACGAATATGACAGTAGTTGGAGTACAAATACCCCAGTTCCCTTGACCTTCTGTGAGAAGGAGAGGTACTAGCTTGGAGTTGTGTGGTTTATATTGGTTTCCAAAGTTTTCTCAGTTGATGAAGCTCCCATTGCTCACCCTTTCTCACCCTTCTATTAGGGTTTTCTACCTCTCATAACTAAAGGAATAGCACTTGACTCTCTGTCACAGGGTTTGTCGGTTTCATTATCATCAAAGTTAACACTGCTATAAGGGATGATTTTGGTGGCCTATGATGGCATCTACTAAAATCATTATCATGGATACTATGTCTTTTAGTCCTCTTCTTTTCTTTACAGCTCAATCACCTAATACATTTCATACTTTTAAACAGCATTATTTCATGTTTTTGAATTTTACATAAATGGAAACATACATTAAGCATTCCATTGCATCATATTTGAAATGCAATTTTATTGAGGTATATTCCCATACCAGATAATTATTCAAAGTTTACAATCAGTGGTTCACAGTGTTACCATATAGTTGTGCATTCATCACCACAATCAATTATTGAACATTATTTTTACTCCAAAAAAAACTAAAATTAAAAAAAGAATAAAAATTTAAAAAAGTAAAACCCAAACTATCTCATACCCTGAATGCCCCTTATTATTTGTTTGTTTTTTGTTTTTGTTTTCTTACTCATCTGTCCATATACTGGATAAAGGGAGTATCTGTCACAAGATTTTGTAATTATGCAGTCATACTTTACGAGCTATATTGTTACACAATCAACTTCAAGAATAAAGGCTACCATATATGGTTCAACAGTTTCAGGAATTTCCTTCTAACTATTCCAATACACTAAAAACTACAAAGGGTTACCTATATAACGCATAAGAATAACCTCCAGAATGATCTCTTGACCCTATTGGAAATCTCTCAGCACTGAAACTCTATTTTGTTTCATTTCTCTTCCCCCTTTTGGTCCAAGAAAGCTTTCTTAATACCATGATGCCAGGGCCAGGCTCTTCCCTAGGAGTCATGTCCCACATTGCCAGGAAGATTTACACCCATGGAAGTCATGCCCCATGTAGTGAGGAGGGAATTGAGTTACCTGCACAGTTGGCTTAGAGAGAGAAGCCACAACTGAGCAACAAAAGAGGTTCTCTGAGGGTGACTCTTAGGCATCATTATAAGTAGACTTAGCTTCTCCTTTTCAGCAATACATTTCGTAAGGGCAAGCACCAAGATCAAGGTAATGGCCTATTGCATTGGTAATCCAAGATGGTTGTGAGAATATCAGGAATTCCCTAAGTGGGGAAGTTTAATATTTCCACATTTTTCCCCAATCCCTTAAGGGGGCTTTGCAAATATTTTTTATTCTCTGCCCAAATTATTCTGGGATATATTGTGGCATCACACTAACCTGGACAAACCAATAAGTTGTCACTTCTTATTCAACTTTCCATGTAAGTACGGTATTTGAATAAACTGACCATACAAGTTAAATTAGATAGAGTGTTACAAAAGATACGTGAAAAAAATAAACATCTTTTCCTTTGGTCTCTCACAGAATTTGAAATTTTAAAACACAGTAAATATCATTCTTTACCCTGTAGTCTGATTTGCCTTAGTCCTAACCAGATCAGCTTGATCCATATCTCTAATTGAAGTCTGATTTCTTTTTCAGATTTTTAACAGTTGTTGTATTGGGTAATAATGAATTTCATAGCTGCAGAGCTCTAGCAGTTAGTCTCTGGTGTCACACAGGTACCCAAAGATCCAGGGAATGACCAGGTTACATACAAAGAGCTCAGCATCTCAGAATTTAGAAATAACCATAACAAATTGGGAAAAGATGTGACTGCTATAAGAGCTTACAATCTAGGAACCTTTAAAACAACCCTTCCTCTGATAACCTATACCCTGGAATTCAATTCTCAGGGTTTGCATATTATATTTAGACCATATTAGTGATGTGTTATAATATTCGTCTTTTCATTTCTGGCTTATTTCACTCAACATACTCTCTTCAAGTTTCATTCATCCAGTTGCATGCCTCACAACTTCATTCCTTCTTGTAGCTGCTTAATATTCCATTGTATGCATACACTACAGTTTGTCCTTCCATTCAACAGTCAATCTACCCTTAGGCCACCTCCATCATTCCAAATTGTGAATACTGCTGTCATAAATACCAGTGTTCAAATGTCCATTCTTGTCCCTGTTTTAAGTTCTTCCAAATATATACCTAATAACAGGGTTGCAGGATCATATGGCAACCCTACACTTGGCCTCAGGTGGAAATACCACACTGCCCTCCAGCTGGGCTGCACTGTTCTACTTCCCTACCAACAGTGAATAGGTGCATCCCTCTCTCCACACTTTCTCCAGCACTTTTATCTTTCTGTTTATTTTTAAAGTTTTATTCACACACCATACAATCCATCATAAGTAAACAATTAAACAATCAATGGTTCCTAGTATCAAATCATAATGCAATCACCACCACAATCTATATGAAGGCAGTTCCATTTTTTCCGCAAAGAAAGAAGGGGATAAAAATGAAGAATAAAAAATCAAAAAATAAGATAAAAAGGAGAAACAACAACACAAAGATATCCCATACCCCTCCATTATATCCCCCTCTTATTAACATTTAGCTTTTGTATATTGCCTTTGTTACATTTCACAGAAATATATTATTATGTTAGTGTTAACTATAGGCTTTAATTTGCATTGATTGTATTTTTCCATATACCATCCCATTTGAACACCTTGCACTGTTGACATTCTCTCTTTTAAAAATATTCTTGTGTTTGTACATTTAATTAACATCATTGCCCACTCTAGGTTTCATTATGTTATAGAGTCCCAGTCCTTATCTTCTATCTTTCCTTATGTTGTTGTACATGCCCCTACTCACACTCAGTTTTGTTCAGTGTACTTATAATATTTTGCGTCATCTACCATTTTGTCTTTTGAATTTTATATGCCCTATATTATTTTATTTTTCTCTCTCTCTTTTTACCTTTACAGATAATCTTCATTTCTACATTTCTTCACTCTTCTCCAAACCTCTCTCTTCTCTTTTTTCCTGTCAGCCTGTTGCACTCCCTTTAGTATTTCTTGTAGAGCAGATCTCTTGTTCAAAAATTCTCTCAGTGTCTGTTTTTCTGAAAATATTTTAAACTGCCCCTCATTTTTGAATAACAGTTTTGCTGGATATAGAACTTTTGACTGGCAGCTTTTCTCTTTCTGTATCTTAAATATATCATACCACTGCATTATTGCCTCCATGGTTTCTGCTGAGAAATCTGCAGATGGTCTTATAAAGCTTTCCTTATATGTGATTGATCAGTTTTCTCCTGCTGCTTTTAGAATTCTTTGTCTTTGACATTTGACAATCTGATTAGTATGTGTCTTGGATCTATTCTATTTGGTGTATGCTGTGCTTCTTGGATCTGTAATTTTATGTCTTTCATAAGAGATGGGGAATTTTCAGTGACTATTTCCTCCATCACTCTTTCTGCCCCTTATGCCTTCTCTTCTCCTTCTGGGACACCCATGAAACAAATATTTGTGTGCTTCATGTTGTCTTTCAATTCCCTGAGATCCTGCTCATATTTTTCCATTATTTTCCCTCTCTGTTCTTTTTGTGTAGGATTTCAGATATCCTGTCCTCTAGCTCATTAATCCTTTCCTCTGCCTCTTCAAATATGCTGTTTTTCATTGTGTTTTCCATCTCTTCTATAGTGCCTTTCATGCCTTAAGTTCTGCCTTTTTTTTTTTCAAACTTTCAAGCTCTTTCTTATGTTCACCCAATGTATTCTTTATATCATTCATCTCTTTGGCTATATCTTCCTTCCACTCATTGATTTCATTTTTAAATAGATTTAGCATGTTTGCTTGAACATCTTTAATTTGTTGTTTCAACACCTTTATCTTGTTTGTAATGTTAGTTTGTTCCTTTGACTGGGCCATCTCTTCATTTTTCCTAGTGTGGCTCTTTTACCTAGGGTTTTCTTGTTGGACTGCTTTGTTCTCAGTCTGTTCTTCGGCATTCAGTTCAGCTTATTCTAGACCACTAGCATAGCTTGTTTAACTGATCAGAATTTTTCAGCTCTTGTTATTCTGGTTCTTGCTCTGCCTATTTATGACTTTTTTGTGTAGGGTCTGTGTAGATATGATTGACCCCTATCAGAAAGTCCCAGACCAGACAGACCCAGTTCTCAGGAGGATGGTATAATTGGTATCAGGTTTCCCTGAAGATGAGACCCAGAAAATTGTCAGACTTTCCTGTGATGCCTCTAGACTCTGTGCTTTCCCTCTTCCTCCCAGCAGATGATGCTTGTCAGTCTGCAGCTCCCACTGGTATAAAGAGGTGTGGTGGCTTTAATTCTTAGCTGATGCTGTCCCTTCCAGGGGATGGTTGAGACCAAGGGTGAGGCAGAAGAAAAGCTTAAGCTGTTTATGTTTTATTTTTTTCCAGCATCTGGGGACTGAATCCTCTGAAGGAGGACTGCTGCTTGAGCTGGGCTTCACTTGCCCTCTTTTCTTGGGGAAGAGACACCCTTTAGGGCATTATCTCCTTCACTTGACTCCTTACTTTCTCTCAGACCTATCTGACCCCCACCCTTGCCAGGGTCAGGGCTGAGGTTTTCTTTAATGAGCTACTTAGAATAACTTTTAAAAAAGAGAGAGAAAAAAGGAAAGATAGAACAAGAAATCCTCTTTTCAGAGCCAGTCCCTAGCCCCCAAGTTTCACTAGTCAAGATCTAGAGTTGTTATCCAGCTCTATGTGCCCCTTTTATTGGGGCATAGTTTTTTTTTCAGTATTCTGAACTCAGCCAACTCCAAAAGCCTCTGTTTTTATTTATTTTATTCTATTTTATTTTCCCAACAGCCCTGCCTCTTCTCTGCTGAGAGAGCCATCAGGGCTCCTTTCCTGCTTGTTCTGGGTTTATCTGTGCTCATAGCTTGTATTCAGTAGTCCAAATTTGTTAATTAAGGTTACAATTGGAGCTTGGTTGAGCTGCCAACACTTGCTCCTAATAGAGACTGCTTCTTTTTCCCACAGGGGAGTGTTCCAACTCAGCCTGCCATGCCAGTGGGAGACTGGCACCAGTCACCACAGTTTGGGGGGCTTTACTTACAGTTGTATGTTGTGGTCTTGGCCCTTTCAGCCATTCCAGACTGGTGTATGATGTATGTCTGGTCATGGATATCCTCCAAACAGTTGTTTCAGACTATTTACTACTTTATTCCTGGCTATTTACTAGCTGGTCTAGAAGACTAATTAATTTCCACACCTCCCTAGGCCACCATCTTGCCTGCCTCTATTCTATTGGATCTTGCTTTGTTGTTTAGCACTGTGATCTTGAGATTCATTGATGTTTCTGTGGGTAGTGTAAATTATTTACCTTTTCTCAGAAGAGTCCACTGACTGAATATACCACAATATATTTGTCCATTATTCAATTGATGGACATGCATTTTTTTCTACTTTATTAATTAATTTATGTTTTTTGCCATTATAAACCACATTCCTAGGAAAACCTTACAATTTTTTCACTTAGTGTCTAAAAATGTTTTATTATATTTATGTTTAATTGTTTCTCTGGTGTATTATATCAGTCAGTGACATTTACATTGTGTAACAGTAATAAACAACATACAAATTTCAGCAACTTAAATCAAAAAGATTTTTAAAAATTTTTTGTTAGTTCTCACACTACATGTGCATCTTAGATTGGCTGTGACTCTGCTTCAAATCATCCTAGCTAGCACCCAGGCTGATGGAACAGACTTAACTTAAAACATTACAAGTTTCATAGAAGAGGAAAATAAATGATAATGTGCTGGCATGTAAAGCTTCCACTAGATAGTTATATATGGCCATTCTTCTCATTTTCCATTGCCCAAAGTAAGTCATATGGCCACACCTGATATCAAAGAAGTAGGAAAATAATATCCTTCCCAAGAAAAGGTTTTACTTTATATAGACCTGACTAATAAGAGTTTGAGGATTTTTCAAGTGTTTTATTATCCTTTGAGTTTCCTTTCTATGACATATTTGTACAGTTCACGCTCATCTTTCTCTTTAATTTTTTGTTGCAATGTTATTTATTTACACAAATTGACAATTGTTGCCTGAAACTGAAAGTTTTATGTGTTACAATTTTTCTCTCCCAGAATGTGGTTTTCATTTTTTTACAGGGTCTTTGGATACTATAAAGAGCAATTCTTTATTTTATGTGGTTTAATTTGTTAATAATATCCATTATCCATGCATGATGTGTTTTGTTTTAAAAAGCACTACCTTCCACAAAAATTGTTGGTTAGTATGATGAACTGATTATTTATCTTGAGGGATCATGCCACCATAAAACAACTAAGGCCTGGGTTAAGTACATTCTGTAATGCTTAATGTAAGAGAACTCTCAAAAGGACATATACCAAAACAAAAAGACAAGCAAAGATGAGCCAAAACCAGAGTTGGGATTTTGGAGTTGTGAGAAAGGAAGATGAAGTATATGTCCTCATGCAAATGAAAGTGTAGGTGGAAAACCTAGTCCCTGGGCCTGCTGCAAGACGGGTGAACTAAAGCTGACACTCCAATACTAAGCTGAGGAACCTCAAGGGCAAATCAAATAGTTCCAGGTTGATTGGACATCCTGACACTGACAGAATAAAATGAAAACTGCCCTGGAGGGGAGAATTCCAAACATCAACAGTCAGGTTTCCCAAAGATTAAGATCAAACAGATCTGAGTTTACAACCAAACATCATCAAAGTATATAGAAAAGTCAACTCTCAATGCCTGACAGAGACAGCAGAGGTAATAAGCAACATATTTAGCTTCCCAGGGACTTCAATACTAGATTGTCAGATTCAAAATATATAATAACCATGTATGAAATATTAAAAACTAAAACATCCAATCACACAAGGTTATTTAACAAAAGAATCAGGCAGGACTTCCTCTTCTGGGTGGGATGGAGTTGATAGCAGCCGATGGTTGCTCCTGCCAAGAGCTAGAAAAAACAGTAAAATACAGAAGTTTTCTGTTTGAAGGCAGAAGAAATAGCTGAGGCAATAAGAATTTGGGATGCTAATATTCAAGAGAATGGGAGAGCCTTGAGAAAGGGGGTTGGCTTATGCAGACACTCTGAGGAGAATCTCTTGATTCTGAACATGGACAATTGGGTGAAAATCTGGGCTTTGCACTTACCATGGTCTACTGCCTGGGGATAAAGTCACCAGCAGAACTTTTGGCAGGGACTTCAGAAGCTCAAAACAAATGAATGATTTTCCATTAAATAAAATCATAGAATTCTAGAGCTGTGTAAATCTGGAGGCTAAAAATTTAAGTGGAAAGTTTGTAAAAATCAGAGCAGAACTCTCCAGGAGAATCTTGTAGATCAGGGACAAGGCAGAAGGAGAGTAAACTTCATCCAGATGTAACAGAGGCTTGACTCAGTAGTCTCCAACTGAATTAAGGTGACCAGCCCCCAAATTATCTCCCTAGCAGAGAAAAGGTTATACATTTTATGGAGAGATATATCATCATGTAAAGTCTTTATATTTATTTGCAAAGGGAGAAACTAGGTGAAGTAAAACATTTAGAGAAGGTGGTAATTCAATAGTTCATTCAAGAGGCCATAAGCACTTGATGAGAGAATGGGTATATCTGAGGATAACTTGGATTTTCATGTTGTTGTTCTGGTTCCTTCTCTACTCATGGGTAGTGTGTAGACAGATTTGACTGCTGCAAGGCATAAGACATGCAGAAAATAAAATATTATTTATTTACTGAGCACTTACTATGTTGGGTACATTATACTCATTATCTCTTTTAATCTTCACTTAATTCCAAGAAAAGGAGATTAGCACCTGATTACCCTCCACCCCACTCACATTTTAAAGATAGTGAAATTGAAACTTGGGGAGGGAAAGTAACTTTCCACAGTGTAGGAAATGGATTAGAACCAGATTTTTGGAATGCTTGTATGACACAAAAATGCTTCTCAGACAAGTAATTTATTTTACTATCATTTGTGTTTCTTCCCTACATATTACTAAGTAAATATTAAGAAGACTTGCCCTTTTAACATTTTTATTATCATTATTTTTAACATGGGTTAATCACATTGACTGAATTTTTTTCTCCAATATATTTTAACTTAGAGTGAAGTCATGTTGTTAGAGGACAAAGCTTGGGCTTTAAGATGCACTGCTATGAACCACTTAAAAACATTCTTGATGAGTTGTTTCTCATTATTCAGGCATGTACTGAGAGAAATAATAAATCTATGGAAGTAAGACTTTGCCAGCTCACAAGGTCAACACTAGACACTCATTAATTTAGGACATTAGCAAGAATGGATGCATGTCTCTGAGAATTTGTGCTCAAAACAGATTGGAAACTTCCTCAAGGGAAACCACACAATGTTGTGAAACCAGGTTATAGCCTGTGATGTGGAGCAATGCTCCATGGAAACAGTTCCAAATCATGTCCTACCAAATGATTTAACTATGACTGTTTCTTGCTTTACACATGAAGAGAAACAAATGAATATGTCAACATAGGTAATTGATAGCAGTTTTGTATGTATACACATTTAACAGAGGAGCATATTGAAATCAATCATTTTCCTTAAGGTGCCAATGTAGCCTCATAGTCTGGGGCCAAATCTCCTGCCTGAGTTCTTTTTTTTTTCTTTAACTGATAATAAGTTTTACACTGAATTATTATAATTACCATGGAGACATTTATTAACATTTATAAAATTCTCTTTGATAGCAATGATGTTTATACATTGGCACCCTGATGGACGGGGGCAGGGAAGTGACTGTGAGATGGAGGAGACTAATGGAATCTGTGTGCCCCCTTAGGAGATCTGAGATAACTGAGGAAGCTTCTCAGCTCCCATCTTCATGGGGAATTGCAAGCCACTTGGGAGATGATGGCAAGACATAATCTGGGATGATGGTTCAGAGGAGGAGAAAGCAAAGGCATCGCTTGCCTCTGGCTGGGAACCCAAGGTGGTCAGAGAACTCACCCTCAGTTCCCCTTGGAGGAAGTCAAGTTTCTTCACCTCTGGGATAGTACACTGAATTGTGGTCAGAGGGGCAGGTGTATTTATTATTATTGTTGTTGTTTTTTAATAAGACCCATAATGTCATCCCATAAACTCCTTCTGCCTAATTTTGGAGGACTATTCTACAATTTCTTCCATTTATAACCCAAAAGACATCAGATTACCCACCGGGAATCTATTTTAAAAAATCCGTGTGTATGGTGTCCAACAGAAAGCGCAGTGAGGCCAGTGACGAAATGAGAGAACAGCAAGATTGAGCCATGGCTCCCCCTGCTGGAGATGCTGGGAACTGACTTTGCAGCAAGGGCAAAGTAATATAAACAATCATCAGGTGAGAGTGCTGGATCATTCTGTGATGCACCTCAGAGCCAAAGACCATTCCCATGGTTACTCAAACATTGTATTTCTCTATCTAATTCTGGGGAGGCCTGGGATAGCCAGGCTCACATATTCATTCATTCACTCATTTGTTTATTTACTAAACTTATGTATTAGAGAATGTCTATCTTGCTTCAGGAACTCAGTTTCTACATGCAAATGTAAGTAAGACACAAACCATGCATGCTTTCAGGTATCTCACAGTACAATGGAGAAGGAAGGTTTAAAATGGCAATCTAAAAATTTTAGAAGTATATTGCTAGAAATATGCATAGGTCATTTTTGGATGTTTACAGCAGATTTATGAGTATCCCAGAGGTAGTGGAAACTGGAATAATTGAGCCTTAATTTCATCAGCAAGAAGCCAATAAAAATGTCAGGACTTCAAATTTTTTAATTAATACTAGATAATGATTTCAACAGTTTGCACCATCTCCATTGTACAGATGATACTTCAAATTTGAACCAAGGTATTTTAGACACAACCAAAACCAGTTTCACTCTGTCAATTAACTAAATATACACACGTAGGAGTATGGGTGTGCACACCTATTGCATCCTGCATCTACCCCCATTTTAGCACCTATCAATTGCACTCAAATGTTCTACACACGGATCTGTATCCTTCACTGGTCCGTAAACGACATGAGGGGTGGGGTTAGAGTGCAAGCACCCACTAGAGAGCAGGAGCCTCTTCTGTCTAATTGCCATGGCCTCAGTGCTGGGAGGATTTCATAGGTAAGGGCAGTTAAACTGGGCCTAGAACCTGAGTGGAAGGGCAATGATTTGGAGATGGTTAAAGACATCATTTCAGACTGAGGAGCTAACATAAGCAAAAGGCTTGGGGTAGGAACATAAAATGTATGGGTATGATTGTTTCAATAAACAAAATTCAATTTAACTAAACCATGTTATTTCTCATTGATTTATACCAAATCATCAGTATTTTAATGTGTTTATGCCTTTCTCTGTGTTTGTGTAATGAGAGAGAGACAGAGAGGGAGAGAGAGAGAGAGAAGAAGAAGAAGGAGGAGGAGGAGGAGAGGAAGAGGAGGAAGAGAGGAAGGGAGAGGGGGAAGGAAAGAGATAGAATAGAGAGAATGAGAATGGAGGAGGATAAAGTGATAAAAACAGGCTAAAATGTGACAAGATTCAATGTTCAGATTGAAACTAGGGCATAGACATGCATTTATTGTGGTTAAGTTACCAAGTAAGCATCATGTAACATAAAGAGCTCTGGAATAACAACTAGAATAAATCAGAATATCTTTGAAGTTCAGCTTTGGTACATGAAAGCTGTGAAATCTTGAGAAATCAGGCAACTTCTGTTAGAAAGTAGCAGAGATTAGTTGATTAGTGGTAGATACTCTTGGTAACCAGAACACATGTGTTGAAATCTTGAAGCCCCGTTTTACTAACCTCTACATTCTACCCCTATCTTCTCCAGATTCTTATCTGTAAAATAGGAATGACAATAATACTGCCTACCTCCCTGGGTTGTTACATGATTAAATCAATCCCTATAAAGTTTTCAAATAGTTCTTAGCATACAGTAAACATTCAATAAAAGTTAAATATAATTATTTGTTTGTGATTCTTAAGGCATACTTTTTCATGAGTAGCAATGCTTGTGCTGATGAATTTGAAAGGTGGTTCAGAAAATCAAATGATATAATGGATACGAAAGAACTTCACAGCTTATAATTTTATGGCATACACATATATTTGTCCATTCATCTAAGTTAATTCTGTACCAGTAAATGATAGAGTGGTGACTGGAAGCCAGGTACTACTGGTTTCTATTGCTTTTATTAAATGTGTGAGTTTTATTTTAGTAAAGATAAGCACATTCTACCTAAAATTCTGAATCTGAATTTTGTAGAATAGTTCCAGCAGTGTTTCTGCAGAGTTAAACCTTGCTGGAAAATCCTGTGTGCTAGTTGGGAACCTCTGCTTCTGAATATTGCAGGAGAAAAGTTTCCATACTAATTCTCTTTGTGAATACATCAAGTTATAATATCCTGATCACATACTGCGGGAAAGGGGAAAGCTGGCAGAGTTGTTGATGATTGCTAAGATGAAGCAGGTGCAAATCTTGTGCCAGGTGCTGTGCTCATCGTGTCATACTCATTAGGTCATCTGCTTCTCACAAAGCCATATCGGATATTAATTTCATTATATAGATGAGGCAGTAATCTCGGATTCTTTTATTGACCCCCAAATCATATAACTATGGGGCAGGGATCGAGGTCCAAGTTTGTCTGGATCCAATTCCTGCCACGTGAAACACTATATTATGGTGCCTCTAATAATGCTGAGTTTTTATGATGTCCCTGACTCCATCCTCCCAACCTTTTCCTCTTTCTCCTTAGAAACATAGAACCAAACAGTTAATTCTTTCTGACTTATTTATCTTTTCTGTTAAGTACAAGTAATAATACTACCTACCTCAGTGATTTGTTTTAAGAATTAAGTGAATTAATATATGCAAAACAATTTGAATGAAGCACAACATTTATAAGCATTCCTTGTGGATTTTTTCTTCTTTTTATTTTGAAACAAATTTACACTTACGAGAAAGTTGCAAGAACAGAACTTTTTTTTTTTTTAGTGTTCTTAACTATTGGTGAGTAAGTTACTGATATACCCCATCACCTTCAAATATGTGGGTATTTCCTTAATCAAGGGATTTTCCAAAATCAGGAAATTAACATTGACAAATTATTGCAATTTAATTCTCACAGCCAGTTCAAGTTTTTTTTTTCCAATTATCCTAATAATATCCTTTATAACAAAATAATGCAGTACAGATTCAGTTACTGCATTTGGTTGTGATTTCTTTTAGTTTCCTTCAATCTGAAGCAGTTTCTCAGCTTTCCTTGATTTTCATACCTCGACACTTCCAAAAGCCCGCATTCGGGTTTGCTTGATTTTTCATGATTAGATTTGGGTTATGCAGCTTTAACGTGACTATCATGGATGGGGTGCTGTGTTCTTCAAATTGCAGCCTATTAAGTGAAGCACAATTTTGATTCATTCCAATATTTGTGACATTCATTTTGATTACTTTATTAACATGATCTATGACCAGCTTCTCTGCTGGAAAGTTACTCATTTTTCCTTTGAATTGGTAAGTATTTGTGGGGAAGTACTTTGAGACAATTTGAATATTGCATCCTCTATCCATTTATTTATTATAGAAGGGACCCACAGATAATTCAAACTTTATTCAATGGATTATCACCTGTTGTAATGTTCAGATTGTCCTAGAGTTGGCTGATGGGAGACTCTTTAAGCTTTCTTTAAAGTTTTTATTGTAGTAATAAATATACAAATAAATTTCTCCATTTTAACCACAGTAAAGTATACAATTCAGTAGTTTTACTTCTTCTCACAATATTATACTACCATCACTAATATCCATTCCCTTTGTTTTTCCATTACCTCAACCAGAAACTCTGCACTCATTAAACTATAATAACCCCTCTTCTATAGTCTTTCAACATGGGTCTTCATATTTTTTTTTTACTACATTCTTACTTTTTGGCACAACTAGATGTTCTGACCCATGTTGTGTTTTCCCTATCTCAGCTCTGTAAGCAACAATTTCTCCAAGAAGCTTTCATTTCTATAAAGATAATGATGTCAGGAAACCAAGACCCATCTGAACACCATAGAATGCATTTCAGTGTTGTCTCAGTGTTTATAACATCCTTATCCAACTTTGAAAAGCCTGAATCCCATTTCCCTCTATGTATTTCTTCAATCTCTCTGTATATAACCTCCCAAAGCCACTGCCACTCATCCCAACCCCTTGCAAACACATTCCTCATCAATACACCATGCACAAAAATCTCTATGAAGCCCTCCTCACGTGGCTTAGATTCCAACACCCCTGGCTGCACCCCATCCCACGGTACAGACACCCTCTTACCCCACTGGAGTTCTGTCACTTGGCCCCAATCACCAGGCCACTTCACCCCCACTCCACCTCCCTTCACACAGACATCCTTCTCGCTACACTTGCACTTGAAATACCAACACCCTTGCTGGCTTCCCCCCATCCACCACCCCTTCCCCTGCCAAGCTCACTCTGGTTTTTGATACCCCTTGGTGGATCACCACTTCTACCCTGGTGGATGCCCTCACCACCTGTCCAGGGTTCTACCATGTCCCTAGCCATAACCACCCAACCCCCCAGATGCCTACCTTCCTTGGCCCTCTAATTGGTTTTAGACTGAATTTGGTAAGAAAGGAAAAAAAGGGGAAGTGGAAAGAGAAAAAGAATGAGAAAGAAGTTAAAAAATAGAAAGAATGTGCTAGTTAATTTATGTGTCAATTTGGCTAGGCTATTGTACCCCGTTATTCAATTTAAAAACAAACTAATCTAGACGTTGCTGGGAGGGTAGTTTTAGATGTGTTGACATCTAAAATCAGTTGACTTTAAGTAAAGTAGATGACCCTTGATAATGGAGGCGGGCTTCACATCCAATTGGTTGAAAATCTGAAGAGCAAAAACTGAGGTTTCCCAGAGAAGAAGAAATTCTATTTCAAGACTGCAGGATACATTTTTTGCCTGACTGTCCAGTCTGCTGACCTGCCCTATAAATTCTGGATTTGCCAGCTCACAATCACGTAAACCACTTATTTGAAATTTATCTATTTATCTATTTCTATCTATCTATCTGTGTATCTATCTAATCTATCCATCTATCTGTATTTATGTACATACCTACCATCATCATCATCATCATCATCATCATCTCTATCTATCCTATTGTTTCTATTTCTCTGGAGAACTCTGATTGATGCAGAGCTACAATTTCATTTTCAATTTTTGTTACATTAATAACTAATGTTCTCTTTCCTTGATATAAAAATCCGGTCTTAGGTAACAATTTATTATTTGTCACTTATATCTCAATGTGAGGTTAACTAGCCCACACATCATCGCATTTTCTACTCAAAGTAATGCTGTGAGGTAGTAGATTTTATTGTTTGAAATGAAAAATAAAACTGTCATTTAAAGGAAATGTATGACTTGTCCAATATATTATGGCTACTAAGTAGTATGTGATATTGCAAGCTATCAATGCCATCAGAATAATGAAAGGTAGCAACTCCTGTTAAAAAATCCCTAGCATCAGTCAGTAAGGGCCATGGGCAAAGGACAGAGTTGTTACCAGGTCTTATGGATTGAATTGTGCTCCCACCAAAGATATGTTCCAATCCTAACCCCTGGTCATGTGAATGCAATCCTGTTTGGTAATGGGTTCTTTGAAGATGTTATTAGTTAGGATGAGGACACACTGCATTAGAGTGAGTCCTAATCCAATATGACTTGGTTTACAAGGAGAGGAAATTTGGACACAGTTAATGTAGGAGAAACACACAGAGATGGCTGTTGATGGCGGCAGAGATTCAAACCACTCCCACAAGTCAAGGAATGCCATGGATTGCAGGCCACACTCCAGAAGCCAGGAGAGAAACATGGAAGGGTCCTCCCCTTTATAGGAAGCATGGCCATGCTGACGCCTTGATTTGGGACTCCCGGCCTCTAGAACTGTGAGACAATAAATTTCTGTTGTTTAGGTCAACTCGTTTGTTGTGCTTTGTTACAGCAGCTCTAGGAAACAAAGACACAAAGCATAGCCAGTAAAGCCAATACTTGCTTCCTACAGGGAACCAAAATTTGGTCTCTCTACTTCTTTTAATATTATGGAATTTTCAAGTAAGAATCATGTGCCTCCTTCTGCCCCTTTATTCACAACCGTAATAAAAAAGGAAAAATTGGGAAAAGCATAAAATGTGAGAAAATATTAGGATAACTGCTTTGCAGAAAAACCTCTACCACCACCAACAAAGCTCTTGGGAAAGTGGGTAACTTTGATGGAAATGTTGCATGTGATAAGGTAGAGGTGTAGGCAAAATCTAGAGGAAGTTCCAGAAATTGTACCTTGAATTATTATTATACTTTATTTAAATTAGTAGTTTCACTAAAAATGATACAGGCTGTCATAATAGATGTCCTGCAGTGCAGCAAATTGATTAAGATGAGCTAGGAAATCAGATTTGAGTTCAAACCCAAGTTTTATCATGCAATATCTATGCAAACTTGGCCACATTTCACAACCCATCTAAGCCCAATTTTATCATCTGGATGTAGAGTTAGTAGTCATTCCTAATTTATAGGATTGATGGAAAGGTACAGTGAACTCGACACAAAGTAAACACTTACAGCATAAGACGTGTTACCTCTTTTTATTTTTATCATTTCCTTAAGTGAAACTTTGTCACCTTTAATATTTTCCTAAGAATTAGAAAAGTCTGCTAATTCTCTATTACTGTTTCACAGTCCCCAAACCAAAAATTCTAGAAAGTCAATCCTTTGCCTCTGCCAATGATTGGGAATTTTCATAAACCCATGTAAAACTACATTGTGTTTGAAGCTCTTTAGTATAAAGAAAACAGTGATAAAGGCTGAGGGAAAACACAGGGTCAACTTGGACTGTATAAAAAGCTTGTTCATGCATCCTACAGAGCAACTGGCTAAGTTATCCTTCACTCTGCAACTGTCTAACGTTGAGAACTAACAATCCATAAACACATAAGCAAAGAGGTTAGGTACATACCAAAGAGATTCGATGATTCATTTCTCTGAAACCCTATATAAAGAGTATGGATTTTGCTAAAAAGATTGTGTTGAAGGATCCTGTAAGCTTTGGATTAATAAAGCAGGTACTCTGAAAGAAAGGGGAAAAAAAGAGAAAGAACTTGAGTCCAAAGAGGAGATTAGTTTTTGAAACTAAACCAAAACTCTATCATAGAGAGTGCATTCTTGATGACTATAGCACAACATTAAAGTGAAAACCTTCAAATGGAATGTAGAACACACAGCATTTGCTTTGAAGAGTTCTCCTCTGCTTTTAGAAGAAAAAATAAGTTCTATATGTATTGATTCAGCATGTACATTCAACAAACAACTAACATTTATTGAAAATATGCTATGTGCTTGGGAGCATGAGTGGATGGCAACATGTTTAATCAGGATAAATAATTCACAGGAGCAGTTTTGGAGGATGGAGGAGAAGCTGCAAACACATGAGAAATTATAGGGATAATAAAATCAGTATTAAAAAACAGTATATTTTCAACTAGGCACTGCACTAGTCCTAGTTCTGATGCTCAGATCTTTCCTGTGAATGTGTGTGCTTTATTTTATTGCCTTCATCTGTCTTGTTTCCAGGTTAATTTATGGCACTGCTATCCACATAGTTGTTTGTTTGCCTTCTGCCAAGGCTAGAAACCTGGAGATCACCCTTGATTCCTTCTTTCATGGATGCCAAACCTTCATTTATGAAGCCCTGTTAACAAGCACTCTTAAATTTCCCTCTTGCATCGCCATTGTTACTCTCCTTATTCTGGGCACCACCACCCTCACAGTAAAATGGTATCTAATTTCTGAATTATATGGTCCCAATTCTTTACCTCTCCTTGTATCTATATATTGCCAAGGCCTCATGGCAAACTGAATGCATTTCCCCTCACCTTGAGTTGGTGTTTATTCATGGAACTTGTTCTCACCAATGGCATGTAAGTGGAAGCAGCCTTGTGAGAGTACTGCCCAATAGAACTTGCTGTGATTATGGAAATTTTCATATCTCTGGTGTCCAATATGGTACTAAAAATGTATGGTGTTTGAGCACTTGAAATCTGTCTAGTGCCACCAAGGAATTGCAGTTTTTTATTTTAATTTTAGTTATTTTAAGTTTAAACAGCCACAAGTAGTAAGCTTCTGCCATATTGGACAGCTCAGTCTTAAGAGATCTCCCACATTTCCACTTGCCTTCTCACACCATTTCTATGAGAAGCACGTGTCTGGCTCACCTGATGAAGAATGAGAGACACACGGAGCAGAGCTCACCCTAGCCAGCTATCCTCCAAATGACCTAAAGATTCATGAAAGAGGATGTCTTGCTGCTGTTCTAAGCCACTAAGCTTGGGGTGTTTTGTTATGCAGCAAAATCTAATGATATATTTGGCACTGATTGTTGCTTATTTCTCACCTCTTCTCCACATTGGAACCGATGTGTCCTTTTAAAAATACAAATCTGATCATACCACACAATTAATGTCCTCCAAGGACATCCCCACTAAACTCCTTAATTCCAAGGTTCTTGGTTATCCTGTCTCTACTCCTATCATCAGCCTCATATTTTGTCTTCATATTAAAGGCCATGTCAACCTCCACCATTTCTCATAGCATATCAATTTTAGCCATACTCACCCTTTAAGTCTCAACTTGAATCTTTCTATCTTTGGACACCTTTCACTGACCACCCATCTTGGGATGCAATATCACCTCTTTGGGCTTCTATGGCACTGTTCTAGTTTGCTAATGCTGCCTTTTTGCAAAACACCAGAAATGGATTGGCTTTTATAAAAGGGGGTTTATTTGGTTACACAGTTACAGTCTTGAGGTCATAAAATATCCAAGGTAATGCATCAACAATCGGGTATCTTCACTGGAGTATGGTCAATGGCATCCGGGAAACCTCTGTTAGCTGGGAAGACACATAGCTGGGGTCTGCTCCAAGTTCTGATTTCAAAATGGCTATCTCCCAGGACATTCCTCTCAAATGTCACTCCTCTTCAAAATGTCACTCTCAGTTGCTTTTGGGGATTTTGTCCTCTCTTAGCTTCTCTGGAGCAAGAGTCTGCTTTTAATGGCTGTCTTCAAACTGTCTCTCATCTGTAGCTCTTCTCTCACCTCCTGTACATTCTTCAGAGTGTCCCTCTTAGCTGTAGCAAGGTTTCTCCTTCTGTCTGAGCTTATATGGTGCTCTAGTAAACTAATCAAAGCCCACACTGAATGGGTGGGGCCACATGTCCATGGAAATTATCCAATTGGAGTTATCACCTATAGTTGGGTGGTTCACATCTCTATGGAAACACTCAGTCAAAGAACTACAATCTAATCAACACTAAATATCTCTGCCCACACAAGATTACAACAAAGATAATGGCATTTTGGGGGACATAATACATTCAAACTGGCACAGGCACTATTGAGTCATAATTCTCATCTGTATTACAGTAGATTTTTTTATATGCCATTCTTTCCCTGTATGCCATTAACTTCTGGTGGAAAAGAACTGTAATGATTATAATTCCTATTCTAGAAGAGCACCTAGGACACAGTATGCACATAATACATTAGTTTTGAATAAATGAACTCTCATATAAATGTGAGAGTTAGAGCTAAAACACAAGCAATCTGAATTTTTAGTTTAATATTTCTCCTAATTTACAGCCATCTCCATTCAAGTCAGACTTATTGAGCTGGGTTGCAAAAAAACACACAAAGTTTAAAAACACCATAAAATGTACAAATGCAAGGCCATATTTTATTAGCAGTTGAATGATATTCATCTAAGACAATGGGGGTGAAGAAGGAATTTAAGTTTGGGAATCAGATTCATAAATTTTGCTCTGTAACTATCTGTGTGGCCTTGGTTAATTTTTTTTTTTTTTTTTAAATCTTCATTTTATTGAGATATATTCACATACCACGCAGTCATACAAAACAAATCGTACATTCAATTGTTCACAGTACCATTACATAGTTGTACATTCATCACCTAAATCAATCCCTGACACCTTCATTAGCACACACACAAAAATAACAAGAATAATAATTAAAGTGAAAAAGAGCAATTGAAGTAAAAAAGAACACTGGGTACCTTTGTCTGTTTGTTTCCTTCCCCTATTTTTTTTTTTTTAATCTTCATTTTATTGAGATATATTCACATACCACTCAGTCATACAAAACAAATCGTACTTTCGATTGTTTACAGTACCATTACATAGTGGTACATTCATCACCCAAATCAATCCCTGGCACCTTCATTAGCACACACACAAAAATAACAAGAATAATAATTAGAGTGAAAAAGAGCAATTGAAGTAAAAAAGAACACTGGGTACCTTTGTCTGTTTGTTTCCTTCCCCTATTTTTCTACTCATCCATCCATAAACTAGACAAAGTGGAGTGTGGTCCTTATGGCTTTCCCAATCCCATTGCCACCCCTCATAAGCTACATTTTTATACAACTGTCTTTGAGATTCATGGGTTCTGGGTTGTAGTTTGATAGTTTCAGGTATCCACCACCAGCTACCCCAATTCTTTAGAACCTAAAAAGGGTTGTCTAAAGTGTCCATAAGAGTGCCCACCAGAGTGACCTCTCGGCTCCTTTTGGAATCTCTCTGCCACTGAAGCTTATTTCATTTCCTTTCACATCCCCCTTTTGGTCAAGAAGATGTTCTCCGTCCCACGATGCCAGGTCTACATTCCTCCCCGGGAGTCATATTCCACTTTGCCAGGGAGATTCACTCCCCTGGGTGTCTGATCCCACGTAGGGGGGAGAGCAGTGATTTCACCTTTCAAGTTGGCTTAGCTAGAGAGAGAGGGCCACATCTGAGCAACAAAGAGGCATTCGCGAGGAGGCTCTTAGGCACAACCATAGGGAGGCCTAGCCTCTCCTTTGCAACAACCGTCTTCCCAAGGGTAAAACCTGTGGTAGAGGGCTCAACCCATCAAACCACCAGTCCCCTATGTCTGTGGTCATGTTAGCAACCATGGAGGTGGGGTAGGCGAATACCCCTGCATTCTCCACAGGCTCCTCAAGGGGGCACTACCTCTTTTTTTTTTCCTTGTTTTTCTTTTTTTTTTTTTTTTTAACTTTCCCTTCTTTTTTAAATCAACTGTATGAAAAAAAAGTTAAAAAGAAAACAAACATACAATAAAAGAACTTTTCAAAGAGACCATAACAAGGGAGTAAGAAAAAGACAACTAACCTAACTACTTAACTTCCAACATGTTCCTACTTTACCCCAAGAAAGTTAGCTAATATAGCAACATTTCTGTGAACTTGCTCCTACTATATCCATCAGAAATTAACAGACCATAGTCATTCCTGGGCATCCCCAGAACGTTAAATAGCTTATCTGTTCTTCTTGGATTATTGTTCCCCGTTCCTTAATTGCTCTCTATTGCTAGTTCCCCTACATTCTACATTATAAACCATTTGTTTTACATTTTTCAAAGTTCACATCAGTGGTAGCATATAATATTTCTCTTTTTGTGCCTGGCTTATTTCGCTCAGCATTACGTCTTCAAGGTTCATCCAAGTTGTCATATGTTTCACGAGATCGTTCCTTCTTACTGCCGTGTAGTATTCCATCGTGTGTATATACCACATTTTATTTATCCACTCATCTGTTGAAGGACATTTGGGTTGTTTCCATCTCTTGGCAATTGTGAATAATGCTGCTATAAACATTGGCGTGCAGATATCTGTTCGTGTCACTGCTTTCCGATCTTCCGGGTATATACCGAGAAGTGCAATCGCTGGATCGAATGGTAGCTCTATATCTAGTTTTCCAAGGAACTGCCAGACTGACTTCCAGAGTGGCTGAACCATTATACAGTCCCACCAACAATGAATAAGAGTTCCAATTTCTCCACATCCCCTCCAGCATTTGTAGTTTCCTGTTTGTTTAATGGCAGCCATTCTAATCGGTGTTAGATGGTATCTCATTGTGGTCTTAATTTGCATCTCTCTAATAGCTATTGAAGCTGAAACTTTTTTCATGTGTTTCTTGGCCATTTGTATTTCCTCTTCAGAGAACTGTCTTTTCATATCTTTTGCCCATTTTATAATTGGGCTGACTGTACTATTGTCATTGAGTTGTAGGATTTCTTTATATATGCAAGATATCAGTCTTTTGTCAGATACATGGTTTCCAAAAACTTTTTCCCATTGAGTTGGCTGCCTATTTACCTTTTTGAGAAATTCCTTTGAGGTACAGAAACTTCTAAGCTTAAGGAGTTCCCATTTATCTATTTTCTCTTTTGTTGCTTGTGCTTTGGGTGTAAAGTCTAGGAAGTGGCCGCCTAATACAAGGTCTTGAAGATGTTTTCCTACATTATCTTCTAGGAGTTTTATGGTACTTTCTTTTATATTGAGATCTTTGGTCCATTTTGAGTTAATTTTTGTGTAGGGGGTTAGGTAGGGGTCCTCTTTCATTCTTTTGGATACGGATATCCAACTCTCCCAGCTCCATTTGTTGAAAAGACCATTATGACTCAGTTCAGTGACTTTGGGGGCCTTATCAAAGATCAGTCGGCCATAGATCTGAGGGTCTATCTCTGAATTCTCAATTCGATTCCATTGATCTATATGTCTATCTTTGTGCCAGTACCATGCTGTTTTGGCAACTGTGGCTTTATAATAAGCTTCAAAGTCAGGGAGTGTAAGTCCTCCCACTTCGTTTTTCTTTTTTAGAGTGTCTTTAGCAATTCGAGGCATCTTCCCTTTCCAAATAAATTTGATAACTAGCTTTTCCAAGTCTGCAAAGTAGGTTGTTGGAATTTTGATTGGGATTGCATTGAATCTGTAGATGAGTTTGGGTAGAATTGACATCTTAATGACATTTAGTCTTCCTATCCATGAACATGGAATATTTTTCCATCTTTTAAGGTCCCCTTCTATTTCTTTTAGTAGAATTATGTAGTTTTCTTTGTATAGGTCTTTTACATCTTTGGTTAAGTTTATTCCTAGGTACTTGATTTTTTTAGTTGCTATTGAAAATGGTATCTTTTTCTTGAGTGTCTCTTCAGTTTGTTCATTTCTAGCATATAGAAACATTACTGACTTATGTGCATTAATCTTGTATCCCGCTACTTTGCTAAATTTGTTTATTAGCTCTAGTAGCTGTATCATAGATTTCTCAGGGTTTTCCAGATATAAGATCATATCATCTGCAAACAATGACAGTTTTACTTCTTCTTTTCCAATTTGGATGCCTTTTATTTCTTTGTCTTGCCGGATTGCCCTGGCTAGCACTTCCAGCACAATGTTGAATAACAGTGGTGACAGCGGGCATCCTTGTCTTGTTCCTGATCTTAGAGGGAAGGCTTTCAGTCTCTCACCATTGAGTACTATGCTGGCTGTGGGTTTTTCATATATGCTCTTTATCATGTTGAGGAAGTTTCCTTCAATTCCTATCTTTTGAAGTGTTTTTATCAAAGAGGGATGTTGGATTTTGTCAAATGCTTTTTCAGCATCTATTGAGATGATCAATTGATTTTTCCCTTTTGACTTGTTAATGTGTTGTAATACATTGATTGATTTTCTTATGTTGAACCATCCTTGCATGCCTGGAATAAACCCCACTTGGTCATGGAGTATGATTTTTTTAATGTGTCTTTGGATTTGATTTGCAAGTATTTTGTTGAGGATTTTTGCATCTATATTCATTAGGGAGATTGGCCAGTAGTTTTCCTTTTTTGTAGCATCTTTGCCTGGTTTTGGTATTAGATTGATGTTAGCTTCATAAAATGAGTTAGGTAGTGTTCCATTTTTGCGGGACACTGATTACGTGCTTTAACTTGGCGGGCCTGGGCTGGGGGACCGGATCCACCCCTGGGGAGGGTAGTGGGTACGGGTGAGTGCGCCCTCCACAGCCCCCCGGGCCTGGGAAAGTGAGGCCGGAGGCAGGCCCCATTTCCTCACCCAAAATACCAGTGTTAGGGGAGGCTTGCCGGAGGGAACCGCCTTTTCCCCACCCCCTTATCTTGCCCGGACACTCCCCATTGCCAGAACAACTCCCCCACCGCCAGTGCGCATGCACCGTTGCCAGAGCAACTCCTGCCCGTGACAAAAAGCTTCCGCGTCCTCTCAGAACCAATCCAAGCCTTTAACCCTTACAGCTACCCCGCCCTCTAAACCGCCCCATATAAACTTGTACTCTCCCCTAATAAAGCTCTCTCTCTTGGTTTTCATCACCCTAAAAGAAACGTGTCCCGCCTGTTCCTTTCTCGCCGCCCTCCATACTTGCACGCCTCCCGCCGGGGACCTGGCCAAGTCCCCCGCCTCGCCCTCGCCTCCGGGAAAGAGCCCCCGCCGCCGGTACCCTCGGAGCAATCCTGGGAGCCTAGGATTTAGCAACCGGCCGCCACCCTCCCCCAGACGAATCAACTGCGACCGCAACTGGCGCCCAACGTGGGGCACCTGGAATTAAAAGTCCTCTCCACACAGCGGTCCAGTAAAACCACCCGCTCGCCCGGACGCCTCTCCAGCTCCCCTTCTCCTCGCCTGCAAAGTAAGGGCCGCCTCTCCCTCGCCGCCCCGCGGAGCTGCCTCTCCCTCGCCGCTCCACGTCTGGGGCCGCCTCTCCCACACCGCTCCGCGCCCGGGCCGCTCTTCCTTTCCCGCATTAACCTAACTCTTACCCCCGACTACCTTTCGTCTTCTCTTCCTATGTCCCCCCATTCCTCCTAACACTCTTCCTCCAGTAGCTTTCCCTCTTCCCCTCCATTACTTTGCTGTGGTCCTTTGTGTCTTTGTTTCTTTGTTTCGCGCGGTGTGCCTCTTTGCGACCGCCCCCCCCCCCAAACTGCTCTCGCTACTAGAGGCTCCTGCCTTCTATTCTCGCCGTCTCCTTCGGCCTCACGGCCACGGTTTACCTCATTTTCTTTACTCAATAATCAACTCCCCTTCTTTTGTCTTTCTTTTTTTAACTATTTAAAATATATAGTGTGACATATATAAAAATTAAACTTTTGCTTATTCATTCAAGCTACTATTACTATACATACTATCTTATAAATTAATTTTGGATTAAAAACCAGCTAAAATATTGTGAAATAAGATATGTTTCATTGGTGGGGAAGTGAATATGAAAATGATACAGTTCAATATCTTAGTTTAATGGCTAAGAAGAAATACAGTTTATCAATGGTATATTAATTTTTTCTTACACTAATTTTATCCCTTCAAATTAAATTAGTAACCCATTTATAGTTATGGAAAAAGTACCCTTGGTACTTGACTAACTAGCTTTTCCTAACTGATTTGGATTAAAAACAAAAACTGCTACATCAGAAACATGTTGACATAATCAAAGGAAACAGCTGTTTACAAAAAAGAAGTCATTATAAATAAGTGAATGGAATTCAAATGTAAAGCTATCTTTTGTTTCTCACAGCTAATATCATTCTATCAATATTCGGACTTAACGGAAAATAAAACTCAAACCTCAGTATATCTGTTAAGATCCAATAATAGTTATGTCCACATCAGGAAAGAATAAATAGCAAATTTACAAGTCAGGGTTTTGTTTCTAACTCTACTGTGACAAAAAAAAAAAAAAAATCATTCTTTAGCATAAAAAGGCTCCCTGCTGTCTTTATTATAAATATAAACACAGGAAAGGTTATTTGAGCTGGAGTCCCTACTATGAATTAATTGTAAAGATGTGTGAAATCAACATATATTCACTTACTAATAGGTATTGCCTTAACCAAAAGCTGGCAATCTTTAATTACACAAAGAAATGCTTATTTCTGACATGTATAAACAGAATTTTAATGGACAGGTTTTATAATTTTCCTTCTTCACTCACACATTGGCCAACATTGGCCAGCAATAGATCTCTGCAGTAGCATAAAAACTATTCAAATAATGATAACATGCATATATCCAAGTAACCTGTTCTAAATTCCAAAGCAAAGCAAAAAAAAAAAAAAAAACAAACATTAGAAAGACTGTCTACTTATCTCTCTCATTAATCTTCTATTAATGTGCCTACTCTCAAATCTCAGAAAAATATTTTCATAATTACCAAAATTAACAAAATAATTAGATGATCTGTAGATTTTAAAAAATGACTGATACCATCAATCATACTGCAATTCCCCCTATGAGCACTACTGTACATACTGGGGGTGTGAAACATTAGCCACTAATTGGAAGCCTCCTGTTCCTAATCATTACCTTACCTTAAAGTGGGCCCCTACAGGGTGCAAACTCCCTACAGTTAACTGGCTCGGCCAAGAAAGTGAGGGATCCTGCACACATCTTAATCTTACAGTGCAGCTCCCCACTAATCCCTCCAGGTTACTCGGTCGAACTTGGGGCTTTAGAATCTATAAGGACGGAACCGACCCAGGATCACTTATTCTCATAAAAAAAGGAGGCTGTAAGCCAACCATGCCAAAATACTGCATTAAAAACACCCTCTGGCATAGGTCCCAACCAAGTCATTAACCCCCTTTTTCCACAGCTCTCCAGCCGCACCTCAGCTGCAAACAACGCATCGCCTACACCACCACCCCAACCTTTTCTGCCCCCCTCTCGTTACTCCTCTCCCCTCCTCGGTCTTATCCAAGCGGCCTTCACCTCAGTGAATTCCTCCAACCCCAATCTTACCTCCTCCTGTTGGCTTTGCCTCTCCACCTCCTCCTCCCTGTATGAGCCAGTCGCCTCCAACCTCTCCTTTTCAGAAAACACAGAGGACAGCCCCTCGAAATGTATTTGGAATACCTCTGCCGTCCCCCTAACCTTTCATTCAGTCTCCTTTACAGGAAAGTGCATCCGCCCTCGCTCCAGTAACTCTCCCAGCCTCACTGCCTGTGCCAGCTACTCATCTCCCAGCAGCTCTGCCAAATTTCTCATTCCTCATAACTCCTCTCAATGGCTCTGCTCCTCTACAGGACTTACCCCCTGCCTTAACGTGCAAACCCTCAATACAACTCATGAAACTTGCCTCCTAATTGTCCTTATCCCTAGGGTCCTATACCACAGCGAGGAAGACTTCTTCCTCCGCCTGGAAAGAACTGCAGCCCCTGCTCCTCTGCAAAAGTGAGAACCCATCACCGTCCTCACGATTGCCTCCCTCCTAGGTCTTGCAGGCGCTGGCACCGGAATCGCTGCATTAGCCAGTCAAGGCTCCGCCCTAACTCACCTCCGGGCGGCTGTTGACGAGGACATTCGTCACCTACAAAACGCTATTTCCCATCTTAAAAATTCTGTCAATTCCCTCTCTGAGGTCGTGCTCCAAAACCGCCGAGGTCTCGACCTTCTCCTCCTCAAAGAAGGAGGCCTCTGCGCCGCTCTAGGAGAAGAGTGCTGTGTATATGCCAATTCCACAGGTCTCGCCGAGGACAGCCTAAAAAAGGTCCGAGAGGGACTGGAACAACGCAAAAAAGACCGTGAAGCCACCAGCTATTGGTCCCACATCTTTACCCCCCTCCTCCCATACCTCCTCCCTCTCCTCGGCCCCCTACTAATGATTATTCTAGCTCTCACCTTAGGACCCTGCATTATCCGCAGAATTGTCCAGCTTGTAAGGAAACAAACGGATGCTATTTTTTCCTCGTTCGTGCAAGTCCAGTACCAGTGACTTGCCACCTCTGACGCTCCCTACTCCGAGATGACAACCAACCCTCCGCGACCTCACCACCACCGGTCAACCCGCCGACCGCGAGGCCCTTCTCGATCGCCTGAACATCGCACCAACCTCAAGCTCCAGCTTCTCTGAACCTCCAACTTTAAACCCCCCACCCTCGTCCATCCCGCAAGCAGCAAGGCCTCTATCGAGCGCCCGGGCGCCACACCAACGCCGAGCTCCAGCCTCGCTGAGCCACCGTCAACCCCTTTTCCCCTCCCCGACCTCCCCCCTTCCCTCATCCTTTAGCGGACCTCTCCGGTAAGCTTCTTCCTTTAATTAGAAAAGAAGGGGGAAATGCGGGACACTGATTACGTGCTTTAACTTGGCGGGCCTGGGCTGGGGGACCGGATCCACCCCTGGGGAGGGTAGTGGGTACGGGTGAGTGCGCCCTCCACAGCCCCCCGGGCCTGGGAAAGTGAGGCCGGAGGCAGGCCCCATTTCCTCACCCAAAATACCAGTGTTAGGGGAGGCTTGCCGGAGGGAACCGCCTTTTCCCCACCCCCTTATCTTGCCCGGACACTCCCCATTGCCAGAGCAACTCCCCCACCGCCAGTGCGCATGCACCGTTGCCAGAGCAACTCCTGCCCGTGACAAACAGCTTCCGCGTCCTCTCAGAACCAATCCAAGCCTTTAACCCTTACAGCTACCCCGCCCTCTAAACCGCCCCATATAAACTTGTACTCTCCCCTAATAAAGCTCTCTCTCTTGGTTTTCATCACCCTAAAAGAAACGTGTCCCGCCTGTTCCTTTCTCGCCGCCCTCCATACTTGCACGCCTCCCGCCGGGGACCTGGCCAAGTCCCCCGCCTCGCCCTCGCCTCCGGGAAAGAGCCCCCGCCGCCAGTACCCTCGGAGCAATCCTGGGAGCCTAGGATTTAGCAACCGGCCGCCACCCTCCCCCAGACGAATCAACTGCGACCGCACATTTTCTTCAATGTTTTGAAAGAGTTTGAGTAAGATTGGTGTCAGTTCTTTCTGGAAAGTTTGGTAGAATTCCCCTGTGAAGCCATCTGGCCCTGGGCATTTATTTGTGGGAAGATTTTTGATGACTGATTGGATCTCTTTGCTTGTGATGGGTTGGTTGAGGTCTTCTATTTCTTCTCTGGTCAGTCTAGGTTGTTCATATGTTTCCAGGAAATTGTCCATTTCCTCTACATTATCCAGTTTGTTGCCATACAGTTGTTCATAGTATCCTCTTTTAATTTTTTTAATTTCTTTGGGATCTGCAGTTATGTCACCCTTTTCATTCATTATTTTGTTTATATGGGTCTTCTCTCTTTTTGATTTTGTCAGTCTAGCTAGGGGCTTGTCAATCTTGTTGATCTTCTCAAAGAACCAACTTTTGGTGATATTTATCCTCTCTATTGTTTTTTTGTTCTCTATGTCATTTATTTCTGCTTTAATCCTTGTTATTTCTTTTCTTGTACCTGGTTTAGGATTGGTTTGCTGTTCATTTTCTAGCTTCTTCAGTTGATCCATTAGTTCTTTGATTTTGGCTCTTTCTTCCTTTTTAATATATGCGTTTAGTGCTATAAATTTCCCCCTTAGCACTGCTTTTGCTGCATCCCATAGGTTTTGGTATGTTGTGTTCTCATTTTCATTCGTCTCTATATATTTAGCAATTTCTCTTGCTATTTCTTCTTTAACCCACTGATTGTTTAGGAGTATGTTGTTTAACCTCCAGGTATTTGTGAATTTTCTAAGTCTCTGATGGTTATTGACTTCTAATTGTATTCCATTGTGGTCAGAGAATGTGCTTTGAATAATTTCAATCTTTTTAAATTTATTGAGGCTTGTTTTATGTCCCGGCATATGATCTATTCTGGAGAAAGTTCCATGAGCACTAGAAAAGTAGGTGTATCCTTGTGATTTGGGATGTAATGTCCTGTATATGTCTGTTAAATCTAATTCATTTATCAGATTGTTTAGGTTTTCAATTTCCTTATTGGTCTTCTGTCTGGTTGATCTATCTATAGGAGAGAGTGATGTGTTGAAGTCTCCCACAATTATTGTGGAAACATCAATTGCTTCCTTTAGTTTTGCCAGTGTTTCTCTCATGTATTTTGTGTCACCTTGATTGGGTGCATAGACATTTACGATTGTTATTTCTTCTTGCTGAATTGCCCCTTTTATTAGTATGTAGTGGCCTTCTTTGTCTCTCAAAACATCCCTGCATTTGAAGTCTATTTTATCTGAGATTAATATTGCTACACCTGCTTTCTTTTGGCTGTAGCTTGCGTGAAATATTTTTTTCCATCCTTTCACTTTCAGTTTCTTTGTGTCCCTGTGTCTAAGATGAGTCTCTTGTATGCAACATATTGATGGTTCATTTTTTTTGATCCATTCTGCGAATCTATATCTTTTAATTGGGGAGTTTAATCCATTTACATTCAACGTTATAACCGTGAAGGCATTTCTTGAATCAGCCAACTTATCCATTGGTTTATGTTTGTCATATTTTTCCCCTCTCTCTATTAATATCCTTTATTGTACCCATACCGAATCTCTTTAGTACTGAACCTTTCTCCAAGTCTCTCTGTCCTTTCTTTATTTCTCTGTCTGTAGGGCTCCCTTTAGTATCTCCAGTAAGGCAGGTCTCTTGTTAGCAAATTCTCTCAGCATTTTTTTGTCTGTGAAAATTTTAAGCTCTCCCTCAAATTTGAAGGAGAGCTTTGCTGGATAAAGTATTCTTGGCTGGAAATTTTTCTCACTCAGAATTTTAAATATATCGTGCCACTGCTTTCTCGCCTCCATGGTGGCTGTTGAGTAGTCACTACTTAGTCTTATGCTGTTTCCTTTGTATGTGGTGAATTGCTTTTCTCTTGCTGCTTTCAGAACTTGCTCCTTCTCTTCTGTGTTTGACACTGTGATCAGAATATGTCTCGGAGTGGGTTTATTTGGATTTATTCTATTTGGGGTTCACTGAGCATTTATGATTTGTGTATATATGTTGTTTAGAAGATTTGGGAAGTTTTCCCCAACAATTTCTTTGAATACTCTTCCTAGACCTTTACCCTTTTCTTCCCCTTCTGGGACACCAATGAGTCTTATATTTGGACGTTTCATATTATCTATAATATCCCTGAGGTCCATTTCGATTTTTTCAATTTTTTCCCCATTCTTTCTTTTATGCTTTCATTTTCCATTCTGTCATCTTCGAGGTCACTGATTCGTTGTTCAACTTCCTCTAGTCTTCTACTATGAGTGTCCAGAATCTTTTTAATATGGTCAACAGTTTCTTTAATTTCCATAAGATCATCCATTTTTTTATTTAGTCTTGCAATGTCTTCTTTATGCTCTTCTAGGGTCTTCTTGATTTCCTTTGTCTCCCGTACTATGGTCTCATTGTTCATCTTTAGTTCTTTGAGTAGCTGCTCTAGGTGCTGTGTCTCTTCTGATATTTTGATTTGGGTGCTTGGGCTTGGGTTATCCATATCGTCTGGCTTTTTCATATGTTTTATAATTTTCTGTTGTTTTTGGCCTCTTGGCATTTGCTGAACTTGATAGGGTTCTTTTAGGATTTGTAGACCAATTGAAGTCCTTATCTCTAATTTATCAGATCTACAGCTTCGTGGAGTACACTTTCTCTAACTAACCAGCAGGTGGCGTCCACGAGCCACCTGTTCTCCACAAGCCAGTTCTCCCCTGCTTAGCCTTTTTGGTGAGTGGGGGAGTGAGTCTTGTGGGGTCCAATTGGTGTACCAAGCTTGCGTGTGTAGTTGGTGTTGCCTGCCCTGTATATGGGGCGTGTTTCTGGGCAGTCAGGGAGGGGAGGTGGCTCTAACAATCAAATCTCCCTGGTGATCCTGGAGTTTTAAAGCTGTTGCAATAGTCTAATCCTTCAGTTCAGTCCTGCCACAGTTTGTCTCTGCCACTGACCCACAAGTCCTTGGTATTGGCGTATGGCTCCTGAGACTTGCAAGTGGGCCCCTCTTCCAGGCTGTGCACCCCGGGTCCTCTGTTGAGGGATGACTGTTCTATGTCACAGGTGAGTGCCGTCCCCCCAGGGCAGTTCTGGGCTGCTGGGCTGTGTAGGGAGGCTCCCAGTCTGCTGAAATGATGGTTGAATGGGGCTTTGTTAATTCACACTGCTCTACCTTCCCAACTCTGGGACAATCAGCTGAGGTTGCAGGGAAGGCTAATGTCCACGCCCAGTTTTGTGGTGTGTGCCTGTTATTTGAAGCACTTCCGTCACACTGGGTTGTCTGGGGCAGTTCTGGGCTATGGGGCTGGCGATGGGCAGGAGTGTTTCCTGTCCACCAGGATGATGGCTGTGAGCGGACACCCCCCTTTTCTTGGGAAGTTGTGGTGTTTAGTGAATTTTCTCAGCCACTGGATTATTGTGTTTTGTCTCAGAGCTCTCCTAGTTCTGCTCTTGACTTGACCTGCCCAAATTGCAAGTCTTTGAAGCTTTCTGTATTGGGCTTCTTAGAGTAATTGTTTTAGAAAAAGAAAAAAGGATTAAAAAAAAAAAAAAAAAAAAAAAGGCCCTCCTCAGAGATCTAATGGGTTATTGAAATGCTAAGAGACAAAGAAACCAGGGCCATTAAGGAAAGGTCCACAGGGCAGAGAGATCAGCTTTTCTTCGGGATTTGCATATGCGCCTCAGGGCCTGAGCTCAGGCCTGAGCTCTGCTCTTCCCCTTTCTATGTTCACCAGAACTCCAAAAATCCTCCGCTTTTATTTTGGAGTTTTTCGTGCTGTTTTTTTCTATGCCTCTCTCCTCTCTGCTGGGCTGGCTTCTCTCAGATTCTCTGGTGTCTGGTCTCCGTCTATCTATGGTTGGAGTTTGGATCAGCAGAATGAGTTTCCGATAAGGGCTGCCACTGCAGTTCTCCCTTCTCCTTCCCGGAGCTGACAGCCCCTCCTCCCACGGGACTGAGCCTGGCAGGGAGGGGCGCAGGTCCCCTGGCCGCAAAAACTTACAGATTTCGCTGATCTCAGCAGTTCCACGTTTTCATGAGTGTTGTATGAAGTATGCCCAAAGTCAGATTGCTCTGTGGTGTCCAGTCCACGCAGTTCCTGTCTTTCTACCTACTTTCCTGGAGGAGTAACTAAAACATACAGCTCACTGGTCTGCCATCTTGCCCCGCCTCCCTTGGTTACTTTTTAAAATTAATTTACTCCTTGGTTTCTTCATCTGAAACATGGGGCCAAACATTTCTCTCTCAGAGCATTCCTAGGAGGAGTAAAATATAAAATACAAAATAAATTCGTTTCAGGCAATGACAAAGAGCTCAAGATATTTGTATCCACTAACTTTCTCCTTTTTGACAGTGGTAAAAGAAGGATCAAGCTCTCCTGTCCTGCTTATTTGCATGTTTTCTTTCCTGAAATCACACATCTCCAGGTTGCTACTTCTCAATTTTCATGTTTTCACTCAAAGCCGACTTTAATTATGTGAGCACAAATATTTGACCTTGCTATTAAAGCAATGCATAGTATTTTTGGAAGAATGAAAAGTTCCCTGCCAAAGGTTGTACCTCTTTTACCCTCAATGACTTATATTCCTCTCGCTCTCCTCCCCATTCACTTCCATCTTAGTAACACTTGTCTCCCTCCTCTGCTCTGTCTACTGATGAATTCCCAAGTTGAATGTGTAGTTTTGACCTTGAGTATGAACAGAATTGTAGGTTTATAATATAAATAGTATTGTTTTTACTGTTGTCATTATAGTGCTTTTGTTGAAGGTAGTGTTGTTATTCTTTATAGGAGCATAGGATTTGATGTCAAAGCACCTGGGCATGACTTCTAGTTCTAGTTCTATGCCATAAATATCCATAAGTCAACTTTAATGCTTAATATTTGCACTTCTGTTTTCCTATCCGCTACAGTGAAAAAATAATGTCTAACTCAGAGGGTTGTTCTGATAATTAAATGAGTTGACGTTCATGAACATATCTACTCTATTGCCATAACATGAGCGCAGTCTTATTCATAGCATGCATACTATGGGCAGAGCACTGTGTACCTAACCACAAATCAGATTCCATCCTTCCCCCTATGCAAACATCTGAGCCTTGACATTTGGGAGAGATCATGCATCATCAGTTGACCCTGTTATACATGTTCTAGGGAATCCAGAAATCTGACTTATATCTTGTAGCCTATGGGGAGATGAATAACCTTCAAGCAATGACCAGACATGAAAGTTTTATTCCCTCTCATACATCATTTATGCATTTACAGATACAGACACTGAATATTTGTACTAAATGCTCATGTTTCCTTCTCAATCCTGCACCAATATACTACTCAACTTCTCACCACTGCAGCTAAGCATAATGTGTTTGAAAGTACATGTGCAGCCCTATGGGTTCTTCTAAATTGAACCCATTACTCTATGACATGGCAAAAACCTCATTAAAGGTGAACTCTTCACACCCCTGCATTGTGTCGGCCTCAATTCTAGACCCTTACCCCTGTCTCTGCTTTTCACTGTACCTGCACTGCTCTGGGTTCTTATTCTGACCTTGATCCTTTTTTCAGTTTCTGATCTTACCCCTCTCTTCAAATTTGACACTTGGTGCATTGGCAAAACTATTTGAAGGAAATGGAAGTAAACAAAACTAGGATAAATGCTTAACGTATAAGCTCATGCTCTCATTGCAATGTACAAATTCTCTTTCCACAAGAAAGAGGCATTGAACCAGAGATGCAAACACCTTGCCCTAGTCTTGATTCTTTCCTTGCCTTCTACTGGACATTACACAAGACACGCCAGCTCACTGCTTGTTCACAGGGACATCCATTAGATCGATCTATCCATTTCTCCCCAGATCAACTACAAATAACTAGGTATACTAAACACATGTTTTATAATAGGGATTTTTAACACATACTTAGTGGGCAAAAGGTCTTTAGATTAACCTGAGATAATTAATATGAAAGCACATATAAGGTCTTAATATGAAAGCTTGTTTCTTCTTTCCATCTCATGCTCCCTCATTCCACCTTCCTCCCTGCTTCCTTCCACGAACAGCTCAGTGGACACATTTTGGTTATACAATGGAGAGAATTCTTGGTTCTGGGATTAAAGGTAACTCACAAAGCAGAAATGTACAGTATGGGTTTCCTTCATAGTTGATTTGGATAGATAGAGGAATAGGTAGAAAGAGAAACAGTGGTATTCACTTTAGAGGGATAACTAGGCCCCAGTTCTTGTGTGAGCTACAACACCTCAAAGGGCATCGCACATCCCGGGTGCACACACTGAGCACCCAATCATCTACCCATTCATGTGAAACCAGTAAGCTTTGGGAGAACAATTTCCAGTACCTGCAATCTATGAACTAGTAAGGGTTTGAAATAGTCGGACATTCTAATTCTGAGAACAGAGGGTCCTGGCGGTTTCATGGCATCTTGTACCTCTAAGATTCCTGAGATGCTCATGTGGGGAGGCCAGTTCTCTCATTAAGGTTTCCCTGTCTGCATCTCTCAGATGCTCTGCCTTTCTGCATTCTTCCCAGGATACTATTACATTGGAGCTAGTTCAGCCAACTAGCATCTGCTTGCATTCTGCTTTCCTACCCCACCTCCAGTTCTCCTGTCCTAAACTCAGAGAGAAACTCACCGTAGCCTGATCTCATCACATTTTATTCACTCCTTGATTCAGATCCATGCCATCTTAAAGGAAATGTTTGCCTCTTGGAACCTTCTAAACTAATGCTATATAAGGAGGAGTTTATTTTTAACATGTACAATAATTGTCACTTGAAGGAGAGTTTATGCAGTAAATAGCATCCTTTGATACAGTCCATTGCCCATGACCATGGGAATCAAGTTGTTTTTGCTTTTTGTTTTTTTCCAATATGAGCATTTAATTTATATTATATCATGTTGCTGTTGTTGATTCTGCTTCTCCTGCTCAGAATAGCCTTTTCTCCTTCTCCCAACACTATAATTCTGAAATAATCTGTTTTTATCTCTTGGTCCCAATAGATGAAGTTCGACAAGGAGCAGAAACATAGATTCTTCATACGTTATTGTATGTCTGGTTCCTAGCATGTTGCTTGGCTCATTCTAAATGCACAATGAACAGAAATGTGCTGACATTCATGGAACTGAAGCATATACTCAATTTGTTAACACCTGAACCTCACTTCTTACACTCTGAAAATCTCCTGAGGTCAGTGGCCCCGTTGTATTCATGGTATATTCTCAGGGTGTAGAATAATGCCTATTGCATATAGGGTTTTGATAAAAATTTTATGAGTTAATGAATAAATGCATACATGAGGAAAAACTGGACATTGACATATTTATTCAGAAAGTTTAAAGAGCAAAGGTATCATTTAAGAACAGCTATCTTACAGAGCATTTCTCCAGCATCATTTGAGTTTCCATAGAGATGGAGCCTTGTGAAATCTATTCAGTGTCAAAAAGACCTAATAGGTGCAACTTTCCCCAGGGAAGTTACTATTAAGCAATTCATCACCTTCCCCTTTAGAGCCACCTTCTGGGATAAGACTACTCTCTATTTTTTAAAGACATTAACATTTCCTTGAAGACTGCAATGCATGGCCTTCTCAGGAAAGGGGGAAAACTATTTTTTAAGGGAAAATATTTAACAGCTTGTTTGGATGACAAATGAAGCTTGAAAAAAGCTGTGACATTTTTCTTTTTACTGAAAACAGGGATCACTTTCCTAATCCAGGAGTGAATTGGGTCTATTATTTACCTCAAAGCTATCCCTTAAAGAGAGAAAAAATAGGAGTTTTGTTGGGTGAATTACAGCCTGGGAAATAATGGAGGATAGTTTGTAGTTGTTTAAAGGCCCTTAGTTTCTAGAAAAGCTGGGTCGTTCATGTCTATCCACCTTAATCTTTGCTTTTAATATCCAGAATGCTATGCTTTTCCTTAAACCTAGGACATCAACTCTCAAGGCGCATCTAATGACTTTAACATGAATATATACATTACACACACATATATGCAAACACGTGGCTGTAAGTTGGCAAATGAATACTGTAGGATATACACAATCTTGCAATAAACATGTTGGTATTCCATTTATATCTTGAGTTACTGGTCACCACAAATTAAGATTCAGGTGAATTTAGGCAATAAGGGCTTAATATCAAGAATATATAAACCACTTCCACAATTCAACAACAAAAAGACAAACCTACCCAATTAAAAAATGGAAAAAAAAAATACTTGAATAGACATTTTCCCAAGGAAGACATACAGATAGTCAATAAATACAGGAAAAGTTGCTCAACATCTTTAGCCATTAGTGAAATGCAAATCAGACTGCTATGATATCATCTCACACCCACTGGAGTGGCTTCTATTAAATAAAATGAAAATAACCAGTATTGGAGAGGATGTGGATAAATAGGGACATTCATCCTTTGTTGGCAGGAATGTAAAATGGTGCTGCCACTGTAGAAAACAGTTTGGCAGTTCTTCAGAAAGTTACATATGGAGATATCAGATGACCCTGGGATCCCACTTCTAGGTAGTTACCCAAAAGAATTGGAAGCAGGGACTCAAACAGATATTTTCACACTGATCTTCATAGCAGCATTATTCACAATTGCCAAAAGATGGAAGCAACCCAAGTGCTCATCAACAGATGAGTGGATAAACAAAATGTGGTATACATACAACGGAATATAACTCAGTCCTAATAAGAAATAATGTTTGGATGCATGTCATGTGGATAAACCTTAAAGACATCACACTGAGTGAAATATGCCAGACAGAAACATAAAAATACTGTATAATCTCACTTAAATGAAATAAGCAGTCTATGAAAATTTTAAAGTCACAAACTAGAATACAGGTTACCTGAGGATCTTTGGGCAAGGAGAAAAAGTAGTTAAGGTTTAATTGGTACAGAGTTTCTATTTGGGGTGGTGAAAAAGGTTGGCAATGGATGATGGTGATGGAATACATATATATATATTTATATATGTTCTAGTTTGCTAATGCTGTGGGAATACAAAACACCAGAGATGGATTGGCTTTTATAAAAGGGGGTTTACTTGGTTACACAGTTACAGTCTCAAGGCCACAAAGTGTCCAAGGTAACACATCAGCAATCGGCTACCTTCACTGGAGGATGGCCAATGGCGTCTGGAAAACCTCCATCAGCTGAGAAGGCATGTGGCTGGCATCTGCTCCAAAGTTCTAGTTTCAAAATGGCTTTCTCCCAGGATGTTCCTCTGTGGGCTGCATTTCCTCAAAAATGTCCCTCTTAATTGCACTTGAGGTATTTGTCCTCTCTTAGCTTCTCTGGAGCAAGAGTCTGCCTTCAACTGCTGTCTTCAAACTGTCTCTCATCTGCAGCTCCTGTGCTTTCTTCAAAGTGTCCCTCTTGGCTGTAGCTCCTCTTCAAAATGTCACTCACAGCTGCACTGAGTTCCCTCTGCCCGTCAGCTCATTTATATGGCTCCACTGATCAAGGCCCATCCTGAATGGGTGGGGCCACGTCTCCATGGAAATTATCTCTTCAGAGTTATCACCCACAGTTGGGTGGGGCCCATCTCCATGGAAACACTCAAAGAATCACAATCTAATCAAAACTGATACATCTGCCCACACAAGATTACATCAAAGATAATGGCATTTGGGGGACATAATACATTCAAACTGGCACTATATATATATATATATATATTTGTGAGTGTAATTGACATCAGTGATGTGGATATTTGAAAAAGGATTAAAAAAGGGAAATTTTAGGTTGTATATAATTTATCACACCAGAAAAAGAAATAAAGAAAAAAATGCCATAGAATTCTGCAATACAAAACCTGAGCCCTAATGTATACTAAGGATGATATTTACTAGTATAACTCTTATTATATTGTTTCATCAATTTTAATGAAATTACTGCACTAATGCAAAATTGTTAATAATAGGGGAAACTATGTGTGTGATGAGGGCATATGGGAACTCTTTACTTTCTGCATGATTTTTCTGTAAACCTACAACTGCTCTAATTTTAAAAAGTAACCAAAAAAGTTAGCAAATGAGTTGAATCTTAGATGCCCTCCACATATTGGTACATAATTTATATGATATATAATAAGTTTAGTTATGACTAATATTGATTTAGTGTTTATAGTGTATCATATTCATTAAGTGCTTTAAAGATATGGTATCACTTAAGTCTATCAGCAGTCTTATGAGGATACTATTCATTCCCATAATTAACATATAAGGAAACTGAGTCTTGGAAGGATTAAAGCTCTTGACCAAAGCTGTGCTATGGATGCAGATATTTGCCTGCATAAGATCTGACTAAGGAGTGCATGCTCTTAACTATTATGATATGAAGTATTCATATGTTATTGCTCTTTTAAATCTCTTTGCTTCTCCATTTTTGTTAACTAATGACATTTTCCTTATCCTCATTGTGTATAATCCAATAAATTTTTCATTGTTCATTTGACATCCTTTATTTACTTAACTCCCAAAGATGGAGACATATCTATAAAATAGGTGCCAACTCCCACTTAGATTATTTTGCCAGGAAAAGGAATGACTATTTGAATTAACTACTTGCTTATGAGTTTGTATAGTACAAACCTCTTTAAGGGTCTAAATAATTGACATGAAGACCAGATCCTGAATAACCATATGTCTTACAAAAGGTTGTACTTTATTCCAAAGTCAGTTGGAAGCCACTACAGGGTTTTAACTTTGGGCATTATTAATAGTTGATCAGAACTTAAATGTTTGAGTATAATAGAAGGTCCATAATCTTTGCTGTGTAGATGAATACAAAATAGACCTTCAAAATATAGTTACCCTTCTATGCTAAGTGTACTATTTTACTGGACAGTGCTATGTCATAGTGTTTTACATATAGTATATTACTTAATTTACTCATAAACCCTGTGAAATAGTTATCATCATTCCACTTTACAGAAAAAAAGCAGCACACCCACTTCTATTGTTGAAGTACCCAACCATCCTTGCTCTGACTTCTTTGAATTATAGCCTAGTGAAAACTGGCTGCTTCTGAGAGTCTCTAGGCAAGGGAACAAATATGGTCTGCTCCAAAGCTGGAAGGGTAAAATAAAGCAGGCATTTTCCTTAAAACTAGTTTGGAGATCAAAGACTCTTCTTTTCCCTTCCACATACTCTGTCATTTAAACCACTAATTGTCAGGTGACTATTACCTAGTAAATTAGAGTCCCACCTCATTAGGTAGCAATAATTTCCTTATTTACCTTAATAAAAACATATTCCCTTAGAGCAGGGACACCTTGAAAAGAACATTGAATGTTGGCTTCATGAATGAAAGGTAATGGCTTGTAGGAAAGTTTATGTTCTGATCCCATATGGTTGATTCGTAACAGATCTGCTCATTTAAAGAAGAGTTATCACGTTGGCAGTGGATATAAAATCATTAGTCTCAGGATCACATTTTTATGCATTAAGCATAAAGACCATGTCAAAGTAAATCTTCAAATAATAATTCTTCCAGCAAATTAAGCAATATGGCAACATGAAAAGGGGACTGGTCATTGGTCCTCATCTTGTAAATGCCATGCATCATTTGTGGGGCCTGGAGAGAGTCACTCCTTTCATCAGTTCTCTCATCTACAAAATGAGGAGGTGGGATTTGATATTATATGAGGGTCTTTCCATTTCAGTGATGATTCTAGAGCAACCATTTACTCAGCTATTTATTACCTTTGCATCGTTTATCAAAAGTATTTTTTAAACCCAGTATACTTCTTTTACCCTAGATTTATTAGATTAACAATAACTGGTTCATAAAAAAACTCCTTGTCTATTTGCATTTCTTCTTACAGACATGCTTCCTTTGGAGAATTGCTGGTTTGATGAGGAACATTAACAAGCCATGTACATAGGTCACTTTTGTAAATACTTTTACCCTAAATGACTTTGGTAATACTTGACTCAACACAGTCACTTTGTTTCAGATTTTAAAAATAGTATTAGCATAATCATAAGAAGCCTCTTGAAAAATGTGTTAAAAAGGAAAAAAAAATAATAAAATAAGAGTGCTTCAAATTCTGTACTTTTGCTTGGGAAAGACTACATATTCTTCCGAGCGCTTCAAATTCTATACTTTTGCTTGGGAAATACTATGTGCTCTTCCTCGTCTATTTTTAGGCACTTATTTTTGTTTTTATCTCTGTTTCCCTTTGGCACTGAGTCTTCCTTGATGCCTAGCCCCATTTGTAAGTGGAATTCTGTTTTCAACTGAGCATCCTTACCTTGACCATGCACTTCCATAAGATGCTACTTTGGAGAATGACATCTTGATTTCTGGCATAGCATCCATGGGAGAAGGTGGTCATGACTCCATTCCTCGTCGTGGTCTCCAGGATCTCACCTGAAGGCTCTCAGTTCCCTCAAAGAAAATAAAACAGGATAATAAGCCAAAGAGTGGACAGGGATGGGGAATGTGGGGTGAAGGGTGAAACATTTTCAGTAGTGGTCAGAAAAAAACCTTTAAGAATGTGATATCTGATCTCAGATCTCAGTGATGAGAAAGATTCATCCTTGAGAAAATCTGACCAAGGTACTGAGGGAGTATATGCTTAGAAAATAAGTGGGATAGAAAGACAGCTAGTGCAGCCAACTACAGCAAACAAGAGGGAGAATGACTTAGAATAGGCAAAAGGGGTAGGAAAGGCCAGACCATGGGGAAAATACCTAAAAGGATTTTTAATTTTCTTTTAAGTGTAATGGGAAATCAGGTAATATTGAATGAAGAGAAAAGCCAAGACTTGAGGGTCTCAAGTGAGATTGTATTAGCTATGAAGGACCATAGCACATCTCCCCACTGCTCCCATGGAATAAACTCAGCTGATTTCTTTCCGTCAAAATGATGAGGACTGAAACTTCCACAAACGTGTATGAATATGACATTTGGTTCTTCCTCCTACTTGTGAACTGCAGAATTAAAATACAGGACACATTTGATGAGGCCTTGGAAAAACTAGTCACCAGAATTTCTTCTTTATCCGTCGGCCAATGGAATCTCTGCAAAGAGTTAAAGCCCATAAACATAGGATACACGGGCCCACAGATGGGCACCTTAAACTCTATGGGATAAACATGACTATCACCAGGATGTTAACCAAGTAGGCAGGCATAGACTGCAATTCAGGGGAATTGTGAGAATTTTCCAATAATAGGGATCTTTGAGAGGGCGTCTCAGACACCACCATAGACATGACATCTTCTCCTCGTGTTAAACCTCACATTTTCTGTACTCGTAACTTCAAGAGAACACTGTAGAGGTTTCCATGATTATAGTTTTGATAAACCATCTGCTTAAATATATATATTTAAACAATGTTCCATACTTGGATATTCCTTGTATTATTCCTTTGGCTTATTTAGCTTAGGTGATGAGTCCTTACCTGTAATAGGCTGAATAATAGACTCTAAAGAGGTCCACATCCTAATCCCCAGAACCTGCAAATATGTGCCCTGGCAAAAAGGACTTTGCAGATGTGATTAAGTTAACAATCCTGAGATAAAGAGATTATCCTGGATTTTCTAGGTAGATCCAATAGAGCTACAAGGCTCCTAGGAAGAGAGAGGCAGGAAGGGCAGAGTCAGAAAAGGTGATGTAAAAATGGAAGTAGAGGCCAGATAGTGAGGGATTTGAAGATACTGTGCTAAAGGCTTTGAAGATGGATGAAGGATTCACAACCTAAGGAATGCAGGTGACCACTGGGAGCTGGAAAAGGTAACCAAACAGATGCTCCCCTAAAGCCTCTAGAAGGAACCAGCCTGCCGACACCTTGAATTAGCCCATTGAGACTGATTTTGAATCTCTGAGCCCTTGAACTATGTGATAATAAAGCTATGCTGCTTAAGCTATCAAGTGTGTGGTAATAGGAAAATTATATACTGTCATTTTTCTCCAATACCACCTTTTTACCCCATTCCTTTCCATGTGATATAGGGATTACTTATTTTGAAACTGTACTTGCAGATTTATTTTGCCATCACATCCCTTTTAATTTGTACTAATTTTTAATTTACTCATTTATCAGTTTACTAAGCCTTGTCTCTTCCAGCACAGCCCTTCATAGCCTGAGGGATGAGGAGCTGGACAAGGTGCTGTGGGGCTGAGGTTCTCTGCTCCAGAAGAGATTGTTTCAGCAGCAAGTTCAGAAGGATTTGATGTTGAAGCTCAGAACACTGATGCATAAAATGGACTCTCAGCAGTAGCTGCAAAAAGTGGACCAACAGCTGAAGTTTCAACTATGCTCTCTAGCCAAATCCAATAACAGGGGACAGGATGCCAGAAATGAATTGAATTATGAGGAAATCAATGAAGATACAGAGGAAGATTCTAGGAACATGGGCCAGGAAGCTGAAAATTGGTAGCACCCTAGTGAGAAGATGCATAGAGGGCAAAAGACTGAGGACCAGGCAGCAAAAGGATACTGAATCTAGAAGGAAAGATAAACAAGAAGACACTCTGTCCAGACATCAAGAATGGAAAAGGGATTGTTGGTATATCTGTCCTTCTATTTATATTTTAAATGTTCAGAAAGTTTAAGAAGATGAGACAGTGTTGGGCTGCTCAAACACTTGTTTATTTCACCATACCCTATTGTCTTCCTATTGTAACTTACCATGCACAGACATCCACTAGATCTAATGAAATATACTTTCTTTGAAATTTCTGCTAGTTAAAGTTTGGAGTTAACCACAACTGAGTTATACTGAAAAATCTTATTATAAGACAAATTTCTAAATACAGCATCAGCTGGCCATCCATGAAACTGCTGACCCTCCAAACAAAAATGAGATATTAGCTTAAGAGTATAGATAATGGCAATCAAGTCATAGCTGCAATAATTTAGGATCTGAACCATAATATTTAGATCAAAGAGTGGAATCTTCCAGTTCAATCCAATTGTAGTAGAAATGTATGAGTTCTTGGTCAATACCAATTAAAAATAAACACCCTTCACAACTTAATCTCTTGCTCAATGAGTCAGACATTCATTTCACTGAGTATTTAGTACCAGCAATTCAATTAAAGGAAGGGAAAGAAAGAACTATGTGTTGCAATAAACTTTAGTGTTTGAAATAGCTTAATAAAATGAATATAATCTCAAAAGTGTTTTTCCCTCCAATGTACAAGTTTTAATTACTCCATTTTGCATTAAAAGAACTTGTTAAAAATGTCTAATTGCCACTTCTAACTGAATGATGTCCTAGGATGGCTGGGCCCTGCCTGTCTGCAAAGCACTTTGTGCTTATATTTATAGGTCTTACAGGAAAGATCTGGAGGCAATTAAGAGTGGCAATTAGTCTTGAATGCTGAGATGCCAGGGGAGGACTGGAAGTTTCTGGGGGATGGGAAAGAGGCAGAGAGCAGGCTGATCAATTAGGTTATTGGAGTAAAGCACCAGGCACTGGGACAGTACCCCGTACATAGTACATCTTCCTTTCATCTTTCAATAGATCAGGTTTAATTAGCTAAGAGGAATGGAAATCATTCTGATATACACATAAGCAAGAAAGGGAAGGATTGGATGCATTTTATAATTATGATTATGATTTCTTATAATAAGAGTAATAAATGTTCATTACTGATAATTTGGAAAATTTAAAAAAAAAAGGTGAAGAATAAACCAATTCCACTATGCAAATATTCAAAACTGTTTGAGAAAGATCGTTAGGACTTTGAATTGCTTCTGGATCTTTTATGATCCCCATGAAATCACAGTCGGATAGATTGAGGCACCCACTATAGAAAGTGTGTAAGAAAGATGAGGTCAAGGCTGAGGGAATAGATAGTCATCCCAAACAGCATTCCGGTTAAGGATGGTCCTCCCATGTCTCTGATGGATAGGGGTGTGGGGAAACAATTTCTTCAGAGAAGGGTTATTCAAGAAAAATGCAAAGTTCTGAAACAGACCAAGCACGCTGCAAAAGTTTCCTGATTAACAAGGTAACCAAAGTTCAAACAGAAAATCAAGGGTACCATAGAGATTTTAGGCTAAACAGACTATATAACAAAAAGAGTAAGGATGAAAGGAGCATAGGTTTCAGGACAAGCAGTGCTGCAAAATTAATTCTAAGCACAATTGGCTGAGTATTCTGTAAATGACATACTAAATGCACAAGGAGAACTGGCATAGGCAGTTCTGAGTTGTTCCGGTGGATGTTTTTAGTGGCTATAGTCATCTGTGTCTTTCCCCCACTAAAGCCCATGAGGGTAGAAAGTTCTGTCTGTTTTGTTTACTGAAGTAGCCCTAATGTCTCAGAGAGTATCTGGGATACAGTAGCTATTCAATAAATATTTGCTTAAAATGTTTAATCAATTAATTGATTATTTGATTAGTTATTGAATTACTAATGCTGGTAAGGATGCCATGCCACTAGATTTCCAAGAAAGCCTTAAAAAAGATGATGAGAGTTGAGCCTTGGTATGGGGCTTCGGGGAGGGCATGGAGCTTGTAGTGTGATGAGCTGGTTTAGTAGGCTGGTCATGGATACAACAGCTAATTCTTTTCAGCCTCAGCTATCGCACATATAAATAAAAGGAACAGTGAGCTCAGGCAGGCAGCTATGAGTGTCATCCCCTGGTTCCATCTCTGATGCTCTGTGGGTCACTGGATACGATTCTTTATCTCCATCTCTTTGTATCCCAGTTTTTTCATCTGTAAAATGTTGATAGTAATCATGCGCATTATGAAGGGTTTTCATGAGGATAAAATGAGTTGATGCAGATTGGTTATTTTGTACAACATGCATTAGCTGTTGCATCTAGGCACTAATCAAATTGCTGTTCTTAATTTTATTGGTAACACTATTGTTATTAATTATCTTATTTATAAAACAGCTTTATTCAGATAGACTCCTGTGGAACTCTGTATATCCCTTAAGATTCTCCTTTTTGGCATGATTATCTTATTATTGTTGGTTCCCAGAATGAAACTCTATGTAAGCAGGACCCAAATCTTTTTTCCCTACCAGTTTACCATCATCACAAAGCACAGTACCTAGCACATAGGAGATACGTAATAGCTATTTATTGAATAAACAAATGAATAAAAGGTAGAACATCAAATATGAGAGTAAGTATGAAAATACATTTATAATGAAGCCCTATAACATCTGCTATTTTATTATCATTTTCTGGACTACTTTTCTGACAGGATTTTTTTTTTTCTCTTCACCATTCTCTCAGCTGTGCTAATACTAATAAGTACATCAATTGCAGTTTGAAAGAGGTCTACAAAAAAAATGCCTTTACATGCCAGACAGTAAACAATACATACTTACCCTAAATACACTGTGTCGATCTAAAACAAAGAGGACAATGGAAGAGATAATAAGGAGGTAGCATGGAGCAACTTATTACTTATTCACTTATCCATGTATTCAACAACCATTTGAGGGCTGATTGAATTCAGCAGGTACTAAGCTATGCACTTGAGCTAGAAATATGAAACAGTATTCTCCAAAACCTTAAAAGATATCAAATTATAATGGAACAACAGGCACAAACAATTACATTGTAAGATAAACGATGGGGAATAAAGGAAAAAGTGCTTCAGTCTGCCTAGGGGAAGATAGAAAAAGCTTCAAATGGGAGGGGTTGCATGAGCTAAGATTAAAGGATTATGGATTTTCCAGATGGAGAAATTGGGTCAGTTATCCCAGCCAGAGTTAGCAACATCTGCAAAAATCACAAATGCATGAAATCATGGTCTGAGGGGTATCTTAGTTTCCCAGATGCTATGACAATGACACACAATGGTGGCTTACATTTATTGGTTCATGATTTCAGAAGCTGTTAAGTCTTGCTTCATCCCAAGGTCAGTAGCAATCTGGCTGTCCAGCAGTCTTCAGTCTCTTTGGGTTTCAAGTCACATGGTGATGGCCTCTCCTTTTTCTCCCAGATTCTGTTGTCCTCAGGCTCCTGGCCCCTCCCTGTGATCTTCTCTTCAAACAGCCTTTACTAATAGGATTAAGAGCCATCCCGATTCAGTTGGCCAAACCTTATCTAAAAATAATATTTTTTAGAAGTTCCTATTAACAACGGGTTCACCACACAGGACTGTGGTTTAACAGCAAAAGCATGCTTTTTTTTTTTTTTTTTTTTTTTTTTCCTGGGATAAATAACTAAATGTGTCACAACTGGGGAAGTATGCATATCAGTGTCATTGGAGCAAAAAGCAGGATTGTTAGGAGATGACAGTGATACCTAGTTGGTAATAGACAACTTCTGAAATATTTTAAAGTGGAGAGAATTTAGTTTGCCTCTTACAAGGGTAAATATGGTGAAAGCATGGAGGATAAATTTGCTTTTATGTTAAAAGGCGTAGGTAGTTTATAGTAGTGGAAGAGAAATTAGTAAAGAAGATAATGCTGGAGAATAAGTATTTCAGGCAGTATAATTCCAAGTAAGATGATAGAAATGAATTATGGAGAAGACGGGATATATTTAATATTATGCAGGAAGCAGAACTGGTGGAAGTTAGTAATTCATTGGATAAAGGAAATGAAAAGTTTGGAGAGTTGTCTTGTATTATGAATGAGATCATCTCTGGGAAAATATATTGGTGATGTCTCCTAGGGATTGACCTACTACATGACTCACTGTTGCCAATAAGTGTAATTTTTTGTTTGTTTATCCTTTAAGTTCCCACTAATTTTAGTTTCCTGGTGGCTAAAGCAAATATCATACAATGGTTGGGCTTAAACCATGGGTACTCATTGGCTTTTTTTTTTTTAATTCAATTTTATTGAAATACATTCACATAGCATACAATTATCCATGGTGTATAATCAATTGTTCACAGTACCATTATATAGTTGTGTATTCATCACCACAATTAATTTCTGAACATTTTCATTATCACAGACAAAAAAGAATAAGAATAAAAGTTTAAAAAAAAGAACACCCAAAACAGCCCATACCATCATCCCTCCATATTCATTTACTTTTTGTCTTCATTTTTCTATTCATCTGTCCACACACTATATAAAGGGAGTGGGAGCCACAAAGCTTTCACAATTACACAGTCACACAGTGTAAGCTATATAGTTATATAATTGTCTTCAAGAATAAAGGATACTGGGTTGCAGTTCAACAGTTTCAGTTATTTTCTTTTATCTATTTCAATACACTAAAAACTAAAAAGGGATATCTAAATAATGCATAAGAATAACCTCTAGAATGACCTCTTGACTCTATTTGAGATCTTTCAGCCACTTCAATTTTATTTTGTTTCATTTCTCTTCCCCTTTGTGGTCCAAGAATGCTTTCTCAATCCCACAATACCAAAGCCAGGCTCATTCCCATGAGTTATAACCCACATGGCCACAGAGATTTATACCCCTTGGAGTCATGTCCCACATTGGTGGGAGGGCAAGGAGTTTACCTGCATAGTTGGCTTAGAGAGAGAGGTCACATCTGAGCAACAAAAGAGGTTCTCTGGGATGACTCTTAAGCACAATTTTAAGTAGGCTTAGCCTTTCCTTTGCAGTAACAAACTTTGCAAGCCCCAAGACCAAAAGCTCCGACTTTCAAATTTGTAGTCCCCAAAGCTCATGAGAATATCATCAATTGCCCAGGTGGGGAAATTTAATATTTCCACATTTTTCCCCCAGCCCCTCAAGGGGACTTTGTAAATACATTTTTATTCTCTGTCCAAATTACTCTGGGATGTATTGGGGCTTCACACTAATCTGTACAAACCAATAGGGATTTCACTCCCTATTCAACATTCCATTCAATTACCTTGTTTGAATAAACTAACCATACAAGTTAAATCATATAGTGTGTTACAAACAATATAGATGTTTCACCTAATAAACAACTCTTCCTTTGGTCTCACACAGAAGTTGAAGTTTTAAAACATATTCAATATCATCCTCTACTCTTTAGTTTGGTTTACCTTAGTCCTAACCAAGTCCATGTTGTTCGTAACTCTAATTGAAGTCTGATCTCATTTTTCAGACTCCTTAACATTTGCTGTATGGGGTAATGCTGATATTCATAGCTGCTGGACTCTGGCTCTGAGTCTCAGGTGTCACACAGATACCCAAAGTTCCAGGGACTGATCAGGTTATTCACAAAGAGTTCAGCATCTCAGAATTTAGAAATAACAATTACAACTCAGAAATCAATGTAACTGCTGTAAGAGCTTACAATCTAGGAATCTTTACAATAAGCCTTCCCCTGGTAACCTGGGCTCTCAGACTCAATTCTCAGTGTTTGCACATTAAAGTTAATCCATACTAGTGAGGCATTATAATGTTTTTCTTTCCATTTTTGGTTTATTTCACTCAACATACTGTCCTCAATGTCCATTCATCTCACAACTTCACTCCTTCTTGTAGCAGCTTAATTCCATTTTATATATACACCACAGTTTGCCATTCTATTCATCAGTTGATGTACACTTAGGCCACCTCCATCCACTGCAAATGTGCATACTGATACCTTAAACCCCACTGTGCAAATGTCCATTCATGTCCCTCTTTTCAGTTCTTCCAAGTATATACCTAATAACCAAGTTGCAGGACCATATGGCAACCCCATGCTTAGCTTCCTGAGGAACCACCGCACTGCCCTCCAGATAGGCTGCACCATTCTACTTTCCCACCAGTAGTGATTAGGTACATCCCTTTCTCCACATTTTCTCCAGGACTTGTATTTATTTATTTTTAGATGGTTTATTCATACATCATATATTCCATTCTAAGTAAGCAATCAATGATTCCCTGTATAATAACGTAGTTATGCATTCACCACCACTATCTATATAAGGGCATTTTCAATTCTTCCACAAAGAAGGAGGAAGAGGTGAAAAAAGTAAAAAGAAAAAGGAAAAAGACAAAAAAAAATGACATCTAAGAGGCAACAAACGAAAAATAAAATTACGATAAAATACAATTAAAAAGTCAGACAACACCACCAATGCCAATAATCCCATACCCCTCTCTTATATGCCAGTCTTATAAACATTTAGCTTTGGTATATTGCCTTTACTATTATTAATGGACATATATTACAAAGTTACGGTTAAGTATGGACTCTAGTTTGCATTGATTATATTTTTCCCCAATACCACCCCATTTTAACACCTCGTAAAGTTGACATTCATTTCTTCTTCCTCATGTAAAAACGTATTTGTACATTTTACTGCAATTGTTGAGCACTCTAGGTTTCACTAAGTTATACAGTCTCAGTCTTTATTTTCCCTCTTTCCTTCTGGTGCCCCACATGCCCCTAACCTTCTTCTTTCAACCATACTCACAGTCATCTTTGTTTAGTGTACTTACAGTTTTGGGCTACCATCACCCAATATTGTGCTCGAAACCTCTCTCTCCTGTCACTTCCTATCTTTTGGTAGTGCTCCCTTTAGTATTTCCTGTAGAACAGGAATCTTGTTCACAAACTCTCTCAGTGTCTGTTTGTCTGAGAATATTTTAAACTCTTCCTCATTTTTGAAGGGCAGTTTTTCCAGATACAGAATTCTTGGTTGGCAGTTGTTTCTTTCAGTGTCTTAAATATATCACACCATTACCTTTTTGCCTCCATGGTTTCTACTGAGAAATCTGCACATAGTCTTATCAAGCTTCCTTTGTATGTGATGGATCACTTTTCTCTTGCTTCTTTCATGATTCTCTCTGTCTTTGACGTTTGATAATCTGATTATTAAGTGTCTTGGCATACGTTATTTGGATCTATTTTTTGGGGGGTACACTGTATCTGTAATTTTATGTCTTTCATAAGAGATGGGAAATTTTCAGAGGCTGTTTTCTCCATTATTGTTTCTGCCCCTTTTTCCCTTCTCTTTTCCTTCTGGGACACACATGACAGGTACATTCATGCACTTCATGTTGTCATTCAGCTCCCTGAGATGCTGCTCATATTTTCCAATCTTTTCCCTATCTGTTGTGTGTAGGATTTCAAATGTTCTGTTCTCTAGTTCCTTAATCACTTCTTCTGCCTCTTCAAATCTGTTGTTGTATGACTTTAGTGTGTTTTTCATCTCTCATATTGTGCCTTTCATTCCCATAAGTTCTGCCAATTGTTAATTCAAACTTTTGAGTTCTTCCTTATGCTTGCCCAATGTCTTCTTTATATCCTTCATCTCTTTTGCCATGTCTTCCCTCAACTCATTTATTTATTTTTGAATTGATTTAGGAGATTTGTTTGATTGATAATTAATTGTTTCAATTCCTGTATCTCAGTTGAACTGTAAGTTTGTTCCTTTGACTGGGCTATATCTTCATTTTTCCTAATGTGATTTGTAATTTTTTGTTGTCTAGGCATCTGGTTTCCTTGATTACCCCTATCAGATTTTCCCAGTCCAGACAGGCCCAGGTATCAGGTGGAGGATGTATGCAGTATCAGGTTTCCCTGAAGGTGAGATCCAACAGATTGTCAGACATTCCTGTGAGGCCTCTAAACTCTGTGCTTTTCCTATCCTGCCCAGCAGGTGGTGCTTGTTAGTCTGCAGCTCCCCACTGGTATAAAGAGTTGCGATCCTTTTAATTCTCAGTGAACACTATCCTGGCCAGGGGCCAAGGGTGTCAGAAGCCAAGCTTAAGTTGTTTCTGCCCCCCCCCCCACCACCACACACACACACACGCATAGACAAGGCCCTGGTGTCTGAATTCTCTCAGGGAGGGCAGCCACTTGAGCTTGGCCTTGACCCTCTTTTCTTAGGGAAGATACACCCTTTGGGAGTTATCTTCTACACTTGAATTCCTCCTTTGTCTCTCTGACTCTTTTAACTCCACCTTGCCTGGGTTAGTGCTAACAATTGAAAATGACTGGGGCTTTCTCTAATGAGCTTCTTAGAATATGAGAAAAAAGAAAAAGAAAAAGAGAGAAAGCCCCTTTTCAGAGCCAGTCCCCAGACCCAAGTTTCACCAGTTGACCAGCGTTGGTACCCAGTTCTCTTTGCCCCTTTTCTTGGGACACAGCCATTTTCCAGTTTTCTGAGCTCAGCTGTCTCCAAAAGTCTTCATTTTTAATTATGTATGCCTTTTTTTTCTGTCAGCCCTGTCTCCTTTCTGCCAGAAGGAACCTCAGGTTCCTTTCCTGCTTGATTTGGGTTTATCTGTGCTTGTAGCTTGTATTCAGTAGTCTAAATTTGTTAATTGAAACCATAATTGGAGCTTGGTTGAGTTACTTTTCCTCTCCAGGTAACCAGCTTCTTTTTTCCATAGGGAATGTTTCAGCTCAGCCTGCCATGCCAGGGGGGGAGGGGCACCAACTCCACAATTTGGGGAGCTTTACTTAACAGTTCTATGCTGTAATATTAACTGTTCCACCCATTCGAGGTTGATGTATGATGTGTGTTCAGTCACAGATGTCCCCCAACAGTTGTTCCAGAGTATTTACTAGTTGTTCCTGGCTATTTACTAGTTGCTCTGGAGGACTAAATTCCACCCCACCCTATGCCACCATCTTGCCCTGCCTCAGCTGGCTTATGGCTTTGAGGCTAGAAGAAGTCCAAAGTCAAGGTGTCAGCAAAGTGAAGCTTTCTCCCTTAAGACTGTGGTGCTTTGGGGGCTCCCTCCCTATGATCTTTGGTCCTTGGCTTTTCACTCACAAGGAAGTGCATATGTCAATATATTCTCCTTTTCCTCCAGGTTCAGTTGACTTCTGATTTCATCTCCTGTGGCTTTCCTTCTCTGTGATTTTTCTTATAAGGCCTCCAGGAATAGGATTAAGACTCATCCTGATTCAGTCTGGCCAGACCTTAACTGGAGTAACCTCATAAAAAGAGATCCTATTTACAACAGTTTCATACCCACAAGAATCGACTCAGATAAAGAACTTGTGTTTCTAGAGTAAAAAACTCCAAGAAACCACACAGGTGTTCTTTGGAGGAACTTTGTGTGTAAACTTGGTGGAAAGCAATCACAGCACTGCTTCCCCGTTAATACCTCCTATTGTGTATATCCCATTAATATCTCCTATTGTGGAAGCCCAGGAGCTAGGTACTTCTTCTAGTGAACCGCTCATGAGGGCAGTAAAAGAAATGTGGACTAATATCAGCTAATTGAACAAGTGTTCTTTGGATCATGAATCTTGAAAAATTATTGTGAAGATAGCTGGAAGGATCAGGAGACCAAAATCTTTGCAGCAGCGCCTGCAGCTATATGGCCACTTTCCAAATGTGCCTACAGCAGGGTCTTGGGTTTGGTTTCTGCTGCTCCAACATGGAAAGCCATTGATCATTGACCACATTTTCCAAGCCATATCCTCCTTCTCCACCAAAATTCTGTGAGTCTCCAATATCCTTCTAATAAATTCTCCTTCATCTTAAGATACCAGAGTTTATTTTGTTTTTTACAACTAAATGCCTGGCAGATCTGGTTCTCAATCTACTCAAGTACCAGAATGTGTTCAAATTTGCTTAAGCCAGTCTCTCATTAATACCCAGGATTTAACAGCCTTTCGAGCATATTGCTACCAGGAAAAAAATGAAGCAAAACCAATGTACTTTTTATTGTAACAATCAAGTTTAACAACATATAAGCATTGATTTCACATCAGTGCACAGTCTCCTCATCCCTGCTTCCTGCCATCAATGTGCTTCATTTTCCTTATGACTTTCTATAGGACCTTGCATATACTACATCTCAGCAGCCACTGATTTCTCAATCTGAAACTTTTATCCTACTTCTAACTTCATAACATAACATGTCTTTCCTGATGACATGTTTGGAATTCTTCCTGCAGCTATGCTGCCTCTGATCATGTGATATAAAAAGTATGATCTCTAAAATCTTTAATCTTAGGCAGCCACACAATGGAAATAGCACATAGATAACATTAGAACTGTTCCTTCAACTATTCATGAGCTAGCCCAGACCCAAGAAAATTAATTTTAAAGCTGATGGTTACACTAAAATCCCCACAAATGGTCAATTGTCTGTGAAGGGAGAAGCTCTTAGCTAAGCATGGATCTAACTGACTACTCAGCCCCAAGGCCTCTTGGTGGATCTGATATATCCCCCCAAAATTATGAAATTTGGTGAAGTAATTACTATTGAAGTTCAATTGTGTGCCACACATTATCCCTGTGCTGAAAATTTAGCTATGAATAAGACAATGTTTTACAATCACATACCGTATACTCTAATGAAGGAAGAGAATAATAAGGATTAATAATGAATAATGTGATATCAGTAAGTTAGAAATTATAGGAAGAAAATAAAACATGGCAATGGAATAATGGGAAAGTAAAGAACCATGTCAACTATTGCAAATAATGTGATGAGTTATGGCCACTCTGAAAGGTGGCAGGAGCAGAAATCTGAATGTTCAAGAGATACCATTGATCCCAGAAGAGAAGTGTGCTCTGTGTAAGTGTAGAGATGCTGATGTGAGTACAAGCTTCATTTTTACAAGAACAGAGGACCCTGTGATTGGGGACTTAAGAATGGTTGTTGTTTTATAAATATTTGCCTAAATCTCTGAGTGACTGCATAAATATGCAAATAGATGAAGGGACCTATTTACATGTGCAAAGGTGCCCGTCCATTCTGGCTTGCATCCTTGAGAATTTAAATGCAAGGGCAATAGAGAAACTATACCATGAGAACTTTACTCCAAATTCCAGCTTTGAAATCCATATTTTGAAATCCATCCTGGCTTCTGCAAAGTCCTCATCTGCACTAAGAGAGATGTGTGACACCCTTGGATGACTAGGCACAATTTGGAGAGCACCAACATAGAAATTCACTACCTATTCAGAAGCGAATATGAAAAATGGCAAATCAATGGTTATCTTCAAACTTGTAGTCTCTGACATGATACTTATCCTAAATATGACCATGGTCTCTGTAAAAAATCCAAGAAAAGGTTTACTGGACCTTACAAGATCGCTATAATGAACTGCCTTAAAGAGCAGAAGGCAATGGTGTGTAAATTTGTAAATTTGTATGCACTTGCATACACACGTGTGTGCACACTCAGGTGTGTGTGTGTATGTGTGTGTGGTGATAAGCTGTTCTTGGCCATGGCCAGCAACTCAACTCTGCTGTCAGCAAAGTCTAAGGTTGAAGGAGAGTGTACTCACAGAATGAATATAAGTGGATTTGGCTTCTGTGGTAGATTAAATAATTTCCCCTACAAAGAGATTTTCAAGTCTGAATCCACATTCCTGTGAATGTGAACACATTTGTAAATACAACCTTTGAACATGTTTATAGCCAAATTTAAAGAACATGGGCCTTAATTCAATGTGGTTGAAGTCCTTATATGCAAAATAAATTGGGCATGGAAGTAGAAGCCAGAGTAGGAGAAGCCAGAGAAAGAGATTTTTATGTGACAGAAGATGTTGTAACCAGACTTTGGAGAAAGCATGGCCTTACTGACACCTTGATTTTGGATTTCTAACCTCCAAAACCATGAACCAATAAATTCTTGTTTAAACCAACCAGCATGTGGTATTTATTGTAGCAGCTATGGTAAACTTTCTATAAATAGGCCTTTTTGACCAGGGCCTCTGACCATCCCCTTCATGTACGACACATCATCAACTCCTTTTTATCTCTTTTCCTTGTGCCACACACTGTCTTTTATATTCTGATGGTGTTTGCTGTATTGTTTCATCTAATCATCACAACTAGAAAGTGGTTATTAATTTATATATTGTAGATGAAGAAACTGAGATGGGAAGTATTTGTTTTCGATTTTCCCCAAGTCACACAACTAGTGAGAGCCAAAGTGACTTCAGTTCAGATCTAACCACAGAATATATGGTCTTATCAATATAACTTCCAAAATGAATATTGTTTTTTGGATAAAAGTTAAAAAAAAAAAGTACACATTCTTGAGGGGCATAACGTTATAAGATCTGCTTCTTTTTTCACATATACTTATTTGCATTTTCCAAACGTGGCTAGTTATTTATATTTAAGCTCTCCCACTGGAGAAAACTGCATTTTGCCTTTTGTGCCAAGCTGCAGACTAGGCTCATTTAATTACATTTTTGTCTTCTCAGAAAGGCACTACGGAGGCGGGGCAAGATGGCAGACTGGTGAGCTGTATGTTTTAGTTACTCCTCCAGGAAAGTAGGTAAAAAGCCAGGAACTGCGTGGACTGGACACCACAGAGCAATCTGTCTTTGGGCATACTTCATACAACACTCATGAAAACGTGGAACTGCTGAGATCAGCGAAATCTGTAAGTTTTTGCGGCCAGGGGACCCGCGCCCCTCCCTGCCAGGCTCAGTCCCGGGGGAGGAGGGGCTGTCAGCTCCAGGAAGGAGAAGGGAGAATTGCAGTGGCTGCTCTCATCGGAAACTCATTCTACTGATTCAAACTCCAACCATAGATAGACTGAGGCCAGACACCAGAGACTCTGAGAGCAGCCAGCCCAGCAGAGAGGAGACGGGCATAGAAGGAAAACAACACGAGAAGCTCCAAAGTAAAAGCAGAGGATTTTTGGAGTTCTGGTGAACACAGAAAGGGGAAGGGCGGAGATCAGGCCTTGAGGCGCATATGCAAATCCCGAACCAAGGCTGATCTCTCTGCCCAGGGCACCTTTCCTTAATGGCCCTGGTTGCTTTGTCTATTAGCATTTCAATAACCCATTAGATCTCTGAGGAGGGCCGTTTTTTGTTTTTTTTTTTTTAAATCCTTTTTGCTTTTTCTAAAACAATTACTCTAAGAAGCTCAATACAGAAAGCTTCAAAGAATTGAAATTTGGGCACGTCAAGTCAAGAGCAGAAATAAGAGAGCTCTGAGACAAAAGGCAATAATCCAGTGGCTGAGAAAATTCACTAAACAACACAACTTCCCAAGAAAAGGGGGGTGTCCGCTCACAGCCACCATCCTGGTGGACAGGAAACACTCCTGCCCATCGCCAGCCCCATAGCCCAGAGCTGCCCCAGACAACCCAGTGTGACGGAAGTGCTTCAAATAACAGGCACACACCACAAAACTGGGCGTGGACATTAGCCTTCCCTGCAACCTCAGCTGAATGTCCCAGAGCTGGGAAGGTGGAGCAGTGTGAATTAACAGAGCCCCATTCAGCCATCATTTGAGCAGACTGGGAGCCTCCCAACACAGCCCAGCAGCCCAGAACTGCCCTGGGGGGACGGCACTCACCTGTGACATAGCACAGTCATCCCTCAACAGAGGACCCGGGGTGCACAGCCTGGAAGAGGGGCCCACTTGCAAGTCTCAGGAGCCATACGCCAATACCAAAGACTTGTGGGTCAGTGGCAGAGACAAACTGTGGCAGGACTGAACTGAAGGATTAGACTATTGCAGTAGCTTTAAAACTCTAGGATCATCAGGGAGATTTGATTGTTAGGGCCACCCCCCCTCCCCGACTGCCCAGAAACACGCCCCACATACAGGGCAGGCAACACCAACTACACACGCAAGCTTGGGACACCAATTGGGCCCCACAAGACTCACTCCCCCACTCACCAAAAAGGCTAAGCAGGGGAGATCTGGCTTGTGGAGAACAGGTGACTCGTGGACGCCACCTGCTGGTTAGTTAGAGAAAGTGTACTCCACGAAGCTGTAGATCTGATAAATTAGAGATAAGGACTTCAACTGGTCTACAAACCCTAAAAGAACCCTATCAAGGACAGCAAATGCCACGAGGCCAAAAACAACAGAAAATTATAAAGCATATGAAAAAACCAGACGATATGGATAACCCAAGCCCAAGCACCCAAATCAAAAGACCAGAAGAGACACACCTAGAGCAGCTACTCAAAGAACTAAGATGAACAATGAGACCCTAGTACGGGATATGAAGGAAATCAAGAAGACCCTAGAAGAGCATAAAGAAGACATTGCAAGACTAAATAAAAAAATGGATGATCTTATGGAAATTAAAGAAACTGTTGACCAAATTAAAAAGATTCTGGACACTCATAGTACAAGACTAGAGGAAGTTGAACAACGAATCAGTGACCTGGAAGATGACAGAATGGAAAATGAAAGCATAAAAGAAAGAATGGGGAAAAAATTGAAAAACTCGAAATGGACCTCAGGGATATGATAGATAATATGAAGCGTCCGAATATAAGACTCATTGGTGTCCCAGAAGGGGAAGAAAAGGGTAAAGGTCTAGGAAGAGTATTCAAAGAAATTGTTGGGGAAAACTTCCCAAATCTTCTAAACAACATAAATACACAAATCATAAATGCTCAGCGAACTCCAAATAGAATAAATCCAAAAAAACCCACTCCGAGACATATACTGATCACACTGTCAAACATAGAAGAGAAGGAGCAAGTTCTGAAAGCAGCAAGAGAAAAGCAATTCACCACATACAAAGGAAACAGCATAAGACTAAGTAGTGACTACTCAGCAGCCACCATGGAGGCGAGAAGGCAATGGCACGATATATTTAAAATTCTGAGAGAGAGGAATTTCCAGCCAAGAATACTTTATCCAGCAAAGCTCTCCTTCAAATTTGAGGGAGAGCTTAAATTTTTCACAGACAAAGAAATGCTGAGAGAATTTGCTAACAAGAGACCTGCCCTACTGGAGATACTAAAGGGAGCCCTACAGACAGAGAAACAAAGACAGGACAGAGAGACTTGGAGAAAGGTTCAGTACTAAAGAGATTCGGTATGGGTACAATAAAGGATATTAATAGAGAGAGGGAAAAATATGGCAAACATAATCCAAAGGATAAGATGGCCGATTCAAGAAATGCCTTCACGGTTTTAACGTTGAATGTAAATGGATTAAACTCCCCAATTAAAAGATATAGATTCGCAGAATGGATCAAAAAAAATGAACCATCAATATGTTGCATACAAGAGACTCATCTTAGACACAGGGACACAAAGAAATTGAAAGTGAAAGGATGGAAAAAAATATTTCATGCAAGCTACAGCCAAAAGAAAGCAGGTGTAGCAATATTAATCTCAGATAAAATAGACTTCAAATGCAGGGATGTTTTGAGAGACAAAGAAGGCCACTACATACTAATAAAAGGGGCAATTCAGCAAGAAGAAATAACAATCGTAAATGTCTATGCACCCAATCAAGGTGCCACAAAATACATGAGAGAAACATTGGCAAAACTAAAGGAAGCAATTGATGTTTCCACAATAATTGTGGGAGACTTCAACACATCACTCTCTCCTATAGATAGATCAACCAGACAGAAGACCAATAAGGAAATTGAAAACCTAAACAATCTGATAAATGAATTAGATTTAACAGACATCTACAGGACATTACATCCCAAATCACCAGGATACACATACTTTTCTAGTGCTCACGGAACTTTCTCCAGAATAGATCATATGCTGGGACATAAAACAAGCCTCAATAAATTTAAAAAGATTGAAATTATTCAAAGCACATTCTCTGACCACAATGGAATACAATTAGAAGTCAATAACCATCAGAGACTTAGAAAATTCACAAATACCTGGAGGTTAAACAACACACTCCTAAACAATCAGTGGGTTAAAGAAGAAATAGCAAGAGAAATTGCTAAATATATAGAGACGAATGAAAATGAGAACACAACATACCAAAACCTATGGGATGCAGCAAAAGCAGTGCTAAGGGGGAAATTTATAGCACTAAACGCATATATTAAAAAGGAAGAAAGAGCCAAAATCAAAGAACTAATGGATCAACTGAAGAAGCTAGAAAATGAACAGCAAACCAATCCTAAACCAAGTAGAAGAAAAGAAATAACAAGGATTAAAGCAGAAATAAATGACATAGAGAACAAAAAAACAATAGAAAGGATAAATATCACCAAAAGTTGGTTCTTTGAGAAGATCAACAAGATTGACAAGCCCCTAGCTAGACTGACAAAATCAAAAAGAGAGAAGACCCATATAAACAAAATAATGAATGAAAAAGGTGACATAACTGCAGATCCTGAAGAAATTAAAAAAATTATAAGAGGATATTATGAACAACTGTATGGCAACAAACTGGATAATGTAGAAGAAATGGACAATTTCCTGGAAACATATGAACAACCTAGACTGACCAGAGAAGAAATAGAAGACCTCAACCAACCCATCACAAGCAAAGAGATCCAATCAGTCATCAAAAATCTTCCCACAAATAAATGCCCAGGGCCAGATGGCTTCACAGGGGAATTCTACCAAACTTTCCAGAAAGAACTGACACCAATCTTACTCAAACTCTTTCAAAACATTGAAAAAAATGGAACACTACCTAACTCATTTTATGAAGCTAACATCAATCTAATACCAAAACCAGGCAAAGATGCTACAAAAAAGGAAAACTACCGGCCAATCTCCCTAATGAATATAGATGCAAAAATCCTCAACAAAATACTTGCAAATCGAATCCAAAGACACATTAAAAAATCATACACCATGACCAAGTGGGGTTCATTCCAGGCATGCAAGGATGGTTCAACATCAGAAAAACAATCAATGTATTACAACACATTAAAAACTCGAAAGGGAAAAATCAATTGATCATCTCAATAGATGCTGAAAAAGCATTTGACAAAATCCAACATCCCTTTTTGATAAAAACACTTCAAAAGGTAGGAATTGAAGGAAACTTCCTCAACATGATAAAGAGCATATATGAAAAACCCACAGCCAGCATAGTACTCAATGGTGAGAGACTGAAAGCCTTCCCTCTAAGATCAGGAACAAGACAAGGATGCCCGCTGTCACCACTGTTATTCAACATTGTGCTGGAAGTGCTAGCCAGGGCAATCCGGCAAGACAAAGAAATAAAAGGCATCCAAATTGGAAAAGAAGAAGTAAAACTGTCATTGTTTGCAGATGATATGATCTTATATCTAGAAAACCCTGAGAAATCAACGATACACCTACTAGAGCTAATAAACAAATTTAGCAAAGTAGCGGGATACAAGATTAATGCACATAAGTCAGTAATGTTTCTATATGCTAGAAATGAACAAACTGAAGAGACACTCAAGAAAAAGATACCATTTTCAATAGCAACTAAAAAATCAAGTACCTAGGAATCAACTTAACCAAAGATGTAAAAGACCTATACAAAGAAAACTACATAACTCTACTAAAAGAAATAGAAGGGGACCTTAAAAGATGGAAAAATATTCCATGTTCATGGATAGGAAGGCTAAATGTCATTAAGATGTCAATTCTACCCAAACTCATCTACAGATTCAATGCAATCCCAATCAAAATTCCAACAACCTACTTTGCAGACTTGGAAAAGCTAGTTATCAAATTTATTTGGAAAGGGAAGATGCCTCGAATTGCTAAAGACACTCTAAAAAAGAAAAACGAAGTGGGAGGACTTACACTCCCTGACTTTGAAGCTTATTATAAAGCCACAGTTGCCAAGACAGCATGGTACTGGCACAAAGATAGACATATAGATCAATGGAATCGAATTGAGAATTCAGAGATAGACCCTCAGATCTATGGCCGACTGGTCTTTGATAAGGCCCCCAAAGTCACCGAACTGAGCCATAATGGTCTTTTCAACAAATGGGGCTGGGAGAGTTGGATATCCATATCCAAAAGAATGAAAGAGGACCCCTACCTCACCCCCTACACAAAAATTAACTCAAAATGGACCAAAGATCTCAATATAAAAGAAAGTACCATAAAACTCCTAGAAGATAATGTAGGAAAACATCTTCAAGACCTTGTATTAGGAGGCCACTTCCTAGACTTTACACCCAAAGCACAAGCAACAAAAGAGAAAATAGATAAATGGGAACTCCTCAAGCTTAGAAGTTTCTGCACCTCAAAGGAATTTCTCAAAAAGGTAAAGAGGCAGCCAACTCAATGGGAAAAAATTTTTGGAAACCATGTATCTGACAAAAGACTGATATCTTGCATATACAAAGAAATCCTACAACTCAATGACAATAGTACAGACAGCCCAATTATAAAATGGGCAAAAGATATGAAAAGACAGTTCTCTGAAGAGGAAATACAAATGACCAAGAAACACATGAAAAATGTTCAGCTTCACTAGCTATTAGAGAGATGCAAATTAAGACCACAATGAGATACCATCTAACACCGGTTAGAATGGCTGCCATTAAACAAACAGGAAACTACAAATGCTGGAGGGGATGTGGAGAAATTGGAACTCTTATTCATTGTTGGTGGGACTGTATAATGGTTCAGCCACTCTGGAAGTCAGTCTGGCAGTTCCTTAGAAAACTAGATATAGAGCTACCATTCGATCCAGCGATTGCACTCCTCGGTATATACCCGGAAGATCGGAAAGCAGTGACACGAACAGATATCTGCACGCCAATGTTCATAGCAGCATTATTCACAATTGCCAAGAGATGGAAACAACCCAAATGTCCTTCAACAGATGAGTGGATAAATAAAATGTGGTATATACACATGATGGAATACTACGCGGCAGTAAGAAGGAACGATCTGGTGAAACATATGACAACATGGATGAACCTTGAAGACATAATGCTGAGCGAAATAAGCCAGGCACAAAAAGAGAAATATTATATGCTACCACTAATGTGAACTTTGAAAAATGTAAAACAAATGGTTTATAATGTAGAATGTAGGGGAACTAGCAGTAGAGAGCAATTAAGGAAGGGGGAACAATAATCCAGGAAGAACAGATAAGCTATTTAACGTTCTGGGGATGCCCAGAAATGACTATGGTCTGTTAATTTCTGATGGTTGTAGTAGGAACAAGTTCACTGAAATGTTGCTATATTATGTAACTTTCTTGGGGTAAAGTAGGAACATGTTGGAAGTTAAGCAGTTATCTTAGGTTAGTTGTCTTTTTCTTACTCCCTTGCTATGGTCTCTTTGAAATGCTCTTTTATTGTATGTTTGTTTTCTTTTTAACTTTTTTTTTCATACAGGTGATTTGAAAAAAGAAGGGAAAGTTAAAAAAAAAAAAAAAAAAAAAAGATGTAGTGCCCCCTTGAGGAGCCTGTGGAGAATGCAGGGGTATTCGTCTACCCCACCTCCATGGTTGCTAACATGACCACAGACATAGGGGACTGGTGGTTTGATGGGTTGAGCCCTCTACCATAAGTTTTACCCTTGGGAAGACGGTTGCTGCAAAGGAGAGGCTAGGCCTCCCTGTATTTGTGCCTAAGAATCTCCTCCTGAATGCCTCTTTGTTGCTCAGATGTGGCCCTCTCTCTCTGGCTAAGCCAACTTGAAAGGTGAAATCACTGCCCTCCCCCCTACGTGGGATCAGACACCCAGGGAAGTGAATCTCCCTGGCAACGTGGAATATGACTCCCAGGGAGGAATGTAGACCTGGCACCGTGGGACGGAGAACATCTTCTTGACCAAAAGGGGGATGTGAAAGGAAATGAAATAAGCTTCAGTGGCAGAGAGATTCCAAAAGGAGCCGAGAGGTCACTCTGGTGGGCACTCTTATGCACACTTTAGACAACCCTTTTTAGGTTCTAAAGAATTGGGGGTAGCTGGTGGTGGATACCTGAAACTATCAAACTACAACCCAGAACCCATGAATCTCAAAGACAGTTGTATAAAAATGTAGCTTATGAGGGGTGACAATGGGATTGGGAAAGCCATAAGGACCAAACACCACTTTGTCTAGTTTATGGATGGATGTGTAGAAAAGTAGGGGAAGGAAACAAACAGACAAAGGTACCCAGTGTTCTTTTTTACTTCAATTGCTCTTTTTCACTCTAATTATTATTCTTGTTATTTTTGTGTGTGTGCTAATGAAGGTGTCAGGGATTGATTTAGGTGATGAATGTACAACTATGTAATGGTACTGTAAACAATCGAAAGTACAATTTGTTTTGTATGACTGCGTGGTATGTGAATATATCTCAATAAAATGATGATTAAAAAAAAAAAAAAAAAAAAAAAAAGAAAGGCACTACGCAATTGTAATTTCATCTGTGTCAATAGTCTGCAGCCAACTGTTGGAGATTGCTCACAGTGGATCAATTTTAATATACAGCTGATCTTGCAAGGCCATTTAAATAGTGGTAATTAAGAAGAAAAATATGGCACTGGAAATGTAGCAAAATGGGGATAGTTTTAAACTAATGAAGTACTTGAGGTCCTTTTTCTACAAAGTCAAGCTGTTCAATGTGAAGTTTTCCTGTAGCATATATCATTATTTTGATAGAGTTAAAGAAAATCATTAGCTTTCTAATGCCAGGCTAGGCTATGCCCAAATATGCTATTCTTTAGTAGATTCTACTTCTTTTTCACAGAACTCATATCATTGGCACAGTTCTTTTAATATTTATATTCCCATAGACTTAACTCCATAGTTAAGACTCTATGTCTACCATATTTTCCAGTGTACCTGTCCCGTAGAACATCATCTTGGCTCATGGTTGTTGTTTTATAAATATTTGCCTGAATCTCTGAGCGACTGCATAAATATGCAAATAGATGAAGGGATCTATTTATACATGCAAAGGTGTCCATCCATTCTGGCTTGCATCCTTGAAAATTTAAATGCAAGAGCAATACAGAAATTATACCATGAGAACTTTACTCCAAAGTCCACCTTTGAAATCCATATTTTGTTAATAGTATGCTTGTCGATTGTTTTTCATTCTGAACCTTGGCATGATCTGTAGATTCTGTTGCACCTACAATACTATCTTGGACTCTATCTTCTTTTCATCATTTTCTTTGGGTTCAACCACTGGCCAGTCTTTGTGATGGGCTTCCTGTGGACAAAGACCATCTAATCTCACCACCTTGTAATCACACACCAACTATTAGATTAAATATCTGTTTTAACTGAATATCTGTCTTTGTCATGAAAGACAGTGAAATGTTCTAGGTCAAGAACCATAGTATTCAATTTACCAACTTCTTTTATCTTTCTTTTTCTTCTCTTTCTCCTGATGCACTTCCCAACAATAGATAAGGGAAGCTGTTTTAAAGTAATTTTTGAAGAATAACACATTGAAGGGCAGAAGGTTGGTAACAGCCTCAAGAGTCTAACTTTTGAGGAATGTACATGGCAATAGGGGATTAAACTTTAACCTTGAAAGTAAATGAGGTGCATTATGTCAATGTGTCTAACACAGTACAGGTATGTTACTGGAAATTAATTAGATTGTCTTGTATTTCAAAGACCTCTTCCCTGAAAAAATATGTTCTTAAATCAGGTCATCTTACCCAGTCATTACATTTCAGGTAACTAATACAAAGAACCTTGGGTATCCCAGCTATGTTTTTGACAAAATGTCTTTGCTCCTAGCCTCTTGGTCTAAACATACCCAGACACACCTTTTTCTTTCCTTCAAGTCAAGCTCTCTGCTAATCTATTAAATTGGATAATAGTCATGGTTTCTTCATCTAACTTGGGCATGGTTTTCATATATTACATTTGCTTTCCCTCCATTGTGGTAAGTATGTTCACTGGTCAAACACAGATCATGGACTTTGGTATTGACACATCAAGCCAATGATGCTCCAAGGGAATTCAGAAACTTGTTTCCTTGATGCACACATCCCCATCCTTCTACATGTGACTGCAATACCTTCTTCAACAAACCTTTCCTAATGTCCTCAATGAATGTGCTTTCTTCCACCCTCTATCACTTATTTCATAGAATCATTCCTTTACATCTCTCTGATGATACTTACAAAATCTTGCTATTTGTATTGCGTGTTTGTGGATATGCACATGTGTGTGTTTGTGTTATTTTTATACTTAACAGTAAAATACATTAGGACAGTAGGTATGTTTCATTTTGGGGCATTCCTAATGCTAACCCATTGATTGGCATAGATTTATATTCTTTAAAATTGTTTTATGCAAATGAATTAATAAATGGTCTCTAAGAAAATGGAGTATTGGGTGTGTAGTGTATTCCATTTTTTGCCTCCTGACTTTGAAATACGTTAGTGATGGTAATGCATTTAGTTCCAATCATGTTTAATTCTTATATATTTTTCTATTCAATTAATGCATTATGTCTTCTTCTAGCTTTTCATATTTGACCTGTTTCACTTTCCTTCTTGTTCATATGATTTTGAAGTCACCATGTAAATGGAAAATTGTATTATGACTTGTATAAAATATTATTAACTTAAAGGCTATCTTTAATAGGATGTAAGCATCCTAGACCACCCACCTTATGTGACCAGGACTATAAACAAAATCGAAAGGGACACCATGCTATTTTCCCCAATATGCCTCATTGGCATTGAGATGTTCTGAATTATTTATGATGTTTACTCAGAAGAAAAAGACAGAGGATTTCAGTTCTCATAATGAGTAGCACAAAGTGCAAAGATCAAATAAAGTCAAGGAAAAATTCAATAAATTATAAAAGAATCATGTAAATTAGCATTTGTTTTTGGAATACCTTGCATTGTCAAGTCATAGATCATTTTTAAGATTAGAAATGAATAGAAATCCTCTCATTGTCTGTGCATTAGCACATTTTCTTTTTTCTTTCTTTCTTTCATAGTTAAATGGACCAATGCTACAGAGCATCTGGAAACCCTTTCTTATGTGTTAAATTGTAACTCCCAAAAAAACATGTTCAAGTCTTAACTCATGGGCTTCTTAATGTAATTTGATTTGGAAATAGTGTCTTTGAAAATTTTATTAGTTAAGATGAGGCAAAACTAATCTTCAGGCCTTAACCCAATATGATTAAAGCCTGAACGGACACTAATCCAAAATGACTGTTGTCCTCATAAGAAGGAGAAAGAAACAGTCAGAGACAGATAGAAGATGCCCACGTGGCAGTGGAAGCAGAGACTGAACCATGCCACAAACCAAGTAGCACCAAGGAGTCAAGCCACAACCAGAAGCCAGGAGAGTGGCATGGACTGGGTTCTTCCCTACAGACGTCAGAGGGAGCATAGCCCTGCCGATACTTTTATTTTGGACTTCTAACCTCCAGAACTGTGAGACAAAAATTTCTGTTGTTTTTAGCCTCCCAGTTTGTGGGACTTTGTTATAACAGCCCTAGAATAAGCCATCCTCCTTTTCTAAAGTGGACTTTGTACTGTGGTTCTGAAAGTTACAGCCTGCTCACACAAACAACACTAATAAAAATGTTTAAATGACACATCAATATTCATCTGTACCCAGACTCAAGTTGTGCATTGAACAAATAGCAGAAAAAATAACTAAAACCAGGTCTGGGGTACAAGTAGTGAGAAGGGAGCTATAGTGTCTGGTTTCTAGAGTAAGGAAACATCAGTTGAAATGACCACTTGCTCCCTTCTGTCAAACATTATGGTAAGAAAATTGTATGACCGACTAGTATAACCAACATCGCATAGTATGCAAACGTACCTGGAAAATGGCTGTCCAACCATTACTTAAACACCTTATGGGACAAAGAGTCGTTACCTCCAAGCAGTAGGTAGCAATGTCCTATTCCTTACTGAAAAACAAGAAGCTTCATTGTGTAGAGTTAGGACTGTGCAATGTTAGAAACTGTGGTGACAAGAATATTCAATCTGAATCGGGAAAGATGAGAGTGCAGGTACAATGTGGCCATTTCCTACACAATCTTAGGTATGCCATTTAATTTTTCAAGCCTGTTTCCTCATATATATTCATTTATAAAACACAACATCTCTTCATTTATAGGGTACCTTCTGCTCTTTCTGCCTCAAAAAAAATAAAATATTGTAATGCATAAGGAAATTTGAGTTGCCTAGTAAGTGTTAATGCTTATATATTATTACCACCATTAATCTGCCAATCATAAGGACTATAAATAGTACTTGAGCCTATAGAAAGCATTCTTATTTCTCCTCTACAACAACCAGGCTTGAATTTTATTATTAGAATTTTAAAGAAAATGAAAAATTATACTAGGAGAAATTAAAACAATAAAGAAGCACTAGAAGAAAACCAACCACACCAAATAGACATGAGAACAGAACACTACACATGATTATTACCACAAAAGTGAAGAAGACAGAAGCTAGTTATAGAGTAATCAGAGAAGGAAGGCAAACACAATACAGAAAATGTTGGATGAAAAGAATGCGTTTCATTTTCAGTTAAGTTTATCTGGAGTGAACTTGGTTTGACATAAATGGCACCCCCTAGATTAGCTGTAGCCATGTCTCCACAAAAGATAAAAGTTTAATCACCATCAGGGACAAAGTACAGATAGGATTTAGTTGATTCATAGACATACATGCACCTTTTTGAATTTATTAATGAAAAAAAGAGAAAAAGTTAATGCCGTGATGCACATTGGAATGGAATAAATACAAGTTGGCCTGAAGACATCCCTTTGAACATAGCATTGTTTCAAAACTTCAATCTGCTAGGAGCTTCTAAGGTAATTATGGGAGATTTTCTTACCTTGAAAGATAACAACATTCTGGAATGAAAGAAATGAATTGGCCTGCATATAAAGAAACCTGACAACTTTACTGATAGGGATTGGGCCTTTTCCATCCACCTGGTTAATGCACCGTGTTTTTGATGTCTGTGTGTGATGGTTCCAAGGGACAAACCTAAGATAAAATTGGGGAGGTATGGGATCTCTGCAGACCCTAAGTGTTCTGTATGTTTCAAAACATCCCTTCACTCCTCCTCTAGTTAGAAAGAGTCATTATTATTCCTTATGCATAAAAATTTTAGTAACAGTGATAATTATGACTGCACAGATGAAAATCAGATAGACGTTCCCACTGAAGAAATAGCCAGAAAACATCCCTTCTCAAATGTCCTCTATCATTTACAAATATCAAAGTCCAGATTTCTTCTCTTTAGGCTTAAAGCATTGCCTATACTGTTAAGCACATCTATAAGGGAGAGGACTAAGCCCTTTTCAGACTAAATGCACAAAATAACCTTTCCAATTAAGTACCTCCCCTGGAGAACCTAGACATAGAGACTGGAAACAGAACATGGAATGGTCCAGTAGACATCGTAAGTGAATTTGAATATTCAAGAACTATCCCAGCTCAATCATATATTAGGCTGACTCTGAAAAAGTTTATTAAATTCTGTGACAACCAGTTGTCTCATTTTTGAAATGGGGATACTCATCCTTATTACGTTCCAGTCAGCTATTATTAATAGGAAAAGACATTTCATATAGAAGAGATGCATAATTTGCAAAAATCAACACAAATGGCAGTCATTGCTTCATGATTATTATAGAGACATTGGCCAAGGAGGAGAGAAAATTTGTAGCTAAAAGACATGTTTCTTTTCTTAAAGGATGAACTTGGACTAAGCTATAAAGTCTTTTTATTATCTTTAAAACTCTGTGAAAATGAATTCACAGAGGAATTGGAAGACTATTCTACCCTTGGAGCCATAATTTTCCCTGGTGGCAGGGAACTTCACTCAAGGAAGTATGAAGAAATTAATCCACCCTCTTAAACAATTTTAAGGTTTAATCCATTTATGCTTAATCCTCATAGATCTGAAGTTATATCTATACAATACCAAACAGGAGATTAAAAATGGAAATCCCAATCAAACTTGATTTACACCACAATAAAATTATAAAGTAGAGCAGTATCCAAAGTAAATCAGTGGGCCTGCGTTGGGCTGAATTAAGGCAAAATTATGACAGCTGATTATTGAGCAGACATACCACCTATATTGTCTTTCTAGAAAAAAAAAAGAAAACCATGAAGTAAATGTCCCTTTTCCCAAATTGTTGTTTCAGAGGTACGTCTCAGAGAGGTTGAATTAAGTAACCCAAGGTCATAGAGATAATAATCCAGGACTTAAACCCAGGCTTGACTCATGCTAAAGCTCCATCCTCTATCACATCATGGCAGGAATAATGGATCAAATTAATATTAAATACAAAATCACTTTCCAATCCATACTCATACTCTCAACAAAGAGTCAGCAAGGGGTAGCAAAATTCGTTGAGTTAGAATATGACCTCAGACTCAGATTCCCAGGATTGCATCAAAATGTCACCACTTAATATCTGCCATGACCTAGTGCAAATAACTGCCCCCCTCTCTGTTTCTCATCCTTCTTTGTTAAAGAAAAGTAATAAATACTAATTTTATTTTAGGAAATAAATGAGTTAGTATGTTTAACACAGACACATAAGAATGTATTGTGTGACTTAAAATTTGGAGTTATACTATGTTATTTAAAGAGGCAATGATAGTTCTTAACTAGTATGAAGGAAATAAAAATTAAATGAGGTAATGTAAGTGAAAATACTCTGTAAAGTACTCTATACTTTTTAAATATTATTGGTTCTGACTCTTCATTCCTTAGCTAAGCCTCAATTATTCCATCTGAATGCATAAAGAACACTGCCATGAATCACAGCATTTTAGGTAACCATTTCTTCATCTTTAACTGGAGGACATAGAATAGAATTTATGGGGAATATAACTAAACCCTTTTTTGAGAAATATACTAGTTTAATTCCCTACTCTGCTGCTAAAGAAATGTTTTATTTGAGCAATTTACTTTTTTCTGCCTGGATGTGTTCTTTGCTATGCAAAATGTGGCAAGAGGTAGATGATTGCCAAAATATTATCAAATCTAATGTTGGATCAGTTCATCTAATAGATGACTGAAATGAAATATCCACATATTAATGGCTACAGTAAAATTTTTAGAAAGGAAAAAATTAATTATTTTAGAAATGGGCCCTGTATCATAGTAAAGCCAAGAGAACATAGGAGGAATTATCAGAAATCTCTAGAGAAAGACATGATTTGGGATTATTCCCAAACAGGAATTGACGAGGCTATTTGCAGCTAAAGGCAATTACTTTAATTGAAGCACTTTATGTACATTAATTAATCTTCAAACCCCCCTTATATAATGGGCCCTTATTGAGAAATGAGAAAATTGACTTATCAAACAGAAACCAACTAAAGACATGATGTGACTTGTTCAATGCCATGGAATAAGTCATGGCACACATTTAAGTTTGAATAGAGAGTTCTTGAACTCCAGATTTGGGATACTAAATCTTAACAATCTTCACTGCACAAAATAAGGTGTTATGAATATCCTACTTCACTGAGGGTCTTGAGTATTCAGTTCTGAGTGTTTCCCTTGAACTAATATCTCCTACAGAAGATATCCCTTACTTTCTTCTCTCTTTGTTAGTGAACCACTGGTTTATGCTGGTCATGGTTCTAGATGGTGAGGATATGAAGGTGAATAAGACAGAGTTAGTCCTAGAGGAGCTCACAATCTAAGGAGATGGATAAACATGTAAAAAGAAAATTGGAAATACACTATTAGTACTATTGAGATGGAGGTGGATATGAAGAGAATGATATCCCAGGGGAGAACACATGCCTTTCATAACAGACCCTGATCAATGATTTCTATTGAATAGCCAGTCTATTGAATGTGGCACTCTAAGATATAAGGAATTAATGTGTCTGTCCCAAATGAGTCTCTTTTGTGGCCTAAGTAGCTCAATTATCTTCCCTGATCTGTTTCATATAACTCTCCGATTTCTAACTCCCTGAAAGTTTCCTTAAAATCAAAGGAAATATATTAAATCATGACTGAGTAAAGACAGTTAAACTGGATGGATGTTTGGGGAGCCAGAATGACAAGATCTGTACATGTGATTGTAGTCATCATCATCATTATCATCATCATCATCATCAACTGTTTACTGATAACTCATAATATTCCTGGCACTAGATGTATATAATAAGCATGGCCATTTCTGATTACTCTTTTAGATGCTGCAGAGAAAAATAGCTAGAAAGCATCATCATAAAATATCTTGCCACTGAGATTGTGTTTGAACATTTTGTGGGTTTTGTTTTAACGTTTTTTTTCTCATGAACTGACTGATGTGCATACATTCTCTCCTGGTTCCTGAGGATAAATAAATGAACTCTGTTTAACATCCAAGTAAATCCATCCAGAAACATTGCCTATGGGGACCACTTCAGCATAAGGACACAATTTGCTACTACACTTATTATTAGTGATATCAGTGTGCCATTTTGATTTGGTGGAATGAGAGCTTTCTCTGACAGCATCCGTATATTGTCAGACACGTATTTGTGAGTAACTGTGGTGGATGGCAGGCAAACTAGAAAGAGGCCTGGAATCTTGAAATAGGGCCTATAGGAAAATTGAATTGAGCATCTGATCCAGTTAGCTAATGTCCTCATTATGCATGGGTTTTATAAAGGGGATTTATTAAGTTAAAAATTTACAGTCCTAAGGCCTTAAGAGTGTCCAAACTAAGGGATCAACAAGAAGATACCTTCACTGAAGAACAGCCAGTGTTTTCCAGAACATCTCTGTCAGATGGGAAGGCATGTCGCTCACGGGTGATGGTCCCGAGTTGTGTTTCAGCTCCTCTCTCAGCTTCTGTGTGCACTTAACTTAGCATCTCCAAATGTCTTCTGTCTACTATGCCAAGCATCTCTGAGCATCTCTGTCAGCAATCAAGCATCTCTCCAAAAGTCTTTCCCAGCTGCCCTTGTGGTGTTTTGTCCTCTCTAAGATTCTCGGAGCAAACTGGGATAGCATCTCAAATTGTCAGCAAGCTTATGGTTCTCCTGGCTTAGCATAACCTAGGGCATTTTCCTCTCTCTGCTCTCTGTGCAAACTCCCCTTAAAGGACTCCAGTAAACTAATCAAGACCTACCCTGATAGGGTGGGGTCAAATCTCCATGGAAATATTCAATCGAAAGGTCACACACTAATCAAAAAGATTAGCAACTCTGCCCCCACAAGATTGCATTGAAGAATATGGATTTTGGGGATTGTGCCAGTTTGAATATACTGTGTCCCCCAAATGCCATTATCTTTGATGTAATCTTGTGTGGGCAGATGTTATCAGTTTTGATTAGATTTCTTTGTGTTTCTTTGGAATGCACCCCACCCAGCTGTGGGTGATGACTCTGATTGGATAATTTCCATGGAGATGTTGCTCCACCCATTTGGGGTGGGTCTAAGTTGATCAGTGGAGCCCTATAAATGAGCTGACATAACAGAAGGAACTCAGTGCAGCTGGGAGTGACATTTTGAAGAGGAGCAAGCTTGCTAGAAAGGAATGTCCTGGGAGAAAGCCATTTTGAAACCAGAACTTTGGAGCAGATGCCAGCCACGTGCCTTCCCAGCTAACAGAGGTTTTTTGGATGCCATTGGCCATACTCCAGTGAAGGTACCCAATTACTGATGTGTTACCTTGGACAATTTATGGCCTTAAGAGTGTAACTGTGTAGCCAAATAAACCCCCTTTTTATAAAAGCCAATCCATCTCGGGTATTTTGCATTCTGCAGCATTAGCAAACTAAAACAGGGATACACAATTGTGATGGTCAGGTTCATGTGTCAACTTGGCCAGGTGATAGTGTCCAGATATCTGGTCAAGCAAGCACTGGCCTAACCATTACTGCAAGGACATTTGTGGCTGGTTAATAAACCAGATGGTTGGTTTCTTGAATCATCAGTCAATTGGCTGTAGCTGTGACTGATTATATAAACAAAGGGCATGTCTTCCACAATGAGAGAATTCAATCAGCTGCATTTAATGCAATCAGTTGAAGACTTTTAAGTGAGACAGATAGAGGACCTTCACTCCTTCTTTGGCTAACCAGCAAAGAGTTTCCTGAGCAGTTCATCAAAGTTGCCAGTTCTTTCCTGAAGAGTTCATCAAACACATTCATCGAAGTTGCCAGTTTGCTGCCTGCTCTATGGAATTTGGACTAATGCATACCCACAGTTGTGTGAGACACTTTTAAAGAATCTTATATTTATGGATACCTCTTGTTGATTCTGTTTCCCTAGAGAACCCTAACTAATAAACTTGGTACTGGGAGTAGTTCTCGAGAAACAGAATCTTAAAATGGGCTTTTACAATTGGTTTTCTACTCTGATTAGATGCAAAGGCACTAATGACTCCATTTCCAAAATTCTAAATGGTACTGACAGTCCATGGTGTGAGTTGGCAATGGAGATATGCAAAATATCATCATTTTATTCTCCTAGTATCTTGTATGAAGCACACAGTGTCACCTCATTAGGGTTTTTGGCCTGCTATTGGGCCTTAGTAGAGATAGAACGCTTAACCATGGGCTACCAAGTTACCATGAGATCCAAGTTACCTATCATGAGCTGGGTATTGTCTGATCCACCAAGCCATAAATTTGGGCATACACAGCAGCACTCCATCATAAAATGGAAATTGTATATACAAGATAGAGCCCAAGCATGTCCTGAAAGCACAAGTAAGTTACGTGAGGAAGTGGTCCAAATGTCCATGGCCCCCATCCTGCCACCTTTTCTTTCCCAGCCCACAGCTATGGTGTCTTCAGGAGTTCCTTACAATCTGTTGACTGAGGAAGAGAAAACTCAGGCCTGGTTACAGATTGTTCTGCATGATATGCTGGCACCACCTGAAAGTGGACAGCTGTAGCACTGCAGCCTCTTTCTGGGATGTCCCTGAAGGACAGTGGTGAGGGGAAATCCTCCCATTGGTGGAACTTTGAGTAGTGCACCTGGTTGTTCACTTTGCTTGAAAGGAATACTGGCCAGAGGTGCATTTATATACTGATTCATGGGCTGTTGCTAATGGTTTGGCTGGATGGTCAGGGACTTAGGAGGAACATGATTGGAAAATTGGTGACAAAGAATTCTGGGGAAGAGGTATGTTGATAGACCTTTCTGAGTGGGCAAAAAACATGAAGATATTTGTGTCCCATGTGAATACTCACCAGAGGGTGACTTTAGCAGAAGAAGATTTTAATATTCAAGTGGTTAAGATGACCAATTTAGTGGATACCAATAAGCCTCTTTCCCCAGCCACTCCTGTCATTGCCTAGTGGGCTCATAAACAAAGTGGTCATGGTGGTACAGATGGACATTATGCATGGGTTCAGCAACATGGACTTCCACTCACCAAGGCTGACCTGGCTACAGCCACTGCTGAGTGCCCAATCTGCCAGCAGCAGAGACCCACACTCAATCCCCAATATGACACCATTCTCCAAGGGGATCAGCCTGCTATCTAGTGACAGGTTGAGTACATTTAACCACTCCCATCATGGAAGGGGCAGCAATTTGTTCTCACTAGAGTAGACACATACTCTGGATATGAGTTTGCCTTCCCTACATGAAATGCTTTTGCCAAACTACCATCCATGGACTTATGGAATGCCTTATCACCATCATGGTATTCCACACAGCATTGCTTCTGACTAAGAAACCCACTTCACAGCAAATGAAGTGAGGGAATGGGCACATGCTCATGGAATTCTCTGGTCTTACCATGTTCCCCATCATCCAGAGGCAGCTGGGTTGATAGAATGGTGCAATGGCCTGTTGAAGAATCAATTACAGCATGAAATAGGTGACAATACCTTGCAGGGCTGGAGCTGTGTTCTCCAGGAGGCTGTGTATTCTCTGAATCAGCATCTGCTCTATGGTGCTGTTTCTCCCATAGCCAGGATTCATGGGTACCAGAATCAAGGGGTGGAAACAGAAGTGGCACCACTCATTATCACTCCTAGTGACCCACTAGGAAGATTTTTGCTTCCTGTCCCTGAAAGCTTAAGATCTGCTTGTTTACAAGTTTCGGTTCCAAAAGGAGGAGTGCTTTTACACGGAAACACGACAATTCCATTGAACTGGAAGTTGAGACTGCCACCTGGCCACGTTGTGCTTCTCAGGCCTTGGAATCAACAGTCAAGGAAGGAGATTACTGTACTTACTAGATGGGGTGATTGATCCTGACTATCAAGGGGAAATAGCACTGCAACTACACAGTGGATGTAAAGAAGAGTTTTCCTGAAATACAGCAGATCCCCTAGGGCATCTCTTAGTACTACCATGCCCCGTGATTAAAGTCAATGGAAAACTATAACAACTTAATCCAGATAGGACTACCAGTGGCCAAGAAACTTAAGGAATGAAGGTTTGGGTCACCCCACCAGACAAAGAATCATGGCCAGCTGAAGTGCTTGCTGAGGGTAAAGGGAACATGGAATGGGAAGTGGAAGAAGGTTGTGATAAATATGAACTACGGCCATGTGACCAGTTACAGAAACAAGGACCATGATGGCACGAATATTTCCTCCTTGTTTTTTATGGATATGTTTGCGTTTGCCTATAAAGCAAATATCTTTGTTTTCTTCTCTATTGTATCCCCTTGTCATATGACATAAGCTGTATTGTTCATTTTGCAGTATTTAAGTCAAAAGAAATGAATTTTAAGTGTTAATGTCACCCAAGGACTTCCACCCAATTCTGGAGAGATTTAATGTTTCTGGTTGTATGCAAGACAGCAGAGTATTGTTAGGTGAAATACATGTCTGTTGTTCTCTACTTATAAAGTTGGTTTGTGATGCCTATAGCTGCCAAGTTGACAAGGTGTGGACTGTGATGGTTAGGTTCGTGCGTCAACTTAAACAGGTGATGGTACCCAGGCGTCTGGTCAAGCAAGCACTGGCCTAACTATTAATGCAAGGACATTTGTGACTGGTTAATAAACCAGAAGGCTGGTTTCTTAAATCAGTAGACAATTGGCTGCAGCTGTGACTGATTACATCAATGAAGGGCATGTTTTCCACAATGAGAGAATTCAATCAGCTGCATTTAATGCAATCAGTTGAAGACTTTTAAGTGAGACAGATAGAGGACCTTCACTTCTTCTTCAGCTAACCAGCAAAGAGTTTCTTGAGCAGTTCATCAGAATTGTCAGTTCATTTCCTGAGGAGTTCGTCAAACACATTCATCGAAGTTTCCAGTTCGCTGCCTGAGGAGTTCATCGAACATCTTCATCAAAGTTGCCAGTTTATTGCCTGCCCTGTGGAATTTGGACTCATGAATATCAACAGTTGCATGAGACACTTTTTTAAAATCTTATATTTATAGATATCTCTTGTTGATTCTTTTTCCCCAGAGAACCCTAACTAATACAACAATATATTCTAACTGGCACAGCCTCCAAAAGCAGAATATAACAGGGAAGATGCAAACTAGTCATAAGTGTGGGACAAGAACAAGAGAAACATAGACTATTTTAGACCTAAGTGTCCAAAGCCAGACCAAACACTAGAGGTTAGGGAAATAGCAGGATCCAGTTGCAGATAGAAGTGAGGGCTTTGGCCATGAGATGGTCATCCCTGGTCAGATCACGGTAAGCTGCAAAGTGCATACTTGGTCAGGTGAGTCATGTGTTATGAGGAATCGCACAGCTCTTAGGAGGATCACTGAGCTCTTTGGAGAAATGGGGAGATGAGGAGGAGTAAATTCTGGATCCCTGAAAACTCAGGATAGGCATGGAACTGTGTGCTATGGAGAATCTGGAGAAATAAGAGTTGCTGGGAGCTGGCCTGTGGCACTCTGCTTCCAGAATCACCCAGAGAAGTGAGTACGGAGCCTACAGTAGCACAAAGGGGCTTGTTGGGTATCATGAACTTGTTTTCACCTAGAAGGAAAATATGGCTTAGAGAGTTGAAGACACTGGAGACAAGTTACCCAAGCAGGTAGCTCCAGGCTCAATACTTATATCCAATCACCTTACTGACAGCAGGGCACTGTTCACCCTAATAGCAATTTTTCATGAACCTTCTTTCTCCATCCCTCTGTCAGAGTTCTGACTTCCTTATAGTATTGGTTACAACTCTATCTCACTTCATCCTTGGCAGTAGTCAATATTTGAAGGCCCATACCATAACAATATTATAGCTAATAATAATAATAATAATAATAATAATAATAATAATAATAATAACCAAAATCTATTGTATACTATGCACCAGGCACAAAGTGTTTTACATGCATGTGGATTGTCTAATTTAATCATACAAACAAAGAGGTAGATAATGTTATTGTCCCCATTTCATAGATTTGGAAACTGAGACTCAGGGCAAGTAAGATATGTTCTCAAGTGCAAATAGCTAGTGACAGACCTGAGATTTTGAACCCATCCTCCTGATTCTAGACTCAGTTCTCTTAATCCTTAACAATAGTGCCTCCTTCCTTTTGATAGCAAGACTGAATGGTACTACCTTTTTGATTCTCTAATAGTATCCACCATGATTTGTAAGTACCAGCTATCTTCTAAATGCTTAACATGACATGTGCTCAGAAAAAGCTCTTTGAAGTGAATCATAGATTGGCACTAAAGTAGCACCAAGTCAATTTCATGAGGAGGATCATTGAGCTCTTTGGAGAACAGGGGATATGAGGAGGAGGAAATTCTGGATCCCTGAATACTCAGGATAGGCATGGAGCTGTGTGCTATGGAGAATCTGGAGAAACAGAAATAGAAGTTGAAAAATGGAATGCTAAATATAAAACCAAGTATATTGTCTGCCTGTATCTGGAGGTGGAAAGTGTGAAACAGTGATAAGGAAAAGACAATATATACTGAGCACCCTTCTATGACCCGGCTAGTTGGTCTTGAGGTTGGGTGGATCAGGGTGAAGTGAACAGGGAAGCTGGAGCTTTGAAGTTCAGACCTGGTTGTATCTCACCTTAACTGTTTATTAGTTCTGTGTTTTTAGACAAAATATATAAGCTCTCTGAACCTCAGCTTCTTCATTTATACAATGGATATCATGGCATAATGTAGAAATTAAGTCAGGTAATGTATGCATCAGCATTCTGAATGTTCCTTTATTTATCTATCTGTTCTGAATCATTATGCCTTTTACATGTAGTTTGTTGTATGTCTGTTTTATAGTGATTAATTCTCATAGCAGTTATAAGTTTCACTATTTTAGTGATGAAGAAAGAGTCATAATGGTTAATTTACAATGATGAAGAACAGAAAATTGTCCAGATTTGTCTGATTTCAAATTCCAGTGTTTTCCCATCATAGATGTAACAAACATTCTCATCAGATGTCTTCAGTACCATTTCAAGAGCTTTTTTAGTATTTATGAGCTTACCCCACTCTGCTACATGAAAATCCTCCATTTTAACATACTCAACAGATTGTATTGAAATTCCTTACCAGACTTAAAGGGTCCTTTGCGGACAATTGTTTCCTTATGTTTTAGTTTCCCTTTCTCATTCTCTCCTTCTCTCTCTCCCTTTCCTCTCTAACATTTCTATGTCCATTTCTACATTTCTTATAATCTATTCTATACTCTGATACTGGGATACCCTTAACTTCACTTGGTCTCAAAAACATTTGAAATGGGAAGTGAGGGAGTAAGATAGATATGCCATTTGGAGTGTTTAGGGAAAGAACGTCTCAGGCAATGGAAATTGCTTATGTAAAGAGGGAATAGTACTAAAATGTCTGGAAAGATTGTAGGAAAAATCAAGTAGGTGGCTTATAATTCCTAACGGTTTAACATCCGAATTGCTCGGAATGACAAAGATTCTCAAAATTAGATGTTTAACTTATGTTCCTGGACTCATAACCCATGCCCCTTATAAGCATGTGCTTGTCAAACCTTTGACTTCCTCAAGCAAAGATCACTGATACATATCAAGATTTCCATATGAGCATCTACTGATATAGTATATAGGATACTGGCAGATGCTTATGACCACCAGAGGGATCCACAGATGTTCCAGAAAATGGTATGTCTTGCAGAGTACCTGCAGGAAGTATCTGGAGAAGGCATTTATCTAACATTATTCCTGCATATTAAAATACTCAAAGCTTAGTGACTCAAACGACACAACTCTTTTCCTGTTTCCCATGGTTTTGTGGGTCAGGATTTCAAGCAGGATTCAGCTGGGCAAGTCTTCTATTCCACATGGCATCAACTGGGTCACTCAGTGGTTTTCAGATACACTCTTCTCTCTTAAGCCTGGTGGCTTGGAAGGGACAGCTGCATGGCTGAGCTCAGCCGTGACCCTCTCCCTCTCCATGCAGTGCCCCCCTTCCTTGTGGTCTCCCCAGTAAGGCAGTTGGGGGGTTGGAGGGCTCAGGACTCCCAAAGACCAAGGTAGAAACTGCCAGTCCTTTAGAAGGCTAGGCTTAGAACTGGCACAGCATCACTTTCACTTTCACTTGTAGCTCAGATTCAAGGAGAGAGGAATGGATTTTCTTTTGGTTAAAAAAAAAAAAAAAAAGAGGAAAAAAAAGAAAAAGTGCCAAAAAAGTTGTAGCCATCTTTTGTCTACCACAGTGGACACATAGAGACATCATTCATCCACCCAGAACCTTCCACATTATAAAGGGACATTATCCTTTTTTATGGTTGTATTTATATTATCATGTGTCAAAGTGGAGGTGTCTGAAACACCCTAGTGGGGCAACAATAATTAAGAAAATGTTTCCTAATGTATATAGATAAATATGGAGCATACAAAAGGTCTTCACATTCATTAATAATGGTATAAATAGCTATTATTCATCACCTTCTCTGTGACAGATGATTTACTTGCATTGTCTTATATAATTCTCATAAAACCATTTTGAGAGAGGCATTTTATTCTCAGATTGCAAGTAAAGAAATTCAGATTTGGAGACATTCATTCTGCTGTCACAGCACATACAGTTAAAACATGAAAGCCCACAGTTCATCCAAGATAAGTGCCATTATTCCCATTTTACTGATGAGATAACCCAGGCTCAAGTTAAGCAGTCTTCCCAGGTGAAAAGTAAAGACACAGAGACTTGAACCCGTCTATTTTAAGCCTCAGAAATTTTAGGTATTACACACGCCATTTCTTTGCAATAATTTCCTGAGTTAAAGAACATCGAAACTGTATGTAACCTTTTATCATTTTTATGCTTATGACTTTGAGCTAATGGAAAATGTAAATTCCTTGCAATTTACAGCAGATTTTACATTAGTGGCAGTGTTCCCATAGTTCCGTTATCTCAGTTTGTCTTAAACATTTATTACTAATTTGACACCAGTGATGTTCTAATTAAAGTTCATTCTGTAACATGAAATACAGTACTATATAAAGCAGCAATATTTTTTCTTTCCACTTAGATTGCCAGATACTTTACGGGTGGTTTACAATAAATGTTGGAAGTAATTTTGTTTGTTTGTTTAGGAAATCATGATTCCCATCATTTTTGGTCCATATTATGCTCTGCATTTTCTTGGCCAATTCTTGTCTCATTAGAAGCTCTTGTGTGCAATGGGTTTTTGTTTAGGCACAATTGTTAATTAAAGTAAGTATCCAAACTTCTTAATTGCTTGACAGAAAATGTTAGATTTCCAAGCATGACCTATGCTGTCAGCAGAAAGTTTATATAAAAAACTTTCATATTTAAGGAAAAAAACAGGGATTTAAAGACAAAATTAGACTATTCTGAACCCTTTTAACATAATTATCATCGAAATAAGCTCTAATCAGTCACCAGACCCTTGTAGATTCTACTTCCTAAATGAATATTATGTGCCGTTTTTTTCCTTTTGCCATAATCTCCACTCTACTTCACTGTTTTGTTTTTCTCAAACTGCACAATAGAAATCACCTCAGAACTTTAAAACTTTTACTGATGCCTGAGTCCTAACCCAAAGAATTTTCAGTTGTAAGTGAATTCTCAGATGATACTGCTTTTGCTGGTTCATAGATCAATTCTGAAAATTGTGGAAAGCCGCCTCCCGAATCGGGCCTAGCGTATGCGCTGCAGCCTGCTCTAGAGTTACCCCCGCCCATCGAGTGAGCCAAGATGGCGCCTGCATCCTGTTTCCGCATAGTGACGCATGTATCCGCCACCCGCTCCTACCAATCGAAATCCTGTATACGCGATACTAGCCTAGAAGCTTATTGGTTGTTAATTGTGTATAAAAGGTCTTACCCGGACGGGGTAGGGTGAGACAGCCCACAAGGAGCCGTGCCTGACGGCCACATCGAGGCTGCTCTCCCACGAGGCGCCGTGCCCCGTGTGGGAACCAGTAACACAGAATGTTCATCTAGCTGTAGTAAAGGGCTTGCTTTCACAACTGCCGTGTGGTTCGAGTCGTGATTCATGACCAGGTTAGTTCGCGCAGTCTGCATCTCTCTCTCTCCTTCCCTGTTTCCCCTCGCCGGCCGGGAACCGGGGACCGAGCGGGGCAGCGCCGGACAAGTGGTGGCCCGTACGGGGAAGCTCCTCCTCCTGCCTCGCTCTCGACGGTCCCTCTGTGAGGAGAGCAGCGCTGCGCGTAGAGCTTACGGCGGACTTCCCGCGCCTGATCAACGCGAGAAGGTGAGTGCGTCTTATTACATGATAGTTAGGGCCCGTGGGTTTTCAGGTGACCCCGGGGGACTCGGAAGAGCTCTCTGAGTGACTGAAGTATAGTGCCGACTGCAATCATGGGGCAGTCCGGAAGTTCACCTCTCTTAGCTCCCTTAAAGAACCTTTTGAAACAACGGGGTATCTCGGTCAGGAAAAGCTCCCTTCAGCGTTTTCTTGATGATGTTGATACTTTTGCCCCTTGGTTTGCCTGCACCGGCAGCCTTAGCCTACCCTCTTGGATGAAGCTCGGTCGCGACATAGACCAAGCGCGCCAGACGGGCGTGTGTATGGACCCGATTCTAGTACCCATATGGGAGACCGTCCGTGCGGTCCTTGAACTAGAATCGGCTACCGGCCTAAGCCCGTCCTCTGTCTTGCAAGAAGCACGGTGCGCGCTCCAAGAAACCCAGTCAGTTTCGTCAGCGGACGGCTCCTGTAAGGGCAAACCGCCGGAGTCCAGTGACTCTGACTCAGAGTCAGATAGCGATACTGACGAGAAGGCGGAAGCATCCCCGCTAATTGAGTGGGAGGAGCCTCCCGCCACACCCGTGCGGCCTTCCGCCCCGCCAATGTCTACCGCTGCACCCCCAGGGACACCCCAGCTCCCAACTGACGCCTTGGGCGGTCCCACCAAAGGACCTTGCCGAGAGCTCCCTCTAGTGGCCATGCCCAGTAAATGTAATTATCCTTTGCTGCCAGACCCGGAAACCCCGATGGGTCGGTCAGGGGAGGGGCAACCTTTGCCGTACCCCCCGCCCGAGTATACAGGCCCTCAGGACCCTTTGCCATTAGGTAGTGGTGGGAGACATTTCTGGAGATGGAACCCTTTCACAACATTTAGACCTTTTGGCATGCTGGGTGGCTACCAGCCACTTGAGCCGCAGCCAGTCTCAGAAATGTACCCGGTTATTATCAATCTCCAAGGTGGCAATCGGCACGAATCATATGATTACAAACTATTGAGGGAATTGAGGCAGGCCGTCCATCAGTATGGCCCCAATGCCCCTTATACCTTGAACATGATCGAGAACCTCTCTGCTCTAAATCATACACCCACAGATATTTTTCAGCTAGCCCGTGCTTGCTTGCCGTCAGGCCGATTCATAGATTGGAAAGCATGGTTTGAGGAGTTAGCTGAAGAGCAGGCCGCAAGGAATGCGGCGGGGAGACGTGGCGGGTGGAATGCTGACATGCTGTTGGGGAGAGGCGCCCATGCCCAGAACCAAACGGGTTTCCCACAAGAGGTCTATGCCCAGATCTTCCGCTGTTTTGTGGGTGCCTGGAAAAAGCTAACAGGTGAGGGAGAGGCTCAGGCCTCACTCAGCAATATACACCAAGGCCCCACAGAACCATTTGCGGATTTTGTAGCCAGGATGCAAACCGCAGCTGAGAGAATCTTCTCAGATCCAGGAGTAGCAGAGACTGTGGTTAAGCAAATGATTTTTGAGCAGTGCAACAAGGAGTGCAAAGTTATCCTGGCACAAAACAGAGCAAAAAATTTGACAGAGTGGGTCAGGCTCTGTAGAGATGCTGGCAGCCCTTTAACTAATGCAGGTCTAGCTGCCATGCTAGCCAGCTCCCTACAGGTGGCTACAAAAAGCCCGAGAACCTTAGGGGCAAAGTCTAACGGGTGCTATGGCTGTGGCCAATCAGGGCACTTTAAGAGAGATTGTCCCAATAGACGTCAACCCCCTGCCACTCAACGGTTTGGCGAACCAGGTGCAGCAACCAGGCCGTGTGGCCGTTGCCACAAAGGCCCCCACCGCGCAGAAGACTGTAAATCGGTTTTCAATGCGCAGGGTAGACGCCTCTCTGGCCGCCCCGAGCAGATTCCAAAAAACGGGAAGAGGGGGTCCGCCCTTTCGACGGACCCCCTTGCATGCCATTCGACAACACAGGATCCGATCAAATTCGTGCGTCCCCCGGCTCAGCAGGACTGGACCTCTGTGCCACCTCCAGACTCGTACTAACCCCCTCCATGGGTGTCCAGTTAGTAGGGACCTCCTTCAAGGGGCCCTTACCGGCTGGTACTGTAGGGCTCATATTGGGAAGAGCATCCACGGCCCTGAAAGGATTAACAGTTATACCAGGACTTGTAGATTCAGATTTCACAGGCCGTGCCCAAGTTATGGTTCAATCTCAGCGGGGCACCTTAGTCATTGCAGAAGGTGATAAGCTGGCGCAGCTCCTGCTCTTACCCAGCTTACATGCAGTCTTTCCAAGCAGAATCAGACAGAGAGGGGAAAAAGGGTTCGGATCCAGTGGAGCGATTTTTGAGGGACTCCATATGTCCCTGGAGTCTCGACCTATGCTAACCATTAAGGTGCAAGGCAGATCTTTCTTGGGCCTGCTCGATACAGGGGCCGATCGGTCTATCATAAGACAACAAGAATGGCCCCCCACCTGGCCAACGAGCAGGGCGGAAGAGCCCATTAGAGGAATAGGCCAAATTTCAGCGCCCATGCTCAGTGCAGCTGCCCTTCATTGGGCCGATGAAGAAGGACACCAAGGCAGTTTCCAGCCTTATGTATTAGCCCTGCCTGTGTCTTTGTGGGGAAGAGACATTCTGACCCAAATGGACGTTACTTTAATTAGCGGCTACTCCCCAACCTCTAAGCGACTGCTAAAAGAAATGGGGTATACCCCCGGCAAGGGTTTAGGAGCTTCACTGCACGGACGTGCGGAGCCTATACAAGCTGCCCCCAAGTCTGACAGACGAGGCTTGGGTTTTTCATAGGGGCCACTGAGGAGAGATTCCCACCCACACCTATAAAACTAAAATGGAAAACCGAGGCTCCGGTGTGGGTGCCTCAGTGGCCCTTGCCACAGGAAAAACTTGCAGCGTTGCACGCCCTAGTATCAGAACAACTAGAAAAGGGCCATATCGCCCCTTCCACGTCACCGTGGAACACCCCTATATTCGTAATAAAAAAGAAATCTGGTAAATGGAGACTGCTACATGATCTAAGAGCTATTAACGATTGCATGGAGCCTTTAGGGCCCGTTCAGATGGGACTGCCCCTCCTCTCGGCATTACCGGAGCACTGGTCGATTTTCATCATAGATCTGAAAGATTGCTTCTTTTCTATTCCGCTCCACCCTGAAGACACCCCTAAGTTTGCCTTTACTGTGCCCTCTAGTAATCAAGAGGAGCCCTGTCAACGCTTTGAATGGACAGTCCTGCCCCAAGGCATGGCTAATAGTCCTACCATGTGCCAGCTGTATGTCGCTGCGAAGCTAGCTAGCACTCGGCAGCAGTTCCCTCAAGTGAAAATCATCCATTATATGGATGACATTCTCTTAGCCCATAGAGACACAGATCTTCTTAAAACAGTTTTGTCACATTTAGTCCTTAGTCTTAGAGAAGCTAACCTAGAGATTGCCCCTGAAAAAATCCAAATGACTGACATTACCACTTTCCTGGGGGCGAAAGTCGCACCCACTCATGTTTCCCCCCAAAAGGTGTCTCTCAGGCTAGACAATATACACACTCTCAATGATCTACAAAAACTCATGGGGGATATCAATTGGATCCGTCCATACCTAAAAATACCCAATGTCAAACTAACACCTTTGTTCGACCTGTTGAAGGGGGATTCTAATATAAACTCACCTCGAAGCTTCACTCCAGAGGCAAGGCGAGCACTATGCCAGGTGGAACAGGCGCTCAGTGGCGCTGCATTGAAGAGAATAGACCCTGATGAGCCTTTTGAAGCCTGCGTGCTGCCGACAGAATTACAGCCCACTGCGGTACTGTGGCAGCGGGGGCCGCTGCTCTGGGTCCACCCTGGAGTTTCCCCCAAAAAAGTCCTAGAGCACTATCCTACAGCGGTTGCAGACTTGGCCCTAGAATGCATTAAAAGGGCTGTGCAGCATTTCGGTCAGCAGCCCAAAAATCTCAGGGTGCCTTATTCTTCCCAGCAGCTTGAGATACTCACCGGATGCATAGATCAATGGGCCATTCTCCGGTGTACATTTCTTGGTCCCATTAACAATCAGTTCCCTAAGGCTCCTCTCTTGCAGTTTGTCACCCGGCACCCAGTGATTTTTCCCAAAGTAACCTCTCCTAGGCCACTAGCAGGCGCCCCCACCGTATACACGGACGGCTCCAGCTCTGGAACAGGGGCGTATTGTGTGGAGGGGGACACTCCTAAAACAGTGCTCTTCCAACCACAAAAGCCTCAATGGGTAGAACTGCAGGTTATCATTGCAGTCCTGGAAAGCCTTTCCGAGCCCTTAAATGTCGTCTCGGATTCTGCTTATGTTGTGAACTCTGTACAAATTTTAGAAACGGTGGGCATTGTTAAACATTCCTCTACAGTAAGGACGTTCTTTGCCAAACTACAGGAGGTTATATGGACCAGGCAACACCCTTTTTACATAACCCATATTAGAGCCCACACAGGTTTGCCTGGCCCTATGGCCCAGGGGAACCATAGCGCAGATGTAGCCACTCGACAGCTGCACATCTTTCCGACGCTGGTACCGTATCAACAAGCCCGAGAATTCCATGCCAAGTTTCACATCAATGCAGGTACCCTAGCTAAGCGGTTCAGCATACCACGTGCAGCTGCTCGAGATATTGTCCGAGCCTGCAACAATTGTGCAGAGCAGAGAGCAGTCCCCTCGGTTGGGGTCAACCCTAGGGGTCTCACCCCAGGGGATACTTGGCAGATGGATGTCACTCATCATTCAGAGTATGGTAAGATCAAGTACTTACATGTGTCGGTGGACACATGCTCCCAAGTTTTATTTGCCTCTGCTGAACCAGGAGAAAGAGTCTCCCACGTCATTGCACACTGCCTTGCTGCATGGGCAGCTTGGGGTAAGCCAAAGACGTTAAAGACGGATAACGGGCCTGCCTACACTAGTAAATCCTTCCAAAAATTTTGTGACAACATGGATGTCCAATTAAAACATGGCATCCCCTATAACCCTCAGGGGCAAGGAATCATTGAAAGAGCGCACAGATCTCTCAAAGACTTGCTTAAAAAACAGAAAGAGGGTATAGGCCACGGCCTGTCCCCAAAAGCTCGACTGTCTGTAGCCTTGCTCACATATAATTTTTTAAACGAAAATTCACAAGGAATGACACCTGCCCTGCAACACACCACCCCGAGTCCTCCGCATAGAGGTCTAGTCCGTTGGAAGGATGTCCTGTCGGGGCAGTGGAAAGGCCCTGACCCGGTGCTCAGCTGGGCCAGAGGCTCTGTTTGTGTTTTTCCCCAGGAACCAGGACGTCAACCAGTGTGGGTTCCGGAAAGACTGGTGAGAACCGTGACATCACCTGAAGAAGCCAAGGAACAGCTGTCAGAAACGCCAACGAATATACAACCTGAACCATTAGACCAAGCCTCCGACCCTGCTGATGATGGCGACGACCGACAAGACGATAATAGTAGGACTGACCACCCCGCGGTTGCCCAAAAAGAGGATCGGTAACTCTGTTCTTTGCTCTCCTATAGCAATCCTTCTAATCTGCCTTTTTCTTTTTAGTGGAACTATATTTCCTCCACAAGCTTCAACGAGTCCTTCCCCCTCACCAATGACACACTGATCCTCTCTTTTGCTAACCTCTCTGTCAAGGTTGTCAACACCACAGTTGCGGCGAATGCTACTTGTGAAACTGGTAATGGCGAGTTAAGTAAGGGAGTCTTGCTTGAATTTCTTAACGTTACAGGGAAGAGCCGCCAGTCTTGTGAAGGGATCTTGAGTAAAAAGGAGACTCAAAGGTGCCTTTTCCTTCCAGGGCTTGCTCCTACAGTCTGCAACCGTTCCAAAGACCCGGATGCCTCGCCGCCCCCGCTATCCTAGTGTATCGCCCAAGTTATGTCTGGCTCCCCGTCAAGGCAACCGACTGGGTTGGCCCTGTTTCTCAAGTTGTTTCACTTAACAATATCCCCTTCTCTAAGTCTAGGCGTCCAAGAGGCATAAAAGAATGGCTATCGAATGCTGCCAGTGTAGCTTCCTCTTTGTTTGTCCCAACGATCGGGCAGGCTGTGCTACAAGCATGGACAGATCGGCAGCTCGCCATAACGATGGAAACGGTAAATGGCTTGGTCAACCTTACCCGAGACGTGCTACGCCGCCACAATCAGATGCTGAACTTAAATTTCCAGGCCATTCAGAAACTCCAAGCGGAGATAGATGAACTTGGACTGGAAATAGATGGACTCTGGAGAGTGCTTCAGCAAACATGTGACACCCGGTGGCTTACGGTTAAACTCTGTGTCACTCCTGTCAGGGCCAACGTGACCGGAAGCATTTCCAGAGTCTCTGATTGGCTGAAAAGTCATATTTTCCTGAATTTGTTAATCTCTCCCAACAGGTGGAATCTAGTTTAGACACAATTGGGGGGATCAAGTTAAAACCCGTTAAAGTCGATCTCTCCGGGTTAGGCGAGGTTCTACAGAAACTATTGCACAGTGTTTCTTCCTGGTTCTCTTGGCCCAATTTAACTAATTGGATCCTCATTGCAGTGGGATTATTGGTGGGATTAGTCGTTGTTAAATGTCTGCTAGAACGCCTGTTTCAAGCGCAGCAGCAATTGCGTGTTACCACTATGATGGCTATGACTCCCACCTCTGTTACCCCCGATAGTGACCGATTTATTAACCATACCCCTTCCTGGTCGCCTCAGGTGGGGCGCTTTGGAGCAAAATTTGTAGCGAATCGCATGGCTGTTTCTCGGGTGTAAAAGGCGACACCAGTAGTCATAATTTTGTCTCAGGTGGGTCTCTAGGGCAGAGTCCTAGTTGTGGCCAGACTGGACCCTAGCCATTGCACAGAGACACCTAGTGACACCCCCGACTCTGGTTACTGCTGTTCCTGCCCCCGTCGTTGTTCCCCAGTTGCCAGGCAAAGCACTGCAGGGAGAGTCACGTTGCTTCCAGCTTACGGACTCTCCGGTCTCCATATGACGTGAGCATTCTGGTTGGTGCTAGAGGCTCCGCCGCTGGATGGCTGAGGCCTAGTCCAGACTCCCCAAAGCACCAAAGAGGTTGTGAACCATTTGGGTTCACGGGAGCACGCTCATCACTGGAGACACTGGGTCAAAAATAAATAAGAAAGGGGGAGATGTGGAAAGCCGCCTCCCGAATCGGGCCTAGCGTATGCGCTGCAGCCTGCTCTAGAGTTACCCCCGCCCATCGAGTGAGCCAAGATGGCGCCTGCATCCTGTTTCCGCATAGTGACGCATGTATCCGCCACCCGCTCCTACCAATCGAAATCCTGTATACGCGATATTAGCCTAGAAGCTTATTGGTTGTTAATTGTGTATAAAAGGTCTTACCCGGACGGGGTAGGGTGAGACAGCCCACAAGGAGCCGTGCCTGACGGCCACATTGAGGCTGCTCTCCCACGAGGCGCCGTGCCCCGTGTGGGAACCAGTAACACAGAATGTTCATCTAGCTGTAGTAAAGGGCTTGCTTTCACAACTGCCATGTGGTTCGAGTCGTGATTCATGACCAGGTTAGTTCGCGCAGTCTGCATCTCTCTCTCTCCTTCCCTGTTTCCCCTCGCCGGCCGGGAACCGGGGACCGAGCGGGGCAGCGCCGGACAGAAAATCACTGTTCTTATTTTTTCCTACCCAATATGTGATCCATAGAGCAGCAGCAGCAGCATCACTAGGGAACTGTCAGAAATGCAGAATTTGAAGCCCTATCCCAGACTTACCAAATCAGAATCTGCATTTTAACAACATCCCAGGGAATTCAAATGCCCAGTAATATGTGAGCCACAATCTCTTATCTGGACTACTTATTTATTTTTTTTATTATTTATTTGTATCCATCTCCAACCTGTCCTTCACATTCCTTTCTAATATGTATAAGCAACCACACAATCACAAGGCCAAATTGAAGAAAATGTTTCAATATCTCAAAATTTAAATTCTATTCCATGTCATGTAAGTTCTTCCTTCTGCCAAGTCCTCCAAATTTCCAAGCCCTAGCATTCCATGAACACAAGCTTCTGTGTTTTGTTTCTCAAGCTGTACCATCTTTAGGAGACAATGTCACAACATTACCACACACGTGTGTATCATGGCACTGCAGCTGAGATGTGCAGAGAAACATGATCTTAAGTGTGAGGATGGTAAGAGTAGAAAGAATATAGAATTTAGTGAAAATCAGACCTGACTTATGAATCTGAACTCTGTTCTTTCCTGAATTTATATCTTTGGAAATTCAAGTGACCTTCTTTGCCTTTTGTTTTACTAATCCATACAATGTATTTAATGACATAATCATTTTAAATGAGATGGTGCATATAAAGCACTGACAGCCACCATACCTGGCACATGGTATGTGGTCAATAAATGTTAGTGCATCACGTCACCATTCACAGAACTAGGCACAGATAAACATTAAAACATGAAAGTGTGCTTGAGAGCCTTAACACAAAGCCAATCAACAATAAAACCCTAGACAAAAAGGAGAAGTTGACCTTCAGAGTCAATTCATCAAGATAATCAGATGCCTAGACATCAGCAAAAAATTACAAGCCATATGAAGAAACAGAAAGATGTGGTTCAAAGGAAGAAGTTAAAAATTCAGAGCAGACACAGAATTTGGAACAACAAATCAAAGATATCCATCAAACAAATTCCTAAATCAATTCAAGGAGATGAAGGAATATATGCATATAGAGATAAGGATATCAAGAAGACAATGTGTGAATATACAGAAGAATTTGAAAGTATAAAAAGAAACATTTCAGAATCTATGGGGATGAAAGGCACAATTGTAGAGATTAAAAATACACTAGAAAAAAATACACTAGAAGCATAAAACATCAGACTTAAATGGACAAAATAATCAGTGAGATAGAAGACTGGGCAATCAAAATCATACAGTTGGAAGAACAGGTAGAGAAGAAAAGAAAAAAAAAATGAGCAGTGTCTCAGGGATTTGAATGACTGCACAAGGAAGAGAAACATATGTGTCATGGTGTCCCAGAAGGAGAAGAGAAAGGAAAATGGGCAGAAAAAATATGTGAGAAAATAAAGGTCTAAAACTTCCAACTCTCAAGAAAGATGTAAATATACATGGCCAAGAATTGCAACTTATTCCAAACAGAATAAATCCTAACAGACCTACTTCAAGTCACATACTCATCAGAATGTCATAAAGAGAGAATTATGAAAGCAACAAGAGAAAAGAGATTCCATGTTAGTATCAGACAAAATAGACTTTAAGTCAAAAGATTTTAATAAATGGGGCTATCCCAAAAGAAGAAATAAGCAAATCAAATCAAACAACTATTTTCTTGTTATTTGATTTGATTTTATTTGATTGTTATTTCTTCTTTTTGGATATGCACCTAACCATAGTGTCCCAAAATACATGAGGCAAACATTTGTGAAACCAAAGGGAGAAATAGACACTTCTACAATAATAGTTGGAGATTTCAATACACCACTCTCATCAATAGTTAGAACATATAAACAGAATATTAATAAGGAAAGCAAAAATAGGAATACCAAGATAAATAAACTAGCCTAAAAGACATATACAGAACATTACACCCCAAATCAGCAGGATATACATTATCTTCTTCACTGCACATGGATAATTCTCATAGAACATATAGTGGGTCAAAAAACAAGTCTTAATAAATTTAAATATGGTTGAAATTATACTATGCATCTTTTCTGACCATAATGCAATGAAGCTGGAAATCAATAACTGAAGGAATACTATAAAATCAGCAAATATGCAGAAGTTAAATAACACACTCTTAATCAGTGGTCAAAGGAGAAGAAAATGCAAGGGAAATCAGTAAATATCTTGAGACAAAGGAAAAGGAAAACACAACATATCAAAACTTATGGGATATAGTGAAAGAAGATTCTGAGGGGAAATTTATAGCCCTAAATGTTTACATTAAAAAAGAAGAAAGAGCTAAAATCAAAGACCTAACTGCATACCTGGAAGAACTAGAAAGAGAACAGTAACAAGCAGATTAGAGAAGAAATAACCAAACCTGAGAAATAAAACCAACGAAGAGAATTAACAAACCAAAAGTTGGTTCCTTGAAAAGATCAATAAAATTGACAAACGCTTAGCTAGACTGACAAAGGAAAAAAAGGGAGAAAGCACAAATAAATAAAATCAGAAATGAGAGGGAGAGCATCAACTACTGACCCCACAAAAATAAAAAGGATCATAAGGGGTTACTATGAACAACTATATGACAACAAATTAGAACAACCTAGATGAAATGTACTAATTCTTAGGAACACACACACAACCTACACTGAGTCTAGAAGAAACAGAAGACCTCAATAAACCAATGACAAGTAAAGTGATTGAATCAGTCATCAAAAACCTCCCAACAAAGAAAAGTCAAGGATCAGATGACTTCATATATGAATTCTACAAATCATGCCAAGAAGAATCAATATCAATTTTTCTCAAACTCTTGAAAAAAAAATTTGAAGAGGAGGGAATGTTGCTTAATTTATTCTATGAGGCCAACATCACCTAATACCAAAGCTAAAAATACTATGAGAAAAGAAAATTACAGACTTATTTCTCTTATGAATATAGATTCAAAAATCCTCAGCAAAATACTTGCAAATCAAATCAACAGCACATTAAAAGATCAAGTAGAGTTTACCCCAGGTATGTAAGGGTAGTTCAACATAAGAATATCAATTAATGTAATACACCACATTAACAAATTTAAGAGGAAAAACCAGATGATAATCTCCACTGATGCAGAAAAGGCATTTGGCAAAATCCAGCTTCCTTTCTTGATAAAAATACTTAGAAAAATAGGAATAGAAGGAAACTTCCTCAGCATGATAATGGACATATATGAAAAACCCACAGCTAACATCATACTCAATGGTGAAAGACTAAAAGCTTTCTCTATAAGATTTGGATCAAGACAAGAATGCTCACTGTCACCACTGTTATTCAATATTGTGCCAAGGCCACTCAAATGGAAAAAAAGTCTCTTCAACAAATCATGTTTGGAAAATTAGGTATCTATAGGCAAAAGAGGACCCCTATCTCACAAAATACACAAAATTTAACTTAAAATGGATCATAGACCTAACATAAGAACCAGTATTTTAAAACTCCAAGAAAATGTAGGAAAGCATATTCATGATCTTGTGGTAGGCAATAGTTTCTTAAACTTTGTACCCAAAACACAAGTAATGAAAGAAACAGTGGATAAATGGGACCACCTTAAAACTAAAAACTTCTGTGCTTCAAAGGACTTTTGCATGAAAGTGAAAAGGCAGTCTACTCAATGGGAGAAAATATTTGGGAATCACATATCCAATAAGGATTAAGCACACAGAATATATTTTAAAAAGTCACACAACTCAACAATAAAAACTAAGATCCCAGTTAAAAGTGGGCAAAACTCCTGAACAGACATTTCTCCAAAGAGCATATAAAAAGTGTCAAAAAGCACATGAAAAGATGTTCAACATCACTAATTACTAGGGAAATGAAAATCAAAATGACAAGGAGATATCATTTCATACCAACTAGAATAGCTACTAATTAAAAAAGACAAAGAAAAGCAAAAAAGTGTTGTAGAGGATGTGGAGAAATAGGAGCACTCATTAATTGCTACGGGATTGAGTGATTTAAAATGGTGTAGCTGCTGTGGAAGATAGTTTGGTGGTTCCTCAGAAAGCTAAGTATAGAATTACCATATGACCTGGCCATCTGCTACTAAGGATATGCTAAGAATTGAAAGTAGGGACTCGAACAGATATTTGCACACCGATGCTTATAACAGTATAATTCACAACTGCCAAAAGATGGAAGCAATCCAAGTGTGCATCAGTCGATGAATGGATAAACAAAATGTGGTATACACATACAGTGCAATATTATTCAGCTATAAAAAGGAATGAAGGCTTGATGCATGCAACAACATCGATGAAACTTGAGGACATCATGCTGAGTGAAGTAAGCCAGTCATGAAAGGACAAATATTGTATGATCTCACTGATATGAACTTGTTATAATATAATAAGCAAATTCATAGAGTTAGAATCTAGAATGTAATTTACCAGGGGACAGATTGGGTTGGTAAAATGGAGAGTTGATGCTTGATTTGTACAGAATTTTTGTTTGGGTTGATTGTAAAGGTTTGGAAATGGACAGTGGTGATTGTACCATGTTATTGTGAGTATAACTAACAGCACCAAATTATATAGGTGAATGTAGTTAAAAGGGGAAACTTTAGGTCTTATGTTACTAGAGTAAAAAATAAAAGATAAAACATAGGACTCTATAACACAGTGAACCCTGTTATAGATGACAGACTAAAGTTAATAGTATAATTATAAGATTGTTCTTTCATGGATTATATCAAAAGTATGGCACTAATTCAAGGCATCAATAATAGGGAAAATACACCTAATGTAAACTATGACAATAGTTAATAGTACTATTGCAATAATCTTTCATCAATTTTAACAAAAGTAACTACTGTTAAAAAAAAGGACAATTATAAAAAAGTGCTATCATTAAGTGTAACAAATGTTCCACACAAATGCAAGGTGCTGGTGGTGGGACAGTGTATGGAAATCCTGTATTTTATGTATGTTTCTGTAAACCCACAATTCTCCAATTAAAACAAACAATGTGTTCGATGCACTGCTAATCAAAGGGGGGCGTTGCTTAAAAAAAAAAAAAAGTAAGATACCAGACTATGAGTGTTAATTTCATGTGTCAACTTGACTAGGTTATGTTGTTTAGTTGTTTGGTCAAGTCAGCACTGTCCTGATTATTACTGTGAGGCTATTTTGTGGGTGGATTTGCATTTATAATCAGTTGATCACATCTATGGCTGTTTACCTCTGCAATCAACAAAGGAGATTGCCTTCAACAACGGAGATTGCCTTCAGCAATGAGATTAGTCTCCTCATCCAATCTGTTGGAGGTCTTAAAAAGAGAGGATTTGGGCAGTCAGAGAAGAAGAATTTCTACTTCAGATGGGTTGCTTCTCCTGGGAAATTCAATGTCACCTTTATCAAGGCAACAACTTGCAACTTGTCCTATGGAATCTGGACTTGCCAATCCTCACAATCATGAGAACCAATTCCTGTAATAAATCTCTTAATATTCACATATTTAATATTTACATATATTTGTATATCCTATAGATTCTATTTCTCTGGGGAACTCTGACTAATATACAGACCTACCAAGTAGAGAATTTAGCTGTGTTTTTTAACCACTAGCTAAGTGATGAGTTCATTATAACCTTGCTGAAACTTTCCACTGAACCAATTCACTTTTTAATATAAAATAAAAGTCACTAAGTTCAGGAGAAAATTATTTATTTTCTAGGAGGAAAAAAAGAAGGAGAAGGAGGAAGAGAAGGATAAGAAGAAGAAGAAGAAGGAGAAAGAGATGCAGAAGAAGAAGAATGCCCCCTCTACTCTTTTTTGAGAAATCTGTAGTGAGCTTAAAATATTTTATTTTTCATATTAAATATTTCAGATGTGTTGGAAAGGTTCATAACTCCCAGTGAATAGTTCTGAAATTAAAACATTTAACTGAACAAAAAGGTATCTTTTCTCCTCTACTGAAATTTAGTTATTTAATTTTTGATCATATATATATTACCTTGGACTCCCATAAAGACCTGCCCTACATTAGAAATATTGCATTGTACTTTTATTCCCAGCTCCCAAATTGTAAATAATATATAAGCATTACTTCAAATGGTAAAATAAAAAATGAATCATTCCTTTTTAATAGTCCACATGAATAATTATTGGATCAATAGTTCATAGTATACAGCCTGCAGTTATATGTAATCAATAACTCGGTAAGAAAATGGCCACATTTCATATCTAAAAACTTTAAAAGTAGTATTTTGTAGTTCCTAATCTTTGTTCACACTTCAATTGCAAAATATAATGCATTATATATTATATTTTCAAATTCTTCAAAAGTAATTTATTTTTTCTTTTAAGAAACTCTCCTTGTTTTAAAAAATAAAGATATTTATCTCTTTTATGGACTATATTCAATTAGAAAAATCTCAATCCTGAAAATAGTGAAATGTTTAAGTCTGGGTAAACACATTCAGGATTTTAACTCAAAGATATTTCTTATAAGAATGTTGAGTACAGTCCAAGGTAGATATTTTGACAGCAAAAACAAAGATCTTCAAAAGTAATTGAAAACTGTTTGTTATTGGACATCAATCTTTTTTCCTTTTCAAACTTTTGAGTACATACCACTGGCCTTAGGTTAGATAAAGTCACTACATGCTTTTACTCACAGACCTAAGCATGCAGTGCTGGCTCAAGACTAATTTTTGATTGAACCACTGACTTACGAATTACATGACTTATACTATAGATCTACTGTAGTGTAGCCTGTGGGCCAGCAGCATTGGCACCACCTGAGAACTAATTAGACAGGCAGACGCTCTGGCCTTGCTAAGGTCCGGTTAAATCAGTATCTCTATTTTGAGCAGGGCCATAGCTGGTTTGAGTACACAGGAACATTTGAGAAGCACTGGTGAAGCCTATGGACCATAATCACTTGGGCTTTAAATTTCTTCTGCCTATGCCAAATCCCAGGTCCATCACTTACTGCTGTCTTGCAAAGTGTAAATGATCCATAAATACCGACTATTATTGTAGGATGCAGCGAAGAGGTGCTATCTCATTGCCTATATCATGAAGCCAGCTGTAGTCTAGCATTATGCACACCTGACTTTGAATCAGGAGACCTGGGTTTCATTCTCTGCTTTGTCACCTCCCTCCTGTTTTAGCTCAGGTAGACTATTCAAATTCCCTGAATTTCAGACTCCTAATCTGTTAATGCAGAATAATAATGTCTCAGGTTTGATGTGAGGATCCAGTGAGGCAATAATATGAAATTACTTTATACACTCTACAGTTCTGCAAAAAAGTTAGTTATTAATATTGGAGCATAATTGATAAGCTAAAGGTCTCAGCTGTCATGGTTCCATCATGTCATTCTCCTTCTGAAAATACTTTGATGATAAAATCCAAACTCCTCACTGTGGTCTTCAACCTTCTCCATGACTGAGCCCTCTATTTCTGGTCAATGTCATCCCCTACCCTTGCCTTTTCTCACACCTACAGCCATATGGGCCTTGCTTTTCCATGAAAACAGCAATCATGTTCTTGCCATTTTTCCATTTTCCTTGACATTCCCTATAATGGGATGTTTTCCTTCATATACTATCATGACCTCTCGTTCAAGTGTCTCTGCAAATGTCACCTCCTCAGGGAATCCATGTATGACTCCAAAAGACCACCTCACCCTTTGCCTACTTACTTATCTTCATATTTCACTGAACTTATTGCTGTGCATATTTTAATTCAGGAGAGCAGAAAACACTCTAGGTATTTTAATTAGAAACAAACAAATAGAGGAAATATTTGCCTGTAAAACCACTGGAAAGTATGGAGGACAAAGTTCCAGAAGACCCTTCAATGGCATTGTGGAAATTTGGAAGAGTTGGAATTGCAAGGAAGTTATAACAATGGACCCAGGTGCCAGAAGAAACACCATCATAAGGATGCACAAGAGTTAGCCTGGGAGCTGCTGCAAACTGCATCTTGGCTTTTGTCCTACTGTCTGTCTCAGTCTCTATTGGCAAATATTAGTTTTTCCTTCTCTTTTCCCTTCTGATCTTGTGTAAGTGTATCTTATTGGTGGAATCTAAACTAGAATCCTGCTTCAAGGGCATCTGGGAAACATAGTTTCTACAGCTCAAGGCCTTGCATCCTCAGGTGGGATGGGCAAAGTATCAGCAATACACACACACACACACACACACACACACACACACACATATATATATACACACCCACATACACACACGTACATTTACTTTATGCCCTCCCTACTAAAACATAAGCTCCCTGAGAGCAAGGAGTTTATTATCCCTATTGCTACGATCTAAATACATAGAATCATGGCTGAAATCTGGTTAACACTCAAAAAATTCTTCTTGAATGAATGAATGACGAATGAGTGCATGAGTAAATGGCAGAATTGCAAATCTGTATTCCAGTCAATATCTATGCTTTACCTTTTGCTTGATTTGTTGGGGATGAAAGGAGAAGGAGCATCCCTTTTCTTGGGGAGTTTGCAGTCACCATTCCCACTTTCTATGCACCCCAGGTTCTCATGTCTTCACACATTTCTGAATGGGAGAGGGCAAGTTAGAGAAATGCCAAAGAGAGCACAGGAATGAGAGTTGAAAGACTTGGTCTTCCAAGCTGTCCTGTATTTCTGATTACTAGAGGGGACTTAGAAAGGCCTTTTATATCTATGAGTGTTCATTCTTGGAAAATGGAGATGAATATTGCTACCCTGCTTACTTCGTGGACTTGCTGGCAGGATCAACTGAAATAGTGTGTTTTGCTCTTCATGCATTTGTTAATTCATTCATGCATTCATTATTCCATTCATTCTTCAAACATTAAGCAATCCCACTACTCTATTTCCAGGAAGGGTGGGAAGTCTGGGCATACAAAAGTGTTTAAAACACCATCCATACACTCACTTTTGAGTAGACAGAACAGGCTTATCAACAGTCAATCAAATAAACCTGGCAAGAGTTGGAATGGGAAGGGTGACCTCAGAGTGCCATAGGAACACAGTGGGGGTTACATCTTCTATGGAAACCAGCAGTGCTTCACAGAGGAGGTGGAATTTCAGTAGGGCCTTAAAGGATGTCAAGTTTTTAAAGTAGAGGAGCAGAGGAGGTATATGTGATATATAATGTTATACACATAAAAGAAAAAAAAATGCTTGAATTTGGTAAACAGAATAGTCCTCCAATGGTAATGGCATGTACATTCCATGTTTGATAATAAATGTCTCTAAGGAAAGGTACGTGTATGTGAGTATGTGAATGTGTATGTGGGTTTGTATGTGTGTGCGTGATATAGCATCGTGAAAGAAATCAGACAATGGAGCCAGACTGCTTGAATTCAAATCCTAGCTTGACCACTTACCATTTTGTGACTTCTGGCCATTCATTAAATCTCTATTTTGCAATTACTTAATTAGAAAATTTGAGATAATAATAATGCCTACCTCACAGAGTTGTAAAGAATATATAAGCTTATACATACCAACTGATTTTCAGTGTCTGCCCAATAAACATGGTAAGCACACAATAAACACACCTGCCATTGTAACTACTGCTACTATTGTTATTGTTATTATGGATAGAATTTACTTGTCAGTGAAGGCTGTTCTGCCCAGTGTGAGGCTTTGGAATTCATAGCCATCAAAAGGAACAGCATGAGTCCTGACTAGTCTAAGTAACATTTTCTTCCACAGTAACTTGATACCACCCAGGGCCAGATGTTAACACAGCATCTCTCTAGCCTTGTGGGTCCTCGTGGCCAGGGCTAGCTGTGCTGGGGGCCCCTCACAGATGTACATGTTTCAATTCCATGACAACCACTGCTGCTAACTTTCTCCTCTGGTTCCACCATGTGCTTTAAAATGCATTTAGTAAGTTCTCTCTGGTGAGCTTTCACCAGTCCTGTTCATACAATGTCATACAATTTTATGGGGGAAAAGGATTTGGGAGAGCATATTATCCAACCTTTTCACTTTTCAGATAGTGAACGTGAGGACCAGAGGATACAGATTCTTGCCTGAGGTTACAGAGTTAATTACGGGAAGGGACACATCTAGAACACAAATCTGCTGAATCTCAGCACAGATATCTTTCTATTCCTTTGTCCTGCTTCTGAATTAACATGCAGACAATAACAATTAAACATACCATAACACTAAAAATGTATCAGCTTTACATCGTTGTGTTTTTTTATTTCAGTCTCAGGAAACACTACTGTGTTCCGCATGCTGGTTTTAAAACCAGGTTTAACAGCCAGAGTGCATGGATTGAGGGGAAAATAATGCTCACATTAATAATGGTAATGGTGGAACTAACAATTATATGCACATTACAGTTCACAAAGTATTGTACGCACATTATTTCATTTGTTTTCTCTTTCCGTAAACACACACAAATTTTGTCATGAAAAGAAGATTCTGGCATGCTCCCACCTTTATGTGGCCAAATTTTTCTCATTCCTCCAGGCTCAAGTCATAGCATGTCTCTCACATTAAGCTCATGCTTCTCTCACTAGCTCAGGGAACAGTTTTTACCTTAAACCTCTGAACCTCTGAACCTCATGATTGCTGTCAGACTGTGGTTATATCCTGCCTCAGCCCTCATAGATCCTGTTTCACCTCTGGCAGAGTGGCATGGGGTTAGGTGAAGAGAACACTCTCAGAAATCCCTGTGAAATCATGGGTGGGATAAAGTCCATTTACAAAGTCTAAGGAACAGGTTGTTAGAAGGTTGAAAAGTTATAAGATGATAGCTTACAATTTTGGATGATTGTTTGTTCTAGTTTGCTAATGCGGCAGAATGCAAAACACCAGAAATGGACTGGCTTTTATAAAGAGGGTTTATTGGGTTACACAGTTACAATTTTAAGGCCATAAAGTGTCCAAGGTAACACATCAGCAATCAGGTACCTTCACTGGACGATGGCCAATGGCATCCGGCAAACCTCTGTTAGCTGAGAAGGCACGTACGTGGCTGGCATCTGCTCCAAAGTTCTGGTTTCAAAATGGCTTTCTCCCAGGACATTCTTCTCTAGTCTGCAGTTGCTCAAAAATGTCACTCTTAGTTGCACTTGGGGTATTCATCCTCTCTTAGCTTCTCCAGAGCACGAGTCTGCTTTTAACAGCTGTCTTCAAATTGTTTCTCATCTGCAGCTCCTGTGCTTTCCTCAGTGTCCCTCTTGGCTGTAGCAAGCTGGCTCCTTCTGTCTGATCTTATATAGTGCACCAGTAATTTAATTCAGACCCACCCAATTGGCGGGCCAACACCTCCATGGAAATTATCCAGTCAGAGTCATCACCCACTCAAAGAACTGCAATCTAATTAACACTGATAGTCTGCCCACACAAGATTACATCAAAGATAATGGCATTTGGGGGGACATAATACATTCAAACTGGCACATTGTTGCAAAGGTATCAGGGATAGACAGAAAAGCCATGAGTAAGATGTATAGAATACACTCTTCACCATTTCTGAGGCAAAAAAAGGAAATTAAGATGAAGAATTTACTAAAGATTTACATGTATTTTGTACATCGAGTTACTGGGAAAAGCTCTGTTAATGAGTTCATTTTTAGAGTGGTAAAATCCACAGATTGATGTCTGCATTTAAAAGTTTCATTTCCAAAACCCTAAATCCCTTTGTGAATCTCTCTTCCAAACCTTTCCTTCCTCTAGTCTTCCCTGTCTCAGTAAATGCCCTTAAGACTCACCCTTTGTTATCAAGCCAAAAACTAGGAGCCATTGGATGAAACTTCTCCCTCACTCTGCACATACAGTCATTGCCAGTGTTGTTAGTTGGACTTTAGAAACACATCCAGAAACTGTTCACTGCTCTCCTACTCTACTGTCATTGCCCCAGCTGCAATCTCCAGCTCCAACCTCCTTTTCTCACCTTGACTACTGCAACTCCATTTTAACTGACTGCATGGCTTAATATTTACTTCCTGAAATCTAACTTTTATTTACTTTTAAGGTTATGTATAATCAATAGAAATAACTCTTTCTGACATACAGTTTGACGAGCTTTGACAAATGCACACAGTAATATAACCACCATCACAATCAAGATATAAAACATTTCCATTACCCCCCAATATTCCCTCTTACAGCACCTTTCTAATAACACTTCCCTCATTGACACTCCCTGGCAACCACCAATCTGCTTTCTGTTTCTACAATTTTTGCCTTTTCAAGGATATTATGCAAATGGTATCATATCTTAAGTAATCTTTTAAGTTTGGCTTCTGCCATTTAGCAAAATGCAGTTGAGATTCATTCATGTTGTTGTATATATTGGTAGTTTGCTCCTTTTTATTGCTGGGTACTACTCCATTGTAGGGATGCACCACAATTTTTTTTTCTACTCACCAGTTGCAGAATATTTGGGCTGTTTCCAGATTGAGAGGATTATGAGTAAAGTCACCATATACATCCACATACAGGTTTTTGTGTGAATATGACATGTCTCTTTGGTAATTTACTCGAATCAGGATTATTGGATCATTTAGCCAGGATACATCTGACTTTGGAAGAAATTACCAAACTTGTTTTCCAAATGGTTGTACCATTTTCCATTCCCACAAGGAATACATGAGGGTTCCAATGGCTCCATATCCTTTCCAGCACTTAGCATTGTCTGTCTTTGTCCCCTGCCATTCTAATAGGTTTATAGTGGTGTCTCATATAGTTTTAATTTGTAATTCACTTGTGACTTAAGATTTTGGAAATCTCTTCATGTCCACCTGCATATCTTCCTTGGTAAAGTACCTTTTCAAATCTTCTGCCTGTTTTTATTTGGTTGTGTTTTCTTATTATTGAGTTTGAAAGTTTGTTTTTGAAAGTCAAAAAAAAGTAGAGTAACATTTTAAAGTATGTCCAACCATACTTTTATGTCCAGTGAAAATATCTTACAGAAATGATAAAAAGATAAAGAAATTCTCAGAAAAGACAACTGAAAGAATTTACTGTCAGCAAACCTAATAAAAAAGTAATGCTAAAGGAATATCTTTGGATTGAAGGGAAATAATACCAGAGGGAAACTTGGAGCTTCAGGACTGAAGTAAAATATGGATAAATATATGAAATATAAACTTAATATGCATATATATTTCTGTCCTTTTTTAATATGTATGACTGTTGAGAACAAAATAGTAACATTTGTTTTCTGAGACATTCAATGCTTATGGATGTAATATTTATGACACTATAACATGCAAATCAGGGGGGAAGATTAAAGGGAATGATATAGTGGTAAGGTTTTTACTCTAAATTTTAAAATAATAACTATGTATTTGGTGAAAGTTTAATGCTAGAAAAACCACTAAAAATGCAAAATAAAAGTAAATAAAAATAGGTATATTGAAAAATGCAATGGATAAAAGTTCAAAACTAAAATATGAAAATGAGAACAGTAAAACAAAAGTCAGAAAAATCAAACAGAAAATCAATGCTAAAATAACAAGCCTAGAACAGCCATGTCAGTAACACAATAAATGTAAATAGTCTAAACACAGTGATTGAAAGGTGCAGATGCAGATTAGGCCTAAAACAAAACAAAACAACAACCCAAAAAGCAAGTGCCAGCTCCATACTCTCTAGAAGAAATCCTCTTTAAATATAAAGCTGTAGATAAGGTAAAATTTAAAAGCTGGAAATGTGACACCATTAAAACAGTAATCAAAGGCAAGCAAGGATGGTTATATTAATATTAGAGAAAGCAGACTTTAGAACAAGGAAAATTACAAAGAATAAAGATAGAAATTACATAATGACAAAATACTCAATTTACCAAGAGGACAGAAAGATTGTAAATATATAAGCACCTAATCACAGTTTTAATATATAAAGTAAAACCTGACAGAATTGAAAGTAGAAATAAGCAAATCCAATAATTTTATTTGGGAAATTCAACATTCTTTCAGTTATCTACAGAAAAAGTATCCAGAAATTCAGAACTAATTAACACTAACAACAAACTTTATCTTCTGTTTGTATAATTCCCAACCAACAACAGCAGAATATATATTATTTTAAAGTACACGTTGAACATTTGGCAAGGTAGACTATATTCTATGCCATAAACAAAATTCAACAAATTTAAAAAGACATAAAATATACAAAGTATAGTCTGATGTCATAACAGAATTAAAATTGAAATCAATAACAAAGTTAGCATGAAAATACACAAAGAGTTTAAAATTAAATATATTTATACAAACCAGTCAGAGGAATTCAAAAGTGAAATTAGAAAATATCTTTATTAAATAAAAATTTAAACAAAATATACGTTTTCTAACAAGAGATGCTGCACAGTAATAAATTTATAACATTAAATGCTTATATTACAATAAAAGCAAAGGTCTTAAAGCAGTAACATAATCTTTCACCTTAGGAAACTAGATAAATGAGAGCAAAATAAACTCTAATCAAGCAAATGAAGGGGAATAATATAGATAATATCAGAAATCAATTAAATTGAAAGGAAAAAAAACAGAAAAAAAAGTAGTGAAACAAAAATCTACCTCCTTAAAAATATCAGTACAATTTATAACCACCTAGCCAAATAACCAGGTAAAAAAGAATATATGAATTACCAATATCAGAAATAAAAGCACATTTGTCAGAAAACATCCATTCATAATGAAAAGCCTTAGCAATGATAACTAGAAGGGAGAATCATTAACCAGATATTAATACAGAAAGAATTAATTATCCCCTCCCAATATTGGGATTAGGGGAAGCATGTCTGTTTTGACCATTGTAATTCAACATCATACTAGACGTTCTAGACAGTGCAAAAAGGAAAGGAAAAGGAAAAAAAAAGGACATGTATTAGAACAGAAGAAATCAGACTATCTCTATTCACAAAAGGCATCATTGTTTGCATAAAAGAAATCCTAAACGGTCAACAGAAAAGATACTAGAACTAATGAATACTAAGTTTGCAGAACACAAGATTAATATAAATGTGAATCGTATTTTTATAAATTAACAATGAACAACTGGACATTGAAATTTTTAAAACAGCATGAAAGAACATGAATTGCTTAGGTATAAATCTGACACAAGCAGAATCTGTGCATTGAAAACTGCAATATGCTGATAAAAAGAATCCAGGTAGGCCTAAAAACAGAGAAATATAACATGTTTATGAATGGAAGACATGGTATTACTAATATGTCAATTCTGGCCAAATAAATCAATGCATTTAATATAATCTCAAACCAAATCCAAGCAGGATTTTCTGTAGTTTTCAATAAGCTACTTAGAAAGTTTATATGGAAAATTAAAGGAACTGAAATTGTCCAAAAATTTTGGAAAAGAAGCCCAAAGTTGGAGACTTATATTACCTAATTTTAAGACATACTATAAATCTGCAATAATGAAGACAATGTGCTGTTAGTTAAAGAATAGATACATAAACCAATGATGTAGATTAGAGAGTACAGGAAATAGACCCTGCACATATGGTCAATTGCATTTTATCAAAGATGAAAAGGGAGCCTATGGGTAAGCAGAGTCTTTCTAACAAATAGTGCTGGAAATATTGAGAAACAATATGCCAAGTAAATAAATAAATAAAAGAAACTCATCTATAAAATATATAACTCATAATTGATCATGGATCTAAATGCAAAACCTAAAACTATAAAACTATGTGATCTTGGTTTAGGTGAAGCTGTCTTAGATATGACACTGAAAGCATGATCTATAAAATCAAATAGAGAAATGAAACTTAATCAAAATTAAAACATCCACTTTGAAAAAGACACTACACAAAGAATGAAAACAGCACACATAGACTAGGAGAAAATATTTACAAAACACATATCAGACAAAGGACTTGTATCCAAAATATATGACTTCCATGGTTTCTGAAGAGAAATTGTGGTTATTTCAATGCTTGTTCCTCAATATGTAATATATCATATTTTTCTAGTTGCTTATTAAAAAAATCTTTAATAATTAAAGTTTGATTATGATGTCTCTAGTTACTATTTTCATTAAGTTAATCTTGTTTAGCATTTACTGAACTTCTTGAACATGAAAATTGTTATCTTTCACCAAATTTGGCCAGTTTTGGGCCATTATTTACTCAAAATCTTTTTCTGCAACAGTCTCTTTCTCCTCTTCCTTGGCTTTCCCTCACAGCAAAACCACAAGAATAAATAAGGGTTGGGGAGGAATTGGCTCTCTTTGTTTATTCTTTGCTTTTTGAAGTTTTTACTTTCCTCCACAGTCTATCTGCTGTGTTTCCATTTCAGAGTTTTCAGGTAGTTGCTTTTATATTTTACCCAGAGCTTGAGCTGTAATCACTGGGAAGAAATTAGCTGCGGTGAACTTGCTCCATCTTGCCCTGAATTTGCAATCACAATCAATTTTTCATACAGCTGCCAGAGAGACCTTTGAAAATATATTTTCGATTTTTTCATTTCTTGGCTTAAAATCCTTCAATGATTATTATTGCAGTCTTCATACTATAAGTCATTCTAGACTGGAATATATTGCAGTCTTTATACTATAACTCATTCTAGACCCCAAGAAGCTCACAAACCTCACTCATTCCTTCATTTGCTGCCTTGTGATCACACTAACCACCCTTCTCTGGACTTTTGACTTAACGTTCTTTCTTCACGAATTATTTCCCTTCATTTTTGCCTTGAGATTATTACTTTTCATTACTCAGATCTTTATTCAAATATGTCTTCCTTAGGTCAGGTTCCCTGACCACTCAGTCTGAAATAATTTCCTTTATTCTCCACCTGATTCCAATATATCATGTCACCTTTAGTATTCAAAACCCTTTGTACCCACTTAAAATATCATACACACACACACACACACACACACACACACACACACACACACACATATTTTTGAATAATTTTTTTCTCCCTCCTTTAGTATGTAAGCTACATCAGGGCAAGTAACTGTTCATCTCGTTCAACCAGCAAGGTGCTAGGTATAACTCCAGCACCTACAAGGGGCCTAACCTGTTTCTGGTGTTGACCAAACAAATAAATGAAAAACAGATAGGTTTAACGTTGGCTGTTGAGGGTGACCTTACCTCTTGTTTGCAGAAGAGGAGACTCTCTTTCACATCAGATATGTGAGGCTGATGATATATATGCACGGATCCAATGGCAGTTCACCCTGGAGAACATTACAGCTGCTCTGATTTCAAAATTTGGTAATTCAAAACGCCAATGATAGAGTGATGCCATTGTAACTTCTCACACAAATGACTGGGTTGGTGACCATCTTTTGAGAGAATCATTCTGAATGCCTCTTATGATACTCAACAATCTAGTCTAGTTCATGATAGGCCAAGCTCTTCTATATTACATAAAGATTTATTTAAATTTAACCTCTAGGCATGCCTCTAAGATCACATAGCCATCTGTGCAAATTCAAATCCTGAATCCTTATCTGTTTGCTCTTATCATGGAACCACTTCACAATTAACTTTTCTAACATAGAGTCAGGTGGCAATTCTCTAGCTTTCTTTGGGGGACAGAATTTGGACAAAAGGAGATAGTTTTCCCTTTCCACCATGTTTATATATCCATAGATTTTGGGTGCCAGACACTGTGATTAACAGCGCGAGCTTAACAAATGAAAATGACATGGTTTGTGCAAATGAAGCTTCCAGTCTTTGGTGAGAACTGATCTTAAAAAAAAAATACTCTGATAAAAATGTAACTAACAAAAATGAAACATACTATAAAGTGAATGAATAGGGAAGTAAGCATGATGGAGTGCATGGGATTATGGACAGCAGATTTAAACCTAAGCATTAGTAGCAGGAAATTTTTTTCTATATTGTCAAGAATTTAAAAATTCACATTTAGTCTAAAATTAGCCTTTGAGTAGAAGCCAGCTTGATTCAATAGTCTAAATTGAGATGTGTGTTTATATAGAGGGAATGCTGGAGGCACAGGTTAGGAACATTTTTTTTTTTAATTAGATAGTAGAAAAAGGCAAGTCAAATAGTCCACCCTTGAAACGTGTAGGCTTTTCCAACTGGTTGTTTAAACTGTGCCTGCAAACACCTTAACAATAGTCAAATGGACAGTATTTCAGGGAGAAAATTTGATAAAAAGGAAACCAGAGACACATAGGTCAGAGACTGTAAGATGCCCTTAGGATATCCCCAAGGTAGGAAAGGTCCTGTGGCTTCCAGATCTATCTTTGTGGTTGCCAGAGTGATCCTCCTAGAACAGAAATATCTTCAGGAATCACCATTGATCAAAACATCTCAGTGTCTACCCATTGCCTCTAAGAAAAAATCCAACTCCTTTGCCTGACATGGAAGGACCTTCATGGACTTGCTTCTGCTTTTATCTCCAGCCACATCTCCTTACACATTCATGTCATCATTTCTGCTCCAGGAAAGCCAGGGTGCCTGTAATGACCCCTCCCACCACTCACACTCTATTCTGTTTCAGGTGTCCTTACCTTTATTGTATTGTCTCCTGGATTTCTTCTGCTCCCCCTTTTCTCAGTGCTTGCCTTCCTTATAACAACTCTCACTGTTCTAGAATAACTCTTAAGAGTAGGTTTTCTTTCTCCTCAAGATCAGAAGTCCCACATTATCTATTTGGCACCATAATTCCTGGTACATTATAAGGACACACATATTGCTTGTTCTAGTGAACTGACTTGTTTCAATAAGCAAATTTTTGTGAAGATGATCAGATTATCCATGTTCCCAATTCCTTATAGGTTTACGTTATTAACTGGCCACTATATCTCACCTTAGTCCCATTCCTTAGTTTCAACAATGGAATCCATTTGTGATAGATTATAAAGGCCAGAATTCCTCCCGTCTCAGGACACATGCCACTTGGCAACATGACTTTGCTGCCCTTTCCCTTGTCTTGACTATGAACTTGCCTTGATCAACAGAAGTGGGGGAGCAGTGGTATGTGACTTGTGAGATTGTGCCCCATGATGCCCTAAGGCTTGCTCGTTTGTCCTCTTGGAACCCAGCCATCATGGGACAAGTTCAGGCTCTCCAACCGGAGAGGCAATGTTGAAGAGATACTAGATGTTTCAGCCAAGAGCCCCAGCTAACTACCAGACACATCTGTGACACTAGCCTGGATCATCCAAGAGGAGCCCAAGCTCCTGGGTGATGTCAGCCACAAGAGTGGCCCAAGAAAGTCCATCAAATGAACATCCCAGTTGAACACAACCTAAATTGCTGAGCCCAGAATAGTGAGAAATTTGTTTTAAGGCACTGAGTTTTTAGGTGGTTTGTTAGGTAGCAATAGATAAGTGGCATGTCACTCTAGCTAGTTTAAACAAAGGAGATTTATTAAAGACACTGGATGGTTCATAGGGTTTCCAGGCAGGATAGAGAACAGTGATTGATGCTATGCAGTCAAAGTAATACAACCAGGAGCAATAGAACAGGGACAAAGTCCATCATCCTGGAGGATCACTATGGCACAAACATCACTGACACCACCATCTGCAACTTGCCACTTTGTAATCAGCACAGGATAAAAAAAGCTGTGATCACAGCTGCCCCTTCTGACATTCTATCCAAACAATCTTCCCATACTCAGATACTGTATCCTATTAGCCTCTTTCTCATCAGTCTGTTGAATGAATTACCTGATTGGCTAAACCTAGATCAAACTCTGCATGCTGACCAGAAAGGAGTCTGGGAAACTTACTGATCATTATTATTGTTGCCGTTATCCAGGTTGGAAGTATTGTCTCATCATGTGAGAAACTATCAAAATTTGAAAAGTATTTTGAAAAGATTTGGGGTAGCCAAGAACAAAAGACGTCTAACACACCCATCTTCACGCTTATTCAGTATGTGGACTTGTTTGAGAACTTCAGAATTTTGAGTGTGCTCTGTGATTATTTGTTGTGTTTTCTTAAATAAATGCCCATTCCTGAATCTGCTGATTACTTGGCCCACAATACCTTAAATATTTCAATTCCTTAGTTGCGGAGGAAAGGGTGGAGCTGCTAGAAAGGTGTGGTTCAACTGATGGCTCTGCAAGCACATTGCTTAAGTTGGAACACTAGCTCTGACATGAACCAGTTGTGTGACCAATTTTCCCACCTGTAAAATACACCTGTCTTAAAAGAAATTAAATCAGGCAAATATGTTATTGTCTTAGTTTTCCAAGATGCTAGACCATACGATGGGTTGGCTTAAAAACAGGAATCTATTGGCTTATAATTTCAGAGACTAGAAGACTTGCTTCCTCCCAGAGTCAGTAGTGCTCTGGCTGGCAACACTTGGGTTCCTTGGCCTTCCCATAAAACAGTGATGCCCTTTCCTTTCTCTTCTGGGTGCCCGCTGACTTCTTGCTTCTGGCTCCTACCCATGGCTTTCTCTTTCGTGTCCAATTTCCTTTGCTTATAAATACTCAGCCATATTGGGTTAAGGCCCACCCTCGTGTGGTTTGGGCACACCTTAACTAATAACATCTTCAGAGGTCTTATTTAAAAATGGGTTCATATCTACAGGACCATACTTTTTCTGGGGACCTGATTCAATCCCCAACACTTATATACTATGCTATATGCCGAGACCCTAGTAAGTACTCAAGACATATTATTAGTGCATATGGTCATATGTGTATATGTTCTTTTCTGTACTCACAGGGAGAGGAAGTTGCCAGACCCTGTAAGAATGACACATGATTGCAAGCACTCTGTTTCTCAAATTACATAATTATATCTTCCTTACAATTCTGGAAAGTAGGTGGTGCATGGAAATATAAAGCCCTTACAAAATAAGAAAACTTCTGCTCAGAGAATTGAAATGACTTCTGAAAGATTACACATCATGGTAAATGTAAACCTGAGATCAGAATGTAGCTCTCCTTATGCTAAAATTCATATCCCTTTGTGTCTCCCATCCTGGCTAGAAATTCTTCCAGCCACGTTGTACAAAATCAGGTGTCCGAGTCCTACATTTAACAATCAGTGAATTCTAATCTGATTTTTCATTGTTTGGAACTCAAATCATTCATACAGTGAAAACTCAGAACCAATAAGTTGAAGAGAGCTTACATGGCAGCAATCCAAATCCAAGACATTTAGGAGCTATAGATACACATACATTTAAGAAAAATAAATAAATCTTAGACCAATGGTTCTCAAAATTTACGTTTAATCAGAATCACCTTGATGGCTTGTTAAACACAGATTCTTGGGCCTTACCCTGAATTTCCAATTCAGGTGACCTGGGGCAGGGCCTTGGAATTTGTATGTCCATCGGGTTCCCAGATGACTCTAATGCTGCTGCTTCAGAGACCACACTGTGAGAATCACTGTTTTAGAAACATCTAGCCCAGCTGTATCATTTAATTTTTTTTTTTTTTTTTTTAAAGAAATTGGTTAAGGGTTAGGACAAATTGTGAAGATTATATGGAAATAGCCTCCGTATGAGGAATGTACATATGGAAACTTGAGATTCCTTTCTATGGATTACTAGGAAAAGCACAGGATTTGGGCTTGGAAGTTCTCACAGGTTACTTTGTTCATCTGGGTGTTAACTTTTGGAAGTGAAACAGTCACTGAATCTCTGAACACAGCGTGGTAGAAAAATAATTGATTTTGTAGTTCTATTGACCTGAGTTTGAATTCTTACTCTGTCATTAATACGCTGTGTAAATGGCACTCAACAAACCATTCTGATCCCAACTTTTCTGATTTGCCAGCAAAGGGAAATCATAGCAGCTGTAAACCTTTCAGAATGGGAGCAGACTTTAACACGTGTTTAGGAAGCAAAGGTGCTATGTAAATGGTTTTATCACTGCTTTCATCAGTTAATCTACAACCCCATACAAATTACCCTAGCATTTAATTGCTTAAATTATAAACATTACTTTCTGCACAGTTTCTGAGATCAGGAATCTGAGAGACACTCAGCTGAATAGTTTTGGCTCATGGTCTCTCATCCAGTTGCAGTTAAGTTGTTGGCCACGTCTCCAGTCATCTGAAGGCTTGAATAGGGCTGGAGGGTCAACAACCATGATGGATCATCTAAGTGGCTATTGTCAGCAGGCTCAGGTCCTTGCCATGTGAGCCCCAGTGCTGCTTGAGTGTTCTCACAATATGGCAACTGGCTTGCCCCACAGCCAATGATCCAAGAAAGAGAGATGCCATTTATGGCCTTGCCTCTGAAGTCATACTCCATCATTTCCACAAGATCTTATAGTTACACAGTTCAGCCCTGTCCAATAAGGAAGGGATTACACTAAGGCATGAATACCAGGAGGCAAGAGTCATTGGGGCCACTTTGAAGACTGGCTATAAAAAGAGTCTGATGCTGGTGTCACTGGTAGCCTGACGACAGGGGAATCTCATTCTGCTTTGGGCCATTTGTCTCTTCACTAATTACATCTGTCTATTAGTAGGGCACAAGGAGCCTTAAACCCAAGAATTCATGTCTAAGGAGAAACTGATTTAGGAGGAATAGCTGGCAATTGAGGATCCTGCCTTATAATGAACAAAGAAGTTTATTTTTTTATTTAACATTAGTTATCAAATAATAATAATAAAAAAACATTTCCAAACAAAACAAAGCAAAGCAATGAGAAAAACAAATATCCTAAAATAGCTTCATTCCTTCCCATATATTCCTACCATACCAAAAGAAAATTAACAAACCATGGTTAAACCTGAGCATCCCCATACCATTAAGATCAGCCTCAATATCTTGTCTTGAACAAAGAATTTTAATTGTCCAAGTTAGCAAAAATTCAGATTGAACCCATTCTTCTATATTAGTATTAAATAAAAAAGGAAACCTTTTACCCTCTCTCCATTTCTACTGACTCATTTTTTTTTTTTTTAGCTGAACCCAGGCATACATATTTTTGGACATATTCACCAGTTAAAAATCTGTTTAGAGGATGATAAACTTCATAGAGATTTACTTTTACCTGTTCTTAAGTTTATATGGGGATTATCTCCAAATCTTAGCATCAACCTTTAAGATCATCTCCTATTGACCGTACCCGTTTTGTCTTTTCTTTCAGATTGAGCAGTGGCCTTTGATTCGTGGCAACAAGAGAGGCTGAGTTTCCTGAAGAAACATAATTTCAGAGAGAAGAAAAAAAATGTGTATATAAAAAGAAGGCTATTTACCTCATTAATCATTTTTATTAAGAGTCTTCCTGTACTAAAATGAATAGCCTGTTATGTTAGAAAAAAGGCTAACCGTCTAAATCTTGCTTTAATGGTGATAAAACATATTATTCATATTAACAACCCTAAGGTTATTTTATGTGCATATAATGATTGTGCTGATCTGCTTTCAGGACATAATAATCCAGATTTTCCACTCAGTAAGGCATCTTATTCATTTAAATTTACTGCATACATTTAGAATGTATATCAGCAATGAATGCAACCCAGATTGTCAGGTACAATACTGCAAACATGAGCCTAAATTAGAAGGGAAGCTAAATATAAATGTGGATATAATGAGTGTGCCTGTCTCTGTGGCTGGAGCAGCAGGCAGGGCCCTGGGTTTGAGTCAGAACTCCCAGGATCTGATTCTAGCTTCTACTTCCAATGCCTTGGTGACTGTGACCTTAGGAAAGTCATTCAGCTTTGATGACCCCGGCTTCCTCATCTAAAGGATGAAAAAAGTAGGAATGCCAGGCCTGCCAAGCCCACTTATACTGAGTACTTAATATGGAGGTTAAAATTTTCTGGGGGAGATAAGTATGTGCACAGCTTATTTTATTCACAAATAACTTATTGAAATCTGTTAAGTTCCAACTGTACAGTGCTTGGCTCTAAGGACACAGCAGTGATCAAGGCTGGTTATGCCACCACCCTCCTGACACATGTATTGCAACTGAAATGTTAGAAAAGTAATCCAGATTGTTAGAATGAAATGGGATGTGTGCCATGATTGGGGGCACATGGGATCATTGAAAGCATACACAAGGCTTGGGGACCTAAGCATATTTGCGACAACCAGAGAAGACCTTGGTACCTGTCCACAAAGAACATCAGGTGAAATCAGCAGCAGTAGAATCTGCCACAAATTCTCTTCTGCATGGTCTAGAGAATAAAACCATGTCACACTGGAGAGAAGTGTTTCATCCATACATCTGAATGTGCAACGCTTCCCAGGAAAAATAATGAGTAAGTGACACAAGTGAGGCCATTAAAGTAGGTACCTTTGGACAGTCAAGAATGAAGGGCACTGAGCCAGCATGAACCCATAATTCATTAACTCCAGCAAAGACAAAGATAAATTATAAGATGCTTGGAAAGAAATAAAACCCCTTTATATAAAGTCAAAGAAAGAATGGAGGTAAATGTGTCTTGCACCTTCCATTTTTCACAGCCCCTAGAGTATGCACTTCTATTCATCTTCTCCTTGAAGGTTTAACAATAATATTGAGGGCAGCTACTTCCATTGCCATTTGTTATATGAGGAATCTAAGCTTTCCTGAAGCAGAACAATTTGCCGAATTCAGTCCACAAATTCCCAAGTGGACAATCAAGCCCAGTCTTCAAATTCCATGTTCTACAAATAGTGTTTTGTCAACAGGTTCAGCTTAGGATTTCAGTGTGCACCTAAATAAACCAGATAAAGCTGAGGGCCATATCACTGTTAAACATAATGGCTGCCTCTATCCTTCAGTCCCATCCGAAGTTGTTAATTTATATCTCCTATAATACATTCCCTACCAACTGAAGATTTGCAAATACGCCTGCTAGCTGAAGTAGTATCTTAACAAGGACAACCTTGACAAGTGTACCTTGCAAATGCATCATCCTTTAGAGTTCACAAAACTCTTTAAATATGATGTACAATTTAATTCCTAAAATGATGGCACTATCTCTATCCCCATTGTATAGATGAGAAGCAAATACCAGAAAATGGTTCAACTTAGTGGGAATTTATTCTCTCACAGTTAGAGTCTGGAAAACTGTCCAAATCAAGGAATCATCAAGGCAATGCTTTCTCCCCAAGGACTGGCTGACAGTCAGCCTTGGCTGCTGGGTCACAGGGCAAGACATGTGGCAACATCTGCTGGTCTCTCCATTTTCTTCTGGTCTCTCCATTTTGTTCTGGGTTTTACTGATTTCAGCTTCTTGCTCCATGGCCTTCTCTCTGAATTTCATTCTCTTATAAATGACTCCAGTAATAAGATTAAGACCCATCCTGGTTGAGTTGGGACAGAACTTAACCGAAGTAACAGTATCACAATATTCTACTTAGAATGGATTTACACCCATGACAATGGATTAGATTTAAGAACATGTTTCTCTGGGTACACACAACTTCAAACCACCACACTCCACACTCTGGACCCCAAAAAAGACATATTCTCTCCACATACAAAATGCATTAATTCCATTGCAACACCCCAAAAACCTTAAGCCATTTCAGTTACAATACTAAGTGCAAAGTCTTATCAAAATTGGTTACGGGTGTGATATGTCGTGGGGCACAATTCATCTCTGTCTGTGGACCTGCAAAAATTAGAGAAAAAGTTATCTTATTCTGATATACAATGGAAGGATGGCCAAAGGATAAACATTTCCATCCCCATAGGGAGAAATTGGAAGGAAAAAAGGGGTTCTGGGTCCCAAATAATTCCAAAAACCTACAAGGCATACTCCATTAGATTTTAAGGCCTGAGAGTCATCTATGGAAGGATGTTTTATACCCCAGGCCTGATGATGTTTTATACCCCACCCTTTCCAAGTTGTATCACAGCAGTCATGCTCTCCCTGAACACTGGGGTGAAGGTTCTACCCTCTCCAAGCCCTGGAGTGATGACCAGACTATTCACAATCCCTGGGACAGAGGCTCCAACCTCTGAGAACACTGGCATGGTAGCACAGTTCCTGAACAACAGGGTAGAAGGCCCACCCTCTCCAAGCACTGGGGCAGACTCACCCTTTCCACACGCATGCTCCCTTGGCCCGAGAAGACCTTCACATAGAGCACTCTTCTCTGGGGACTCACTTTTTGCAAGCCCAGAATTTTCCAAACAATCAATTTCTGGTCTCTTTTTGCCCAGAAGTTTGGTTCCCAACTATCCATTTCCTCTCACATTTTACTAAAAGCTACAAGGAGAAACCAGGCTGCACTTTCCACACTTAGTTTGGAAATCTCCTTAGCTAAATATCCAAGCTTATCACTCATCACTTTCAAATTCTACCTTCCAACTGACCTCAGAACTCAATTTTGCCAAGTTCTCTGCTACTTTGAAACAAGGATCATCTTTCCTACAGTTCCCAATGACACATTTATCATTTTCTTCCAAGATCTCATTGGAAGTACCTTTAGCATCCATATTTCAATCAATAGACTCTTCATAGCCATCTAAACGTTCTCTGTCAAGCACCTAGCAGTACCCACTCTTCTGATACCAAACTCTATTTTAGTTCCTCAGGCTGCTTAAGGAAAGTACCACAAAATGATTTGGCTTAAACAATGGGAATTTATTCTCTCACAGTTAGAGTCCAGGAAAATGTCCAAATCAAGGAATCATCAAGGTGATGCTTTCTTCCAGAGGACCGGCTGCTGGCCATCCTTGACTGCTCTGCCACATGGCAAGGCACATGGCAGAGTCTGCTGGTTGCTCCCTTTTCTTCCGGGATTTGTTGAATTCAGCTTCTTGCTTCTGTGAATTTCTCTTTGTCTGAATGTCATTCTCTTATGTAGGGCAGCAGTCATAGGATGAGGGCCCATCCTGACTGAGGTGGGTCACACCTGAACTGAAGGAACCTCATCACGAGGTCCTACTTACAATGCGCTCACACCCACAAGAATTAATTAGATTTAAGCACATGTTTTTTTTTTGTTTTGTTTTGTTTTGTTTTCTGGAGTACATATAGCTTCAGACCACCGTGCTCATTAAATGGTGAAAATGGTAGCAATTTCAAAGTCTATTTTAATGATTAAACAAGATAAAACATATAAAGTGTTTAGCACTTTATATGATGGATATACAACAGATGGTAATGATTGTTAATTTGTAAAGTGCTTGGTATTTACCATCTTATTTGAGTCTCACCTCTAGTTTGCCACATAGGCCTTGGGGAGAGCATCATAACACCACAGCCAGGCATCTGACTTTGAAGCTAGATGAACCTGGCTCAAATCCATTTCTACCATCTATTATCTAGATAGCTGCAGACACCATTTCTCAAATGTACAGTGAGTTAGTTAGTTCCTTACTTATGATGTTGGTTTGGTTATTATATAAGGCAAACTGCAAACTGCAAGTGCCCAAGATAGATTTAAATCCCCAATAAATATTGATCAGATATTAACCTCATCTGACAGATGAGAGAACTGTGATTTGATGAGATTAACTGACAGCTGAGATCTCTCATCTGGCTAGCTGTGAGGGTAGTCTGGGTTTGAATGTGAGTCTTTTAACCTAATAGCTGTTAACCACTCTATGGTCACCTCGGATCACAATCACTCCCCCCTCCATCTATATCACCAAGTTCCCTCAATCATCCAGCTGTGTGCACATGAACTCTCTAAAAGAGTTTATTTACCACCTACACACATTTACGAGCTCCTAAGAAGTATCAGGCACTGAATTTGGAAGCCTACATACAAAGAAGGATAAGAAAAAAATCTCTACCCATAAGGAACGTTTAGCCCAGTGGCAGGAGAAGCCTCAGAGAAAAAAAAAAAAAACTATAAAGTTGTGTGATGTGTTCTTTTAGGTGAAAACATAGAAACTGCTGTTTTTCTAGGCCCAAAACAGTTGAATATAAGCAATTTCATATGTTTCAACCTAGAGGAATATACTGAGGTCTATTGAGCAGGTTGTTATAGATTCGGACTAGCATTATTGTTATTCTGGGACATATCTATATAAAAAACTATGGGGAACCATGGAGGTAGGTTTGGGTTAATCAAACGTGAGGAAAGCAAGAAAATTTGTGGAATCAAATTTTGTTAGAACATCTTAACGCAGCTGCAAGGTGATTCAATACCAATAGGCTCACTCAGCCCATTTCCTTTGACACATGAAGAGGCAGGAGAATTTAAATACATGGCAGAGAGAGAGAGTGGGAGGGAGAGAGAGAGAGAGAATCACATTGGTGAGCTCACAATTGTAGACTTTCCTTGTGATGGTAGTCCCAAAGAGAACTGCATGTCTGTTGATTATTTGCTTTCTCTAAAGGAGATATTTTTGAAAACTGTTTGAGGCTTCAAAGGAAATTCAAATGAGTGGTAGGAAAAATCTAAATTCATGGGAAAGAAAAGATGGAAGGAGAATGATTCTATTTTATGGGTGTCGATATGAATGCCAGGTGCCTCTTTTTATCCTAATAGCCTGCTGCCTTAAGAGATTTTAAATAGTTTAAAACAATTTACTTTCACATCAATACGATACTGAAGGAGTTTTATTCATTAAATGTTTATTCATTCAACATAGAAAACCATGGGTATACAAGGTGTATGTCTGCATATGAGCATATATTATAGGGATAACTATGTGGGGAAAAATGTTCGCATAAGGAAACATTTTATATCTATTTTTATATTAATATTTTATATTAGTGTTTTGTATCTAGAAAAAGTCAAGCAGGCAGGGAGCCAGAAAGGGTGGGTTTTGGCCATTAGCACTAATTAAAGGACAGTAACATGCAGTTAGCAATCACCCACTACCTGATGTCAGGTACTGAGCTGGAGGACTTATCTCACCCATTTTCTTGTGTTAACTCTCTACAGCAAGTGTGATCACTATTTTTCAGGTAATAAAGCTCAGGTTTTGTCTGTATTCCAAGACTACTCAATAGTGTTGAACATTTTGTAGGCTTTATTAAATGTTAGTTGAATGAATATGCGAGTGAGCGAGTGAGTGAATGAATGAGTGAATGGATCCAAGTGTTAGGTTTAGCAGATCAGAAGCCAACAGAGCCTAGAAAGGAAAGCCATTTAAGATTTTAACAACATTTTAGGAGGAAAGAAGTCATAAAGGTGTGAACTAAGGTGGTATCAGTGAGGTTATAGATCACTTGTGTTTTTCTTTATGATTTGCAAAGTAAGCTCATCCATGTCATCTCTTTGTTTACCCCCAACAGCTCTGTGAGTCTGGGATTTTTTCTCTTTATGAAAATGAAGACAAAGAACAGTTTACATGATTTCCCAAGGTCATGAACCTAATTTGTAGTTCCATGCAGACTACCTAGCTTGCAGAAGTAATCTAAAGATATCAGTTGCATGACATGTCTGTCTCAGAATAAAGCTTCAAATCCTTATCTTCTTATGTCCAATTTTGTGTTCATGTATAAGGCCATTTATGGAATCATGAAGATAACATTTAACAGCTCAAGAAACTGATTGAATGTGAGAAGCAAAGAAAAAGGTTTTAAGCCTGAACAGCTGGAATTGGAGGCATGTACATCTTTTTGAAAATAGTAAATATAAAAGTAGGAACATTTTGGGGAGAAAAGATTTATGAGTCCAATCTGAGACAGGCTGAGTTTGAATTAGTGATGGATTAGCCAGATTGGAGATGCAGGTTGGAGATGCAGGAAGATGGGCAGTTAGTTCAGGAGCTTAAGAGAAGTCTCAGGGTTTAAAATAATTTTAGAATAATCATGTCAGAGACAAATGAAGGAACTCTGTAAAAAATAGATACAATTTGTGAGGGACAATGTATAGAAGAAGAAAATTTAGTCATTTCATTGGTTTCCCTGTTTTCTGTTGCTATCATCGTATTATCTATACTCAGTTCACTAATATTGGTAAAGGCTGATATTCATTATGCCATACAGACAACTCTGTGTGTGCATGTGTGTGTACGCATGTAGCATCAGGAAGAACATTATATTAAGCATGTGATAAGTGGCATTCTATGGTAGCAGTGATTTGTATTGTATCTTAAATGGTATGCCCCAGAGAAGCTGAAATATTGCCTTACCAAAAGCAGGGATGTAAGACTGCCCATGAAATTTTCTTCCAAGCTTTAAAAGTTGCTTGCTCTAGTGATAAAGTATGCTTCAAACATACATAGATAACACTGATAATCTACAGTAAGTCTTTCAGAGAAAGTCTCAACAAAATCTAGTAGAGTAATAGATGATTCTGAGGATTTAAAATTCAACCAGCCCCTTGTATTGCTAAGTCCCTTACTCTAATTTGCCCCTGGGTTGATTTATATGGAATCAGTCTTTCTCATTACCCAGCTCTGTCCTTTTAAACAACCCTAAATAGCAGGAAGGCAAGCATTGCTATGAGAAATGCCTTTAGGAGAATGAATGGTTGCCTCACCATGAAGTGTTGGTTGGTTACCCAGAGGAGTGTATTTTAAACATTTCTCTACTTCTAGAGGTCATTTGCTCTGCTGGTGGATTGACTCAGTCATGCCAGACTCTGGAAACTGTCCAATTTTCCTCTCCTAGCAGAAGCTGACTCTCCAAAAGGGCAGATAGGAAGCGTAGGCAGGAGTCTCCTAGGCACTTACCAGCAATTATAGAGCATGATGTTGGAGCGTAGAGGACACAAATTGTGTCCCCAAAGGGAATACAAGTGTTATCTCATTAGTATATTATTTCCAAAACTGGTGTCCTTTCGAACTCTGTTTCTAGAAGATATATTTCTCCAATAGATTTTTCTTCTATTTGAGGCTGAACATAATGATTATTTCACTTCCTTTTGAACAATTCAAAGCACATTAGTATATTAATGTTTGGAAAAATCTGTATTACATATATAGATATAGATCTATATAACAAAATCTATATTACACTGTATATTCCAGTGATTCCCAATTTTCTTTGAATATGGACTACCTTTCAATCTTATAACATTTATACGTAGCATGTGGCAGTTTTTCTGGTGTGCTCCAAAGCACACTGAGAAACATGACTAGGCTGTGGATGCTTTTAGTGCAGAAACTATTATTTCTCTTGCATTCTGTGGTAGTTTGAAGCCCAGAAAAGATCAAGTTCTTTTAATCCATTCCTGGAGGTATAGACCTATTGTGGGTGGGATCTTTTGATTAGGTTATTTCAATTGAGATGTGACCCACCTCATTCAAGGTGGGTCTTAATCTTCTTACTGACATCCTTTATAAGAGGATAAAAGAGAGAAAAAAAACCCACACAGAAGCAAAAAGAGACAGAAGCTAAAAGAAAGAAACACACCAAAAACAGAGATGAAGCCACTGAAGCCAGAAGTTGAAAGCAGTGAAACCTTGGAGTGAAGGACCAGCAGACACTGGACATGTGACTTCCCACATGACAGAGCTGCCCTGGATGCCAGCAGCCTATCTTCAGGGTATGGTTATTGTCCTATTGATGCCTAGAGTTGGGACATTTTCATGACCTAAGAACTGTAAATTGTAAGTTAATAATTCCCATTGTAAAAGCCAACCCATTTCGGGTATATTGCATTTTGGCAGCTTTACCAAATCAAAACACATTCCCAGATCTTCATGCAGTGTCTTCTAGAGTATATCTCTTTCAATCAAGTGAAAGCATAAAAGGATTCAGAAACATTAGCCTGGAAATTTTTATTATGAAGATAGTTGGTGTTGTACAATCTAAGCATAATTGAGAGTAGGAGGCCTACGGTTAAAGATCTAGGGATTGTGAGCTTAAAGAGCTCCTGGCAGCCAAATAGATTATGATCTGGAATCAACTTAGAACTACTTTGCCCTCAATGTGTGGCTTCCAGGGTGAACCCACAGATTTAAAAAAAATATTTTTGGTGATTTGTTACCACTCCCCAAGGTACAGCTCTCAGAGGCATTAAAGTTCCTTTACACAGCAATGGTGATCATTTTTCTAAGAGCACAACAATCTCTTCTTGATAACCTCAACCTGAGTGAATTCTTCTTCAGTTTAAAGAGTCACCCATGGCTAATAATGGATGTAAGAATCATAAGGCAATAAGAAAAAGGTGATATATTATATTGAATGCTAATACACGCAAAGTCATTTATGTTCACATTTTCTCTTGAAATATCCTGGGTATGTGAGCTTTCAGAAACATTAGCCTGAAATGGAATCATGGAGATAACATCTAACAGTTCAAGATATTGTTTTCTTTATGATTTTCAAAGCAAGCTCATACATGTCATCTCTTTGTTGCGAGTCTGGGATTTTCTTTCTCTTCATGAAAATGAAGACATAGAAAAGTTTACATGATTTCCCAAGGTCATGAACCTAGTTTATAGCTCCATGCAGATTACCTAGCTTACAGAAGTAATCTAAAGATATCAATTGCATGGCATGGCTGTGTCAGAATAAAGTTTCAAATCCTTGCCTTCTTATGTACAATTTTGAAAAATTGCTTTGAAAAATAAATGAAAGTTATTTGGGTGCAATGGATTTGAAACAAAGGACACAATTAAGGTCGCAATTGCACTTGTCATTACCACCTGCCTTTGCACAACTCTGCTTTTCTTCCCAGAAAGATTTCAATGCAATTTTTCATATATGTGGCCTTTTGACTAGTCACAGTGCTGTTTGTTTATCCATCACCATTCTTTCTTCTATTTCCTATTAACTTTTTTTCAGGACTATTTTAGTTTAAACATATATGACATTAAGAAAAATGTACAGGAATTATCCTAAGGAAATTGACATTTATTGATCATGTTATGTTTGCTAGGTGCTTCATTTATAGTGTCATATTTAATCCTCCCAAAAATCTTATGAGGAGTTTGAAAGAGGATTTATAACTAGCATGGGTTCATTCAATCCATGGCAGTACTAGGCTTGAATTCAATTGTGTTTAATTTTTTTAAAAGCATATGCTATTTGGTATGCCTAGCAAGTCTTCCTTTCAGAAAACACTCCCTCCTTTACTCTTAACAATACTATTCACTCAGAGAGTATCAGATGGAGCCAATTCTAAACCCTCTGATCCAGGGAAAAGTTTCCATCTCTTAGTAATAGTGAATGATTTCAAGTTTAAGTATGTGAAATAAATCCAGATATCCAAGATTGTGCCTGAAATTGGCTTTAACTCTTGAACTTCCCAATTACATAAGCCAACATTTTCCCTTGTGTTTAAACCATTTTGAGTTGGGCTTCCTTCCCTTGGAACTGGAGCGTCCTGACCAGTACAGATTACTAAGCCAATGCTCTTTGCTGTGAACCCCAGCACCTCTCCTCTGTAAATTTCAAAGTTAAGGCAACGAATTTTACTCAAAATGCATCATGAGAGCCCTACAACTTGCACAATGAAGCCTAGAGAAACTATGGGCATTCAGAGGTGATGAATAACATGATTCTTGCTCCTTAGGATTTTAGAAACTCGTTTGTGATAGAGAAACAAATGTGAAGGCAGACATCAATGATATAAGGCAGTGTAGTAAGTACTACACTATAATTCAAAGTGTTGTGGGTGTCATAGAGAGGAAAAGGCATTCAACTGGAATGCTATTGCATAGTTTAAGGAATGATTTCTAAAAGGTCTAGGGTTTTAGCTGGGCTTTGTGGAATAAGTATGATTCAAATAGACAGATATCAAAACCAGTATTTCAGACTTTGTGAATAAAGGCATGTAGGCGTGACAGTGGAGAGCACACTGAGAAAATTTGGGGTGGATCAATATCAATGAAATCTAGGACTTTATGTGTGCTGTAATAGAAACTGGGGGAAACGGTTGTTGTTTTAGCCATATAATATGAATAACCAAGAATATGGAGTCAAGTAATTTAATAATTATTTAAACACATTGACTTAGATAAACCAATAAAAGACAAGAATGTGAGGCCAGAAGATGAAGTCTAGATGAATGTCTGGTTGCATTATAATTTTACAGAAATTATGATTGATGGTGATACTTTTTCCTTTTCCATGACGTTGGACAGAGCTCCATTAGCATGGCTTTCTTAGTTTCTCTCTGCCCCTAAACTCCTTCAGACTGGAGATGGAATGACACATGTGACTGGTAATTGGAGAAAAATAAACTAGAGATACGATGAAGTTCCTCTTTTCTTCTTTTTGGAAGTGAGATAGCCTCAGGGAAAGGAGTTGTCTGGTCCTTCTTGCCTTGAGTAGGCATCCTACTTGTGGAGGCAAGTCTCAGCTCAGTGTTGCCTGTGACTGGAAGGGTGAGTTCAGCTATTTCTGAGGTTTGTTGAGAATAGGCTTACTTGCTTTTAGATATTATAGATATGCCCTTCACAAACTGTGTTTTTCCACCTACTTTTATTAGTAGAAAAGATGGTGTTTTGAGTATTCTTTTCCACTTCTTTGTTATATTTCTTATAAGTTTTTCATAAAATGGGCAGGGAAGAGATGTGCTATTCATTGGCCATCTAAAGATCCACACATTGGGTGGATAGACCAGGAAAATCAAGAAATGAGATGGAGAAAACATGGTGGAGCAAAACAAGTGAGGGGTGACTAATTGTAGAGGTATGGCAGATCTTCAGACTTTGGACTTTAGTGTGTGAGCGAGGCATTCTGGTTTCAGTGGTTTACAGATTTATGTGACAGACGGGGCAGGGTTTTAAAGTTGTATGATGTTTTCTTAACTGCTGACGTTCAGCCAAGAGGCTTTAACTGATTGTTGGATATTTTGACCATAGTGATCAGTACAGATTTTGGTGGCTTTGCCCCAAAGCATATAGCTGTTTCTTAGAGAGGCTCAGGCTCAGTAAAAGCTCATGAGCTTCACAACTGTCCCCAGTAGTCCTGGTTGCCATATCTAATAAATGTTGGCCTCTCTGTTCTCAGTGAAAACAGAGAACTTAACTTCAAAGATGACTTCAAGGTCTATTCTACTGCAGCTTTGCTTTGAACTACATTTAGATTACAAAAACAGGCCGCTCAACAAGAATAAAAGCTTAGAAAAGGGAAATAGGAGGAGCCTTATGGTAAAGGTAAATTATATAGGAAAAGCTTTCCCTAGGCAGCAAAGTAAAGGCAAAGATTCAGCCATAGGTTTAAGAATCTTTCTAAATACAAACCTCCCTGGTTTAAATTTCAAGGCTATTGAGCTCTGTCTGTACCACAATGCACTAATGAAGTTATAGCTTTAAAATTCTCAGGCCAGGCCTAATAAGGGCAGTGAATGACAATTTCATTAAGACTGAAAATACTTGGGTTCATAAAAATGACACATTGCATAATTAGTATGTGCACATTTCAGTTTTGGGGTGCCAGAAACATAAACACAAAGAGAAAATGGAATTAAAAATGTTATGCATATACATGCCTTTCCCAACCCACTACCCACCCAGAAATAAATGGTCAAGGGATAGAGCCAAAATGTATTACAAGTTGGGGATTTACCTTGACTGAGCTTAAATGTCTCTGTCATACACCTTGGGCTAATGCTACAGACTGACAGTTTCCTGATAAGGACAACAGTACAAAAGTTACAACCCCCCCCTCCCCTTTTCCCCATCTACACCGTCTTTATTTGGATACCATTGAGTCTCAGCTTTGGTCACTGGCAATGCTAAGCACAGGTTCTAGGAACACAGTTTCATCTGGATAGTTATTTTAAGAGTTGGGCATTGACCCATTTTTTAAAAGATTCACAGGATTGGGAGTTAAAATTCAATTCTTTTGGGTGTCCATTTCACTCTTTGGCCTTTTAAAAAGTGAGGCTCATGAGACCTTGATGTTGAATTAATGCAAGTACTTGGAAACCCATTCCAGGGAAAAAGAACCCAGGTGGTAGTTGCTGAAGGAGCCGTAACCTACCGAGGCACTGAGGAACCCTCTAGCTGAGACTAGAATCATAAGAAGTTGGAGAAAAGTTTAGACTATAACTGCTTTAAATTTAAACATACAAGGGCAAGACAATTTGATTTCATACTTTAATACCTTCAGACTCTAACACCTTCAGACTTTAACATCTTTGGACTTAAAGTACAATAGGAAATAATCTTTGAGCTTTAATTTCTCTTTGGGAATTTTATAATTGGAGGATGTTCATATTCAAATTGGAATATGTCTTTTTGACATTTTAATGTCTAAGTATCACAATGGATTTTTACTGTAGAATCTTATTTTTTTAAAAGTTTCAACTCATGGAACTGTTGATATTTACTCTATTGGACAAAATAGCAAGATATAAATTGGGATGGGACATAGAATAGGGAATGAATTTTTGGCTTTGTGTAAAGTAGCCACTGGATTCCTGTAAGTAATGTCCTGTCTGTCATATTTCAGAGTCTTCAAGGAGAAAATATAAATCAGAGAGCAAGGGATCCAAGAAAGAGGTTCCAAGAGGGCCTTGGGTAGCACGATTATGTTAATTGTCAATAGATAATAAGCCTTGTCCAGCAACTCAGGCCTTATGACAAAGGGGAAATTTTGACCCTCTTTATCATTTCTTTGTCTTGTTTCTCAACTGTTCAAAACTTGAGCAAGAAAGAGCCAGGCTACTCATTTTGCACCCTCAGAATCCAACATAATTGTTTCAGTGATTGTAACTTTCCGAATTAAAATCAAGAATACTCTTTTAAATTGACAAAATACACTTTTTAAAAGAAGATTCCACTTTACCAAAATGAGTAGAAAATTGAAGAATCTGTTATTCTTGATAATTAATTGTAAATTGAACTTGTAAAATGATATAGAAAGTCCCATATGTAGTCACTACCCAACCCTCCACTGCCTCTGTAACTTGAGGCCTTTCAACTGATTATGTTGGAGCCTCATTCAAAATCAGAACTAATAATACATGGCTAGGCTAAGGTCAGGGAATTGGTGAGAGGGCATTTAAGGTACAGTCAAGCTAAAATCCTGCAGTTAAACAATGTACAAATTATGCCTGTTAGTTCATATATAAACATATGTGTATATTTTCATGTTATCTAGGGCAGTGATGTCCAATAGGGATAGAAATAGAATGTGAGCCACATATTCAATTAAAAACTTTCTAGAAGCCACCTTAAAAAAGTAAAAGAAAACACATAAAGTTAATTTAATAGTATATTTCATGTAATCCAATATATCTAATTATTATCATTTCAACATATAATCACATAAAAAAAGTATAATGGGATTTTAAATTTTTTAATGAAGTATTTAAAACATGATATGTATTTTACTCCTACATCTCATCGCAATTCGGATAAGACACTTCAGTTGTTCAATAGTCACAAGTGGCTACTGGCTTCCATGTTGGACAGCACAGATACAGATTAATGAAAGCTGCTATCGAGGGAAATTAGTGATATTTGGGCAACCTGGTTAAAATTCCAGAGTTGTGTCATGGGATGCAATTCCCATAGTTACTCCTGGTATGCACAAATCTTAGAACACTCATAATCGTTTAGATCTGGAGAAACTTGAGAGGTCATCTAATTTAAATTTTTCTGCTTTAGTTGCAGGAATTGGACTCAGAAGAAAATGGTTGACCTATAAAGGTCACACAAGGAATTGACAACAAGGTTGGAACCAAAAGTCAGGCCTCCTGTGTCCCAATTCAGCACAGATTGTGCAAGAATGCACTAGGATGCATCCTTCCATCAGATGCACAGATAGGACTAGACTCACTCGTGAGCCAGTAAGCATGTGAGTATGCTCCAGTGGATTGTCTATTTTGTGTTTGGTGCCTAACATTTGCATATTTTAGCATTTCATACATGTTTTAATTATGAGTTAACATCTTAGAAACAGAAAACTTGAGCTTTTTTCCTAAAATGGGTCACTCTACATTGCATATGTTGTAACAATGGTAGCCTGCCCTCATCCTCATGGAAATCAAACATGATAAATACTACACTTTTATAATTGAGTAGAAATGCCTTTTCCATTTCTAGATTTTTAAATCTTCCACTTGACAACCTCAGTGTTCCATGACCATCAATCTTTGTGTTTCATTTAATCCACCGATTTGATGTGCAAATAAGAATTGAAGATTCTCTCTTTGTTATAAAATATATTTTCATATCCTGCATTATATTCCATTGAGCCAAGTTTTAATTTATGGAAATTAAAACTGAACAAAGGAAAGTCATAAACACTGTCTTTAACGTCAAAACTTACAGTGAGATGTGGCATTATGTGAACGTCAACATTGACATCAAGTTTTAAGAAGGAATATGGGTCTGATGGAATTGGAGGGACTGTAATTTGGGTAAATGAGTATAAAGAATGGTACTCAAGTAGGAATTTGGGGGTATTATGGGATGATAAGCAGATAAGTTTCTTTAGTTGGATGAATCGGGGTGTCCTCTGAGTATCACCATCCCATCCTCTTAATGTGTGACCTTAGGCAAGTCACTTACCTGCATGGCAGCCATTTTCTTAGCTTCAAAATGATGCTCATAATCTATAGTCAGATGGATAATGTTTACAGAGAGCTTTGAGATACTTGAATGAAAGGACCCATTTAAATGTAAAGTAGTGTTATTATTCAAATCCCCCCTCTGCTAACTGTTCTGCTGCAGGTGTATAAAAGGAGAGTAAATGAGGAAGGAGAGAAGGAAAATTGGCTCCTTAAATGATGGAAATCTGATTATCCCAAATCGGCTTGCTTTGAAAGGAGGTGTGATGCTGCATTTATTAACCATTTCCAAACAATTTAGATGAACAAACAAGCAGGGTGAGACTAATTCCAAACTCTTTTCCAATAGCTAGAAATAAAGTCGGAAAAAAATAAAGCCCCTAAAATTCTTAGCATAATCACCCTAGAAACTATTTCTGCTACGTGCATGTGGCATTTTGAAAAACTTAGAGAATTCTGATTTTGTCTCTGTAATCTCATTTTATAATATATTTATTTATATGCATATATGCATATTTGCAACTAAATTATCATTAATATTTTGTCATCTATTAACTGAACAGTGATTCAATGTTTCTTTCCTTAATTGTAAATCCTATTGATTTGTAATAGTATAGAGAATTTAGATGGAGAGACCAGTGAAATGTCTCCCAAAGGCTTCTTGATGTGCTATGAAAGTACCTGAGAAGGAAGAGGAGCAGAGAGGTGGAGTGGATGCAACACGACCTCGGGCATCCTAGAGCAGGGATTATACCCAGTTTTTCCAGTAAAATGCCCAAAGAGTTTGAGACAGCACCATATTCAATCATTTTTAACTGTAAAATAAGGGGTTTGTACCTAGCATCTCTGTGATCTCTTCCAGTCCTCCATTCTGCAATTACTTTCATTTTAGCATCCATTGGTATTACTATTAGTTTATGTCCTCCATTTATCCATATCCACATACCTGTGGCAGGATCATCTGTACATTAGCTCCTGAAATTTTTGCAGAAACCTTATGTGGTAGGTGTTAGCTCCTTCATTATTGCAAAGGTGGGTAATAAGCAACATTACCTGGTCAAAGTCACATTAGGTTCTTTTAGAAGAAGAATTTTAGCCAGGCCTAAGTGTCTCATAGAGCACAATTTTCCCATTCTACCAGGCTACCTCTAAAAACAGCATTGCCCCTCAGATTTATTTCACTGTCAAACCCTAGTTGTAGGGCTTTTGCTGTTTTGAAACAATGAAACATGTACGTATAAAATTTGGTAGGATGGCTATACCTCTTTGACTATTTTTCTGAAAAGATCTTGGCCTGCCTGAATAATTACTGTGGAAATTAATGTCATCCCACTAACCCCTAAAAGTGGCTGATGTTCTTTCTTTGTGACTAATTATTTTGCAGGCTGTGCTTTAATTGCAGGATGTAGCAGGTAGTTTCTATAAATGCTTAATATTACAAGGGGACATGATCTGCAATCATCAGATCATTAAATTTGCTACCAGAAATAAGCATGCTCTGGGGACCAATGACATTTGTCAAAAGAAGCCCATGTGTTCTGAGGGGGGCAGAGGCCGGGCCAGGAAAGACAACCTGATAATTGTCCTGTGCTGAGTGCCCTTGATTATTTACAGGAATAAAGATCTGGGCAATCCAGGCCTTCTCCAGAGAGATGGCTATTCAAAGAACAGGTTGCATAAAATCAGTGAGTGAATTGAAATCGATGTCCAAAACAAATTCCCCAGGACAATTTTCAGGGAGTTCATAATGTTCACAAAACAGAAGCCAAGAACATTGGCTAAAGATAACCTGAGAATTATAATATGGCTACTTGTTACCTGTCCCATGTCTGTATTTCCCTCTCAAACATAAGCTTTGTGAGGGCAAGGACTTCTTTGCCTTATTCCCAGCTCCGACCAAGTGCCTAAAGCAAAGTCTGGCAGATTAAGCATCACTAAACGAGTGAATAAACAGCATCAGTGGGAAAAACAAGATCCTAGTTCTAGACCTAGATCCAAAATTGCCTTGTTATGGGGTCAGAGGCAGTTTACAAAACTCCAATGACCTACCATTTTCTCACCTGTTTAATGACAACTTTGACATATGCAAAACATGTCCCATGGCCTCCAGCATCCAAATCAACTGGAGTAATATTTAAAATGCACATTGTGCATTCTACACTAGATTGACAGACTCAGGATATCTTGGAATGGGTTCTTAGTATCTCTCTTATACAATCTTAAGCAGGTCAAAGTTTCAGGACCAACCCACTGAACTCAGTAACATGTTCATTAATCCATTTCCTCAGCCAACACATTTTTATTCATTGACTCTGTGACCATTATGTGCCAGGCTCTGCTTTAAATGCTGGAATGTCCAGTCTACACCAAACAAAGGCCCTGCTTTCTAGGAGCTTACATTTCTACTGAGAGGAGACACACACATGCACAAACTGAACAAGTAAATATACAATACTTACTGTGCTGAAGGTCTTCAAAGCAAAGGGAAATCCAGGTAAAGGGAAAAAATACAAGAGAGGGAGGGTGTACTTTCACACAGGGTGGTCTCTCATGAGATGAAATTTGAGTAGAAGGAGCTAGGTATGAGGGTATATGTGGGAGAGGGTGATACTAATGTTATAGGCAAAGGAAATAGCTTGAGACAGGAACAGGTTTGGCATGTTAGAGGAATTGCAAAGAAACTAAGGAGTGAAATGACTAAGGTGGAAAGGGGTGAGAGATGGCGCTGGGGCAGTAGGCAGGGGCAAATTAGTTAGGACCTGATTGAAGACTTGGACTTTACTCTGAATGAGAATATGTGCTAAGAGAATTCTGAGAGGTTCCCCTAGACTCCCATCTGCTAGTGCACACACTCTATATATTGCCCTCCTCTTGAGATTGAGTGTGAATTCTGAATAAGACAGCTAGTCACTATCATGATTAAGCAATATTAGATGGCACCAGCACCTTTTACAAATGGAGATTATCCTCTGTGTGTGCTTAAAATGGATGGGTTCTTCAGAAAGGATTTGAAGGAAGAGAAATTCTTCTCTGGTCCGGAAGAAGACGGAAGCTTCCATGAGTTCTACAGATGTGAGGAACTGAATTCTACCATCAACCTGAATGAGTTTGGAAAAGGACCTGGAGGCTCAATTGGGACTGTGGTCCTTGATGTCACTTCGATTGCAACCTGTGAGATTTCTAATCTAGAGATCTCAGCTAGGCTGTCCCTGGAATGCTGACCTACAGAATGTGAGGCAATAAATGATTGCCTTTTTTTAAGCCACTAATTCGGTGCTAATTTGTTATGAAGCACTAGAAAATCAATGCAGAAGGGAAGCCACTCAAGTGTTTTATAGAGACAAGCAGTAAGATCTGTTTCTGTTTGCAAAGGATCACTCAGTCTACTGTGAAGAGAATGGACTGCATACATGCAAGGGGGGTCGGGAAGCCAGCTGGGAGGCTATTGCAATGGTCCAGGGGAGAGATGATGGTTGTTTTGACTAAGGTGGTATTGGAGGAAGGTGTGTGAAATAGTGGGTTATTTTAGAAGTTAGAGAAACTTAGATTTGCTGACTGTTTGGTGTGGGATATAAGAAAAAGAAAGATGGCAAGAGTTTCACCAAAAACATTGGCTGGAAAAATTGGAAGACGGAGAGAGATGTTGAAATCTGAGAGGGGAAAACTGATGAAAGGTATACAAAGAGGATAAATAAAATGTTTACATTGGGACATGTTAAGATCGAGATGCTCGTAGTGACATCTAAACATAGATAGCAAATAGGCTCTTGGATATAAGAATTTAGAACTCAGGAAAGAAAATGGAGGGAAAAATAATAATTTGTGAGTTTTGTGCCTATACCTTATATCTAAAGACATGGAATGGGATGAAATCACTGAGTGTGGGAATTGACACAGAGGAAGGAAAGAGTCTGCGGTCTAATCCCTCAGGCACTAAGCACTTACCCCAACCTAGATGTGGCCAGTACCTCCCTGTTCTTTGATATTCTGGTTATCTGTCTCCAGTCTCCCAAGCAGACTAAGAAGCCATTCCAGAGAGATAATGGAGTGCAAGGAAAAGAATGCATCATGCAACCAAGGAAGGGAACATTTTAGAGATGAGCCAAAGGTGTTGAATGCTACATAGAGTTTAATTTAGATCATCTGAGAAGTGGTCATAGGATTTAAGAAATGGGAGTTTAGTGAGATCATTTTCAATATCTATGAAAGTATGATAGAGGCAAAAATTGGAAAGCAGTATAGGAAAGAGTAAAAGGGAGGTAAGAACCACACACAACACTGTGGATAGCTTTCAAGGACTTTGGGCATGAAAGAGAAAGTAGAAAGAGTTTGGCAACTGGAACGAGATGTGGAGTTATGCTTGTTTGTTTGTTTGTTTTAATCTACTTTAAAAATAAGTAATGCATCCACATGGTTTAAAAACCAAAAAATATACAAGGTTACATAGCGAAAAGTCTCCTTCCGTGGTCCCCTCCCTACCTGTACAGTTCACATTCTACTCCCACCCCAAGATACACTAGAGTTTTTTCTTATTTACCTTCACCAAGTTTCTTTATACATATATAAGCAGATCAAAATATATGTTCTTATCCTTTCACCCTTGTTTAAACAGACGTTATCTTACTATTTATAAATCATGTCCTCGCTTTTTCACTTCACAGTATTTCCTGTAAATATTTGCAATGTCAGTTCATAAAGATCTTCCTTGTCATTTCTCACAGCTTCATGTTGTCTCATTGTATCATCAATTATTTTACCAGTCCTTTAGTGAAGGACCCTTGACTTGCTTCCAATCTTCTTCTATTGCCAATGTGTTGCAATGAATGACACTGTTCATGCATCATTTTGCACATGCACATGTTCATCTGTAAAATAAATGTCTAAACTCATTCCTAAGGCAAGAATGTTCTATCATTGTTATTGTGGGTGTTGTTGGTGGTTTGTTTTTTGTCTGTTTTGGTCAACTTTAAAATGGAAAAAAAAAGTTAAGTAAAAAAGTTAAGTTAAATTACAAAAGAAAGGAACTGGGAGAAAGTAAGAGTGAAGATACAGATCTGAAAGGGATATTAAGGAATCAGCCTTGCCCAAAGGAGGTTGTGGTATGAAGAGGACCCCTCTAAAAAGGAGCAATCCTTCCACTTACGTGCCAAGAAGACAGAGTTCTCATCCATTGCCTTTTCTTACTTACCTCTGTGGATTTTGAGGTTGAGTTACCTGCTGAGAATAAGGTTGGTGTGAGGATCACAAGTTTGAGGAAAGTGATGACATGTTGATCTAGATGCTGTAGAGAAGTCGAAATAAAAGATGAAGGAAACACAGAAGGATTCTGGACAATGCTGTGAGCCTAACTGATGTTAGAATGTGTTGGTGTTATGTCTACATGGAGAATACAGATACAAATTCCAGGCCTGGAAATAAAAGAGGACGATGTTCTGATTGGAACAGGGTAAGATACAGAGAGCTGAAGTTCTGCCAATATCACTTTTCTGATAATGAGAGGAGGCTGGCACTATGGCAGGAACAGACACCTGCTGCCCATCCCAGGTCCTGCCACTTAGAATCCATGTGATGTCTGGGAATCAATTCCTCTCCATGGCTCCAGTTTCTTAATCAGCACATTGGAGGTTTCTAGTATATATTTATAAAACTGAACAAGATGCTTATAACAACGTACCATAGATGAAAGAGCTCTGTGAAAGGTAATGTATTTACATGCATTGCCATCATCAGCTCAGGGTAGTTACTTCTTGTCTAAGTTCATGCGGAATGGTTGGGGAACTTATAAATAGTTTATTCTCTTGGAAGTACAGATTACTTCTAATCACACCCTAAGTTATAATTATCAAAACGGAGTTTGAAAATAAATACATATTTATATTTTATATACGCCTAAGTGGATGGATGGACAGAGAGATGGATAGATAGATAAATATGTTTTATCTTATTTTTAAACAGAATTTCAATTCACAGAAAGAAGGGCTATTTTCTCAGCCATTATTAAAATAATAGAACTTCTTACTTTTAAAGTAAGCACTTGACATCCACTAATCTTTTATGTTACATTACTTTTCTCACACCCATTTTGAAACAGGGCATTCACAAAATATAATGGATATAAAAGTGTTTTTAAGTGAAGCAATAAAATATGTTCTTCCTACATCAGTGCAATTTAATGTGACTAACCCATCCTGTGCCTCGGACTTTTTTGGTTTTAGCTCTGAGATTTCCAAAATACAGGAAACGCCCCAGTCTCCAGAACACTGCAATAGTTTGACACCGTCATGCTAGCTATCTTCAGTATAATTTAATTCAATAAATAAATATTTGTTGAGAGCCCATGTGTGCTGGTCAATGTGGAGGTTACAGACGCAAACAAGTTGTGTGTGAGATTGGGATAAGCTTTTGTGAAAGAGCACAGTTTACTGAGTCATACAGTTCAGAGCTCATAATTCCAGTTCTATCATTTAATAACTGTCAGGACTCAAGCTTGGGAAAGTCTCTAATTCTGGAGACAATAACTATTAGTACAGCAGTCTCATTATGACAATTAAATGATACTATGTATATTTGCATCTAACATCTGTTCTGTAATTTAGCTGTTGCTCAAAAAGTGCTAGTTTATTATCCCACCTACATCCCTAGTTGATATAACAGAATTAGTAGAAAAGCAGAAGGGGAAGAGGGTGGTTGAATTATACCTGGATTGGAGTAAGGGAGTTGAGATCACTGGGGAAGACTTACTGAAGAGATGATTTTCCATATTGGTCATCTCTATTTTTTAATTAGCATGTTGTGATTAATGAAGAGTCACTGTCTGCTTTCTAATTTCCATTAAGAAAGTATTATGACAAATAAATGACAATGCCATAAAGGAGACATGTCTACTAGAAGAAGTAGAAAGAAAAGGAAGGTGGTGAGAAGGGAATATGCACTCCAAATTGTCTTCTTGTTAAGAACAGCAAAATGAATGATGTGTGTGTGTGTGTGTGTGTGTGTGTTTCCAGGCAATTTAATGATTTTTCATAATCTTGCATTAATAAATATCTGAGAATTTATTGGAGAGCAGCTCGCTCCTGAAAGCTGCTTTGTCCCAGAAGTTCTGAGCTGGGTCCTGGCAATTGAAGTGGGGTACCTCAAAGGCATGCTCTACCTTAAAGATGTGGCTTAGCACTTGAGACTAGGGATATAGAGGCCACTAGTAAACACTGAGAAGACAACTTCAGGAGATTGGATTATATGGACGACACTGAAGAAGCAATTACAGAAATCCCAAGGATGATTGAGAGAGTCATTTTAATGTTTGCAAAGAGCGTGCATCCTTCCATGGTGCTGAATAAATCCGGCCATGCTCTGAAAGAGGCTAAAAGTTATCTGTTGGCCACAAGGCAGGAGCCTGCAGCCTTCCGATTGCCAGAATTTTCAAAGTTATCAGAACTGGCTTTACTTTTCATAAAAAGTAAGAGGATTTCAGAAGTACATTTTAATAGGTCCCTCAAATGAATTATAAAGAACATATTATGAAAGCTAAAAAATCTCCATGCTTTGAAAGTCTGACAAAGAAATATTGTTGACATCCCCAAAGACAGAAAGTCCATCTGGCTCTGCCTTATTTCACAATGGAGAATACACTAATTCCTTACTGCATGAACCTAACTGAGCATCAGCCATGTGCCAAGTGTTGGTAGGGGCTGGGGATACTGAGATGAAAAAGATACCAGGAAAAGCACAGTATATTGGGAAAGAAAAGCACAGATTTAAAAAAGAATAATAAAATATTCCATATAGTGTAAACTGAATCTGTTCAGGGTGGGGTTCATGGAGATGAAGGCAGGGAAACTGGCCAGGAAAAGACAAAGAAATTGACCTGGAAGACTTTATAAAAGACATGAATTCTGAAAGATAGATACTGCCAGAGAGAATTTCTGGGCAGAATAATCATAATGCTAAAAATAATACTCGTAATAGTGATTATTAATATAATCCTTTAAAATAATAATTTATAATATAAATTGTATGATATAATGTAATATAATGTAGTATCCAATTGTTTTCAGTCCTTACTGTGATTCATTCATGGTGCTAAATGTTTGCCTGTTCTAGGTTCTGCCAGCAACAGGAAAGATGGCAAGGTGTTGAAGAGCTTCAAACCTCTTTCACACCTGTCAATAATTCTTGCTGGCAGGCAGAGGGTATACGTCTGCATACGTTGAGGTGGTAGTATAGTGAGAGATGAGCCTGCAGAAAGACACAGCTGACAGATCATAAAGGACATCACATACTTGGTAAGGAGTTTCAAGTTTTCAATAGGAGTCCTAATAGGGACAAGAAATATCAACCATCTGTGGATCTCACAGTCATCTACAAAAAGGATCTAGGAATTGCTTACTGTGACTAAAGGCATGCTAGCACACTTATTTTGTATAGGAGGTGGTTGTGCCAGTTTGAAACTGTGATGGACCCCAGAAGAGCCATGATCTTTTAATCCAATCTTGTTGGGTGGAAACTTTTGATTGAGTGTTTCCATGGAGATGTGACTCACCCAACTGTGGGTAAGACCTTTCATTAAATTATTTCCATGGAGGTGTGGACCCCACCCATTCAGGGTGGGTCTTGATTAGTTCACTGTAGTGCTTAAGAGACCTCAAGAACCAACACAGATGCTGATACTTGGAGATGCAGGAAGAAGAATGGAGATGCTAAGCTAAGAGATGAAGCTCAGAATTTGCCCCAGAGAAGCTAAGAGAGGGCCTCCAGATGCTTAGAGAGAAATGCCACATGCCTTCCCAGCTGACAGAGGTGTTCCAGATACTATTGGCCATTCTTCACTGAAGGTATCCTTTTGTTGATGCCTTAGTACAGACACTTGTATGGCCTTAGAACAGTAAATTTGTAACTTAATAAACCCCCTTTATAAAAGCCAATCCATTTCTGGTGTTTTGCATAATTGCAGCTAGTGGTAGAGGAGGCTCAGCTGGGTGCTGGAATGAATTAATTACGTAGTGTGTATTTATATAAACCCTACTTCATCTCCCAAACTTGATGAGTTATAAAGTATACTGGTGGGTGAGAAATAAAATAATTTTAATGCAGATATTTTAAATCCTGACCCAACTCTGCCATTTACATCATCTGAAATATTTAATGGACCCCATTGTCTCATCAATACATGTCAAGCCTTACAGTTTGAAATTCAAGATTCTGCACAACCTGTCCTGATGTCAATCTTTTGAGTGAATTTTTTCTCATAAAATTGCTCCTTTCTTTCCTGTCAATTTCACTCTAGTAGACCTAAATCTCAGAATCATGAACGACGATCCAAGATGCTTTCTGCTTCAGAGACTTTGCCAAAATGTTTCTAACAGTGGCTTTGGGGGTTCCTACCTAGGTAGTTTTGGGCAAATCACAAAACTGTTTAGGGATTTACCTCCCTCTGCTGCAAAACAGAGAGAATAAGTCCTGCTCCAACTGCTTGATAGGGTCACCCTTCTTTCATTCATCAAACTCATATTTACCGATTCATCTTAAGGGACATATTACTCATATTAAGGGCCCTTAACTCATATTGAGGGCCAAAAACTGTTCTAGATACTGGTGAAAAAGCAGACCAAGAGACCTGCTTTGGTGGGGTCTATGATCTACTGGACAGAGGCAGAAAATTAGAATAAACAAATGAATTATAAAGGAAATTAGAAAATTATAAGAGCTATTAAAATATGCCTAATTATGGAAAGAGAATAGGGAGTGGAGAGATCTAAGATGGCAGCATAGAGAGGAGTGGAAGCCAAGTAGTCCCCCTGGAACAACTGAAAAAAACCAGAAACACCTAGTAAATAAGCCAGAATAACTGTGGGGGGACAAACATGACCATCCACTCATCATACATCAACCTGAATTGGGAGGAATGCCTGAGATCACAACATAAAATCTGGAAGTAAAAACTGTGGATCCAGACCTCAGGAAGATGGCAGTTAAGAGAGACAGGGCAAAAAAATACCACCATGAAAAATACTAGATAAAAGCCAGAAAGTCACCCAGAACACCAGTTCCAGAGATGCACAAGTTGCACAAGGTTGGCTAAATCCACAGGGACCATGCACTTGGTGAAACCAGGAGTCTGCAATCTGAAACGAGTGAGTAAGCCTGCTGAATGTCTGGCAGCCATGCTGTGGTGTGGGGAAACCATGGGTTGGCATTTGGAGGCAGACTAGTTCTTTTTTAAAAACCCAAAAGTGGCTGCAGATATGGCAGCGAGAACTGCACAGGGAAGTGTGGCAGGAATGGCATCTCCACAACTTGTGAGTACGCCTCAGCATCTGGCGTGGATGATAGCCTTTCACACACCTGCTGCTAATTGCCTTGGAGCAAGGCAGGCAGAGGTTAGCCAAAAGGGAAAAAAAAACCACAGCCCTTGCAGCCATCTTCCTGGTGGGCTGGGAACACTCCTGCCCAGTGCCAGGGGCACAGCCCAGAGCTGCACCAAAAAACCCAGTGTGATGGAAAGCGTTTCCAGCAATGCACACACATGCTACAATATCTGGCATGGACAATAGGTTTTCACGAACCCGCAGCTAGTTGTCCTGGAGCTAGGAAGGCAAAGTGGTGCGAAAAGGGGGAAATTAACATGCCCCATTCAGCCATCCTTTCAGCAGGCTGGGAATGCACCTATATGGCCCAGCAGCCCAGAACTTCCCTTGAGGGTCAGAGTGCACTTATGCTGTAGCACAGCCTTCCCTCAGCAGAGGCCCTAGAAGGGCATGGCTTGGAAGAGGGACCCACTCATAAATCCCAAGAACCATATGCCAATACCAAGGACTTGTGGGTCAGTGGCAGAAACAATCTGTGACAAGACCGAACTGAAGGTTTAGACTCTTGGAACAGCCTAAAATCTCCAGGAACACCTGGGAGGTTTGATTATTAAAGCTGCCCTGCCTCCCTAACCGCTCAGACACATGCCCCACATTCAGGACGGACAGCATCAACAACACATGCAAAACTGGTGCACTAGTTGGACCACACAAGAATCAGACCCCCACACACCACAAAGACAAAGTTGGGGAGAACTGGCTTGAGGAGAATAGGTGGCTCACAGACACCGCCTGCTGGTTAGTTAGAGAAAGTGTACACCACCAAGCTGTAAATCTGACAAATTAGAGAGAAGACTTTGAATTAGCGTACATATCCTAAAAGAACCCTATCAAGTTAAGCAAATGCCAAGAGGCCAAAAAAACAGAAAATTTTAAAGCATAGGAAAAAACCAGATGATATGGATAACTCAAACCCAAACATCCAAATTAAAAGATCACAGGAGATGCAGAACTTGGAGCAATTAATTAAATAACTAAAGACAAACAATGAAAGCATGGTGCAGGATATAAAGGACATGAAGAAGAGCATGGCACAGGATATAAAAGACATGAAGAAGAGCCTAGAATAGCATAAAGAAGAAATTGCAAGAGTAAATAAAAAAAAATAGATGATCTTATGGAAATAAAAGAAACCATCAAACAAATTAAAATGATTCTGGATACTAATAGTACAAGACTAGAGGAAGCTGAACAATGAATCAGTGACCTGGAGTATGACAAAATGGAAAAAATCAAAATGGACCTCAGGGATAGGATAGATAAAATAAAACATCAAAATATAAGACTCATTGGTATCCCAAAAGGGGAAGAGAAGGGTAGAGGTCTAGAAAAAGTATTCAAAGAAATTGTTGGGCAAAACTTCCCAAACCTTCTACACAATATAAATATGCAAAGATAAATGCCCAGCAAACTCCAAATAGAATAAATCCAAATAAACCCACTCCAAGATATATTCTGATCAGACAGTCAAATACTGAAGAGAAGTAGCAAGTTCTGAAAGCAGCAAGAGAAAAGCAATTCACCACATTCAAAGGAAAAAACATAAGACAAAGTAATGACTATTCTGCAGCCATCATGGAGGCGAGAAGGCAGTGGCATGACATATTTAAAATTCTGAGATAGAAAATTTGCCAACCAAGAATTCTTTATCCAGCAAAGGTCTCCTGCAAATTTGAGGGAGAGCTTAGATTTTCCACAGACAAACAAATGCAGAGAGATTTCACTAATAAAAGACCTGCCCTACTTGAGATACTAAAAGAGCCCTACTGACAGAGAAACAAAGAAAGGAGAGAAGGATATGGAGAAAGGTTCCATAATATTAGATGAAGATGCATTTTTTTAAGCCATATAGTGACCACTGAATATAAGTTTGTCTTTGCTGTCATCATAGTCATCATAAGATACAACCCTCTATTAAATTATTTTTAATTCCGTATTTCAGAGAGGAATAAACAGACATTGCAGAATGGTGACATTATGAAGGAGAAAACACACTTGGTATCATATCCTATTCCATGCTACCATTTCTTTCACTCTATTTCAAATGGATAACTCAGGTTTATGGTATGGCATTCTTTCTGAAACACTAGAAGTCAGAAGATGAAGATACTTGCCTCACTTTTCTGACTTGCTGATTGTAAACGTGGTCATCTCACTTAACTCGTAAGATGATTCTTAGTTTCCTAGTTGATAAAACAGGAATTAGACTACAAATAACTAAAAACTATTAAATTTGTCTGAAAATATAGACTTCTTTTGAAAATCCAAAGGAAAACTCTTATACTTTTTGAGACCATTGAAAAATGTGTATTCTTAATTATTTTTTATTGGTTGGTGTAGATTAGATGCCATTGTCTGGAGATAGGCATGGGATATATAGAGCAAAGGCATTTAGAGAGCAGTGTTGGTGAAAATGTCTATTTACATATGGAGAGACATCTGTTACTGTAGTCATTGAACCACTAAATTTAAGTGGCAATTATTAACTTCTATTTCATATGCTGAAACAAAAGAGCATTAATTGTGGACCCAAGATTTGCTATTTATTGCAGTTAATGGAAAATACTGAACCATTTTAGCTCCTGAGTTCAGATAGAGGGTTTGGCAAAATAAATAAATAAATAAATAAATGCAAATCTGTTTACTCTTTGATCCCTAAGCTTGTATAGTTTACAGTGAGAATTCCTATAAACAAAACAAAATTATCTCAAGGCACTTAGTTCCTTGGTTCAGATAAAAATAATTTGAATAGCAAGGGTTATGTGTAGGCATGTTTGTAAATATACAAAGGAGGAAGAAGGGGAAGTATTGATCTGTATTCAGATTTATTCTGCAACCTATGTATGGTGAGAATAGTGCAATATCCTCATCTGTAAAATTTATAACACGGCCACTGTTTTGGGATATCAAATAAGAGGACTGTAAATACCTGAAAATTAAATATTATTCTTAAACTTAAAAAAAAAATATAATAGAGGGGCATATAGGGAAAACTATACCTATTGCAAACTAATTACAGTTAGTAGTATTTTAATGTTCTTTCATCAACAGTAACAAATGTACTATACCAATACTATGAGTCAACAATGGAGGGTGGGTAGATAGGGGTATGGGAGGATTTGAGTTTCCTTTTTTTGGTCTGTATTTCTTTTCTGGAATAATGAAAATGTTCTAAAAATTGAAAAAAAAAACATTAATTGTGATGGATGCACAGCCGTATGATGGTACTGGGGGCAATTGATTGTTTGATTGTACACTTTGGATCTTTGGATAATTGGATGGTATGTGAACGATCTCAGTAAATAAAAAAATTTAAATTAAAAAAAGAATAGGGAGTAATGGGGTTGTCATAAACATCAGTGTTGTGTCATAATAAAAATAAGTGACAAATGGTACATAAATGCTAAAACAGAAACTGCTAAACTGGCATCTAGGGGTGCTCGAAATGTGCAAAGGAATGCACTAAGCACTTTAGACTGGCCATGTCATTTAATTCTCCCAAAAAGCCTATGCACAAGTTACTGTTACTGTCCCCATTTTATCAATGAGAAAATGAAAGTATAGAAAGGTGTAGTATTATAAAGTTATTAAAGGAATACTTTTTATGCTAATTGAATAGAATTATTGAATCACACTCTCCAAAATTCACCCATACACAAAGACATATAAACACAAACTGCACAAACAAGGAGATATGTTCTCTCAGATGCCCACGGGCTGGTTTAGAATATGCTTAATGGCACATGATTTCATTTGAAAGCAGCTCATTGTCCTGATGTTGCTCAGCAGAAAAATTCAGAACAGAGTGAAATGTGCTTTCAAATAGCACTGGAGAGAAGAGGAGAAAAAGCCAGAACTTTAAGAATGTTCTTTTCTGTTGTTGATAATGCCTTAGATGGGTCCAAGAGGGAAGGGGAGAGAGGGCATCTGGGATATGGTCTCATCATTCAGCTCCCTTCTAGCTCAAACCATTTGTGGTCCTGGGTTTCCTTTCCCCTGTGTGAGAATTCAATCATAGAGATACAGCAGTAGAGAAAAGTTTTCAGAGGATTGGAAGGGAAAGAGTGTATTATAACATCCAGTTATAACATTTGTTTTCAAGGATGGCTCTAGTGAGAATCCTGAAGCTGAACCTTATTGGAGCCACTCAATACCTACAGTAGCTTTTCTCCCTGTGATCAATTTGTCCAAATAATTCACATTATGACTGTGGAGACATCTATCCCAACTTGGAAGGACATTTAGAGAAGTATGTTGCCTGGAGAAGTCTGGCTAGTCACAAGAGAAATCATCCAATGGTGCGAGTACTCTGGAAATATCAGCTGTCAGGGAAGTTATCAGCTTTGTAGGCTAAAAATATCAGTAGTACATCCAAAAACCTGTGGAAGAATCACCCATGATTCTTTTTCACACAAGAAGCTTAAGCATAAACCCAAGCACCAGTTCACTAAGTTATATTGAGAAATATAATTTATCAAGTGGGTTATGCTATAGTGTTTGCTGGTCGATGCATTTGTTTTCTGTTGGCAAATATACGTCAGAAATAAATTTATAATCAGAAAGTTTCTTAAAAAGCATTGCACTTAAGTAGTGCCAATTAGTTGGACCAAAACTGTGGATGTTATTGAGTTGTGATTGACTACTGCCCCCATTTCCAACATGTAGACTGACCTGTCACTAGGGATGATCTATTGCTTTTCATTGGATCTGATATTCTCACTCCTGGACAGTGTTGAAAACAAGTGGGTACATCTGTCCAAGTGGCTTCCCCTTATATAGGCTTTCCATTGCTATCACCAATATTTATCTCTGAGGCTGGTGGCTGGTAAGTGTCGGTAAGTGTTAGATGAACTTTAACACAACTTCATTATTAAAAAATCTTGCAATCTTTTAGAAATGCATATTTCAAAAGTAAATTTAGACTTTGGAAGACAGGCTAAATATGGAGATAATAACAGCTAATATAGCTGTATGTTAGTCACAGTATTATTTCTTTACATTCTTTATTTATCTTAATCACTATTATTTCTTAAAATAACCCAAAAAGGTGTTGCTATTTTGGTCCGTTTTGTAGATGTGGAAGCTAATGCCAGGAATGTTAGTAAATTGCTGAGGTCACCCATTCCTTTAGAGATGGAGGCTGCCTTTGAACCCAAATGGGCCAATCCCCAAGCCCTTGCTCTGAATCTCTTTGCTTGACTTATCCTTTTTACTCTTTGGCTGCTTCTATGCTGTGTTTTAATGTGTTGCTATAATAAACCAAACAAGCAAATTAAAGGAGTGAAATATTTCGAGTTAAAAATCCAATGGTCAATACTGGAATTATTTGTTTCATTGATCTATTTTATTTGTAATCAGTATCACCCAACTCCTCCAGCGAGTTGGAAGAGCCATCTCTCCCTTAGTCTAGTCAAGGGAGCATGAAATCTGTATTATGCAACCTGCTCCCCCAGAATGAATATTTCAGCCTGCTACAGAGTAGAGACAGATTGCATTCATTAGTGCATTCTCCTGGTGTCAGCTACTAACTTCCTCAGAGACTACAGTCAGGTGGGTGGAGCTGACCTACCTTCTTTGAAATCGTTGTATGATTGGCAGACCAGGATGATTCTCTGTGTGCAGCTCACCTAGTGCCCAGAATAGCTGTGCTCAGGAGAGATTATTTCCCCTCTTCTTTTCTGGACACTTTTGGCTTCCTTCCATTTCAGAATCAGAGCAAAGCCCTTCTGCTCTGTGAAGGCTATGAATATCTACCTCTTTTACCCTTTCACAATTTGCTTGGAAAATATACTTATCACAACCTTCAACACTCAGCCTGAGGAGACTGTATCTTGTTAAGGAATACAACTGGATACCTAGAATGAAGCTTTTACATCTTTGGTATGTACTATAGAATACACAATTATGAAACAATTACAAAGTTACAATACTTCAGTGATGGAAAACAGAGTTCAGGCAAACTTCCCTTCCTTTGCAGATTGAAGAAAATGAGGTCCCAAAGCAGAGTGATTTGTCCAAAATCTCTCAGTAAGAAAATGGCAGAATCAGACCCATAACTCAGGAGCATTAGGTGTCCATCTAAAACTACTTAAAAGACACTTACTGGTATTTTGTGGAAAGTTTTTTCACAAGTTTTTATGATGAAGCTTCATTTAGGGGGTCAAAGTCTTGAAATCCAGTCATGAGCTGTTTGCAAAAAAAAATGACCAATCATTTCAAGAAACTGAATAAAATTATTATTTACCAGTGAACTGAATTCTGAAATTTATACTTTCAAGAGGCTTGATGTGTTGGTCACAAACCCTGATTTCCCTGGGAAAGTTCAAGGTTTGGTTACTTCACAATGGCCTTGATGACAAGATGTGCTTGGAAATGAGTTAACAAAATTAAAAACCTTTAGAACATAGTAGAGGTTCTGTCCTGGAAGGAGCTTTACAGTGCAAAGAATGAAGGAGATCAAAGGGGCTTTCTCACCTTTATGGTTCAATGATATTCAGTTCTGTGAGGATGGTCAGGTAAGCAGTGAGTGACATCTGGGGGTAATTGCTGATTAGGAGGTATTTAAGCTCTTGGGAAGTCAAATGGGAGCAGACAATGCCCCAGAGTAAAAGGATTCTTCTCAAAGAGGTGTTCACACTCCACATCTCCAGGTTCTACCGGTTCCAGTCCAGCTTGGTTTCCACCCCATCTACTCCACCTAAACCGCAATTGTCAAGGTCTGTAATAATCCCCGTGTTGCTAATCAAAACACCCAAGCAATTTGGTCTCTCCGCACTTGTACACATGTGACCAACACTCCTTCAAGAGCTGTCTTTCTCTGGCTTTGATACCACATAGTTCCACTGTATTTACCAACTACTCCTTTATCTTCTTTGCTGAGTTATTCTTCTTTATTCTGTGTTAGATTATGGATTTAGACCCATTGCTCATGTTATAGTCCTTTCTAGGAAACTTCCTCACTCCAAGATTTATAACTCAAAAATTTTTGTTATGATTCCCAAATGTACATCATCAGTCCAGACTTTTTATCTGTACTTTATATATCCAAATCTCTCCTTGAATTACCCATTAGAATGACTGAAAGACACCTGCAACTCAACATGTCTAAAACTGAACTTAGAACATAGCCCCATCATAGCAGAAAGCTGAGTTATCCATGATAGCTCTCCCTCTCTTTCTTTGCTCCCCAATTCAAAGTCCAGTTCATTGGCTTTCTTAACAGTTCTCAATTCTTTCCATTCTCAATAGATACAATTTAAATCCATTCCTTAAAGCACCTTGCTTTACACAGTTCGTTCCCTCCTTTTGAAATGTCCTCTCTCCCTCCAGTCTAAGAAATTTCTATTTATCACTTTACTGACCCAGTTCAAATACCATCTCATCCCAGTTTCTTTGATATTGTGGATGGAGTTAGATGATTCCTTCTCTGTACTTATCTATAGCTTATATATACATCTTTTATGTCACCATGGGTAGGTATTTTTTTGATTTTGTTAGATATATGGCTTGCCCTTCTTATGGGTTGAATGATGTCCCCCCAAAAGATATGTTCAAATCCTAATTCCTGGTCCCATAGATGTGACCTTATTTGTAAATAGAAGCTTTGGAAATGTGATTAATTAAGACAAGGCCAAACTGAACCACGTGTGGGCCCTAATCCAATTTGTCTGATATCATTATACAAAGAGGGAATTTGGACAATGACCCGGACAGTGGAGAGACAGCCATGTGAAGATGGAGGAGGCTGAATTATGTGTCTGAAAGCCAAAAAACACCAAGCATTGCCAGTAAATACCAGAAACTGGAAGAGACAAGGAAGTATTCTCCCCTGCAGGTTTCATATGGAGCATGGGCCTACTGACACCTTTATTCCAGACTTTTAGCTTTTAAAAGTGTGAGACAATACATTTCTCTTGTTTTAAGCCATGTAGTTTGTGGCACTTTGTTATGACAGCCCTTGAACTAAGATACCTCTATATTATAAAAACCTCAGTAATGTTTATATCCCTAATACCATCCACGGTGGCTGGAAAATAGCAAGTACTTAATTTTTTTTTTTTTGATGAAGAAAAATGAATAAATTCATGAATGAAAGCAAAGTGAATGAGATCTCAAGGGTAGACAATCTTCAAGAAAATCAGAAGAGTTGCTTGACGGCAGGCAGTATCTATAGAAGGATGTTTTGTTTTGTTACTTGATTTTCTTGGTTTTGTAATTTTAAGAAGATATTTCTAGATGAATGTAATGAGTTAGGACAAAAGAAGATAGCAAAATTGGGAAGGAATATCTGCTGAATCAGGTTTCAGAAGGAAATATAAAAGGGCAAAATAAATGAGTTTTCCACTAAAAATAGAAAATAAATAAAATTCATGCAATGAAATTTCTATTTTATGATGAATAATTTCTTGATAAATATAAATTCCAACAAAAATTGCTTTCATATGGATTGTTTCTTTATTTTATAGATATGAAGATAAAGAACTTCAAATCATGATATTTAACCCAGGGCAACCTGATACCAGACCCTACTTTCCTTATTTTGTCCCACATCACCTCTTAACAAAATGAGACTCATTGAATAAGGATAAAGGTGGTAGAAGGTATGACCTCATGCAAGCTTTTAAAGACAGGGCAAAGAATTCTGTGCTAATGACTGGGAAAGGAAATTTGAGGGAATTGCTTATGTGAGTGGTTTATTATCTTTATGAAGTGGGTGGCCAGACCATTTTGTGAGCCTAAAAGGATCATTTGTCAACTTGGGTTCTGATCTAGGAAGAAGGGTTAGAGTAGCCCTTGTGAAATGAATGATCACTGGGAAGGGTAGAGTGCATATTCCTGGACAGCTCTGAAGCTTGAGAGAGCTTGGAATATACGTTTCTATAAGGCTGCCTGTGGGAGACTGCGGTGTTCTCCAGCAGAGCTTTGCAATCAGAGAGCAAGAATTAGGGACTTGGATGGAGCTGTCTGGAGACTAGAAGGCCAGGGGCAGCAAAAGCTCTGACAAATCATTCCTTACCCTCCAAGACCCAGCTCCAGGGTTTCTTCTATTTTGTCATAGTCTTTGTCATAATATTTATTACTTTTGTCATAATTCATCAAATGTATCTATTTGTATGTCTGTTGTCATAATTGAAGTAAGAGCTCTTTTGGAGTGAAAAGGTGTTTTATTCACATGGGTCCCTAGACTAATGTCTTGTCCCTAAAAGCATGACTGATGCTGATTATAAGTTGGATGGGTGATGAAAATTGAAGGAGGTTGTGTTCCTCAGCATGCCTGGGCTAGGATGCAAGGAGGGGCTTAATGTAGTAATGCACATCCAGAGAAGAGTCAAATGCTGGTTCAAGGAAACTTAATCCTACACTAAATTTAATGAACACTTACTTGACTTAAGGACATATGTGCATTACCACCTGTGATGTTTAATTTATGTGGCAACTTGGCTAATTATGGTGCCCAGTTACTCAATCAAACACTAATCTAGGTGATGCTGTGAAGGAATTTTGTAGATGTGGCAAATATTTACAATCAGTTGACTTTAAGTAAAGGGGATTACCATGGATAGTATAGGAGGGCCTCATCCAATCAATTGAAGGCCTTAAGAAGTTCCCTTAAAAACTGAGGTTTCCTGGGGAGGAAGACATTCTACCTGAAGACTGCACTATAAATTCTTGCCTGAGCTTACAGCCTGCTGGACTGCTCTACAGATTCCATAACTGCCAGCCCTGACATTTTTGTGAGTCAGTTCCTTAAAATAGATTACTAAAAATAAACATTCCCTTAAGAAGTCTTTAAAATAGATCTCAACATGTCATACACATGAATTTATATATGTATATACATACAAATTTACATATACACATATATATATACAGATACACACATGCACATGTGTATATTCTATTGCTTCTGTTTCTCTGGAAAACCCTGACTTGATAGACTGCTTAACAGCATTCATGTATGTTAGGCATTTGATCTCTATTTTGTAGGCTCAGATAGATTGAGTGTCTTATGCTGGATTTGATTCTGGATAGCTCTTGACTTCATGTTCCTTCTATTCTATACAAATTTATTACTTAGGATAGAATGGGCTTATGCTTAGTAATGAACTTAGCACAGAATAGTTTATCACTCATTCTAAGCCTAGTGTAGGTTCAGCAACTCTCCATGGCAGCCTGTATCACTGTGATGACACACACAGATGCAGGTGCTTCCTTGATGGACATCCGCCATCTTGGCACACAGCCTCCAAAGTCATTGCCCAAGGAGAAGAAAGAATAGTAAGTGACTTGTCCCTGCCTCAATCTAATTTGGTTCAGATCACTTCTCTCCACATTATACTGACCAGAACATGTTGTATAGCTCTGCCTATCTCCAAATGGCTGGTAAGTATAGTTGTTTGACTGGCCAGACGAAAATAATATCAAATGAGATTTGGTGAACCCACCTAGCATTCTGTTCACACTATCCTATTTAATAATAAAATAAAATATTTAGCTAAATAGTACATGGGAGAATTAAGAGGCTAAGCAGTATCAATTGTTAATTAATGTACATTAATTAAACAAAAGGACACTGATGCCTACTATGTACCAGGCTCTGTTTCAAAGACTTGAGATACAGTGTTAAACAAAGCCAGAACTTATTGTAGTTATGGAATTTACATTCTGAAAAGGAGAGGCATACAAACAAGCAAGCAAAAAATAATTTAACACTTTAAAAATGAAAGAATTTTGGGCAGGTGCTAGCACAGGATTATCACAGCATGATATGGGAGAAAGTTTCTCAGTAGCTAATTTAGAATAGGTAGTCAGCAAAGGTTCTTTGAGGTTGTGGTATTAAAACAGAAATCTAAATGACACAAAGGAACCAGTCACATGATGATGCTCAATTATATTAATAAAGAAATTGTGTCCAGAGAGGTTAGGCTAGAAGTCAGGAGGAGGAACATTCCAGATCAGGAACAGTTAGCACAAAGTTTTTACTGCAGAAATAAACTCTGGATGGTAGCAGAACAAAAAGTGGGTCAGTGTGGAGGAGAAGAGTAAGAGAGGAGAATCATGGTATTGGATGCCGTCATAGGGGTCAGGAGGGACCGGTTCATTCAGGGTTTTTTTTTTTTAGGAATGGCATAGTGTTCTGCGTATGATGGGAAACCATTGGAGGGTTGTAAGCAGCAGAGTGACATGGTCTGATTTATGCTGATTACTGGCACAGTGCAATCCTCCAACCTGTGTGCATTCCTGAGCCCCCAAAATAGAAGCTGCAATGACAGACATCTGTGTGAGAGCCAAAGGCAATATTGGAGTTGAAAGGTGCTAAGCTCCGCTTGCTTTCAATGGAACTGTCAGAGAAATACATTGTTACTGAAAAATGCCAAGGTTGGCAAAATCTATGCTTGTCAGAAAAGCTAAAAGAAAACTGCAGGTGTGGAAAATGCTACTCTAGTATTAGCAAACTCAAGTAACTCCAGCTGGAATTTAAACTAGTGGCACATCTCTGCCCACCAGATTCCTGCATAAAGAGTCTCAGAATGTTTTTCATATGAATGAAAGATAGTGTCAAAATGACTCAAGGTCATGTTGACTCCTGGTACCCCATTGGCCCAGACTTGGAACAAAGTGGGAGAAGAAAGGAGAGTAAGAGTCATTCTGGGAAGAAATTTTAACGGTACTCAGAAGTGGCAATATTAGCCAACAGAAGCAGATGTAAAATTCTTCTCCTCTTGAGTTGTCAGAACTGTTTCATGAAAAAGCTAAAGCTGTTGAATATTTCTTATGTAGATGTATGCAGTGATGTAAGATGTAAAATGCTTTGAGGACATTTATTTCAAACTGTGTTTCGTGGAGCCCTAAGTTTCAAAGGAAGTGCCTCAGGAGCCACCATATCTATAGAAGGTCAAGGGAAGAAGTAATATTCCAGTATATAGGGATTCTTTGCTCTAATCCATCAAAAGCTATTCTTTATGTACTCTATATTAACAACACTGGGATTCCATATGAACTTTTTATTTGAAAGAAATATTACCAGTGCTAAAATATATATACTGAAAGCAATAAAAGCACAGTATTTAGAAACAGAAGGTTGGAAACCATATATATCACATATCTCTGTGATATTTTATGCCATTTTATTTAATCAAGGTTTAGAGATAAATGCCCCAACCCCATTTGACAGATGGGAAAATTGGCAATCAGAGAGATTAAATTCCTTGTCTAAAGTCACATAGCATTTAAGTAGTCAAGATGAGATTCAATCATGTATCCCTGACTCCGAAAACCACAATCTTTTCTCATTAGTCTATGTTCTATCATGCTCTACAATCCCACATTCATTACCCAACAGCTTTGTGATGTCTAGTAGGAACCATGTTCTCTGAACCTAATCTATTAAAGAGTAATAAAAGTAACACTTAATAAAATCAACCTCATCATTTTGAGGTTCATGTGATGTACTATGTTTAGGGGAGGGAATTAGCATGAGTTGACTATGTTTAAGGGAGGAAAACAGCAAGTATACATCAACTTACTCAAATATCACAGAAACCTTATGAGGAGGCTGATGATGCTGGTTTCAGTTTGCTAAAGCAGCTGGTATGCAATATACCAGATGTGGGTTGAATTTTAACAATGCGGATTTACTAAGTTACAAGTTGCAATTCTAAGACTGTGAAAATGTCCAAATTAATGCATCAACAGGAAGATACCTTCCCTGAAGAAAGGCTGCTGGCTGCTGGAGTTCCTCTGTTAGATAGCAAGGCACATGGCTGGTGTCTGCTGGTCCTTCACTCCTGGGTTTTATTCCTTTCAACTTCTGATTCCAGTGGCTTTCTCTCTGAGCATCTGTGGGTCCTCTCTTAGCATCTCTTGGGATTTCTCTCTCTCAACTCTCTCCAAATGTCTTTGCCTTTTATCCTCACATAAAGGACTCCAGTAAAGGATTAAGACCCACCTTGAATAGGCTGGGTCACATCTCAATTGAAACAACCTAATCAAAGTTCCCACCCACTATAGGCCTGCACCCACAAAAACAGATTAAAAGAAATGGCCTTAGGAGGAGTTAAGATGGTGGCATAGAGAGGAGTGGAAGCCAGTTCATCCCCCTGGAACAATTCATAAACAACAGAAAAATTAGTAAATAACCTGGAATACCTACGGGGAGACAAACATGAATGTCCACTCATCATCCACCAACCTGAGTTGGGAGGAATGCCCGAGATCACAGTATAAAATCTGTAAGTAAAAACTGTGGACCTGCGCCGAGAGCCAAGAGCCCCTCCATCATGGAAACCTCATGGTGCTACAGAGCAGCACTCTCTGAACAAGCAAATATAACTCAGCCCAGCTCCAACTGGGGTTTTTAATGTTAACTGTGCAATACAGTCAGCAAATCCCCAACAAGCAGACAGAGGCTTTTGGTAATGACCGACCTTGGGAGAGTCAGGGGGCATATCTGTCTCAGGAAGGGGAGCTCAAAGGATCAGGTGCTATCTCTGGCTGATGGGTGAATTTGGGAGCTTTCTGTCCCTTTCTCTCACTGTCAGTCTGGGTGACTCAGTGGAGAAAGCCTCAGCCATTTTCAGTTCACAGTGCTTTGCAGTAGAGAAAGCCTCAGTCTTTTTAAACTCACAGCACTCTGACCCAGACAAGGGTGAAGATAGCAGAGTCAGAGAAACAAAGAAATTGTTTATATGCAAATGACCTACCTGTAGGGAGCATAACTTCCCAAGAGGAAAGAGGAAGGGCCCAGCTCTACTACCTGTCTTACATTCAGAACCAGACCCCAGAGCCTGGGGGAGGAGAGCCACGGGCCACATCCTCTAACATCAGCCCATGACAGGCTAACAGGCAACACCTGCTGGGCAGAAAAGCACAGGGTGTGTCAATCCTCTAAGACACACAACCAGAGAAACCAGATACTAAAAATTTCCTCCTTCTGTGACTTGAGCTTTTTCTCATCTGAGAAAACATGATTGGGGTAGCTGAGGAGGTCAGATGTCTAGACAACAGAAAACTACAACCTACACTAAGAAAAATAAAGTTATGGCCCAGTCAAAGGAACAAACTTAAATTTCAACAGAGAACAGGAATTTAAACAACTAATAATAAGTCAAATCAAAAAGTGTAGGGAAGATATGGCGAAAGAGCTGAACTGTATGATGAAAAAACTGGGCGTACATAAGGTAGAAATTGAAAGTTTGAAAAACCAACTGGCAGAATCTATGGAAATGAAAGGCACAACACAAGAGATGAAAGACACAATGGAAACCTACAACAAACAGCAGATTTCAAGAGGCAGAAGAAAACACTCAGGAACTGGAGAACAAACCACCTGAAAGCCTACACACAAAAAAACAGATAGAGAAAAGAATGGAAAAATATGAGCAACATCTCTGGGAACTTAAGGATGAAATGAAATACAAGAATATACATATCTTTGGTGTCCCAGAAGGAGAAGAGAAGGGAAAAGGGGCAGAAGCAATAATAGAGGAAATAATCAATGAAAATTTCTCAGACATAAGATTACAGATCCAAGAAGTGCAGCACACTCCAAACATAATAGATCTGAATAGGCCTACGCCAAGACACTTAATAATCAGATTATCAAACATCAAAGACAAAGAGAGAATCCTGAAAGCAGCAAGAGAAAAGCAATCCATCACATACAAAGGAAGCTTAATAAGAATATGTGCAGATCTCTCAGCAGAAACCATGGAGGCAAGAAGGAAGTGGTGTGATATATTTAAGATAATGAAAAAGAAAAACCACCAACCAGGAATCCTATATCCAGCAAAACTATCCTTCCAATATGTGGGAGAGTTCAAAATATTCTCTGACAAACAGACAATGATAGACTTTGTGAACAAGACACCCGCCCTAGAGCAAATACTAAAGGGAGCACTACAGGGTGATAGAAGACAGGAGTGAGAGGTTTGGGACACAATTTTGGGAGATGGTAGCACAGCAATGTAAGTACACTGAATAAAGATAACTATGAATATGGTTGAAAGAGGAAGGTTGGGAGCATGTGGGACACCAGAAGGAAAGAGGAAAGATAAAGACTGGGACTGTGTAACTCAGTGAAACCTAGAATGTTCAACAATTGTGATAAAATGTACAAATATGTTTTTCACAGGGAGAACAAACGAATGTCAACCTGGCAAGGTGTTAAAAACGGGGAGGCATTGGGGGAAAAATACAATCACCATAAACTAGAGACTATAATTAACAAAATCATTGTATTATGCTTCCTTTAATGTAACAAAGGCGATATACCAACGTAATTGCCGATAAGATGTGGGGGTAGGGGAGGGGTGTGAGAAACTTGGCATTGGTGGTGTTGCCTGACTCTTTATTCTACTTTGATTTAAGATTATCTTTGCTTTTGCTGCTTCCTAGCTGACATTATTTTTATCCCTCTTTTTTTTTCTTTTACCTGTCTACCTTCTTTGACTCTTCCTCCTGCTTTTTGGAAGAAATGTAGATGCCTTTATATAGATAGCGGTGAGGGTGATGAACACATAAATAAGTGACTATACAGGGAACCATCAATTGTTTACCTAGGATGGAATGTATGGCATGTGAACAAAACTGTCTTAAAAAAAAATAGGTTGATAATGAAACCTTGAGGGCAATATACTGAGTGAAATAAGACAGACACATAATGACAAGTGTTGTAGGGTCTCACTGATAGGAACTAATTATAATATGTAAACTCATAGACATGAAATATAAGTTACCAAGATTAGAATGAGGCTAAAGAATGGGGAGAAGTTGCTTAGTATGAGCAGAATGTTCAACTAGGATGAACTTAAACATTTGGAAATGAACAGAGGTGATGGCAGCATGTTGTGAGAATAACTAACAATGCTGAATTGTGAATGAATATGGTGGAAAGGGGAAGCTCAGAGTCATGTATGTCACCAGAAGGAAAGTTGGAGGTCAAAAGATGGGAATGTATAACACTGAATCCTGTGGTAGGCAATGTCCATGATTAACTGTACAAATAGTAGAAATCTCTTCCATGAACCAGAACAAATGTATGACAATACAACTAGAAGTCTAATAGAGGGCATATAGGGAAAAAATAAATACCTATTGCAAAACTGTATTGTACGGTTAGTAGTATTTCAACATTCTTTCATAAACAGTAACAAATGTACTATACCAATACTACGAGTCAACATTGGGGAGTGAGGGGGTTAGGGATATGGGAGGATTTGAGTTTCCTTTTCTTTTTTTTGTTTTTTTTTTTTTTTCTCTTCTTTGTCTTTATTTCTTGTCTGGAGTAGTGAAAATGTTCTAAAAAAATTGAACAAAAATTAATTGTGGTGATGGATGCACAGCTGTATGAGGGTAACAGGGGCAATTGATTCTACACTGTGGATCTTTGGGTAATTGTATGGTATGTGAACAATCTCAGTAAAAATTTTTTAAAAAATGGCCTTTCTGGGGTACATAACAGATCCAAACCAGCACAATACCCAATTGTATATAATCTGGGTCCAGAGATAGTAGGTGTTCAGGTTTGCTAATGCTGCTGGGATGCAAAATACCAGAAATAGATTGGCTTTTATAAAAGGGAGTTTATTTGGTTACACAGTTACAATCTTAAGGCCATAAGGTGTCCAAGGTAACACATCAACAATCAGGTACCTTCACCCAGGATGGTCATTGGTGTCCAGAAAACCTCTATTAGCTGGGAAGGAACGTGGCTGGCATCTGCTTCAGAGTTCTGGTTTCAAAATGTCTTTCTCCCAGGATATTCCTTTCTAGGCTGCAGCTAATGTCACTCTTAGTTGCTCTTGAGGCGTTTGTCCTCTCTTAGCTTCTCTGGAGCAAAAGTCTGCTTTCAAAGGCCGTCTCCAAAATGTTCTCTGTAAGCTGAAGCTCCTCTCTCAGCTCCTGTGCATTCTTCAAAGTGTCCCTCTTGGCCATAGCAAGCTTGCTCCTTCTGTCTGAGTTTATATAGTGCTCGGGTAAACTAATCAAGGCACACTCTGAATGAGCAGGGCCACACCTCCATGGAAATTATCCAATCAGAGTTATCACCTACAGTTGGATGAGTCACAACTCCATAGAAACACTCAAAGAATTGCAATCTAGTTAACACTAATTTGTCTACCCACACAAGATTGCATTAAAAAAATGGTGTTTGGGGGGACATAATACATTCAAACTGGCACATTCGGTCAATCAAAAGATGCCAAACATCCAGGAACAGGTGGATCTTTTGCTATTCTGATCTGAGTTTCAGTCCATTTATGTGAGCAGACCTTCCCCTAATTTTAGCATGGATTGAAGCATGGGTACAAATGTATTCCCACTTACCCTATATTTATAGAGTTAAAAGTTACAAATCAAGTTAGTCAAGTTTAATGCATATGCTAAATGGTATACTGAAAAATATACCTTCAAAACAACAACAACAACAAAAAAATGAAGTTTTCAACATGACTGAAGGCCAAAAATATCAGAAAAAAACAAATTTAATTAGTATTGTGCATGTCTGGGTGTTGTATTGAAGGAAGGATAATGTTGAGATGAGTGATTAAGTATAGACATAAATAATTAATGTATTAATACAATAATTTATAATTCGCTTTTTTTACCTTTATTTTGGCAACTTGTTGTTAAATTGGCAGTAATTATCTAATGGAATAAAAATAGAACATAAAGTTATTCTAAGTTTAGTAAATTTTAGTATATTTACAGCCAAAGTGCAAATTTAAATATATTCAAAATGCAAAAACTGAAATTATTTCACATATTATCAAAAATAGTAATTTTTCTTAATTTTTCATGACTTTCCACCAAATTTAAATGCTAAAATGCAAAGGTATATAATGGCCATTGATTTTAAATGAAAATATTTTAGTGACTCTGATGTTTTTATTTAATGTAATTTTAATGCTAATTCAGCATTCAATGTGTATCTAGTAGCCAAATTGAATATTATGCATGTATATCCTTCACTCATATTATTAGGCCAATAAATATAAAAATGTAAGAGTGATATGAAACATTTTTTCTTTTTTTAATTTAAAATTACTTTATCAAATTAAAAAAACACTTCTAAACAAAAAAATGCAAAGCAATAGGAAAAACAAATATCCTGAAATAACTTCATTTCTTCCAGTAAACTCCTATAATACCAAAAGAAAATTAATAAACCATAGTCACACCTGAGCATTCCCATGTCAAAAACATCAGCCTCAATATCTTATTTGTTCTTATTAGATTATCATTTCCCCTTCATTAGCTGCTGTCTATCTCTAGGCCCCCTATATTCTACAATATAAGACACTTATTTTACATTTTTCACAGAGTTCACATTAGTGGTAGCATACAATATCTCTCCTTTTGTGTCTGGCTTAGCATTATGTCCTCAAGATTCATCCATGTTGTCATATATTTCATGACCTCTTTCCTTCTTACTGCTGCATAGTATTCCATTGGGTATATATACCACATTTTGTTTATCCACTCATCTGATGAAGGGCATTTAGGTTGTTTCCATCTCTTGGCAATTGTGAACAATGACACCATGAACATTGGTGTACAAATATCTGTTCATGTCACTGTTCTCAGATCCTCTGGGTATGTACCAAGAAGTGAAATTGCTAAATGATAGGGTAACTCAATATCTAGTTTTCTGAGAAACCACCAAACTGTCTTACAGAGTGGCTGAACCATTATACAGTTCCACCAGCAATGAATAAGAGTTTCAATTTCTCCACATCCTCTCCAGCATTTGTAGTTTCCTGTTTGTTTAATGGCAGCCATTCTAATTGGTGTGAGATGGTATCTCATTGTGGTCTTAATTTGCATCTCTCTAATAGCTAGCAAAGATGAACATTTCTTCATGTGTTTTTCAGCCATTAATATAAGAGAATGTTCCTAAGTTGCTGTGTGTGGCTGTTGAGAATACCATGCTAATTAGTGTCTCCAAAGCATGAATTGGGACATGAGGAGAAGCAGAAGATGAATACTTGACCTGTGTATAAAAATGATACTCCAGTCCACAAGAATCTATTGCATCCAGGCTGTCTGAGAGGAAGGCTTTGATGGGTTAATTTGTTTCCTTAACTTGTACACTTCTGAAGCAGTGTATTTCCTATATCACCATAGGGACAACACACAAAACCTTGCCTTTTTAATGCTGTCATCTTTCATTTGTTTTCTGGGATGTAAAGCTAGATATGTACAGGGATATTTCCCTGTGGCTTGAACAGCATTACTCACAAGAGTGAATGTTTAGAGTTTGGGTCACACTAGGCCATCCCTGAGAGTTGGATTCCAGGTAACCATGTGTTTCTAAATAGATATATTTTCAGGAATAGAATTAAGACCCATCATGATTCGGTTGAGCCACACCTAAACTAAAGTAAATTTCATCAAGAGTTCACATCCACAGGAGTGGATTAAGTTTAAGAACACATTTTTCTGGGGTACAGAGCTCCAAACCACAATGCCTTCTCCAAAGTGTGAAATCTAGAAATTCACTCTTAGTTCTAAGAAGGTTTCTGCAAAATATATGCTCTGTAAACAAAAAGGAGTGATTCTTATTTTATTGATTTGCTATTTAAGAGCAGATGTACTGACAAATTCACTTTACACAATTAGCCTACTTTGTCAAGTTTGTTGGCGAAGGAACTCATATTAACTTACAATATTTGTATGTGTTTTAGGTGACTAGATGGTCACAAACTCTGTTACAGAAGGCTTCTTTTGTAAATTCCTATTCATTTATTATCCTTATTATTATTATTGTTTGGTTTCTTCATTATATTGGGGGTCAGAAAGACTACTATTTTTGGTGCTGGCCCACTTATCTTAGAATAATGAAAATAACAATTTCAACACCACCACCACCAGTAATAAGAGATTTAACAAATAATCATGAGGTGCTAACCATAAGCCAAGCACTGTTCTAAGAGCTTTGCATATGTGAACTCATTTAGTCTGAGAAAGAGCAGTCTGCCATACTCTAGTGAATATTTATAATCCTTAGCATTCTTGAGAGCCTCTGTGGAATCCGGGGTCCAGTGGAGACAAAAGAAACACCAGGGTCCACATCACATATTTGATACTAATTAGCTATGTAGACCTTTTGTTTCCTCACTTGTGAAAAATGGAAAATAAAACAACTTTAGTCTTATATTGAGGACAAAATGAGTTAAGGTGTGCAATTTTTTTTGGAAAGTGCATAAACATTAACTAAGATATATTTCACTCTTTATATCAACATTTCATAAGATCGCAGGTTTTATCTTTGATAATTTTCTAGATATGCCCTTTTTCTCTCTACCTTTTCTTGTACTTAGAATCCAAATGCCATTGGCTATGGAAAAAAAGAAAAAAAAAAAAAAAAATATATATATATATATATATATATATATATATATATATATATATATCCCATTGTCTTAATTGACCAGGATTTCTATGTCAAATACCCAGATTTGTTGGCTTAACCAACATGAATTTATTGTCTCATAGATTTGGAGGCTTGAAGTCCAGCATTAAAGCATTGCCAGAACTTATTTTCTCTCAGTCTATAGTTTTTTGGTGCTGCCTTGATGGAAATCTTCAAGGTGTAGATGCATCTTTTCCTCTGCCACCTGCCCATTGCTCTCTCCTTTTCTGGCTTCTTCTATGTTTTCTATAGTTGGTTTCCACTGATTCTCCATCTGAATTTCTTCTACCTACAAGTACTTAAGTCATATTAGATTAAGACCACCATGATTCAGTGTGGCCACACCTTAACTAAGAACATATTCAAGGACCCTATTTCCAACTGTGTTAACACCTGCAGGAGTTAGGATTTGAACAGGTCTTTTGTGGGGGCATAATCCAATCTGCATATCCATCCATACTCCTCATGATCATTGAAATCACCCTATCTTAATTAAGTCTTCAGCAACAGACATTGAGCTGTATTTTTTAAAAATGCAATTTCTTTCCTGCATTGTTTTTAAAATGTGGCCTTTCAAGATGTTTTGGCATTAGTTTGCAACTCATATTTAGCCTGGGAGTTAATATATGTTAAATCAGTTCCAAGTTTGGAAACAATCCTTGCTGATTTGAATGTAATATATGGTGCTTGTCATTGGAAATGTGTGTGCAGGTGCAGTGTATGCCGACAATGTGCTATTGGCATTAGCATTAATCACAGATTTGAATTTGGCAGATGCAAGAATTTTATGCCAAGTATAATCTAGTATTACTGCAAAAAGCAGTCACAAAACTTATTTTTTTTCTGAGCAACAAATTAGAATGTAGTAAGAAACACAGGCATTAGGATATATGTGTGCATGTGTGTGCACACATTTGTGTGTGTTTGTGTGTGCTTTGAATTTCACTTTCCTCTTCATCTTCAAACATGCCGATTATTTAGCAAAAGTGCCTTAAACTTACAGATTTCTTCATCTACCCAGATTAAGCATATATTTTCTATTTCTCAAAAGATTGCCTCAATGTCCACGATAGGGAGCTCCTGAGGCCAGGCACTGGTTGTCATTTCTGCATTTCTTTGTTCCAGTTCTCATTCCAGTTTTTGAAGACTTACATGTATCCATCTTTTTCATGAAGCTGTAAAAAATTCAGTCAAGTAGTTTGAATTCCAGATGTTCTCTGTTGAGGTGACCATTAATCTACCAACTTAGAAGCTGGTGGGTCATTTATCCCTTCCTTCAACTGATGATACACAGGACTGAATTGAATGGCTAACAGTTGTTCAAAGTTGCTTCTTATTACAGCCATGTCATAGCAGAGGATATTTGCAAATGTTTGCAATTGGGGCTCTGTCATTATTCCTGTCCTATTCAACATTTTAATCATTAATTTAAATAAAACTATAGATGGCATGATGATTAAATATGCAAAATAGCAAAGCTTGGACAAGTAGCTAATACTTTGAATATCAGAATCAGCATCCAGAAGAGTTTCATGAGCCTGGAATGATGGGCCAAATATAATATGATTGAATAGACTAGCAATGTGTTATATGTCCTGCATCAAAATTATTTCTAATTATGTCACACATATAGGATATGGATGAAGTTAAGTGTGGAAAAAATTGTAAATGATTGGAATTTTACACTTAGAAAGTTCATATGATCAATTAATAAATTTTGCCTTGCCTCGTAAAAATATACAAGAAAGCTTATAGATACTTATGTTACAAAAAGATAACAAAATAAACACATGGAAAAATGTAGTGAAGTGATAATAAAAGCAGTAAAAATGATGCAACCACAACACTAGAATTTATATGCTTTTATAGGTATTCTCTGAATTTGTCATTGAGCTTATCAACCAAAACCAAGAAAAAAGTATCACGGTGTCCATCTGACAAAAGCAAACTTAGCTTTTCACTTTTTTCCTATGAACACTCATAAAGTGGGTGCTGTGTAATTTTATAAACATTTCTCTTGATATCATGCCCCAAATAAATGGAATATCACATTTTTTGTAAATCCATATAATATCCCTCAAAGAAGACTGATAGATGAAAATCAAATGGCACAATTAGGGATTAATGTAAAATTCATCTATCTGACAAATAACTATTAAGCATTATGTGAAGTGGTATAAAGTTTGCTTTAGGGATATAAAGAGTGAACAAATAGTCTGCACTGCTGGAAATTAGAATGAGTATAAGATTTTTAAAACTGGCTAAAATAAGAGTTTAAATATGCAAATCATAATAAAATCAACCAAATTTTATGGAACTTTCTATGTACTGGGAATTGTTGCAATCATTTTTATAAATTAATAGTTAATTTAATACTTAAAACATATATATGATCATCTTTGTTTTACAAAGGATGCAACACATGTATAGACAAATTATCTTTTTCACATGGTTTGTAAGTGACTGAACCACCACATTTGTACCCCAAGCAGTTAGCTCCATAGACCACACATTTTATTGGTTACTTTATGCTGCCTTACTCCTGGCATCACTTGCTCCAAAAATGTAAGTCAAACCTTCAGTCAGATAAATGACTTGCATATCTATTTTTATGATTATTATTTCCCATGACCAAGCTATTAGTATGATATGGCAGATGAGAGTTCAAAGAGACTGCCTGTCAAAAACCTGGAATCTAGGTATTTTTCTATTTTATCTAAGTAATATAGAACCATATGCTTTGGCTCTCAACTGGGTGAAAGGCAGCGATGGCATACTCATAAAAACTGATAGACACTCATGCAAATATATATATGAGGGTAAGGATGATGGCTGAGAGGTCAAGAATAACTTTTGGGTCAGCTCCAAGACAGGAACAAATATTTCAGTGAAGAATTGTTAAAGCAGGTATGAAGGCAAGCAGTTTAGTAAACAATAACAAGAAGGGTGCAGCACAAATCAAATACCTAACCTGAAGTAAAAGAATATTACATTCATCTAAAAAAAGATAAAATGGAACTCATGAGTTGGCTAGTTCTTGAGGTTGAAGGAAATTTGATATAATTATGATTTTTATCAAGGTAGATGAATAACAGTTATGTATCCTGAATGCTTTTTAATAACAAGCCTATTGAAACTGTTCCTCATATATGACAATAAAATTATGTTTTTGGCATGTAAAATATATGCTCTGTTAGTGGTGAACACAATTTCTTCTCCTCCTGATATCCCCGTAGGGAGGAAAAGAAAATTATATGATCAGTGGATGTCTTAGTCTGAAGCTGTTATGTACCCCAGAAAAAGATCATGTTTTTTTTCAATCCATTTTTGTGGGTATAGACCTCTTGTAGGTGGACCCTTTGATTAGGTTATTTCAGTTGAGGAGTGCCCCAGGATGTGTTTTAATCCTCTTGCTAGAGTCCTTTATAGGAGGATAGAGGACACACAGGAGACTGAGAGAAGCTAAGAAATGAAATTCAGAGAAGTCCCAGAGAAGCTGAGGCATGAGGATACACCCAAAGAAGGTAAGAGAGACAGAAGATAAAAGAAAAAATCACACAGCAAGATGTTGGAAGCAACGAAACCTGGGAGAGAAGGACCAGCAGATGCCAGCCATGTGCATTGCCATGTGTTGCAACCCAGCTTAGCTCTAAGACTGAAGAACACACCATGCATGGAAGTGGACATGAGTTTAATTGGGACTTACTGACAGGAGATGATGGTCTCATGATGGCAGCCAGCCATAGAAAGTAAACCACGCAAAAAAGAAAGAGGCATGCCAAGCGGGTGGCTTATAAAGACTTGGGTCTATAGGGTGTGACAACAGAGTTGTAGCAGGGTCTCACAGGGTTTGGGTATTAACAGTGAACAAGGGAGGGGAGTTTCAATGCTTTGTTTACAATACCGTTCTTTTCTCCTGCCCCAGATGGTCTGATGACTTTTTAATGTCTGCCCTGGTCATTTAGGTGGCTGTGTGAAACAGCTCATTTTCACTATGGAGGGGAGGGAGCCCCAGATTGCTAGCAGCCTTTCTTCTGGGAGCAGGTATCATCCTGTTGATGCCTTAATCTGGACATTTTCATGGCATTAGAACTATAATTTGGTAAGCTAATAAATCCATATTGTTAAAAGCCAGTCCGTTTCTGGTATACTGCATTTTGTCAGCTCTAGCAAACCAAAACAGTGGATCATTGCTAAGTACATGGACACACCTGGTTCAGTTCTACTTTTGTGGGGAAGAAGGAAGCTTGCAGCCGAGAAAAAGGAGGTGGGGTGGGATTGTTGTCTGGTCTTAGACATGAGATAAGCTTAAGTGTAAGGTTCTGTTTCTATAAATGTGGATGCAATTAAAGTTAGACAGAGATATTTGAGATCACTCCATTTCTTTACCTTTATATAAGTTAAGTGGAAAATTGAAAGAATTTTAGGGCTCATATTTGGAAGTTTATTGCTGTTATGCTTGCAAGCCAAAATCTCCAAATGAGGTTTAATTCAGCAATAAGTTGATATTTGGTTGCCATTGTCCTGACTCTTGTTTTTCAACTACTTTCAAGATTTTAGTCAAAAAAGTACTCCAAGATGCAGACCAATATGGCCATGTAGGATATTCCAGAGTACCATTCCCCCAGAGAATCTTTGAACAACTAGCAAAAACTGACAAATTCATTTTCCTCAGAACCCTTGAAAACAGTAAAAGAGTTGCAATAATTGGGCGAGTGACATATCAAGAAAACACAGCTTTGAAAATCTGATTGGAGAAGCTCATGGCACTCTTGCTGGGCCTCCCCCATACCTCTCTATGACAGTGTGGGGCCAGCTGGCACATCCACCGAAGGTCTCAGGCCCTGTTACAGATGGAGCAGAGTAACCCCTATGCACATACTGGGATACATGTATGTAGATGCCAGTCTACCTGGAGGTAGTGTGAAAGACTTAACCAGGGGACTAGTCTCTGTCTCATTCTCCCAGGACTTGCCCTGCAGGCAAAAGCAGCTTGAGGACAGATAAGAAGTGTAGGAAGCATTGAAATCAAAGCAGCCTGGGGCAAAGGATCTGCTTTAGGACATACAGTAGAGTACCTGGGAGGGTGGGAAGTCTATTTCTTAGGGAGTAGAGGGGTACTTTGAATTCCTATAAATGGGAGAATTCCTAAGACCTGAAGGAAGCAGAAGCCAAAGCCAAAGTGGAGGCTCAGCAAAGATGGAGAGTACTGTGCATGAACCTTCACCTTGGGTTGGTCTTCTTGATAGGCAGTCTAAACTCTGAAGGAGCACACCAGCCAACTCAGAGCCAATTTGTAAATGCAGTAAAATGTGTTGATTTTTGCATTCATTTGTTTTCTTACCTCCTGGTACTCAATCTTAAAGAACAGACAGTTCATGGACTAAATCCTGGGTTAACACCTTAAAATATTAAATGTATAGTGTGCAACAAAAGATTACAAGACAAACAAAGAAACAGGAAATGATGGGTCATCCAAAGGAATGAGATAAAACTCCAGAAACCATCAATGAGGAAGACCAGATTTTGGAAATACCACTCAAAGACTTAAAAAAAATGATCATTCAATTGCCTTTTCTTTGAGTTCATTGACTCTTTTTGCCAGCTTCAATCTGCTGTTGAAAACCTTTAGACAATTTTTCATCTCAGTTATGTTTGTCATCATTTCCAGAATTTTTGTTTGGCTTCATTTTAAATTTAATGTAAAAGGTTGAACAGAGCCTAAGATACCTGTGGGTCACTATCAGTCTTGCCAAAATATGCATTATGGGAATCCCAGATACAGAAGAAAGAGAGAAAGGGAAAGAAGGAATATTAAAATATTAAAATTACAGAAAGGCATTAATATACATATTTAAAAGCCCAAGAAACTTTAGACCAGATAAACTTGAAAGGAAACATACCCAGACATGTAACAGTCAGACAAAAGTCAAGGCCAAAAAGAGAATTCTGAAAACTACAATAGAAAAGCAATATGTTATATATAAGGAAATCCCAATAAGATTAAGTACTGCTTTCTCATAAGGAAGCATAGATGCCAGAAGGCAGTAGGATGAAATATTTAAAATACAGAAGAAAACAATTGCCAACCAATAATTTTATATCCAATGAGATTGTCTTTCAAAAATGTGGGATTGACTAACATTTTCCGATTTAAAAAAAAAAAAAAAAATCTGAGGGAGTTCATCACCACTAGATCTGCACTATGAGTAATACTAAAGGTGGTTCTTCAGATGGAAAAGTAAGGACATTATACAGTGGGTCAAAGCAGCATAAAGAAATAAAAACCTCTGGTAAAGGTAACTATATGGGTAATTAAAACTGCAAGTAATATTGCATTGAATTTTTTGGTATGTAATGCATATTTTAACTTCATTCAGGTTCTAAAATACAAATGCATAAAAAATAATGGTAAATCTATAGATTAAGCCATAAAATGTATAAAATATATTTTATAACAAGTACAATCAAAAGTTGGGTGAATGGAGGCATTTTGGAAGAATGTGTGTGTATGCTATTGAAATTAATTTGGTATTGAATAAAACAATTATTGTTATAGATTTAGGATGTTAAATTTAAGCCCCATGGTAACTACAAAGAAAACATATGAAAAAATTATAAATAAATAAATGTGAAGGGACTCAAAAAGCTACTCTCCAAAAACATAAAGAAGGCATAAGTGGGAGAACTGAACAATAAAAAAGTTTAAATACTTACAAAAACCAAATAGCAAAATAGCAGAAGAGAGTCTTGAATTACCTGTAATTACTTTAAATATCAAAGGGTAAACTATCCAAAAAAAAAAGAAAAAAAAAACATGACCTAACAATATGCTGTTTAAAGCAGCCTCTCTTTAAATTCAAAGGCAAAAGTAAGTTGAAAGTGAACGCATGGAAAAATATAACATATAAATAGTAACCAAAAGAGAGTAATATCACAAAATATGGACCTTAAATAAAAAAATATTATGAAGGACAAAGAAGGTCATTAAATATGCATAAAGGGATCAATTTCACAAGAAACATAACAATTATAAATATATATACACAGAACAGCAGGGCATGAAAAGATATGAAACAAACATTGACATGTTTAAAGGATGTATACATGTTGCTATAATATTTAAAAAATGATTGTACAGTGCTGTGCTGGTTTGAATCTATTATGTACCTCAGAAAAGCCATGTTCTTATATTCTTTTATTTAAAAAATGTATCAAAAAATAAAAAAAAACATTTCAAACAAAACAAAATAAGGAATAAGAAAAACAAATATCCTAAAATAACTACGTTGTTTCCAATATGCTCCTACCATACCCCAAGAAAACTAACAAACCATAGTCATTTCTGAGTATTCCCATATCTTTAAGAGTTACCCTCAATATCTTATCTGTTATTATTAGATTATCATTCCCCATTCACTAGCTGCTGTCTATCTCTAGGTTCCCTATATTGTACAATATAAGACAATTGGTTAATTATTATTTTTTTTACAGAGTTCACATTAGTGGTATCATACAATATCTCTTCTTTTGTATCTGACTTATTTCACTCAACATTATGTCCTCAAGTTTCATCCATGTTGTCATATGCTTCACGACATCATTCTTTCTCAATGCCACATAGTATTCCATTGCATGTATGTACCACAGTTTATTTATCCACTCATATGATGTAGGACATTTGGGTTGTTTCCTTCTCTTGGCAATTGTGACCAATGACACTATGAATATTGGTGTGCAAATATCTGTTCATGTCACTGCTTTAAGTTCCTCTGGACAAATACTGAGAAGTGAAATTGCTGGATCACAGGGTAATTCAATACCTAGTTTTCTAATGAACCACCAAACTGTCTTCCAGAGTGGCTGAACCATTATACAGTCCTACCAGCAATGAATAAGAGTTCCAATTTCTCCACATCCTCTCCAGCATGCACAGTTTTGTATTTGCTTAATGGCAGCCATTCTTATTGGTGTGAGATGATAAATCATTGTGGTCTTGATTTGCATCTCCCCAATAACTAACAAAGAGGAACATTTTTTTATGTGTTTTTTAGCCATTTTTATTTTTTCTTCAGATAAATTTTTTTTTCCATATCTTTTGCCCATTTTATAATTTGGCTATTTATACTAATGTCATTGAGTTGTAATATTTATTTATATATACAAGATATCAGTCTCTTCTCAGATAGATAGTTTCCAAATATTTTCTCCCATTAAGTTGGCTGTCTCTTTACCTTTTTGACAAATTCCTTTGAGATACAGAAGCTTTTAATTCTGAGGAGTTCCCATTCATCTATTCTTTTAACCAAATCTTGTGGAGGAAGACCTATTGTGGGTGGAACATTCTGATCAGTTTCCATGGAGATGTGACCCACCCAATTGTGTAGGACCTTTTATTAGATTATTCCCATGGAGATGTGATCTTGCCCATTCAAGGTGGACCTTAATTAGTTTACTGGAGTCCTTAAAGGAGCTCAGGGAAAGAGAAAGTCCTCAGAGCTGACACAGACATAGACATTTGTTAATACTAAGCTAAGAGATGAAATCCAGAGTTTGCCCTAGAGCAGCTAAGAGAGGACCCTTAGAAGCTTGAAAAGAAATGCTCTGTGAGAAACAAACAAGGATGCACAGAAGCTGAGAGAGAAGCTAAGACAGAACCCCAGAGACATTATGGAGAAAGCAACAGAAACCAGAAGCTAAATCCAGGAGAGGCCCAGCAGACTCCAGCCATGTGCCTTCCCATGTGACAGAAGAACCCCAGATGCCATCAGCCTTTCTTCAGAGAAGGTATTGTCCTACTGATGCCTTAGTTGGGGCATTTTCATGGCCTTAGAAGTGTAAATTTGTGAACTAATAAACCTCCATTGTAAACGCCAATCCATTTTTGGTAGTTTGCATTTTGGCAGCTTTAGCAAATTGGAAAAATACAAACAATGAACCTTAATATAAAATATGGAGTACAATTAATATAATTATACCATTTCATCAATTGCAGCGAAAGTACAACACTAATGCAAAATGTTAATAATAGGAAAAACTGTATGTGGCAGGGGTATATGAAAACTTTATTTTCTGCATGATTTTACTGCAAACCTACTGCTTCTCTAATTAAAAATAAATAAAAATATATTAGCTGTCAGATTCCTTCAAATTCCAACAAAAGCCACAAGACTTTAAGATAGGTTCCATTTTGACAATTGCTGCCACTGTCATTTATACCATCTCACTAAGAAAACACAAACACATGAAAACACACAAAGCTCCACAGTATTCACCTAAAAATAAGTTTGAAGGAATTATAGAGCTATAATTGCAATGAAAATTTGTGGATCTATGGTCTAAGAGAAAAAAAAACATAATCAAATGGTCTGCTTTTCCAATGGAGTTGGTGATATTACTAAAGGAAACTGAGATGAGCTATGAGAGTAACAGAAAACTGGAGGAAAAAAAGTCAAATTCATGGCTTATCATTGATGAAGTCCCTGGTAAAATCTCAGATTGGGTTGAGATCAGAAGAAATTGTCTCAAGGAATGAAAATGAAGAAATATATCAGCACTCACATAGATTGAAGCCAAGCTTTGAATTTCCTTAATTCCTGATATGATTAATGTGATCTGAGACTTCTGCCTTTTGCGAACTTTCCTGTGTCAAAAGGTAAAATAAATTATTTAAGAAGAATACAATATCATGCAGAGATCAAATTAGCTTTGCAATTTTTCAAATAAAAAAATTAGCACTAATCAAAATAACCAGGAACATAAGGAGAAACTATGTAACTGAAAAGCCATAGTGACAATGCATATTAGAAACAGATCCACAGGAGATCTAATTTCAGGCCTGGATTTTAAAATAGCAATGATTGTTATACCATAATAATTAATAGAGCAAATTGAGACAATTGACAGAGAACTATAAAAAAATGAAAAAAATAGTAATTTTAGAACTGAAAAAAAAGAAACAATCATTTAAGAATGCAGTGGATGTGTTTAATAACAGATTAGACACTTGTGAAGAAAAAAGAATTATTTAATTGGCACCCATGGTAAGCAAATTCTAAGGTGGGCATCAAGACTCTCCTCTTTCCCCCAGTACACACATCCTGCTTAATTTCTGAGACTGATTATGATGGATTTTATTCCCAGGATTTGTTTAATTCATATGACTCAGTTAACCTTAAATAGAGAGATTAAACCAGATCTCACTCCCTATTCAAGATTCTATGATGTTTGAAAACACCATTATGGTATTTGAATAAATTGACCATACAAGTTAAATTATACAGTGTGCAACAGAAAATATAGATCCTGCACCAAATAAATCTCTCTTCCTTTGGTCTCAGACAGAATGTGAAGCATTAAAACACAGTCAATATCATCCTTTACCCTTTAGTCTGATTTACCTTGGTACTACCAAAGTCCTTTTTCTTCATATCTCTAATTGAAGTCTGATTTCTTGTTCAGCTTTTTTAACAGTTGCTGTATGGGGTTATGTTGACATGCATAGCTGCTGAACTCTGACTCTGACTCTGACTCTCAGGTGTCACTCAGGTACCCAAAGTTCTAAGGACTGACCAGGTTATACACAAAGAGCTCAGCATCTCAGAATCTAGAAATATCCATTACAACTCAGGAATAGATGCAACTGCTGTAAGAGTTCCCAATCTAGGAACTTCTAGTATAAACCTTCCCCTGATACCCTATGCTCTCAGATTCAATTCTCAGAGTTTGCCCATTATAGTTAGTCCATATTAGTGAGTTGTTAATAATGTTTGTCTTTTCATTTCTGGCTTGTTTCACTCAACACACTGTGAGAGAAGGTCCATTTACCTAGTTGCATACTTCATAACTTCATTTCTGCTTGCAGCCACTCAATATTGAATATGTACACCACTGTTCACCATTCCATTTATTGGTTGATGTACCCTTAGGTCACCTCCCTCCACTATGAATCATGAATACTGCTGCCATAAACACCAGTGTGCAATGTCCATTCATGTCCCTGCTCTCAGTTCTTCCAATATATACCCAATAACAGGGTTGTAGAACCATATGGCAACCCCAAACATAGCTTCCTGTGGAACCAATACACTCTCCCCGAGATGGGCTGCACCATTCTACTTTCCCACCAACAGTGAATAGGTACACTTCTCTCTCCAAATTTTCTCCAGCACTTGTATCCCTGTTCTTTTCTTAAACATCCCATCCTAAGTAAACAATCAGTGGTTCCCATTATAATCATATAATCATGCACTCACCACCACAATCTGTATATGGACATTTCCATTTCTTCTGCAAAGAGAGAGAAAGAGGAGAAAAAAAAGGGGGGGGGGGACGACAAATAAAAAAAGAAAAGAAAAAGTAAAAATAAAATAAAATAAAATACATTAAAAAGTTCAAACAAACTACCACCACCAATAATTCTTTACCCCTCCATTATATCTTCTTCTAGCTTTTGTAAATTGCCTTCATTAAAATTAGTGGAGGCATATTACAATGTTACACAATATATAGATAGCCCTTTTTAGTTTTTAGTGTATTAGAATAGCTAGAAGGAAATACCTGAAACTGTTGAACTGCAATCCAGTAGCCTTGATTCTTGAAGATGAATGTATAACTATATAGCTTACATGGTGTGACCATGTGATGTTGAAAACCTTGTGGTTCACACCCCCTGTATCCAGTGTATGGACAGATGAGTAGAAAAATGGGGACAAAAAAGTAAATGAGTAATGGGGGGAAGGAGGAGATGGGATATTTTGTGTACTCTTTTTTTTACTTTTACTTTTATTTTTATTGCTATTTTAATTTTTATTACTTTTTGGAGTAATGAAAATGTTCAAAAATTGATTGTCATGATGAGTTCACAACTATATGATTGTACACTGGATAATTGTATGGTATGTGACTATATCTCAATAAAATTGCAGAAAAAAATAGAGAGATTATATGGGTGAGTTTTATTAATCCCATTAGCCTTTTAAAGGCAGAGAATCTTCTCTGGGTAGTCACAGAAGTGGAAGTCAGAGATTTGAAGCAGAAGAAGAATTAGATACACTATTTCTGGTTTGAAATGGAGAGGGTGCAGAGGCAAGGAATAAAAGCAGCCCTTAGGAGCTCAGAGCAGCTCCCAGCTGGCAACCATTAAAGAAGTAGAAGCTTCCATCCTCCAACTACAAGGAACTAAATTCTACCCAAACCTGAATGACCTTGTAATATTTCTTTTTTTTTTTTTTCCCAGAGCCTCTGGATGAGATCTTAGCCCAATAGAAACCCTGAGTTTGGACTCATGAAACCCCAAACTGAGACCCTAGCAACACTGACAGTTTTCTAACCTACAGAAGAAATGTGAGCTAAAAGATGGAGGTTGGATTAAGCCACTAAATTTGAGGTGATGTGTAATACATCAATAGATTAATACAATACCAAACTAGACAAAGGCATTATAAGAAAAGAAAACTACAAACTAATATCCCTCAGGAATATAAATGCAAAAATCCTTAACCAAGTATAAGAAAATCAAAATTAGCATTTTATGAAAAATAAGTAGTAAAATGATAGATTTAAGGCCACATATGATAAACACCTATTTAAAGGCAGGGATTATTGTATTTGGGGGAAAAAAAAAAAGAAGATCCAACTTTATCATTTCTTCAAAAACCCTTGCAATTGTAAAGATCCAGGGAAGTTAAAAGGATGAAGTACAAATACTAAGTAAAGGACTGTTTGAGTGGCTTTATTAATATCCATAAGGTGGATTTCAGAACATTAAACATTATCATTCAGAAATTGATTAGTGGTAAGCACTATAAAAACAGATTAAAAGAAAAATGCAATATAACCTTATCAAGAGAAGGAAAAGAATTCGAAAATATTTTATCACACATCAATGGTAAAAAAAAAAAAAACTTTCAGCAAACTCAGCATAGAAGAAAACTTTCTTAACCTAATAAAACATAGACAGAAACTTCCTTAACTTATGAAATAATTTATGAACTCAATCTATGAACTTAACTTTGAACTAACATATTTAATGGTGAAAGACTGGATGTACCTTCTTTCTAAATTAGGAAGCAAGATAAGAATATTTTCTAATACAACTTCTATTCAACTTTGGACATTTAATCAACATGGCACTAATGCAAAAAGGTAAGGAAAAGAAATAAAAGGTAAATTTTGGAAAAGAAGAAATAAAATTGCTTTTAATTCTCTGGTAGAAAATTTTTTTAATTCATTTTATTGAGGTATATTCACATATCATGCAGTCATACAAAACAAAGCGTACATTCGATTGTTCATAGTACCATTACATAGTTGTGCATTCATCACCAAAATCAATCTCTGATACCTTCATTACCACACACACACAAATAACAAGAATAATTAAAGTGAAAAAGAGCAATTAAAGTAAAAATGAACGCTGGGTGCCTTTGTTTTTTTTCCTTCCCCCATTTTTCTATTCATCCATCCATAAACTAGACAAAGGGGAGTGTGGTCCATATGGCTTTCCCAATCCATTGTCACCCCTCATAGGCTACATTTTTATACAATCATCAAGATTCATGGGTCCTGAGTTGTGGTTTGATAGTTTCAGGTATTTACTGCTAGCTACTCCAATTCACTAGAACCTAAAAAGGGTTGTCTATATTGTGCATAAGAGTGCCCACCAGAGTGACCTCTCAGCTCCTTTTGGAATCTCTCTGCCACTGTAGCTTATTTCATTTCCTGTCACATCCCCCTTTTGGTCAAGAATATTTTCTCCATCCCATGACGCTGGGTCTACATTCCTCCCCAGGAGTCATATTCCACGTTGCTAGGGAGATTCACTCCCCTGGGTGTCTGATCCCACGTAGCAGGGAGGGCAGTGATTTCAACTGCCAAGTTGGCTTAGCTAGAGAGAGAGGGCCACATCTGAGCAACAAAGAGGCATTCAGAAAGAGGCTCTTAGGCACAATTATAGGGAGGCCTAGCCTCTCCTTTGCAGCAACAGTCTTCCTAAGGACAAGTCCTGTGGTAGAGGGCTCAACCCATCAAACCACCAGTCCCCTATGTCTGTGAGCACATCAGCAACCATCGAGGTGGGGAAGCCCAATACACCTGCATTCACCACCAGCTCCTCAAGGGGGCTTTGCAAATTTTTTTCATTGTCTGTTTTTTTTTTTTAAATCAACTGTTTTTTTTTAAAAAAATCAACTACATTAAAAAAATTAAAAAAAACACAATAAAAAAACATTTCCAACAAACCATAACAAGGGAGTAGGAAAAAGACAACTAACCTAAGATAATTACTTAACTTCCAACATGTTCCTACTCTACCCCAAGAAAGTAACCTAATATTGCAACATTTCTGTGAAGTTGTTCCTACTATACCCATCAGAAAATAACAGACCATAGTCATTCCTGGGCATTCCCAGAACACTAAATTTACCCACGATAACTTATCTGTTCTTATTGGGCCATCATTCCCCCTTCCTTAATTGCTCTCTATCACTAGTTCCCCTACATTCTACATTATAAACCATTTGTTTTACATTTTTCAATGTTCACATTAGTGGTAGCATATATTTCTCTTTTTGTGCCTGGCTTATTTTGCTCAGCATTATTTCTTCAAGGTTCATCCATGTTGTCATATGTTTCACAACATCGTTCCTTTATAGGATTTCTTTATATATGCAAGATATCAGTCTTATTGTCGCATAGTATTCCATCGTGTGTATATACCACATATTATTTATCCATTCATCTGTTGAAGGACATTTGGATTATTTCTATCGCTAGGCAATTGTGAATAATGCTGCTATGAACATTGGCATGCAGATATCTGTTCGTGTCACTGCTTTCCAATCTTCCAGGTATATACCAAGAAGTGCAATCACTGGATCAAAGGGGAACTCTATATCTAGTTTTCTAAGGAACTGCCAGCCTGACTTCCAGAGTGGCTGAAGCATTATACAGTCCCACCAACAATGAATAAGAGTTCCAATTTCTCCACATCCTCTCCAGCATTTGTAGTTTCCTGTTTGTTTAATGGCAGCTATTCTAATTGGTGTGAGATAGTATCTCATTGTGGTCTTAATTTGCATCTTTCTAATAGCTAGTGAAGCTAAACATTTTTACATGTGTTTCTTGGCCATTTGTATCTTCTTCAGACAACTGTCTTTTCATAACTTTGGCCCATTTTATAATTAGGCTGTCTGTACTATCATCATTGAATTGTAGGATTTCTTTATATATGCAAGATATTAGTCTTTTCTCAGATACATGGTTTCCAAAAATTTTTTCCCAGTGAGTTGGCTGCCTCTTTACCTTTTTGACAAATTCCTTTGAGGTGCAGAAACTTTTAAGCTTGAGGAGTTTCCATTTATCTATTTTTTCTTTTGTTGCTTGTGCTTTGGGTGTAAAGTCTAGGAAGTGGCCAATTAATACAAGGTCTTGAAGATGTTTCCCTACATTATTTTCTAGGAGTTTTATGGTGCTGTCTTTTATGTTGCGATCTTTGATCCACTTTGAGTTAATTTTTTGTGTAGGGTGTGAGGTAGGGGTCCTCTTTCATTCTTTTGGATATGGATATCCAACTCTCTGAGCCCCATTTGTTCAAAAGATTGTTATGTCCCAGTTCAGTGGCCTTGGGGGCCTTATCAAAGATCAGTCAGCCATAGATCTGGGGGTCTACCTCTGAATTCTCAATTCAATTCCATTGATCGATATGTCTATCTTTGTGCCAGTATCATGTTTTGACTACTGTGGCTTTATAATAAGCTTCAAAGTCAGGGAGTGTAAGTCCTCTCACTTCATTTCTCTTTTTAGAGTGTCTTTAGCAATTCAAGGCATCTTTCCTTTCCAAATAAATTTGATTACTAGCTTTTCCAAGTCTGAAAAGTAGGTTGTTGGAATTTTGACTGGGATTGCATTGCATCCATAGATGAGTGTGGGTAGAATTGACATCTTAATGACATTTAGCCTTCCTATCCATGAACATGGAATATTTTTTCATCTTTTAAGGTCCCCTTCTATTTCTTTTAGTAGAGTTATGCAGTTTTCTTTGTATAGGTCTTTTACATCTTCAATTAAGTTTATTCCTAGGTACTTGATATTTTAGTTGCTATTGAAAATGGTATCTTTTTCTTGAGTGTCTCTTCAGTTTGTTCATTTCTAGCATATAGAAACATTACTGACTTATATGCATTAATCTTGTATCCTGCTACTTTGCTAAATTTGTTTATTAGCTTCAGTGGCTGTATTGCCGATTTCTCAGGGTGTTCCAGGGTGGAACTTTCTTTCTCAGGGTGTTGCAGATATATCATCTGCAAACAATGACAGTTTTACTTCTTCCTTTCCAATTTGGTTGCCTTTTATTTCTTTGTCTTGCCGGATTGCCCTGGCTAGCACTTCAGCACAATGTTGAATAACAGTGGTGATAGTGGGCATCTTTGTCTCCTTCCTGGTCTTAGAGGGAAGGCTTTCAGTCTCTCACCATTGAGTACTATGCTAGCTGTGGGTTTTTCATATATGCTCTTTATCATTTTGAGGAAGTTTCCTTCAATTCCTACCTTTTGAAGTGTTTTTTATCAAAAAGGGATGTTAGATTTTGTCGAATGCTTTTTCAGCATCTATTGAGATGATCATTTGATTTTTCTCTTCTGATTTGTTAATGTGTTGTAATACATTGACTGATTTTCTCATGTTGAACCATCCTTGCATGCCTGGAATGAACCCCACTTGGTCATGGTGATTAATTTTTTAATGTGTCTTTGGATTCAATTTGCAAGTATTTTGTTGAGAATTTTTGCATCTGTATTCATTACAGAGATAGGCCTGTAGTTTTCCTTTTCTGTAGCATATTTACCTGGTTTTGGTATTAGATTGATGTTGGCTTCATAAAATGAGTTAGGTACTGTTTCATTTTCTTCAATGTTTTGAAAGGGTTTAAGATTGGTGTCAGTTCTTTTTGGAAAGTTTGGTAGAATTCCCCTGTGAAGACATCTGGCCCTGGGTATTTGATTTTGGGAAGCTTTTTGATGACAGATTGGATCTCTGCTTGTGATTGGTTGATTGAGATCTTCTGTTTCTTCTCTGGTCAGTCAAGGTTGTTTATATGTTTCCAGGAAATTGTCCATTTCCTCTACATTATCCAGTTTGTTGGCACACAGTTGTTTATATTATCATAATTTTTTTTAATTTCTTTGGGATCCACAGTAATGTCACCTTCTGATTCATTATTTTGTTTACATGGGTCATCTATGTTTTTTATTTTCTCAGTCTAGCTAGGGGCTTGTTAATCTTGTTGATCTTCTCATAGAACCAACTTTTGGTGATATTTATCCTCTCTATTGTTTTTTTGTTCTCTATGTCATTTATTTTTGCTTTAATCCTTGTTGTTTCTTTTCTTCTACTTGGTTTAGGATTGGTTTCTTTTCTTCTACTTGGTTTAGGATTGGTTTGCTGTTCATTTTCTAGCTTCTTCAGTTGATCCATTAGTTCTTTGGTTTTGGCTCTTTCTTCCTTTTTAGTATATGCATTTAGTGCTATGAATTTCCCCCTCAGTACTGCTTTTGCTGCATCCCATAGGTTTTGGTATGTTGTGTTCTCATTTTCATTCATCTCTATATATTTAGCAATTTCTCTTGCTATTTATTCCTTAACCCACTGATTGTTTAGGAGCATGTTGTTTAACCTCCAGTTATTTGTGAATTTTCTAAGTCTCTGATGGTAATTGACTTCTAATTGTATTCCATTGTAATCAGAGAATGTTCTTTGAATAATTTCAATTTTTTTAAAATTTATTGAGGCTTGTTTTATGTCCCAGTGTATGATCTATTCTGGAGAAAGTTCCATGAGCACTACAGAAGAATGTGTATCCTGGTGATTTGGGATATAATGTTCTATATATGTCTGTTAAATCCAATTCATTTATCAAACTGTTTAGATTTTCAATTTCCTTATTGGCCTTCTGTCTGGTTATCTATCTATAGGAGAGCGTGATGTGTTGAAGTCTCCCACAATTATTGTGGAAACATAAATTGCTTCCTTTAGTCTTGCCAGTGTTTCTCTCATGTATTTTGTGACACCTTGATTGGGTGCATAAACATTTATGACTATTTCCTCTTGTTTAATTTCCCCTTTTATTAGTATGTAGTGGCCTTCTTTGTCTCTCATAACATCCTTGCATTTAAAGCCTATTTTATATGAGATTATTATTGGTACTCCTGCTTTCTTTTTGTTGTAGTTTGCATGAAATATTTTTTCTATCCTTTCACTTTCAATTTCTTTGTGTCCCTGTGTCTAAGATGAGTCTCTTGTTTGCAATATATTGATGTTTTTTTTTATCCATTCTGCAAATCTATATCTTTTAATTGGGGAGTTTAATCCATTTACATTCGACATTTCTACTGTGAAGGCATTTCTTTAATCAGCCATCTTATCCTTTGGTTTATGTTTGTCATATATATATTTCCCTCTCTTTTTTTAATGTCCTTTAATGTATTCATACTGAGTCTCTTTAGTACTGAACCTTTCTCCATATGTCTCTCTCCTTTCTTTGTTTCTCTGTCAGTAGGGCTCCCTTTAGTATCTCAAATAGGGCAGATCTCTTGTTAGCAAATTCTCTCAGCATTTGTTTGTCTGTGAAAAATTCAAGCTCTCCCTCAAATTTGAAGGAGAACTTTGCTGGATAAAGAATTCTTCATTGGCAATTTTTCTCTCTCAGAATTTTAAATATGTCATGCCACTGCCTTCTCACCTCCATGGTGGTTGCTGGGTAGTCACTACTTAGTCTTATGCTGTTTCCTTTGTATGTGGTGAATTGCTTTCCCTTGATGCTTTCAGAACTTGCTCCTTCTTTTCTGTATTTGACAGTGTGATCAGAATATGTCTCGGAGTGGGTTTATTTGGATTTATTAAATTTGTAGTTCACTGAGCATTTATGATTTGTGTATATATGGCATTTAGAAGATTTGGGAAGTTTTCTCCAACAATTTCTTTGAATACTCTTCCTAGACCTTTACCCTTCTCTTCCCCTTCTGGAACACCAATGATTCTTATATTTGGATGTTTTATATTATCTATTATATCCCTGAGGTCCATTTCGATTTTTTTCCATTTTTTTCCCTATTCTTTCTTTTGTTCTTTCATTTTCCATTCTGTCATGTTCCAGGTTACTGATTTGTTGTTCAACTGCTTCTAGTCTTATACTATGAGTATCCAGAATCTTTTTAATTTGGTCAACAGTTTCCTTTATTTCCATAAGATCATCTATTTTTTAATTTACTCTTGCAATTCCTTCTTTATGCTCTTCTAGGGTCTTTTTGATGCCCTTTATATCCTGTGCCATGCTCTTCTTCATGTCGTTTATATCCTGGGCCATGGTCTCATTGTTCATTTTTAGTTCTTTGATTAATTGCTCCAAGTACCATGTCTCCTCTAATCTTTTAATTTGGGTGCTTGGGCTTGGGTTATCCATATAGTCTGTTTTTTTCATATGCTTTAAAATTTTCTGTTGTTTTTGGCCTCTTGGCATTTGCTTAATTGATAGGGTTCTTTTAGGATTTGTAGACCAATTAAAACCCTTATCTGTAATTTGTCAGATCTACAGCTTCATGGAGTACACTTTAACTAACCAGCAGGTGTCATCCATGAGCCACCTATTCCCCTCAAGCCAGTTCTCCCCCAGTTTGTCTTTATGGTGAGTGGGGGTGTGAGTCTTGTGGGGTCCAATTGGTGTACCAAGCTTGTGTGTGTATTTGGTGTTGCCTACCCTGTATATGGGGCATGTGTCTGGGCAGTCAGGGAGGTGAGGCGGCTCTAGCAATAAAATCTCCCTGGTGTTCCAGGAGATTTAAAGCTGCTGCTTTAAATCTCCTTCAGTTCAGTCCTTCAGTTCAGTCCCACCACAGTTTGTTTCTGCCGCTGACCCACAAGACCTTGGTATTGGTGTATGGCCCTGGGACTTCTGAGTGGGTCCCTCTTCCAGGCCATCCACTCCCAGGTCCTCTGTTGAGGAATGACTGTGCTATGTCACAGGTGAGTGCTATCCCCGCAGGGTGGTTCTGGGCTGCAGGGCTGTGTAGGGAGGCTCCCAGTCTGCTGAAAGGATGGCTGAATGTGGCATGTTAATTTACACAGCCCCACCTTCCCAACTCTGGGACAACCAGCTGAGGGTGTGGGAAAGGCTAATCTGCATGCCCAATTTTGTGGTGTGTGTGTGTGCTGTTGGAAACACTTCCCATCACACTGGGTTGTCTGGGGCAGCTCTGGGCTGTGGAGCCACCTCCTGGCAGGAGTGTTCCCTGACCACCAGGAAGATGGCTGTGAGGGGATGCCCCCTTTTTCTTGGGAAGTTGTGGCATTTAGTGAATTTTCTTAGCCACTGGACTTATTGCCTTTTGTCTCAGAGCTGTCTTAGTTCTGCTCTTGTCTTGACTTGCCCAAATTGCAAGTCTTTGAGGCTTTCTGTATTGGGCTTCTTAGAGTACTTGTTTTAGAAAAAGAGAAAAAGTTAAAAAAAAAAAAAAAGGGAAGGGCCCTCCTTTCAGATCTAATGGGCTCTTGAAATGCTAAGAGACAAGGAGATTAGAGCCATTAAGGAAAGATCCAGGGAGCAAAGAAACCAGTTTTTCAGACAAAGAAACTTGCCTTCTGGATTTGCATATGAGCCTGACTCTGCCTGAGCCGTGCCTTTCCCTGTTCTATGTTCCCAGAACTCCAAAAAGTCTCCACTTTTATTTTTGGGTTTTCCTTGTTGTTTTTGCTATCCCTATCTCCTCTCCACCAGGCTGGCTGCTCCTGGATTCTCCAGTGTCTGGTCTCAGTCTATCTATGCTTGGAGTTTGGATCAGTAGGATGAGTTTCCAATAAGGCTGCAACTGCAGTTCTCCCTCCTCGTTCCCAGTGCTTATGGCCCCTCCTCCCACAGGACTGAGCCTGGCAGGGAGGGGCGCGGGTCCCCTGGCCACAAAAACTTACAGATTTTGCTGACCTTAGCTGTTCCACATGTTCATGAGTGTTGTATGAAGTATGCCCAAAATCAAATTGCTCTGCAGTGTCCGATCCACACAGTACCCGGCTTTCTACCTACTGCCCTAGAGGAGTAAAAACGTATACCTCACCACTCCACCATCTTGCCCTGCCTCCCACCTCAGGTAGAAATTTTAAAGAATATACAACAAGAAGGCTACTAAAACTAATGAGTGGGTTTAGCAAGGTATCTCGATAAAAAATTATTTTTTATATATTACTTACAAAACATTAGACAGATTTTTAAAATAAAATTTACAATATCATCAAAATATGAAACAGGAATGAATTTAAGAAAATAGTATGCATTATCTGTATAGAATGAATACTGTAAAGATTGCTGAGTGAAATTAATGAAGACCTACATGAGTAGAAAGAGATGCTGTCCTTATCAGTTGCAAAAATTACAATGCAATATAAAAAATCACACCAGGAATGTTTTTTTTTTTAAATTTGACAAGTTATTTATAAAATATACTTGGAGATGTGAACACCCTAAATAACCAAAATGTTTTGAAAAAGAATAGTTAGAGAACTTATCCTACCTAACAAATATTAGACTTATCATGAAGACACAGTACTCAAGACATTATGGCAGTATGTTAAGGATAAATATGCAGATCAGTGGAATGAAGTAGAGATGCCAGAAACAAATCCACATGTGTATGGCTACTTAATTTTTGACAAATGTGGTAGTGTAATTCTATGGAAAAAGTCTTTCTAATAAATGGTGCTGGAATAATTGTATAACAATATGCAAAAAATGTACTTTTGCCTTCACCTCCCACAATAAACAAAAATTAATTTGAAATGCAATGTAAAATTTTTATCAGAATTGCTTTAGTGGTTGCATGACTGCGTTCATTTGCTGAAACTCATTAAACTGTACACTTAATATTGATGAGTGTTATTTTATATAAATTATAACTTCATAAAGGTAATTAAAAACTTTGTGTACTGGGAATAAACCTATGCTTACAGAGAACTTTTTAACTTTATTTTTAATCTCATGAGTAATCTCATATGTTAGAAAAGCAGAAATGTTGAAAGTCAGTGACAAAATATTTATCTCTAGAAGTTATTTTGGAAGAGAAAATTAAAGCCAAGGAAATTATGTGGAATTATTAAGACAGTAATAAAAGAAATTAATGAATTAGAACATATAGTAGGAAGGATCAACAAAGCCAAAAGTTGGTCCTTTGTAAAACCAATAAAGTTGATACATTTCTAGCAAGGCTGTTCAAGAATGAAAGAAAGAAGGCATACATAACCAATATTATATGTGAAAAAATGTTTTATTTTTACAGGTATAAAAACATGGTAAGGTGATAGTATATCCTATGCAAAAATTAATGACAATATATTTGATCAAATTTATACCAATGTATTTGAAAATATAGATTAAAAATATAACTTATCAAAATTGACAATAAATGGAAAATCTGAATAGACATGCCTATGAAAGAAATTGAATCAACAATTTTTGCACAAGGAAAACAGACACAGATTACTTCTCTAGTAGTTTCCATCAGGCATTTTAAAAAGCAACACCAATCTTATGTAACCTTATAAGAATGGACACAGATATAGACATTTCACTACTCATTTTGTGAGTTCAGGTAGGCCTGATAATCGGAAAAGATTACTCATAAAAATGGAAATTATGGGCCAATTCTCAATAACAAACGTGGATGTAAAGATTAAAACAAAATATTGGCAAAACTGATCCAGTGCTTCATACAGAAGGTAATACAATGTGAATATACCAAGTTTATTCCAGGTGTTTGCGGTTGCTTTAACACTTTAAAATCCATCAGTGTAATTTACCTTGAACAGAGTAAATTCTAAATTTGTATAAATATCTCAACAGATGCAGTACATAGCTTTTGTTATGTGTCAGTATCCATTCATCATTAAAACAAGCAAACAAACAAAAACCTCTTTGTCAACTAATGTGCAAGGAATCTTCCTTAATTTAACAAAGAGCATCTACCAAAACAAAGCATAACAAACAACATATATGCATTCATACACACATACACACACTATATGAAACATTTCCCTTTGTGGTATAAAATAAGACAAGGGTGACCACTATAGGTGTTTCTTATCAACATTGTACAGTATTGCTTGCCCTTGCCAGGGCAATAAATGAAGAAAATAAAGGTACAAATATTGGAAAGGAAGAAACAAATGTACCATTATTTTCAAACAACATGACTGTATACATAGAAAAACCAAAGGAATCTTGCTAAATTTATTAATTCCAAAGTCAATATACAATATTCAATTGTCTATCTATATGTATCAGCAATAAACACTTAAAAAATGAAATTGAAGGAAATACATTGACCAGGGAGGTATAGATTGATAAAATGAAATATAATAAAATTAAGAATTCCCATATTTCAAAATACACCCTCAAGTAGCGAGGAGGAGAGCAAGCCACATATTGGAAAACAGAATTTCTAGCAACACTAACAATAAATAATGGTTTTATTTTCAGAATACGTAAAAAATTTCTACAAATGATTAATAAAGGATAAACAAAAAACAGAGGAATTGACAAGATATTTAAACAGGCACTTCACAAAGAGGATATCCAAATAAAATGTGAAGTAATGCTCAGTTAATTATAATTGAAATGCAAATCAAAACAAAAATGAAATCTCACTATCCTTATACAATATTGAATTGCTATTATGCAAAACACTGTAAATAATTCCTGAAAATGAACAAGTGAAATTTCCATATGCTGTAAGAAAAAGTTGATATATTACTACTTTGGAAAACTGACAGAATTTGCTAAAGCTAAACCAATATATCATATAATCCATCAATCACATTCCTAAGCATATAACCAACAAGAATGTGTATACATGAGTACCTAAATATATAACATGGTTCAAGAAATTATTTATGATAATGAAAATCTAGAGGAAAAAATGTATCAGTAGTAGACAGGATAAGTAAATTTGTTATTTTTCATATAACAGAATACTACACAACCATGAAAATGAATGAACTACATATAAATACAATATGGATGACTACCATAAACATAACTTTGCATAAAAGAAGCCAGACAAAATAGATATCATATTTTACCATTCTTTTTATATAAATTTCAAAAATAGGTAAATGTAATCTATGGTGTCAAAAGTCCGAACAGTGGTTACACTTGGGGAGGAGAATAAGGTTATTGATAGAGAGCAGACAAGAGAGGAATTTCTGGAGGTTGGATTCATAATCATTTATTGAACTGTGTGGTGCTACATGGAAGTGTTCACTTTTTGTTAGTTTTTGGAACTGGACACTTCTGATTTGTGAATATTTCTCAATGCACGGCATTGGTCTATAAAAATACTTCAAAAGGTTTAGAAAGCTTTAATATTCAAATTAACACTACAAGAAAAAAGCGAGTCATCCTTATTTCATCATTTTAACATCATTTTCTGGACTATCTGAAAGAGGATCCATACGTCTTGGATTTCAAGGTGGTAAATATGGTTCTTATTCTTACAAACATCAGTAAACTGGGGATTTATATTAAGTTTTTATGGATTAACCTCAATCAAATCCTTATCCAGGGAGTTTGCAGTCTGGGAAGGGTCAATAAAATATCAGTCTTACGTTGGCTTAGGGAATTTTGTCAAAAGATGGCAAAGAATACGAAGACGTTGAATAGCGGAAGAACCCTGCTGAAAGACACTTGTTCCTCAAGAAGTGTATTAACAACTCATTTAGGGTTGAGATTAAACTTTAATTGGAATATCTAATAAAAATTTGGTCTAGAATTTGAAAGGAGGAGCAAGTTACCTTCGGCTGGTGTAGAAAGTACATAGCCTTAGCAGCACAGCCATAGAATACATAAGGGTGAAAAAAAAAAAATGAATATGAACATCTACCTTTTGGAGAAACTCTTGAAATGGTTTAAAAGGTGACACATTAATGAGTATATTTTAAAATATAAAATATTTAATGGGAGAATGTTACAGGGGCTCTTCGTTTCCATGTCAGTCAAACGACATGGACAGTTGACTTTGATTCGCAAATCTTCTTGGAATGCCCGTGTAGTGGCTTCATTGTTGCAATGCTCAGATCTCACACTTCAGCACAGGCACCATTTCCCCTACCTGCTAGGCACAGGTGGGCTGCTGACAGATCACAGTTGAGATCCTTCCTTGAAATTGTCTACTGCCCAGGGAACTGCCCTGATCACGGCTATGCCCTTCCCCACAGAGTAACCTGTCTCTTATGACTGATCTATGACAAATACCACACACACGTTTGCCTTATACAACAGTTTTGGGGGCTAGAGGTCTGAAACCAAGGTATCGGGCATGCTTTCTTCCAGGGTCTGTTGTGTTCTGCTGCTGGCTTGCCAGTAATCCTTGGGAATCCTTGGCTTGTAGATGGAGCTCTGCCTCCATCACATGGACCCCCCACCATCCCACCCACCCCTCCTTCTCTGGCTTCTATTTCTACTTCCATGTCAATTTCCTTTGCTTATACAGACATCAGCCATATTGGATTAAAGCCCACCCTCCCTCAATTTGGGTGCACCTTAACACATAACGTCTTCAAAGATCCTGTTTACAAACTGGTCCATATGGGCAGGAACACGGGATACAACTTGAACATGTCTTTATGATGGACATGAGTCAATCCCCAATACCTTTCGTGCTTTGAAAGTTAGGGGAGTAACTTCTCAGAAAAACCCTTTATCCCAGATATTCTCTAGCCCCACCTTTTACCCAATTCACAGACTATTTTAACTTTCCTTCTTCTGCATTTTCATAATGGCCCTGAATTTAGAAGATTGTATCCTAATACTTTTGTTTCTTTCTCTCCCACTAGAATGAGACTTGTAAGGGAAGGGACTGTCTGATTTATTTTTATATATTGGTAATTATAGGAATAGGCATATTACAAACACTAATTAAACATTTTTAAACTAACTTGAGTCATAACTCTTAGATCTTCTGGAGCTATCTAGATCATTTTGCTTTATTTATGATTGAAAAGACAAAGTGTTGTGTACCATGAAAGGATTTTCATTGTGTATTCAACAAGGATCACATCATATGTGTATATGCGTTGGTGTTTTAATTTAGGTAATGGGATTGTTGCATTTTTAAATAGCTGAATTTTAAAAGACTATTCTATTTAATTCTACCATTTTCTTTATTTAAATTTTACAAGTCTACACTAGATTGTTTTAGTTCTTTTACAATACTCTTGAAATTAAATACGGTAATGGTGAGCCCAACATAGAATGAATAAATCCAATTGTAATTCATTGGTAAATGTTAATTTGTGAGGACAGTAGAAGTTTCCAGAGTTCCTTAGCTTGCAAATATGAATGTAAATAGTTTACTATTACTCTTTTCTACCCCCCGCCATGAGTTTAATGATGAATATGAATGATTTTGGAAAAATTATGACAAAGGCAGGGAGTAAATATCTGACCAAAAGTACTTAGCAAGTAGGCTGAACTGCAAAAAAAGTCTAAAAATCTGTCCCACTATCTAATCAGTCACTCAATCAATAAGACTGTAGCATACGGAACAAAGGAAGCAATGATATTCCACAATGTGCAAAGCTGAACAAATTTGAAGAAGATATATACTCCCCTGACATTAATCCTACCAAATAGAATATAGAGTGAACTCAAAATAAACTCACAAATTGGTAGGTTTTGCAACTGAAAACAGATACCACAGCAACTTACCTTTAAATGAAATATGGGTGAAATAATATATTTTCGTAAAAATTAGAGTGTTTAGAACTAAATAACAGTGAAATCACTATACATCTAGCTTGTGGGATGCAGTTAAAATATTACTTAGAAATTTGTAACTATAATGAAAATTTTAGAAAGGAGAAGATGTTGAAAATTAATAATTTAAAAAGTCCTCTTAAAATAGTAGAAGAACAAGTAAAGAAAATATAGACAATAAAAGGAAAGGAAAAATTGGACATGAGCAAGAATTAATGAAAAAGAAAAAAGTAATAAAGAGGTTCAACAAAGTCAGTAGTGTGCTCCTTGAAAATACATACCTCTGTCAGGCTTAATCAGAAAAAAAGAAGGCACCAATAATAATATAAGGACAAACTCGAGATATAGATTACAAAGTAATAAAATAATATGAACAATTTTATATTGTTTTGGAAAATTTAGATAAAAGGGACAGTTGCCTAGATAAATGTCTCATGAAATCTGACTTCAGCTAGACAACTCACAGAATGATATGCATTTATAAATTACATCAGTAAATAAATCACTACCCATCAAAACAAAAACAAGTTTGAAAAATAAGAATAATGGTGAAAGACTTGCATTAGCACATTTAAATACTGCATAATTTGCATGCAGAAATAGAAAAACAGACCTATGGAAAAGAGTAATAAGCCCAGACCCAGACCCAGACATAAAAAAGGAACTTGACCTGTGTCAGAAATGACAAAAAAATCATCAGGATACATAAAACCATTACAAAATGGCACTAAAACAACAGATTCTGCCTAAGAGAAAAAAAATCCCTCATGTCATAATATAAATATCTCTTCATACCATTCATAAAGTTAATTTCACTTTGATTAAAAATTTAAATGTGAAAAGAAAACTAAAAATTTTACCACAAAGCTTATTTTTATAACCTCAGCACAGTGGATAATTTCTTTACCAGACAATGAAAAGTAAACACCGTAACCAGAAAAATAAATATATTTGACAAGAATAAAATTTAAAAATTTTACACACAAAGATGCTATAAACACAATGAAAAGTCACCCTCAGATTTAGCATGTAACCAACAAAAAAATTGCACATGAGATACCTAAAGAATGTATACATATCGATATAAAAAAAGACAACTACCCCAATAGAAAAAATTCATGGGAGATAAATAATCAATTTAAATAGGATAAAATATGAATGGCAGAAAAACCTAAAATGATGCTACTGATTGGCAAAAATTAATATGCTTAACAAGATATGTCAGAAAGCACATAGAGAGATGCGAATGCACATCATCTGTGAGAATGAAAATTGTCATAAACATTTTGGAAAGCTTTTGGAAAATATCTGGTAACTCATCACTGCATACACTCTCTGAATGAGTTGTACCCATCCAGCTGTCTATTCTGGACATATATGTATAAGAAAAAAAAAAAAGATGTCTCAGTGAAACACTGATTACAATAGTCAAAGTGGAATAAATCATTTCTCAGTAGGAGAATGAATAAATAAATCATGGTTTATTCATATAATCCTGTTCTCTTCTGGATAGCAGTTTTTATAGTCATGCATATCAATACATATACAATGAGGTATATCTCAAAACAATAAAAGGGGGAATAAAGCAGCATGATTCAATTTATGTGAATTTTAAAACACACACAACATAACAAATGTATTTATGTTTGTTTTTTCTTTATTGTGTTTTCTGGAAGCAGACTCTGAGATGGAGAGCTGCATGCAGTAGGTTTGCAGATGATTGCCCTTTGAAGGAGTGGAATCATAAGGAAGTGACAAAGACAGAAATGCTTGAAATGTTTCACCTTTTCATCTGGTCATATGTAGACTGCACAGTGGCAAAAGGAGTCAGGAAATCAGAAGACTTTGTCATAACATGATGACCATTTTTAAATCAGTCATTTAAAAATTTAAGTTAAGTATTTTAACTTAAATTTACATGTCATCATTTATTTTTCAATCTGTTTGTCTGGGGCCATGATCTTTCTTTCCAGTGCATGTTTATAGATTGTGGTTCCATATAACTTTCTGTCTTAGTTTGGTTCCTCACCAAAAGCAAATCTGGAGACCAGGATTCAAATACATGTAGTTTACTGGGAGATGATTCCAGGAAACCTGAGTAGTGAAATGGAGGCAAGAAACAGGGGAGGGGAAGTCAGCCAGTAGCGGAGGGATTAGTTATGAGGCAAGTTACTGCCATGGGGAAGTGGAACTTGAGCCAGTGGGGAAATCTGGCACCAACATACAGTATGCCCTTCAGAGATACCCCACTTGTGGGGCCATGTAGTTGGGTATTTATACACCCATGCTTGCCAGTCTTTTGTTGAAGGCGGTTCTTAGGGGGTGTTAATTACAAGGCATTTCTGCCCCCACAGGTAGACAGAGAGGGTTCTGAAGGTGAGAGAAAGGCCTTACACCAAGAAGTACGGGTGCTACAACGAAAGTTTGTCTGGTGTGCGAGGAGATAGGAAGTGCCAAGGAAATGAGGATAAGGAACCAACAGCCGTTGTTTCTTTTCTTTTATGCAACCACATGTATACTCTGATTGCCCATTTATTCTCTTCAAGGGGAGCAGGAACTCAGGGAGCTTTCCTGTGTTTTATGACTATTTACCCATGCATAATTTAATATTACTTTGCAGTGACGCATCTTTTATTAGTCCTCCCAAAGGATTCAACTCTCTTTTTGCATGATTTATCTACTACTTACTAGTTAATTTACATATTTACATAATTACTATAACAAGCATGCTTAGCATAAACAGATTTGGGAATAAAACATCTTGACTCTTGGTAGGGTCCCAACTCGAGTGCTGGCGTCAGAAGTGCAAGTGCACATTGTCTACGAGCATTCATTCAGTGTGCGGTGGATATCAGCGTACAGTACCAATTCCACACTGACTAGATAGCGTTGGTTATTCAGTGAGCCTGTTGAGTGGAGGTTAAGTTCAAAGACATTCTGCTCTATGTGAGTAGCTGTTACATGCTGTCTTAGTTTCTCAGGGTTGGCGTAACAAAGTACCACACTTGTCTCAGTTCTGCAAGCTAGAAGTCAGAATTCAAAGTGTCAGCAGAGCCAGGCTTCCTCTGAAACCTTAGAGAAAAATCCTTCCTTGCCTCTTCCCAGCAATCTTTGATGCTCCTTTCCTTGCAGCTTGGACACTTCAATTTCTGCCTCTGTCATCATCTGTGTGTCCAAATTCCCCTTTTCTTACAAGGACATCAGTCTTACTGGATTAAGTATTTGCACGAAGGACAGTATGATCTTATATTAATTTAACTAATTCTATAAGCAATGGCCATATTTTCAAATAAGGTCATATTCTGAGGTGCTGAGGGGTTAAGACTTCAAAATATCTTTTGGAGGGACACAATTCAAATCATAACACATGGGAAAGAAGTTTTACTTGCCCTAGAGATAGAAATTTTGGATGGAGTTGGGAAGTACAGCAACTGTTCAACAGAGTGTAAGTTTTTCTCAGAAATGTATTTTCCACAAAAATGGAATTGAGAGGCTAACAAAGTGCAATTTAACTACAGTATTGAAACAATATGCATTTAGCAACTCAGTAAGAGTCTTTGGATGGTCAATGAAATTTAAGCATCATCTATTAGGTTGTGCTAACTGACCTCCATGGGTTTTTCATTCTTTTAGATTCTCGGATTCTAAAATGACACTCCTGTTATTTTCCCTTAAGACATCATTCAGCTCCCCTGAGTTTTGTCAGGGAGCTATATTTACATTTTCTGCTTCTTAAGAATAAGCATTCAGGGAAAATCAAGTATTTGCCACAGACAAGGCATTTCAGCGTTATGAATCCTTCAGCTTTTCATGCCCATTAAAAGCCTTATAAATCCTCATGTATTCCTGGGAGAAACTTTGCATAGTATCCAAAATAAGCTGGCTCAAGTTGTTTAAAGACAGAATGTTGAATGCTGCTATCCACATGCTTGTGATGAATTCAAGAAGCAAATACCTGCTTCTTCATATCAGTGTAACTAAAGACAGTGTCCTTATCTTTTCTTTGGTTCGTAACACCTTCATAAATCATCTTGTGAAACAGAGTCAACATTGAATAACATCTAGTCTGTGTTACTCGTGCTGCCAGATTGGTGTTTAAGCAGTGCTTGATATTTGATGGGCCCCATGATCTGGCCTTTATACCTTTTCAGTAATATGTCCACCCTGTTTGTTCACTTGAAATCATCATATCTGTACTTCCTAATCACCTCCTGACAAGTCTTTAGCCTGGGTGAGCTCTCTTTCCTCTTACTCTTATAGCACCTTCTACAGGTTTCTATCATACACTATTGCTGATATTATTTGTTAGCCTCCACCCTTCCACTACCCAAAGAAATATGTGCAATGGCGTTCATCATAGTAAGACAGATTTAATGCCACAGGAATTGGAAATTCATAAAACCTGTCTTCCAAGCCTTTGATAGATCCAGAATCTCAGAGTAGCTTGAATGGTTCATAACAAAAAGGGGTTGGTGATCTGTACAAATTGTTGAGAAAATCATTCTGTTACAAAGCCTTGTCTCTTTATTTTATTCCCCCATACACAGAGTTAAATAGTTTCCACTTGGTCTGGGTCAACTATATTCCAAGATGTAGAAACTATTAAATATAGAAACTATGTCTACTAGTTTATGGAGTCACTCTCAATATTTTTTCCCTCTTTCCTTTTAAAGTAATATATATATATATATATATATATATATATATATATATATGACCTTAATATATATTATCTTAATATATATTACCTTTATATATATTACTGTATATATATTATATGTATATATAATATATATATTTAAATACATATATTTTAAAAAGCAATTTTTTAATCTCACCTAAGACTGCACTGGATCAGCAAGCTCTATCATCAACATTATCTGCCTTCCCTCTTTTCAATTCTAGTTTTCTCTTTTTTTTTTTTCCTTTCAAGGAGATACAAAAGGGAAACAAAACAAAACAAAACAAAACATCTAAGTTCTAAAATAGATACTCCTGGGAGAAGCAAATTCTGATACTAGATTTTTCAGAGACTGCTAAGAATGAAACCCAACCATGACAAGTTAGATCATATGGTTAAAATATGGTGCTTGGGAGACAAAGAAATAGGTTTAGTTCATGAATACATCTGTCAGGTTTCCTTACGTTCATCTAAATGGTCTGCATTTTCAGATATCTCCTGAAAATGAGGGGTCCAAATGGTCTAGGTATGACACACTTATTAAGTTGTAGGCAGAGCTTATTATTAATTTCCCAGAAATCCCATCATCTAAAATATGGTCAAAGGACATCCCATACCTTTGATAACTGTATTCATGGTTTATTGAACTTGAGATATTTAAATTTTACACCATCTTATGCAAGGGTATTACCTTGGAATTTGCAATGCAAATACAATTCTCAACAATAAGAATTACTATTTAGGATGATCTTCTTTGGACATTGTAATGGACCAGAGCACACAAATATCACAGTATTTCTAGGCATAATAGGCCTTCTGCTAATGAAATAAAAGCCATTTTTAATATAAAAAATGAAACTATGGAATTCACTTAACTCATTCCTCTTACTGGATGCTTGACCTTGGAGGAAATGCTTAGCTCAGTAAACCTAGGTTTTACTACCCACAAAATGGAGAGCATGATGTTGTCTACCATGAAGAGCTACTGTAAAGATCAAATGACTTAATCCTTTTAAAACTCATTACACAGCACCAAAATTAGTAATTAGTCAATAGGGTTATCTCTTATTATTAATACAACATCCACTCATTCATTTACTTAATATTCATTCATGCACACTTAGTGAGTTTGCAGTAAGCAGTGAGGATATAAAAGATAAGTAAAATGAACAATTTGTTCTTGGGGTGCTCTCAAATCAGTTTAAAACCACTAGCTGTGCACTCCTGTCAATGTATTTGTATGAGTAAAGTACCATGGGAGCACAGAGGTTACGACATCTTCTTTATCCAGCATGTGATGGTGGGAGAAGGCTTTCCCAAGGAAACACATTTCAGCTGGGTCCTTGAAGTATGAATGGATTTCAATAGACAAGAGAGAGAGGAAGACAAGAATGTAGAAAGCATAAAAACAGGCATGGAGACGTGAACATATTCTGAAATTCTAATTATTCCTCTGTAGCTTGAACATGGGGTACATGGGATTTTAGAGATGATGCTATCAATTCACTTGAGTGGGATGCTGAGGGATTGTTCTATTTTGTCCTGTAGATAATTAGGAACTTGAAGAACAATAGGAGGTTTTGAGGAAGGGAGTATTATCACCTACAAAAAAATGGATATGGGAGAGAGAATTCTGGCTTCAGTTTGAAGGAAAAATTGGAAAGATGAAAAATGGAGACTGTGAAATGTTTTAATAGTTCAGATGAACTCATTTCAGCCAGAAGTTGTGTCAAAAAGAAAGTGGTAATAAAGAAAATGGGATTAATGAGAGTGACATTGTGGAGAGTAATATAGACCCTGTCTGTTTTAGTTTGCTAATGATGCTGAATGCAATATACCAGAAATGGGTTGGCTTTTACAATGGGCATTTATTAGCTTCTAAGTTTATAGTTCTGAGGCCATGAAAATGTTCCAATTAAGGCATCAACAGGATGATACCTTCTCTGAAGACCAGTTACCCCACTCTTGGGCTCCTTTGTTATATAGAAAGGCATGTCTGCTGGCTCTTCTATCCCAGGTTTTGTTGCTTCAGCTTCTGGCTTCTCTGTCTTTGTCTTTCCCTCTAAACTTCTCTGGGTGTTACTCTCTTTTATCCCCTTAAAAAGAACTCCAGTAAGAGGATTAAGACGTGCCCTGGAAGAGGCCTGGACTGAAATAACCTAATCAAAAGTTCCCACCCACAGTAGGTCTTCACCCACAGGAATGGATTAAAAGAACATGATCATTTCTGGTGTAGATACAGCCTCCAGACTACCATACTTCCTTATGCAGGTGCGCTCTGATAGAAAGAGTACAGTGGGGTAACTTGAAGCTCCCTGCCTTTAAATCAGTATTCAAAAGGTATACATTTAACTAGTATACCTAACATTACTAACAAATGTGAGTTTAGATCTACCATTTTACTATTTATTTTTCATATAATATTGGATTTGATTTGCTTATATTTGGTTAAGGAGTTTTGCATTTATTTTCCTGAGGGATATTGGTTTGTAGCTCTCTTTGCTTCTAAGTCTTTGTCTAGTTTGATATTGTATTAATTACCTATTGCTGTATAACAGATTAACACAAATTTAGTGGCTTAATCAATCCTCCATGTTTTAGCCCATAGTTTTTCTGTAGATCAGAAAGCTGTCACGATATTGTTAGGTCCTCAGATTAGGGTTTCACAAGGCTGAACTGAAAGTGTACACTGGGTTAAAGGATGTGTCCAAGGTCAAATGCCTTGTAAGTACTGGAGCTTATTCCTGTCATGTTCTTGCTCCCAGAACAACGGTTTCCTTTCCCCACACTTTCTGCTGCTTCTCTTTTGGCTGTGAAGATCACATGAGCAATAAAACCCAATTATGTGAATTTTACCCTCCTTCATTTCTAAGATATATTTTCGTATTTAAAATGAGCAGCTGGGATGTATAAGCCACGTTCACCCCACTTCTGGTTTACTATTTGTGTCACACGGGGAACAAGAGCACTGGTAAACTCTGTTCTTCTCAACTCCACGATGTCATGCACATCTAATTAGTAGCAAAAATAGAAATGCATATTTAATTCCTTATTCAGCAAGAACTGGAAAGCCACCAGATTACAAGCACAGCAGAATACAAAGATTGACGTTCTGACAAATCCTTCTTTCAGAAATGAGCACCCAAATTACCCATTAATTGCTGACCATTTTTAAACTGGGTCAGCCCCAAATAAAGTCATAAATTGAACTGGATGTAACAAATGCTTTTTACCTGGTTTGACTCAGATGGACTCGGCAGTATTGGGGTTAGATGACAAGAAAAATTTTTAGCTGAATGGTGACATAAGTTTAATGATTCAAGTTATTAAAGAAAGAAACATCTTTAACACTGGAAATTTTCCTAGGAAAATTAAATATGGATCCCTTATTTTCCTATATTTGTGTTTTACTTTTGTATTGCTGCATAATGAATCACAACAATCCTAGCACCTTAAAACAACACAAATATATTATTTATAGTTTCCTTGGTTCGGTAGTATGGACAGGGGTTATTCAGGTCCTCTGATCGGGGTCCCACCAGACTGAAATCAGAGGATTGTCTTGGGCTCTTCCAAGGTCACTGGTTGTTGGCAGAATTCAGTATCCTGCCACTATAGGACTAAGGGCCTCATCATCCCAGAGGCCAATCACCACTCCTGTCCTATGCCCCCTCCATGACACACCTGTTTGCTTCCTTAATACCAATGGGAAAGTATCACTGCTGCTTCAAATCTTGGTGACTTCCATCTCTGACATATGGACCTACTTTTATATTCACACAGCATACAATCCATCCAAGGTGTACAATCAATGGCTTTTAGGATAATTGCAGAATTGTGCGTTCATCACAACAACCAATTTTAGAACATTTTAATTACTCCAAAAAGAAAAAAAACCATGTCCCTCAGTAGTCACTTGTCAATCCCGCTATCCTTCCCTAGCTCTATATAAACACTAATCTAATTCTGTCTCTATAGAATTATTTGTATTTAAGGAATACTAACATATTACTGTTACCTATAGGCCCTAGTTTGCATTAGGTGTAGTTTTTCCTATACCACTTGTTCAGGTTTGCTAATGCTGCCATTTTGCAAAATACCAAAAATGGATTGGCTTTTATAAAGGGGGATTATTTGGTTACAAATTTACAGTCTAAAGGCCACAAAGCATCCAAGGCAAGGCATCAACAATTGGGTACCTTGACTGGAGAAAGGCCGTTGGCATCTGGAAAACCTCTGTTAGCTGGGAAGGCACATGGCTGGCATCTTCTTCCTTTGCTCCCATTTGTGTTTCAAAGTGGCTTTCTCCCAGGATCTCTCTCTAGGTATCTGGGGGTATTCTCTTAGTTTTTCCCAGGCAAACTGTGGAGTAGCAAAAATCTACTTTCAATGGCTGTCTTCAAAATGTTTCGGTTGACTGGAGCTCCAAAAATGTCACTCCTAACTGCTCTCCAAAATGTTATTCTTAGCTGCTCTTTTATATGTCTCCAGTGATTTAATTAAGACCCACCCTGAATGGGTTGGGTAACACCTCCAAGGAAACAATCCAATCAAAGTTCTCGCCCACAGGTGACTGGGTCACATCTCCATGGAAACGGCCCAATCCAAAGGTTCCAACCTGATCAATACTAATACATCAGCCCCCACAATATTGCATCAAAGAACATGTTGTTTTGGGGGGCATAATACATCAAACTGGCACGCCACTCTATTATTAACCCCTTGTAATAGTGATGTACATTTGTTACAGTTCATGAAAGAACATTCTTACATTTGTACTGTTCAGCATGGTCATCGTCCACCACAGATAGGGTTCCTTCCTTTAAAGGGTAAAACTGATTAGGTCAGGCCCAACCAAGATAAGATCCCTTTCAATTAAATAAAAATTAACAATAAGGAACCTTAACCATATCTGTAAAACACTTTCACCTTTGCCACAGAAGGCAACATAATCACAGGAGTGATATACATCTAATTCGTGGGCTCTTTCCCCACTCAAGAGAGTATACAGGTGTGTACACCAGGGAGATGGTACCTTGGGGTCAACATTAGGACCCTGTTTTCCCCAATGCATTTCCTGGAATATAACACTAAATGGGTCTAAATTAATGGTGGGGCAGATGCAGCTGTGGGATTTTCTAGAGAACATTCTGATTTGAGGTGGGAGTGGATCTGGATTCTAATCCTGACCATGATGCTGGCCAGCTAATCCTCATGTTTTCTCTCTAAAGAGTCAAGCATTTAACAGTAACTGTGCACATGCACACACACATATATTTATATATCCTCATTCTCAGTAATGCTCAAAAGAGCTTGCGTAAATGACCCAGTTGTAATCTGTGACAGAAATTACAACCAAGAAGGGGGAAATCAGATATTTGAGGATTATAGAAACAGACAGTGGAGGTAACCCAAATGAAATGTAAGCTTGTGGGTTGTTCAGCAATAAGAATAAAACAAAAATAGTAACTAGTATTAATTGAGCACTCAGTATCTGGCAAGAGCTGTACCTATATTATTTTTTCATTCACTTAACAGCCCATATTTTTATATTCATTTTCTTGAATGGAAAATCTGAAGATCAACTGATAAATCTAGATGTCTCACACCTTGACATACTTGGATCCAAAGCTTATTTACTTTCCACCCTTTCCACATATCTCTGAATTAGGATTAACTGTGATCCCTAAAAAGTTTGGCAAGTCTGAAGTGAGTATTCACATGTCCAGAAAATGGGAGAAAATTGTCATATTCGTGGCTTGTCAGGAGGCATCCAAAATCAAGCCTACCCTGATAGCTTGGGGTTTCTTTCTATGCCGAGAAAAGACAGGCAAGAAGAAAGGAGACTCTATTTCTGAAGCTCTAGGCACCCCAAGAAAGGTATCAGGACAGGAACCCACATTCACAGAAAATAAAACAGTTCCAGTTACTCTGTAAGTTTTGTGCCAATTATCTATCGTAGTTTTCCAAATTAACAGAAATTTAATGGCTTTAAAACACTATGCATATTTTATCTCCGTTTTTGTGGTATGGATTCCCTAGGTCTTTTGTTTAAGGTTCTTTTACAAGGCTGCAACAAGGATCTGATTCCCAACTCACGTTTTTTGGCAGCGTGCATTTCCTTATGGACAATCATATTGAAGGTATCAGTTCCTCTTGGACTGTTGAACGGATAGCCTAAATCCCTCACTGGCTTTTGGCTAGAGATTGCTCTCAGGTCCTGTGCATGGATCTCTCCAATATGGTAGCTTGTTTCCTCCAAGCATACAAGCCAAGAAGATGGTGACACAATCTGATGTGACATAATGACTAAATTGATATGCCATCACCATTGCCATGTCCTATAGGTTAGAAGCAAGTTACTAAATTTGCTCACACTCAAAGGGAGGGTTTACACAAGGCCATATATACCAGGAGATGGAGCTTTTTGGGGACATCTTAGAGCCCACATGCCCCAGGAAATATAGCAGAAGAAAGAACACACTTTCTGGTTTGGCTAGCTGGGTTGAAGTCTTGACTATGTGACATTTGGTGAGTTTGTTTTTGATGCTCCATTTTCCTCTAAAAGAGGTATAGTTGGGTAGATTAAATGATATAGTGGATGTAAAACACTTATTAAAGCACCTGTAACAGTGTAATTGCCCATTAACTGTAAGTTATGGTTATTAGCAATATATTGAAATTTAAAGAAAGAAATTTTGGTATGACAGCCTTGTGTATTTTTTTTTTTTGATGTGTATGTCAAAATTGTCATGCCAAAGTGTAAAATTGTTGTCTTGTTTTGTTTCTGTCCAGAATTCCACTGTCACTCTCCTTCCCTTATCATATTCTTGATGTTGGCATAGAGGTGATAATTGGGCTTCCTTGCAACACTTCTCAAAGTTGAATTTTGTATTTATTTTTAATGTTATTCTTAGATTAATATGTCTCTCTTGCTAGACCACGGGCTTGATGAGAACCAACGACTTCACACATCCTGACACTGTGTTTGCTGGCATCTAGAACATATATGAGACATTTAATAGAATGTGTTAAGAGAATGACTATTATAGTTTGGATAGATGGATTGATGGATGGATGACGTCTTAGTTCAACAGCACTGCTATGACAAATAGCACACAATGGTTTGGCTTAAGCATGATAAATTTATTGTTTCATGGTTTTGGTGGCCCCAAATCCCACATCAAGGTATTGGGAAGGCTTACCTTCTCCCTGAAATCTGCAGCATTTCAACAATCCTCCACCATATGACAGTTTCTTTCACCTTGTGTCTGCTTTTCTGGTTTCCACTGTTTCTGGCTTCTGGCTTCCTCTGACTGCAGCAAAATCCCTTCCCTTTATAAGGCCTCCAGTCATATAGTTTAAGGTCCACCTTGATTCAGTTTGGCCAAAACTTAACTAATAACATTTTCAAATGCTCTGTTTAGGAATGAGTTCCCACCTACAGAATATGGACAAAGGTTTATACATTTTTCAGTGCCCAACAGATGAAGAGAGGGATAAATGAATAATTTTTACACATTTACTGATAAAAAATGGAAATTATTTGTGCTTTATGTTATAGCAAGATAATCCTTATTTTAAAACTGCTTCTAAACTAATGAGTCAACACAATATGTATATGCATATCTTCTAGAAGTATGGCTCAAAGTGCAAATAGTATCACAAGAGCAGGAAGTCTGAGTTTACAGTGTCTGAAAAGGGTAGGAACCTGCTTGAGTGGACATTAAATCCCATTAGTTAATGGCCTAGATCTTTAAAACATTTTTTTTTTCCCACAGACCTATTGCACCCTATACCTATAACAGGCTGACCTTATGCATGTTCACCTCAGGATGATTCCAGTGGCTTCTTCCTTTACCACACACTTTTGGCAAACATTTTGCTCATAATTAGTGCATCAATAAGATGATTTTAGAGCAAAAAATCTTTGATACTGTGTTGTCTCCTGTGGCTCACTTATCCTTTCTTTACCCCATTTTCTGATCTGAAAGGTGGGGATAATACAGGTGATGTGGGGCACATGAAGAGAGGCAAAATATTCTCCAATTTGAATGCTCAATTAGTGATGGGTATCGATTGATGCTGTTCAAGACCAAGTTCAATAAAACTAACGGGAAGTTTTCACCACCTCAGGCATTGTTGGTCACTTTTGTATATTTCCATTATTGCAGTGACTAAACTATATTTGTTAAGTATCACTTTTTTCATACTATCAACTATGTGATGGCAGCTTTGTGTTACTTTCCCTTCTATACCTCATTACAGCACTTGATAAAATCCATAGACATTCAATAAATGTTTATTTAATGTCAACTGTAATTAGAAGAAGGGTATTAGAGTCAGGAACTCACTAGGTCTTCTATGACAGTTTATTTGAGATATTAAAATAGGAAATCAAATCTTCTTTTCAATAGTTAGATGATATAGAAACATGGATGTTGTTCCAGTTTACTAATGCTGCCATTAAGCAAAACACCAGAAATGGATCGACTTTTATAAAGGGGGCTTATTTGGTTACAAAGTCACAGTCTTAAGGACAGAAAGTGTCCAAGATAAGGCATCAATAGTCGGGTACCTTTACTGGAGGATGGCCAATGGTATCTGGAAAACCTCTGTTAGTTGGGAAGGCACATGACTGGCATCTGCTCCAGAGTTCTGGTTTCAAAATGGCTTTCTCCCAGGACATTCCTCTCTAGGCTGCAGCACCTCAAAAATGTCACTCTTAGTTGCTCTTGGGGCATTTGCCCTGTCTTGGGTTCTCCAGAACAAAAGTCTACTTTCAAAGAAGGCTGTCTCCAAAATGTCTCTGTAAGCTGTAGCTCCTCTCTCAGCTCCTGTGCATTCTTCAAAGTGTCCCTCTTGGCTGTAGCAAACTATCTCCTTCTGTCTGAGTTTATATAGTGCCCTAGTAAACTAATCAGGGCCCATGCTGAATGGGCAGGGCCACACCTCCATGAAAAATAATCAGTTTATCACCTACCATTGGGTGGGTTGCATCTCCATGGAAACACTCAAAGAATTACAATCTAATCAACACTAATATGTCTGCCCACACAAGATTGAATGAAAGATAATGGCAATTTAGGGGACATAATACATTCAAACTGGCACAGATGTGCTGATCATTCAAGGCATTTCCAGACAATGGCAAATACTTAGAAGATCTTGAAACTTCTGATTTCCCCCTTTTCTTTTAAAGAAAAGCTGCAGATACAAGTGATATTATTATTACTTCTTTGATTCAAAGCCAAATTAAAATTTCCACAAGTCCATAATTATTCAAATAGTATCCTAACTTTTTGCATTACAAGTTTCAGTAGTTGCAAAGAATATAACTTTTGACAACTTGTAAATATCTACATATTAAATAAAACTGCGTACTTTAAAAAATGTATCTAATAAATAAAAATTTCTAAAAAATTGCAATACACACCTTTGCAAGTTTGTATATATTATCCCCCGCAAAGAATATAACTTTTGACAACTTGTAAATATCTACATATTAAATAAAACTGCGTACTTTAAAAAATGTATCTAATAAATAAAAATTTCTAAAAAATTGCAATACACACCTTTGCAAGTTTGTATATATTATCCCCCCCCCCCCAAAGTCACATTCTTTAATGCAAACTTGTGAGGGCAGATTTATTACTGTTTCTGATTAGGGTGTAACCTCTTGATTGAATGTTTCCATGGAGATGTGACCCTGCCCATTCAGGGAAGGTCTTGATTAGTTTATTGGAGTCCTTTAAAGGGAGCTCACACAGAGAGCAGAGATATGAAAACTACCTGGGATATGCTAAGCCAAGGCCCAGATGTTTGCTGACACTTTGAGATGCTTGGAGAAAGCCATTTTGAAACAACCCGGGATCAAAAGAACAGCAGCCAGCCACTTGCCTTCCTACCTAACAGGTTTTCCACATGCCAATGGCCATTCTTCAGTGAAGGTATCTTCTTGTTGATGCCTTAGTTTGGACACTTTTATGGCCTTAGAACTATAAATGTATAACTTAATAAATCCCCTGTATAAAAGCCAATCTGTTTCTGGTATTTTGCATAATGGCAGGTCTAGCAAACCGGAACATCACCTTCATCTATTTTATAGATGCAAAAAAAATGCCAACTTCCTGTAATTAAATCATAGGTAATTTGAGCCAACACTAACAGGGTGAACAAACAAGAAAAACTGGGCAATAATAACTTTAAAAATCTGCTTGAAGGATCAGCGAGACCAGGAAGTGAAGATTTATGGAAGTAAAAACTAGCATTTAAAGCCTCTTTTCTTCTAAGAGCAGTGGCTGAATGAACTACTCAGAAGCTAAATTTCAATTTTGATAGCCTAGATTTTGATAGTCGTGTTAAAGGGAATGAGGATTTCAGGATACACCAAGAAAGGCCCTGGTAAAGCCTCTGGGCTCTGGTTTTGGAATGGAAAATGCTAAACTCCAGGTTGGAAGCTGAGGAGAGACCAGCTCACTCAGGAATTGAAGCCCAGCTGTAATTTACATCCATCTCTGAAAGTAGTTTTCTCATGCCTATAGGCTCCTGCTCTCTCTAGAGAAAGATAGCCATGAGTCAGACCCCTAATTATCTCTACAATATTGTGCATGATATCCAAATTTCCAAGAAAAAAAAGAATATAAGGAAATGGGAGAACAAGAAAAAGACATGAAAAACAAGAAAATCAAAAGACTGTAGATACATAGACACAGAGTATTCTACAACCTAAATCACAAATTCAAGGACTGATTTCATAATATTACACAATATTTAGACACAGATTAGCCATAGCTCAATGTTAAATATACAGCTGTGGATGGATTATAGATTAGAATAAAATCTCTAGAATAAAGTTTGGATAAGAAAAGAACAAAAAATGTAGAAAATATCATAGGAAACATACAGAATATGGGGAATATTTCTAAAGTGTATGATATGGTATCCCAGAAAGTATATGATATGGTATCCTGAAGGAGGGGCATGAAAGAAGGGGAAGAAGGAAAATTTAAAGAAATTACTACCAGAGTTCTCTAATACTGATGAAAGACATCCAAACTCAGATTTATGAGGCAGTAGCAGAATATCTAAATAGCATACTCAAAGAAGATAAATCAAATAAAAACAAAACCCATCTAGGCACATCATTGTAAAACTGCTGAAAACAAAAGCAAAGAAAAAAATTAAATTCAGCCAGAAAACAAATCACCGGTCAAATAAACAAAAAATATATTACCTTTAAAGGAACAAAAATAAGACTGACAGCTGACTTCTCTTAAGAAACAAAGAAACCTGCAAACAATGAAATATTGTATACAATGTATAGAAAGAAAGCAACTCCTAGCCTGGAAATTTGTAGGTAGTGAAAATACTTTAAACACAAAATGAATGAAGGTGAAATGAAAGCATTTTCAGACAGAAAGATACTAAGAGAAGTTTTGCTATGAGATCTGTAATGAAAGACATACTAAAGGGTGTGATTTAGGTGCAGGAAAAGAGCCTTAAATAGAATACTAGGGCTGCAGAAGAATATCAAGTATAGTAGGAAGAGTAACATATGCCCATCTAATGGACATTGATTGCAAAATATAATAGTAATAATAAGGCATGTGAGGTTTAAAATCTCTGTATAGAATTAAAATACATGACAGCACATGAGCTTCAGTAGGGGATTAATGAGTGTTTTGTTTCTTTTATAATGGAATAAGTAGTATTTTTATTAAACTTTAATAAGTCAAGGATGCATGTAGTAATCTCTAGGGTAATCATTAAGGAAAATGAAAAAAATAATAAATGTAGGGGAAAAATGAAATAATCAAAATATTTACTCTAAAAACAGTCAAAAGCATTTAAATAAAAAAAGAAAAGCCTGTAGAACAAATAGAAGATGACCATCAAATGTTAGATTTAAACCTAACTACCTCTTACTTAGATTAAAATTAAATAGGTTAAATGCTCTGATTAAAAGACAAATACCTTAATTCTGCTACCCCATACATACACATACACGTGTGCACACATACTGCTTATAAGAAAAATGACATCAATGTAAAAATACAGAAAACTTAAATCAAATGCAACATATGGACATTGTTTGGATCATAAAAGGACTTTAGCAAGGCATTTTTCAAAAATTTGGGACAATTCTGTTCAGTGTAGCCCATAACACTACTACTATGTAAGAAAAGTTCAATTATTTTATACACATACTGAGAGTATACAGGTGTAAAATGACATGAGACTGGCTTTTATTTTACAGATTTTTTTTCAGACACAACAAGAGATAGACGAGGCAAATATGCAAAACTCTGATAATTAATGAGTATGGATAATGGGTGTCTTAGTCTGCCAGGGCTGCTGTGACAAATGCCATACAGTGGGTTGGCCTAGTAAGAGGAGTGCATTGTCTCATGGTTTCAGAGGCCAGAATTACAAAATCAAGTTGTGAGCGATGCCATGCTTCCTCCCTGACATCTGCAGTGTTCTGGTGCTGGCTGGATGCAATCCTGGGTTTCCTTGACTTGTACCTCTTTCTCCTTTCACCTGGCCAGGTCCTTGATCTGCCCCTGTGGCTTTCTCTGCCTGACTCCAAATTCTTCTGCTTATAAAAGACTCCAATAATATGCCCACACTGATTCAGTTCAGTCATGCCTTAACTAAAAGTAACGTCTTCAAAATCCTACTTACAAATGAGGTTAAGAACATGTCTTTTTGTTGGGCTACATAATTTCATCTCCCACAATGAGTATAATGGAACTCATTATATTAGTTTCTTTAAAAACTGTTTTAACATTTAAAAAGATAATCCACGATCAAATCATGAAAAATGGAGGGGAAAAAAAAAAAAAACGCGCTAAGGGCAGGAAGCCAATTGGCGTTCAAGATTAAACAAAGGTTAAACAAGAGATCTAGAACAGGATTCGTGAACGTAAGAACTTTGTAAAATGTCGGAAAGCTGGGGACTAATTCTCAGACTCTCATTGAGAGAAATTTTAAACTAAGTGCCTGAGGAAGAAGGCAACCAAATCCAAAAGGAAATTTGAAAAATCAAAAAGGAATGATAAAGAAATAAATTGATAAATTCAAGAATGTAAAAACAAAAAAGAGGAAAATAAAAAAAAGCTGAAAAAGTATAAAAAGAAAAATGAACAAAAATTAATTAAATGGAAAATTAAAATACAATAGAATTTAACAAGGCCAAAACTGTTAGTTTAAAATATTTAATGGGTGGTATATATATAAGGCTGAAGTACGTGATAAACAAAATTTATATATTGAAAATTGTATCCCTCCTATTCGTAGTTTTTGAAACCTACAAACAAAAATATGTTTATTTGTGTTTTACACAAATGGTAGCATTCTTATTCTTTCTTCTGTTCTTTTCTCTTTTCTTAGACTTAAGAATGAATCTTAAGATATATTTTTCTTGTCTACATACAAAAGATGAGACTTTAAATATAAAAACTGCACTATATTGCATCACATGTGTGTACCATACTTTATTTACCAGTCCCCACTTAAAGGATATTTGTTTTTGCCCCAATCTTTTGCTCTCACAGTGATACTGTTATCTTATCATTTGCCTTACCCTTATATAACTTCTTAATTGTGTAAACATCTATAGCACTATACTCTGTGAGTATAATTGTTCAGGCTAAAGGTACAGGGATTTAGAATTTTTACTTGTCTTCTATAGATATTTTCACAATTTACAATCTCATCAACAATGTAAGAGTGTTTCTGTACATTCTTACTATTTTTAATATCAAGCATTTTAATCATTGCCAGTCAGATAGTGAAAACTACATTTTGTAGTTTTTCTCCTTATTGGTTGAACATTTTTTTCATATGTCTAAAATCTATGAGTTTTCTTTTTCTGCACACTGTCTGTTTATATTCATTGGCCATTTTTTTACTGGGTGTTGGCCTCGGGTTTATTTCTTTATAAGTGTCTGTTATATATTAAATAAATTGGTCTGTAATTAGGTTCAACTATGTGGGAGTAGAAGTAAATTCTTTCTTTTCTCAGTTTGTCATTTGACTTTTGATATTTTACTATGTAAGTGTTGTTGTTGTTGTGTTGTTGTTGCTGTTTTGGTCCTGTCAAATTTTTGCTTCATAAGTTGAATTTACAATTTTTTCCTTTACAACTGTTTAGGATTTATGTTAGAAATGCCTTTGTACTTCAAACCTTTTTTTCAATTTAATGTTTTTTTAGTACCTTTATGGCTTCTTTCTTTTCTAATTCAAATCATTTGCGTGAGGTATGAAGAAAATAATCTAACTTAAAAGCATTTCCAGATAACTGGTCAGTTTTCTCAACATTTTTTTGAATTGTCTCTCTTTTGTCCACTGATTGGAAATGGCACCATTTTCATATTCTAAATTACTGTAAGTATTGAATTTCTTTCTGGATTATTTCTATATGCATATTTTAAAGGAGATTTGGCATCTCAAAGACTTCTAAGTCTTTATGCTGAAAACCATAATTTGCCTTCTGCTGAAGTATTTTCTATCCCTCAGAGGCATTGAAATATTGCTTGCACAACTCTTTCCTACTATTGTCAATAGAAAATTTTCTGTTTGCATATTATATTTATTTTAATATAATACTCAATTTGTATTGTACTATGTTTTATATTATACTGTAATATATATTATATTATATACTTCATTATATAACATGTAAAATATGTATATAACCTTATATTAATAGATTTCTGAATATTGAAACATTATGGTAGTCCTTAAGCTATTACAAATTTTGTTTTCTACTTTTTTGGAATTTACTAAGTTAATTTTTGTAACAATCAATGTTGGTGACTATTCCACAGGAAAAGAAACAAAAATGATTTTCTATTTCCTGGAATTTGATGTATATGAATTAGATCTACTTATTAATTTACTAAGTTTTGTTCTTCAGTATTTTTATCTATTTCTTGCTCACTTAATGTGTAGTAGACCAATAGATGTGAATTTCTGCCTCCTATCACTGTCTTCTCTGAAATATTTTATTTATGGATGTTTAAATTTGACACATGGGTATTCCTGGTTGTCAATTCACCATTTTAAATTGCCAATCTTATTATACTAACATGTTTTTCTTTTACTTGCTTTAATTTGTTTTTGTGTTTTTTTTCCCCTGGAAGTCAAAAGTCCATGTTATTAATGTCACACAATTTGCTTCTTTATCTTTGTTTTTTGAATGTTTGCATTTGTCCATTATGTTTTTTTCCTCATATTTGTATTTTCCATCTTTTTGAACTATTTTGTTTTATCTGTATCTCTCTTTATTCAACACATGCTTGGGGTTTGATTGGTGATCCAATCTGATGCTATTTTATTTTAAGATATTAGTTCAAATTCATTTACATTTAATGATGCAAACATATTTTCTGTGGTCATTTTTAAAATATCTTATTTAGATCCCAGCTATAGATACTGAGGAAATCAATACATTTTTCCTAACACACACATTTTCCCTTTTTTCCATTCCCATATATTTTCATTTATATTATTTCTCCATTGTCAGTCATGGTTTATAATATTTGTACTTTTTCTGTATCCACAATCTACTGTTTTATCTTTAGCCATATGGATAAATATGCAAATAGATAAATTCACACCATCAATTTTCTTAATTTCCTCATTATTTTTGCTTTGTTGGCTGCAGACTATCCAATAGTATTTTCTTCAGCAAAGGTACATGGAAAAATAATCACAGAATCCTTTCATTTTCAAAAATATTTTGTGGTTGTTGCTCTTGTTACCTTGAAAGATGATTTTGACTGAAGGAGATTCCTGTTTTGTGCTTTCTTTTCTGGAATAAATTCTAATAATTGCTCTACTGTCCTATAATTCTGATGGGTGTAATGATTCTAAGATGCTTATGGTCAGCTTGACAGTTTTTTTGTTACAGATGACTTTGCTTTTCAGTTAGTTGCTCAAAATAGGTACTTTCTTACTCCTTCCTCCCTTCCTGTCTTTCTTTCTTTCTTTTGTTCTTTCTGTCTTCTACTGAATATTTATTTGGAAATGTCATGTTAAACAATATATTACATATAATTTTTTCTTGACTATGATGTGCTTTTCTACCTCTATATCAACATCTTCTGTTTCCATCAGAAGTTCTCTTGAACTATACCATTAAATGATAGTTTTATTACTTTGTTTCCTCAGTCAAGAGTAGCAATTATGTAAATGCATGCTATCTTCCATTGTTTGTCTTTAATTCCTTTTGAGTTTTATTTTTTGTTTGTAACTCCAAAAAGATGTTTTCTTCATCTTTTGCTATGTAACCAACAATCATATTTTCCATACTGAACAATTAGAAAAACATTTTTTTCAAATACTCGGGGAACATATATAAACTGACCATGTACTAATCCACAAAACAAATTTAAGCAAATAATAAGTGCAAAGCAAAATGATCAACAGAATAAACTGTGAGGAATCCAGAAGAAAAAAAAGCAAAATTTATAGCAGAATGTATGTCAGCACACTTGATTAAAATGACTTCTTTAATAGGTTTAAATTTATTATTGAATAAGTCATTAAAAGTCAAGTCAATAAAATAAGCAAAATATAACTTCAGGTCCAGATGTTTTATGGGCAAATATATAGATAAGTTCAAACAAATATTTAAGAATCAGATAACTCTAACTTCTTGCAATCTTTCTAAGATGATACACATGCAAACACACACACACACTGTTTATGTGATGAAAATAATATACAGGCTTATCTCAGAGATATTGTGGGTTTGGTTCCAGACCTCCACAATAAAGCAAATATCACAATAAGGAGAGTCCCATGAAGTTTTAACAACAAGATTTAACAGACAGATATAGAAAATCATACCCAACCAAAACATAATATACACTCCTCTTGAGGGCATGTAGAACATTCTCCAAGACCTTGAAATCATACAATGTATATTATTTGACATTAATGGGATGAAGCTAGAAATCAGTAACAGAGGAAGAAAGGGAAAATTCAGAAATATATGGAAATTAAACAACATATTCTTAAACAACCAATAGGATAAAGAGGAAATCAGAAATGAAATTAGCAAATATCTTGAGGCAAATGAAAATGAAAATACAATATACCAAAACTTTTGTAATGCAGTGAAGTCAGTGCTGAGAGGGAAATTTATAGGTCTAAAATGCTTACATTTAAAGGAAGAAAGACTTCAAATCAGAAACCTAATAGAAAAACTGGAAGAACTAGAAAAAAGATCTAACCAAACCAAAAGTAAGCAGAAGGAAGGAAATTACAAAGATCAGAGCAGAGATGAATGAACTAGAAACAACAAAAACAATAGAAGAAAAACTAAATCAAAAATTTGTTCTTTCAAAAGGTCAATGAAATTGACAAACCTCTAGCTAGAATGATAAAGATAAAAAGACAGGTTACAAATACTGAAATTAAAAAATGAAAAGGGGGAAATTACCGCTGACCCCACTGAAATAAAAATGACTATAAGAGGATACTATGAACAATTGTACTCCATTAAATTAGGTAACCTAGATGAAATGGACAAATTCTTATAAACACAAACTACCAACATTGACTCAAGAAGAAACCAATGATCTCCTCAAACCAATTACTAGTAAAAACATTGCATCAGTAATTAAAAACCTCCAAGCAAAAAATATCCCAGGATCAGATCATTTCACAGGGGAATTCTATCAAACATTCCACCAAGGTCTAACTCCAATTATGGTCAAAGTCTTCCAAAAACTTGAAAAGGAGAGAACACTCCTCAAGTCATTCCATGAAGCAAACATTACCCTCATACCAAAGCTGGATAAAGAAACCACAAGGAAAGAAAGCTAGAGACCAAGTTATCTTATAAATGTAGATGGAAAAATCATCAACAAAATGCTAGCAAACCAAATCCAACAGCATATTACAAGAATTATACACTAGGATCAAATGTGATTAATCCCAGGTATGCAATGTTGGTTCAACATAAGATAATCAATTAATGTAGTCCACCATGTTAACATGATGAAGGAAAAAAACACATGATCATCTCATTTGATGCAGAAAGGGCATTTGACAAAATACAGCATCCATTCTTAATCAAACAATTACAATATTAGAAATGGAAGGAATCTTCTTCAATATGATAAAGGGTATTTATGAAAAGCCCACAGCTAGCAAGCAACTTAATTGTGAAAGACAAAAATGTTTCCCTCTGACATCAGGAACAAGACAAGAAGACCCACTGTCACCACTGTTATTCAACATTGTACTGGAAGTTAGTAATAGGGCAATTAGACAAGAAAAATAAATAAAGTGTATCCAAAATGGTAAGAAATAAGTAAAACTATCTCCTTGCAGATGATATGATCCAATATACAGAAAATCCTGAAAAATCCACAACAAAGTCCCTAGAACTAATAAATGAATTAAGCAAAGTGTTAGGGTACAAGGTCAACACCCCCAAACCTGTAGTGTTTCTATACATAAGCAATGAACAATTGGAAGAAGAAAACAAGAAAAAATAATTCTATTCACAATAGCAATTAAAAGAATTAAAGACTTAAGATTAAGTCCAACCAAGGATATAAAGGAATTGTACACAGAAAACTATAAAACATTGCTAAAACAAATTAAAGACCTAAATAGATGGAATTATAGTCTATGTTCATGGGTTGGAAGACTAAATATCATTAAGATGTCAGTACTATCTTAATCTGAATTTATCTGATTCAAAGCAAACCCAAAGTTCTGAAAACTTTCTTTGCATAAATGGAGAATCCAATCATTAAATGTATATGGAGAGCAGGACTAGATGGCAGAGTGGGGAGGTTTAGAATTTTACTCCTCTAGATAAACTGGTAAATAGCCAGGAACTGTACAGAACAGCTGTTTTAGGGGCTACTGTGACCATTCACACATTGTACACCAGTCTGGAATGGGTAGAATGGCTGAGATTGCAGCAAAGACCTGTAAGTGCCCCTCTCCTGCAGACACAGCAGACTGTCTTGGAGCTGGTTCCCCAAGAGTAAAAGAAACAATCTCTGCTGGGAGCAAGGAGGAGGGCTCAACACAGCCCCAACTGCAGAATTAATTAACAAATTCGGATTGTTGCATAAAAGTTCCAAGCACACACTGATAAACCAAGAGCAGGTATGAAAGGAACCCAGGGAATTCTGCCCTGCAGAGAGGAGGTGGGGCTAACAACAACAGCAAAAAAACAAAACAAAGCAAAACAAAAAACACACACAGAGAAAATTTTGGAGGTGGAGTTTTTCAGAATACTGGAAAAAGGCTGGGCTCCAAGAAAAAGGAGCACATAGAAATGAACACCAACTTGGTCACTAATTTGCAAACCAGTGGAGCTGTGGTCTGGCTCTAAAAAGGGTTCTTTTCCTTTCTTGCTCTCCAACTCTTCTTAGTAATCTTCAAATGCCCACCAGAGCTCCTGCTTCAGAACTGCCCTGGGCGAGGGAGGAATTAAAGCTGTCTGAGAGTAACTATTCAGGTGAAGGAGATAATAGACTAAAGCATGTATCATTAAATAGTCTGTACTGGGACTAACAAAACTTGGGGGCTGTGGAAATGACTTGAACATGAATTAAAAAAAAAATAACTCTTCTAAGTAGCTCTTTACAGAAAGCCTCAGATATTTGCAGTTGGCCACTGGACCCAGGCAAGGGCAGAGCTAAGATAGGTCTGAGAGACAAAGCAATGAGTCTAGTGGGGGAAATAATTCCCTAAAGGGGCATAACTTCCCCAAGAAAAGGGGGTGCAGGGCCCAGATCAAATGGTGGCCCTCATTCAAAGAATTCAGATCCCAGGGTCTGGGAAACAGAGACCAGCTTAAGTCAGCCATGACCCTGGCAGAGATTGGGTCTGTGGAGAATTAAAAGCACCTATGACACCTGTTTACACTTGTGGAGAGCTGAGGGCTGACAAGAACCACCTGCTGGACAGGATAAGGAAAGCACAGGGCTAGAGGCTTCAAAGGAGGATCTGACAACCTATGGGGTCTCATTTTCAGGCAAATTTCATACCTGCCTCCTGAGACCTCGGCATGTCTGGACTGAAAAAATCTGGGGTCAATCACATCTGGAGACCCTCTCACCAAAAGGTTACATACAGGCAAGGCAAGAACCAAAAAAACAAGAGTTGAAAAATTCTGATCAAATAAACAGAAACTAGTTTAGAGGTGTAGAAAAAGCTGAACTGAATACCAAAGAACAGATAAAGACAAAGATAACCAATAAGAAAACTCTAGGTTAAAGACTGGACACAAGCTCCTGAATAAATTAATCTAGAAAATCAGATACCTAAACAGTTAAAAATGGTAAGCCATAAAAGAAATATGAAAATATGGACTAGGCAAAGGAAAAAACTAATACTTCAACTGAGATATAGGAATTTAAGCAACTAATTAAAGATGTTCAAACAAATCTCCTAAATCAAATCAATGAGCTGAAGGAAAGTGTGGCAAAAGAGATGAAGGATAAAAAGAAGACACTGGATGACCATAAGGAAGAATCCATAAGCTTGAGAAAACAAATTGCAGAAGTTATGGGAATGAAAGTCACAATAGAAAAGATAAACACACACACACACACACATACACACACACACAATGGAGACATACAACAGTAGATTTGAAGAGGAATAAGAAAGGATCAGTGAACTGGAAGACAGGACATTCACAATCTTACACACAAAAGAATACATGGGAAGAAGAATGGAAAAATACAGGCAAGGTCTTAGGAAGCTACATGACAACATGAAGTAGATGAATATACATGTTATGGGAGTCCCAGAAGGAGAAGTGAAGGGAAAAGGGGCAGAAAGAATAGTAGAAGAAATAATCATTGAAAATTTCCTAAATCTTAAGAAAAATATAAAATTACAGACTCAAGAAGTACGTGAAAAAGAACAGATCCAACAAGCCTACTCCAGGTTACTTACTGATTAGATTGTCCAATGTCAAAGACAAAGAGAGAATTCTGAAAGCAGCAAGAGAAAAGCAATCCATCATATACAAGGGAAGCTTGATAAGACCATGTACAGATTTCTCTGAAGAAACTGTGGAGATGAGAAGGAAGTGGAATGATATATTTAAGATACTAAAAGACAAAAAAGTGCCAATCAAGAATTCTATATCCAGCAAAAATGTCCTTCAAAAATGAGTGAGAGGAGGAGCTAAGATGGCGGCATAGAGAGGAGTGGAAGACTGTTAGTCCCCCCAGAACAATTCATAAATGACCAAAAAACTAGCAAATAACCTGGAATAACTGCAGGGAGACAAATGTGACTGTCCACTCATCATCCACCAACCTGAATTAGGAGGAATGCCTGAGATCACAGCATAAAATCTGTAAGTAAAAACTGTGGACCTGTGCTGAGAGCTGAAAGCCCCTCCCTCATGGAAGCCTCATGGTGCTAGAGATCAGCAGTCTCTCAGCCCAGCTCCAACTGGGGTTTTAATGTTAACTGCTCAATACAGTCAGTGAATCCCCAATAATCAGACAGAGGCTTTTGGTGACAACTGACCTTGGGAGATTCAGGGAACATATCTGTCTCAGGACAGGGAACAACAGAAGATCAGGTGCTATCTCTGGCCGATGGGTGGATCTGGGAGCTTTCTGTCCCTTTCTCTCTCTGTGGAGAAAGCCTCAGCCATTTTCAGCCTGCAGTGTTTTGCAGTAAAGAAAGCCTCAGTCACTTTAAAATTGCAGTGCTTTGACCAGCAAAGTCAGAGAAACAAAGAACTTATTAATATGCAAATGACATATCTGGAAGGGGCACAGCTTCCCAAGAGGAAAGGGAGGGGCCCAGCTCCACTGCCTGCCTTAACAGAACCAGACCCCAAAGCCTGGGGGAGGAGAGCCACAGGCCACACCTCCTTACACCAGCCTGTGACAGGCTGACAGTTGCATCTGCCAGGCAGAAAAGCACAGGGTGTGTCAACCCTCTAAGAAAAACCATCAGGGAAACTGGATACTGAATATTTCCTCCTTCTGTGACCTGAGCCTGTTCTCATCTGGGAAAACCTGATTGGGGTGGTCTAGGAGGTCAGATGCGTAGACAACAGAAAACTACAACTTATACTAAGAATAACCAAGTTATGGCCCAGTCAAAGGTACAAATGTACACTTCAACTGAGATATGGGAATTTAAACAACTAATGCTAAATCAATTCAAAAAGTTTAGAGATTTGGCAAAAGATATTGTGCCGGTTTGAATGTATTGTGTCCCCAAATGCCATTATCTTTGTGGTCTTGTAAGGGGCAGATGTTTTGGTGCTGGTTAGATTTGTTGGAATGTGCCCTACCCAGCTGTGGGCAATGATTTTGATGAGATGTTCCAATGGAGGCGTGGCCCCACCCATTCAGGGTGGGCCTTGATCAGTGGAGCAATATAAATGAGCTGACTCAGAGCTTTGGGAACTCAGTGAGTGCAGCTGTGAGTGATGTTTTGAAGAGGAGCAGGCTTGCTGGAGAGGAATGTCCTGGGAGAAAGCCATTTTGAGGCCAGAGCTTTGGAGCGGACGCCAGCTGCCTTCCTAGCTAGCAGAGGTTTTCTGGAGGCCATTGGCCGTCCTCAGGTGAAGGTACCCGATTGCTGATGTGTTACCTTCGATGTTTTGTGGCTTTAAGACTGTAACTGTGTAGTGAAATAAACCCCTGTTTTATAAAAGCCTATCCATCTCTGGTGTTTTGCATTCTGCAGCATTAGCAAACTGGAACAGATTTGGTACCGAGAGTGGGGTACTTTTGCTGCTGAGTTTGCAAATACCAAGCATGTTGGAATGGCTTTTTAAATGGATAATGGGGAGTTTCTGGAAGAATTGTGGGGAGCTTGATAGAAAAGGCCAAAACTGCTTTAAAGAGACTGTCTATGGAAATATGGACTCTAAAGATACTTCTGAACAGAGATGATCAATGTGTTGTTGCAAACTGGAAGAAAGGCGATCCTTGTTTTAAAGTGGCACAGAATTTGGTAAAATTGAATCCCTGTGTCAGATGGAAGGAAGAATTTGAAAGTGACAACCTGGAATACTTAGCTGAGGAGATCTCCAGACTACATGTGGAGGATGTACCCGGCTTCTTCTTGCAACTTATAGTAAAATGTGACCAGAAAGAGATAAACTTAGAACTGAACTCTCAGGTGCAAAGAAACCAGAAGTTGATGGCTTGGAAAATTATGAGCTTCCAGGGGGTGGAATCCCTAAGGCTATAGCCCAACATGAGGATGTAACCAAACACAGAACCCAGCCACCATTTCAGTACAAGCCAAGATTGGAGATGGAATTATCCAGAAAGGATTTGTGGAAAGTCCTATTGTCTGATGGCTTTGATCCCTGTGTGCTTCATGCAAGGCCAACAGAATTTTTGCGAGATCTTTATAGACAGAGCCATTGCCGGTCTGGACTGGAGGAGACAGACAAGGAAAAAATTAAAGGAAAAATCTCTTCAAAGACAGAGCCATGGAGGTTGAGGTCTGGAGTCAAGAGGTCTCAGGCTGGGAGAGCGGAGCAGCCCACACGCATGGAAAGGGTGAGTTTGCCCCAGAGGTTGAGGGTGGGCATTCCACCTCGATGCTCTGGAACAGTTTTGCCACCCAAGGTCCTAAAGAGGGTTGAATTGGGAATTGGGGAGAGCCTGACTGCCACCCCACTGTTCTGAAGGGGTTGAGCATGTGCCCCTGAGATGGAAGGGAATCCAGGAGTTGCCCCGAGGTTCGAGGAGGGTGGGGCTGAGAAGGTGGTCTCCCCAGTGCGTGGATATGTTGGAGCACTCACCCAAGCATTTGGAGAGGAAACAGCTGCCAAAAAGGCCCTTGGGATGGGTTAGGCTCCCTCTCTCAAGCCCCAGGGATGCAACATTGTTTTGTTAACGACTCTCAGACTTTGAAATCTAATGGAGTTTGTCCTGCGAGTTTTAGGAACTGTTTTGCTCCTGTTAACCCTGTTTTCCTTGCTGTTTCTCCTTATGGCAGTGGAAATGTTTATCCTATGAATGTCTCTCCTTTGTATATTGGGAGCACATAACTTGTTCTAAGTTCACAGATCCACAGTTAAAGAAAAATTATGCCTTAGGACTGGCCATGCCTATAATTGATTTTGATGGGATTTTGTACTTAACTGTTGTTACTGAAATGGTTTAAGTTTTTGTGATATTGTGATGAAATGAATGTATTTTGTATTTGGAAAGATAATGCCATTTTGGGGTCCAGGGGGTGGAATGTGCCAGTTTGAATGCATTGTGTCCCCCAAATGCCATTATCTTTGTGGTCTTGTGAGGGGCAGATGTTTTGGTGTTGGTTAGATTTGTTGGAATGTGCCCCACCCAGCTGTGGGCGATGATTTTGATGAGATGTTCCAATGGAGGCGTGGCCCCACCCATTCAGGGTGGGCCTTGATCAGTGGAGCAATATAAATGAGCTAACTCAGAGCTTCGGGAACTCAGTGAGTGCAGCTGTGAGTGATGTTTTGAAGAGGAGCAAGCTTGCTGGAGAGGAACATCCTGGGAGAAAGCCGTTTTGAGGCCAGAGCTTTGGAGCGGATGCCAGCTGCCTTCCTAGCTAGCAGAGGTTTTCCGGAGGCCATTTGCCATCCTCCAGTGAAGGTACCTGATTGCTGATGTATTACCTTGGACATTATGTGGCTTTAAGACTGTAAATGTGTAGTGAAATAAACCCCTGTTTTATAAAAGCCTATCCATCTCTGGTGTTTTGCATTCTGCAGCATTAGCAAACTAGAACAGAGATAAAGTTTCTGAAGAAAATAGTGGGCATATATAAGGCAGAAATTGAAAGTTCAAAACAACAACTAGCATAATCTATGGAAATGAAAGGCACAACACAAGAGATGAAAGACAAAATGGAAACATACAATAGCAGATCACAAGAGGCAGAAGAAAACACTCAAGAACTGGAGAACAAAACACCTGAAAGCCTACACACAAAGAAGCAGATGGAGAAAAGAATGAAAAAATATGAGCAATGTCTCCAGGAACTTAAGGACAAAACAAAGTACAAGAATGTACATATCTTTGGTGTCCCAGAAGGAGAAGAGAAGGAAAAAGGGGCAGAAGCAATAATAGAGGAAATAATCAATGAAAATTTCCCATCTCTTATGAAAGACACAAAATTACAGATCCAAGAAGTACAGCATATTCCAAACAGAATAGATCTGAATAGGTGTATGCCAAGACATTTAATAATCAAATATCAAATGTGAAAGATAGAGAGAATCCTGAAAGCAGCAAGAGAAAAGCAATCCATTACATACAAAGGAAGCTTCATAAGACTATGCGCAGATCTCTCAGCAGAAACCAGGGAGGTAAGAAGGAAGTGGTGTGATATATTTAAGATACTGAAAGAGAAAAACCACCAACCAAGAATCCTATATCCAGCAAAGCTGTCCTTCAAATATGAGGGAGAGCTCAAAATATTTTCCAACAGACAGACAATGAGAGATTTTGCAAAGAAGACAACTGTCCTACAGGAAATGCTAAAGGGAGTAATACAGAGTGATAGGAGAAGACAGGAGTGAATGGTTTGGAACACAATTTTGGGAGATGGTAGCACAACAATGTAAGTACACTGAACAAAGATGAATACGGTTGAGAGAGGAAGGTTGGGAGCATGTGAAACACCAGAAGAAAGGAGGAAAGATAAAGACTGGGACTGTGCAACTTGGTGAAATCTAGAGTGTTCAACAATTGTGATAAAATGTACAAATATGTTCTCTCACAAGGGAGAACAAGCAAATGTCAACCTTGCAAGGTGTTAAAAATGGGGAGGCATTGGGGGAGGGATGCAATCAACGTAAACTAGAGACTGTAACTAACAGAATCATTGTATTATGCTTCCTTTAATGTAACAAAGGCGATATACCAAGGTAAATGCAGATAAAAGTGGGGGATAAGGGAGGCATGTTAGACACTTGACATTGGTGGTGTTGTCTAACTCTTTACTCTACTTTGATTTAAGGTTAATTTTCCTTTTACTGCCTTCTATCTGTCATTTTTTTTTCCTCTTTCTTTTGCCTCTCTACCTTCTTTGACTCTCCCTCCTGCTCGTGGAAGAAATGTAGATGCCCTTGTATAGATAATGGTGAAGGTGGTGAACACATAAATATGTGATCATACAGAGAACCATCAGTTGTTTACTTAGGATGGAATGTATGGCATGTGAACTAAACAATCTTAAAAAAAAAAATGGGTTGATGATGAAACTTCGAGGGCAAAATATACTGAGTGAAATAAGCCAGACACATAAGGACAAATATTGCAAGGTCTCACTGATAGGAACTAATTATAATATGTAAACTCATAGACATGAAATATAAGGTACCAAGATATAGGACAAGGCTAAAGAATGGGGAGTGGTTGCTTAGTATGAGCAGAATGTTCAGCTAGGATGAACTTAAATGTTTGGAAATGAGCAGAGGTGTTGGTAGCAAGATGTGAGAATAACTAACAGTGCTGAATGGTGCGTGAATGAGGTGGAAAGGGGAAGCTCAGCACTATATATATATCACCAGAAGGAAAGTTGGAGGTCAAAAGATGGGAATGTATAAAACTGAATCCTATGGTGGGCAATGTCCATGATTAACTACAAATATTGGAAATCTCTTCCCATGAACCAGAACAAATGTATGACACTGCAACTAGAAGTTAATAATGGAGGGGCATGTAGGGAAAAAATATATATCTACTGCAAACAATATACTACAGTTAGTAGTATTTCAATGTTCTTTCATAAACAGTAACAAATGTACTATACCAACACTACAAGTCAACAATTGAGGGGGGTTGGTTAGGCATATGGGAGGATTCAAGTTTCCTTTTCTTTCTTTTTTCATCTTTTGCTTTATTTCTTACCTGGAGTAATGAAAAAGTTCTAAAAATTGAACAAAAATTAATGATGGTGATGCATTCACAGCTGTATGAGGTTACTGGGGGCACCTGATTGTACACTTTGGATCTTTGAATAATTGTATGGTATGTGAACAATCTCAATAAAATTAAAAAAAAAATGAGTGAGAGTTTAAAATACTTTCAGACAAACAGACACTGAAAGAGTTTGTGAATAAGAGACTTGCACTGCAAGAAATACTGAAAGGAGTGCTACTGGCTAATAGGAAAAGATAGGAGAGAGAGGTTGGGGAATAGTGTAGAAATGAAGACTATTAGGAAGGGTAAAAGGAGAGAGAGAAAAAATAAGATAGTTTGCTAATGCTGCCAGAATGCAAAACACCAGAGATGGATTGGCTTTTATAAAAGCGTATTTATTTGGTTACAAAGTTACAGTCTTAAGGCCATAAAGTGTCCAAGATAACACATCAGCAACTGGGTAACTTCACCTGAGAATGTTCAATGATGTCAGGAAAACCTCTGTTAGTTGGGAAGGCATGTGGCTGGCATCTGCTCTGAAGTTCTGGTTTCAAAATGGCTTTCTCCCAAGACATTCCTCTCTAGGCTGCAGTTCCTCAAAAATGTCACTCTTAGTTGCACTTGGGATATTTGTCCTCTCTCAGCTTCTCCGGAGCAAGAGTCTGCTTTCAATGGCTGTCTTCAAACTCTCTTTCATCTGCAGCTCCTGTGCTTTCTTCAAAGTGTCCCTCTTGGCTGTAGCAGCTTGTTTCTTCTGTCTGATCTTATATGGTGCCCCACTAATTTAATTCAGACCCACTCAATGAGCGGGCCAACACCTCCATGGAAATTATCCAATCAGAGTCATCACCCACAGTTGGGTGGCGTACATCTCCTTGGAAGCACTCAAAGAATTACAACCTAGTTAACACTGATAGGTCCACCCACACAAGATTACATCAAAGATTAATGTCATTTAGGGGGACATAATGCATTCAAACTGGCACACACATATAAAATACAAAAGACTAAATGATAGAAGAAAGTTTTGCCCTTCTAGTCACAAAACTAAATGTTAATGGATTAAATTCCCCAATAAAAAAGACACAGACTAGCAAAATTGATTTAAAAAACATGATGCATCTATGTGCTGTCTACAAGAAACTCACTTTAGACATAAGAAAAGAAATAGGCTGAAAGTGAAAGGTTGGAAAAAGATATTTCACAGAAACAACAATCATAAAAAGCTGGAGTGGCTATATTAATATCAGACAAATTATACTTCAAATGCAAAACATTTAAGAGACAAAGGAGGATAGTATATATTAATAGAAGGGTCAATTCATCAAGAAAACATAACAATCATAAATATTTATGCTGGAAAGCCCTGAAATATATGAGGCAAACACCGACACTGAAAGGAGAAGTAGATACCTGTACAATGATAGTTGGAGACTTCAATACAGCACTTTCATCAATGGATAGAACATCTAGACAGAGGATCAATAAGGAAACAGAATTGTTGAATTGTTCAATAAATGAACTAAACATGGCAGACATTTATAGAACACTACACCCCCACAAGAACAGGGTACATATTTTTCTCAAGTGCTCATGGATCATTCTCTAGGATAGACCACAGGTTGTGCCACAAAGCAAGCCTCAACAAATTTAAAAATATTGATATTACAGAAGACACTTTCTTGGATCATAATGGAATGAAGTTGGAAATCAGTAATAGGCAGAAGGTTGGAAAATTCAAAAATATATGGAGACTAAACAACACACTCTTAGAAAATCAGTAGGTAGAGGAGGAAATTACAAGAGAAATTAGTTAATACCTCAAAGCAAATGGCAATGAAAACATAATAAAACAAAACTTATGGGAGGCAGCAAAGACAGTGCTGAGAGGGAAATTTATTGCCCTAAATGCCTGTATTAAAGAGAAGAGAGTGCAAAAATTGAGGCATTACCTATTCACCTGGAGAAACTAGAGAAAGAAGAGCAAAGTAACACCAAAACAAAAAGAAGGAATAAAATAACAAAGAATAGAGCAGAAATAAATGAAATTGAGAACAGGAAAACAATAGAGAGAATCAACAAAACCAGAAATTGGCTCTTTGAGAAAATCAATAAAATTGATGGATCCTTAGGCTAACAAAAAAGAAATAAAAATAAAAGAGAGAAAACACAAATAAATACAATCAGAAATTGGAAAGGAGGCTTAACTACTGATCCTGCAGAAATAAAGGAGGTCATGAGAAGATATATGAACAAATACATGCTAACAAACTAGACAACTTAGACAAAATAGACAACTTCCTAGAAAACCATGAAAAACCAACATTGACTTAAGAAGAAATAGACAACCTCAGCAAACCAGTCACAAGTAGAGAGACTGAGTCAGTCATTAAAAGCTCCTGAAAAAGAAAAACTCAGGAACAGATGGCTTCACTTGTGAATTCTACCAGGAATTCAAGAAAGAATTAGTACCAGTCCTGCTCAAACTCTTCAAAAAAATTGAAGAGGAGGGAAAGACACCTAATTCATTCTATGAAGCCAACATCATCCTAATATCAAAGTCAGAAAAACTACTACTACAAAAAAAGAAAATTAAAGACCCATCTCTTTAATGAATATAGATGCAAAACTTGTCAACAAATAATCACAAATTGAATACAGCAGCACATTAAAATAATTATACACCACAACCAGGTGGGGTTTATTCCAGGCATGCAAGGCTGGTTCAACACAAGAAAATCAATTAATGTAATACACCACAGCAATAAATCAAAATAGAAGAACCACATGATCATCTTGATAGACATAAAAAAGGCATTTGACAAAATGCAACATCCTTTCTTGGTGAAAACTCTTCAAAGGATAGAAATAGGAGGGAACTTTCTCAATATGATAAAAGCAATATATAAGAAACTCAGAGCAAACATCATACTCAATGGGGAAAGACTGAAAGCTTTCCCAGTAAGATCAGGAACAAGACAAAGATGCCCAGTGTCACCATTGTTATGCAACATTGTGCTGGAATTTCTAGCTAGAGTAATTGGGAAAGAAAAGGAAATAAAAGGCTTCCAAATTGGAGAGGAAGAAGTAAAATTTGCAGTTTGCAGGTTACATGATTCTATATGTAGAAAATCCAGAAAAACCTGCAGCAAAGCTACCAGAACTAATCAATGAATACAGCAAAATGGCATGTTATAATATCAACATACAAAAATTCGTAGTGTTTCTATACACAAGTAATGAGCAACAGGAAGAGGAAATCAAGAAATAAAATTCCATTTAAAATAGAAACAAAAATAATCAAGTATTTAGGAGTAAACTTAACCAAGACCAGAAATGACATATACAGAGAAAACTACAAGAAACTGCTAAAAGAAATCAAACTGTACATAAAAAAATTGGAAGAACATACTGTGTTCATGGTTTGGAAACCTAAATAAGTTAAGATGTCAATTTTACATAAACTGATTTACAGATTCAATGCAATACCAATTAAAATCCCAACAACTTACTTTGCAGAAAGAGAAAAACCAATAATTAAATTTATTTGGAAGGGCAAGGTGCCCTGAATAGCCAAAATTATCTTGAGAAAGAGGAGCAAAATGGGAGCTCTCAAACTACCTGATTTTAATGCATACTAGAAAACTACAGTGGTCAAACAGCATGGTACTGGCAAAAAGATAGTTATACCAACAAATGGAATAGAATTGAGTGTTCAGAAATAGATTCTCACATCTACGGACAACTGATCTTTGATAAGGTAATAAAGCCAAAGCAACTGGGACAGAACAGCCTCTTCATTAAACAGTGTTTGGAGAATGGAATATCCATTTCCAAAAGAATGAAAGAGGACTCCTATCTCACAATTAATAAAAAAATTAACTTAAAATGGATCAAAGACCTAAACATTAGCACTAAAACCATAAGACTTTTAGAAGAAAATGTAGGGAAATATCTTGTGATAGCAAGTGGTTTCCTAGAACTTACACCCAGAGCAGGAGCAATCAAAGAAATAGATAAATGGGATCTTCTCAAAATTAAACACTTTTGTACATCAAACGACTTTGTCAGGAAAGTAAAAAGGCTTCCTATGCAATGGGAGACAATATTTGGAAACCACATATCAGATAAGGGTTTAATATCCAGAATATATAAAGAGATCCTACAACTCAACAACACAAAGACAAACAACACAATTAAATATGGGCAAAAGACATGGATAGACACTTCTCTGAAGAGGAAATACAAATGGATAAAACATATGAAAAATGCTCAACTTCACTGGCTATTAGGGAAATACAAATCAAAACCACGATGAGATATCTCATATCTACCAGAATAACCATTATCAAAAAACAGAAACAAAAACAAAAACAAAACAGAAAATTACAAGTGCTGGGGAGGATGTGGAGAAAGAAGCATACTTATTCACTGTTGGTGGGAATGTAGAATAGTGCAGCGATTCTGGAAGACAGTGTGGTGGATCCTCAGGAAGCTAAGTAAAGAATTGATATAGGATACAGCAATTCCATTACTAGGTATATACTCACAGGAACTGAAAGCTAAGGCATGAAAGGACATTTGTAAACCGATGCTTATAGTGACATTATTCATGATTGCCAAGAGATGGAAACAGTCCAAATGTCCATCAGTGGACAAGTGGATAAACAAACTTGGGTATATACACATGATGGAATGTTATGCATCTGTAAGAAAGAACAAAGTCATACAACATACAATAACATGGATGAACTTTGAGGACATTATGTTGAATGAATCTAGCCAGGAACAAAAAGACAGATAGTATCTGGTCTTACTAATATGAACTAACGTTAATGAGCAAACTATGAGAGTTAAAGTTGAAAACACAGGTTATTGGGATAAAAAGAGGGTAGAGATCAGGCATTTGATGCTGAAGGACTACAAAATGTTCAACAGGATTGATTGTATAGATCCAGAAATGGATAGCATAACATTGTGTGATGGTATCAGAATATTTTATGTACACTAGACAAAGATACCTGTGATTAAAGCTGAAAGAGGAGTGTTAGGGGCAAGTATGACACTAGAAGGAAAGATAGATGATAAAGACAGGGACTTTATAACTTAGTGAAACCCAGACTGGTCAATGATGTTTACTAAATATATAAATATAAAAATGTTTTTACATATGAGAGAACAATATTTACCAAAGCTAAATATTGATGAGAGGGGATTACAAGAAAGGGGTATGGGATTCTTGGTGGTGTTGTCTGACCTTATTGTTATATTTTACTTTATAATATTTTAATTTTTTTAACTTCATATTATTCTTTTTTTAAAATTCTTTTGGAGTCATGAAGATGTTCAAATAGTGATTGTGGTGATGAATGAACAACTATATGATGATACTGTTAAAAACTGATGGTACCCTGTGGATGATTCTATGGTATGTGAATATATCTTTATAAAATTACAGGGAAAATACAAACAGAGGGATAAAAGTGCTGGAGAAAACATGGAGAGAGGGATGTACCTGTTTAATGTTTGTGGGAAGTAGAATGGTGTGGCCTATCTGGAGGACAGTCTGTTGGTTCCAAAAAAAGCTAAGTATGTAGGTGCCATAGGTTCTGCAACCTCATTATAGGGTATATACTTGGAAGATCTAAGAGCAGGAACATGCATGGACATTTGCACACTGGTGGTTATGGCAGCAGTAATAATAATTTGCAATGGATGGCAGTGGCCTCAGCGTACATCAACTAATGAACAGAGTGGTGAACTGAGGTGTCTGCATAAAATAGAATATTGAGCAGCTGCAAGAAGGAATGAAACTGAGACATGCAACTAGGTGAATGGATCTAGAGGACAGTATTTTAAGTGAAGTATGCCAGAAATGAAAAGACAAACATTATAAAGCCTCAGTAATGTGGTCTAACTATAATGTGTAAACTCTGAGAATTGAACCTTAGCATACTGCTTATCAGGGGAATGCTTATTGTAATGGTCCCTAGATTGTAAGCTTTTACAGCAGTCAAATCTATTCCTGAGTTGGAATGGTTATCACCAAATTCTGAGATGCTGATACCATTGTGTATAACCTGGTCAGTCTCTGGAACGTTGGATATCTGTGTGACACCTGAACCTCAGAGCTAGAGCTCAGCGGCTATGAATGTCAGTGTTGCACCATACAATAACTGATAAAAAAGCTGATGAAGAGTTCAGACTTCAATCAGAGATATGAATGAAGCCAATCTGGTTAAGACAAAGACAAATGAAGCCAAAGGGTAAAGGATGATACTGACTGTGTTTTAAAACTTCAACATCTGTTTGAGACCAAGGGAAGATATGTTTATTTGGTACAGGATGCATATTTTCTGCAGCACAATTAATAATTTAATTTGTACAATCAGTTTATTCAAACACTGTAATTACATTGAACTTCGAAAAGGAAGTGAGATCTGTTAAGTTTGTACAGGTTAGTGTGTAATCCTGATATATCTCAAAGTAATTTGGGCAGAGAATAAAAATTTATTTGCAGGGTCCCCTTGAGGAAACTCAGGAAAAATAAGGAAATGTTTAACTTCCCCACCTGGGTTATTACTGATATTCTCACAATCACTGAGGACTAATAATTTAGTAGGACAAGCCCTGAGTCATTCAGCTTGCCCTTATGAACCTTGTTAACTGCAAAGCAGAGGCTAAGCCTACTTATAAGTGTGCCTAAGAGTTTCCCCAGAGAGCCTCTTTTGCTGCTCAGGTGTGGTACCCTCTCTGTTCCTCTAAGCCCACTCATCAAGTGAACTCACTGCTTTCCCCTGTAAAAGGGACATGACTCAGGGGTGTAAATGTCCTTGGCAATGTGGGACATGGCTCCTGGGGATGAACCTGGACCTGGCATCAGGGGATGAGAAAGTCTTATTGACCAAAAGGAAAAAGCCAAATGAAACAAACTAAAGTTTCAATGGCTGAGAGATTTCAAATGGAGTTGAGAGGTCACCCTGGAGGGCAATCTTATGCACTATATAGATAGCCCTTTTTAGTTTTTGGTGTATTGGAATAACTAGAAGGAAATACCTGAGACTCCCAAACTGCACCCCATAGTCTTGATTCTTGAAGATGATTGCCTAACTATGCAACTTGCATGGTGTGACTAGGTGATTGTGAAATCCTTGTGACTCACACTCCCTTTATCCAGTGTATGAACAGATGAGTAGAAAAATGGGTACAAAAACTAAATGAAAAATTGGGTGGGATGGAATGCTTTGGATATTCTTTTTTAATTCTATTTTTATTCTTAGTTTTATTTTTAACTAAAAGAATATGTAAGGAAAATGTTCAAAAATAGATTGGGGTGATGAATGCACAACTATATGATGGCACTGTGAACAGTTGATTGTACACCATGGATGATTGTATTATATGTGAATATATCTCAATAAAACTGACTTTTTTAAAATGCATATGTGCGGGTGACTGAGCTTGTACCTCGACTTACCAGGCCTGGGCCAGGGGACCTGATATCACCCCCTGGGGAGGGTAGTGGGTACAGGCGTTAGTGCCCTCTGCAGCCCCCCCGAGCCTGGGGAGCGAGGTCAAGGCAGCTCCCTTTTCCTCACCCAAAATGCCACTGGCAGGGAAGGCTTGCCGGAGGAAACCGCCTTTCTCCCAACCGCCCTTTCCTCACTTCCTTATCTTACCCGCACACTCCCCTGTGCCAAGGCAACTCCTGCCACCGCCAGCGCGCATGCACTGTGGCCAGAACAACTCCCGCCCGCTGCAACGGCTCCTGCGTCCTCTCAGAACCAATCCTAGCCCCTCTCCCTTCAGTATTGCCATTTAAGGCTACTTCACCTCTTTTCCAGCCCTGCCCTTCTTACCAGCCTATATAACCTGTAATCACCCCTAAATAAACTCTCTCTCTTTGGCGCATACTCCTACTGGATGAAGAGTGTTTTGTCCTTATCGCCGCCCTCCACACCTTGCACGCCTCCCGCCGAGGACCTGGCCAAGTCCTCCGCCTCGCCCTCGCCTCCGGGAAAGAGCCCCCGCCGCCGGTACCCTTTAAGCAGCCCCGAGAGCTGAGGGCTCCGCTACCGGCCGCCACTCCCCCAAGAAGCAGTAACCGCGACCGCACATATGGATGTACAAGGGGCCCTGAATAGCTTAATTCATCCTGAGCAAATAAAAATTAAGTTGGAGAAATCACAGTTCCCTATCATAAAACATATCTCAAGCCACAGTAATCAAAACTGTGTGGTATTGGCACAAGGACAGGCATATGTCCAATGCAATAGAATTGAGAGCTCAGAAATCAACTCTCACATTTATGGCCAGCTGATTTTTCACAAACTGTCAAATCACTCAACTGGGAAAGAACAGTCTCTTAAACAAATGTTGCTGGGAAAACTGGATCTCCATTTACAAAAAAAAAAAGATGGTCCCTACCTCACACAATATATAAAAATCAATTCACAATAGATCAAAACCTTAATTTAAGAACTAGAACTATCAAACTCCTAGAAGAAAAAATATGGAAGCTTCTTCAGGACTTTGTGTTTGGCAATGGTTTCTTATACTTTACACCCAAAGCACAAACCACAAAAGAAAAAATAAATAAATAGAATCTCATCAAAATTAAAAACTTTTGTTCCTCAAAGGACTTTATCATGAAAGTAAACTGACAAATTACAGCATGGGAGAAAATATTTGGAAACCACATATCTAATAAAGGATTAATATCCAGAATGTATAAAGAAATCTTTCATCTTAACAACCAGAAGAAAAATAACTCAATTAAAAATGGTAAAGGTCTTGAACTAACATCTCTCCAAAGAAGAAATACAAATGTCCAAAAAGCACTTAAAAAGATACTCAAAATCATTAGCCATCAGGGAAATGAAAATCAAAACCACAATGAGATGCCATTTTGAACCCATTAGAATGGCTGCTATTGAGAAAACAGAAAATAACAAATGTTAGAAAAGATGTGGAGAAATAGAAACTCACCCATTGCTGGTGGCAGTGTAAAATGGTGCAGTCACTGTGGAAGACAGTTTGGTGGTTCCTCAGAAAGCTAAGTATAGAACTACCATATGATCCAGCGATATCCCTACTTCATATATACTGAAAAGAATTGAAAGCAGGGACCCAAAAGATATTTGCACACTAATTTTCATAGTATTATAATTAGCAATTGTCAAAAGATGGAAGCAATCCAAATGTCCATCAACAAATGAATGGAGATATATCTATATATAATATGTATGTATGTGTGTGTGTGTGTGTATATATATATATATATATATATATATATATATAATATTCATCTGTAAAAAGAAATGAAGTCCTAATACATTTGACAACATGGATAAACCTTGAAGATATGTTGAGTGAAATAATCCAGACACAAAAGGACGCATATTGTACAGTCTCACTATTTGGAAACAGGTAGGATAAACAAACTCAGAGTCAGAATCTAGAATAGAGGTTACCAGGGGATAAGAAATGTGAAGTTAAAGCTTAAGATGTACAGTGCTCCCATTGGAATGATGGAATTGTTTTGGTAATGGTAACACAACATTATGAATGTAATTAACAACACTGAAATAGATATTTGCATATGATTAAAAGAGGAGTTAGATTTTATTATGGTAACAGAATAAATTTTTTTAAAAATCCATGGAACCACACTACACAGTGTACCCTAAGTTAAACCATGGACTTAATCAATAAAACAATTATAAAAATGTGCTATCATTTGTTTTAAGAAATATTCCGCACCAATGCAAGATGTTGTTGGTGGGTAGTAAAGGGAACCCTGTATTTTGTGAATGATTATTTTGTAATCCCACAACTTCTCCAATAGAAAAAAAAAAGCAAAACATATGGCATGTGTCACAATGACAGATCCTGGTGCTCAGGAGAGAAATTCAGGGGGAAGAAAGCAAGATGTAGACGGAGAAGTAGGTGTTGCTATAGATAATGGCAAATCTCTTAAACAGTTTGTGAAACTGCCTAGAAACATGTAAATTGTACATATCTTCAAAGACATCTACCTCACCAAAGAGACTAAACCCAGAAAAAAGAACATTATTGATTCCTTATAACACTGACAGGATACACTCCACGGATATTCTAAGAAAGGAAATGAAACTGAGAATGGAGATAATGTTGGTAGATGGAGTCAGGGCTACCCTGATGAAGGTCATTGGCACTAACATGACCTCATTTTACCCTAACTTGGTGCAAAGTGGGGAGATACACACACACACACACACACACACACACACACACACACACAGAAACAAACATTATAGGTTCTCCAAACATGTTTTGGTTTTCTAAGGTTACCATTATGCAAAATACCAGAAATGGATTGGCTTTTATAAAGGGGGTTTATTTGGTTACAAAGTTAAAGTCCTAAGGCCATAAAAGTGTCCAAAGTAAGACAGCAACAAATAGCGTACCTTCACTGACGAATGGCGATGGTCTCTCAAAAACCTCTGTCAGCTGGGATTGCACATAGCTGGTGTCTGCTCTGGGGTTCTGGTTTCAAAATGGCTTTCTCCTAGGATGTTTCACTCTAAGCATCTGGGGATGTTCTCTTACTTTCTCCCCAGCAAACTCTGGGCTTGGAAAAGTCTGCTTTCAATGGCTGTTTCTAAAATGTCTTTCTCAGCTGCAGCACCAAGCTCATTCTGTCTGAGCTCTTATAGGGCTTCAGTAAACTAATCAAGACCAATGCTGAATGGGTGGGGCCACATCTCCATGGAAATAATATAATTAGAGTTATCACCTACAGTTTTGTGGGTCACATCTCCATGGAAATAACCTAATCCAAAGGTCCCAACCTAATCAAGACTAAATACAACTGCCCGCACAAGATTGCGTTAAAGAACATGACGTTTTCTGTGGGACATAATATATCCAAACTGGCACACATGTCATGCTTTAGGCAATTGTTTTCTTACTTTGCATTAGGTTCCCTATAAGGAAAATTAAGAAATAAGAGCCTTCCTAGAATTCAGACTTGGGTATGTTTATGAGGCTTAGCATGCCCCATTAGCAACACTTGTATGCAGAGTCCCTTGTGATGTCAGATTCAACATCCCTTCCTGAAGATTCATTTTATTCCAAAATCTCACAAAGTCACTTTGCATCTATACAAAACTGTGCAGAAATTAATAACCCATGGAAGCAGCCATCAGCTAATACCTATCTATTAGAAGTAGATGTTAAGATATCCCAGCTTCCTCACTCATTGGAAGGATATAATTCTTAGGTGTGTGCTTTGCACCAATTCTCAGTTTCGTGGTGGAATTAAGCCTCAGTTGCCCACTGTAGCGGCTGGATTAAGATGTACACTTTACTAACTTTCTTCCCATTCCTGCATTGTACTCCCACTCCAAGCCATCCCCACCCCACACTCCAAAGACTTAAAAACAAACAACCTACTTGAACTATAAACCTAATTTTAGGGTGTTAGTGAAAGAACTTAAGCTAAGACATTGGCCATAGAAGATTAAAATAATTATTGGGGTCAAGGCAGGAGTCTGGTCATAGGAAAAATGTAAGAACCAACACATATATCAGTTACTGGGCACAAATATTTTTGTTTAAATTTGTCTGATTTTCTATTTGTAGATATATCTACCTATATTTTTAGCTATCATCTTTATCTTTACAGGGTTACTTTTGCTAACATCAAAGCCACACAGAATTCTCCAGGATAGTTCCTTTCAAAAAGATTCTTTGTAAATAAATTATAGGCAGGCGGCTGAAGCTTCCAACTGTTATTATACTCCATTCAGTGTAAAATTTGATTTTTCTGTTTTGATGGCAGAACCTCAGTAGGGTTCCAAGGCACTGGTTTTCGCAAAGTCAAATCATTATTCAGAAGGCAGGTTTATTTTGAAGGCACACCAAGGAACCACAACTCTGACCAGGGGCATGCCTTCCTCCAATTAAGGAAGTAAGAACTACTGATTTCCCTCATGGCCATGTAGAGGTGAAATTACCCCAGGAGTAGAGAAAGAAAGAAGATGGAAGTCAGCATATTAAGGATGAATTTCTGAGGACATATTGTACATGAATCTTACATATGAAATTGAAAAGTGACATGTCTAATTAGGGCCTGTGGCAGAAATTGAAGAAAATGTTGAGTTCATATGAATAGTTTTAGGACCCTCTGAGGTCTCAAGTTCCTTACTTTTCACACCGTACTTCATTGGTACATCTGTGAGCAAAGACTCCAAAGAAAGAAATTTAAGATATGCTCTTCTGCTAATTTGTTGTGTATCTTTGTTTCCTGATCTGTAATCAAAGATCATCTCTTGAAGCCACTGGAAGAGATAACATATGAAGATACTCAGAGAAGAATAAAGAACATTGTGCCAGAACAAACTTTAGATTGTGACTTCAAAGAAATGACTTTCATGTAAAATTTTTAAAGATGTTGCCTATATGCATTACAATTTACTGTTTGAAAACTAGTCTTCCCTGGGAAAAGCCCATCAAACACTTCTATCATTCCCAGTAGTGCAGAACCTCAACCTAACCGTGAGAAAACATCAGACAAACCCACAATGAGGGACATTCTACAAAATAACTGACCCATACTCTCTTCAAACCATCTCAAGCCCCAGGAAAACAAGGAAAGATTTAGCAATCTCACAGAGAGGAGATTGGGTATGTGTCATAACTAAATTCTGGAATGGTAAAAGGATATTAGTGGCAAAACTGATGGAATCACAACAAAATCTATTTTAGTTTTAGTTTTAGATGGCACTATAGGGGCAAAAATGAAACATTAGTGGTTAGTTTTGGCCCTTGAAAGGGAACAAGGAAGTCAATTAAAGCTATCCCTACAATATCAGGAGCCAAGGGAACTCTCTTGCTCTACTGTGTGTTTAGTGTTTAGTCTTGGTAAGCAACTCTTATGAGTTTCCTATATGAACTCTTACGAATTTTTTGATTTATACTTTTTTTTTCAAAACTAAATCCTATAAAACCACTTAGAATTAACTTGGTTGAATAGTTACCAACAAAAGCAGGAATATAATTTATCCCCTTAATTATTTTCTTGATGCACAGTGAACTTTAGGCAGATTTTAAGTGAGTAAGTGGACCAATAATTGGAATAAAATCCCTACTGTGCTCTTCACTGGTCATCCTGAATTGCACTCAAGTGAGTACAATGTTGCCATCATCATCAACCTCAGTTTTATTGGAACTCTGGAGTTTAAAAATTGAAGACATCATATGAAAAGCTACTTTTTTCTCTGTGGACCAGTTTCCTCTTTTGCAAAATGAGTTTTATTCAAAGTTCTCTAAATGTCATTTCTGAAATTCTAAAATTATTCCTGTTAAAAAGTGATTTCTATTGCCAACCACAAATAGAGAGATGTATTAATTGTAGCCACAGCTTTGAAACACCAATAATATATGTGGTATGGAAAAAGTAAGGATAGCAACAAATGGATCACCTGGGAAATTTTGCTGATCCCTTTGAAAAAAAATCTTAATTTTAATTAGAATGTTCTGTTTTATTTTACAACAAATTGTAATCTCTGAAATCCAGTGTTCCCAGTGGCCTTGGTCAAAAGGGTCTCCATTCAAGGCAATGAGACAGGATGAAAATTTCAACTAGTGTGATTATTCCTTTATGGGAACATAAATGGAAACAAAGAGAGAGAGAGTTAAAAAAAAGCAACCAGTAAAGATAACATTTTCACTGTTTTGCTTTCCTTTTTTAAAAAAAAAAAGAAAACAGGATGAAAAATATATTTTGGGTACTCCTAGTCCATCACTGCCTTTGCACTCAATATCTAACAACTGAAGATGATAAAAGTTTGAATTAATGTGTCAGGGCCCACTTTTAAAGCAGTTATGTTTCAGTTCTATATTAGGAACACAGCTGCCTTTTTCTCATGGAAATGAGATTTTCATGTCGTAAAGAGTATCTGGCAATTTTGAAGGAGAAAATATAGGATATTATAGATGAATGGTTTCTTTAGAATGGAAATATTTTATTAAAAGAACATATTTTTCAGATGTCTGTTCTAAAAATAAATATCCCAATCTTCAAATCACAAAGAAGTGTCTGAGAAATGTTGGCCATTCTCCTGGTGAGAAATAACACTTTATTTTTGCTTTTTCCTGTTTGTGCATGAGCCATGTAAATATGACCATAAATAACTTAATTTGTGTTTTTACATGGTTATACAAAATTTTGAATGTTCATTCCATGTGTAAAGTATTATTTTCTGCTGAGTGAGTAGCGAGTGAGTGCTTATCAAGCTCTCCCTATTGAATGGAAAAAAATATTTTTAATAAAAATGAATATTTGTCACTAAATAAAATTTGTCATTTAGTAAAAATGAAAATTAAGATGTCATTGTGGGAGCTAAAAGATGTGCAAAAGAATAAAAATAAACAAACCAAATACAAATACCAACCAAAGCAGGGGAGGTGATAAGAATGGCAAGAGCAAAAGAAAAAGTTACCTGAGTGATATATCCAAACAGATACCAACAGTAAATGATATACCTGTGGGGATATATCAGTTGTGAGGCTAAGGTTAACACACATGCTATTTTTTTAAACAATTTTCTGTTACTAATTAAAATCTGTTGGTGGAGAAGGAAAAGCATGAATATAAGACAAGAGACCCAGTTTGGAAGTAAGTTTCCTCATTGATTAGCTGGATGACTTTGGAGAAGTTAAACAACCACTCCCAGTCTCAGATTTTTCATTCTTTAATGTGTCTTATAGGATTAGTATTTGCACCCCAGAAGGAAAATGGGCAATGCAGAGGTGCCATAAGTGGAAAATTCCCTGGGAATTGCTTCTTTCAGGCACACTTTGATATTAAAATGAAGATAGTAAGTAAATATGATGCTAATTCTTCCCCAATAAACCTGAAATTCCCAGATTGTCATGGCACAAGGTCTAACCTTGGCTGGATCAAACTTGAAATACTCTCAAACTGTATACACAAGTGTTGGCTTAGAGTGAACATGCCTAACGAACTATCAATGTATAAAATAGTGAATTTCTTTCATTCAATGTACTGTAACTGATCACCAACTCTGCCAGGCACTGTCCTAAGTGGGAATATAGTAGTGCCTATGACAGTCTCTGCTCTCATAGAGCTTACATTCTGAGTAGGAAGAAGACAGACAATAAACACATTAAGAGACGTATCAATTCATAGTAAGTCCTATGAATGAAAAGAAATCAGGGTGAATTAAAATATCAAAGTAAGTGAATGACATTCCACTTATTAGGGGAAATTCTTATAACATGTAGTCATTTTTTGAAATTCAATTTTATTGAAATATAGTCACATACCATACAATCATCCGAAGTGTACAATCATTAATATACCATTATATGGTGTGCATTCATCACAATTAATTTTTGAACACTTTCACTACTACAAAAAAAGAAAAAATTAAAGGAAAAAGAACACCCAGAGGAGGCACAGCAAGAAGGCAGTACAGGGAGGTGGAATTTAGCTAGTCCTCTGGAACAACTAGCAGATAGCCAGGAACAACTAATAAATAGTCAGGAACAACTGCTGGGGGACATCTGTGACTGGTCACAAATCATATGCGAGTCTGGAATGGGTGGAATGGCTGAGGTTGCAGCATAAGAACTGTAAGTAAAGCTCCCCAAACTGCAGAGCTGGTGTCTGTCTCCAACTTGCAAGGCAGGCTGAGATGAAACACTTCCCTGTGGGAAAAAGAAGCAATCTACTAGGAGGAAGGGATGGTAGCTCAAACAAGCTCCAATTGCAGTTTTAGTTACTGAATTTGGATGTGAAGTAAAAGTTACAAGCACAGATAAACCCAGAGCAAGCAAGAAAGGAACCCAAGGTTTCTCTCAGCAAAGAGGAGGCAGGGCTGATAGAAAAAAATACCTAAATAAATAAAAACACAGGCTTTTAGAGTCAGCTGAGTTCAGAATACTGAAAAAGACTTGTGCCAAGAAAAGAGGCACATAGAACTGGGCACCGACTCTGGCTCTTGACTGGTAATTGGAGTCTGGGGACTGGCTCTGAAAAGCAGATTTTTTTTCCCTTTTTCTCCTCTCTTTATAAGTATCTCATTAGAGAAAACTTCAGGCATTTTAAATTGTCTGTGCTGACCCAGGCAAGGGTAGAGTTAAGAACTTTAGAGAGACAAAAGAAGAAGTCAAGTGTAGGAGATAAATTCCTAAAGGGCTTCTCTTGCCTAATAAAAAGGGGAGGTGGGGCCCAGACCAAGTGACTGCCCTCCCTTGGAGAACTCAGACAGTAGGGCCTGAGGGTTGGGGGAAAGAGAAGCAGCTTAAGCTTGGCTTCTAACACTCTCAGCTCCTGGCAGGAACAGGGTCTACTGAGAATTCAAGGCACACACAGCTTTATGTCAGTGGGACACTGCATACTGACAAGTACCACCTGCTTGGCAGGATAAGAAAAGCACAATGTCTAGAGGCCTCACAGGAATATCTGGCAATCTTTTTGGTTGCACCTTCAGGGAAACCTGATACTGAATACAGCCTCCTCTTGAGAACTGGGCCCATCTGGTCTGGGAAAATCTGATTGGGGTTTTTCTAGTTTCCTAGTGCTGCCAGAATGAAAACAACAGAAATGGATTGGCTTTTATACAAGGGGGTTTATTTGGTTACAAGTTACAGTCTTAAGGCCATAAAGTGTCCAAGGTAAGTTATCAACAATCAGGTACCTTCATTGGAGGATGGCCAATGGTGTTGGGAAAACCTCTGTTAGCTGGGAAGGCATGTGGCTGGTGTCTGTTCCAGAGTTCTGGTTTCAAAATGGCTTTCTCCCAGGATGTTCCTCTCTAGGCTGCAGTTCCTCAAAAATGTTACTCTCAGTTGCACTTGGGGCGTTTGTCCTCTCTTAGCTTCTCCAGAGAAAAAGTCTGCTTTCAATGGCCATCTTCAAAATGTCTCTCATCTGCAGCTCCTCTCTCAGCTCCTGTTCATTCTTTGAAGTGTCCCTCTTGGCTGTAGCAAGGTTGCTCCTTCTATGTGAGCTTATATAGTGCTCCAGTAAACTAATCAAGGCTCACACTGAATGGGTGAGTCCACACCTCTAAGGAAATTTTCCAGTGAAAGATCTTGCTCATAGTTGAGTGATCACATCTCCACAGAAACATCCAATCAAAAATCTCCAACCCAATCAACACCAATACATTTCCTACCCACACAAGACTGCATCAAAGATAATGTCATTTGGGGGGACATAATACATCCAAACTAGCACAGGGGTAATCAAGGAAACCAGATGCCTAGACAACAAAAAATTATGACTGACACTATAAAAAATGAAGGTATGGCCCAGTCAAAGGAACAAGTTTACACTGCAAACAACTAATTAAAGATTTTCAAACAAATATGCTAAATCAATACAAAAATTAAATTAATGAGTTCAGGGATGATATGGCAAAAGAGAGGAAAGACATAAAAAGACATTGGGTGAATATAAGGAAGAATGTGAAAGTTTGAAAAAACAATTGCCAGAACTTAAGGGAATGAAAGTCACAATAGAAGAGATAAGAAAACACAATAGAAACATATAAGAGTAGATTTGAAGAGGCAGAAGAAAAGAATCAGTAACTAGAAGATAAGACATCTGACATCCTACACAAGCAAAAGAAACAGGGAAAGCAATGGAAAAATATGAGCAGGGTCTCAGGAAATTGAATGACAACATGAAGCATGTGAATATACATGTCATGGGTTTTCCAGAAGGAGAAGAGAAAGGAAGAGGGGAAGAAATAATAATGGAGGAAATAATCACTGAAGATTTCCTGTCTCTTAAGAAAGACATAAAATTGCAGATCCAAGAAGCATACCACACCCCAAATAGAAAAGATCTGAATAGACCAACTCCAAAACACTTAATAGGTAGATTATCAAATGTCAAAGACAAAGATAGAATTTTGAAAGCAGCAAGAGAAAAGTAATCCATCACTCAATAAGAGTTTGCAGATTTCTCAGTAGAAACCATGGAGGCAAGAAGGAAATGGCATGCTATATTGAAGATACTGAAAGAGAAAAACTGTCAACCAAGAATTATATATTCAGCAAAACTGCCTTTCAAAAATGAGGGAGAGTTTAAAACATATTTAGACAAACAGACACAGAGAGTTTGTGATTAAGAGGACTGCTCTACAAGACAGAGTAAAGGTAGTACTACAGGCAGAAAGGAAAAGACAGAAGAGTGAGGTTTTAAGAAGAGAGTAGAAATGAAGATTATCAGTGAGTGTAAAAAGAGAGCGAGAGAGGGAAAATAAAATAAGATTTGACATATAAACAACAAAAGTCAAAATGGTAGAACATAGATATTATTTTGAGTGAAATCAGCCAGAAACCAAAGAATTGGACTCTATGGACTCACTAATATGAACTAACATTGATGAGCAAAAATTGACAGTTAAAGTTGATTACACAGATTTTCAAGAGATAGACAGTGGATAGAAATTAGGCATTTCATGCTGAAGGAGTATATATGGGCAAATAAGATGGATTTTATAGATCCAGAAATGGATAGAATAATACTGTGTTATTGTAGCACAATATTGTAAGTACTCTGAACAAAGATGAGCATGAGTATGGTTGAAAGAGGAAAGCTAGGTGCATGTAGGACACCAGAAAGAAAGATAGAAGATAAAAGACTGGGATTGTACAACTTAGTGAAAACTGTGAAAACTAGAGTAGTCAATGATGGTGTTTAAATGCACAAATGTAAGAATGTTGTTAAAAGAGGGAGAATAACTGAATTTCAACATTGCAAGTTGTTGAAAATTAGATGGTACAAGGGAAAAAATACAATCAATGCAAACTAGAGTCCATAGTTAATGGTAGCATTGTAAGATGCTTCCATTAATTGTAACAAAGGCCATGTACCAAAACTAAATGTCTGTAAGAGACGGTTATAAGGGAGTGATATGGGATTCTTGGTGGTGATTTTGTTTTCTGACCTTTTCATTGTATTTTAATTTATTTTTATTTTATATTTTTTTATTTTTCATCAATCTTTTACATTTTTATTCTTATTTTTTTCTCCTTTTCCTCTTTATTTGTGGAAAAAATGGAAATAACCTTATACAGATTGTGGAGGTGAATGAATGACTATGTGACTATACAGGGAATCATTGATTATTTACTCAGAATGGATTGCATGGTGGGTGAATAAAACTGCTTACAAAATAAACAGTGGGATACAAGTGCTGGAGAAAATGTGGAGATAGGGATGTACCTATTCACTGTTGGTGGGGAAGTAGAATGGTACAGCCAATCTGAGGGGCAGTATAGTTGTTCCACAGGAAGATAACTGTGGGGTTGCCATTTGGTCTTGCAACCCTATTACTACATATATCCTTAAACTGAGAGTGGGGACATAAATTGATATTGACCACTGGTGTTTTTGGTGGCAGTATTCACAATTCACAATGGATGGAGGTGACCTAAGGGTTCCATGACCAATAAATGGAATGGTGAACTCTGGTGTATACATTCAATGGAACATTGAGAAGTGTCAAGAAGAAATGAAGTTGTAAGGTATGCAATTAGATTAATGGATCCTGATGACAATATGTTGAGTGAAATAAGCCAGAATTAAAACAACAACAACAACAACAACATTATAACCCTTCACTAATGTGAAATACTATAATATGCAAACCCTGAGAATTGAATCTGAGGGCATATGTTATCAGGAGAACGCTATGGTAAAGTTCCCTACATTGTTAGCTCTTACAGCAGTGACATCCATTCATGATTTTTAGTGGTTATTTCTAAATTCTGAGAAGATGAGCTGTTTGTGTATAACCTGATCAGTCCCTGGAACTTTGGGACTGAAGATCTTTGGGAAACCTGAGACTCAGAGCCAGAGTTCTGCAGCTATGAATGTCAGTATTACCCCGTACAGCAAATGTAAGGAGATTGAAAAAGAGATCTAATTTAAATTAGATAAATGAACAGTTTGGATTTGGTAAGGAAAGTAAACCAGACTAAAGAGAAAAGGATGATATTGACCATGTTTTAAAACTTTAACCTCTAAGTGAGACCAAAGGAATTGATGTTCATTTGGAGGAAAATCTATATTTTCTGTAGCATGCTATATAATTTAACTTGTATGGTCAGTTTATTCAAACACCATAATTACACGAGACATTGCATAGTGGGTTAGATCTGGTTGGTTTGTACAGGTTAGCAAGAAGCCCTCATACTTCCCAGAGTAATTTGGGCACAGAATAAAAATGTATTTGCAAAGCCCCCTTGAGGGACTGGGGAAAAATTGGAAATATTAAACTTCCCCAATTTAGGAAATCTGATATTCTTGCAAGCACTGGGTACTACTACTGTATTGTCCAAGCCCTCACTCTTGGGGCTTCCCTTATGAAGCGTGTTACCACAAAGGAGAGACTAAGCCTACTTTTAAGTGTGCCTCAGAATCACTCCCAGAGAATCATTTCATTGCTCAGATGTGGCCTCTCTCTCTAAGCCATCTCTGCCGGTAAATTCACCACCTTATCCACATGTGGGACATGACTCTGTGGGGTGTAAATCTCCCTTGCAATGTGGGACATGATTCCCGGGGATGAGTCTGGACTTAGCATTGTGGGATTGAGAAAGTCTTAATGACCACATGGGGGAAGAGAAATTAAACATACCAAAGTTTCAGTGGCTGAGAGACTTCAAATGGAATCAAGAGGTCATTCTAGAGGTTGTTCTTATGCATTTTATAGACGCCCCTTTTTAGTTGTTAGTGTAATAGAATAGCTAGAAGGAAACACCTTCAACTGTTGGACTGCAATCCAGTATCCTTAATTCTTGAAGATGATTATAAATATATATCTTATATGGTGTAACTGTGTGATTGTGAAAACCTTGTGGCTCACACTCTCTTTATCCCATGTGTAGACAGATGAGTAGAAAAAAGGGGGACAAAAAGTAAATGAATAATACGGTAGGAAAAGTATGAGATGTTCTGGGTGTTCTTTCTTACTTTTATTCTTATTTTATTTCTATTTCTTGGAGTAATGAAAATATTCAAAAAATTGATTGTGATGATGAATGCACAACTATATGATGATACTGTGAATAACTGATTGCACACCTGTGCCAGTTTGAATGTATTGTGTCCCCCAAATGCCATTATCTTTGATGTAGTCTTGTGGGGCAGACATTTTGGTGCTGATTAGATTTGCTTGGAATGTGTCCCATCCAGCTGTGGGTGATGACTCTGATGAGATATTCCCATGGAGGCATGACCCCACACATTCAGGGTGGGCCTTGATCAGTGGAGCCATATAAATGAACTGACTCAAAGAGAAGGAACTCACTGAAGCTGTGAGTGATGTTTTGAAGAGGAGCAAGCTTGCTAGAGAGGAACGTCCTGGGAGGAAGCCATTTTGAAAACAGAACTTTGGAGCAGACACCAGCCACGTGCTTTCCCAGCTAACAGAGGTTTTCCAGATGCCATTGGCAATCCTCCAGTGAAGGTACCCAATTGCTGATGTGTTACCTTGGACACTTTATGGCCTTAAAACTGTAACTGTGTAGCCAAATAAGCCCCCTTTTTATAAAAGCCAATCCATCTCTGGTGTTTTGCATTCTGCAGCATTAGCAAACTGGAACAACACCTTAGATAGTTGTATGCTTTGTGACTATATCTTAATAAAATTGCATTAAAATAAAAAGAGGCAAACAGCCAAATAACAAAAACACCAAAAATACCCCATTCCCCCATTCTTCCCTATTATTCATTTACTTTTTGTCCCCATTTTTCTACTCCTCTGTCCACACACTGGATAAAGGGAGTGTGAGCCACAAGGTTTTCACAATCACACGGTCATACAGAATAGGCTATAGAGTTATACAATCATCTTCAAGAATCAAGGCTATAGGGTAACAGTTCAACAGATTCAGTTATTTCCATCTATTCCAATACACTAAAAACTAAAAAGGATATCTATGTAAGACATAAGAATAACCTCTGGAATGTCCTCTCAACTCCATTTGAAATCTCTCAGTCACTGAAATTTTGTTTTGTTTCATTTCTCTTCCCCTTTTTAGCCAAGAAGGCTTTCTTAAACCCACAATGCTGGGTCCAGGCTCAACTCTGGGAGTCATTTCCCACATTACCAGGGAGATTTACACCCCTCATAGTCATGTCCCATGTAGAATGTAGGACAGTGAATTTACCTGCAGAGTTGGCTTAGAGAGAGGGGCCACATCCGAGTAAACAAAGTGGTTCTGTAGGAATGACTATGTGGCATGATTATAAAAAACTTAGCCTCTTTTGCAGGAACAAGCTTCATAAGGGCAAGCCCCATTTTTGAGGGCTTGGCCTTCAAAATTGATAGCCCCCAATGCTTGTGAGAATATCAGTAATTTCCCAGTTGGGGAAGTTTAATATTTCTGCATTTTTCCCAAGTCCCTCAAGGGTATTTTTCAAATGCATTGTTATTCTCTGCCAATATTACTCTGGGATGTATTGTGGCTTCATACTAACCTGTGCAAAGCAACCAGATCTCACCCTCTATTCAAAGTTCCATGTAGTTATGGTGTTTGAATAAACTGACCATGCAAGTTAAATTACAAAGTGTGCTACAGAAAGTACAGATTTTGCACCAGATAATCAACTCTTCTTTTGGTCTTACACAGAAGTTGATGTTTTAAAACACCATCAATATCATTCTGTTCTCTTTAGTCTGATTTACTTTATTCCTTAACAAGTCTATTTCATTCATATCTATAATTGAAATCTGATCTCTTTTTCAGACTCTTTAACATTTGTTGTATGGAGTAATGCTGACATTCATAGCTGCTGAACTCTGGTTTGAGTCTCAAGTGTCATGTCACACAGATACCCAAAGTTCCAGGGATTGACAAGGTTATACACAAGACCTCAGCATCTCAGAATTTAGAAAGAGCCCTTACATCTGTTCCTTACAACTCAGGAATAGATGTATCTGCTACAAGAGCTTACAGTCTAGGAGCCTTTACCATAAGCCTTCCCCTGATAACCTTGCTCTCAGACTCAATTCTCAGAGTTTACACATAAGAATTATTCCATATTAGTAAGACATTATAATGTTTGTCTTTTCATTTCTCATTTATTTCACTCAACATACTGTCATCAAGGTCCAATCACTTAGTTGCATCCCTCACAACTTCATTCCTTCTCATAGTCACTCAATATTACATTGTACATATACAACACAATTCTCCTTTACATTCATTATTCAATGTACTCTTAGGCCACCTCCATCCATTGTGAATCATGAATACTGTCATCATAAACCCCACTGTTCAAATGTCCATTCATGTCCCTGTTCTCACTTCTTCCAAGTGTATACCCAATGCAGGGTTGCAGGATCATATGGTAACCCCATAGTTAGCTTCCTGTGGAACCACCACCCTGCCCTCCAGAAGAGATGCACCATTCTACTTCCCCAAAAACAGTGATTATGTACATCACTCTCTCCACATTTTCTCCAGCACTTGTATCCCTCTATTTTTTACAGTTGTATTCACACACCATGCATTCCCTCATGAATAAATAATCAAGGGTTTCCAGTATAATCAGAGTTATGCATTCACCACCAAAATCTATATGAGGATATTACCATTTATTCTGCAAAGGAAGATATTCTGGTTTGCCAATACTGCCATTGTGCAAAATACCAGAAATGGATTGACTCTTATGAAAGACATTTGATTTGATTTCATAGTTACAGTCCTAAGGCCATAAAAGTGTCCAAAGCAAGGCATCAACAATAGGGTACCTTCACTGAGGAGTTGCCATTGGTGTCTAGAACACCTCTGTTGGCTAGGAAGACACATGGGTGGCATCTTCTTCCTTTGCTCCCAGGTTTGGTTTCAAAATGGTGTTCTCCAAAATGTTGCTCTTGGGGCATTTTGTCCTCTCTTAGCTTCTCTGGAGCAAACCCTGGGCTAGCATTTCCAAAGCATCAGCAAAAGTCTGCTTTCAACAACTGTCTCCAAAATGTCTCTCTCAGCAGCAAAAGCCTGGGCCTGTGATGGCTCTTTTCAAAGGACTCCAGTAAACTAATCAAGACCCAAGCTGAATGGGCAGGGCCACACCTCCACGTAAATAATCTAATCAAAATTATCACCTACAGTTGGATGTTTCTACATGGAAACAACCTAATCCAAATATCCCTCAAGATTGGATTAAAACATGGCTTTTGGAGGAACATAATATAACCAAACTAGCACAAGAGGAAGAGGAGAAAAAAAGAAAAAGAAAAGATAAAAAATGATGGCTAAAACCATAAAAGAAAAACAAAATGAAACAAAAATAAAATAAAATACAATAAAAAGGACAGACAACACCAATGCCAAGAATCCCATACCCCTCCCTTATATCCTCCTCTTATAGATATTTAGCTTTTGTATATTGCCTTTATTATAATTAATGGAAGCATATTACAATGTTACTGTTAATTATAAACTCTACTTTGCATTAATTATATTTTTCCCTAATACCACCACATTTTCAACACCTTGCAAAGTTGACATTCATTTGTTCTCCCTCTTTTAAAAATTTTCTTATATTTGTACATTTAATCACAATCATTGACCAATTTAGGTTTCACTAATTTATACAGTTCCAGTCTTTATCTTCTATCTTTCCTTCTGGTGTCATACTCACCCCTAACCTTCCTCTTTCAACTGTACCCACAGTCATCTTTTTTCATTATACTTACTATATTGTGCTACCATCACACAATATTGTGCTATCCATTTCTAGATCTATGCAGTCAATCATCTTGAACATTCTATACTCCTTCAGCATCAAATGCCCAATCTCTACATGTCTTTTCCTATGTGTCTTTATCACTCCCTTTAGTATTTCTTGTAGAGGTGTTCCTGCTTACAAACTCTGTGTCAGTTTATCTGAAAAAAAAAATTAAACTCTCCCTCATTTTTGAAGGACAGTTTTGCAGATATAGGATAACTGATTGGCAGTTTTTCTCTTTCAGTATCTTGAATATATCATTCCACTGCCTTCTTGCCTCCGTGGTTTCTGCTGAGAGATCTGCATATAGTCTTACTGAGCTTCTTTTGTATGTGATGGATTGTTTGTCCCTTGCTGCTTTCAGAATTATCTCCTTGTCTTTGACCTTTTAAAATCTGATTAGTAAATGTCTTGGTGTAGGTCTACTGGAATCAATTCTCCTTGGAACTGTAATTTTATGTCTTTCATAAGAGTTGTGTAATTTTTATTAATTATTTCCCCTGTTTTTCTTTCTGCCCCTTTTCCCTTCTCTTCTCCTTCTGGGACACCTATAACATGTATATTTGTGTGCTTCATGTTGTCATTCATTTCACTGAGCCTCTGCTCATATTTTTCCATTCTTTTCCCTGCCTGTTCTTTTGTGTGTAGGATGTCAGATGTCTTGTCCTCTAGTTAACTAATCCTTTCTTCTGCCTCTCCAAGTCTGATGTTGCATGTCTCCATTGTGTTTTTCATCTCTTCTTTTGTGCCTTTCATTACCATAACTTCTGCCATTGTTTCTTCAAGCTTAAGAATTCTTCATTGTGGTCACCCAGTGTTTTCTTTATACCCTTCTTCTCTTTTGTCACATTTTCTTTCAACTTGTTAATTTGTTTTAGAAGATTTAACATCTTTATTTAGTTGTTTCAACTCTGAATCTCAGTTGAAGTGCTAGCTTCTTCCTTTGACTGGGTGATATCTTCATGTTTCCTGTAATGGCACCTAATTTCTTACTGTCTAGGCATTTGATTTTCTTGATTAGTTTACTCTGGAAGTTGTTTTCTCTCTTTTGCCCAGGGTTTTCTATTTTGTTCTCTTTGATCTCTATCTTTTCTAGTTTTCACTCACTGGCCAGTTGTCATAGTGGCTGTGCCCCACAATCTTCCCCCAAAAATCAGGTGGCCACCTTGGCCTGGCCACAGGGATGGGAGGAAGGCACTTGGCACCTCAACATGTTCACTGTGTATGGTAATATAGATCTGCTGGCTCTCAGTGGTGCTCTGTTTTCTGCCATCCAGCAAGACCTGGGTTTGTTTTAGATCCCTGCTTTAACAGTTGGGTCTTTCCTATTTCTCAGCTGAAACAGGGCCAGGTTTCCATACAGGGCATGTGTGGGAAACTGAGTGGGAAACAAACCCTCCGTCTTGGAGCTTTCCCCAGCTATAGCAAGGAGCACAGCAGTAGACCTCGCTGCCAATGCTGAGGTATGTCTTCTCCCCAATAATCCTGTTAAGGTCCCCACTGGCTATTATGGCCCCTTACCTAAAGGGACAGTGGGTCTTTTGCTTGAATGCAGTTCTCTCAATCTTAAGGGTGTTCGTGTACACACTGGAGTCATTGACTCTAACTATACTGAGGAAATTCAGGTGGTCATGTCTTCTTCTATTCCATGGACTGCCCATAAAGGTGAAAAAATTGCTCAACTCTTATTATTACCTTATGTACCTGTTGGTTCCTCCTCTAAAAATTGGGAAAATGGAAGTTTTGGTAGCACAGGAAAAGCAGGAATTTTTCTCACAGAGGCTCTGCAGGAGCCACGCCCTATGTGTACTCTTACAATTCATGGGCATAGCTTTACTGGGCTTATAGATACAGGTGCAGATGTCTCTATTATTAGTCAACAACATTGGCCCCAACATTGGCCTTTGCAAGAGGCACAAATTACTGTTGTGGGCCTAAGCTCCCCTCAGGGACTTATGCAAAGTGTTCATATTTTGCATTGCCTTGGCCCTGAGGGACAGAAGGCCACTTTACAACATTATGTGGCTGCTCTGCCTCTTAATCTTTGGGACAGAGACCTACTTGAACAGTGGGGTGCTACTGTACATATCCTTCCTCCTAGTGGAGTGTACAGTATTCAAAGCCACAACATGATGGCAAATATGGGGTATGCCCCTAGCTGTGAGCTTGGCATACATTTGCAAAACACCCCTTCACCCACACAAGTCTCACCAAAATGTGATCAATTTGGTTTAGGATATAAAACTTTTTAGTGGTGGCCACTGTTCATTCATCTCCCTAACCTGTCCCATTAGTATGGACTACAACAAAACTGGTATGGGTAGAGCAGTGGCCACTTATAAAAGAAAAATTAGACACTTTACATGAATTGGCTCAAGAACAATTGTCCTTGCAGCATATCAAAGAGTCTTTTAGTCCTTGGAATTCTCCTGTGTTCCCAATAAAGAAAAAAATCAGGAAAATGGAGAATATTAACTGACCTAAGAGGTGTTAATGCTGTCATTCAGCCCATGGGACCTTTACAACCTGGGCTCCCCGATCCTAGCATGATTCCTGAAAACTGGGCTTTAGCGGTCTTTGATATTAAAGACTGTTTCTTTTCCATCCCTTTAGCTGATCAAGATAAGGAAAAATTTGCTTTTACTATTTTGTCCCTTAACAATAAAACCCCTTCTAAATGATATCAGTGGAAGGTTTTACCACAAGGTATGCTAAATAGTCCCACAATATGTCAATATTATGTTGACCATGCCTTACAACCTGTCTATTTAAATTTTCCTAAAGCTTATCTAATCCATTATATGGATGATATTTTGTGCTCTGCACCTCAGGAGACTGAAGTAGAAGCTTTGTTCTACACTGTTCAAAAAGCTTTACAGGATGTAGGATTGCATATTACTACTGACAAAGTGCAACATACTTTGCCGGTACAGTATTTGGGTTCTAGTATCAATAGACTTACAATTCAACCCCAAAAAGTACAACTCCACAGAGATGCTGTTACCACCTTAAATGATTTACAAAAACTACTAAGGGATATTAATTGGCTTCACCCCAAAGTAGATATAGCTAACTATGAGCTTTCCAACCTATTTTCTCCCCTTTGTGGAGATTCTAAATTAAACAGCCCTAGATCTTTAACTTCAGCTGCAGAGAAGGAATTACAATCAGTGGAAGCTAAAGTTTAACAAGCTCAGATATCCTGTGTTGATCCTACACAACCTTTATCTCTACTTATCTTTTCCACTCCCAAATCCCCCACAGGCTTGCTTTTGCAAAATGATAAGCTTGTAGAATGGATCTTCTTGCCCAATTCTTCCATAAAATCCATTTCCCCTTATCTAGATCTCTTAGCTACTTTAGTTGCTCAAGCCAGAAAAAAGGCAAAACAACTCAATGGTTTTGACCTTCATTTAATTGTGCTCCCAGTAACTGCTGAAGAACTCTCAATTATTTTGCAACAACATCTAGCTTGGCAAATTGCTCTAGCTGTCTATGTTGGCCAGCAGGATAATCATTATCCAAAAAATGATCTTTTCCAGTTCATTCAATGTACACAATGGATACTGCCTAAGTATACCTCTTGTGAGCCTTTAATCAATGCTCCCATTGTTTTTACTGATTGGTCATCTAAAGGTCGAGCTGCCTATACTGGCCCTAAGTCCAAAGTTTTAGATCTTCCTCGTTTCTCTGCCCAGCAAGCTGAATTGGCTGCTGTAATATCTGTCTCAACAGATTTTTCTGAGGCTGTTGATATTTTATCTGATTCTGCCTATGTTGTTCATGTAGCTAGTAAAACTGAAACAGCATCCATTAAGCAACAGTTGCCTCCTTGTTTATTTAACCTTTTTCTTGAGCTACAATCAGCTATTCATGCTCGCATAGCTCCTTTTCATATTACCCATATTCGTTCCCATACCAACCTCCCAGGTCCTTTAGCAGCTGGCAATGCTGCTGCAGATAAAATATTACTGACTGTTATTTCAGAAGCTTCTCATTTTCACTCGCTTTGGACTTAGGGCCAGTATAGGCAGCTTGACCTTTAGATGACCCATCAGTAAAAACAATGGAAGCATTGATTAACACTCACTTACTCATCTTAATGTGCAAGGACTCATGGTTCAAATACAAGCTAAAGATATTGTTTCATCTTGTCCTAATTGTCAACTCCTTACTGCTCCACCTTTGCAGAATCCTGGTGTTAACCCTCGTGGTCTAGCCCCCAATGATTTATGGCAAGTGGATGTTACTCATATCCCTTCCTTTGGCTGCTTAGCCACTGTTCATGTCAGCATTGACACGTACTCTGGCTTTCTTTGGGCCACAGCACAAACCAGTGAAACATTTCAACATGTTTGTACTCACCTTTTTGCCTGTTTTGCCTCTATGGACTTGCCCCGTGCTTTAAAAACTAATAATGGCCCAGCCTATACATCTGCAAAATTTGCTACTTTTACTACGACTTGGGGCATTCGTCATACCACTGGAATTCCTTATAATCCCCAAGGACAAGCTATTATTGAGCATGCCCATCATACTTTAAAAACTGTTAACTAAACAAAAAGGGGGAGATGATGGAACTCCCCAAGAACGATTATCAAAAGCTTTATTTATTTTAAATTTTCTAAATTTTTATGAAAAACTGGGTGGCACTGATGCAGAACGACATTTTCCAGCTGAAAAGACAACACTGAAACATTATTTCCAGAAAGCACCTCCTATATGGTGGAAGGACATGCTAACTAATGAATGGACAATGGGTACTTTATTAACATGGGGAAGAGGTTATGCTTGTGTTTCCCCAGGTGATGGACGAGCACCATTTTGGATACTGGCCCGATAACTGAAGCCGTACCATGAACCCAGCAAAGAAAAGAAAATTCCTATGGACGTTGAGCCACCAGTGATGCAGTTCCAGGGTCTGACGTTGAAGACAACACTGATCGGGCCAACACCCCAAACTAGGGAAGCCCAACATCCAACTTGGGGTCAGATAAAGAAATTATGTCAGGATGCTGAAAAACAAGTCCAATGAGACAAGCTGCCTATGACAGGTTCTAACCTGATGGCAGCGATGTTGGGTCTTATTGCTATTGCTGTGAGTATATCTCTGGCATGTGCTCATTCTGGAAATTATACCTATTGAGCTTATATTCCTAACCCCTCATTGCTGCAACAAGATATAAACATTGGCAATGTAAAAGAAAACAGTTCGCTCAGTTTTCCCTCCTTCTTATTTTGGCTGCCTGGGTCCAAACCATTATTGGGCATGGAGGCCATGGGGCATAGGCTGTCAAGGTGACAAAACTAACCCTCTTGGGGGGGTGTTGCCCCTTCCTTACATCACCCTGCATGGCCCCGGAGGATGGCTGGCTAGCCAGAGATGGGTAAGATTCCTCAGGGAAGGAACAACCTAAGACAGGCACAGTCGCAGAGGGGCCATCAGGAGAAAACTTGGGGGCCAACAGAGGTGGGGCAAAAAACCTCACCCCCCCCCAGCTTTGCAAGGGTCTGAACCCTCACCCCTTTTAAGGGAGGTCTCCTGCCCCCGTGGCTACTCTCTTTCCCACGCCCGGCTCAGATTGGAGCCCAAGTGGCAGACAGAGATCTGGCCAGCAGCTAAAATAAAAAGGGGGACGTGGGAAACTGAGTCTTCCATGTTGCCTGAGGCATATCTAGAGTACTGGCTTAGAACGCTAAGCCTCAGGCCTGCATGGAACACTGTGCAGGCCTGCCCTGTAAAGATACGTGTCTTGTGACTATGACAACAATGTTTACTATTGTCCTAAACCTAGATTGTTCCTTCTGATATGCAACAGAATGTAAACATAGGTATCTGGTGGGCTCTCCCAAGCCTGAGGACATTTAACATATACTCCCCGGTCTTCTGAAATAAATAACTGGAGCAAAGGTGCATCCTTGTCCACTTAGCATGAGATGCCATGGGCCCCCTGCTCCCTTAATTCTTAACTTTGTGTCTGTGTCTCATTCCTGCGCCGCCCTGTCAGCAACAGGCATGTATACCAGCTCCTGTGATCCTAAGAAAGATCCAGGAGCATCTTTTGAAGAGTTTCAATTCCCTTGCAATTTCCAGACTGTTCAGAAGATGGTGCTGTTTGGCAACTTAATTGTCATCAGAGTCTGCTTTACCTTCAAGCATAGGCTGCAACTACACAGGTGAACTGACACTGCAGGTTCCCTATGCCCTTACATTGCTGGCCAAAATCTGGCTCAATATGGGGCACCAACTGTGGGGCAAAATACTCCCTCAGCTGACACAGTACTGCTTTCCATCCACAAGAAAAGAAACAGTTGCCAGCTGCTGCTTCCCTCAAGGGTGGGGGAAGGGCTTTCAGACCCAAAGTTGGCAACACAGTCTCTGTCCATGATTTTCAGTCTGTTTTTCACTGAGGTGGGCCTTGAAACGTCCTCACCTGTGCCCTAGGTCTTCAAATTGTGGTGGTTTGTTTCACTGCTGTGAGAGATTTTATAGACTATTTCCCTGGTGGGAGGGGTCCCAACTGCTGATTCTGTGCCTCTCCCTTGCTGAGACAAAGTGAGGGGGAGGAGAGATGACTGGCTAGTCTGGGATGGAAGATTCCTACCTGATAATTTTACTCATTCTTCAATTTGGCATTTACAGGGTTCTTCTCCAATCTATATACTTGTTCTGGTTTGCAAAGGCTGCCATTATGCAAAATACCAGAAATGGATTGGCTTTTATAAATCGGGGTTATTGAGTTACAAATTTACAGTCCAAAGCCGTAAAAGTGTCCAAACTAAGGCATCAACAAGATGGAACCTTCACTGAAAAATGGCTGATGGTGTCCAGAACACCTCTGTTAGCTAGGAAGACACATGGCTGGCATCTTCTGGTCCTTTGCTCCTGTATTGTGTTTCAAATGGCTTCCTTCAAAATGTCTCTGGGCTTCTGTCTTCTCTCCCCCCTCTCAGCTATTGGGTGAACTTGCTTCTTTCTCCCAGGACATTTCTCTTTAAGTATCTGGGAATCCTCTCTTAGATTCTTTGTGGCAAACTTTGGTCTTCATCTGTTAGCTTAGCATCTCCAAATGTCCTTCTGTCTGTGTCTCCACATCTTCAAGTGTCAGCATCAGTGTCAACTCTTAGTTTCTCTCCAAATGTCTTTCTCAGCTTTTCTTGTATATTTAATCCTTTCTGCTCTCTGTGTGAGCTCTCTTCAAAGGATTTCAGTGATCTAATTAGGATCCACCCTGAAGGGTGGGGTCCACATCTCCACGGAAATAATTTAATCAAAAAGTCTCACCCACAGTTGGGTGAGTCAGATCTCCATGGAAACACCCAATCAAAATGTTCCACCCAAGTTTGGGCTAAAAGACCATGGCTCTTCTGGGGTCCATAACAGTTTCAAACTGGCCCACTACTTCTCTAGAGTTTCAAACAATTCAGAATTGTCTTTTTTTTTCATTGAATCTCTGAAGAGTAGTTTTTAGTAGCTGTTTACATCAACATGTTGATCACATCCTGTGCAGTCATTTTATATATATGATTTCTAATCCTAACATTCAAAAAATATTTCAATTTTACAGAAGATGAAACTAAAACTCAGAGAAATTTTGTATCTTTGTCAAAGTCTCACAGGCAGAAGTATAAACAGGAATTCATATGGAGCATCCATGTTAGTTTCCTGGCCACAGAGCCTTTTTCTACAACATTGCACAGTACCATTGATCTCATAATTACAAGGCAAAGGAATGATATATTTCCTGGACCTTAACCTCATTTCACTTACAATGTCAGTAGGAATTACAATAGATATCACCCAGGAAGCTTGGAATTGTTTTTGACAATACGTTCAGAAATCAGTCTTCCTATACAAAAATAAATAAATAAATAAATAAATAAATAAATAAATGTTGAGAATGCCTAATGTATGCAACATTCAACAGATAATTAGGGATACATCACCTCAATACCAGGTCTGCTGCAGACAACAGAGGTGCTGACATGAACGAACTAAGTTCCTTGCTCTTATTGTATGTGGTATCTAGAAGTGGATAACAAGTAGGTTACAGTGAAGGATAGTGGAAATATGGGGTGTTGTGAAAGAATATGGAAAGCATATGAAGGAATATGGAAGATATGCCAAACTTGGATTTGGGTGTCACAAACACAGGGGTTAAAGTTCATTGTATCCATTTGTTTTGAAAATATGAAAGATACCTATATATGCATTGTTCAACTAGTATTAACTAGATGCTCAGAGCATGTAAGTCACTCTTTTAAAAGCTGCAAAATAATTTAAAGAGGATGGAATCAAGGGCAGCAGTTCTTAACTGGTACTTTCCAGCTGTGTCCTCAAGCAAGTAATTTATTTTATCTAAGTCACAGGTTCTTCATCTGTTTTATTAGGCTAGTAATACTCACACATCCTCATAACCTTGTTTGGAGGATCTGATGAGATAATGGATGTGAAATAAATTAGGATACCATGACATTTACATATAATTATAATTAACCATAAGGATGCAATAAGGTATCATCTTATCATTTCAATTTACCTATGAATGAAGAGAAAACTAGTCATGTCATGCATAACATTATGTCTCCCAAATACACAGAGATGATGGAGAAGGCAACATGAGAGATGTTGTTACACAGCATAAATTTGATGGATAAACTAGATTGGGTTGGATTGAAATGTAATATATAAAAATGGCACTGGGCTGAGAAACACTGGGAAAAAATAATGGGGAGTAAAAGGTTTGGTTTTTACCATGTGTCCTGGGCATTTCACTTCTTTACATGACAAAAGAACCATGCCACATTTGCTTCAGGTAATTTTGACAGCTTCATTCATGATATTGTTATAGTTAGATAATTAGAAATGTATCCTCTACCTTTTCCCATTTTCTATGTAAGGTTTATTAAATGTCCTTGTTCACCTTTTTTGATGTATGGTTGATGAATAAAGGGGAGCAACACACTACAAATTATGAGTAGAAATATAATAGTAGCAGAAATAATAGAACCTAAAATTTGCTAAATGCTTATTATAGGCCAGACCCTCTGTTTGCATTCCCCTAGAAGCAAACCTTGAGACAAAGATTTGGGTGCAAGTGGTTTAATTGGAAGATGACTATGGGATATTTAAATATAGGAATGGGAAAGTGAAAGCACCAATGAAAGGTGAGTTGTCAAGCAAGTTGCTTGTGTGGGCTGAATTTCCCTGAAGAACTCTGTAGACAATACATAACATGCATTTTAGAGGTAACCAGCCCAAGGGAGAGGGAGGTAGGATATTTTATGTATTAATTGAGGCCTGCTGTTGAAGTAGGAAACATGCAACTTCCATGTTTTCAGGCTTGTAGCCTGTTAAATTCATTAGGCAAGGAACAAGAGGTTCTGGCTATTGGAAGTTGGATGGCCATGCCTGGAAATTATAGAGAATGTGCATTTGTCACTGAACACAACTTTACACACTGTATATGATAAATTTTTATAGCACCACACAGTAGAAGTTAACACTGCTATATTATAAATGAAGAAACTGAGGTTTAGAAAAGTTAGTTATTTTACTCAAGGTCACACAGCTATTAAGCAGGGGAGCTGAGTTTCAAATCCAGAATATCTGACTTCAGTGCTCCAACTTTTGACCTCTCAACTATATTGCTTACTTGGCAACTAAGGAGTTGGAAAAGTTGAATATCCCTGGGGAATGTTACAGAGCTAATTGGATAATGCTATAAATCATATTTAATAGATTATGGTAATTTTTTTAATGTGGTAGTTAGAATACAAAAAATCCCTGAAGTAAAATACTGTAAATTTCCACTTCACTCTTTCTAATTTTCTTAATTATTTGTTGTAGTGTGCCCATAGTATAATCATTATGTTGTTCATGGATTCACGTGGGTGGGACATTGAAGTGGGATGTCCCTAATATACTTAAACTTTGGAAAAATTTTACTCTTGGATCTGGGCTTAAGACATCCCATTAGCTATTCTCAGGGTTCTGGTGAACACTTTGAGTTCAATAAATCCCCTTCAGCTTTGACAAACAGGATTAGAACTCAACATGGATATCAGGGAAACCATGACCTTCAAGTAGAAGAAGGAATTCAAATAATAATAAAAGAGGGTACTACAAAAGGTATAAAGGAAAGGGAAAGTCACTCTAGGTAATAAAATTTGATATGAGATATTGGTGGGAGCAGAACACTGCAATATGCATTGCAAGGATATGGGTAAAACAGATTTATAACATGGAATTTATGAAAGGATACAGGACTCAAGGTCAATTGCTATACTGAAACCCAAGTTGACATATGAAATTACCTATCACAGTCCACCCTTTGTTAACTTGGAACTCACAAATCTCTGTAGACCACATTTAATCTCTGATAAATACAATAACATAGTCCTTATTTCATGCAACATAATTCAACTATCCTATATGCAACCAGAAATACACTAACCTGTTCCTGAGAAAAGAATGCAAGTCCTTGGGTAATATTCACTCTTAAACTTGATATATTGTATAATTTAAATACTATGACTTAAAGTTAATTCAACTTATGTTATATGATAAGAGCATAAGGGAGGGAAAAAAATAAAGACATTTCCTTGGTTAGTATATATACAAGTATATTAGTAACAAGGAAGAAAAACTCATAGCCATTACAATCCTCACTTCTGCAACTGATCATCCAGTTTTATAACTACCTTCTTCCACTACCCATTCCATATCCCTTTTACTCTTAGCAAACACTTCAGCTGTTTGTGATTCTTTGCCTAGTAGGGTGACCCAAACTTCTATTCCTGAAGTTTCTGGGCTATCACTAGTCCTACCTGGATTGGATTGTTGCAGTTTTCCATGGACTTTAATTACAGAGTATGTTGGTACTAAGAAACTCCCTATGGGATCATATGTAATGCAGGCAAACTCTTCTTTTGTTCCACTGTGTAGTAGCAGTCTTTTTTTTCTTGATAATCAAGATCAGTCACTTCAGCTAGTACAGTAAATACCTTACTTTCTTGTAGATTCAGAGGCATGAGGAGTAAAAAGTGGCCAGCTGACAATCTTAATTTCCAGTTCAGTGGAATCATTGTCATATTTTCTAGTGGAAGTAATCATCCTTTTGCAATGAAGACCATAGATCAGCAGAGCATAAAGTCATGGGATCAGAAAGATTTTTTTTTTCCTAGTGGATCCCTGGGGTTAATAGTCAGTGGTGCCACTCACAAACTACACCTCGATTCCTAGGCCCATGAATCCTAGATCTGGGAGAAACAGAACCACAGAGTAAGCAATGATATAGAGCATATACAGCCTCCTTGAGAATATTGCTCCAGCCCTGCAATCTAGCTGCTTTATGTTGATGGTGAACATGGTAAGTCTAATGAATTCCATGAGCATGCACCCATTTCCTTTCATCACTTGCTGTGAAGTGGGTTCCTTGGTCAGAAGCAAGATAAGGCTTTCTGTACACCTGTGGATGGTAGTTTGCACAGAAGCACTGTGTGAAAGGTAGGCAAACACATATCCAGAGTATGTGTCTAGAACAAAACACTGCCATTTCCATGATGGAAGTGGTGCAATGTAATCAACTTACCACTAGATAGCAGATTGATAACCTCAGGGAATGGTGCCATATAGGGGACTGAGAATTGGTCTCTGTTGCTGGCAGATTGAGCACTCAGCAGTGGCTGTAGCCAGGTTGACATGGTGAGTGGAGGTCCCTGTTGCTAAATCCATGTATATCCTCCATCCCTACCACCATAGCCACTTTATTGATCAGTCAATTGGGCAGTGACAGGAGTGGCTGGGGAAAGAGGCTAGCTGGTATGCATAGAACAGGTCATCCTACCCATCTCATTATTAAAATTTTCCTTTTCTGAATTTACCCTCTGGTGAGCATTCATCCAGGACACAAACATTATCGGGTATTTCATATAATCACAAGGATCTTTCCACATAACTCTCCCCCCAGACCACTATATCACCAATTTTCCAATCTCTTCTTTGTAAGTCCCTGATCATCCAGTCAAACCACTTGTCACAGTCCTTGAACCTGTATACAAAGATGCATCTAACCATTTCTACTTTTAAGCAAAATGAACATCCACTAAGCACTGCTTAAAGTTCTCTACATTGGGAGAATTTTTTTCACCACTGTCTTTCAGGAATGTTCCAGGAAAGGATTATAGTGCTGCAACTATCCACTTTTGGATGCTATCTGTATATCATGAAGAACCATCTGTAAATCAGGCCCAACTTTATGGCATGGTTGGTAGGACAACACCCAGATCATGATTGGCAACTCTTTTCTCATGTTCACTTAATGATCCATGGTTAAACATATAAAAAGTAACAGGTCAAAAGCTGTTTCTTGGGCATAAATCAGCAAGATAGTGGAGTGGTGAGGTGTGGGTTTTAGTTACTCCTCTTGGGCAGCTGGTAGATAGCCAGGAACTGTGTGGAACAGCCACCTCAGGGAAATCTGTGATCAGACACACATCATAAAACTGTGATCAGACACACATCATAAAAGTCTGGAATGGGTGGAGCAGCTGAGATCACATTGGAATTTGTAAGTCTCCCTGGCCAGGAAGCTGATGGCTTTCCCAGCCAGGCTCAGCAGACTGTCTTGTAGCTGGTTTCCTGAGGGAGGAGGAAGCAGTCTGTTTTGAGAACCCAGTGGGAGGCTCAATCCAAGCCCAGTTGAAGAATTGATTAACAAACTCAAACTGCTAATTAAAAGCTCCAACCACAGATAAACTGAGGCCAGACACTAAAGAATCTGAGAATCTGGGAGCAATCAGCCTGGGGGAGAGGAGATAATGTTAGTCAAAACAGAAAAAAAAAAAAAAAAAAAGCAGAGACTTTTGGAGTTGGGGGTGCTCAGAATACAGAGAAGGGCACATATGCAGATCTGGGAAGCTGGGGCCCTTCTCTGAAAAGCTGGTTTTTCTGATTTCTTGTTTCCTCTTCTCTTGCTCTCTAATTCCTTATCTTTTTTGCATTTCAATAGCCCATCAGAGCTCCTGTGTCAACCCAGACTCCAGCAAGGGAAGAACTAAAGTTGTCTCAGAGCAATTTTTCAGTAGGAAGAGATAATAGCCTAAAGGGCTTATCTTTAAATAGTCTATACTGGACTGTCAAAACTTGGGGGCTGGGGAAAGGCCTTTCTTTTTCTTTTTCTTTTCCTTTCTTTCCTTTTTTTTTTTTTTTCCTTTTTCTTTTTCCTTTTTTGAAATGACTATTCTAGGTAGCCCATTACAGAAAGCCTCAAAGATTTGCAATTGGATGATGGACCCAGGCAAAATAGCTCTGAGAGACAAAGCAATGAGTCTAGTGGGAGAGTCAATTCCCTAAAGGACAAAACTTCCCCAAGAAAAGGGGAAGACGGAGCCCAGCTCAGGTGGCCAGCCCTGCTTCAGAGAACTAAGTGCCCAGAGGTTGGAAAATAGAAACAAGCTTGAGTCAGCCATGTTCCCAACAGGGACAAGGTCCTGGATAGTTGAAGGCACCTGTATCACCTCTTTACACTGGTGGGGAGCTGCAGGTTGACAAGTGCCACCTTCTGGGGAGGATAGGAAAAGCACAGAGCCTAAAGACTTCACAGGAGGACCTGGCAACCTGCAGATTCTTAATCTCAGGGAAACTCCATACCCTCCTCCTGAGACTGGGGCATGTCTGGACTGGGAAAATCTGATTGTTGTTGATCATATCCGAGGAGACTCTCTACAAGAAGGTTGCATAGAGGTGAAGCAAGAACCAGAAAAACAAGAGGTGAAAAATTCCGATCAACTAAATGGAAGCTAGGTCTAGAATAAGATGAACTGAATGCCAAAGAACAGATAGAGAGCAAAGCCAACCAACAAGAAAACCCTAGGTAAAAGGGTGAAAAAGGCCTCCAGAATAAATTAAGAAAACCAGATGCCTAGACAGCTTAGGATAACAAGCCATACTAGGAAACGCAAAAATATGGACCAGCCAAAGCAACAAACTAATGCTTCAACTGAGGTACAGGAATTTAAACAACTAATTAATAACCAAACAGATTTCCTAAATCAATTAAAAAAATCAAGTCAAAAATCAATTCAAAGAGCTGAGGGGTGATATGGCAAAAGAGAGAAAAGATAAAAAGAAGACATTGGACAAACAAAAGGAGGAAATTGAAAGTATGAAAAAGCAAATGGAAGAACTAATGGGAATCATAGGCTTGACAGAAGAGATGAAGAACAAAATGCAGACTTACAACACCAGATTTCAAGAGGCAGAAGAAAGAATAAGTGAACTAGAAGACAAAACACCTGAAAGCCTACACCTAAAGGAACAGCTAGGGAAAAGAATGAAAGAACATGAGCAGGATCTTAGGGAACAGAATGACAACATGAAGCACACAAATATATGTGTTATGGGTGTCCCAGAAGGAGAAGAGAAGAGAAAGGGGGCTGAAAGAATAATAGAAGAAATAATCACTAAAAATTTTCCAACTCTTATAAAAGACATAAAATTACAGATTCCAGATGTGCAGTGTACTGCAAACTTAATAGATCCCAGTAAACCTACTGCAAGATGCTTACTGATCTGACTGCCCAATGTCAAAGACAAAGAGAGAATTCTGAAAGCAGCAAGGGAAAAATGATCCATCACATACAAGGGAAGCTCAATAAGACTATGTACAGATCTCTCCACAGAAACCATGGAGATTAGAAGGCAGTGGTGTGATATATTTAAGATACTGAATGAGAAAAACTGCCAACCAAGAATTGTATTCCCACAAAGCTGTCTTTCAGGAATGAGGGAGAGATTAAAATAGTTTCAGACAGACAGACACTGAGGGAGTTTGTGAATAAGAGACCCGAGCTTCAAGAAATATTAAAGGGAGTGCTAAAGGTTGATAGAAAAAGACAGGGGAAAGAGGTTTGGATAAGAGTGTAGAAATTAAGACTATCAGGAAGAGTAAAAGGAGAGAGAGTGAAAAGAGAAAGAAGATATGGCATATAAAACCCAAAAGACAAAATGGCAGAAGAAAGTACTATGTTTACACTAATAACATTAAAAATTAATGGATTAAATTCCCCAATAGAAAGACAGAGACTGGCAAAATGGATTAAGAAACAAGACCCATCTATATGCTATCTACAAGAAACCCACTTCAGACATAAGGATAAAAACAGGCTGAAAGTGAAAGGTTGGAAAAAGATATATCACACAAACAACAGGATACACATTTTTCTCAAGTGCTCATGGATCATTTTCTAGGATAGACCACATGTTGGTTCATAAAGCAAGTCTCAACAAATTTAAAAATATTGCTAATATACAAAACACCTTCTCAGACCATAATGGAATGAATTTGGAAACAGGCAGAAGGTCAGAAAATTCATAAATATAGGGAGACTAAGTAACACACTCTTAGACAACCAGTGGGTAAAGGAAGAAACTACAAGATAAATCACTAAATACCTTGAGGCAAATGAAAATGAAAACACACCATATTAAAACATATGGGATACAGCAAAGGTGGTGCTGAGAGGAAAATTTGTTGCCCTACATGCTTATATTGAAAGAGAAGAAAGATAAAAATTTGAAGAGTTAACTACTTACCTGGAGGAACTAGAGAAAGATAGGCAAACTAACCCCAAAGCAAACTGAAGGAAAGAAAAGGCAAAGGATAGAGCAGAAATTAATGAAATTGAGAACAGGAAGACAATAGAGAAAATCAACAGAACCAGAATTTGGTTCTTTGAGAAAATAAGTAAAGTTGATGGACCTTTAGCAAGGGTAACGAGACAGAGAGAGAGAGAGAAAGAAAGAGAGAGAGAGAGAGAGAAGGAATGCAAATAAACCAATCATAAGAGACTGAATCAGTCATTAAAAAGCCCCCAAGGAAGAAAAGCCCAGGATCAGATGGCTTCATATGTGAATTCTACCAAACACTCAAGAAAGAATTAGTACCAATCTTATTTATCCTCTTCAAAAAAATTGAAGAGGAGGGAAAGCTACTTAACTCATTCTATGAAGCCAACATCACCCTAATACCAAAATCAGACAAAGATACCACAGAGAAAAGAAAACTATAGACCAGTCTCTTTAATGAATATAGATGCAACAGTCCTCAACAAAATACTCACAAATCAAATCCAGCAGCACATTAAAACAATTATACCCCATGATCAAGTGGGACTTATTCCAGGTTTTCAAGACAGGTTCAACATAAGAAAATCAATTAATGTAAAACACCACATCAATAAATTGAACAGAAGAAATACATGATCATCTTAATCTATGCAGAAAAGGCATTTGACAAAATTTAACATCCTTTCTTGAGGAAGACACTTCAAAGGATAGGAATAGAAGGAAACTTTCTCAATATGAAAAGGGCAATATATGAAAAACCCGCAGCTAACATCATACTCAATGAGGAAAGACTGAAAGCTTTCCCTTTAAGATTAGGAACAAGACAGAGTGCCCACTGTCACCGTTGTTATTTAACATTGTGCTGGAAGTTCTAGCTAGAGCAAGTAGGCAAGAAAAAGAAATAAAAGGCATCCAAATTGGAAAAGAAGAAGTAAAACTTTCACTGTTTGCAGTTGACATGATCCTCTATGTAGAAAATCAAAAAAAAAAAAAAAAATCCATAGCAAAGCTACTAGAGCTAATCAGTGAATACAGCAAAGTGGCAGGCTAAAAGATCAACATGCAAAAATCAGTATTTTCCTACACAAAAGTAATGAGCAACAGGAGGAAGAAATCATGACAAAAATTCCATTTACAATAGTAATCAAAAGAATCAAGTATTTAGGAATAAACTTAATCATGACCACAAAAGACCTATACAGAGAAAACTATAAGAAACTACTAAAAGAAATTGAATAGGACCTTAAAAAAAGTGGAAGAACATACAATGCTCATGGATTGGAAAACTAAACATAGTTAAGATGTCAATTCTACCTAAACTGATTCATAGATTCAGTGCAATACCAATTATAATCCCATCAACTTACTTTGCAGAAATAGAAAAAAAAATAACAAAATTTGTATGGAAGGGAAAGGTGCTCTGAATAGCCAAAAATGTCTTGAGAAAGAGGGAGTGGGAGGTCTGTCACTACCTGAATTTGAAGCATACTACAAAGCAAAAGTGGTCAAAACAGCATGGTACTGGTATAAGGATAAACATACAGACCAATGGAATCAAATTGAGTGTTCAGAAATAGACCCTTTCATTTATGGACATTTGATCTTTGATAAGGTAGTCAAGTCAAAACAACTGGGAGAGAGCAGCCTCTTCAACAAATGGTGTTTGGAGAACTGGATATCCATATCTAAAAGAATAAAAGAAGACTCCACTCTGACACCTTATACAAAACTTAACCCAAAATTGATTAAAGATCTAAACATTAGTGCTAAGATCATAAGACTTTTAGAAGAAAATATAGGGAAATATCTTAAGGCTCTAGTGATAGGAGGTGGCTTCCTAGACCTTACACCCAAAGCATGAGCAATCAAACAAGAAATAGATAAATGGGATCTCTTCAAAATTAAACACTTTGTACATCAAAGGACTTTGTCAGAAAAGTAAAAAGGCAGCCTACCCAATGGGAGACAATATTTGGAAAACACATATCATATAAGGGTTTAATATCCCGAATATACAAAGAAATCCAACAATTCAAGCAACCCAATTCAAAGGTAAACAACCCAATTCAAAAATGGGCAGAAGACATGGGTAGACACTTTTCTGAAGAGGAAATGCAAATGGCTTAAAAATGTATGAAAAGATGTTCAATTTCACTAGCCAGGGAAATACAAATCAAAACCACAGTGAGATACCATCTCACACCTACCAGAATAGCAATTATCTAAAAAACAGAAAATTACAAGTGCTGGAGAGGATGTGGATAAAGAGGCACACTTACTCACTGTTGGTGGGAACATAGAATGGTGCAGCCACTCTGGAAGACAGTATGGCAGTTTCTCAGGAAGCTAAGTATAGAATTGCCATATGATCAAGCAATTCCATTACTAGATATATATCCAGAGAAAGTAAGAGCTAAGACATGAACAGACATTTGTAAACCAATGTATATAGCATCATTATTCATGATTGCCAAGAGATGGAAACAGCCCAGATGTCCACTGATGGATGAGTGGATGAACAAACTGTGGTATGTACACACAATGGAATATTACACAGCTGTAGGACAGAACAAAGTCATAGAACATATAATAACATGGATGAACCTTGAGGATGTTATGTTGACTGAAGTTAGCCAGAAACAAAAGGACAAATACCATATGGTCTCATTAATATGAACTAACATTAATGAACAAACTTTGAGAGTTAAAACTGAGAGCATAGGTTATCAGAAGATAGAAGTTTGTTATAGATGAGGCACTTCATGCTGAAGGATTATAGAATGTTCAACAGGATTGACTATGTAGATCCAGGATTGGAGAGTGCAGTGCTGTGTGATGGTAGCACAGTATTGTAGGTGCACTGACCAGGGATGTCTCTGAGCACAAAATGTAAAAATGTTTTCACACGGGGGAGAATAGATGAATGGTAACCTTGTGGGATGTTGAAAAGGGGAGGGCACTTGGGAAAAGAATATAACCAATGCAACTGGAGTCTGGGGTTAGCAATAACATTGTAGTATGCTCCCAGGGTCAATATACTAAAGCTGAATGTCTGGGTGGGAGGGGTGAAAGGGAGGGGTACAGTATCTTTGGTAATTGCTGTATTTTATTTTATTTTTATTTTTCCCCTTAGCCTTTTTTTTATTCTTTTGTTTCAATTCTTTTCTTTTTGAGTAATGAACATGTGCAAGTGATAATTGTGGTGATGAATGAACAACCATATATTGATACTGTAAACAATTGATTGTACACTGTAGATGATTGTATGGTATTTGAATATATCCCTATAAAAAATAAACAGAGAAGCATAAGTGCTGTAGAGAACTTGGAGAGAGATGTATGTTTTCACTGTTGGGGGAAGTAGTGTTTTAGCCTATCTGGAGGTCAGTATGGTGGTCCCACAAGAAACTAGGTATGTGGAGGTTTCAAGGTCCTGCAACCTCAGTATGGGGTATATACTTTGAAGATTGGAGAGCAGGGACATGAATGGACATGTATGCACCAGTGTATATGGTGGCAGTACTCACTATTCGCGATAGACAGAGGTGGCCTAAAAGTACATTGACCAATGAACAGAATGGTGAACTGTAGCGTATGCATACAATAGAAAATTGAGTCCCTACAAGAAGGAATGAAGCTGTAAGACATGCAACTAGGTGAAAGGATCTTGAGTACAGCATTATGAGTGAAGCATGCCAGAAATGAAAAGACAAACATTTATAATGCCTCACTAATATGGATTAACTATAGTCTGTAAACTGAGAACTGTATCTTAGAGCACAATTTATCAGGGAAACGCTTATTGTAATGGTCCTAGATTGTAAGCTCTTACAGCAGTCACATCTATTCCTGAGTTGTATAACCTGGCCAGTACCTGGAGATTCAGGCATTTGTGTGACATCTGAGACTCAGAGCTCGAGTTCAGCAGCTATGAATGTCAGTATTACCATATACTGCAACTGGTAAAAAAGCTGAAAGTGTTCAGACTTCAATTAGAGATATGAATGAAGAGGATCTGGTTAGGACTAAGGCAAATTAGACCCAAGAGTAAAGGATGATACTGACTGGGTTTTAAAACTACATCTTTTGTGTGAGACCAAGGGAGGAGATGTTTATGTGGTGCAGGATCTATATTTTCTATAGATAATTTAACATGTATGATCAGTTTGTTTGAACACCATAGGTGCAGGGAATGGTGAATGGGAAATGGGATTTGGTGAGTTTGCACAGGCTGGGGTGAAATCCCAACACATCCCAGAGTGATATGGGTTGAGAGTGTAAGTGTATTTGTGGGGCACCCTGAGGAGCTGGGAATAAATGCTGAAGTGTTGGACTTCCCCACCTGGGAATTGCTGATTTTTTCTGCAAACATTGAGGACTACCAATTGTGGGCTGAGCCCTCAATCTGGGGTCCTTCCCCTGTGAGGCTAGTTGCTGAAAGGGAGAGGCTAAGCCCACTTATAACTGTGCCTAGGAGTGCCCCCAAGAGAGCCTCTTTGTTGCTCAGATGTGGCCCCCTCTCTCTCTAAGCCCATTCGGCAGGTGAACTCACTGCCCTCCCCTCTGCATGGGACATGACTCCCAGGAGTGTGACTCCCCCTGGCAATGTGGGAAATGACTCCTGGAGATTGGAGATGAGCCTGGACCCAGTACTGTGGGATTGAGAGGATCTTCTTGACCAGAGGAGGGAGGAGAGATGAAACAAAATAAGGTTCCAGTGGCTGAGAGATTTCAAAAGGAGTCGAGGGGTCACTCTGGAGGGTATTCTTATATGCTATATAGATATCACCTTTTAGTCTTTGTTGTGCTGGAATGGCTAGAGAGAAATACCTGGGGTTGTCAAGTTGCAGTCAGTCACTCAGTAAATGGGCCAGAAGAGCACACACAAATGAGGAATCTGTTGCAACAATTCTAAAGAGGCCAGCTAAGTATTGTGCTTCTTATTTGGCTAGTGGAGGGATGCAACAGCTTATCCTTCACCTTAGATGGGGTATCTGACATAACTCACACCAGTTGAAACCTAGAAATTTCACTGAAGTGGAAGGCTCCTGAATTTTTGTTGGATATATCTCCCACCCTCTAACACAAAAATACCTTACCAATAAATATTAAGTATTTGCCATTTTTTTGCTCACTGGGTCTAATCAGCATAATGCGTTCAATTTAATGGACTAGTGATGTCTTATGGAAGGGAAAGGAGATCAAAGTCCTGTGGACTAGATTATGGCATAAAGCTGGAAATTTGGTATACCCCTGAGGCAGGACACGGAGGGTATACTGCTGGCCTTGCTGGCTAATAGCAAACTATTTCTGGTGGTCTTTATTATCAGCAATTGAGAAAAAAGAAAAACATTTGCCAGATCAATAGCTGCAAACCAGGTGGCAGGGCATATGTTGATTTGCTCAAGCAATGATACAACATCTTGAACAGCAGCTGAAATTGGAGTCACCCCCTGGTTAAATTTACAATAATTCCCTGTCATCCTTCATGATCCATCTATTTCTGCACAGGCCACATAGAAGAGTTGAAGAGGGATGGGGTGAGAATCACCACCCCTGCATCCTTCAAGCTTGATGGTGGCACTAATCTCTGCAGTTCCCCTAGGAATCTAGTATTGCTTTTGATTTACTATTTTGCAAGGTAGAGGCAGTTCTAGTGGCTTCCACTTGGCCTTTCCCACCATGAGAGCTCTCACTCCATAAGTCATGGAACCATAACCTAGCTAAGTTGATTCCTGAAATTAACCATCACAATCACAATTCAAGGAGGTAAACCTCAATTGACAAGTTGATATTCCTTGTTCTCCCTTTTAAAAATATGTATACATATATATGTACAGGCACTTTAAAACAAATACATATATGTGCACATACATATACTTACATAGACACACATGTATATCTTTTTAGTAAAAATATAATTTCCATACATACAGGACTGAAATTTGAAAATTTTAACATAAATTTTAACATACCTTCAATGTGTTTTATCAGTTGTATCAATAATATATATTCAGTCAAAAACTTTTCCAATTGTTGCAATATATATATATATTGCATTGTTGTTTCAAGTCATGTCTATTTTAGCTATGAATACAATGTGGCTGCTCTTCTATTAGTTTGCCCAAACCTCTAGTTCAGATTCTACCTTAAACATTGAACCCTCTGGACTACATTTGACTGAATCTCCAAACAAATACTATATTCCAGCATTCATTTATTTATCCACCAAACACAGTTTTAATAACTTAAGTGATTTTAAGTATTCAAGCATAACTTATTTCAATTTCTTGCTGTCATGTATTTTTGTCAACAGTAAGTTGGGACCATAGTAACCTCTAGTGCAATGTTTCAATTGGTTTGATAAAGACTTGTTTTGTCCTTGATAAACTTATATGCTTTTGCCTTGTGATTCAGATGTCTTTGGGTGTTTGGAGGACTAATGTGGTTATGTCTATCTTATATATTCTTAATGAATAACAGACTTACGCATAAGGCAAATAAGTAGGAATCTGGAGCGTAAAGCTAAAGAAAGAAATCTTGAAAGAATATATTGTTTACTGTAAAGATTTTCATGTTACAACTCTTGCTTCAAAACCCAATTGGATCACTTTTCAGCCATGAAACACTAGACAATATTAAACCTACATGTGCCTCAGTTTCTCCATCAATAATAAAGTTATATACCCCCTGGAGATGTTACAGTTGTAAGCACTAAAATGAGAGAATGTGTGCAAAGTGCTAGAGTTAGCAGCCAAACAAAAATGAAGTATGAATGAATGAATAAATAAATAAATGTTTGATGAATTATAGTGATCTTTAGTGGTATTTATATCACTCATCATCTTATGAGATCATACTTGATTTTTACTTCAAATTGCAGCAATAAAAAATAATTAGAAGTTAAGAGTTGAATTTTGATAATCTTTAGGGACTTTAGGAGCATAAAGGGCCAGATAAAATCCATACTGGTAATTGTGGTCCCTCCACTATTGTGCTCTTTAAGACCACTCCCATCTTGTTGATTCTCTAGGATGAGTCATAGAAATAAGCATATAATCATACTCATGGCTATGATTTATTGCAGCATGAGTATACATAGTAAAATCAGCAAAGGGAAAAGGTGCATGGGTGAAGTCTACAAGAAACCAGGCACTAGCTTTCAAGAGAACTTTCCCAGTGGAGTCTTACAAGACACGCTGAATTCATCCAGCAAGGAATCATGATGACATTTGTGAAATGTTGCCTACTGAGGAAGTTCGTTAGAGACTCAGTGCCCGGAGTTTTATTCATGGGTGGTCAGATAGGCACCACTGTCTAGGATACACCAAAATTCCAGACTCCCAGAGGACAGGTGCTCTGAATAAATATTGTTTTCACAAACAATCCAGGCAAAGTGAGCCGCATTCATCAGATCTGGAAATGGTGGAAACCCTTCCAAAATCTAAGTTCCCAGATGCCAGTCAATGGCCTTGGAAGCAGGACTTTCTATGTATAGCTCTTCTGGGTATGATCTTCTCTGCATAGCAATGGAATTCTGGCAGTTATGGCACAATTGCATATGACCGCAAAGCTACAGTGGAGGCAGAAAGATTTCCGAAAGTAGCGGTAACATATGATATATGATACATAATATTTGTTTTATAATAAATGGTAAAGTATCTTGGAATCCATCCCATCCCACCACCATGACGTGGCCTCCAGATTGGGGAATTAGCACAACTGGCCAAACCTCACTGTTCCCAGGCTTGAACATTCTGCAGCTTTGTAACAAGTTTCTTCAGTGCCTGTTGGCAGTGACAGGAGCATCTTCCTTACCCTTTCTTTTCCCATTCTCACCACTGAGTATGACAGCCTCAACACAGGAATCATCAGTAGAGATGAAAACTGGGGACCCATGCAGTAGCAGCAGTGTCTTTAAATAGACATTTTGCTGATCAGAGAAAAACTCACATTTGCACAGAGTAGTAACAAAGGAGAATTAGGGCTACCAATGGCCATCTAAGAATAGACTAGAAAGCAACATGAACTGACTGAGTGGAAAATCTAAGATCACGTGAGAGACACCTAAGATGTACCTCAGTTATTGTAGTACTGGAGAAACTCATTTTCTATACTCTTCTTTTCCTGGCTTGGTGCAGTCATTCATTCAACAAATGTGTATTGAGGATATGTGTCAGGCAAACATTTTTGCTAGTAATTGAGGAGAAATCAGTGAATAAGACAGCAAACTCCCTACCTTCATGGAGTTTGCATTTTGGCGAATATATACCTTAAACTTGCCCTGAGTTTGTTAAATACTCTCGTATGCCTTCAGTCAAGTCATATAAAAATTCCCAACAGACCAGAGCTGCGGGTGACTGAGCTTGTACCTCGGCTTGCCAGGCCTGGGCCAGGGGACCTGATCACCCCCTGGGGAGGGTAGTAGGTACGGGCGTGAGTGCCCTCTGCAGCCCCCCCGAGCCTGGGGAGCGAGGTCAAGGCAGCTCCCTCTTCCTCACCCAAAATGCCACTGGCAGGGGAGGCTTGCCGGAGGAAACCGCCTTTCTCCCAACTGCCCTTTCCCCACTTCCTTATCTTACCCACACACTCCCTTGTGCCAAGGCCACTCCTGCCACCGCCAGCGCGCATGCACCGTGGCCAGAACAACCCCCGCCCGCTGCAACGGCTCCTGCGTCCTCTCAGAACCAATCCTAGCCCCTATCCCTTCAGTATTGCCATTTAAGGCTGCTTCACCTCCTTTCCAGCCCTGCCCTTCTTACCAGCCTATATAACCTGTAATCACCCCTGAATAAATCTCTTTGGCGCATACTCCTACTGGATGAAGAGTGTCTTGTCCTTATCGCCGCCCTCGACACCTTGCACGCCTCCCGCCGAGGACCCGGCCAAGTCCTCCGCCTCGCCCTCGCCTCCGGGAAAGAGCCCCCGCCGCCGGTACCCTTTAAGCAGCCCCGAGAGCTGAGAGCTCAGCTACCGGCCGCCCCTCCCCCTAGAAGCAGTAACCGCGACCGCACAGAGCTAAAGAACACCACCTCAAGAGAGCTCCTATTTATGAAGAAAGTTGTCCAACCAGCTGCAGACAAAACAAAAGTACTATTATCCTGCTCTTATTTCATCATATTAGCTCCATGATGAAATATTTAGTTACTTAGTCCAAAAAGACACCAAATGTTTGCAAAACCTACTCTTAAAGGGCCCTTGAAGTTCTTCAGTGATCCTTAATTCCAATCAAGTCTAATCAAATCAGTTATTAGATATTTCCTAAATATCTATATTAGAGATATTGTGTATCTCAAATGTTCCATTGCAACATTTATTTAATTGCCTACTCTAGAATAGTGCTAAGGATCTGTAATTTCCTGTAAAATTATGTTCTTCCCTTTAAAAAATGGGGATAGTTTTTCACCTTTATAGCTCCTGGCACCTCTTCCTTCCTCTGGGATTTCCCAGTGTGCAATGACAGCTACTCAGATATCGTATAGATGGGTTCCTCCGGCACCTAGAGATGAGACCCCTGATTGTGCTGTGTAAATTAATGTGTGAGTACAGACTTCCTGTAACTATGGCATTTCAAACCACTGTACTCAATGGCACTCATTATTATTAGATCCTGAAGATTTAATCAGAAATATCCCCAATGATAACTTTGCTTCCTTTCAGGGTAAGTGTGCTTCCCTCAAACAGAGATTTCTAAAGTCTCTTAACTCTCCACCATGGTCACATACTTTATTTTGGCCTAACATTTGTTGCTGGGGAGAGAAGACCAAGAAAAGGAAAGCATAATTCACATGTGACAAGCTGAAATAGGTAGTCAAGAGATTTTTACAAGGACACTGTCAAACATAATTGGAAACAACGTGGCAGAGCTGTTGATTTTGGGGAAGTGACATCTGCAAAGAGGCTACTTGTCAATCTCAAGCCACATATTCTGCTAGAGAAAAAAAAAAAGACAAACCTTGAAATAAGAAAAAAAGACAGAGTTTTTAAGGGGAGGAAAGCTTAGGAAGTAGTGGTCATTTTGAGGATAATCTCTGCAGGCATTCAGAACAAAAGAGCTCAAGGTCACATGTCCATCATGTCTGTAGACGCAGAGATATTATCACCACTACCAATTTTGTATTGGTAAGATGATTATTTAGCAACTTAATTTCAAATGGCATGCAACCACACACAGACACACGTCACATCACATAAGCCTTTGGTGTATGATTTTGGATTATAACTGAAAATATTCCCCAGTATACTGAGAATTGCTGGGTAGGACAAAAGAACTGAGTTCTTTTACTGACTTTGCCACATACAAACAACAGGCTCCTGGGTAAGTCATTTCACCTCTTTGCCTCTCAGTTCCTCATCTGTAAATTGAGTACACTGGATGAAACACAAAATTTCCCCTTTTTTACAGTCCTAGTGTTTATTGAGTAAATATTTTTTGCACAATGTAAATATGCAGAAATCAAAACTATGTGACATCACATACTACCTACCCATGTTTACAGTTCCTTTTCAAACAAGACAAGTTCATGGAAGTCTGTGATTCAGAAAGAAACAGAAAAAGCTAAAATAAGAAAAGAATGCAAAAAGTAAAAACAGAAAGAAAACAGTCAAAGTTTAACTTTGACTTTAGACTTCATCCCCAAGGTATTATTATGAATTCACATGACTTTCAATAAGAACTTAATATTAAATAAATATTTGTTGATTTCAGAGGATTTTGAGGCCAACAGATGTTAAATGTTAGATTAAAACAATTTTCAAAGTTTATGAATGTTGGTTATGGTAAATGTAATCTAGAAATAGTTTTAGTTGTGCATTCATTATTACTGCTGTAAGAATTTTAAGTCTCCTATAAGTACAATAAACCGATAATGTCAATAAAACACATGGAGACCTCAGTGGATGAATTATCATTATTGGGATGATAAACACAAGATGGCAGATTGAGCCCGTTTCCTTACCTTCTTATTCAATAAAAAGCAGTAAAAAATGTAAGTGTGCAGTGAAATATTTGGATTTTTTCATAGTAATATTAGTGGAAACTGCCCAAGTCTGTACAGCTTTTATCCTTAGCAGGTATGGAGTTCATGGGTACATTCTCATGCTAATACAAAATTGACTCAGTTACAGGTTCTTCATCGCTGATAATTATTTTCTAGCCATAGATATTTATATAACATTAAATAATAAGTTGTTGAAGATCCTTCTAAAATGCATACAGTCGACCCCTTAGTTTGGTAATTGTACCTGATTTGAGCATCTCATCAATGGATAGAACATCTAGACAGAGGATGAATAAAGAAACAGAGAACTTGAATAATATGATAAATGAACTAGACCTAACAAACATATACAGAACATTGTACCCCTAAACAGCAGGATATACTTATTCTCAAGTATTTGTGGATCATTCTCCAGATAGACCACATGTTGGGTCATGTCACAAATCAAGTCTCAATAAGTTTAAAAGATTGAAATTTTACAAAGGACTCTCTCTGAACATAATGGAATAAAGCTGGAAATTCACAGAGAAAATTCAAAAATCTATAGAGACTAACCAACACACTCTTAAACAATCAGTGGCTCAAAGAAGAAATTGCAAGAAAAATCAGTAAATATCTGGAGATGAATTAAAAGAAGAACACAACATATCAAAACTTAAGGAATTCAGAGAAGGCAGTGCTGAGAGGGAGATTTATAGCTCTAAATGCTTACATTAAAAAAGAAGAAAGTACTAAAATCAAAGATCTAACTGCACACGGGAGGAAATAGAAAAAGAGCATCAAGCTATTACCAAAGCAAGCAGAAGGAAAGAAATAATGAATATTAGAGCAGAAATAAATGAAATTGAGAATAAAAAACAATAGAATTAATAAAACCAAAAGTTGGTTCTTTGAAAAAATCAATAAAATTGAGAAAATTTTAGTTAGGCTGACAAAGAATAAAAAAGATAGAAGATGCAAATAAAGTCAGAAATTTGAGGAAGATCTTACTATTGATCCCACAGAAATAAAAAAAGGCTTATAGATGGATACTTTGAAAACCTGTATGCCAACAAATTAAGCAACTTAGATGAAATAGACAAGTTCCTAGAAATACATGAACAACCTACACTGACTTTAGAAGGAATAGATCTCAGCGGATGAATTACAAATAAAGCAATCAAATCAGTAATCAAACCCCTCCCAACAAAGAAAAGCCAAGGATCAGATGGCTTCACAGGCGAATTCTACCAAACATTCCAAGAAGAATTAATATCCTGCTCAAACTCTTCCAAAATTTAAGAGTCGGGAAGACTGCCTAACTCATTCTATGAAGCCAGTATTGCTCAAGTATGAAAAGCCAGATGAAGATACTACAAAGAAAAGGAAATTACAGAAACATTCCTCTTATGTATATAGATGCAAAAATTCTCAGCAAAACACTTGCAAATTGAATCCAACAGCACATTAAAGGAATTATATACCTTGATCAAGTGGGTTTCATTTAGATATCCAAGGGCATTTTACACAAGAAAATCAATAAATGCAATAAACTACATTAACAAATCAAAGGGGAAAAACAACATGTTCATCCTATTGACACAGAAAATGGCATCTGACAAAATCCAGCATGCTTTTATTTAAAAAAAATACTTCAAAAGATAGGAATAGAAGAACACTTCCTAAATATGATAAAGGACATGTATCAAAAACCCACAGCTAACATCATACTGAATGGTGAAAAACTGAAGTTTCTGTTTATGATCAGGAATAAGATAAGGATGCCTATTGTCACCACTGTTATTCAATATTGTGCCAGACAATCTAGCTAGCAAAAATAAGGCAAGAAAAAGAAATAGATGGCATTCAAAAATAAAACTTTCATTATTTGCAGATGACATGATCCTATACTTAGAAATACCTGAAAAATCTACAACAAAGCTACTTGAGCTAATAAACTAATTCAGCAAAGTGACAGGGTACAAGATCAACATGCAAAAAGCAGTAGTGTTTCTTTTTTTAAAAAAAAAAAATTAATAGATTTTATTTTGAAATAAATTCAATCTTACAGAAAGAGTGGCAAAAACAGTACAAACCCCATACATAGAACTCCATTATACCCCAACCCCTCTCCCCCCATACCCCAATCCACCACCTTTCACATCCTGTCACACCACAGTCTTTCTTTCCCTCCCTCCCTCCTTCCCTATCTATCATCCATCATCTATTGCTCTATCCTCTGAACATGTGAGCAAGCTGCACATATCTTTGAACAAACAATATAATTCACATGTACCTTTCCATGGATGAGAACATTCTTTTATGCAATCTCATTAAGTGCAGCTAAGAAGTTCAAGAAATTCAACATCGATACAAAGCTTGCATTCTATATTTCCTTTGTGTGTGTGTGTGTGTGTGTGTGTGTGTGTGTGACCCTTCTGTGTCCCTTTGAGCCTCCTTTCCTCCATCCTCAGATCCCAACCAGAATCATCCTTGGCATTTAATTGTCATCTATTTAGACTTTTTTTTTAATTGTGGAAACATATATATAGCCTACATCTTCCCATTCCACCCCATCCCTAGCAGTCCATCAGTGGGATTGATCACATTTAGAATGTTGCAATGCTATCACCTTCCCACCATCCATTTCTAGAAGTTTCCCTTCACCCCAAACAGAAACCCTACTCTCATTTCTTAACTCCCCAGTGCCCCTTCCCCCATTTCTCGGAATCCCTACTCTACTTTTCATCTCTATGGTCATATTCTCTGATACTTTCTTTGTGTTTACCTTGGGGCTTAAATTTAACATCTTAAATCTATAACAATCTTGTTTTTCTTTGATACCAACTTAACTTCAATGTGACACATAAACTATGCTCCTATACTCCATTATTCCCCCACTTTTATGTATTTCTTGTCAAAAATTACCTATTTTATATTGAGTCCAAAACCACTGATTCATCATTACAGTTTATGTATTTTAGATCCTGTAGGAAGTAAATAGTTGCATTATAAATAAAAAATGCAGTAGTATTGGTATTTATGTTTACCATGTGATCTTTACTGGGAATCTTTATTTCTTCATGTAGTTTCAGTCAATTGTTTAGTGTTCCTTCCTTTCAGCCTGCTCAACTCCCTTTAGCATTTCTTATAGGACTGATTACTGGTGATGAAGTCCCTCAGCTTTTGATTATCTGGGACTGTTTTTATCTCCCCCTCATTTTTATCCTCTAGGTGTTTGTGAATTCTCCAAGTCTCTGATGGTTATTGACTTCTATTTGTATTCCATTGTGGTCAGAGAATGTGCTTTGAACAAATTCATTTTTTTTGTTTTTTAAATTTATTGAGGCTTGTTTTTATGCCCCAGTATACAGTCCATTCTGGAGAAAGATCTGTGATAACAAGAGAAGAATGTGCATCCCAGTGACCTGGGATGTAATATTCTATATATGTTTGTTAAAACTTTCTATATCTCTCTCTCCTCTCTCCACCCCTCTGTCAGTAGGGCCACCCTCAGTATCCGAAGTAGGGCAGGTCTTTCACCAGCAAAATCTCCCAGCATTTATTTGTCTGTGAAAAACTCAAGCTCTCCCTCAAATTTGAAGGAGAGCCTCACTGGATAAAGCATTCTTGGTTGGAAATCCTTCCCTCTCAGAATTCCAAATATGTCATGCCAAGGCAGTAGTGTTTCTATAAACTAGAACTGAGTAACCTCAGGGAGAAATCAATGGCAACTAAAAGAATCAAATATCTAGGAGTAAATTTAACCAAGGATATAAAGTAACTATATCAAGAAAACTACAAAATAGAAGACCTAAATAAATGGAAGGATATCCTATGTTTGTAAAAGTAAATGTCATTAAGATGTTAATTCTATCCAAATTGATTTACAGATTCAATGCAATCCCAATCAGAATCCCAACAGCCCAGATTGCAGAAATGGAAAAGGCAATTATCAATTTTATTTGGAAGGCTAAAGAGTGCTGAATAGCAGAAAACATCTTGAAAATGAAGAAAAGACTCACGCTTCCTAATTTTAAACATATTACACAACTACAGTGGTCAAAACAGAATGGTACTGGCATAAAGATAGATATATTGACCAACAGAATCAAATTGAGAGTTCAGAAATAAACCCTCACTCTATTATCGATTGATATTTGACAAGGTGGAGAAAGTCACTCAATTAGGACAGAACAGTCTCTTTAATGAATGGTGATGTGAGAACCAGATATCCATATGCGAAAGAATGAAGGAGGACCCCTATCACATACCTTATAGAAAAGTTAACTCAAAATGTATCAAAGACCTAATTATCTGATCCAGGACCCTTAAACTCCTAGGAGAAAATGTAAGGAAGACCTTTTGTTAGGCAATGGTTTCCCAGACTTTACACCCAAAGCACAAGCAATGAAAGAAAAAATAAATGGGATCGCCACAAAATTAAATACTTTTGTGCTTTAAAGGATTTTGTCAGGAATGTGAAAGGCAGTCTACTCAATAGGAAACTATGTATCCAATAAGTGTTTAATATCCAGAATATTTTAAGATTCCTACAACCCAACGTGAAAAGACCACCCAATTAAAAAATGGGCAAAAGGTTTTTCCATAGATATTTTCCAAAGAAGAAATACAAATGGCTAAAAACCGCATGAAAAATTGCCCAGCATCACTATCTATTAAGAAATTCAAATCGAAACCCAATGAGATATCATCTCACACCTACTAGAATGGCCACTATTATAAAAACAAAGAACTACAAGTGTTGGAGAGGATGTGGAGAAATAGGAACACTCCTTCACTGCTGGTGGGAATGTAAAATGGTGTGGCCACTGTGGAAGGCAGTTTGGCAGTTCCTCAGGAAGCTAAGTATAGAATTGCCATTATGATCCATCAATCTTGCTACTTAGTACTTACCCAGAACAACTGAACACAAGGATATGAACAGACATTTGCACACTGATCATCAATGCCACTTTATTCACACTGGCTAAAAGACGGAAGCAACCTGTGTGTCCATCAACCAATGAATAAACAAAATACAATGGAATATTATTCAGCTGTAAGAAGGAGTGAAGACCTGATGCAGGCGAAAACGTGAATAGACCTCGAGGATATTGTGCTGAATGAAATAAGCCAGATATATTTTATGTATCTCACCATTAAGATATAAGTATAATAAGCAAACTCACAGAGTTAAAACACAGAATATAGGTTACCCAGGAGACAGAATGAGGGTAGAAAATGAGGGGTTTATGCTTAATGTGTGCAGAATTTTTAATTAGATTGTTTGTGAATGTTCAGAGATGGATACAGGTAATGGCAGCACATTATTGTGAGTGTAATTAATAGTGCTGAATTGTGTGAGTGAATATAGTTGAAAGAGGAAGTTTAGGGTCATGTATGTCGCTACAAAGAAAGCTAGTGGATAAAACATTGGACTGTGTAACATAATGAGCCTCCTTGTAGATGATGATTGTGCTGGTTCAGACCTGTTATGTAACCCAGAAAAGACTATGCTCTTTTAATTCATTCTTGCGGGGCAAATCTATTGTTGAGTGTGACATTTTGATTAAGGTATTTCCAAACAGATGTGACCCAGCCCATTCAGGGTGGGTCTTAATCCTTTAAGAGAGCTCACAGAAAGATTTTAGACAGAAATGCCCTTGGAGAAACAAGCAAGGACCCACAAGAGCTGAGAGAGAAATGCCCAGAACCATTTGGAGACAGCAAAACCAGAACTAGCAGATGTTGCCTTGTTCCTTCCCATGTGACAGAGGAACCCCAGATGCCAGCAGCCTTTCCTCAAAGAAGGTATCTTCCTTTTGATACCTTAATTTGGACATTTTTTTGGCCTTAGAACTGTAACCTAGTAAAACCCCATTGAAAAAGCCAACCCATTTCTGGTATATTGCATTCTGGAAGCTTTGGCAAACTGGAAAAAATGACTGAGGTTAGTAGTGCAAATATAAGAATGTTCTTTCATGAACTAGAACAAATGTATATCACTGTTACAAGATGTTAATAGGGTGGTATATGGGAAAAATGCATCTAATGCAACTATGGACTATAGTTAAGAATAATATTTTGATATTATTTCATCGGTTGTAGCAAAGGTTCCACACCAATGCTAAGTGTCAATAATAAAGGGTGTAAGGGGTATAGGGTTTTTCTTTTTGCAGTCATGAAAATATTATAAAGTTGACTGTGGTAGATGAATGCACAACTCTGTGAATATACTGCAAGCCATGGATGGCTTTGGATGGACTATATGGTGTGTAATATAATTCAATAAAACTGCTTTTAAAAAAGTGGAATAAGAGCCTGTCTCCATGAAGATGTTATGGCCCGATCATGTAGAAGGTGATTAGGGTTTCACACAAAGGAATTTTCAACCCAAAATTCTATCAGGTATTATTTAGTATAATTTTATTTTATCTGTATTATATATTTAAAACAAAAAAAAAAAAAAAAACCAAAACTTGGTTATCTTTCTCTTGTAGGCATATATCAGTTTACACAATACCCATTTTATTTTTAAATGACTACTAGTTTTGCCCAAAAGAGCACTTGAAAGATTGTTTCTGGTGTGTGTGATCAGTAGAAGCTCACATATACCACACCACTCTATAATCACTTTTCTGAAGGTTTATTTGCCGTAAATGAGATATTTTTCAATGTCTCTAGCATATCTGGTGATCTGTAACTATTGTTCATCCTTCATACCTAACCAGAACTTTGTGAAACAAATTTTCCATTCCTAAATAAAAAGGAACATGAATCACCAGACATTTGAGGAAAACTAACTGCAAACAGGTAGGATCAAAATGAACACCCATAGCAAAACCAAATAAAACTGAGATAATTCAAGGAGAAAAACATAATTCAAACACATATAGATTATTATTTTTCCATAAGAATGAGTTCATGTCATACATAGTTGCAACTTTTTGTTTGTTGTTACTTACTTAACACTTATGACTCAAGAGTCAGACCACACTGTAGCCTCCAAAGCAGCTCGAGGATTTTGTTTTTTTTCTTCTGTGAAAGGTTGTTATAGATTTTCCGTCCCATTCTCACCCATTATCTTAAATCTCATGATTACTGGGGATAGTCTAGGGATTGAATGCTTTGGAATCAGGTGTCCACTTCTGATCCAATCAGTGTTTATCTCTTGCTCAAGGAAGAGACTGTTTGCTTCCCTCACTAAGGATCTAGAGGTACATCATAAAGAGAGGGGATATATATTATGACTGACAATACCATATATCACACCTGTGATTTTTGACAAATGTTCCTTTTTATGCATTATCAAAATAAAAAATATTTTGTTTATTTATCCCATCCTTACCCTTTCACCACCATTATGTCCCAATAACAGATATTAACAACCTTGTGTGTATCATTGTATATCATTTCCTATGCTTGTATAATAATAGGGACATGCACACATATACACACAGGTTTTTTGTTAACAGTTTTGCAGAAATACTATCACATTTTATATACAAGATTGATAGCATCAACTATGGTCTCTCACGTAGGAGAAACAGACATACATTGCTGAAAGGATTGTGAATTTAGGAATATCTATTAAAGTTTTGGATATACACATACCCTTCAATGCTGCAACTCAAACTCTAGGTGTGTGTTCTAGAAAAATACTTATCCATGTGTCCAAAGAATAGACAGTACATGTATTCTGATTTCAGCATCATTTTAATAGTGAAAAGTTTTTGGATAATAGAAGCATATTAAAAATTCTTCAGTTGGAACACAAATAAACTGTGACTCTCTTTAATATAGGACTCCATTCAGCCAGGGCCAGTTTCTCTATCAGGCTCATAGGCATAGTGCTTAGAGTGAACCATAACTATAAGGGGTCCACAGAAATGCTCTGTATTTAATTTGTTTTGAAGTAATAAGAATAGAATGAAAAAATTAATAATAATTATATTATAATGAATGCAGCCTGGATCATATTCGTCTTTATACTAACACAGTTATACAATACAAATTTTATTTTAATTCATTTCATTTCTCTATTTTGTATTTTATTTATTTTATATTTTATATAGGTAGTGGTTGAGGAAGGCAAAAGTGCACACAGACTGCAATAGTCATGAAGCAGTCCTGGATTCAGCAGGTAAAACAATGAGATATATAGCTATCTAGGCTGCAATGTTAGTATTTCCAACATATCTTTTTAAGTTTAAAAAGTACTATTTTGAACAATATGAATGGTATTATACACTGTATTTTAAATTATGTTATATGTAAAGTATATAATTACAGAAAACATCTGGAAGAATACATATCAAACTTAAGATAGTGATTATTTTATTAAGATGAGTGGTTTTAAGATATATATGCTAGAGCTTTTTCTTTTATATTCTTAGAAATTGCCTGAATTATTTTAAAACAGGGATCTAGGATTAAAGCATCTTGCAATAACATTTTATCTAAGACTTATTACTTGGGTTACTGTTGTCCATAACAAATTGAACCAAAATTTATTGGTTTAAAACAACCTTTTTTATTATGTTCTTAAATTCTGAGGTTCAGAAATTTGGACACCATACAGCAGATATGGCTTTGTCTTTGCCACATGATATCTGGGTCCTCAGCTGGGAAGAGTCAACAACTGGGTGTGATTTGATAGCTAGGCACTAAATTATTTGGAAGCTCTTTCACTGGCATTCCTGGTGCCTGGGCGGGGATGAATTGAGGATTGCCAGCTATGGTGTTTGGCTTTCCCATAGCTTGGCAGCCCCAGAGTAGTTAGATTGCTCACCTAGTGGAAGGACTTCAAGCTTGAGAATGCCAAAGGGAAGACATAAAAGCTGTATTATAAGTTCTAGTCTCAGAAGTTGCAGAATGTCACCTCTGCCATATCAAAAGGAGTTAAAAACTCATTCTGTAACCTGAAGAGAAAAAAGTTGTAATATTGTGAGATCACATGAGATATTGTCATGGTCATTTTTGGAAGCTACAACTTGCTACAGTCTTCCCTCTAATCAAAACAATTTACATCCCTCCAACCTGTGAGTATAAACTCATCTCTCTTGCCAAGACCCCCAATGCTTTGTTCCATTATGGCATCATCTGGGAATCTAGCATCTCATCATCACAATCAGGTCCCACTACAGGCCAGGTTCTATGGGTGTGACAGATCTAGGGTAGTTTCTCTCATTTTAAAAACCTATGAACTAAAGTAGTAAAGGGTTACCAGTTACCTGTTCCCTGACTAGTCACAAATCCAACCTCAGGCACACAGAAGCTGCAGTAGGATTTTCCATTCAAAAGGGCACAAAATAGAAGGAACCAAACCATACACTTCCTCAAATCCAGGAAAACACATGTTGCCAGTTCAAGATTAGGGTACTGTACTACTCTCTGTCAATGGTTCTCCTTGACTCTTGGCTTTGTCCTCTGGGTCTTTGGTTCTCTGAATCATTTTCTACTTCATTAAAATATGAGCTATGTTGCAACTGAGTAACATTCTCAGCCTGCTACTTGCCTATAAAAAAATTTGGATTGTTAAAAGCCTCTTTTTACTCCATACTGACTGTCCATTTCAGTACAACCTGATACAGTTCTCTTAAAAAATTTGGTGGGTTTCTTGTGGATCAAATTATAATCCACTCCATTAGACAAAAAAAAAAAAAAAAAAAAAAAAGAAAAGAAAAAAGAAAAAAGAAAAAAAGAAAAAGAAAAGAAAAAAATCCACAGGTTCCCTAAGGCTAAGTTTTTCTTTCCTTTGGCTCATTGTAAGGTGGCTATAGAACCTTTAAAGATTCTTAGAAGCCTGTGCCAGTTTGGATATATTATGTTCCCCATGAAAAAGCCATGATCTTTTAATCTAATCTCTTGAGATATTGGGATTAGGTTTTTTCCATGGAGATGTGACCCACCCAACTGTGAATGACAAGTTTGGTTAGGGTGTGACCTCTTGATTGAATGTTTACATGGAAGTGTGGCCCCACCCATTTAGCCTGGGTCTTGATTAGTTTACTTGAACACTGTAAGAGCTCAGACAGAAGGAGCTCTGAGTGCTGCAGCCTAGACAGACATTTTTAAGACAGCCATTGAAAGCTGATGCTTTGGAGAATGCCATTTTGAACCGCTACCTGGGAGAAAACAGACACCAGCCACGTGCCTTCCCAGCTAATAGAGGTTTTCTGGAAGCCAATGGCATTTCTCCAGTGAAGGTACCCTATTGTTGATGCCTTATCTTGGACACCTTTATGGCCTTAAGACTGTAACTTTGTAACCAAATAAACCCCCTTTATAAAAGCCAATCCATTTCTGGTATTTTGCATAAAAGCAGCATAGCAAACCAGAACAAAGCCCAATAGTCCCACAAGAAAGTGTCTGTGAGGCTCACCCTAAGATCCTTACAAGGGCTTGCTCTATTTGAAAGGGTCTAGGAGATATCAGCATATACATTTCTGATGTCTTAAAAGAGATGTCCACAATAGCAACCTTGGCTTCATCTTTATCCTGAGGTGTTTACCCTGAGGACCTTTCTTAATTGATTTAAAAATTTGTTTATAACCCAACAAATATTGGCTCTTTTATAATTCCTATACATTTTGATTGAAAGCTGAACTGTTCCTTATTAACTCATTACTTTCTATCCATATCTTAGCATTCACAGGTAAAATAAATCAGCTCTTTCCATATCATGCCTGGAAACTATGTTAGCCAAATCCCAGTTCATTAGGACTATCTTCTATTCTCGAGTCACCACAGGGAACATTATTGCCATTTTTTTTGCTACTACACTATAGTCATCTCCTATAATGAGTTCTCCTCGATCTCCTGGACTTCTCTAACATTCTCTTCAAGACCCTTACAGATTTCTCTCACTGTCTCTTCCATGGCCAATGCCACATGTTCTAAACTTTTGTTGTGGCAGCATCTCATCTTTGGTACCAGATTATATTCTCATTATTTGCTGTGTAACAAGTTAACCCAACACTTAGCAGCATACAACCGTCATTTCATTATGTTTGTGATTCTGAGGGTTAGGAATCTGGGCAGCATTCAGCATAGATGGTTTGCTATACTACATGCACTACAGAGCACAACTGAAGGGACTCAGAGGGTGACTTGAAGCTGGAGAGAGAATCATCTGAGGGTTTGTTCACTCACATCTATGCTTGGCCTAGGAAGATCCAAGACGAGGACTGCTGCCCAGCATACCTGCACTATCCCTCTCTTGGCTTGGCTTCTTTACAGCCTAGGCAGTTGGATTGCTTGCACTCCAAGCAAATGTATTCCAATGAAAAGCAGAAGGTGCATCTGCTTTTGTGATCCAGCATCAGAAGTCATACAGCATCATTTGTGACATACTCTATCTGTTGAAGCAATCACAAGCTCTCCCAGTTCAAGGGTGGACTTAGACTCCATTCTGTGAAGAAAGAAGTTGCAAAGTCTCATTGTAGAAGGACAAACATCATGGGAGACTGTGGCCATTCTCAGGAAAGTACAACCTGCCACAATTAGAAGTATTAGCATTAATACCTACAAAAGACTAAAGATCAGAAAATCCATTGAAAACAATTTGGAAACCACACTTTTATTTGTTAATTTTTAAAAGTCACAAATCATATCGAAATACAATTAAAGTTCACCTTATCTTTTGTTTAAAGGGGAGAATTGATTTTTAAGCAATGGCAGGTAGAATGTAGTGTATATAAAAATTATTGACTTGGCTACTTCTTGCTCATCTGCAATTAGATCAGTTCAAATGTCTTCTCTAGCAAACTTTTCTGGCTCCCTCCACTTTTCCTTCTCAACACCAGCCGGATTTTGTGTCCCATTTTTATGCACCCAAGGCAATCACTTATATCTAGTATAGCATGTGTCATTTGGAATTTGTGATCAAAAATTGCCCTGTCACTTTCCCTCTGTTTTTAGCTTCCTAAGGACTAAATTGAGCTTGCTGCTCATTGAATGCTCAAGATTTAAAACACAAGATAATGATTGTCCTCCTCAAGGAATAGTAGTATTAGCAAAACTCTTTTATGTTCACACATTCTTGGAGTTTGCACATACATTATCTAATTTGCTACATACAGGTTAAGGATTGATATCTGCCTTTTACAGATGAGTAAAGTAAAGCCTGGGTAGAATTGAGACTTAACATCATTAGCTGAGCTGGGAATAAACTACTGAATTCATCAATTCAAACTTAGTTGTCTTTCTATTCCTCCTTTCTCCCCCTCTGAATGATTCAGAAATAATGCCGTTTCGTAAAGCTACCTAACAGACTTTGATAGAATTATAATATTCTATATTATATGACATATTATTAATTGGAGGAAGCAATATTAATACATTTACCTGGAAGAAGTTGTTTAAAGGCTGTCAAGGTAAATATACATCAGCTTTAATTCCTTCCATTTACAATACCTGATCCTCACATATTGTGATTCCATGAAAACTGGAGTTTCAAAGAAAAGACTCCAACCTTATTTCATTGAAAACAGAATATAGAAGCATTTCTTTATGAATGGGACATACACACTTTATACCAAGCCTCAATTATCCTAACATTCCATAATAAATTATACATGGGGAAAATACTCACTGATACATAAAGTATCCAAATATGTGGTCACTTAATTCAAAGTTCAATTGTTTATACAGTTACTTTAGAGAAATTAAATGAATCTCATTCCCATTAAAAATATGAAAATGCTGAAAATTAAAGGATCAGCATTATGATTTTATGAGGATTTTTTTTCCCCTTCCCTTTTCTGGCTACATCCATCCCTAAATGTTAATGAAATTTTCAAAGGACCTCTTGGAGGGAAAAAGAAGCAGCAAAATTTCTCCTGATCCTGCTCTTCTCTTTTTCTTTCACCTGTTTGAACATGATCATTATTTGATCTCTTGGAACTTCTGCTTCCTCTTCTAGAAAATGAAATAAGAAGACTACCATATAAAATTTGAGGGAGGCATGAGGTTATGATTAATCCTAAATTTAGGTTTACGTGGATAATGGCAGATCCTGAGTTGTGATCTGTAACTTCCCTCCCAATCTTTCCCTTCCTGAGCCTTCACAGTCCAGGAATCATATGCAAAGAAAACCTACAGGCATTTTGTTCAAATTCCCATGCCAAGGTTTCTTCATTTCCTTCAGGTCACAGAAGCTATGCTTTTTTAACATAATGTTTCTTAAATTTAAGCCTATCAATTGCAGTTCCCACTAGGATCTTTCTGGCCTAACAACATTAGTGTTTGCACGTGTGAGATTGCCAATGCAATTAATTCATGTCTCTTGCTCTAATAGGCACATTTACCTCTTAGTGAGTATGCAGTTATCCTCCAAATGCTAATGGGTCTTATGAATCACTGTTTCTAGAGAGACCAAATACTCACACAGTGGATGCAGATACACAAGAAAGGAAAAACACCTTTCGCACACTGGTCATTCCCCTTAGTTTTCTCATTACTAGTGCATTGAAACAGAAGTTTCCAAGAGCCAGGTGGCTTGTGCCTCCCAACAGAAGCATTTGCTTTCCCTCTGTCTCACTTGAGTAATGTGCTAATAGAAAACCCAGTTATGGCTCTCCTGGACCAGGACAATAATAAAATCATAACGATGTTGTTGGCAATTTGGCCCCAGTACTGGTTCCTTCTACCAGAGAAACACTGTCACAAAAATAGAAAAACTCATCAATCAGAAAAATCACACAAGAGCTTAGCCAACTGGCTTAAATTTACATACAACATTGTGGCTGAGTCTGAATTTCACTGCTGGGAAGCAGTTTCTCTTAGAAACATCCAATGAACACACTAATTGATGTTGCTGCTCCTTTTCCGAGTAGGTCTTGGGAGTATGAACTTAAGTGACTTTCCCAAAATCACTCAGCAAACAAGAGGCAAAATCAAGATCAGAACTCAGTTCTGATATTAAGCCCATGCTGTCTGTCTGTCGCTTACAGCTTATGCCTTAGGCACTCAGTACATAGCCTGAGGCTGAAATATAGACCCATCTGAAAACAAAGTTTTGTCACTCATATGTTGTAATCAAACAAGAAAAATAAATTTTAAAAGCATAAATAGTTAAAATAACCCAGTTAGCCAGCTTAGGTTAACTGGTAATCCTTAAGCCTTAAACACCTTCTCAATCCTTAACAACTATGCAATAAATGCCAACAGACAATGATTATTATGCAGCATAAACAATAAAAGGAGGCCAGGACCCCAAATTTCCAAATTCTACCTGCCAACTACTGTGAGGGTTTCTTGTGGAGTATGTACTCTGCCAATATGCACCATATCAATAACAGTGTTTTTGTTCAAAACCCTTTCATCTAGTCCACTCTGGTGAGCTGCCTATGACATAGAGAAGTTGTAAGGAAAATTTTAACCTCACTAAAGGAAGATCAGATAAGCTGCTGCTTTGGAGTAAGAATGTAAAGGAAAGCTCTGAGAAATAGTCTCACCATATACATGAGATGAAAGATAAAATGGGAGAAAAGATGTAGAATCCAGGACCATTGTCAAATTTCCCTCACATTTCAATCTCTTTACCCTTCCCACTAAATGCTGCAGCTCCCAGGAAGTTACAGAATGGTGGGCTTTCAATTTCCTCATTTGCCCTTTAGCCATGGTAAAGCTCATTCTCTTTTTGGAATGATCTGAGGATGAGGTCATAGAGGATAGCAGCTCTGCATGTTTTTATCATTCTGTGCCATCCCAGTTAAATTCTACATAACTATAGCACCATGAATGAGGGGCAAACTGGAGGATTCCTGATGAAAAGAAAATCAGCTTGATTATAACCTTCTTAGATAATTGATTCATAATTGAATCACTTCCAAAATGAAAAGATCAGAGATAATCTCCTTCAACATAATACGAATCAAGTCAAAACATTATGATGTTGTGTTTAGCTTTCTAAACACATGGGCCATTTTTAGAAAAAAGATATTGAGAATTCCACAATGAGTAACTTTTAAATGGCTTATAGTTCATGCAGTTACCTCAGATTTGAAAATTTTAGTCAAGAGTTATTTATTGAATGTCTCCTCCATGTCAGGCAACATTCTACCTGCTGAGGATAGAGCTGTAAACAAAAATCTCATGTTCATATGTTCTAGTTAGTGAAGTTAGCCAATAATACAATGAAGAAGAAAAATATAGATTGCTGTGGATGAAAATGAAATAAGGAAGGAAATAGGGATCATGAAACTAGTTTTCTAGCTATTTTCATTCAAGTGTTGAGGGAAGCCCCCCCCAATAAAGTGGCATTTGGGCAGAGACCTGAAGGATGAAAGAGATCAAGTCATATTGATATCTTAGCCATGAGTACTCCAGGTAAAGGAAGTAGCAACTTCTAAACCCCTGAAGTGGTACTTGGTGTGCTTAAGAAATAGCAACTTGATCGGTATGTTTGGAGGGTAGAAGAAAGGAGAGAGCAGCGGGTGATGAGTTGGAATTGGAGAGGTAATGGGATTCATTTACGTCCTTCAAGGTGAAAGTTAGGACTTTTGTTGCCTTTTTGGACAGAGGTGTCCTCTTGACAGAGGAGTGTCAAAATATGACGTACATGTTAAAAGGGTCACTCTGCTCCTGTATTAAAAAGAAAAAGACTTTATAGGGTGAAATTGGCAGGAAAGAGACCAGTTAAAAAGCTATTATCATCTAAGCAAGAGGGGATGGTGGCTTAGGCAAGAAAAATAACAGTGATGCTGGCATAATGTGGTTGGATTCTAAATACATTTTGAAGGCAGAAAGGACAAGCATCCATGGCAGATTGGATGTGGGATATGAGAGAAAGAGGAGCTTTGTAGCTCTGCCATCCCCATCTCTGCCTCAACATGCCTCTTCCCTGTGTCTCTTCTTCACATACAGACACTGGCCGAAGGATTTGGTGCCCACTGCAATCCAGTAGGACCTCATCTTAATTAACTGCAAAGACCTTATTTACAAAAAATGTCACATTCTGAGTTTCAGGGTGGACATGAAATTTTGAGGGACACTATTCAACTCACTATAATGCTGAGAAATCATGAGTATAATTGAAAAGAAGGATAATGATAAAAGTAATAATTGCATACTGTATAAGTTTAAAGCTTTCAAAAAACAGCCATCCTGGTGCCTGTTAATTCATCACAACAGGGATAATGATAATGCCCAGTTATAAGTTTGTTGTTTGCCGAAATATCTTTAATGTGCATATATACCAGGCTGGCTTATAATAAACACTGTTAAAATATAATTAAGATTGTTTCCAAATGTACTCATATACATTGCATTATTCCATTGTCATAATAACCTATGTTGGGTATATTATAATTTCAGTTTTTTGAATGAGGAAGTGGAGTGTCACTAAGGTTGAACAATTTGCTCAAAGTCACCAACAAGTGACAATTGGGGTCCTGAAACCCAGTATTCAGCCTTCAACTCCATCTACGACTCTTTTCACTCTGCCCTATGTTATAAGAATTAAAACACAGGCTTTGCAGGGCAGGTGAAGAATGTCACTAGCTCAGTTCTGACAATCACTCTGCATCCCTCCTGAATTCCTTCTTCAGCTCCCATTTCCCTGAAAAACAATATTGTAAACATCCCATGAGATCCACAGGCCCCAATCTCTGCTACCCTATTGTTAGGCTTCATGAAATTTAACTGTGCCAAGTTCTTTCCAGAAAGTTCTTTAATCCTTCAGTCAGGATCACTTTACCATGTTAATTAGCACAGCGTGGAATTGCTTGTAGATTAAGATGCTGAAATGGTTAAAGCCCAGCCCCTATCTTGTAAAACCCAAATCACATTCCCTGAGACCTAAATCCCAAAACAAAAATAGTCTCCTTCTTTTTTCCTTTGTTTATACTCAAGGCAGGGATATATGGGGAATATTGACAATCCCATCACTTTTTTAGACTCTGAATCAAAAGTCTCCTTAAATCTTAGAGGAAGGCCTCAAAGCTGCAATTCAGTATTTAATGTTTCAATCATTACGGTGTCTCATTCAAGAAGAAATTGCCTGTTGGGAAACTCTGAAGCCTTCTCATCCATTTCATATTCTAAATAATTTTCTCTCCGTTCTTCCCAGGGTGCAACTGAATGTTTTGTTTCTGAAGACTTACTACATAAGCAATCTGTATATTCTCACTAGATTCAGATGACCCTCCTGGATGGCACCCTGAGAAAATCACTCCAATCAGAAATAAGGGTGGTCCTCTGGAAATATGGATATATCTTGAATAGATTGTTTCTGTTATTCTAACCATAAGTATAGGAAGTATTTATAGAGTAAACTAATATATTCTGCCATAAAATTTGATTATTTGTTGATTATCCTCAGCTAATTTAATTACTAGTAAAAGGATAATGAAAAACCTGGAACTAATGGTTAAGTGGAGGGGAACAGATCAGGCATAATGGGGATTTTTAAATGTTTTAATCCTTCCATTGTTGAAGACTTTGAACAGCTATCACTTTTTCATCCACATAACACCTTTAAGATTAGGAAATAATGCAATGGAACAATCAGCAAGCTAAAGGAAGCTTTTTACCAAAGTGCTAAAGGACACATGTTTGGTGACTCATGAATGAAGCTCAACAAAGTTTTATTTCTTTGATATGTTTGCTTGATTTATTACTGACTTTCATGATACTAGGCTTAAGGGGATTCAGACAGAATTTAGCACATGCAAATCACTATCACTTCATCCAGAAAATTCTAAAATCATAGAAAAATGCATGTCTGTTGTGCCCTGCATGATGTTTGGACAACAGATAATTAGGGAAACAAGGGCTGTCGTTCCACGTCATTGCATGTCTTCTGCAGGTAAGAGGCACACAGATTCACATCTAGCAGTGGCTCACGAAAGGGATGAGAGGGCTGAAATGCCTCCCATGTTGCTGTGGCATAGAAATTAAGGGGGGAAGTTAGTGAAATGAGACTGGGGAAAGAGGAAGGAGGGTTCTATAGCCCTCACTTCCACCAATGGGCAATAGGAGCCATTGAAGATTTTTAAGACATGGGATGATATGATCATATTTACTACCTTTTAATGATCACTTCAGCTCTTGTGAAGATAAAAGTTTGAAGAAAGAAGTGAATTGATATGGGAAAACCAGTTAGGGAGAGTAGTCTAGAAAGATAGACATATAACGTATCCCATACATATAACCACAAGATTATTTGTCCAATGAAGAAGGAAATTCCAGAGAAGTCATGTTCTCTCAGAGGAAGGAAGGAAGGAAGAAAGGAAGGAAGGAAGGAAATAATAAAAGTTTCCCAATTAACAAATGAATGCATGCTTTCTTGTGTGAATATTGCTGGTCCTCTGTAATATTCTGCTGATATCATTCTGTTGTAATATGCTGCAGTTTATATTCTGTTAGTACACTATGTGGGTATCTGTGACTTTTTGACAGTCTATTACTGCTTCCATTGGAATTACCCTTTCACAAATTATATGAATATGGCATAACTGCCAAACTAGGATCTCTACCTCTCCTTCAATAGGATGGTTAGATAATCCACATTAGCTATAATAGCCAAGATTATTAGCTGCAAATATCTGAACCAACTCTATGTAAATTAGGGGGACAATTAATTTATTGTTTTAGGTAGAGCAATAATCTCCAAGAGATTCATAGGATCACTCATGGAGGAAGACATATTGCCAGAAATGAAGCTTGAACAGATTGATCAAACCACACTGAAGCCTTTTGTGTCAACAACTGCTCTTGCCAAAGATATACTCCAAATAGTGCTCAGTTCCTTCCATTTTTCTACTCTGAATGAAGTCTCACGTGGGTGAATCTGATGAGCAGAACGTAGCGCTCGTGCCTGTTACCTGGACGCAAAGGAGTCTGGGAAAGTGTATTTCAGACTAATGTACTGGAAAGGCAGTATTTATAATATGGACAATTCTCTAAACATAAGAAGTGTCCTGAAAAAAGTACAGTGACCATAAGATGTGGCAATGGTCTACACACTAACCAATGAGAGGTCCCCATCTCCTGGGTCATAGCACTCGATTCAGGTGAAAGTATATGGACCAGTAAAGGCCAGTGATATTCCTTTTCAGGGAAGTGGTGCAGATGTTGAAAGGTAATGTATCACTCTTCTTAAGTAAGGAAACATAAAGACCACATAGATCTAGACCTCCTGAATGCCATTTCTTGGTGATGTGGAAGGAACACCACAAGGCAGAGCTCACGAAGAGGTGAGTAGAGCTGGAAGACAGTTAGTGTAAAAGATAGTGAAGTTATAATGTCTCAAACATCTGGATCCAGTTTTATCTGTAACCATACAATCCCTGGATTTTACAATTCCATGAATTGGCGTACTCCTTTTCTTGTTTGAACTAGTTGTTCAAAAGAGTCCTAATATTATGTCCATTGTCAAGATCTCTGTCCTTACTGAGGAAAATCCTAGGCTAAGTGGTACCACTTGCTTTCAAAAAGGAAAATAAAAATGTTTGGCTGCATTTTCTACATGTGAAGACCTCCAGGACAGGAGAAACACTTTTGTTACCTAAGACACCCACTCTTTTCCTTTATTACGTAAGTATTGCATCACTTTCTCCCTGACAATTCTTCAGAGGAGTTTTAAAGTTGATGGGTCAGAACTCACACACTGGTGAGTGTGGTCATCAAAAAAAATGGCTCACATACCACCATATGGGTAATTTCCTCCCTCTCTGTGCTTAAGACCCATGGAACTTAAAACAAGATCCTGTGCTGGCCAAACCAGATCATGTGTTTGCCAGCTGAGTGGTTCTCTCTTTTTCCTATTCCACACTTGTGATCTTTTCTCTGCTATTTCACTCTTTTATAACTAATTAGGCTGATCCTACCAATGGTGTGTGTGTGTGTGTGTGTGTGTGTGTGGAAAAGAGGGGGTGGGGGAGAAGGAGAGGCAGAGGGAGAAAGAGACAGTCCCATTACCTCCCCCACTCTACATTAGAATTTTAGGCAAAAGAAGTACTCAATATAAGGTGTAATTTTGCTTTTGTTTTCCTCTTTTCCCTTTGTGGAGCTTTTCTTCAGAATTTAACAGAAAAGAACAACACCAGCCTTGAAAAGGCAGAGCTTGAGGAATCCTGGATCCCCTTTTCATAAGGTAATTCTCATAATATCAAATATGCAGTAGTAATTGCTAACAGTGCTCTAGACACTGTGCAAAACATTTCCACATTTATTACTTAATTTAATTCCTATGAAAGTCCTGTTAAGTAGATTTTTATCTACTCTACAATAGAGGAAAATGTAAGAGAGTTTCTGTAATTTGGTTAACCACCAAGCTAATAAATGAGAGTACCTGGATTGGACTCAGGTTTGTCTGAATGCGTGTCTGTACACTTCCACCAGGGGTGCGACTCAGAGGCAATGTGAAGCCGTTTTAGCAAAGGAAGCAGAAAAATTAAAGTTTTCTGTTTAGTATGAATGTGGATAAAGATATAGAAAGGTCAAAGCTGGCAAAAATAATTATGAGGCCATTGGGTGCAAGAAAGATTAAACTGAGTCTCTGGCACTCCAAGGGGAAGATCCAGTTGATAGAAGTTGTAGAGAAGCTCACTCCCCATTTGTCATGCTTCTATGCTCCCCCCAATCCAAGAGGAAAACATGGAGAAATCACTACTGGCCTGCCTCTACATTCCCATTCTCTCACGGGCAAGGAGAAGAAAGAGTCACCAGACTGAAGAGAAGACGCATTTGGAAAATAAACTGAGGATGTGCATTCAAGATACCCACTATGGTAGGTTGAATCATGGCTTTCAAAACACAAGTTCTCAATCACAGTCTGCATCCATGTGAGTAAGAACCCATTTTAAATACAACCTTTCATGTTACTGTTACTCAAGTTGTTGCCCAACTCCATGGGGATGTGTATTAATCCGTATTATTGCAGGCCTTATAAAGAGAAGAAATAGAAGCCAGGAGTTGGAGAAGGCCACAGGGAGAAGCCAGAAGTCAGAGGAAAACAGAAGCCAACAGAAACCTGACGATTAGACAAAAGGAAAGGACATTGCCATGTGGTGGGAGGCAGAGATACAAGCCAGGGAACTCCAAAGATTGTGGCAGCCAGCACCAGAGCACTACAGATTTGGGGGAGAAAGCAAGCCTTGCCAATATCATGATTGTGGACATTCTCTAGTTTCAAAACCATGAACCAAAAAATGCTTGTTGTTTAAACCAAACCATTGTGTGGTATTTGTCATAGCTACCTGACCAACTTTTTTTAGGCTGGCTCTCAGGCATGTGGGGTTCTGATTTTTCCAGCACTTCCAGGGCCTGGGTGGGTAAATTTAATTCACAGGTAGAAAATGTACTGGCAAGCATGTTTGGCAGCAGATCTAATACTGTTTTCACATATGCTTTATTAGTAGTAAATCATATTTTGAAATCTTTTCTTTCATTCCTCTGAAATGGGTCCTCCTTTCAATAGAGAAAGAGAGGGTGTTATCATATAGGAATATTGGGCTCAGAATCTTAAAATCTAGGGACCCAAATTATTAAATCTAGACAGAATAAGGATTTTGGTTCAGTGAGGGTGAGATGCTTCAGGATCTATGCTTTAGTAATTTTGGATCTCCAAAAGCTTTTGAAGGTAATGGATCACAGCTACCCCTAGTTGCTTTTGGTTACAGACATGAAGATATTTTTTAAAAGGTGAGGGCCTGAATGAGGAATGATGACCAGGAAGCTCATCTTGACCTGACTTCCTTAAGGGGACTTAGACATGGAGTAAGTAACAGGGAAAAGAAATGTGGGCCTAATTAAGACTTCAGTGAAGAGATGATTTAGGCATTAGAAATGAGATGATTTTTGCTCTCATAAGATATTTTTCAACAAGTCTGCAGGAAGATTCTTAGGCACTGTAAATGTGGTTGGGTTCAGGATTAGCTACAGAGCATGAAGATCTAGCCTTTCTGTGAATGGAGAGTTGGTACACACACTCTGAATGATGGCATGAGATTACAAAGATGCAGCTCCATGGAAAAAGGCTGGTGAATTTTACTTCTGAATCAATACAAAGGAAAGAAGACTTTACTATATGGCAGCTATGCCATATTTTTGGATTGATATAGAGAAAAACTCAATGGAAAAATGATGACTGCAAAACTTAAGGAAAACAAATTAAATAGACCTTTGCTTATAAGATTTGTTCTATCTATAAGAACTGCATTTTCCCAAGAGATGGATTTATTAAAAATAAATATTATAAATTCATTTATAATAGCAACTAAAAGAATCAGATATGTAGGAATAAACATAGCCAAGGATTTAAGGGATTTGTACACAGAAAACTACAAAACATTGCTAAAAGGAATCAAAGAAGACCTAAATAAATGAAAGGGCATTCCAAGTTTACAGATTGAAAGACTAAATATTGTTAAGTTGTCAATTCTATCCAAAGCATTTTACAGTGCCAATATAATACCAATCAAAATTCCAACTATCTTCTTTGCAGAAATGGAAAAGCCAAACATCAAATTTATATAGAAGGATAAGGATTCCTGAATAGCAAAAGCCATGTTGAAAAAGAAGAGTGAAGTTAGGAAACTCACCCTTCCCAGTATTAAAACTTATTACAAAGCTACAGGACTCAAAACAGCCTGGTACTGCTGCAAGGACAGACATATAAACTAGTGGAATAGACTTGAGACTTCAGAAAACAACCTTCACATTTATGGCCAACTGATTTTTGAAAAAGAGACAAAGATCATTCAATTGGAAAAGAATAACCTCTTCAACTAATGGTACTGGGAAAACTGGTTCTTCACTTAAAAAAAAGAAAAAAATAAAAGGAGGATCTCCACCTTACATAATATATACAAATAAAATAAAAATGTATCAAAAAATGACATAAAAGCAGTATTATGAACCTCTTAGAAGAAAACATAGAGAAGCATCTCAGAACCTTGTGTTAGATAATGGTTTCATAGACTTTACTTCCAAAGCACAAGCAACAGAAGAAAAAATAGGTAAATGAGACCTCATTAAAATTAAAAACATCTGTACTTCAAAGGAGTCTATCATGAAAGTAAAATAACAACATATAATGGGAGAAAATATTTGGAAACCATATATCCAGTAAAGGTATTAATATCTAGAATATATAAAGAATTCCTTCAATTCAAAAACAAAAAGACAAACAATTAAAATTGGGCACAGATTGTGAATAGACATTTCTCCAAGAAGATATACAAATGGTCAAAAAGCACATGAAAAGGTGATCATTATCATCAGGGAAATGAAAATCAAATGAGATACCATAGCCCTGAGAGACACCTTTTGACATAGTGGAACTCATTTTGGACATCTGGCCTCCAAAACTGTAAGAGAATAAACATCCATTATTTTAAGCTAAAACAAAAAGAAATGAAACAAAACGAAACAAAACAAAACAAAACATTTTGCCCTTGTCTTTCTATTAGAATAGCAACATTGAGGAATGAGAGCCGCATTAAAGAAGACAATGGGTTTATGCTGAAAGAAGAGAGAATTTCACTAAGGTAGAGTTGGATCACAGAGGCCTGACCGGGGTAATATGAAACGGGATAGGAGAAGCACTAGGGTGGAATGTTCTCAAAGGGAGCTTGGGAAAGAGGCAGGTGCCTTAGCTGATACTAGTTCAGAGAGGATAGTGATCCTCCTCACATCCAACCCACAATTGTACATAGGAAGAAGGCTTGATTTCAGAAAGCAGGGTGCAAAGAAACCTCAAAGGGAAATTCAGATACAAAACATTGCTAAGGATTTTAAAAACTGTACGACAGTTAAAGGGGAAACTTCCAAAAAAGATCAGAACTGCTGAAGATCAGGAAAAAGGGTGCTAGCTACTGAAAGCCTTCTATGGTGTGTCACAAGTGGCATAGTTATTGTGGTTAGGGATGCAGCTGTGCTGTTGCTTTGGGTGAACATACCATGAGCCAGGACTCTAAGGCAGACAGAAACAGGAGACAATCCAAAGGGAACTAACAGGGAGGTAATAAATCAAGATCAGGTCTGGTTTCCATATTGATCCGAAAGTAGAATACCACCAGGTGGGATTGTCCCACCTAGAAAGATGAGATAGTAGAGGATTGTAATGGACAGTAGATGCTTTCTATCAGACCCACACATGGTTTACTTCCTACCTCTCATTTACGTAGTACTACCAAGAAAAAAACTTTCAGAAGAAATTATAGGAACAACTATCCATGCCCCAAAACAAAGAGAAATTAACAGAAAGATGGTTCTCTGATCCAGTAAATTGTCTTAGCATAATAGAAAATGAGAGGGAACAATGGAAGAAATAGTTAAACTGGAATAAGTTCTGTTATAACTTCCAGAAAGGCGGCAGAAGGATGAGATGGAAACAGGACACAAGGATCCTATCTCATTCTACTGAAAGAAATGTAGCAGAAATATTACACAAAGCCTGGAATAGTCAAAGCTGTTGAAAGACTGGGTCTTAAGGAGCTCACAGCAGGGCTGCTGATCCTTACTGTGATAGGCTTAAAATGGCTAAAATGAAAACACTTGGCTTAGGTTCCCAAGGACACAAGCATCCTTAGTTTCGGATTCCACTGAGTGTGCTTCTCCAACAGGAACAATTATGGTGACAAAGAATATTGTCCCTAGGAGGCAAATTTCCATAGTTCTAAGATATTTCATGGGCAAAAGACAGTGGCAGGATTCACAGTGTGATGAGATAAAAAACGATTGCTCATGGGGCAACACACAGTGAACACAAAGCCAGGGCACCGGAAGTTCAACACTAAGAGGTCACTGAACATTAGGGGCTGTACATGACAGGGAAATGAAAAGCAATGTGGTGGCAGGAGCTGCCATCCACCTTCTTGAGGAAAAAGATATGTCTTAGATATCATCTGAAAACTGAGGCAGGGCTTAATTTTCACCACAGATATAATTAACTCTCCCCTTGGGCAATTTCTCTCAATAGAGTTTAAATTCACAGGTTTTATTTTCTGGGTGCCTAACACAGACTAACTGGTATCCAGGTGAGACAGAAAGCAAGATTTTTTCTGTCTTTGCAGTCCCTCAAATACCAATTCCCCGTTGTGTTCTTTGACTTTTACCAGCAGCAGGGTGCTGCATTGTACTAAGTATTAGTTTCCAAGACAAGATTTTACTTGCAAGAACTTCTCTAAGAGTACAAGAGTTTACCTTTTTTAGCTCAGGTGAAGATATTTGAGTCAATCATACTTTTGAGTTTAGGGCACACTATCTTTATAGAAACTTGGAAGAAATCTCACTTTTTATTTCATTTCTGTAACTTTCCCCTTCATTTATAGTCCTCACTTCAATTCTTCTCCTCCCCCTAGGCATCTGTGCAAATGTATTTGGTATCTATCTTCAGTTGTGCATTTGTCTTTCCTTTATGTATAAAGAAGTGAGATCTTCCCTGGTGAATTTTCTAAAATCTTTTCCCACACCCCAACCCCAGGATACTTTCTGACTCCTTCCTGGCTTTATAAATTTTCACTTCTTAGCATGGGTCACCATCAAACATTTGTATATTTTGCTTGTGTAACTTAAAAAAAAAAATGCCTCACTTAATGGAATCCAATATCCATGAGGGAAAGGATTTCTATCTGTTCTGTTCATTGCTGGATTCCAGACTCATGGAAAAGTACCTGGCACATAGTAGGGACTCAATAAATGTTGGTGAAATGAGTGAATAAATGGATAAATTAAATTGGGTTGTGAATAGATATTATTCTGGTTTTGCTTAAGTTAGGTCAATGTAGAATGCATAGGGATAAAAGAGATATAAATCTAGGTTTTTGGATTTATAAGTGGTAACAAGTACAAAAACTGGTGGGGGACAGAAGGGTATAGGAACAGTTTGTGTGCATTATTGAAGTTGGTATCAAACCAAATGTGATTGTTATATATTTAGGGTGTTAAATTGTAACCCCATGGTAACCACAAGGAAAACATGAAAAATATATTAAGATAGAAATGAAAATGCACTCAATATGGTAAAACACAACAAAAAGTAAATAAATATAAAAGTAGGCTTTAACAAGAATGAGGGATAAAAAGGTATGAGGCTTACAAAGGCTAAATAGCAAAATGGCATAAGAAAGTCCTGTATTATCAGTAGTGACTTTAAATGTAAATGGATTAAACTCCCCAGTCAAAAGGCAGAGATTAGCAGAATGGATGAAAAAGCATGACCCAACTATATGCTGTCTGTAAGACACTCACCTTAAAGTCAAAGAAAAAAGGAGGTTGAGAGTGAAAGTATGGAAAAAATATATACACCTTGCAAGTAGTTATCAAAAGAGATCTGGGATGGCTATATTAATATCAGATAAAATAGACTGTAAATCAAAAGCAGTTTTAGGGAAATATGGTCATTATATATGGATAAAGGGAGCAATTCACCAGGAAGATGCAATGATTATAGACATATATGCACCTAAAGCACAGCCCTAAAATAAATGAAGCAAATACTGATAGATTTGAAGGGAGAAATTGACGGTTCTACATAAATAGTAGGAGACTATAACATACCACCCTGAACAATGGGTAGAACATCTAGTCAGAAGATCAATAAGGAAGTACCAGACTTGAATGCTATTCTAAATCAACTAGACCTAACAGACATGTATAAAACACAGTACCCAAGAAAAACAGAATACACATTCATCTAGAGTGCACATGGATCATTCTCCAGGATAGACCATATATTGTATAACAGAACAAGTCTTAATAAATTCCAAAATATAGAAATCATAGGATGTATATTCTCCAGCCTAAAAAGAATGAAGCTAGAAATCAATGAGAGAGAGAAATGGAAAATTCACAAATATGTGGAATTTAGACAACATACTCTTAAACAACTGATGGGTTAAAGAGGAAATCAGAATCAAATATCTTGAGGCAAATCAAAATGAAAATACAACATACCAAAACATGGAATTCAGTGAAGGTGGTGCTGAAAGGGAAATTTATAGCTCTTAATGCTTATATTAAAAAGAGAAGAAAGATTTCAAATAAGAGACCTAATCAGAAAACAGGAAGAACTAGAAAAAAGAGCTAAGAAAACTCAAAGTGAGCAGAAAGAAGGAAATAATAAAGATTAGAGCAGATATAAGTGAAATAGAAAATCAAACAAAACCAAAAAATAATTAGAGAAAATCAACAAAACCAAAAGTTGTTTTTTTGGAAAATATCAATAAAACTGACAAACTTTAGCTAGACAGACAAAGAAAAAGAGAAAGTGTACAGATAATGAAAATGAGAAATGTAAAGGCGAACATTACTACCAAACCCACTGAAATAAAAAGGACTATAAGAGGAATCTAGAACAACTACATGCCAATGAATCAGATAACCTAGATGAAATGGGCAAATTCCTAAAAACACACAAACTACTGACATTGACTCAAGAAGAAATAGAAGATCTCAACAAACCAATTGCAATAAAGGCATTGTATCAGTCATCAAAAACCTCCCAGCAAAGGACTAGAAGGCTTTACATAGGAATTCTACCAAACCTTTCAAGAAGAGCTAAATCCAGTTCTGCTCAAACTCTTCCAAAAAATACAATAGGAAGGAACACTGCCTAACTCAGTCTCCAAGGTCAACATCACCCACATGATGAAGAAAAAAAAAAAGCCACATGAAGGAAAGAAAACTATGGACTGATACCTCTTATGAATATAGATGCAAAAATCCTCAACAAAACAGTAACAAACAGAGTAAAACAACATAAGAAAATAATTATACACTACGATCAAGTGGGATCCATCACTGGTATGCAAAATTGTTTCAACATAAGAAAATCAATTAATGTGATACACAACATTAACAGAAAAAAGAAAACAAAAACATATGAACATCTCAATTGATAAACAGCACCTTTATTTGATAGAAAAAAAAAACTTATTAACACTAGGAATATAAGGAAACTTCCTCAACATGATAAAGGGCACATATGAAAAGCCCACAGCTAACATCCTACTTAGTGGTGAAAGATGGAAATACTTCCCTCTGAGATCAGAAACAAGACAAGAATGCCCACTGTCAACTCTGTTATTAAACATTGTACTGGAAATTCTTTCCAGAGCAATTAGGTAAGAAAAAGAAAAGGAATCAGAATTGAAAAGGAAGAAGTAAAATTTTCCCTATTTGCAGATGATATGATCCCACATACAGAAAGTACTAAAAGAAAATGCACAACAAAGCTCCTAGAGCTACTAAATTAATTTGGTAAAGTGGCGAGGACAAGATCAACATCCCCAAATCTGTAGTGTTTTGTACACAAGCAGTGAACAACTGGAAGAAGAAATCAAGAAAAAAAAAAATCATTCACAATAGCAACTAAAAGAGTATATCTAGAAATAAATCTAATCAAGGATGTAAAGGACTCATACACAGAAAACTACAAAACATTTCTAAAATAAATTAAGGAAGACCTAAATAAACGGATTGGAAGACTGAAGATTGTTAAGATGTCAATCCTACCCAAAGTAATTATAGATTTAATGTAATCCCTATTTCCTTTTTGAAATGGAAAGGCCAATCATCAAATTTATATGGAAAGGCAAGGGGCCCTCAATTGCAAAAACCATCTTGCAAAAGAATGAAGTTGGAGGTCTCACACTTTTTGATCTTAAAACTTATCACAAAGTCACAGTAATGGTACTGGCAGAACTACAGACATATAGACAAATAGAATCAAATTGAGAGCTCAGAAATAAACTGTCACATTTATGGGCAAATGATTTTTGAAAGGTGATAAAGGCCATTCAGTTGGGACGAATAGCCCCTCCTACAAGGCGTGCTGAGAAAACTGGATTTCCACTTGCAAAAAAAAAAAAAAAAAAGAAAGGAGAACCCCTACTTCAAGCCATATACAAAAATCAGCTCAAAATGGATGCAAAACCTAAACATAAGAGCCAGAATTATCAAACTCCTAAAAGAAAATATAGGGAAGACTCTTCAGGACCTTGTGTTAGGCAGTGGTTTCTTAGTTTTACACCCAAAGCACAAGCAACAAAAGAAAAAAATAGATAAATGAGGTGTCATCAAAATTAAAGATATTTTGCCCCAAAGGACTTATCATGAAAGTAAAATGACAACCTACATAATCAGAGAAAATATGTTGAAACCGCATGTCTGGTAAAGGATTAATATCCAGAATATTTAAAGAACCCTTTCAACTTACCAGCAAAGATACAAACAACCGAATTAAAAAATGGTAATGGGTATGAACAGACATCTCTCCACAGAAGACATACAAATGGTTAGCAAGCACATGAAAAAATGCTCAGTGCCATTAACTACCAGGGAAATGAAAATCAAAACCACAATGAGATATCATTTCACACCCACTAGAATGGCTGCTCTTATGAAATGGAAAATAACGGTTGTTGGAGAAGATGTGGAGAAATAGAAATACTCATTCATTCCTGGTGGCAGTGTAAATGGTGCAACTGCTGTGGAAGACAGTTTGGCATTTCCTCAGAAAGCTAAGAATAGAACTGCTCTATGACCCAGCAATCCCACTAGTAGTCATGTACCCAAAATAATTGAAAGTAGGTCTTAAACAGATGATCGTACATTGGTTTTCATAGCAGCATTATTCAAAATTGCCACAAAGACTGAAGCAACTCAAGAGTCCATCCACCAATGAATGGATAAACCAAATGGATATACACATGATGGAATATTATTCAGCCATATAAAGAATGAAGTCCTGATACATGTGACAACATGGATGAAAGCTGAAGACTTCAGGTTGATTGAAATATGCCAAAAATAAAAGAACAAATATTGTATGATCTCACTATTTTGAACCATTTTGAATAAACAAACTCTTAGAATCAGAATCTAGAATATGGGTTACCAGGGAACGAGGTGAGGATAGGAAATAGGAAGATAAGTTTTAAATGTACAGGGTTCCTATTTAGAATGATGGAAATGTTTTGATAATGGATTACAGTGATGGTAGCACAGCATTGTAAATGCAATTAATAGCACTGAAATATATATATATATATATATATATATATGAATATGATTAAAAGGGGAAATATTAGATTGTATATATGTTAAAAGAATTTCTTTTTTAAATATCCATTGAACTACGCTATACAATCAGTGAACCCTACTATGGACCCTAATTAATAGTACAATTATAAAAGTATGCTATCATCAGTTGTAATGAATGTTCCACATAAATGCAAAGTGTTGTTGGTAAAGTGATATATGGAAATCCCGTATTTTATTCATGATTGTTCTGTAAACCCACAACTTCTCTAATAAAATTAAAGAAAAAAAAAAGAATGCATGAAGTCCATGATGCCCTTTTAACATTTTGACTCTCAAAAGTGAGGTACAGGAGAAATATGCTGCACAATTAAATCATTGTAAGACGTTGGGAGGCAGCTTCTCCCATTTTGGAGATCTGAGTAAGATTAGTTCAGAATGAAGAATAGGGAAGGATGATATAGTTAATCTAATCCACACACACAAAAAAAAGCAAATGAAATTTTCAAGCTTTTTTTTCTTCCCTGGGGATTTGATACTAGAAAGGAATTTACATACAAATTTGGAGTATTTTATATTGTGAGCATTGTATTGAGTGCCTTTAGGCTGCTGTATGATATCACTGCTTAACTACTGATAAAATAAAATCTTTTCATACAGTTTAGGATCTCATAGTTTTATTGAGTGATGAATGAAGCAGGTAGCCTCCCAATCAGAAAGTGGAAAGCAGCTCTACCAACGGGGTGGAAAGGGCAAGCTATTAGAGGGTGAATTTGGATCAAGTAAGAAAATTTTCTGATTGGTTGGCATTTAGTTTCCATTTTATTTAGGGTGATCTTACAAAGTGGGAAGCATAGAGACTGATTAGTATGGCATGCTTGTCCATTCTGATATGCTATACTGGAGTAGAACTCATTTTATCATAGGGTATTGCTTATCAGTGGTCTGTAGGATGTGTTCTGTTTTTTTGGGAAACCCCTGCAGTCATTTGTTTTTTGTCCCCTGGAAAAGCCATCTAGGAAATGGGTCTTCTGGCAACACCCAAGGCAGACAGCCGTTTTATTTTGCTTAACACCACTGAAGTATTAAATGTTAGGCAAAGTAGCTGTGCCTCGTAAAATAAGGACCACAATTTGGGCCTTTAGCACAGCAGGGCTTTAGGATTAATTTAAAATACTATTCTTTGCTAATTAACCTTGGGTGAGGGGTGGGGGGCAGAGATTAGCTGTCCACCAGTGGTTCTGGAAGGAAATACAAAGGGACAGTGCTTGGAACTAGCAGAGAAGACTGTGAATGTGAAGAAGGACATTCCTTTCTTATTCTCTTTCTGAGTGGTCTGTCCTTGAGAACCACTTACTTCTCTGCTGATCAGTGGGATAACTATCCCTGAAAAATTTCAGCTTTATGGACAAGGTTTGATTTGGAGTGTGGGGGGAGTATATATTAGGGAATTTAGTCATAACCATGAATTAAGCAGCATTCTCCAATTGTAGCTTAATCTCCGTTTGTTCTTCTAGTTCCCAATTAGTTCCAAACTCCAGAAAGAAAGTAGGATCTTGATTGGCTTTTTGAAACTTTAGTAAATGCCACAATAGATTTTGACCTAATATAGGCGAGATCTTCCTTTCACTGAGAGATGTTTTCAAAAAAGGAGGAAGTGCTTCATAACTAGAAGTGCTTCATCACTAGAGACCAAGCTACCACCTATCCAGATATTATTGAGCAGATCTTTCCAAGGGAAAAGATTTGACTTATTATAACATTAATAACAGTTTGCACATTAGTATAGAACTTTAGAGTTTAAAAAGGGCTTTAAAATGGATCATTTCCCTGAGATCACATATATTTATTTTTATTTATATACCCAGTTTATTTGAAATGATGTATTGTTCTAATTTAATAGTGAGTCATCTTCAAAGCAGACCCCTGAGAATTTACTTGATTTTATGAAGCAATAATAATTAAATGCTTTTCTTCATAGCTTCTATCCCATTCTTTTAGAACAACCTCCTACCCATCCACTAGTCTCACTTCTTTGGCTTCCTAAAACTTCCCTTTAAAGTCTGTCAGCATTTTAGACCTATCAGCTTTATTTCCTCCTCTAGGTAAATACCTCCAAGTCTCATCAACACCCCATTCTCTAATTCTTTTGCCCAACTCTCTACTTCCTTTCCTCCTTTGTCTTTCTGCTTCACTCTCCCCCTGAGTGTCAACTCTGAGTCCATTTAATCATCTGCATTTTACTTCTACATTTAGATTTCTGGATATTGCCAGAGGAAATTCCACTCCATTCAGATGTTCATATTGGTTCTATTATCACTGCACAGACTCCAGCCTGATTGGGGTGGTCCTTTAGGCTATAACCAGTCAGTTCTCACTCAAGTTTCTCCTGACCTTTCTCCCGGTGACTGTTCTAGACCTTTCTCCCAGCGTGCGCTGTGAGTAACATGAATGCAGTTTCTGGTCCTGGTTAGCACACTGTAGGTGTTCCATATAAGTGTTTGTTGAATGAATAAAATCTTCATATTATTCTCATTTTATTCACTGGAAACTGATGAACTTGCCTACTTTTGCTATCAAAAGAATAGAAGCCATCATAAGATTTTTCACAATACCCTGTACCTCTTCTTTTCTTGATTTCTAACTCAATGAGAGTTGTATTAATTTGTCTATTTATAGTTAATCTTTTAAATTGTGATCTTGCAAAATATCTTTAAAATTGTAAATTGGTTATAGACATTAGTTATTATCATCAATATTAGTAAAAGTAAGGTCAAATATGCTATCACTACTCAAAACTTTGGGGTATCCTCATAGGGCCTGTCATATGCCTTGAAATATTTCTTACAATGAGAAATATTTAACTTTGGGGGATTGACTCTGTTGTTTGTTTGTTTGTTTGTTTTTAAGTTCACTTCTTTCCCAAAAGAAATCTCTTGCCCAATGTTTTGGATAAGGTGGGTGATCAAAGAATGTATTATGATTTCTAACACACTAAGAAGTACGTTTTTTATTTGCTTGATGATGTTATTTTTAGAGGTCAATAATCTGCCTCGTATGACTTGATGCAAAGATTTTGCAAAATGTATTTGAAACTGGAAAACAGTTTTGTGACGCATTGTAGTGATAATGAGCAAGATGTACTTTGAATTCTGGTTTTGCTGTTATTTTTGGACAACCACAAGTTGCTTACACTAGCTCTAAGCCTTGGACTCCTTATTGGTAAAAGTGAGTATACCAATATCTAAAATATAGCTTTTCTAATAAAGATTATATGAAATCCATGTATGGAGAGTAACTGAAACAGAGTGAGTGTTCAATAAATGGTACAAATTAGATGTGTAAAACTAGGTACTCTCTCTGCCTCCTGTGGGGCCTCTTAGCAAGGCAAGCCTTACTCTGATGAATACAGTCTAGCTTCTTGATTGCAGAGTCAGAGTTATGGGAACAAAATCATACTCTAGATGCAGAAAAGAATAACTTGCAGTCAGGTAGCTGGCTCAGGGTACTGTGTCCCTAAAAGCAAGCAGAACACTCTCTTGGTGATAGATATTTTCAGTAGAGGCCCAGCTCTAGCTTAGCCATTCAGTTTTCTCTGGAGCTACGCTTTGTGCTTAATGGCTGTCTCTCTAAATCCTTCTCTTTGTAAATCATGCCCCCAGTTTGTGGCCCAGTTTGAATTTCATGATGACCAGACTCCAGATTTAGAGCCAATAGCTCCTGGAAATTCACTGAGGCCCTTCTCATTGGAGGATTTTGGCTCTCTCTGAACTTTGGCTTCACTGCTATCCCTTCAAGAGTGATGGCTCAGAGACCATGTTTTCTGTGTTGTCTGTTTCTACACATAGTACTGGGAGATGTCAACTGGAATACAACACTTTGGTCATGATCTTATTGTCCCAGGGTCTTGAGCAGCATTCAGTGTCTATGTCTGAACTTCACCATTTAGGACGAGTACCAAAATTTGGGAAAGTATCTAAAGAGAAAGCACCTAAATAGGGACTGAGTTTAGGCTTTAAAAATAAAATGGCTAGAAAAATGTGGATTATCATAATCCTGAAGTAGAAGACTAGCAGTGAGAGACACAGGCATTTTGCATCACAGAAAACCAATGGCTAGTGATGGACCATAGTACTGAGTAGCAAAATCATAGTAATAATATCAAGAGGATCCATGCAGATTTACTAAATTTTTATAAAATTTTATATAATAATACATAAATCTGTCTATAACTATCTATTGTCTATTAGTATCACCATTGTCATCCTCTTTTGGAACATAATTAGCAGCAATATAGTAAAATTAATAACAGAACTGAGTTCTAGTGCTAATTTGCTACATGTGTACAGTCAGTCACTTAATATTTCAAGACATCAGATCCTAATGTTTAAGAATAAGAGAAATGATAATAGTTTACATTTCCAACAGTTTACACTTACTAAACCATTATATCCACTTTTTTTACATAATTGGTAACTGAAAAGCAATGAAGTCTACTTACTCATCTGCAGCTCTGAATTCCTCTTTGAGATTCAGATTTTTTCTAAATTTAACTCTCTCCTTAATATAGCCATTTAAACGACCCTCTGAAAGCTGAAATTTCACATATTTAAAATGGCATATATTTTCCCTAAATCACATCCATCTCCACGTTTTTCTTTTTACGTCATCCCCTACTTTAGTTAATAAAATCCTAATTTACCAAGGAAATTAAGACAAGAATCCTCAAGATAGCACATAAATTCTCCTTCTCATTCATTCTCCACACCTAATCAATCATGAAAATTTTGCTGTTATTTCTTTTGAAATTTTTATGTTTACACTATCAATGCCCAGGGGAGCTCCAGTTTAGAAATTAACTCTTTATGACTTATTTGAACAGCTTAATATCTCTTCTTCTTTAATCTGGCCTTGGCAGATCAGTGTGTGAATGATTTATCTACCATCACCACCATCACACTGGACCACAAAATCACATACTCTGGCCCCGCTGTTCCTTGATGACACCGTAAGTTCGGGAAGACTGAACTCATTTCTGCCTAACTCACCATTACATAGCCAGAACCAAGCTCAGGTCCTGGAAATGCTTTCTATACGTCAGTTAGTCCAAGAGAGAAAACTGATGCATGAGGCAAGCAGATTGGAACCTGGGAAATCAAACTAGTATGGACAATTACAAATCATAAGGGGAAAGGTGTTTGCCGCAGAATCTTTCAATATTACACTCAGGGACACACTGTGAGGAAAATGCCATTAAGGTCATGTACTTACATTGGACACGTCAAACCGTGGCCTTTTTACAGAAAAGTTCCCTTATTCCTCTTTGTCTCCCATGGGCAACAAAGTATTGGGAACAGCCTAGATACCCAACAAATTTGTTGAACTGAACAGAAATTATGACTTTTCCTTTAAACAGAAACTACATTGTAACTATAATTTATCTGAAACACCATGATTAAATTTCTTTTGACATTCAACACTTGAAACTGGTAATTTATTTGTCATGCAAATCACAGAATGCACATTGTTTCAACAATGCACTTTAAAAAGTCAAATCACTAAGGAAACTTGAAGGAATATGATTATCAGCAGAACTCTGATGCACAATTTATTTTAGCACCTTCAAAAATCTCACAGACTAGAATCTGTCATATCAGGCTGGGGAAATATATTTATATTTATATTTATATTTATATTTATATTTATATATGCATGCATGTGTGTGTTTATCTATGTATATATAAATGCACACACACATGCACAGAGTATTAGGCCGTTTTGTGCACTTAGGCAAAGTAAAAGACAATTAAAAATCAAAATATGTTTTTACACTTAACATTCTCCTTCAGAATAAAGTATTCCTCATGTAATACCCCAACTTAATGTAGATTTCTAATCCATGTACCAGATAATTGACAGAGTTAAACAAAAGGGAATACATTTTAGAATTTCTGCTTTTTAATTTATTGTTATTGTGATTAGTCTAAAGAGACTAAGGAAGTAACATGAAATCACATGACTGCAGAGGCTGGGAGGTAGCAGTTTCCACTGTTCGCAATGAGGCTGAGGTTTCGTTTCTGCCATTTCTTCGTGCTACCCGAGAACTAGAGCAGTGGGAGGCAGGGCCTCAGATTAAAGGCTAGGAAAGAAGAGAGAAGAGGTAAATAATTTGAAACCTTTTTTCTGAAACCAAACAAAATTATCCAAAGGAAAAAAGAAAACACAAAATAAAAATGTCCTTCATTGCTGAAATTATTAACTAAACTCTGAAATTATTAAACTCTGCCACTTTTTTTTTTCAGTCTGGGAATTCATTCATGGAGGCAGCTAATGGGAAGCACTGAATTTAATGATGTATTAATTTCCCAGGGTTGCTATGACACATACCACAGAATGGGTTGGCTTAAACAATAGGAATTTATCGTCTCACAGTTTTTGAGGCTAGAAGTCCAACATCAAGATAATGGCAGGCCATTTATGGTTGTTCAGTCTCTGCCTGCATCATATGGCTGGCTGTCTTCTTCTGTCTCATCCTTTGGTTTCTCCTTCTGGCACCTCCTAACTGATAGAATCCAAATTCCCTCTGCTTATAGGGACTTTAGCCGTATTGGATGGGGGCCCACCCTGATTCAAATTGGTCTTATCTAAACAGGATCTTCTAAAGTCCTGTTTTCAATTGAGTTCACACCCTCTTGACTGGGGGGTAGAACATGAGCACGTCTTTGTGGGGAGCATGATTCAATCTGCCACAGATGAAATAACTCTAATAGGGATAGACTTTCCTATGATTTCCAGCATCTCTAGGAACGATGCAGAACAGAGCAAGACATGTTTCTATAAAAAGGCAAAGTTGAACAGTAATCCAGAAGTTGACTCATGACCTCTTTTGTTGTCATTTCATTGACAGCAACGATGATAAATCAACACAGACTGCCGAGCAGAGTCAGATTCCCTGCTGTACCTGACATTGTGCTGACTCCCACTCTGCCCCCCCAGATATTGGAAAGTATACATAATGGAAGTTCAATCCTGAAAACCCATGTAAAATATAAAGCAATATTCATGGACCATCCATATAAACATCAAAGGATTCCAAAGAAAAATAGTAATATTATATTTCCATAACTATGAGTTCAAAATAAAATTCACTTCATTCAAGTGTAAAAGGAAAATAAAATATTAAATAGATCACAATACAAATCTGGGAAGTGAAAGGGGATAAATGAGAAATGGATTTACTAATTGATTTTATTTAATCAACAATCAGCAAATATTTATTCAGTGTCTGCTATGAACTTGGAACAGTTTTAGGCACTGGGGATAGAGCCATGAACAAAATAGACAAGTGTGTCTGTCCTAATAGAGGTTATGTTCTAGTTGGGAGAGCCCAAGTAATATAATTTGCTTCTGGGTGATGAGGGATGTGAATGAGATGTGTGGAGAGTTGGCAGGGTGGATTTGCTTCATGCAACAATTAGCCATATGAGGAATGGCTCCAGGGATGAGGGATGAGCTGGACATCTTAGGCTTCCTGTGGAGTCTGACTTGATCCAGGAGAAGCATACAGGAAATAAGCGATGATGATCCCAGGGTAGAGACTGGAAGTGTACCGGTTTGTATATATTATGTCCCTCAGAAAAAGTCATGTTCTTTGATGCAATCTCATGGGGGCAGATGTATTAGTGTTGATTAAGTTGGAAACTTTGGATTAGGTTGCTTCCATGGAGATGTGACCCACCCAACTATAGGTGAAAACTCTGATTAGATAATTTCCATAGAGGCGTGGCCCCACCCAATCAGCATGGGCCTTGATTAGTTTACTAGAGCCCTATGTAAGAGCTCAGACAGAAGTAGGTTGCTGCTGCTTTGCAGAGACATTTTGAAGACAGCTATTGAAAGCAGAGTTTTGCTGATGCTTTGGAAGTACTAGCCCAGAGTTTGCTCTGAGAAGCTGACACAGAGACCTTTTGGAGAACTCCCTTTTGAAACACAACCTCAGAGCAACTGAGAATGATATTTTTGAGCAGCTTCAGTTAAGAGAGGACAAAAGGCCCCAAGAGCAACATTTTGGAGAATGCCATTTGAAACACAATTTGCAAGCAAGTGAATGCCAGCCATGTGCCTTCTGAGCTAACAGAGGTTTTCCAGACACCAATGGCCATCCTTTAGTGAAGGTACCCTGTTGTTGATGCCATACCTTGTACACTTTATGGCCTTAAGACTGTAATTTTGTAGCCAAATAAACCCCATTTATAAAAGCCAATCAATTTCTGGTATTTTACATAAATGTCAGCATTAGCAAACCAAAACAGGAAGTAAAGCCGTGAATGTGGGAGGGAGTATTGTAGAACTTCCTGGGGCCACTTCTTTCCTCCTTGCAGTAGTGATATGGAACTAAGGGAAGGAGTGCTTTTGTTTTGGCTTGAGCCTCCCACCCTGCAGAGAATGTGGAGGGTTGAGGTGTTGAGGTGCCCTTTTTCCCCTGGACAAGTATAGTCTTGGAAAATCTTCTTGACTCATTTCAAGGGAGCCATGGAAGCTGGGGGAGGGATGGTCATCACTGGACAATGGGTGATGGCATGGAAACAAGTAGAGGGGAGGGTCCCTGCCTCTTATGGAGGTTGATGCATTTTTTAAAACTTTAAAATAGCTGTGGCAAGGAAAACACATGAAACAAATTTAAAATCAATCTTACTTAGGAAAACAAGTGCAAAAATCTAAGCAAAACCTTACCACAACAAATCTATTTGTATAATAAAAATTAGTACTTTCTGAGCAATTAGAGTTTACTCAAACAATGCAAAGGTGGTTTAAAAGTCAGTAGTCCATCAGCATTAATAAATGAAAGGAGGAATATTGATCATTTTGATAATTGCTACTGCACACTTAATAGACTACAGTAAGGTGCAAACATAACTTTTATGTGTACAAGGAAACCAAAAAAGTCCTGTGACTCTCTTTATTGCAATATTGCCTTCATTGTGGTGGTCTGGAACCAGATCTTTAATATCTCCAAAGTATGACTGTATCCAGAATATATAAAAAACTTTTACAATAAAACTACAAAAAGACAACTCAATTAAAAATGGGCAAAGAACTTGAATGGACATTTCTTCAAAGAAGATAAATAAATGGCCATAGCACATGAAAAGATACTCAAAATCTTTATTTATTAGGAAATGAAAATTAAAATCCCCGTGAGATACCATTTCACAACCTTAATGATGGCTATTATTTTTTAACAAATTGGAGAATAACAAGTGTTGAAGAAGACGTGGAGAAATTGGAACGCTATTGTTGATGGGAATACAAAATGGAGCAGCCACTGTGGAAAAGAATATGGCAGTTCCTAAAAACATTAAATACAGAATTACATTTGATCCAGCTCCCCATTTCCAGTCATATACTGAAAGAGAGTATTTGTTGTATGTTCTCTTGTATACAAACATTGTAACCAATGTTTTCCAGCAGCATTATTTTCCAGCCAAAAGCTAGAAATAACTCATGCTTGTCAACAAATGTATGGATAAACAAAATATAGTACATAGACACAATGCCATATTATGAAAAATAAAGTTATGAGACATGCTACAACATAGGAGAGCCTTGAAAATATTTTGCTCAATGAAATAAGCAAGATATTTAAGAACAAAAATTATATGATATTATTTTAAGAGATGATAAGAGGTATCAAATTTGCAGATATATAAAGCAGATTAGAGATTATTGGGGAGGGGGAATTGAGAGTGTTTGTAAAAAAACATGGGGGGGGGACCTCTTTGTGTTCTTAAACAATGTCAACACTTTAGCCACCTGCCAGGTACCAGTCTCCAGCTGCTACTGAGTCTAACACCCCCTAGGAATTCTCTCCATCAAACTAATCTATCCTGGTGCCCCCTGGGTGCAGCCCTGACACCTCCCTAAGGGCTTTGCCTGTGCAATAGTTTCCTATGGAATTGCTTTTATCAAATCATGTCTGTGAAGTTATACTCACTGTGCAAATCCAATCTCAAATTTCACAGCCATACCCAATTCTGAGTCTGCTTCTTAAAACTGAAGAATTCCTTCTTTGCATCATGGAAACACTTGATGTATATACAAATTTCAGACTTAGCATTACTTTATATTTGTTTGAATTTACATATTCCTCCTCTACTTGACCTCCAGTCCTTGAGGACAGGGGTGGTTTCTTGATCACTTCTGCTTTCCCTTTACTTCTTAGCAGAGTGACTGGTTCATGAATTGTTCACAGTATGAGAAGTAAATTTTGCTCAATTAAAAAGCACTAGCCTTTAAAACCTCCAAAGTAATGTCATTGAAAAAATCTGTTTTATAATTTCATTATAAAAATAAATTCAAGGTCATTAAATAAAATTTGTAAATGTAGGAGGGGATAGAACTCTCCTACAGTCTAAATTCTGCACTAACATATGTATTTAGTCATTTATTTTTGAAAAATTTTAACATGATTATAATCATAGTTTATATACAGTAGTTATCCTGCTGTTTTCCTTAATAAGGGAAATGCTTATAATATAATTTATGACAGTCTCTTCAAAGACATTAAGTTTAAATGCTACACAATATTCCATTGAATATATTATAATTTTGCTTAATCATTCCAATTTTGTTGGTCATTTAGGTTGTTTTGAATTTGTTGGTAATATAAATAACTATGTTGAATGTTTTTGAATGTAGTGCTATTTCCATATTTAGGACTATTTCTTTAGTACTGAGTTCCAGAAACAGATTCACAGAGTCCAATTTATTAAGCATTTATTATTTTTTTAATAAACATCTCCAAGGGGCTCTTCATGAGCATTGTACCTCCTTTCTCACCCACAGCTTACTTTGCATCACCCTTGCCATCATTTTAAGGATGAATGAAGATGAGAATGAAGGCAATGATATATGGCTTCTTTTTTTTTTTCACTGGTACTTTTAATGTGTTAGATTTTCAACACTAAATATAAGGTCAGCAGCACTAAAATATGACAGAAATATCAAAGCAAATTTATTCTATTTTACAGTGTTTAGTCTCTTTAGCATTAATAAAAGGAATTGATTTAAGATGGAGAAGGAGAAGGAAGAAGATAAGGCAGGGGGCAAAGAGAAGGAAAAGGGGAATGCCCATGCTATCCTTTTCCCATATTCTAGAATATTGATTATTCTTATGTATTATTATCAGTATACCTTTTATCTGTGATTTTTATTGAGGAATAATTGCTATTAAATGACCCTTTTTAATGTATGTTATTATGAATATGATATTTAGAAACTTTGGTACAGGGAAATCCATTAACTTCTCCAGAGAATAAAAGGTACTCTTTAATGATACTTTTCTGTCTGTAAGATGCCATTAAGTATAATTTAAGAAAGCAATTCAGTTAAATAATTCTTTTCACTCTCAAAGTACCAAAACTCTTTGCAAAACAACTGATTAGATAATAGCAGTTTGTGCTATCTGAAGATGAACGCAATAAACATTACAGCCCTAATGCCTTTCATGTCTCAGTATGGCTATTAGGATGGTTCTATTCTGGGGAAACAAGAGAACTTGCGCCCATACTCTTTTACATCTAGATGTAGAGACTCATTAGTCCTGCTTTGATTTGCCCTCTATTAACTTTGGAAAATTGATATCTTCCTATCTGCAATTTCATCTTACTATTCCTCTTTTTCTCTCTTTAATTCAATGGCAATCATTCTAGAAAAGGTTCTAGCTATCCTTTAAAAAGTTTCAAGATTTAGTTAGTCCTCTGGAACAACAAACTTATATCCAGGAACAACTAGTAAATAGTCTGGAACAACTGCTCGGGGATATCTGTGACCAGACACACATCGTACACCAGTCTGGAATTGGTGGAATGGCTGAGATTGCAGCATAAGAACTGTAAGTAAAGCCCTCCAAACTGTGGAGATGGCATCCTTCCCCACCAGCATGGCAGGCTGAGCTGAAACACTTCCCTGTGGGAAAAAGAATCAGTCTACTAGGAGGAAGGGAATGTCGCTCTACCAAGCTCCAACTGCAGTTTAACTAATGAACTTGGACTAGTGAATACAAGCTACAAGCACAGACAAACCTGGAGCAAGCATGAAAGGAACCCAGCAGTTTCTCCTGGAAGAGAGGAGGCAAGACTGATGGAAAACAATATATAAATAAATAAAAACAGAGACTTTTGAGGTTGGCTGAGCTTAGAATAGTGGAAAAGGTCTAGGTCCCAAGAAAAGGTGCACATGGGACTTAGCACCAATTCTGGTTCTTAATTGGTAACTGGGAGGTTGAGAACAGGCTCTTCCCTTTTCTTTTCTCTCCTTCTAAGTAGCTCATTAGAGAAAGCCTCAGGCATTTTCGTTTGTCAATGCTGACCCAGGCAAGGGTGGAGTTAATATAGTTAGACAAAGGAAGTCAAGTGTGGGAGATAAATCAAATTGCTAGAGGGCCTATCTTCCCTATAAAAAGGGGGTGGGGGGTGGGCAGTGAAACAGAAACAGAAACAGCTTAAGCTTGGCTTCTGACACCCTCAGCCCCTGGCAGGGACAGGGTCTACTGAGAATTCAAGGCAACACACCTCTTTATGCTGGTGGGGAGCTGTGGGCTGACAAGCACCACCTGCTGGGCAGGATAGGAAAAGCACAGAGTCTAGAGGCCTCACAGGAAAGTGTGACAACCAGCTGAGTCTCATTCTAAGGGAAAATTGATACTGATTACACCCTCTTCCTTAGACTTGGGCCCATCTGGTCTGGGAAAATTTGATTGGGGTAATCAAGGAAAACAGATGCCTAGACAACAAAAAAAAATATGAATCATACTAGAAAAGAAAAGATATAGCACAGTCAAAGGAAAAAACTTACTCTTTAAATGAGATACAGGACTTGAAACAACTAATTAAAGATCTTCAAACCAACATGCTAAATCAATTCAAAAACCAAATCAATGGCGTGGTCAACTTCCCTGAGAATGTGATGCCCGTCCAGTGTAAAAGAGCTGACATGATCTCTCCGTGACTTCTCACTCTGTTGGTAAGATCCAAATAAAAGTTCATTTATCAGACAATGTCTGGTGTCTTCTTTGGCCTCTGGACTGGCAAAGCCCTCATGGGCTGTGGCAGTTGGCAAACACAGTCAGGAGAATCAAATACCCACCAATCCAGAGACTAAAGAAATAGGAAGCATTCATAACATGAACTTGGGGAAGGAAAAGGAGAAGTCCCCAGGTGGTATACTGGGGTGGCCTGTGACATCTATGTAGGAAGGGCTGCCCACCCTCCCAGAGGAATGGATGTCTATGTGGAGAGTGGTGGTTACCCTCCTAGATGAGTGGAATCTGCTGAGGGAGTATGGAAATGTTTATAACTCTCTGGGTGGACTAATATCATCCTGCAGCAGGCCACAAGAGCATTGGCCCCAGGAGGGATACCGGGGTGGCCTAGAACTTCAGTGTGCAGAGGAATGGCTACCCTCCTGGATGGATGGGACCTGCCAAGGGAGTACGAAGGTGCTTGCACCTCTCCAGTGGGACTAATAGCCATCCTGCATCAGGACACAGGAGGATTGGAGATTCAGAAAGAAAAAAAAAAAGTTTGTCAGATTGCAGCTGCAGTGGGCTGGCCATTGGTAGAGGCTGTATGTGCCACTACTAAGGAAGCTTTAGCAGCAAAGGTGGCCATAAGCTGCATGGGAGATAAATTAAACCTAGAAAAAGATATGAGGCTAGCACAAGCAGAATTGAAAGATTCTCTGGGTAAAAGTTTAGAAATACTGGCATGCCAACACACTAGAGTAAGAGGACATAAGCTGCCCAAAGGGCAAGTTAGGTGTATCCTAGCTTCCACTAACTGGGACCCTAAAGTGTGGGACCCTGTTGATTCCTCATCAAAAGATGATGAGCCCTTGTCTGACTGGGAAATTAATACTAAGGAAAGTAAGCATACTCAACCTCTGGTCCAACAAAGAGTTAAAACAGAGGAAGTTCAACACCCTGATCTCCCAAGGAGGGAAGACCTTGGGGCAGTAGCAGCGTCTTCTAACCAGAAGATACTCATTTCATCCTGGGAGTTTTCTCCAGCTGAATTAAGAGATATTAATTCAATATTAATTAATCAATATTAATTAATAAGTAATCAATATTGACAAAAACCTATAGAGCCATTAATGAACTGGTTGCTGCAGCTATGGAATAGTAGCACAGATAGCACCTTGCTTGTCAGACATAAAATAACAAACTGGCCACAATCTCCACTCACCCTTCCCTGTGGCAGCCTCCTTGCTGGGAGCTAACATGGAGACCCATTCACTTTTTAATTGTCTGGTAAAGCAATGCAAAGTAGTGTGGCTGCTTGAAGGGGACTTACCCCAAAAGCTGGAATAAATTACCTAAGGAGTAATGGTTTGTTAAGCTAGAACCTAAAACCTTGGAAGAAAGATCTGCCCATAGACACAATACCTGCAGAGAGCCCTCTGCCCCATTGATAAGTCTGATGGCTCTTGGAGAATGACTATTGATTATAAAGAGATAAATAAGGTAACCCCTCTTTTGTTTGCAGCTGTGCAGAACATCACCATATTGCTCTGATGTTAACATGAAGTTAGGCCTGTTTCATTCTGTGTTAGATCTTGCTAATGTCTTCTTTAGCATTCCTCTAGATTCTTTCAATCAACCCTGCCACAGTGGGGTTGTAGGGAGGTGGAATACTGCCTTGTTGCAGAATATGAGTACTCAATTAAGCCAAATTAACTTTGCGTTAAACCTTGCTAATACGTTATGTAGAATATTTTTAGATTCTTCCAGTCAACCTGTGTTAGTCTTCTTGTGAGGAAAACAACAATGGGGATTTGCTGTGCTTCCACAAGGATACCTTCAAATGTGGAAAGCTCCAGAAGAGCCTGACTACTCTATCAAGTTCTTGGGTATTGTCTGGTTGGATAAAAGTAAGGCTATTCCTTCAGTCATTGTTGTTAAAATATGAAGTTATTCCACATTGCTTACTTCTGAACCGTTAATAGCTTTTCTTGGTTTACTACATTATTGGAAAGTGTTTAGACTCTATTTAGTACAAATTTTAAATACTTTGTACACCCTAATTAGAAAAAGAAAAGCACAGGAGTGGGATTTTCCATGGCAGGCTGTGTTTAAAAAGGCTAAGAAAACTATTGCACAAGCACAGGCTTTAAGGGGCGTGGACCCTGATATACCCTGTGATTTGGATGTGGCCAGTGCCAATATAGGCATTTGAATGTATTATGCACCCCCAAACACCATTATATTTGATATAATCTTGTGTGGGCAGACAAATTAGTGTTGATTAGATTGCAATTCTTTGATTGAGTGTCTCCATGGAGATTCAACCCACCCAACTGTGGGTGATAACACTGATTGGATAATCCATGGAGGCATGGCCCCACCCATTCAGCATTGGCCTTGATTAGTTCACTGTAGCCCTATATAAGCTCAGACAGAAGGAGCAAGCTTTCTACAGCCAGGAGGGACACTTTGAAGAACACACAGGAGCTGAGAGAGGAGCTGCAACTTACAGAGACATTTTGGAGATGGCCTTTGAAAGCAGACTTTCGCTCCAGAGAAGCTAAGAGAGGACAAATACCCCCAAAGCAGCTAAGAGTGACATTTTTGAGTAGCTACAGCCTAGAGTAATTGTGCACAGCTTATAATGCTCTGCTACAAGTTGATGGTCTAACTCAAAGGTGCAAAGTGACCTTACAGAAGACTATACAGGTATGCAAATATGGGACACTATAAATGGGCCCCATTTGAGGAGTGCTCAGGTGAGCACACTGACAAAGTTAAAAGTCTACCTCCTAAAATGTGGCATTTTCAACAATGGCTCTTTAAGTACAGAGATGCATGAAATTTTAGGACCAGTCTCCTATGTGGAAGAGCAGCATGCCATGCTTCCTGTTGATCCTCCTGAAGTGGCTCCTCCCATGCCTACCATTGACAAAATTATATACCTGACTTTGCATGCATTGGCACATGGGCCACCTGATACATGGAGGCCATGACTGTCCAGCCCAGTACTGACACCATCTGGTAGGAAGACATATGGCTGCCTGTCACAAATGTAAGGTAACTGTTTTTCATGTCTCTGCCCACAGTACCAATTCATTACCAGGTAATGTAGAAGCCGATGTCCTAGTAAAATTCCACAGCCTAGCACCAATGATGACTGTGCTGGAAAACTGGGCACTGAGGACACCAGATCCCCATCACTTGGTGACAAAGTTGGCTGTATTGGAACCCTTCCTCCGTCCAAAGGGGCAAAATATGCCTTCACTACTGTGGATATGGTTACAAGACTGTTGCTGGCCTCCCCTGGGGGTAAGACCAATCAATGAGCTACCATACATAGCTTAGAAAAATTAAGTGCTTTTCTTGGTGTTCCCACACATGTGAACAGTAATAGGGAGGCCCTTTCATTGGGCAATTAACCCAGGCCTGGGCTACAGAACATGATGTCCTTTGGGCTTTTCACTTGTCCTATAATCCCACACAGCTGGGTTAATTGAAAGAATGAATGGCCTTGTAAAGCAACACTTAAAGGATGATAGAAACCCTACAACTGTATTGCATTAACTCCAAACCCAAAGCAGCCAGCTCCTGCCTCTGTGGACATGGTAACTGCTGGGCCCATGCAGGCCTTATGAGTTCAGATAAAGGGACCAGCTGCCTTGAAGCTGCAACGGGGCAATGATAATAACTGCCACAAACACTAGAAATTGGGAATATAAGTTCAATTAGCTCTGGTTCTGGCAAATGCGGTCATGCTGGTTGAGAATCCTAAGCCCATGTGTACTAGAATTACATAGGAAACTAACTGTAGATCTGACCCTGAAGGGCTCCCCACAGAGGGAGAAAATATGGTATTTAAAACCCCTCACCTGGAACTCTTCTTTCTACTAATGAAGACTCAGTTTACATATTGTTAAACCACTCAGCTGTCCAATTTAATGCTTACATTTGTTGTTAATTCTTGTTTAAAAAATGTGTATTACTATTTCAATAATGCATTAACTAAAATGCTTAGAGTTTTTAGCATTGTTCTAACAAGTTTAATTTTAATGGCTGTACCAGTTCAATATATTATATCCCCCAAAATTGCATTACCTTTGATGCAATCTTGTCTGGGCAGACATAATAGTGTTGATTAGATTTTGGAATCCTTTGAGTGTTTCCATGGAGATGCAATTCAAACAACCGTGGACAAGAACTTTGGTTGGATAATTTCCATGGAGGTGTTGCCCCACCCATTCAGGATGGGTCTGAATTAAATTACTGGAGAACTTATAAGTTCAGACAGAAGGAGCAAGCTTGCTTCAGCCAAGAGGGACACTTTGAAGAATGCACAGAAGCTGAGAGAGTAGCTGCAGATGAGAGATAGTTTGAAGATGGCCGTTGAAAGCAGACCCTTGCTCTGGAGAAGCTAAGAGGGGACAAGCACCCCAAGAGCAACTAAGAGTGACATTTTTGAGTAACTGCAGCCTAGAGAGGAATGCCCTGGGAGAAAGCTATTTTGAAACCAGAACTTTGGAGCAGATGCCAGCCATGTGCCTTCCCAGCTAACAGAGGTTTCCAGATGCCACTGGCCATCCTCCAGTGAAGGTACCCTTTGTTGATGGACACTTTATAGCCTTAATACTGTAACTTTGTAACCAAATAAACCCCTTTTATAAAAACCAATCCATTTCTGGTGTTTTGCATCCTGGCAGCATTAGCAAACTAGAACAATGGTAATAATATGTTGCAAAATGTTTGATTAAGAGCAATTTCCAGAATTGTTTTGGTGACTTGAATGTAGAGGGTACGAGGGATGTTTTTGTTGAGGGAAAAGGAAAGTAGTTTTGTCCTAAATGACTGGCTGTTTTAGAATGAAGACTAAAAAGGGATGTGGAACATAACCTGAATGAATATAGTAAGTTGCATGAAGTTGGTGGAAAGGGAAATTTATGTCTGTGGTCAAAGTTGAAAAATGATAGAAACTAGATATAGAATAAAACAAACTGCCTGGTAGTTTTATCCTTTAGCTATTTTAGCCCCAGCTGGTACTTGTGCTTTAATTAATATTCAATATATGTATGAGCCTGGTAATTCACAAACTGTAACCCACACTCTTGATCATATGCAAAATCACATACAAAGTAGTGATCATTTATTTAATAATCCTCTTGTCTAAATAGTGGAACTCATTAACTTGGCCATAATGCAACTTGCTAATAGGTTTACTATCTTTCTTACCAGTATACTAATACTATGTTGTTCATTGTATTGTTGTTGTGAATCATGGATGTAGTCTGCCCTGTGGTCAATGCAAACTGTTGTATGGGGGTGGATTGTTGCAGCCCCTGGACTGAACAGCGCAGACCTGCAGAACTTGGTGCACAGCAGTCTGCATGACCTAGGCAGCAATTGTTTAATCTATCATCTTTGTAAGACAGTAAGGAGAAAAGGGTAAATTAACTTTAAAATGCAACTTTAAAACATGAAATGGGAAGTAAGCAGGATTTGAGAAACCCTTGGTCTCACAAAAGAGCAAGATGTAAATGTACCCCAGACCTCCTGCCATCAAATGTTAATCTAGTTTACCTGCTTCCTGGCTCCCAAAAGTTGTGGTCATCTATTGATCACCCCCTCCCCCCATCAAGACTCTTTTCCTGTGCTTGCACTCTAAGGAATGTCTTTGTCTCAAGCCTTTATAACTGCCTTGCTGTCCTTTTTAACTGTACAACTTCCCTGTGAATGTGATGCCCACCTGGTATAAGAGACCCATCATGAACACTTTGCAGTTTCTCACACTGTTGGTAAACCCTGAATAAAAGTTAATGTATCAGAAAAAAAAATCAACAAGTTGAGGGAAGGTAATGCAAAAGAGATTAAGGATATAAAGAAGATATTGGGCAAACATAAGGAAGAACTTGAAAGTTTGAAAAAACAATTGGCAGAACTTATGGGAATGAAAGGCACAAGAGAAGAGATGAAAAATACAATAGAGACATACAACAGCAGATTTGAAGAGGCAGAAGAAAGGAATCAGGAACTACAGGAGAAGACATCTGAAATCCTACACACAAAAGAACAGTTAGGGAAAAGAATGGAAAAATATGAGCAGGCATTCAGGAAACAGAATTACAACATGAAGCACATGAATATACATGTCATGGGTGTCCCAGAAGGAGAAGAGAAGGGAAAAGGGACAGGAACAATAATGGTGGAAATATTCAATGAAAATTTCCCATCTCTTTTGAAAGACATAAAATTGCAGATCCAAGAAGTTCAGCATACCCCAAATAGAATAGATATGGAAAGACCTACTCTGAGACACTTAATAATCAGATTATCAAATGTCAAAGACAAAGAGAGAATTCTGAAAGCAGCAAGAGAATAGCAACCCATCACTTACAAAGAAGCTCAGTAAGACCATGTGCAGATTTCTCATTGGAAACCATGGATGTGAAAAGGTGGTGGCATAATATATTTAAGATACTGAAAGAGAAAAACTGCCAACCAAGAATTCTATATCCAGCAAAACTGTTTTTCAAAAATGAGGGAACATTTAAAATATTTTCAGACAGACACTGAGGGAGTTTGTGAAGAAGAGACCTGCTCTACATGAAAGAGTAAAGGGAGCACTACAGTTAGATAGGAAAAAACAGGAGAGAGAGGTTTGGAGAATAGAGTAGAAATGAAGACTATCAGTGAGAAAAAAAAAAGAGAGAGTGGTGGAAAATAAAATATAATATAATAATAAAATAAAATAAGATATGACATATAAATTGCAAAAGTCAAAATGGTAGACAGTAGACATTATGTTGAGTGAAATTAGTCTGAAACAAACGGATGGATACTCTATGGACTCACTAACATGAACTAACTTTGATGAGTGAAATTTGAGCATTCAAGTTGAAAACACATGTTATCAGGAGATAGAGGTTAGAAATTGTGCATTTGATGCTGAAGGAGTACATAGGGGTCAACACGATTAATCGTAAAGATCCAGAAGTGGATAGCACAATACTGCATGATGGTAGCACAATCTTGTAAGTGCTCTGAACAAAGATGAGTCTGAGTATAGTTGAAAGAGGAAAGCTAGGGGCATGTAGGACACCAGAAGGAAAGATAGAAGACAAAGACTGGGATTGTGCAACTTAGTGAAACCTTGAGTGGTCAATGATGGTGATTAAATGTACAAATATACAAAGGTTTTTTTAAAAAGGGAGAACAAATGAATATCAACATTGCAAAGTGTTCTGGTTTGCTAATGCTGCCAGAATGCAAAACATCAGAGATGGATTGGCTTTTATAAAAGGGGGTTTATTTGGTTACAAAGTCACAGCCTTAAGGCCATGAAGTGTCCATCAACAAAGGGTACCTTCACTGGAGGATGGGCAATGGTATCCAGAAAATCTCTGTTAGCTAGGAAGGCATGTGGCTGGTGTATGCTCCAGAGTTCTGGTTTCTAAGTGGTTTTCTCCCAGGATGTTCCTCTCTAGGCTGCAGTTACTCAAAAATGTCACTCTTAGTTGCTCTTTGGGTGTTTGTCCTCCGTAGCTTCTCTGGAGCAAGGGTCTGCTTTCAATGGTGATCTTCAAACTGCCTCTCATCTGCAGCTACTCTCTCAGCTTCTGTGCATTCTTCAAAGTGTCCCTCTTGACTGTAGCAAGCTCGCTTCTACTGTCTGAGCTTATAATGTTCCAGTAAACTAATCAAGGTCCATGCTGAATAGGTGGGGCCACAACTCCATGGAAATTATCCGGAGTTATCACCCACAGTTGGGTGGGGTGCATTTCCATGCAAACAACCTAATTCAAATGTTCCAACTTAATCCCTACTAATATGTCTGCCCCCACAAGATTGCATCAAAGGACATGGCTTTTTTCTGGGGTACATAATATATGCAAACTGGTACACAAGTGTTGAAAATTGGATGGTACAGGGGAAAAATATAATCAAAGCAAACTAGAGTCTATAGTTAATGGTAACTTTGTAAGATGCTTCCATTAATTGTAACAAAGGCAGTATACCAAAATTAAATGTCTATAAGAGGGGGTTATAAGGGAGTGATATGGGATTCTTGGTCATGTTCTTGTTGTCTGACCTTTCCATTGTATTTTACTTCATTTTTATCTGTCTGCTATCTTTTATATTTTCATTCTTCATGTTTTTTCTCCTTTTCCTCTTCCTTTGCAGAAGAAATGGAAATGTCCTCATATAAATTGTGGTGGTGAATGCATAACTATGTGACTATACTGGGAATGATTGCTTACTTAGAATTGATTATATGATGTGTGAATTAAACTTTTTTAAAAATAAACAGAGGTATACAAGTGCTGGAGAAAATGTGAAGAGAGGAATGTACCTATTCACTGTTGGTAGTGCAGCAGAGTGGTGCAGCCCATCTGGAGGTCAGTGTGGTGGTTGCTCAAGAAGCTAAGTATGTGGGTACCATAAGGTTCTGCAATTCTGTTATTGGGTAGAACTGAGAGCAGAGACAAGAGTGGACATTTCACACTGGTGCTTATGGTGGCATTATTCATGATTCACTACAGAAGGAGGTGACCTAAGGGTACACTGACCAATAAACAGAATGGTGAACTGTGGTGTTTACATTCAATGGAATATTGAGCAGTGGCAAGAAGAAATGAAGTTGTGAGGTATGCAACTAGGTGACTGGACCTTGAGGACAGTATGTTGAGTGAAATAAGCCAGAATCAAAAAGGTAGACATAATAATGCCTCACTAATATGGACTAACTATAATGTGCAAATTCTGAGAATTGAATCTGAGAGCAAAGGTTATCAGTGGAAGGCTGATGGTAAAGGTTTCTAGATTGTCAGCTCTTACAGTAGTCACATATATTCATGAGTTGTAATGGTTATTTCTAAATTCTGAGATGAAGAACTGTTTGTCATGAGTTATAGTGGTTATTTCTAAATTCTGAGATGATGAACTGTTTGTGTATAATCTGGTTGGTCCCTGGAACTTAAGATATCTGTGTGACACCTGAGACTCAGAGCTAGAGTTCAGCAGCTATGAATGTCAGTATTACAGCATGCAGGAAATGTTAAAGGAGCTGAAAAAGAGGTCGGACTTTAATTGGATATATGAACAAAATGGACATGGTTAGGACTAACGTAACCCAGAATAAAGGGAAATGGGTGATATTGACTGTGTTTTAAAACTTTAACTTCTATGTGAGACCAAAGGAACTGATGTTTATTTGGAGAAAAATCTTTACTTTCCGTAGCATACTATATAATTTAACTTTTATGGTCAGTTTATTTAAACACCATAATTGCATGGAATGTTTAATAGGCTGTGAGATCTGTTTGGTTTTACAGGTTAGCAAGAAGCCTTGATACATTCCAGAGTAATTTGGGCAGAGGAAAAAAAAATTTGAAAAGCCCCCTTAAAGACTGGGGGAAAATGCAGAAATATTAAACTTCCCCATCTGGGGAATTACTGATAATCTGACAAGCATTGAGGATTGCCATTCTAGTAGGCCAAGTCCTCAATCTTGAGGCTTGCCCTTATGAAGCTTGTTACTGCAAAGGAGAGGCTAAGCCTACTTATAGTTGTGCCTAAGCATCACCCCCAGAGAACCTCTTTTGTTGCTCAGATGTGGCCTCTGTCTGTAAGCCAACACTGCAGGAAAACTCACTGCCCTCCTCTCTATGTGGGACTTGATTCTCAGGGGTGTAAAATCTCCCTGGCAATGTGGGACATGGGTCCTGGGGATGAGCCTGGACCTGGCATCATGGTACTGAGAAAGTCTTCTCAACCAAAAGGGGGAAGATAAATGAAACAAAGCAAAGTTTCAGTGGCTGAGAGATTTAAAATGGATTAGAGAGTTTTCTCTGGAGGTTATTCTTTTTAATTGTATAGATATCCCTTTTCAGTTTTTAGTTATTTTAATAGCTAGAAGGAAATACCTGAAACTGTCGAACTGCAATCCAGTATCCTTGACTCTTGAAGACAATTGTAGAACAATATAGCTTATACAGTGTGACTGTGTCATTGTGAAAATATTGTGGCTCACACTCCCTTTATCCAGTGTATGGACAGGTGAGTAGGAAAAAAAGGGATAGAAAGTAAATGAATAATATGGGAACTAGTATGAGATGTTTGCATATTCTTTTTTACTTTTATTTTTATTGTTATTTTCATTTTTATTTCTTAGAGTAATGAAAATGCTCAAAAATTGATTGTGGTGAAGAATGCACAACTATATGATGACACTGTAAACAACTGATTATACACTTTGGATGACTGAATGGTATGTGAATATATCTCGAAAAAAATGCATTAAAAAAGTTTCAAGTATTTCACAGAAGAGTTTAACAGAGAGTGAGAGTGAGAGTGAGAGAGAGAGCAAGAGAGAGAATGAGAGACAGAGAGAGAGAGAGACAGAGAGAGAAAAATGGAGTAGAACTACATCAAAATGTGTTGTAACTTGTATGATGTTGACTACATGGTGTCTTGAGCCTGTAGTGACAAAGGTCAAGGGGGAACTGGAAACATAAATACTCCAGATGACCAGGTCTGGGGGAATGGAGCTGACTAGAAGGAACACTCTGAAGGAGTAACCCAAAGCTAATTTGTGGTGTCCAGGGGTTTGGAAAGTCAAACTTCAGTTTTCATTCATTTAGTACCCTTATGTCCTTGAGGGACCTGCCAGTCTTTCACTTGAAACAAGACTCCAGTCTGAGGCTCGAAGATAAAAACGTTCAGTCTTGGGTTGACAAGATCCATGCAGGAGCAAGTCTTCTCAAGTTATCAGGAATTCAGAGTAGAACTCTGGTTCCAGCAAGAATCCTGTTTTTGTTAACATAAATTAGAGATGGATGGTTGGTCACTGGAGGTGGGAAAATAGGATTAGTAAGAGCCATACAGTATGATGGGTGAACATTAGAGGCTCAAATAGAGTGAGTAGGTCTTTCTATAGCCATACGGCCCTCCAGACTCATTTAATTGTGCTTGTGTGTATATTGATCTTATTAATCATCCAGTTTCCCTGAGAAGAACCAGATGATTTTTTCTAGGACTGGTCCCTTCTATTCCTGACTTCCATTTGATTCCTTATTTCATAGAACACCTCACACACTATTGAAACCACATTATGAAAACCGTTTTAGTTTTTAGAGTAATACTCACTATAACAAATGAGCAACAACAAAATAGTAAAATAGTTCACACATGGCAGAAATTAATTTCTGCATACACAAAATACAAAGTGAGTGTTCCTGATTGGTGGGTGGCTTTCTTGCAAGTGGTGATTCTAAGACATAGGGTCTTTCCATCTGGAATTCCTTCCATCTTTAACATACGCCTTCCTAACTACCATGGTTGCGTGTATCAGATAGATTAGAGAGAAGAGAATGAAGGTATACACACATATTAATGTCCTTGACCAAGAAATGGCATATCACTTTTGCTCCATAATCCATTAGAATGTAGAGATGTAGTGCAAAAAAAAAAAAAATTAATTAAAAAGAGTCAATAAATCAAATGGAATGTTAGAGAGTAAAAAGAATTATAGCGTAAGTGAAACTAGGTCACTGAGGTGAGGAGAAGGAAATGAATGACAAGACATAAGAAATAGATTGAATCAAACAATTTTGTATAAGTAATGAGGAACCAGTGGAGATTTTTGAAAAATGAAGTAGCATGATCAGAGCTGCATTTTGAAAAGAGTAATCTGATAGCAGTATTTTATTTGAATTGGGGTTGAGAGATACTGAGGCAAAGAGCCTGCATGGTATCTGCCTAGTATTTCTTAGGTGTCAACTCTATTCTAGTCACTATGATAGGAACTTTAATATATCACCTAATCTTTATGACAATCCCAGTGGGCAGATATTATATCTGTTACATATTTATTAAGCAGAGACTCATAGAAGTTAGGTAAATTTGCTCAGAGGCAGACAACTATGTTACACAGCTAACTAGATTTTTAACCAGCTAAGATCTCATGACCAATATACAAGGAGAAGGTAATTATGCTTCGGCTTGCAGTAGTCATATGTGAAATGAAAGTGTGTGTAATAAGTGACAGACAAAGCAGAAATGGAAGAGTCCAGTCTTGTCAGAATGAATTAGAAAATGGATTTTCACCCTCCCAGTCCAGTCATTTTTCTATTTTACCATACAGCCCTTCGGCATCCCACAGGGTCAGCTCTGATCTTATTACTTTGAGATGCTGGAGTTGTGAATAGGTTTGTGTCACTTGAGAAGCAATTATTCCAAATGCATTTGACCACGGAAATTTTTCTGTGGTATGCAGGATTGTGTTATACTATTCATATAAGAAACAATACACCAAACGGATAATGTGCAAGACAGGAAAATAAAGTCAGATTGGAAAATGGTCAATGAAATAGCACAGCTGCTCATTAAAATATCAGTCTTTTTTTGCAAGGAACTTTTTCTAATCAGTTTTTATCAATACTTATAAGACAAAAATTATTTTTGTGCCAACATTTGGAAGACCAACTCTAGTTCTTGCTGCATACTAAGTTTTACCAGTACCACTTGCAGCTTCAGATACAAGTTAAAAATTAAGCTTTTCATGCAACCCCCAGAAAATGAAGAATCAAAGTGTGATGTGTCTATCTTAGAAAATGAAAATGCCACCTCACTCAATAATGTTTGGATAGAGAATCATAAGTCCCAAAGTATATCTGATGATAGTGCTTCACTGTCTAAATAGCTTTTCTTCTTTTTTTTTCCATACCGTCTTTCTAATATCCTTCTGATGTTGTCAGGCACATGTAACATTTCCATTTTTCAGACGAGGAAAAGTGAGTCTCAGAGGAGTTAAAAATACTTCTCTCTCACTATAGGTGAGATACTATAGGTATAATTGAGCATGGAGGATATGTATCAGTCTCTGCCTCATTTCCTCTTTATGAAGAAAGGCTTTGCCATTAAATTCACTGCCATCCCCACCCCCACCCCCACCCAAAAAAAAATAAAGGAAGAATTGGGGGGGCAATTTGGGTATTCTGTTTTTACTCTTGTTTCTTTTTATTTTTGCTTTCACTTTTTCTAGTACAAGGAAAATGTTAAAAAAAAAAGTGATCAGGGTGATGAATGAACAACTATATGATGGTAATGTGATCAATGGATTATATACTTTGGATGATTGTATGCTATGTGAATAAATCTTAATAAAAAATTAAATTTAAAAAAAGTTCACTGCCATTCACACCTAGTTTCTTATATCCCTGGTGAACTCCACACCACTTGGAAATCCTGGTGACAACATGATTCCCGACCTCTTGAAATGTTAGGGCTTTTCCTTTTACTAAGGCAATAGACTATTGTGGATAGTGGAGAAAAATCTGCAAACTGAAGAAAGATCTGAATTTTAGTCTGACCCTACTTCCAATTACTTACTATGTGACTTAATCTATAATATAGCCATGGCTGGCTCAATAACGGCCTCCAAAGATATCCAGGCCCTAATCCCTGAACCCTGAGGGTTGTTGTATATGGCAGAATGGACTTTGCAGATCAGATTAAGTTATTTATTTTGAGAGGGTGAGTTTGTGTGTGTGTGTGTGTGTGTGTGTGTGTTATCCAGATGGGCCATGAATCTGATCATGGTTGCCCTTGGAAGAGGTAAACAGAGGGAAATTTTACTTCAAGAGAAGGCAGCAAACTGACAACTGAAGCAAGATGCTACATGCTGGTACCAGTTTTGAAAATAAAGGAAGGGGCCAAGAGCCAAGGAATGCAGTGAATGAAGTTCTCAATGCTGGACATAAAAAAAAAAAAAAAAAAAAAAAAAAAAATATATATATATATATTTTTATATATATATTTCTCTATCACAATTTTAGGAGACAGCACAAAGTTTGCTTTAGATTAGCTCAGTGAAACTGATTTTGGACATCTGACCTACAGAACTGTGAGAATAAATATGTGCTGTTTTAAGCTACCACATTTGTGGTAATTTGTCACAGCAGCCATAGGAAACATTGGCTCTGCAGGATTGTTGTTAAGATTAAACTGTCTCCTGTAAGTAAATAGCAAGCAGAGAATGGGTGCTAATCCATGTTAAACCAGATATCAAATTTCAACCTACCATTTCTCCCTAAGAGATCTATAACTTAACAGGAACTGCAATTAAATAAGCAATGTGTATCCCTATATCCTTTTATAAAGTTCTTTCTAATTGTCTAATTTTCATAAATGAACTTCGAGAGTTTCTGCTAGTCTTCACTAGGACATCCTCAAAGAAAATCATGTGCATGCTGCTCAGTCCACACTTCCTTTCCTTTGAGCCTGTATTGATCCTACTAAACCCTCCAAAGACCAGGGTACCCCCAGGTCCCACTGAACTCCTGCAGAAGTCTGAGTTAGAGAGAGAAAATCACACAAAGAGAACAGAACTTTGGAATTCTCTATTCCTCCCCTTCCCTGACCATGAGTGTTGGTTTATTTCTGGGCCTTATTTCTATTCTTGATCTCTATCAAGAGTGGAATGGCAGAAGATGGGAATGAAGGAGATGGAGAGAAAGCTTGTTGCAACCCAGGCAGTGAGCAACACCTAGCACAATGTAGATGTTACATAAAGGGTAGTGCTCATCACTCCCCCCTTTCCATTCCACCTCCTATCAGATGCTCTTTGAAAACCAGAGAAATATTGTGAAGCTCAAATAGCTTGATTGGGGCTCTCTGTCCTTCCTAAATCATTCCCTTCCCCATCCCAATATGACCTAAGTGCCATATGATTCAAGATGTTGTCATTCCATGAGTGTATAAAGTCTATGCTATTCCCATGCTGATTCATGACTGTTTTGGACATTATCTGCCACCTACCTGGCCCCTGATAATGTACTGATCCAGACAGAATGAACAGTGCTATTAACCAGTCTCGGTAACACCAAATTTACTTGTGATCTTGATGTGCTCTTTGGACACTGTGCATTAGTATCTACATTTCCCTGTTAGTATTAGCCTCCCCAACAGGACCAAAATCCATAGTTTCTTTCTTCTTACCGTTGCTTCCTCTACCTCCACTTTAACTGGCATCATTGGGATTCCCCATGTGTCCTAAGGCCTCCTGCTTAATTTTGCCAATTGAAGTTCAGATCTTCTGCCCCAATTTAGAATTCAAAATTTGTGTATTAACAAAAATGCCCTGGCATGGGATTTGGGGGGGAAATGCATCATCCAACATCACAGATTCAAAATGTACCCTTAGCATAATGGGAATAATAAAGTAATTCTAATTTCTTTGGGGGATATTGTTAGAAACATATGGGACAATAAAAATGCTAGTGCTTTAAAAATTCTTAGCCACAAAGCTATAATAAGTAATAATCCTCTTTCCCCTCTACTAACAGAAAAATTTTTAAATGAAGCTGTGTCTCCTGCTGGATATTGTTTCTGGAATAAATGTAGTGTAGGAGGTCAATTCTTTGGTAATCTCCTTTACTTTTCTAAATCACATACTTCTCAAATTCTATCTATTGCTCATAACTAAAACTTCTACTCTTTTTGCAATAAACTTCATTGAGGATGACTCATCTTAAGGAGTAGGGTTAGAACTTTCACAGCTGTAAATCTTAATTATTATGTGTTTGGGATCATGGTTTTAATAAGTAGCTCCCAAACTCTTTGATATTCTTTCTACAGCATGGTGAATTCTATGGCCCCTCCCCTTGAATCTGGGCACTCTGACTACTTGATCAAAGAATATAAAAGAAATGAGGCAGTGCCATTTTCTGGGCCAAGGCCTTCAGAATTGTGCAGATTCCACTTCCCGTCTTTTGGGACACCATGCAGATTCCACTTCCTACATTTTTGGACACTCACTGTTAGAATCCAGCTGCCATGCTGTGAAGAAGCTACTTGCACAGGTGTTCTGCCAAGCACTCTACCTTGACAGTTGCACCAACTACCAGACATGAGAGTGAGTGAGCTTATCGAGGATTCCAGAGAACAGTCACAGTTACTTCAAGCCACCAATTTGAAGTATTTCTTTACATAGCAATAGAAAATTGGAGCAAAATTTTTAAGAAAAAAAGACTATCATATGTGCCAACACACTTAGGAGAGGAAGGATTTTCCTGAAAATAGTGGCCTCTGGGGTTCAGGGACACAGTGGGTAAACTGTTTCACAATTGCATGTATGTTTTGAGTGTAGAAGGGGAAGATAACAAAATCATGTTTAAAAAAAAATGGTGTTGGGGTCAAAGATAAGGAAGTATGTTTCAAAGCAGTGAGGATCTAAAGAAAAAAATAGAGTCAAGTTTCCAAGCTAAGGGCTCAGCAAGTCAAAGAAAACCTGAATACACAAAATAAGGTTAAAAGAAGGTTAAAATAGACATTTGTGCATGGTTCCTCTTTTCCTTGTTCATAAGGGTCTGTCATATGGTCCGAGCTGAAAGGATTCATAAAAAGAAAATCTTACCAAGATACTTTTCATGTTCAAAGTTCACAATAGCATGCATAACTTCAGAATATCCATCCTGCTGGGTCCAACTCTGTGACTTTGAGGGAAACGATTGTTCTTTACAGTCCAACTTACATTTTTCAATAGTGCAGCAGGGATCTTGACCTATAAAAGTGTGCCTGAAGCAAAATAGATTTACAGTAAAAGGACAAGATGTTGCACTCAAAAAACAGTAATTACAGTTACCAGAATTATGGGCTGGACTGAAGCACAGGGTCAGTCATCTCACCGTGGTGATAAAAATGAATTTATGGGATATATTCTTGAGTGGATGAGGGATCCAGAGGCAGAGTCAAAATGTACTGATTGACTTGAGTTGCTTATTTAAAATGTAGTTTCCTGAGTCCCACCCTTACAGATTCTAATTTATGGTATGAGGGCTGGGATTGACATTTTTGATAATCATTCAGGGTGATTTTGATAGACAATGATGTTTGAGAACCAATAATCTAGATATTAAATTTTTGTGGGTCACAGGATTCAGTTATTCAGGATGTGTCTGTGTATTTATGTTGCTATTTTCTTAGCATATATAAAAAGTTTATAGCAACACCTCCTCTTTCTTCCCCCCTACCCTACCCATGGCAGCTGCAGAGACGCACCTCACAGACCCTCCTTTAAGGAGAACTTGTTGACCAGTTGTTAGGATTGTGCTTAGCAGACACTCTCCAGCCATTTACTTCTTCAGTTGTGTCTCACCTTTCAAAGTGAGGTCACGCTTTTCTTGGGGTGGCCCTAGGCATTGTCTGAGCAACATTGTAATACAAGGTCCAGGACTGATATAAGGCCAAAAAAGGACAATTTTTGCTCCGGAGATCCCATTGGTCTGGCAGAGGCTTTGATTTATCTGCATCACGCCGTGCATCACTGGGATCTCTCCATCTAAATCCTGCTTCTGTTCTGTTCCTTCCTCAGGTGTTACCCACAATAAATCTTTTGCACCCCTAAGTCCATTTCAGCATCTGCTCCCATTGTACCAAATGGACACAGTTTCTCCTTTAACTTCCTAAACAATTTATTCCTAAAGTCAATAGGTAAGGCAAAGCAAGGTAATCATCCTTCTAGAAGGATAAAATTGTTGAGGTGTCTGAGTCCAACAAGGTGATGAGGGTGTCTACATGGGATGGCCTGTCGTGGGGAATTGGGTAGACAGAGTTCATGTGTCTGCCTGGCTTGGCCTGGGGTTTCAGAACCCAAACAGGGTGAGAGAAGAGCCTCGGTGAGTAGCAGCTGCAGTGGGGTGTCAGGGCATGAACCTGGTAAGTGTGGGGTGAGGGGGGGTGAGGGCATATACACAGCATGTTGACTAATGGGCTACCACAGCACCAGGAGGATATCTACAAATGGTGCAGGCTTGAGCAAAGTGGAAAAAGCCGATCACAATAAGTAAAATATCCATGTAGGAAAGGCAGTTGGGGTAGAGATAAGATAATGGCTGCCTAAAGGGAGATTGATCAAATGAGTAAAGGAAAAGGGGAGCCAAGCTTCCCAGAGAAGGTAGATAAAAATATAGAAAAGAAGAAAATTGGCATAAACCCTGTAATGTTGCATAGGAATTGTTGAATTGGAAATATTGATGTGAAATATGGATTTCACTAACAGATAATAGAAATCAATGCATTCATAAATCTCTATCAAGCTTGCTATCTATATCTTAAAATCCATATAGGCATTTATATCTACATCTATCTATAATCTACATGCATATGAAGATTCTATCTCTAGCTATCTATATCTATCTACCTGTCTATCTTCTACTTATCGACCAACCTACCCACCTACCTACCTACCTATGTATCTGTATAGAGAGATAGATATGGAGATAATTATGCACACATGTATTCCTTAATGTTGTAAAGTGAAGGGGCCACAGCAACACTTCCCATCCTATATGCTCTTCTAAAATGGTGCTATACTTTCTGTTCAAAAGATAGAGTATATTTACCTTCTCTTTGTAGTTGTTCAGGCTTTTTTGACTGCCTTAACAAATAGAATGTGGTAGAAGTGACAAAGTCTAAGTTTGAAGGTCAGGACATGAATGAGGATATAGCTTCCACATGGTTTCCTCTTTTCTGGGACACAGTCTATTGGAACCCAGCTAGCATGCTGTGAGGAAACCCAGGCCACAAGGACAGGTCATTTGAAAGTGTGACTCACAGCTTATGTCTCAGTCCATCAACCACTCTGCCTGGCAGTGAGCAAAACTTGAGATGACTCCAGCTCCCAGCCCACCTTCCCAGCCGGGACCCAGTGGAGCAGAGACAAAGCACCCCTTTAAGCCTTGCTCAGGTTGCAGATATTTGAGTAAAATGAATGTTGTGACTCTTTTGGGGTGGTTAAGTACTCAGCACAAAATAATCGGAAGAAGTTGTCAAGAGATCAGTTTTGGACATGTTTTCCTTGGGGCGCATATTGGATACCCAAATAGTACAGGGGAGAGTGAATTCAGATGAAGTTAGACAGTTAAGAAAAGATTTGGGGGGCATATGAAATATTTGCTGATTGATTTTAAGGGCAATGAAATCACTAGATTAGCAATTTCAGAAAGTTATCCCTTGCTACAATATACAGAATGAGTTGGAATGGGCAGAAAAAGAGAAATAGCGGCATGGTTAGATTAGGAAAGTAGTACATGTTAGCTGGCTCTGAATTTTAGGTGCTCTGAGCATATGCCAAAACATATGATTGGAAGGTACAGATCTTGGCTTCATCTTTTTATCTGATATTATTACCACTCCTGCCCTGGTAACCCTTCAATCAGTAGCCCATTAGGACTCAGTAGTTCTGAAGTAGGTTGATTGACCAGGTGTCACTGGAAACCTTGAGGCCATCAAGGGATAATGACGGAGCCAGAGATTATGTTAATCGGGGAGACACAGACTCAGCTTTATTAATCCTTTTATCAGACACAAAATGATTTTATTTCAAGACTGAGACTTGGTCTGCTCACTTGGTGTGCCCTTCTGAGCATCCTGGCACATCAGAAAATCAATGAAAATCTAATTTACCACCATATTGTCTGCCACAGGCCAAGACCTCCTGAAAATCCTTGCCTGGTCACCTTGCAGATATGTGGACACATGATAAACTTAGGTAGCGCCAAGAAAAATGAATAAATGTATAAACCCACTCAATAGAGGACAAGCAAGACTATATGTTATCTACCTACCCTTTTTAACCTAAAATAAGCTATTTTGAAAATCTGGGAAAGAGGTATCTCTTTCTCACACTTATTATGCTGAAAATTTTACCATAAATCACAACACCTGAAATATATTTCTGAATTTACCTAGACGATGAATGATGCTAAATTGGCCTTTTCCTTCAGGGCATGTAAAAGGTTAAACAATTTTATCTCTAGGAAGAGAAAAAAAAGTGTTCAAGCCATAATTCTATTGTGAAGGTCGGAAAGAGCTTCCAAAGTATCATCTGCCAGATTATTTCCAGTTTGGGCAATTAATTTATTTAATCATTTACTCATTTTCTGTTTTTTAGGCTCTTTGCTACAGATGAAGGATATAAAATTGATATCACTGCATTTCCTGAAGTGGTATTCTAGCTGGGGGTGAGGATGGAATATGAAAATAAAATGTGTGTACTAATAATTTTCATACAGTTAAAAAATATGTAATGCAAATCACAGAAAGTAGAGAACAGTTAGAAAAAAAAACAAAAAACAAAACAGGGGAACTGAGCAATTATGCCTATAGGTTGCCTTGTATGTGGTACTCAACCCGGCCACTCAGATGTCTAGAATAATTTTTTTCTTTCCCATAGAGAGAGGTATGTAGTGTCTTCCTCAGGTGCAAAGTGTTTCTGACTGTTCCAGAGGCAAGCTACATAGGTTAAAATTCCGGTTCAGATGTTAGCTAGCTACGATGCCTCGGACAAGCTCTCTGCCACTCAGCCTAGGTTTCCCAAAATAATTAACAGTTCCCAAACTTTATAAGGGGATGTGGATCATAAGAACTTCCCATGTTCTCACTCTTCTGCAATTGCTCTCAGAGGGGAGGATATGTTTCTGTGAAAGGGCAGAGTTTTCTTGCCCAGCAGTACTTTGGCCTTTCCTTGGCCATTCTGACCCATTTTTGAACCTCCTAAAACAACAACAACAAAAGGTACCATTTATCTTTCTTAAAATCCTCCCAGGGGACAGAGCATAAACATTTCACTTGCCAATACCATTTACTACTTGGTGAAGAAAATGCAAATCTGCTGTTTTCCCAGGCAGTTGCTGATAGATTTTCGTGGGCAATGGCATATCCCCAGACACACAGACATTTCATTTTATGCCCCTGGGGCTGCCAACTCTTTTCTGTAACTGTATGTCAAAGTATCAAGGCTTTGCCTGCTTATTTAGAACAACCTGCTTAATAACGGGCAGTCTAATAAAGATACAGCCTTTGAGTCATGAGAAACAGCTTTTGCAGATAGATTGGGATATTTTAGAAAATAAGGTGCCCACTTAAAATACAATTTCAGGAGTGGGGATTCTTGTGGAATCACGATGCTGATATTCCTCAAGTCCCACAGATAAAATTGATGGTAAGCTTGATGTGACTCTGTTCTGAGACTCTGATTCTGATGTTTCTGAGACTCTGTTCATTCTTTTTTTTTTTTTTTTTTTTTTTTTTTTGGTCATTATATTTTCTTTCTGTTTTCCAGATTGGATAATTTCAACTGAATTGTCTTCAAGTATGCTGATTATTTCTTCTGCTTGCTCAAATCTGATATTGAAAACTGTTAGATTGCCAGAGCTACTATAACCACAGACCGGTTGCTTTCAACAAAAGGAATTTATTGTCTCACAATTTTGGAAGCTAAAAGTTCAAAATCAAGGTGTTGGCATGCCATGCTTTCTCCAAAGACTGTAACCTTCTGGTGGTGGCTTGTCAGCAGTCTGTAACTCAATCTCTACCTCTTTTACATAGGGATCTGTCTCCTTTTAACTCCTAACTCCTGCTGCTTGTGAGAAATTCTGTCATACTGGACTAAGACTGACCCTGGTTCAGTTTGGCCTCTTCTTCTTTTCCTTATTTTTTTAATATATATATATATATTTTGTTAGAGAAGTTGTGGTTCACAGAACAATGTAGCACAAGATACAGGATTCCTATACACCACCCACAACCAAAACCTTGCATTGGTTTAGAACATTTGTTACAAGTAATGATAGCACTTATTTAGTACCATTTTTTAAACAGTAGTAGCCAGATTTTATTGAGAAATTCTACGTTCTAGCCACTATGTAAAGCAATTTATGTGGATTACCTCATTTAAAACATCCAAATACACAAACCTGTGCAATATGTCCTATTATTATTATTAATTATTATTATCATTTTAATTAGAGAAGTCATAGAGTTACAGAAAATCATGTAAAAAAACAGTGTTCCCATATATCTGCCTAATATTGACACTTTGTATTTGTGTGATACCATTGTTACAACTGATGAAAGGTTATTAAAGTAGCACTATTAACTATAGTCCATAGTTTATGTTAGGTGTATTTTTCCCCATATAACACTCTATTATTAACACCTCATATAGATGTTGTATAGTTCTTATAATTCATGAAAAAACATACTTATACATGTATGATTCATTCCAGACAGTCATCCACAACAGGGTTCACTGTGTTATACAGTCCTATGTTTTATCTTCTAACTTTTATTCCAGTAACACACACATCTGAAAATGTCCCCGTGCAACCACATTTGCATATATAGTTCAGTGCTGTTAATTAAACACACAATAATATCCTGCCATCACCACCATCCATTTCCAAACATTTACAATCAATCTAAAGAAAAATTCTGTAGAAATTAAGCATCACCTGCCCATTCTCTAGCTCCAGTCTATCCTGTGGTACCCTTCGTTCTAAATTCTAAATCCGGGAGTTTGCTTCTTACAACTAATTCATATCAGTGAGTTCATACGATATTTGCCCTTTTTGATTTGGCTTAGTTCATTCAGCATAATATCCTTAAGTTTGATCCATTTTTTTGCATGCATCAAGACGTCATTCCTTTTTATGGCTGAATGATATTCCATTATATGTATATACTACATTTTGTTTATCTATTCATGGTGGATGGACACTTGGGTTGCTCCATATTTTGGCAATTTTGAATAATGATGCTATGAACACTGGTGTGAAAATATCTTTGAGTCCTTGCTTTCAGTTCTTCTGGGTATATACCTAGTGGGATTCTGGGAACATATGGTGATTCTGTACTTAGCTTCCTGAGAAGCCGCCAAACTGTCTTTCACAGAAGCTGCATCATTTTACATTCCCACCAGCAATGAATAAGTGTTCCTACTGCTCCATCCTTTCCAACACTTGTAATTTTCTGTTATTTTAATAGTAGCCATTCTAGTGGGTGTGAAATGATATCTCATTGTGGTTTTGATTTTCATTTTCATATTAGACAGTAATATTGAACATATTTTCATGTGCTTATTAACCATTTTTATTTGGAAAAATGTCTATTTGGCATTTGCCCATTTTTTTGAGTTTTTGTCTTTTTAATGTTGCTTTGTAGGATTTCTTCATATATTCATTCTTTCTCAAGATGTTTCTGGCTATTCAAGGGCCTTGCCGTTCCAAATACATTTCATAATTGGCTTTTCCATTTCTGAAAGTAGGCTGTTGGAATTTTGATTGGAAGTTTATTGAATCTGTAGTTTTGGAGTAGAATTGAGATCTTAACATGGAATGAACACAGAGTGTCCTTCCATTTATTTAGATCTTTGGATTTTTTAGCAATGTTTTGTAGTTTTCTGCAGACAAATCCTTTATATTCTTGGGAAAATTTATTCGCAGATATTGGATTCCTTTATTTGCTAATGTAAATAATATTTTTCTTGATTTCCTCAGATTGCTCATTATTAGTGTATGGAAACACTACTGATAATTGCATGTTGATCTTGTGCCCCGCTACTTTGCTGAATTTGTTTATTAACTCTAGTAGCTTTGATGTATATTTTCAGGAATTTTCATATGTAGTATGATATCATATGCAAATAGTTAAAGTTTTATTCCTTCCTTTCCAATTTGGATGCCCTTCATTTATTTCTTGCCTAACTTCCCTGGCTAGAATTTCTAGTACACTGTTGGATAATAGTGGTGATTGTGGACATTCTTTTCTTGGTCCTGATCTTAGAAGGAAAGCTTTCAGTCCTTCACCATTGAGTATGATGTTAGCTGTATGTTTTTCATATATGCTCTTTATCATGTTTAGGAAGTTTCCTTCCATTCCTATTTTCCTGTTTTTTTCAAGAAAGGATGCTGGATTTTGTCAAATGCCTTTTCTGTATCAGTTGAGATGATTATATGTTTTTCCTACCATTTTGTTAATGTGGCATATTGTATTTAGTGATTGTCTCAATAGAGCCATCTTTGCAAACCTGGAATAAACCCCACTTGAACATGGTATATATTTCTTTTCATATACTATTGGGTTCAATTTGCAAGTATTTTGTTGAGGAATTTTGCGTCTAAATTCGTAAGGGAAATTGGTCTGTAATTTTCTTTTCCTGTAGTATCTTTATCTCTCTTTGGTATTAGGGTGTTTTTGGTCTCATAGAAGAGTTAGGTGGTGTTCCTTCCTCTTCTGTTTTTTGGAAGAGTTTAAAAAGTATTGGTATTAATTCTTCTTGGAATAATTGGTGTAATTAACCTGTGAAGACATCTGGTCTGGGCTTTTCTTTATTGGGAGGTCTTTGATGACTGATTCAATCTCTTTGCTTGTAATTGATTTGTTAAGGTCTTCTACATTCAGTTTAGGTTGCTTGTTTCTAACAATTTATTCATTTCATCTAGGTTCTCTATTAGCATGCAGTTTTTATAGTATCCTCTTATGATCCTTTTTATTTCTGTTTGGCCAGTAGCAATGTGTCCCCCCTCATTTCTGATTTTATTTATTTGCTGCTTCTCTCATTAATATTTGTCAGTCTAGTTAAGGATTTGTCAATTTTATTGCTCATTTCAAAGATCCAACTCTTGGGTTTTGATAATTCTATTTTTTTAAATTCCTTATTTCATTTATTTCTGCTCTATTCTTTGTTATTTCTTCCCTTCTTCTTGCTTTGGAATTAGTTTTCTCTTCTTTTTCTATTTCCTCCAGGATTTTCTGTTTGTTTTTTGATTTTAGCTCTTTATTCTTTTCCACTGTAAGCATTTAGGGTTATAAATTTCCCTCTCCGCATACTGCCTTCACTGCATCCTGTAAATGTTTATATGTGGTGTTGTCTTTCTTATTTTTCTCAAGATATTTACTGACTTCCCTTGCAATTTCTTCTTCGACTTGCTGATTATTTGTGTTATTTAGCTGCCATATGTTTGTGTATTTTTTGGTTCTCCACCTGTTGTTGATACCCAACCTCATTCCATTATGGTCAGAGAACATGGGTCATATAATTCCAATCTTTTAAATATTTATTGAGACTTGCTTTGTGGCCCAATGTGTGATCTATCCTGGAGGATATTCATGTGCACTAGTGAAGAATATATATCCTGCTGTTTTTTGTTGTTGTTGTTTATTTGTTTTATTGGTGGGAGGGTGATCATGTTCTGTGTATGTGTTTTAGGTCTTGTTCATTTATCATAGTATTTATGTTCTCTGCTTCCTTATTGATCTTCTCTCTAGATGTTCTATCTATTTATGAGAGTGGTGTATCAAAATCTCCAACTATTTTGTAGAGCTGTCTGTTTCTCCCTTCAGCTTGCCATTGTTAGCTTCATGTATTTTGGGTCACTGTCATTAAGTGTGTAAACATTTATGACTGTTATTTCTTCTTGATGGATTGTCAATTTTATTTAAAAATAGTGTCTTTGTTTCTTATAAGAGCTTTTGACTTAAAGTCTACTTTGTCTGATATAAGTATAGTTATCCCAACTCTTTTTGGTTACTATTTGAATGGGATCTTCTCTCCCATCATTCCATTTTCAACATATTTGTGTCTTTGAATATGAGGTGAGTCTCTTTTAAACACCATATAGTTGGTCATGCTTTTTTATCCATACAGCCAATTTGTGTCATTTGATTGGGGAGTTTAATCTATTAACATTCAGTGTTATCACTGTAAAGATGGTACTTCAGCCATTTTGTTCTTTGGTTTTTATACATCATATCTTTTTAACTCTCTTTTCATTTATTGCAACTTCCTTCTTCATATCGTTGATCTTTTGTGATTTATCTGACTGATCACTTTCTCATTTCTGTTTCTGTATTTTTTTTAAATATATTCTTTGTGGCTATCCTTGAGTTTCTGTTACACATCCTACCTCTATAACCTACTAATTGAAAATACACAGACATAGCTTCAATAGCATATAATTCTCTTATTCCACATTCTTCTGTTTCCCCTCTTTATGTTGTTTTTGTCTCACTTTACCACTTTATATCTTGCACATCTGTTATCAGGAAATATGCCTTTTGCTTGTTCAGTTGTATTCTGATTCTTATAGGAATTAAAGTATAGAGCTGCATATTGAGGATCCAGTTCTATTGGGTCTTTCATATCCTCTTTTATTTACCCTTATTTATGATCATCATTTCTTCACACAACTCCTAGTCATTTTCTCCTGTCTTTTCCTTTCAACCTGAATAACTCCCTTTAGTAATTCTTGTAGGGCAGGCCTTTTGTTAAATAACTCTCTCAGTTTCTGTTTATCTGTGAATATGTTAAACTCTGCCTTAAGTTTGAAGGTCAATTTTGTGAGATAAAGAAATTTCAGCTGGCAGGTGTTCTCTTTCATTATCTTAAAAATATCATTCCACTACCTTCTCACCTCCATGGTTTCTGATGAGAAATTGGCACTTGGTCTTATTGGGGATCCATTGTATATGATGAATCACTTTTCTCTTGCTGAATTCAGTATTTCCTCTTTATCGTTGACAATTTCCATTCTATTAGGATTTATTGTGATTGGAATATGTTGCTTTTCTTGAACATGTACATTTATGTCTTTCATTTAAAGTTGAGATATTTTCAGTAGCTATTTCTTTAAATACTTTCTCTGCCCCTTTTTCCTTCTCTTTTTCTTCTGGGGCCCCCATGATGCATATGTTTATGTGCTTCATGCTGTAACTCAAATCCCTGATATACTGCTTTTTTTTCCTAGTCTTTCTATTCTTCCTTCTGACTGTATGATTTTGATTGTCCTGTCATCTAGTTTGCTGATTCTTTCTTCTGCCCATTCAAATCTTCTGTTTCCCTCAAGTGTATTTTTCATGTCTACTATTGTATCTTTCATCCCCACAGTTTCTATATTTATTTTTATACTTTCAAATTCTTCTTCTTTATGCTCACACATTGTCTTCTTGATGTCCGTTAGCTCTTTATTCATATTTTCCTTCATCCCCTTGAATTGATTTATGAGACTTCTTTTGTCATCTTTGATTAATTATTCCAATTTCTGAGTTTCCTCTGAGGTTTTAATTTGTTCCCTTGTCTAAACCATATATTGTTTCTTAATATGGTTTGTAATTTTTTGCTGATGTCTAGGCACCTGATTATCTTGATGAATTAACTCTGAAGGTCCAAGTCTCCCTTTTGTCTAGGGTTTTATTGTTGATTGGCTTTGTGTTAGGTTTCTTCTTTGATGCTTGGTCCAACTTATTCTAGACCTTTAGGGCCACTAATGTTTAACTGTCAGATTTCAGCTCTTCATCTTCTGTTTCTTGTCCTGGATATATGATGCAATTTTTCAGACTGCAATTTCTGAAATTATCTCCCGTCCAGGAGAAAGCTTCCTTTCCTCTGTTCATTCTCCATGAATCTTGATCTCTTCTGTTTTCCTTTGTGCAGAACTTTCCCCTTTGCTTGTATGATTTGTTTAAATTTGCTCCCTCATTCAGTGTCTGATTTTCCTTATACTTTTCACTTCTGGGACTATCCAATCTTACATCATTTCAGTTTATCCCACTTTTTTATGGTGTGGTATTTCTGCCTCTGGTTTCTTCTGCTCTAGGGTACCCCATCCTGGGTAGCCATATGGGGTCAATTCAGAAAGGTGGGTCACTTCAGAAAATTCTGTTTGGAGTTTAGGTGGTCCTGCCAACAGAAACAGAATTGAATGACGGCACAACAGTTCTTGCCAACATTTCTACTGCCTCTCTATCCCCCACCCACCACCACTGAGGGCACTTTTCTATGCAGCACTCCTCAGTTCCTTTTTTTCCACCCTGTGTCTCTACAGTGTTGGGTCCCTGAGTATACTTGGAGTTCTACCTCACTGCTGCAAGTGCTTCTATAATCTTTGTCCACAGTGGGAGGGACCCAGGCCACTGTGTCTGAGCAACACCCAAGCTGTGCAGGCCTGAGAGAGAGGGAGAAAAATGGGAAAGAACCAGCAGGATGGAAATTTCCTACCTGATATTTTTCTTTTTCTTTGTTTCAGTATCTGTGGTGTCTTTCTCCAGTCTCTACCATCTTCCAGAGTTCTAAGCAAGTGGGATTTGTCTTTTTAGTTGCTAACTCTCTGGAGAGGCATTTTCAGGGGCCATATTAGGTTACCTTGTTGATGACATTCTAGTTTGGGCTTTTCTTAATAGAATCATTGAAGATCTAATTTACAAATCTGTTCGTATCCACAGAACTGGACCTTTAAGACTTGAACACATTCAACCTATAACAAGCTCTTCCTGTGAAGTTTTCTTTTTCAGTTCAACTGCAAACTTTCTATTTGGTTCTTTATATATATATATATAATTTTGATCTCCTTACTGATGTTCTCTATTTAGAGAGACATTGTTCTAATAGTTCTAATTCTTTAGACATGGAATTCCTTAGTTTTATGTCCAGATTTAAAATGCAGGATTAAACTTCTTTTTCTAGTAGGCCCAACATTGAGCTTACTCAGGTACAGTTTCTATTGACTGCTTTTGTTTGTTTGTTGTTTTTATTTTTGCCTGTGTATAGGCAATATTCTCTTGTTTCTTTGCATATACAATAATTTTTGTTGAAAACAGGACATTTTAAATAACAATGTGGCAATTCTTGATATATTCTCCTCTCTCTCTGGGATTTGTTGTCATAGCTATTGGTTCCTTGTTTCTTTAGTGACTTTACTTAATTATTTTGGTAAAGTTGTTATTCTTTGATGTTTGTGGCCATTGACACTTCTACTCAGTTAGCTTATGGGCGGCTTATGATTAAAGAGAAATTTTAATAAATGCGTAGAACCAGTAAGTATACCATTCTTTCAGAAGGAGCTGTGTGTGTGTTGAGGCATGCCTCTTACATTCCGCTATGCAATCCACAATTCTTCTTTAGTCTTAACTTCCTGATTTCATAGCCTAAAGATCAGTCAGAGCTAAGAACTTAGGACCTTCTCAAGTCTTACCTGGGCATGCACATAGCTTGGTTATGAGCACAATCCTACACACACAGTTGATATTTTAGATATTCAGGAAAATATTGGAGCTTTTTGAAGGTTCTTTACCCATTTCATTCTCCAGTTTTTCCTCTTAAGCATTTTTATTTAGTCTATTGTGTGCTCCAACTATCATCCACTGCCTCAGACAGCCATGATGTTTAACAATTACCTCTGATTGCTTTCAACCAATACCCTAGTGGAAAAGGTTGTTTGTACTGGGTGAGCTCTCAGTCAGACAAATAAAGAGACAGCCTGGAAAGTGGGGTCCCCTATGGAATAACCAGACCAGTCCAACAATGAATGGGACTTTGAAGGAGTGCCAGGTATATTTTTCTCTTCTCCAGTGGCTGTCAGATTGCTGCTTTTCACTGTGATCATGGGCCCTTGGATTTCAAGGCTACCCCAGAGCTGGTGAGAGGGGAATGGAGATAGGAATAATTAAGATGCCACAGAGATCATGGTTCTCATTGAGAAACAGTTTTCTTTTTCTTGAATACATGCTTCTTAGATTGCTGCAAAATTTGCTTAATTTCCAAACTTATGGAAAGTTTGTTTTGACAACTTTTGTCAGTGTTCTCATTCTTTTTATGGAGGAGAAAGTTGTTGGAGGTCCTTATACCACCAATTTTTACTGAAGTCTAGCTCCATGTAGTTTTACACAGCACCTGTGTATACCCTAAATCTATGATGGACATCTTTAAAAAAATCAAAAGTAAAAATAAAAATATGATAATTTCCATAATTTTTAGGCTTCTATATCTAATGGCAAAGATAAGCATCATGCAAAGGTAAAATAATTTCTGACAGACATTGCTTTTAAAAACACCTCTCCAATATATCACCAGTTAATTTATCTCAACAGAAATATATCTTCTATATCAATTGGTATATATATATAAATTTATAGAGGTATAAATACACAAATCTATAGATATAGATAGTAACTAGAAAACCATCCAATCTCCAAAATGTATTTTTTTAAAATTTACTTGTTCGTTCATTCATCCCACAGACATTAGCCATGCTAGGCATTGGGGACAGAATTTCTGATGAGACATTGGTCCACATATATGCCATTCTGTGGAAGAAATGAACATGAAGATGCAAGTGTACTATTTTATTATTTTTAAATAGATACATGTGTAACTAGCCATGAGGATGAAAATGAAAGCATAATTAAATCTATCCAGGTTGAGAGGGATGCTCACAATATAGTAATCTTCTAGTTTGCTAATGCTGCTGGAATGCAAAACAACAGAGATGGATTGGCTTTTATAAAAGGGGGTTTATTTGGTTACAGTTACAGACTTAAGGCCATAAAGTGTCCAAGGTAACACATCAGCAATTGGGTACCTTCGCTGGAGGATGGCCAATGGTGTCTGGAAAACCTCTGTTAGCTGGGAAGGCATGTGGCTGGCAACTGCTCCAGAGTTCTGGTTTCAAAATGGCTTTCTCCCAGGACGTTCCTCTCTAGGCTGCAGTTCCTCAAAAATGTCACTCTTAGTTGCACTTGCGGTATTTGTCCTCTTTTATCTTCTCTGGAGCAAGAGTCTGCTTTCAACAGCCATCTTCAAAATGTCTCTCATCTGCAGCTCCTGTGCTTTCTTCAAAGTGTCCCTCTTGGCTGTAACTCCTCTTCAAAATGTCACTCTGAGCCGCACTGAAATCCTTCTGTTTGTCAGCCCATCTATATGGCTCCACTAATTAAGGCCCACCTTGAGTGGGTGGGGCCTCGCCTCCATGGAAATGATCTCATCAGTGTCATCACTTACAGTTGGGTGGGGCACATTCCATGCAAACAACCTAATCCAAACGTTCCAGCTTAATCCCCACTAATATGTCTACCCCACAAGATTGCATCAAAGAATATGGCTTTTTTCTGGGGGACAAAATATATTCAAACCAGCACAAGTAATAGCGTTTAAAGTGAAAATGTAAAGATAAATAAGACTTTACCAAATGATGGAAAATACTTAGGTGAGGACACACTAAACATTCCTTATTGAGTTAGAAATAGTCATTCAAACTACATTTCTGACATATATCAGTTAATTATGACAAACCAAAGTTCTGGCTTCTACACAAAGAAAGGTACATAAATAGAGAGTTTGCAAACACTACATGCATTATTGATTTTACTTTGCCCCTTCCACATGCTTTTTTTATTCAATTTTATTGAAATATAATCATAACCAGTCATCCAGAGTGCAAAATCAATTGTTCACAGTATCATCATGTAATTTTCATGTCCCACATGGGGGGCAGTGAGTTTAGCTGCCAAGTTGGCTTAGAGACAGAGGCCACAACTAAGCAACAAAAGCAGTTCTCTGGGGGTGATGCTTAGACACAATTATAAGTAGGCTTAGCCTCTCCTTTGCAGTAACAAGTTTCATAAAGGCAAGCCCCAAGATTGAGGGCTCAGCCTTCTAAATTGGTAGTCCCCAATGATTGTGAGAATATCAATAATTCCCTAGATGGGGAAGTTTAAGATTTCCAATTATTCCCCAGGCCCTCAAGGGGGCTTTGCAAACATATTTTTATTCTCTGCCCAAATCACTCTAGGATGTATTGGAGATTCACACTAATCTGTACAAACCAACCAGATCTCACTCCCATTCAAACTTCCGTGTAATTATGGCATTTGAATAAACTGACCAACAGTGCAAGTTAAATTATATAGTGTACTACATAAAATATTTATTTTGCACCAAATAAACATCTCTTCCTTTGGTCTCTCACAGAAGTTGAAGTTTTAAAACACCATCAATATCATCCTTTACCCTTTAGTCTGATTTGCTTTAGTTCTAATCAGATCAGCTTAATTCATATCTGTAATTGAAGTCTGAAATCTTTTTCAGCTATCTTAATAGCTGCAGCATAGGGTAGTACTGACACTCAGTTACTTAACTCTAGCTCTGCATCACAGATATTGCACAAATGCCTGAAATTCCAGAGGCTGACCAGGTTATACACAAAGAGCTCATTATCTCAGAATTAAGAGATAACCATCACAATGTAGGAATAGATTTGACTGCTGTAAGAGTGTACAATCTAGGGACCTTTACAATAAGCCTTCTCCTGATAATCTGTGGTCTAAAATTCAATTCTCAGAGTTTGCACATTATAATCAGTCCATATTACTCAGGTGTTACAATGTTTCTCTTTTTGTTTCTGGCTTACTTCACTCAAAATGCTGTCCTCAAGGACGATTCACCTAGTTGTATGTCTCACAACTTAATTCCTTCTTGCAGCTGCTCAATATTCTATTGTATGCATATACCACAGTTTACCATTCTGTTCATCAGTCAATAAATCCTTAGAACACCTCCACCCATTACAAATCATGAATATTGCTGCCATAAACATAGTGTGTAAATGTCCATTTGTATCCCTGTTCTCAGAACTTCCACATATATACCCAATGATGGGGTTCCAGGACCTTATGGCAACCTCATATTTATTTTTTTTTTGTGGAACCACCACCTTGCCCTCCAGATGGGCTGCACCATTCTACTTCCCCAGTGGCAGTGAATAAGTACATCCCTCTCTCCACATTTTCTCCAGAACTTGCATCCCTCTTTATTTTTTTTTTTTCCCAAACAACCACCAGAAAAGAGCAGGGGTAGCTATAACAATATCAGACAAATTAGACTTCAAATGAAAAACAATTAAAAAAGACAAAGAAGGATACTCTATATTAATAAAAGGGACAATTCATCAAGAAGACATAACAGTCACAAATATTTATTCACCATGCCAAAGTGTCCCAAAATACATGAGGCAAACACTGACAATACTGAAGGGAGAAGTAGACACCTCTACAACAATGGTTGGAGACTTCAATACTCCATTCTTACCAATGGATAAAACATCTAGTCAGAGGATCAATATGGAAACAAAGACATTGAATTGTATGATAGCTACTGATTGAACTAGACTTTACAGACATTTATAGAAGCCATGCTTTTCAGTGGTAATCTTCTTACCAATCATTACCAGCTTCTCACATATATTGTAGGACTAACATCTTGCTTTATCCTGAATTATTTATGTGGACATTATGTTAGAATGTAACTCTGATCTGTCTATCCCAAAGGGCCAAGCACAATGCCATGCATATAGTTGGTGCACACAAAATGTTTGATGATAGAAAAGAAAATCATGTTATTACTCCATAAAGTCCCACAGCAGATTCTGAAGCACATTATAAAATTATTGTTTCTAATGGATTTCATCACCACACTCATTCAACACTCTCAGCATCCACAATCCCAATCACTCTCAAGAGGATTGTTATTGGAAATGATGACCAGCAGTGCCATCTTCCAGAGTGAAGGCCAAAAGAAATAGCATGCATCTCTGAAATAATTAATTTAGACAATTTGTCAACCCTTCTTTTTTTAAAAAAAAATGCATTTTTACTTGCGATATATTCAGATACCAGATAATCATCCAAAGTGTACAATAAGTGATTCATAGTATATCATATAGGTGTGCATTCATCACCACAATTTTTTAACATTTTCATTACTCCAAAAAAAAATAAGAATAAAAATAAAAATGAAAAAGAACTGCCAAAACATCCCATACCCCTTTTTCCCCCCTTATTGTTTCTTTATTTTTATCTTCATTTTCTTACTCATCTGTCCATAAACTGGATAAATGGAGCACCAGTCACAAGGTTTTCCCAATTACACTGTCATACCTTAAGAGCTATATAGCTATACAATCATCCTCAAGAAATAGGGATACTGGATTACAGTTCAAAAGTTTCAGGTATTTTTTTTCTAGCTATTCCAATACACTAAAAACTGCAAAGAGATATCTATGTAATGCATTAGAATAACCTTCAGAATGACCTCTCAACTCTATTTGAAATCTCTCAGCCACTGAAACTTTATTTTGTTTCATTTCTTTTCCCCTTCATTCCTTCTTGCAGACACTCAAAACTCCATTGTATGCATATACCACAGTTCACCCATCCATTCATTAATCTATGTGTCTTTAGGCACCTCTATCCTTTTCAAATTGTGAATACTGCCACCATAAATAACAGTGTGCAAATGTCCATTAGTGTCCCTGTTTTCAGCTCTTCTAAGTATATCCCTAATAACAAGATTGCAGGATCATATGGCAACTCTATAGTTGGCCTCCTTTGGAACCATTACTCTGCCTTAGATGGGCTGCACCATTCTACTTTGTTACATTCTATGTTGTTACATTTCCTGTAAGTATATTACAATGTTGCTGTTAACTGTAGGCTCCAATTTGCATTGATGGTATTTTCCACATACCATCCCATTTTTAACACCTTGCAATGTTGACATCCATGTGTTCCCCTTCATGTAAAAACATTTGTATATTTGTACGTTTATTCACCATCATTGTCTACTCCAGATTTCAATAAGTTAGAGATGCCCAATTCTTATCTCCTGTCTTTCCTTCTGATGTCATGCCGCTATACTTACTTTTCCAACCCTACTCACAATCAGCTTTGTTCAGTGTACTTACAATATTGTGCTACCATCTACCTTTTTGTCTTTTGGATTTTATGTCCTATCTTATTTTATTTTTATGTTTTTTCTTCTCTCTCTTTTTACCCTTATTGATAGTCATTATTTCTATACTCTTCTCCAAACCTCTCTCTCCTATCCTTTCCTATCTGACTGCAATGAACCCTTTAGTATTTCTTGTAGAGCACATATTTTCTTCACAAACTCTCTCACTGTCTGTTTTTCTTGTTGTTGTTTTTTTTTTTTTTTTTTTTTTTTTTTGAAACTATTTTAATCTCTCTCTCATTTCTGAATGACGGTTTTGCTGGATATAGAATTCTTGGCTACCAGTTTTCTTTTTTAGTATTTTAAATATACCTTACCACTTCCTTCTCTCTTCCATGGTTTCTGCTGAGAAATCTGCACATGTTCTTACAAAGCTTCCCTTGTATGTGATGGATCACTTTTCCCTTGATGTTTTCAGAATTTTCTCTTTGTCTTTGACATTTGACAATCTGATTAGTAATTTGGAGTAGGTCTACTTGGGTTTATTCTTCTCAGGGTATGCTGTGCTTCTTGGATCTGTAATTTTATGTCTTTCATAAGAGATGGGAAATTTTCAGTGGTTATTTTCTCCATTATTCTTTCTGCCCCCTTTCCCTTCTCTTGTCCTTCTGGGACACCTATGACACATATATTCATCTACTTCATGTTATCATTCAATTCCCTGATACCATGTTCATTTTTTTCCATTCCTTTCCCTATATGTTCTTTTTTTGGATTTTGAATGTCCTGTCCTGTAGCTCACTAATCCTTTCTTCTGCCTCTTAAAATCTGCTGTTGTATGTCTCCGTTGTGTTTTTCATCTTTTTTATTGTGTCTTTCATTACCATAAGTTCGCCCATTTTTTTTTCAAACTTTTGAGCTTCTTTTTGTTTTTCCAATGTCTTTTTATATCTGTCATTGCTTTTGCCATATGTTCCCTCAACTTGTTGACTTGATTTTTTAATAGATTTGGCATGCTTTTTGACAATATTTAATTAGTTGCTTCAACTCCTGTATCTTGTTTGAAGTGTTATTTTGCTCTTTTGACTGGACCATATCTTTGTTTTCCCTAGTGTGACTCATAATTTTTTTGTTGGTTTCTAGGCATCTTGGTTTCCTTTATTAGTTTATTCCAGAGGTCATTTTCCCTCTTTTACCTAGGATTTCCTTGTTGGTTGGTTTTGTTCTACACTTGTTCTTCACATTCAGTTCAACTTATTTGAGACCTCTAGTATAGCTTCTGTTTGATCAGAATTTTTCAGCTCTTGCTATTCTGGTTCTTGCCCTACGTATATGGAACCATATTTTTAAAGGAGGGTCTACCCACATATGATCAACCTCAAACAGATTTTCTCAGACCAGACAGGTCCAGGTCTCAGGAAGAGGGCATCATCAGTATTAAGTTTTCCTGAAGATGGGACCTGACAGGTTGTCTGACTTAACTGTGAGGCCTCTAGACTCAGTGCTTTTCCTATCCTGCCCAGAAGGTGGTGCTTGTCAGCCTGTAGATGCCTTTAATTCTCAGCAGACCCTGTCCCTGCCAGGGACACAGATGAGACCAATGGTGAGACAGAAGCCAAACTTAAGCTGTTTCTGCCCCTACCCCAGCCCCTGGTATCTGAATTCTCTGAAGAAGGTCCACCACTTGAGATGGTCCCCATCCCCACTTTTCTTGGGGAGGATACACCCTTTAGAGAATTATCTCCTTCTCTTGACTCCTTACTTTGTCTCTGAGACCCATCTTAATTCCACCCTTGCTTGTGTCAGTGCTGACAATTGAAAATGCCTCAGGCTTTCTCTAATGAGCTACTTAGAAAATTTTTTAAAAGAGTCAGAAAAATCCCTTTGCAGAGTCATCCCCCAGCCCCCAGTATCACCAGTCAAGAGCCAGAGATGGTTCCAGGCTCTATGTGCCCCTTTTCTTGATTCACAGCCCTTTTCCAGTATTCTGAGGTTGGCTGACTACAAAGCCTCTGTTTTTATTCATTTTTATTTTGTTTCCATCTCTGTCAAGAGAGACATCAGGGTTTCTGTCCTGCTTGCTCCAGGTTTATCTGTTGCCACAGTTTGTGTTCAGGTGTCCAAAATTGTTAATTAAAACCACAATTGGAGCCAGGTTCAGCTACCTTCCCTTGCTCCCAGAAGACACTGCTTCATTTACCTCTGGGGAGTGTTCCAACCCAGCCTGCCATGCCAGTGGGGGAGGGACACCTGCTCTGAAGTTTGGGGACTTTACTTACAGTTCTACAGTGTGGTCTCAGTCCTTGTACCCATTCCAGACTTGTGTACAGTGGGTTTCTGGTCACAGAAGTCCCCCAAACAGTTGTTCCAGACTATTTACTAGTTTTTCCTGTTTGTTCACTAGCTGCTCTATAGGAATAACTAAATTCCACACCTTGCTACACCACCATCTTGCCCCACCTCCACCCATTTTGCCCTGCCTCCACCTTTCAAACTTTCTTAATTTAAAATTTGTTAAACCAAACTTCTTAAAGTAAAACTCTAATTGAAAAAAAATAATAGTTAAAACTGAAAATATCATCATTGGTTTCATCTAGAAATCCAAGAAATTCTTCAGAGAACATTGTGCCATTCAATAAGCATCATTTGCCAATTGTATTCAATAGCCAAATTTGAGAGAAAAGTAAAATGAAGTATTTGATGTTTCCCACATTATTATGAAGCAATTAACAACCTATTTACCATAGCAGTGCTTAGTTCCATCCACAGAATGTTAAAATAATTCATCATCAACATTTAAAAGTTAGGAGATTGTATATGAAATCTGGATATAGGATACATTACTGTCCTTAAAAAAATCGGGGTATCTAATAAGTGGCATTTACCCTTTCAATGTAATTGGACTTACTTTTATATAGTCAGATACTGAGAGCTGTTTCAGTTGCAATTCATTGTCATGCTGTAATCTTTTGTAGAATATTTAAGAGGAAAGTATAATAATTTTTGTACCACTATCTTTACCTAAATAGGGAAATTTTAAGCTATATGATGAGGGTCTCATAGCTCAAGAAAAATGTGATAAAACATATTTCTCCTTTGGATATGAAAAGTTTTTTTACATGCTTAATATGCAAGCAAAGTTTGTCTCTATCAACGCATGCAAATTAAGATGTTCTTAAGAAACAAGATATATTAAGTACAGGACAGGTAAATATGGTAGTTGCAAAAAAAAAAGTTAATAACCTAAACAGCAACTACAAAAACCTGAATATTTAATAAATCAAGCAATGCTGCTATAAGACATTTCAAGCGAAAATTTGCCTGGGTATCAAAACCATTTACCAAAGTCAAATTTATAAAAATCATTTGAGTACGGAAAAAAATACGTGTCCTAAACTGATATGAACATTCATAATGGTAAATTCATCCAGAAATGCAATTACTTGAAGAAATAGTGACAAGCCTACTGGACACGATACGTGAAAAATGACATCATTTGTGGCTCTGTCCATGGTAAATGATGAGAGCATAGATATAAGTAATATCTTCTCTCAGCTATACTTTAAGGGTAGTTATATGACTGAGGGATGTTTATATATGGTGCCAACCATAAGAATAATATTCCAAAATGGTTTCTTCTTGGACATTGAAAACTTGAAGACAGACAAGTCCAAATTTCTTTGGAATCTGTTGTTTGATACTATTTTTGTACTAAAAAATACACTCAGTTTGGAAATTTTGCAAAGATCCCATATTTAAATCTATTCATTACATCATTTATCAATAATCACCTGTACTAAAAGAGCTACATATGGATCCTGCTGGCTCACTGCAATGAACACTGTGAACCAGGAATGCTCCCAAGGTCTTAATTACAGACAGATAACAGTTTGCTTGACAAATTAGATGCATATTTCATCTGCTGTACACTTAATAGCTGTGTGAATTACTAATGGAAGGTGCTGGGGCAATTTTTTGATATGTTGAAAGAAACTTGCTATGTCAAACAAGGAAAAACTCCCCACTCAAAAAAGAAAATCAAATCAACAATTTGACATTTTTGTTTGACATTACAATCATACAAACCTGCAAGGGCATTCCAAATTAATTACACAAATTTATTTTTCATTATTTCTTGGTGAAATTAAATTATTTAGAAATTTCACTGGACAAAGAATAGTCTGGCTCACTTTCTTGTAATTAAGGCATTCCCAAAATTAATGACCTGAACAAATTACCCCAAATTGTGGAGTTGAAAATTGATTTCCAAAAATGTTCTTTAATTTTCAATTTTATGAAAATGAAGTAGCATTATAATTTGCCTTTGCTGGTTAATTATGATCAATGAATGAGGAGTTAGTTACAAAATAATTTACTTGAACTATAGGATAATTTGGTACAGAAACAACAAATATGACCACTTGGGATACCACAAAACTATAATATGTCCGGAATCATTGCCCCATCTATTGAATAAACCATTGATCAAATATCACTTCACAGAGTCTATCTTTATTCAAAAAGAACTATGTTATATACAAACAGCATTTTTATCCATTACAGAAATAAACAGATACATGCCATGCCCAGTTAAATAATAAATAATTCAACACTGAATTCTTTACTGTGCATTCCAAAATAAAAGACAAAAAAACTGACATTGACATCTTGATGCAAAAGAAAATATGTTAGGTTTCTAGTTCCAAATCAAAGAAGGAATAAACCATTAGGGAAAACTACCAACTAAATACTTCTATTTTTCAGGTTGTATATTGTCAATGTTGAATTTTAAGATAACCTACAATATCATACTATATGTATGTTTTATGCCCTAATTGGTAAAAGAAGGAAAGTATGTTATATTTTGGACTGTTAATTTTGGTGACCCTGACCAACTTTCCTCTTCTTTTATATGTACAACCTTTTTGTCACTAATTTGAAAACCATTATTTTTACATGTGTCTATATTTTTCAAACTATTGCTGAAATACTAATACTAAAATGAAGACTTCTTAAGAATATTTTAGAAAAAAACACTAAGAGATGTTGAAGATATTTAAAGGAAGAGCCCAGGGTAAGATTTGGGGTATCATCAGTAAATACTGAGTGATAGAAATGCTAATAAGGTGTTCTAGTTTGCTAATGCTGTGGAATGCAAAACACCAGAGATGGATTGGCTTTTATAAAAAGGGGGTTTATTTGGCTACACAGTTACAGTCTTACGGCCATAAAGTGTCCAAGGTAACACATCAGTAATCGAGTACCTTCACTGGAGGATGGCCAATGGCGTCCGGGAAACCTCTGTTAGCTGGGAAGGCACGTGGCTGGTGTCTGCTCCAAAGTTCTGGTTTCAAAATGGCTTTCTCCCAGGATGTTCCTCTCTAGCAAGCTTGCTCCTCTTCAAAACATCACTCACAGCTTCACTGAGTTCCTTCTCTTTGAGTCAGCTCATTTATATGGCTCCACTGATCAAGGCCCACCCTGAATGGGTGGGGCCATGCCTTCATGGGAATATCTCATCAAAGTCATCACCCACAGCTGGGTGGGGCAAATTCCAAGCAAATCTAATCAGCACCAAAATGTCTGCCCCCCAAGACTACATCAAAGATAATGGCATTTGGGGGACACAATACATTCAAACTGGCACATAAGGTGATATTTAAATTGTTCACATACTAAAGTAAAAGATCAGCCCCCATTTTTATATTTTCCATAACTTATTGATGGGGCAATGATAGCAGTCTTAATCTTTGGGATAGGATCACATAATCAAACTCCCAAAATACCAGTTAAAAAAAAATGGCTAATATATCAAGAATGAATGTTGAGGAAGAACTGAGAGTCATAGAGTGGAATGGAATTAATAGGAATCCTGCAACTTCCAGAAAGAAAGGGACACACAGGTGGATAAAGTAGACCAAAGACTTCATCACCCCTATTTCTAAATTTGTAGAGGGAACACATTGCTCTCACCCATACGCTACCTGCAGAGATATTCTAGGTGCAAACACATTCCAATTTAGAAGATATTGTTGAGGATAAATGAGATGGGCATGGCTCTAACAAATGAGAGACACCAGGGACTGTATCTCCACCTTTGATAATGCTTCCAGTGCCCAGTATTGGTGTTTTCTTTGTCTTCAGCTAAAATGAAAGCTCCCAAGCTGTTATATAAAACAGATGCATTAACATTAAGTATATCTCAGTGATAGAGTAATGTTTGATATTAAATTATACTACTGATTTTTTATCCTCTAATGATAATAAAATGACTTGGAATAATTACATGGGCAATTATCTGTTAACATTTCAATTATAGCATATGAAGTTTGCATAATTGTCTTCATTGGGGGTACTCAAATTCAAACTTATAAGTGACAGCCCACCACATTAAAAATGAATCTGCTGTTGGTTATTTACACTCAGGTCAGCTGCTAAATACAAAAAGACTAAAAATGTGGCCCTTTCAGATAACATTGAAGTTCTGAGGTCACCCAAATCTTATGGAGGCCAGAAGTATGTGTGATATTCACTTGGACTAGGGACACCAGATAAAATACCAGATACCCAGGTAAATTTGAATTTCATATAAACTATGAATAATTTTATTTGTTGTTTATTCATTGGAAAAATTGTTCATTGTTTAACTGAAATTTAAATTTATATCACTCCTGCCTGTGGTGTCCCCAATGATACTGGTTCCAGAGTTCTGAATAACCCATAGCTCTTCACTGATTCATGGCCAACTGGTTGATTGTAAAAAACTTCTGCCATACACTCCCTGCCTCCTCCCCATGCCCACCCCCCCCAAAAAAAAAAGAACAGAGCACAGTGCCCAGACTTTAGAATTCAATTATATACCTGAGAAAACAGACAAGTGGAAGAGTAAGGGCCAGTGGGACGCATATCCTCTTGAGCATCCACAGTGGAAAACTGCAAAGCTTCTGGCCCTGTATTGCTGAGAAAAAAGGGCCACATGAGTATTTGAAAGTTTTCTTTTTATTTTTTTTATTGTTTTGACTTTTACAGTAAAATTTCAGCAAACACAATAGAAACTGTGATTCTGAAATTCACCCATTTCCCCCTTAAGCCAGTACTTTAAGCTATCTGTTGGCTAATTCAGTCTCTTAGCTCTCCCCACACTATGTGTCTTAGTTTGCCAAGGCTGTTATGACAAATAACACACAACGGGTTGCCTTACACGACAACAATTTATTGTCTCAGGGTTTTGAAGGCTAGAGTTCCAAAATTTAAGTCTCAACAGGCCATGCTTTCTGGAGTCTGTAGCATTTTGGCAATGGCCTGATGCAATCTGTGATCTTCAATGGGGTGAATCTCTTTTCCTGTCACATGGCAATTTCGTGTTTATTCCTCTCATTTCTGCTGACTTCTGCCTTCTCTTTATAAGGCTGCCACTAATATAGATTAAGACCAACTCTGATTCAATTTGGCCACATCTTAACTAATAATAACATCTTCAAAAGATCCTATTACAAATGGGTTTACTCTCACAACAATACAGAATAAGATTTGAACTTGTCTTTTATGGTGTGCATGATTCAGTTCCCAACAATGTGGAAGCAAGTGATGCTGCAGGTCATCCCCAAAACACTCCTAGAAGTAGAAGGTCATCATCACACACAGAGTGGGGCTTACAGTCCACAACTTACGATCATTCAGAGGCCCTCTTAGATTTGCCTCTCCCTTGTCTCATTTAGTACTATTCTTCCCTAAAACTCTCCACTACCTGTTTCTGCTCCATTATGTTGCATGTTTAAAATGGGAAAACTTCAGACCCTCCAGTGTCCTCAGTAGAGCATCAACAAAATAGGAATTTCTTCTCATTTGATCTAATTTTGACTATTTTAATAATTTATTTGTTCTTTCCCTGTTTCTCTTTCACCAAAACCTTAGGAAACATGAGCATTGAAGGGAATGAGGAGAAAAACTAAATGATGCTGTACTTGTAAAAACCAGATATGCAAATTTCTGCATTCCATCACAAACTTGAATATCCCAAATATTCAGATAATCAAGATAGCTTGAAAATATTTATTAGGACCTTAAAAACCTTCAACTCATGTGATTTAGTATGGCAGAGAGCAGATTTTCCTGGAGAATATGCAAAGATAACTTTAAAATTATAAAAAGGAAGAATAAGAAACAAAAAGGAGAATTTCTCCTTGTTGACTACTAATATGTACCTGGTTTTAGGGAGAAAATTTTAGGATTTACTTAATTTAAGTTAGATTAAATTTTCCCATTAAACAGTAAGAAGAGAAGTATAAGAATAATCTTCTGTCTTTAAGCAACACTTTATGAGAGGCCACAGAACACAAAGATGTGAAGAACGTGTTTTGGTGTCTTACTGCAGGGGTTCAAGTTCAGCTCCATCACCTGCCAGTGGCGTGAACTTGAGGCAGTTATTTAACTTTTCTCTGCTTCACTCTCCTTTATAAAATGAGAATAATAATATTATCTGACTCCTGAAACTATTCTGAGGAATGAATGAGTATGGCATACATAAAAGGCTGGGTCCAATGCATGGCATAATGTAGACTCTATATATGTGCTAATTAATTTGGTAAAATTAATAATTTTAGACTCTGATAGCTTCTTCAGCTGGGCAAAAACTACACAACAATGTACAAAATACACTTTTCTTCTGTTTCCTTTTGGTTAAGTTTGGTTTTGTTTGGTTTTATTTTGCTATATTTTTTTTTTGTTGTTGTTCATTTGCTTATGTGTTGGATTTGGTTTGGATTCTTAGCAGAGGGGTAACTAAAGCTAAAAAAAAAAAAGAAAGCAATCAAATCCTTGTTTTCCCAATGCTTTGCTGGTTTCAAATTAAGACTATGGTGTAGAAGCAGAAGATGTCAATGATTATTGTACATTGTTTGTTCCTTTCAATTTTGAAAATATATGTTTCTATTATATATTTAATGAAGAAAACCTCATGACTTTGATCTAATTTTTCAAAGTGCATGGATAAGTGAGGAGTTTCTTTTCATTTTCCAGAGATTTCATTTTACATATTAGGAGTTTATGCATTATCTATAATTGATGACCACTATTTTCTTTTTTAAATTCCTTCTCATCAGATATTTATATTTCTTTAATTGTTCAATATTTGTTTTTCATTTGTAAAGGAACAGCCCAGATTGTTCCATAGCTTTTGCTATTTACATACTCACCTTCACTAACTGGGCTCTGATGTTTAGTTTTTATTTTTTGTTTTTTCAAATCTTTTTTAGGTTCTGAATAAGTTATTGAATTTTCTGGATTATCAGGGGCATTTACAAAGAACCAATAGAGCTTACCGATTCAACCAAGCTAAACTTTCCACCAATTTTAATGTTCATATCGAAAGAAGAAAAGGGACTGTACATCCTCGCCGCCTCCACAATATTCAGATAATTGTTAGGTCAAAATGGTGTCATCAGTTGAGATATTCCTCCAGGAAAAAGATAATCAAGAAAGTATCCATTCTTTTTGTCTCTCATTTATTTCCCTCATCTATTCCAAGCAAAAGAAAATGGAATCAACCAGAGCTACCCAACATACAGTCAGAAAATAGAGCATTTATGGGCTAGATTAGGCATAGGATGACAAATTATATTGGAGCCTTGCAACCTACATTTAATTTCCTTTTTAGGATAAAGGAAATAAACCTGAATTAGAAGGAAAATCAATAATATAATTAAACAAGCTCTCATTAACATGCTTTATTAATTACTCTCATACTTCAAAATTATACTCTGATTTGCTACCTATTGTCCTCTCATTTTGTATTTGCAGAAACCAAATTTTGATAAATTATGTATATATTTATTGTTGACATGTATTCAGATTTTTAATCACTGTTATTAAACTATATGTGCTCCCAATACAGGAACTCAACTGTATTCATTCAATGAGAAAGTAGTGATTTTAGGTAGTGTGATTTCCTCACAATCACATTTTTTAAAGTAAGGAAATTTGCATGAAATGGCTTTGTGCCTATGGGTAATTTATTAGGAGTTTTAAGCGTCAAATATTGGCCAGAACTATGGTAATCCTGTAAGAAAGTAAAGGAAAATGGGTGTTGACTTTTCATTTCCCAGGGAGAATCTAATACTAGTCTAGCAATCCCAAATCCTCTGGCTCCCATTTCTTAAATGACATATGTGCCAGCTGGAGTGTAAATCACAAAGGAATGCAACTATCACAGCACAGGAGGTCTTTTAATCATAGTCAAGACTAAAAATAAGAGGCATATCTATTTTTTTTCATCTAGTCCTTCATTTGAAGGGAAATCCTAAGAAGAAAATGTAAAACTCACTCATGCCTCTGAAGCAACAATGAAGCAGTATTTTCTTCCATTTCAGAAGCTCTTTAAGTGTCTGCCCCCCCCCCACCAACTGAATGTTTTCATGGAAATCTAGGATCTAAAAGCCAGAATTATGAGTTTTAGTGGTTATCAAGTATATATTCATATGAGAAAGCCATTATATAAAAATTCTTCAAAATATGTGATTTGTGGAACTTTAAGGGAATCCTTTATTCAGTCTAGAAACAAGAAATAGGACATGTCAGTTGCTTTCAAATATCTGAAGGGTTGGTGCACCATAAAACAATAACAACAACAACAAACTAGTTTTTTTTCTGCTGCTCCAGAGGGTCAATCTGTCATAATGTCTAGAAATTATATTGAAGGTTATTTATAATAATTAGAATAGTTCAGCGATGAAATTGTCTAGAGATGTTCATGTCCAGGCTAGAGGGCCATCGAGGCCCCTATTCACTAGATTTCATTTCAAGTAAGGCCCTTCATTCTACCCTGGAGCCCTCTACCAGTATGAAGAAATTAACCCAAATACCTGAAATGAAAAAGAAAAATCAAATGAAATACAATTGTAGTAAATCTTTCACCACACTACAGAATCCTAGTCAGGTTTAGAAAGGAATCAAATATTGGGTGAGAGGTTGAATGTATTTGTGTTTGCAATGGTTAAGTTTACGTGTCAACTTGGCCAGGTTATGGTGTACAGTTGTCTGGTCAAGAAAACACTGGCCTTATTTTTACTGTGAAGTAACATATCTCATGGATTTAAGTCATCAGTAAATTGATCAAATCTGTGGCTGATTACGTCTACAACCAACTGAGGACATTGTCTTTAACAATGAAAGAAGTCTCATTCAATCAGCTAAAGGCCTTAAAAGAAGAAGTGATGATTTCAGCCATCAGAATAGGGAATTTTATGCTCTACTTCAGCCAGCCATCTTTTCCTGCAGAATTCATCAAAAACTTTCCTTGGAGTTTGTAGCTTGCAGCCTGCCCTGCAAAATTTGGGCTTGCCCATCCCCACAGAATTGTGAGACAATTCTTACAAAAATCTCCTGTTGGTTCTGTTTCCCTAGAAAAACCTGATAATATAAGCTTTGGTACTAAGAATCTTGAGGATGAGATATCTGAATTGGTTCTTAAGTTTTTGGAATTGGTTCGACACTCTAATTAGATTCAAAGTCACTAATGACTCTACTTCCAATGATCAAAATTGCACTGATTACATCTACAACCAACTGAGTTGGCAATAGAGATAAACAAAATTTCATCCTGGAAATGGCTACTCAAATGCTTATAAGAGGCAAAGCACTGGGTGAGAATGCTTTTGACAACTTAATAGAGTTTTGTGCAGTTGAAAGTTATAATGTTGTTGACTGGTTGTTTCTAAATGCCCTGGATGCAGTTGTAAAAGAAAGGGATGAGCTAAAGCTTTCAAATTCCCAACTTTAAGTGCCTCGTGAAGCATGTGAATGTTTCCATGCATGACCTGAAAAAAAAAAAAATCTTATTTCATGTAGTCACAGACTTGAGATTTCTGTCAACCAGACCCAGAATCCCATTGTGTGAGTGACTAAAGTATGATGTAAATTAAATTCCCAACATTGCAGGGTGTCTGCTGTTAAGTTGAAGGAATTAATTAGAAAGGAATAGGGTCCTTAAAATTGGGACGAGGACGTATGGGTTGATAATGATGGCAATGGGGATTTTGAAACCCTAGATTCTGCTGAGTCTTTGCCAGATAAACCTTGAGTCACCTGTCTTGAGGATCAATCATCTGACCTCCAGTCTGCCCCAAGGAATCTACCAATCTGCCATCCAAACTTTACCTGAAGAGATTAACCCTGCTGTTCCTGATGGACCTAAAACCACCTCTCCTGAGGAAATGCCCCTCACTCCTCTGTCTGAACAGATTAATCCTGTTCTGGCAGATGAAACTGCCATAGAATTCCATGAGGGAGTTAGCTTAAAAGACACTTCTAATTCTTCTCATGGCCCATCCCACCACCCCTATTTTCTATAGCTAGAATGAAGTCCCAACATGCCCCAAAACACGAGGTAAGAAGTGTGATCCATGAGGAGGTGTACCACACTCCAAAAGAACTGATTTTTTCAATTTATATAGACAGAAAAATCAGAGGAATTTGGGCAGGAATGGATGATAAGGGTGTGGGATAATTGTGGAAGGAACATAAAGTTGGATCAGGCTAAATTCATTGACATAAGGCCCACTAAGCACAGATTCTGCATTCAATTTTGTGGCTCACAGGTTTACAAAGGACTCCAACAGTCTGTTCATGTGGTTAGCTGAAGCATGGACCAAAAGTTGCCTTACATTGCTTGAGATTAAAATACCAGAAGTGCCCTGGTATAATGTAGACAAGGGGGTCCAAAAGTTTAGAGATACTGGAATGATAGACTGGATTTACCACGTAAGACCTGATCACCCTCCCCAGGATTGTCCAGAGGATACACCTTCACCAGCTCTGCGGTTGCTCTTCTCTGTAGATCTGATATTACTGTGGGAACTGCTGTCACTGAGCTTGTATCATTAAACACAATATGGATGATTAGATCCTAGGTTGGCAAAAGCCAAGTGGCAGCACTTAATCACCAAAGAGAAGGTGAGCTTGGCTACCATAAAAGATAGCAGACTCAAAGCAATAATCAGAATAGTCTGGTTCACAGAAACCTATGGTGTTGACTAGTAGATCACGGGGTACCTAAAAGTAAAATAGATGACTAGTCTACAAAATTCTTACTTTATCTGTGTAAGCAAAAAAGTTCTAGGTCAAGTGAACAAAAGTCTAACTTGGATTACAACAGAGAATCACAGCCCTTTAATCAGTTCCCAGACTTGAGAGAGTTTACAGACCCAGAGCCCCTTACGTGAAGGGAAGGCTGGGTCCCCTTGGGAAATGAACCTGTTACAGTGCCCAAAATTTATACTGTTAATCTTCCTCCTAGCCATCCCCAAAGGGACCTATAGCCTTTTACCAGGGTAACTGTGCACTTATGGAAAGGAAATGATCAGATGTTTTGTGGATTATTAGATATTGACTTGGAAGTGATTAATTCCAAGAGACCCAAAACTTCACTCTTGTCCACAAGCAGAGTAGGGGCTTATGGATCTCAGGAGATCACTGGAGTTTTAGCTTGGGTCCATCTCACAGTGGTTACAGTAGGACTCCAGACCCATTTCCAGAATGTATAATTGGTATAATCATACTCAGCAACTGGCAGAATCCCCACATTTTTCCCTAACTTGTGGAGTGAGGTCTATTTTGGTAGGAAAGTTCAAGTAGGAGCCACTATACTGCCTCTACCTTGCAAAATAGTAAATCAAAAGGAATACTGTATTCTTGGAGAAATTGTAGAGATTAGTGCCAACAGCAAGCACTTGAAGGATGCAGAGGTGGTGATTCACACTACATCCCATTTAACTCTCCTATTCCACCTGTGCAGAAACAGATGGACCTTGATGGATGACAGGAGTTATTGTAAACTTAACCAGGGGGTGACTCCAATTGCAGCTGCTGTTCAAGAGGTTGTTATCATTGATTGAGCAAATCAATACATTCCCTGGCACCTGTTATGTAGCTATTGATCAGGCAAATGCTTTTTAATCAATTGTTGATAGTAAAGACAGTTTGCTAAAAGCAGTTTGTTTTCAGCTGGCAAGCCAGCAATACCCCTTCAGTGTCCTACCTCAGGGTTGTATCAACTTTCTAGTCCTATGTTATAATCTTGTCCACAGGGACCTTGATTATCTCTCCCAAAAAATAACAAACAGATCCATTATATTGATGATATCATGTTGACCGGACCAGCTGAGCAAGAAGGAGCAACTCTTCTAGACTTATCGGTAAAGCATTTTCATGTCAGAAAGTAGGAGATAAATCCAACAAAAATGCAAGGTCCTTCCACCTCAGGGAAATTTCTAGCTGTACAGTGGTGTGGGGCATGCCAAGATAACACTTCTAAGGTGAAGGATAAGCTGTTGCTTCTGGCCCCACCTACAACAACAACAACAACAAAGGCAGAATGTCTGGTTGGCCTCTTTGGATTTTTTACACAACTCTCCTCATTTAGGTATGCTGCTTATGGCCTATTTAACAAGTGACCCACAAAGCTGATAGTTTTAGTGGGGACTAGAACAAGAGGAGGCTCTGCAACAAGTCCAAGCTACTGTGCAGGCTTCTCTGCCAGTTGGGTCATATGACCCAGCAGATCCAATGGTTCTGGAAGTGTCTGTAACAAATAGAGATGCTGTCTGCAGACATTGATAGGCTCCTATAGGATTATCCCAATGCAGACACTTAGGATTTTGGACCAAGATCTTACCATCCTCTCCAGATAACAACTCTCCTTTTAGAAACAACTTTTGACCTGCTACTGGACCTTAGTAAAGACCAAATACTTAACCAAGGGCCACCAAGTTGCCATGAGACCTGAGTTGTCTCTCATGAACTGAGTGTTGTCTAACTCACAAAGTCATAAAGTTGGGTGTGCACAGCAGCAGTCTGCCTTCTAACGAAAGTGGTATATATGAGATAGGATTTGAGCAGACCATGAAGGCACGAGTAAGTTCAATGAGAAAGTGGCTCAAATGATCATGGCCTCCACTCCTGCCACATTATCTTTTTCCCAGCCTACAGCTATGGTTTCTTGGGGAGTTCCCTATGAACAGTTGACTGAGGAAGAGAAACACCAAGTTTGCTTTATAGTGAATTCTGCATGATAATCAGGTACCTGCATGATAATCAGGTACCAGCACTGCAACCTCTTTCTGGAATATCTCCGAGGGATGGTGGTGAGTGAAATCCTCTTAGTGGGTGGAACTTCTAGCAGTGCACCTCATGTTCATTTTACTTGGAAGGAGAAATGACTGGAGGTGCATTTATATGCTGATTCATGAGCTGTTGCTAATGTTTGGCTGAATGGTCAGGGACTTGGAAGGAACATGATTGGAAAATTGGTGGAAAAGAGGTCTGGGGGAGGGGTATGTGTATAGACATTAGTCAGTCGGCCAAAAACCTGAACATATTTTTGTCCCATGGGAATGTTTACCAAAGGGTGTCTTCAGCAGAGAAAACTTTTAATAATCAACTGGATAATATGATCCATTCTGTGGCTACCAGTTGGCCTCTTTCCCCAGCTACTCCCATTGTGTTCATGAATAAAGTGGCCATGATGATAAGGATGGAGGTTATGCATGGGTTCAGCAACTGGCATTTCCATTCACCAAAGCATACCTGGCTACAGCCACTGAAACATGCCCAATCTGACAATAGCAGAGACCAACACTCAGTAACTAATATGGCACCATTCTCCAAGGTGATCACCCTGCTACCTGGTGGCAGGTTGATTACAATGAACCACTTCCATAATGGAAGGGGCAGAGTTTTGTTCTAATTGGAATACACACATATTCCAAACATCAATTTGCCTTCCCTGCACACAATGCTTCTGCCAAAAATACCATCCATGGACTTACAGAATGCCTTATCTCCTGTCCTGACATTCCACATTTTATACAGCACTGCTTCTGACCAAGGAACCCATTTCACAGCAAATGAAGTGTAGGAATGGGCACATGTTTAAGGAATTTACTGGTCACAACATAATCCTCATCATCTTGAAGCAGCTGGATTGATAGAATGGTGGAATAGCCTTTTGAAGACTCAATTATGGTGCCAATACCTTGCAAGGCTGAGGCAGTGTTCTCCCAGAGGCTGTATATGCTCTAAATTAGCATTCTATGGTGCTGTTTCTATTTTTGCCAGGATTCATGGGTCCCGGAATCAAGGGTTGTAAATGGGAGCGGTACCACTCACTAGTATCCCTTGGCTACATGTCCCTGAAACTGTAAACTACACTGGTCTACAGGTCTTAGTTCCAAAAGGAAGAGTGCTTCCACCAGGAGACACAACAGTTCCACTGAATTGGAAGTTAAAACTGCCACCTGGCTATTTTGAGTTCCTCAATCCTCTGAATCAACAGGAAAAAAACAGAATTAATCTACTGGCTGGGGTGAATGATCTTGATTATAAAGAGAAATACATCTGCAACCACAGAAGGGAAGTAAAGAAGAGTTTGCCTAAAATACAGGAGATTCCCTAAGGCATCTTTAGCACTACCATGCCCTGTGATTATAGTTGATGGAGAACTGCAAAAGCCCAATCCACGCAGAACTACTATGGCCCAGAAACTTCAAGAATGGCAGTTTGGGTCACCCCACGAGGCCAAGAAGCATGGCCAGCTCAGGTACTTTTTGAGTGTAAAGGGAATATGGAATGGGTAGTGGAAGACAAGAGTTATAAACATGAGCTGTGACCATATGACTAGTTGCAGAAACTTGGGCTGTAATGTTTATGAATATTTCTTCCTTGTTTGGTTATGTTTGTATATATACATAAAGCAAATGTCTTAGTTCTCTTCACTATCTTATCTCATTATATGACATAAATTGTCCTAACTTCACATCATAAGGTGTAAAACATAGGATATCAAGTTTAAGACTGAATATTACCCATGGACTTGCACCATATTCTGCAAGAAGCTGGTGTGTTTCCAGTTATATGCAAGACAGTAGAGTATTTGGGGGCTAAAATATGAATGTTATTGTTTTTATTTAGGGATTAAGTATGGTTTAAGGAGATGTGTATGGGCCCAAGTTGAGATGGGTGGAACGTAATGGTTTAATTCATGTGTCAACTTGGCCAAGTGTGGTGTCCAGTTTTCTGGTCAAGCAAGCACTGGCCTGATTGTTACTGTGAGGACATTTCATGGATTTAAATCATCAGTAAGTTGATTGCTTCTATGACTGATTACATCTACAACCAACTGAAGACATTGCCTTCAATAATGAGAGAATTCAGTTGAAGGCCTTAAAAGGAGATGTGATGATTTCAGCAGACAGAAGAGAGACTTTTCATCATTACTTTAGCCAGCCAGCTACTCCTGAGTTCCCAGCTTGCAACCTGCCCTATGTTAATTGGACTTGTCCATCCCCACAGTCATGTGAGACAACATTATAAAAATCTATATATCCTATCAGCTCTGTATCCCTAGTGAACCTTGATTAATATAGACCTCTCCAAACTTGTTACAGGGTAACAATAGTTTTTTTGAGATATTGTCATATATTTTACAACACTGAGAAATAAAAATCATCTTTTGTTCATTTTAGATTTGGGAAACAGCTAGGGGAAATGAAGATAATCATAAAGAATTTTTTAATTGCAGTTATTAGATCCTTTAATATATAAAGGAAATTGTGAATATTTAAAAGGAGATTTAGAAAGCTAATTTTACCAAATGACTTTTAAAAATTGTCCATTTCCTCTTATCTTGAGGAGCACCTTTAACAATTTACAAGGCTTTAATTTTATTGAATGAAATTTGGGAAAATAAAGAGTTTGAAAGATGAAGTTTGTCCTGACATATGAGGACATAGGCAATCATATGGTAACCAAACTCATCTTTGAGGGAAAATAGGGATGCAGTTTTTAGTTCCAGAAGAAAATCAGAGTTAAAAGAACCCATCTTAACTTAAGGTTAAGAGACAGGGGTTAATTGTTTCCAGAGGTATTTTCAAGGCCAGAAATCAAGAAAAGAATGCAGGGATTCAAATGCCAAGAATAAGACTAGAAATGGTGTCATATATGAGAGAAAGCTACTTCACCAGAATCAAAGACAAAGAATTGTGATGCATTACCTAGAATAGCTGATGATATTTGTGCTTTATTGTTCTGGGTTAGTTGTGATGTGTTCGAAGCCTGAAAGTATTGGAAGATCAGGATGTAAAAGACAAATGATCAGAATCAGAGCTATAATAGCAGTAAACAGCCTCAACATCAAACCTGGAATAAGTGAAATTTTTTAGTACAAGGCCAGATTAAAGTGAAGAGCAAAGTAGTCGTCCAGTAAGTAGTATGAGGTAGACAGAGATCTGTGTACTGGAAGTTTACTGAGATGTACTCTCTGGATCAACAGCTGTGGGGGGACTGAGCCACAGGAGAAGTTATATCCTAATCCCTAGTCCATCAGAGGTGAATTAAGGCCTCAAATGATACCAGAATCAAACAGGAACTCAAGAGTTCACAGAACCCTTCAGTTTCTCAACCTTACCCATGCAGAACTGTATGCCCATTCATTGACCAGTCATTAGATATAGGCTGTGTCCAGGAAGGGGTGTGACATTGGGTGAGGGCTATTTTGCATTCATCTTTGTCTGAGGTAATTACTGGAAACACTTTGGCTGTGAGCTGTCTACCACCAGCACACCCAGTATTTGGGGAAATGAGTGCCTCAGTCTTGGAGGAGGGTTCTGGGTGGGGCACCAGAGCATCCCCTACACTGGGTCAATGTGCATAGTATGAAAATAGAAGCTCAAGGAGGAACTCTTTACTGCTTAATTGTGGTGTGTAGGGGCCCAGCAAATGCACGGAAGTCATCATTCATGAAAGCTTAGTTTTACCACAGGCCAGTGTGCCAATTTGAATGTCTTTCTATTTTTAATGGTAAATCAAGAACAATTATTTGTCTAGTTGCTGTTAGCAAAGACATTCAAGTGTTCTGTGTCTAGTTGTCTTAATTTCCTTCTTATAAAGAAGAAGGAAAAGGGGAAGTAGGGGAAGAAGAAGAGAAGAAAGAGGATAGGAAAGGAAGTGGGAAAGGGGAAAGGAGGTGGAGGGTTAGAGGAAGGAGAATGAAAAGGAGAAGAAGGAGAAGAAGATTTTTTTTTCCCACCTAGTTTCTTTAATATCATACAATTATTCATAATAAAAACAAAATAATTGTCATTGATGTCAGACAAGTAATGATACACCTTCATAGATGTACTTCATTAACTTATAGAGTGCACATGAACCAAATAAAGTGGGATTTGATGTAGAGGAAATTTAAAATTAATTAGATAGTTACAATGTAAAACTGAATTGGTAAAGAAACAGATGAAACTGTAAATTATTAACAAATATTTTCCCTGGTCAAATAAATTATGGGATGAATACTGAGAAAAGCAATTGGGTGTGGGCCAAAAGACATAGGTTCTAGGCTCTTTTGATGTATCTTTTTGGGCAAGTCAATCAAATTCTCTATATCTCAGTTTCTCATCTGAGATTAGGACTAACAACACTGGCATCGCTGTTTCAGGGTTTATAAGAAAATGAGTAATAATAATAATAATAATAGGACATACTTGTTGAAAATATCATGTGCCAGAACTTTGCATATATATTCTCAACTCTCATTTTAACACCTGAAAACAGATCAGATGTTAAACATGGCATAATTTTTAAGGCTGCTGGATTCAAATCCTGTATAATGTTGGCCAACTTATGTAGGCTTCCTGTGCCCAGTTTTTCAGTGTGCATAATAGGAATCTGAATAAAATCTACCAAGTTTGCTATGAGTATTAAAGGAGATGACATGAGCAAACTGCCTAGAACAGTGACTTTCACATAAGTGATCAATAATATCAGCTAAAATTAAATTAAATAAATACATAAAAGGTAACTTGCTCAATATTAGAAGGTCATATATCTAATAGATCACATATCAGGAACTCAAGTCTTAGACATCTAATAGAATCTGCATGGCTGCAACATTATTCTAAATATTATGTGACTATGTATAGTTATTAACTGCTAAGGGCCTATGAAGGATTAAGCAAGCAAGTACTACGACAGAAAATGGATTCTTGACATCTAGGGTAGGGATCATAGGATGCTGGTTAAAACCACTGGTTCTCCATTCCTGAGTCCAGTTCCCAATATATGACCTTGACCAGTTTTTAAGTGTCAATTTGCTCATTCACATTAAGTAATTAATAATAAAATCTACCTCGTACTGTAAGGATTCATTAAATGAGATACTGCATGCTTTTATGTATAGTTATTGATTGATAAGAATCATCATTCTCATCATCATGGGCTATTTCTTTATTATCGGCAAAGCGGCTGGTGCCAGTTGCAGAGTCTGGAAATGTTTGAGGGTTCATCATCAAAGGAAAAGAGGGTGGGAATTTGATTACACTGTATCAGGTGATCTTTGTGGAAATTTTTTTTTTTCTTTCGATTCTCACAGCAACACTGTGAAATAATGATTTACCATTTTGTGGGTCAAAATTAGTCCAATAGCAGTTTCATATTGTTCAAACTAATATATAACTCCATTTTCAGGTAAGGATATAGACAGTGGATTTAAATGGCCTCTCCTCATTCATGTAAGTAGAGGAGGCACAGACAGGAGTCACACTCAAGTTTGGCTGTTCAGAAACCCAGGTCTTTCCAAGGAAGGACCTTGACTCAAAGCACAGCTAACACCTTTGCTTCAGGGGGCATAATAGACAGTGAGCCTTCTTTGTTCCAGGCACATGTGATATGCAAGCTCTAAGCCTTAACAAAGGATAATTGCCTGGGGAGGAAAGAAAAAAAAGAAACTTTCTACCATTTTAAGTTAAATAGCCCTACAATCATTGCATTTTTGTTTTCCTAGCCTCAATGTACTTGAGATCAGCACTTTGCATTCTCTAGTTAAATTGCATTGTTTGGCTGCTCATTGAGCATTTGAAAAAGAAAGATTTGAGAAGAAGCTTCAATTTTGCCTTCCCACATACCTTCCAGTGTCCTAAGAATAGAAACTTTGTTGATTGTTTTCTATAGGCCCTGCTACCATCACAAAACCTCCATCTTTGTGTTCAGTTGGAATTCTTCAGCCTAAATTGTCCAAGTTACTATACTGACCATCATATTGCGTGTGAAGAATTTTCTCACCTTTATGATCTTCTTCATTTCTGCCTAATTGTATAAGACAAGAATAGCATGCTGTGCCTAAGGGGGAAATTTCCCATTACTACTGAAAAGTTAAATGGTAGGAAGCAAAATGAACCAGGCTCATTGCAACCTTCAAAAAAGAAAAAAAAAAAAAGAAAGAAGAAAATTGGTCTTCAGAAATGATATAATAGCAGTGACATTTTTAATATTCTGCTGTTCAGTTGTGGCATTTTATATCAAGTTTTTCATAATGTGCAATACAAACACTTACTCATGTTTGAAATAATGGATGATACTTAATATTTTTAACTACATTTCCCATGGGATCTGCACTCTTAAAATAAAGTCAGCTCTTTTTAACCAACGCTGATTAAAAGTGAACAGGAAGATTATGTGCATTCAAAGACTAGCACTTATTTATTCTTTTTCTTTTCTCTGTAGCTGTGTTTTGAATCTGTTTAAAAAGATCCCTAATGTCACTTGATAAACTGTGAAAATGTGGATTTCTAAGAATGGTTAAAGGCAGGAAGTTCATCTGATGCTTTAAATATCTAATGAGCTGCTAGATGACAGAGCTGAAGTAAAGATTGATTTTTCAGAACCAAATACAGTCCACAATAATAAGCCAATTTCTTGCTAGTGATTCATTTGGAGAAGCAATTTCTACACATATTTTCATTAACTGCAGTGAACATTCTCAAGGTTTCACATCTTTGACATAAACTTGATGGAACACTAATTCACTAATTGAGATGGGTATTTTATGAGTGGCAAAGTATGGTAGTTATGGATCATCAAGTGTGATTCCTATATAGATAAAAATCTATTATTCCTATAAAGTCCAAGCACTGGAGGTTGCATTTGCAAGGGAGGCTGAGCTTGGTTCCACACCAAACTGGGCAGAGAAAATGAATCCTTATTTAATTCTCTAATTAAATGAAAGATACATATAAGCTGTTGGCTCAGAGCATGACCCAACTAACAGAGATGCTTATATGCATTGAAAGAGTGACCTAAGTATAGAAGGACACTGGCCTTCTTTTCTGAGTGTTGAGCAAGGTACCAAATGTAACCATAAGGTACTATTACTAATGCTAGAACTCATATTATTCAAAGAGAGCTTTAAATATGGATTATTAATTTATGTAACAAAAGACACCAATAGAAAGACGGATGGATAGATAGATAGATAGATAGTTTCAATTAAAATTACTGAATAGATTTTGAGACTCTAAGAGATAGATAAGACCATAAGGAAAAGCTAGTCTTGAAAGCACATGGTTTGATGGGTGCAAAACAATAAATTCAAAACTTTGTTCACATCCTGCTGTCATCTTGCTTGGTTCTGAAAGGTATTTAGAAGGAGGATACTTCAAGAAAATGCATGCTTTTCATAGCAATATCTTCAAACTCAAATTCCAGTCTGGGGCCACCATCCTGGTGAGTGGGCCTGTGAGGTGGAGAAGCCTTGGGCACATGTTTCCATGGAATCTCTGGTAACTCTGTCCCATTTGGCCCAAGAAAAACAAGAGCTCCCTCAAGCAAGTGGTTATGTCTATACAGTGGAAAAAATAGGAGAAACCAAAATGAAGAATTAGAAACCCCTTACTATGGTTGTCCCACTGTGTTCCTGATCTCAATATTTTTGATTCTTAACCAAGTTCTAGTGACAAGAAACTTACTACTTCTCAAGGCAGCCATTGTAACTTTTGATAGCTCTTTACATTCAATCTGTCTCTCTGTAACCAGCACCATTATTCCTAGATTGTCCCTGAACAGATACTATTGAGAATGTTAAATTCCTCATCATTAGGATAACTTTTCAAATATCTACAGGGCTTTATCAGCCAGTGTTTCTCTCTGGACTAAATATTCACAGTTCTTTCAACTTTTCCTCACATGACTTCATGATGAGTTAAATAAATCTCTTTTGCCTGCTTTTGCTCCATTTTCTTTTCAAGTTTAATTCTGATGTCATATGACTTTGATTGCTTGCCAAATAGTCTATCATTGATCATAATGGATCGCCTCTAGGCTACAAAATGTATAGCCAGAGATCTGCCAACTCTATGCTACACAGTTACAACAATAATGCAGAGAGTTTATCTTTTTGAAATAACAATTCTGGTTTATAGTTTGAAAATACAACACGTGATAATATTAATAATAATATTGAGGCAGGGTTAGAATTAGGGAGGTGGCTAGCTGATGAGCAAAGGACAAATTACAAGAAGTGGTCAAACTACAAGGAGAAAGATATCTCTGAAAAGAACAGCAGTAAACAGCAGCTGGGGGCAACTGACCCCACCTGAGTGAGGCATCTATGATCAAGCATCAACAAAGTTGGAAGAAGGGCAGTGTATTAAATAGTTAATAGAAATTACAGAAGGAACAAAAAACTATTAATCAAACCCTTCCCACAGTGTCACATGCCTCTAGCCTCTCTCCTCCCTCTTCTCTTGCAAGAGCGCCCGCATGCTCTTCTTGCATGTGTACATAACAAACTTTCTACCTGCTTGCTAGACCTGTGCTGTGCCCTTGAATTCTTTCTTGCAGCATGGCCAAGAACCTAGGAATCCAATGCCGGAGACAATATCACTAACAACAGCAACAGTAATAATATAAAAAATAGCTTGTACTAAGTACTTATTCTGAGCCTGTACTAGACAGATTAATGTTAATTATGGTAAACTAATTTGACACACATAATAATTCTCATATCCATTTTATGGATTAAGAGAGTAGGGTTTAGAAAGATTAATTACCTTTCAAAAGAGCATACATTTCTAAGTGAAGTGCTGAGACCAGAACATAAATCTCAACTGCAACTCAATGTTTTCCCACTAACACACACACACACACACACACACACACACACACACACACACACACACACAATTTATTCCCAAACACAATATATCTTTCTTGACTGTTTTAACCCCTTGCAAAGGCAATCTGGTTTCATGAGCCTTGCTTCTCATAATGGATGATATTCCTGAATCTCCAAATTAGCTGTGATACTAGCACAGATTCCACTGCATAGGGCATAAATATGAGAAAGGTTCATGCTCACATCTTTTCACCTCTGTGTTTATGGATATAACGTGAATTGGATTTATTGAATGAACAATCTTGAATACCAGCTCTGCTACCTCTGCCTACTAGATGTGTGCCCTTAGTCAGTTTATTTAAAAATCTCTGGGTCTCATTGGCCTCATCTGCAGACTAGAGGTTTATTGACAGAGATTTAGTGTCATCATTAAGTAACAGAAAAATAAAAAAGCACTTGACACAGGGTCAAACTCTGTTGTGATGAGGTGGCCCGTCCCCTGAATTTCTGTCCACATTCCTGGTAGACTTTCTTACCTTGGCCTTTAGAAAAAAATGTGCTTTGTATCCTATTTACTATATAGGTTTCTGTCAAAGCGTCCAACAGAGGACCTTCCCCACCTCCAGCCATCCTCATGTCCTTTCAGAGCCTGCCACCTCATCTCCTTCCTTCCCCCACCCACAGTTCCAGCTTTACTTAACACATGGTCAGCCCTTTCTGACATGTTATGTTGATAGGTGAGTCCCTACCAAGTGGTGAACCCATTGACCTCACTCCAATGTCAGTCACCAAAAGGATGTCAGAGTTCATGACTACATGGAGGAGAGACAGAGAGCCAGATTAACTGATAAATGAGGAAATAAGAAAGATGAGTTAGTGTTGGTTTGTAAAGGATGGGAGGAGTACATGAGACATTCTAGAGAATCTGAGAAAAACAGAGAGAGCTATATTATGACTGAATTAATACAATGGTCAATGCTAGTCCAATAAGTTAAAAAGAGAAAATGCACTTTCATTTGCTCTGTCTTGAGCTTGACTCTGAAGGAAGGCAGCTTAATAAAGGGTCAGAGTTAAAAGAAGAGACTGAAAAAATAGTGTTTTTGTTTTTTTGTTTTTTTGTTTTTTTTTTATTTTTCCCTCACCTTCTCAACATTCTTATCAAATAGAAACCACATTGTGGAACTAGCTCAGACTATTATCCAGCTCCCAGCTGATAGATGGCCCTTTCTTAAGTTTTCATGGACTGCTTAAAAATTCTTGAGGAATTCTAGGTCATTCAGGTGTGTGGCCTGATTTTTATGAAAAAAATACTGTGAGAGAATAACCATATTTTTGAAGATTATAAAATGCCTCTGTTTATATTCTCTATGTTCCCTAGTAACATAATTCATTTGAATTAAAGCACAAACAGAAGACAAAGGTAGTTATTTTCCCATTTCGCTTAGTCATTTGACAAACTTTTATGGTGCATCTACTATTTGGCAGGGACTAGGGTAAGTATCCTAATAAGGCCCAGATGACCCTAAAGTTTTTCAAGAAGGGAGAGAAAATTGTGTTGTGATTAGCATTATCATTATGGTGTTCTCAGATTGCTTTGAATGAAACAAGATCTTCAAAAACCATGGAAATGGGCAGAAGGAGAAGGATCATTGAGAATAGTTTATGTCAATTAGAACACAAAAGGATTGAGGAATTTAACTGAGAGGATGTGGTAGACTGAATAATGAGCCCCCAAATATGTCACATCCTATCCCTGGAACTTGAGAGTGTCATCTTATATGGCAAAAAGGACTTTGCAGATACAATTATAGATCTTAATATGGGGAGATTATCCTGGATTATTGGGAGGGGTGTGTAATGTAATCACAAAGGTCATTACAAGAGGGAGAGAGGAGGAATCACATGAGAAGAGAAAGAAATATGATGATAGAAATGAATTCTCAAGTGGTGAGCTTTTAAGATGGATGAAGTGTTCAAAAGCCAAGAAATGCAGGTGTGCCGGTTTGAGTGTATTATGTCCCCCAGAAAAAGCCATATTCTTTGATGCAGTCTAGTGGGGCAGACTTTTGGTGCTGATTAGATTTGCATGGAAATATGCCCCACCCAACTGTAGGTGATAACTCTGATGAGATATTTCCATGGAGGCATGGCCCCACCCATTCAGGGTGGGCCTTGATCAGTGGAGCCGTATAAATGACCTGATGGGCAGAGAGAACTCAGTGCAGCTGTGAGTGATGTTTTGAAGAGGAGCCATAGCCAAGAGGGGACACATTGAAGAACACACTGGAAGAGAGAGGAGCTTCAGCTTACAGAGACATTTTGGAGATGGCCTTTGAAAGCAGACTTCTGCTCCAGAGAAGCTAAGAAAGGACAAATGCCCCAAGAGCAACTAAGAGTGACATTTTTGAGGAACTGCAGCCTAGAGATGAACATCCTGGGAGAAAGCCATTTTGAAAGCAGAACTTGGGAGCAGATGCCAGCCACGTGCCTTCCCAGCTAACAGAGGTTTTCCAGACACATTGGCCATCCTCCAGTGAAGGTACCCAATTGCTGATGTGTTACCTTGGACACTTTATGGCCTTAAGACTGTAACTGTGTAACCAAATAAACCTCCTTTATAAAAGCCAATCCATTTCTGGTGTTTTGCATTCCAGCAGCATTAGCAGACCAGAACAGCAGGCAACCACTAGAAGCTGAAAAAATCAAGGAAATGTGTTCTCCTTACAAATAAGTTACCCAAACTGAGAGTTTTGGGGGCATTGATTCCAAGATAACCTTCACTTCTGAAAACAAATGCAAGTTTTGGGGGTCCCCAAAATCACACTCAGGGTCACTAATTTGCTAGAAAGACTCAAAGAACTCACGAAAGCTATTATATTTATGGTTTATTATAGGAAAAGGATCAAGATCAAAATTGACCAAAGGAAGAGAAGCATAGAACAGGGCCTTTTAGGGTTCCACATGTGAAGCTTCTGTTGGTCTCTCCCATTGAGTTAGTATGCATTATCCTTGTGGTATTAATGTGTGACAGTATGCATGGAGTATTGCCAACCACAGAAGTTCACCTGTGTTACAGTGTCCAGAGATTTTATTGGGGCTCCATTATGTAGGCATGTTTGACTGATTGGCTACGTAGTTGAAGTCAGGCTCATGGTCAACTGATACCCTGTGACCCAAAGCTCCTACTTGAAATCAGATAGTTGGTCTTTTCTGCATTTTCAGCCACTATCCTAAGGCTATTGGTGTCTCCGATCACTCTCTAAGACCAATGAGGCCACCTATTTCTGTAAACAAAAATACTCTTGTCAGATATGACAGTGATCGCCTCCCAGAAGTCTACAGCAAAGATCAGGCCTCTCTTTGGTAAGGACAAATACTTTGCTGCACTCAGCCCTAGAGCCACCTGGAGGAACCAGGTGGCTGATGATAACTTGGCTTTAGCTGATTAAAACTGATTTATGACTTCTGACCTCTGAAACTGTAAGAGAAAAAGTTTGTATTTTATAAAGGCACTAAGTTTGTGGAAATTTGTTCTAGCAGCCACAGGAAACTAATACAGAGACTGAGATGACAACTCACCATAATGCCATTTTACTCAAATAGGTAAATGAAGATCATAATGAGGTAAGGTTGGAGAGAGGGGTATTTATTGAAGTCATTACTATAAATGTCTCTTCTCATAATGATTTATCAAAAATCCCATAATAGGAGGTTTAAATTCATTCAAGTTCAGCTGTGCACGTCTTACAAAGTTTTCCTTTTTAAAGGCCAATGAAAACATCAACACTTTGTACTATACCATGCTGCTTCATTTTCCTTTGAGGCAAAGAAAAAAATGCAAGATTTGGAAAATGACAATAGTTAGAAACAGTGAAGATTGTATTTCTGCCTTTTTTTGGTGCTTCTATCTGTTCTCCTCAAGTTTTAATGACTCAACCTCCTGAGAGCAGAAATTAATAAATAAATGATGACTTAAATTCCTGCTTCTCCAGCAGTGCAAAACCATTTAGACATATAACCATTTCTGAATACCTCAGAAAAGAGTGAGTTGTTCAGAATCATATTCTACCATCATGTTAAGTTTGAGTCCTAAACTAGAATGTATTGAACAGCTAATGACAAAGGTAGTTGCTTTCAAAATGGTGAGTGGATGGTGTTATACTTTATGCTACAAAAGAAATTTTAAAAGAGTAAGCTTGGCTTAAAACCCATCTACCTCTAACTCTAAGACCCTGAAGAGCCACATTAACATGTAGAAATGATTCTGTTTCCTCCTGTTTACAGGTTCTTTCCCTACCACCAGAAAAGTGTTTCCATACCACACTGCACCTGGGCTAAAAAACAAATTCTTTTGCTTTCTCATTTAAGTCTTATGGAAACTTTACTCTGCCCATTGCACAAAAAAAGCTCATCTTGCTCTTCCCGTCACTCTCAAAGCTTCAGAAACCTGAGCATCCTCCTAAGGCATGCCAAGCTGTCTTTCTCAAAACCTTTGCGGTTGTTGTTCCACTGATTGAAATGCTCTTCCCCTGGGACCTCCCATGGCTGGCTCTTTCTCATCTTTCTTTCATCAGGGTAGTTTCACCTCATCAGAAAAGCCTTGTTGTGCTGATCATGTCCTTTATAGCACTAATAAGAGTGTTGAGATTCCGCTATTTGTTAGTTAACTTGCTTGTTGCTATTGTTGCCCAATAGAGCGTAAGCATCCTAACATTGAAGACCTTGACTGTCCTGTTAACAACTGTCACTGAATTTAGCACAGTGCCTGGATCTGAGAAGATGCTCTATGACCACGTGGAATGAATGAATAAGCATGGGAATATGGGAAAGAGCCAGGTGCTCCTTTATGATCCAGCTCACCCACAACTTCTCCCATTTGTGAATGTTAGTCTCTTTCATACCCTTATTCAATACTAAATGAGCCCTGTTAGTTCTTGAGTTGTGCAAGAAACTGTAAGTACAGATTGTTTTTATCTGTATTTTCGTCTCCTTGGTTTTCATGTGAATATAAAGTGGCATCATCATTCTCCTTCTGTCTCTTGCTGACAAAAAACTTTCAGGCTTAATACCTGTATCCTTAGGTCAGGCTCACAAAAAGAGCATAAAATCTTGGATAACTAACCAGTGATGGCCAATTCATTTTCTCAAAGTTTCTCACTGGAATATTTATCGAAACACCAAAAACAAGTTTGATTTGGTTTGGTTTGGTTTGGTTTGGTTTGATTTTGTTTGGTTTGGTTTGGTTTGGTTTCATGAGTGCATGGTATTTTCTGCTAATAAATTTAAAATGTATTGATGGCATCATCATAATTTTCTGGAAAATGGATATTACCCAAGATAAGTGAATATTTGGCAGAATCACTGAAGAGGCCCAAAGTTGTGGGCAAAATAATCAATCAATCAATCAATCTTCAACTGGTTATTTTCAAAAAGGCTGTAAGTATATATAGTTGAATATTTTATTGCTTACACATTTCCTAGAAAGATACAATGCTTATATTATATATGTTTTTCTGGAGCACAGGATGATGGAACATTTCCCAATTCATTTTTAAAATCAAAATAACCCTCATATGAAAAGCATAAAAGAGAGCCCACATACACAACCACAAGTCAATGTTGATTATAAATTAGATGTACAAATACAAAGAAATAAAAGTTAGGAGTATGTTAAATTATTGATCCTCTCTGGGTCTTCGTTTCTGGTCATACAAAATTCAGATTATAAAATTTATATCCAAGGACTAGTTAAGCAAAATATAACTGCAATAAAACTGTTACTCAGTAAAAAATAAGAATTCCCCCTTCATTGACCTACCACTTATGCTTCATGCTGTGTGTAACAATGTCCACACCTTCCAGAAGCACATCGCTCATGGCTCCCTTTGGATAAAGCAACTGACTTTTTGCATCGAGACCATGACCTATCCAGCTGAGTTAAGGATGAGTGTTCCTTGACCCAAATTTTTGTTCTGTTTTCTTACTTAAAATGTAAAGCAGGGTAATGATCTTCAAGGCATGAAATCTTATCTGTCAAAGAGGGGAAGGTAACAGATTTGCACCAAGACTCATTTTTTTTTTTACTAGCTATGCACCTAAATGCTTTAAAAAAAAAAAAAAGAAAGAAAAGAAAAAAGGAAAAAGAAAGTCTGGTTGCTGGTGACATAAATTCATAGAATTTCTTTCAAAATTATATTCTTCTCAGCCTGACTTGTAGCTCATTTCTAAATCAAGCCTGAGCTTGTTTTGAAAGGAAAACCAACAGCCAATGTGATCTATTCTGGAAATAAATATGAACAGTGTCTTTTCCTCCATTTATTTTATAAAAGTCCCTGGGTCAGACTCCTATATAAAGTTTCATTTTGATAACCTTTCCTAGCTTTTACTCAAGTTTTGCATTTGCCTTTTCATAAATTTTATTGTGTAGAAGCAAATGGTGTGGGTGTAGATTGCATAATGGATGATTTATAAAAATTATTGAGCACACTTGAAAGGTGCAAAAGGTGTTTTTACTAAAACAATAAATACATCTTCCTGTTTACCAAAACCATTGATGGATGAGAAACGAATGTCAGGAACTCACCTCAGCATTCCCTGTCTTTTCTTCCATACACAGCTCAGGGACAGAGGGGCAAAAGACAACATTATGGCACATAAAACATGTTACGAGCCAACCGAACTATTTAACACTTTAAATTTGTGATTGTGTTTAATCCTTACAAGAAGTCTGTGAAGTCTGGGGAATTATTACTCATCAATACAAATACTTAAACTGAGTCTAAGAAATAATAAATAGATCACCCAGTGACACTCCCAAATCTATTCAATTCTGTAAAGTATGTTGTTCCCTCAGCTATAGATTCCATCATACCCAGAATTCCTGAGTCAATCCTGAAAGTATAAAGAGTCCATGAAACCCTGTCTTTCAACTGTCTCCTCTTGCAGGTATCCAAGGAGAAGTTTCATCACTGGGGTTCCACAAGGCTCACATAGAATGGATACTTCCAAACAGAGGCCACAGGAGACAGAGGTATATGCATTGACAACAGCTGAAATTGAATTCAAAGGTAACAAAAAATAAAATGAAATAAATATGCCAAAATGAGAATTGAAGCGGGTCTCCAGACCAGAGTTGCTAAAAGCAGATTTTGAAGCTAAGAGTTCAGAATTAGGAAACTAATAACCGAGGAAATGAGACTAAAATCCAATATGAGTGAGAGGGGTTTCGTAAATATTGAGCTATCATTTAGATCGGCTTTTATGTTCCTTTGGGAGCATGTGGGCTTATCTGTTTGGAAGACCAAAAAACTGGAGAGACATATGGTAGCCTTTCAGCCAAATATGGGGAATACTGGGGCTCCAGCTTGGCCACAGAAATCTAGACTTTCATCACTTCTCCAGTGATACCCCCACCCTGATTATTACAATGGTGCCTCAGTTTTTCAGATGCATGCATAGTTTCTGGAATAACGCAGGAGTCCTCTGAGACTCTACTGCCTGTATCTTGGCTCTAACAAGTTTTTACATAAGACTCGCAAAGTGGAAGCCCCTAGAGAACCCTGGATCTTCAGATTCATTTTCTTTGGCCCAGCCAATTTTTTAAAAATTTGGTTTAGTCCCATCATTAAATACTTGAAAATGTGCATAAATACCCAGTATTAATGATTCTTGAAAAAAATGTCTGAGATCTTACAGTCCGGGCCCAATCTCTACATAAGCACAATTTGCTGATGCTGAGTTCTTGCCCATCCCTTCATTCAGGGAGCTTGCTCTCCAATTAAATGTTCTCCTCCCCGCTATTTTTGCAGCATCAGGCCAAAGTCATGTATTTACCCTGTCCAGCCTCTGGGGGCATTTGATTTATCAACCTCCTTCCAGGAGCATGCTTCCCCACTAGCTTCTGAACACAAAGACCACCTAGAACTACAATGATGTCATTCATCTTGAGTTTTATTCACGATACGTAAAACTCTTTTGCTCTATTCCTTCCTAATGGATTGGAATTACTTTGATAAAATATGATCTGAAATATGCCAAGTTCAGCACACCGATGGAGCTTTCCAACAGCTTTCTGGCTGCTCCTTTTGTCTTTCATCTGGCCATCCCTCTCTCACTGTTTTTCTTGTCCTTGGATACCTCCGTTTATTATCACCTTCAAGGGCAAGTATAAAACCTCACCACACTCTTCAGTGCCCCTTAGCTATCTGGTGTTTATTCAGCCGCTTTGCTTGCTGCAAAAGTCATGCTCCTGCATAGACAAAATTGTCTAAAAGTGTGAGCCAGGTGTTGTAATTACCACTTCACTGATGCAATGTTTAATTACATTATTTTGATTGGCAAGGCAGGTAACTCCTTTCTCTAGTTACTCCCTCAGCTTTACCCCCTTTAAGTCTGGACATTCAAATAGTTTGATCCCCAAACTCAGAGAAATCACTCTTTTGTTGAAACTATTGAGATAGCTGTGCTTCCCTGATAAAATTCTAAATATAGACTGTAAGTTAAATACTAGATTCAACTAGATTAATTATCTAGTATAAACAAAGTTCTATTTGAGGCATATTCATAAGTGATATTCAACCCTCACAACAGACCATGCCAATTTTTTCTTACGTCATTCCTAACATTTATCTTAATAAATGATCATTATTTATTTCTCTAATTTCCCACTAATGGTGAATTCTTTTTTTAACCATAGTTTTTATTGTAGAATATAACACACATACATAGACTTGATAATATTCCAAGTGCAATTTAACAAGTAGTTATAGAGCAAATTTCAAAGAATGTTACGGGTTACAGTTCCACAATTTCAGTTATTTCCTTATTGTGAAATATAACATATATACAAAAAGGTGGTAAGTTTTAAATTACAATTTAACAAGTAGTTACAGAGCAAGTTTCAAAGAATGCTATGGGTTACCTTTCCACCATTACAATTCTTTCCTTCTAGCTATTCTAGTACTGTAGCAACTAAGAAAAAGAAAATTATATAGAGATTCAGTATTCAAAATCATTTGTTAAATTCCTTCTTGTCTGTTGTTACCCCTTCCACAAGTTAAATCACTTTCTTGATCTTCAGGGCTGTCTAGGCAGTGAAAAGGGGGATAGACATTATGGGGAAAGGGAACACATCTGGTTGATATTCCAGATATATTAGATTAGCATTCCACCAGTTGTAAACAAAGTTTGAAAATGATTAAAAAAAAAGAAAGGAATGGTGAATTCTTATAGCTCAAATAGTAGGGCTTCAGTAAATACTGAAGTAATGATTGCCCACAAGGTTACCTTGTAATCCTGTTACACTCAGTATGGGAGGCTACATTGATAATGTCTTATGGGTACTGTGTAACTTCTTCAAGGTTAAGGCATCAGTCTCCCAGCTTTTGGGAATACTGGCTGATGATGATTTACAGATGATGGTAAGACTTGCAGGTTCTATCACATTTGACATCACCCCAAAGCTTTTGGTTTATAATAGTGATGGATTTACCTCTTAAAGATGCAGTTGATGTGCCAATATGGAGATGGGGTATTATCTTCAAGGATGCAATAGATACCATAAATCAATGACTATTATATTATTCCTCTATAGGTAGAATACATCAATTCAGAAACTAAAAGTGGAAGCAGGAGTGAACCCCCTCACCATCACTCACCATTTACCCAGTTAAGGAATTTACACTTGCTATAATCCCAAATTTAGACTCTGTCAGTCTAGAGATTTGATTCCAATAGGAGATCTTGGTTCCAATAGGAGACTCATTTTTACCAGGGGACATAGTCAAGTTCCCATTGAACTTTAAGCCCTGGCTACCATTTGATCATTTCAGTCTCTTCATGCCAAGCGACCAATAGGTAAGGAAAGGCATTAACACATTGGCAGGACTAATTGGCCTGGATTATCATGATGATGTTGACTGTCTCCTACATGTCAAAGAAAGAAAGAATATGTTTGTCCTTCAAATAATACACTGGAGTGTCTCTTGTTGTTCCCATAACCAATTTTTTGATAATCAGACAAATACAGCAGCCAAGATATGAGATGTTCATGATAACCAAGGACTCAGTGCCCCCAATGATGGGAGTATGGGTCCCAGCACCTGGCAAGTCACCTAGAGCAGCAGGATGCTGAGTTGGTAGAATATGTGGTTGAGGTGGTAGCCGATGAGTATCCATTACAGCCTTGAGATCAACTATAGTATCAGGGTCTCTAGCTTGTCCTAATAATCCTTCTCTTCTAAGTTTTCCCTGGAAAGAAGACCAACCAGAATCCTAGAGTAGCTGTTCCCAGATATAAGAAGCAAGTGGATCTGAGTGGCATAAGAAGTGGATTGTAGTGGATGATCTGGTGCTTTACCTAGATCCCCTCTTCAGGGTCAACATACCCATCATGCACCAGCCAGAAAGATAAGCTATTGCTAAATTATAGTGTTCCTCTCTGACAATTACCTCTGGCCCCAAGTCCACACTCTTTCCAGGGGACAGCACCTGGTCAATGACAGGCTCTTGAGGGAATACAAAGGCCCAGGCAACTCACTTCAATTTAGGACAACTTGGCAGGGCAGCCCAGATTCAGAGCACCTTGTTGAATCTACTGAGACCTCAGCTGAAACTGTACTAATGGTCAGTTTTTTCCTCTGCTCAGTTTTCCTTCCTCACTTTTTCATACACATCTTTTTTCCAAGAGCATTCTTCTTCTGCCTGCAACTTAATTTTCTGCATTTCATACACTTCTCTGTCTCAGAGTCTATTTCCAGGGAGCCCAATCTAAGACAAATAACTAAAGGAATACATGGAATCCAAAGACATATCTTCATTTTGCTTTATTGGTCTCAAATCAGGTTTTTAATTCATTTAACAATATTATAAAACCTTGATCTTTTATACTGATAGAATCAGTGTTCATAATTTTTCAATTCGTTTTCCAGTGATTAACTTAATCAGCTTTGCTCTACAGCTGTCTAGAATCCCTTTATTATTCTGGGAAATGAATGAAAAACCACCATTTCCAAGATTATCACATTGTCATCCGGTTTGGAAAGTACAAAAATGATTTTGAATTTGGGGGGTTTTAGATATTAGGGAACGTTATGGATTAGTTCACAAATGAATACTTTTTCAGTGTATTCCCATTATTCATTAAGAGACTGGGAGTGTTGCTATTGGCTTAAACTCTGTTCTACATGTGCTCCTACAGAAGCTCATTTCCCCCCAGAAAGAAACATTTTCCTTCTTTTGTAGCTAGAGTAAATAGAAGTTTGTGAAAAAGCACTAGCCTGGAAGTCAGAAAACTTGGTTTAAGCCTCAGTTCCATTAGTTATTATCTGGGGTAAATTTTCTAACTTTCTGAACCACCAAGATGGCAAAATGTATATAATGATAGCTACTTTACAAATTTATTGTACATATTAAAAGAGCTTGTCACATGAAACTGACACATAGTATATCTTCAATAAATATTAATTTTCTTCCCGCTTTTCCATGTGCTTTCCAAAAATTCCGTATAAATAGCTCCCAAGAAGAAAAAATACTAGTCACTAGTATAGACATCCATAGCATGCATAAATGTTGTATAATGGTAATATATTTTGTTTTCTTTTGATTTCTGAATGAATAACATGGAATATTTAGTTTCTCTGATCCAGGGTGTTTTACCATTAGTCGGGTGCCTGGTTTTCCTCCTTAAGTTTTATTAAAAATTTCCTCATACACTATGTAAACAAAAAATTAAAATTAAAATTAAAAGTATTCACAGGTTGCCACTCACTAGTGTATCTGAGGTTCACTGAGGCCAGCCTCTAGGGCTCAAGTGTTTTTGAACAGCCCCCAAAAGGTATTTGTTTGACCCCCTGAATTAATGGTGCAAACTTCAAATTCAGTGATCCAGAGGGCTAATAAGGAAAAATATAAACAGGAGCTTTCTCTCCTCTTCTCAGCTGCAATAGAAAAAATGGATTCTTTATACAACAAATGTTTTTGGTCTAGTTTTCCATTTCTCTCACTGGGTCCAGTAACTGCCATTTCCACACTCTTGGTTGGTACTCTTGCCTGGACCATTGCATTAGCTTCTGAACTGCCTCTCCTGCATCCAATCTCTACTTAATCCAACCCATCCTCTCCATGTCTACATGACTGCCAAATTACTTTTCTTATTGTCATGTTATTCACCTGCTCAGAATCCTTTAATTACTCTACTCTGTCTATAAATGAATATCCAAATTTTCCTCGAAGCCCACATGCTGTTTATTAAACAAACCCTACACTCTTTCATGTCTACAACTTTTACCTTTATTCATACTTCTGTTTCTTATGAAATAACCCTTCTCTTTCCAAATCTCTGCCTCTTGAATACAATAATTCAGATGACACTTCATATGCTTACTCCTACGTCAAGCCATTAGAAATGCACAGGAACTTGTACCTCTGTGACACTTATCACATTTTAATGTGGGTTAAAGTTTTCTGTTAGTTCTTCAGACTGTGCATTCCCAGTGGAGTCAATATTACAGCCAAAGGGGTGAAACTGGTTCTTCGGAAACAAAAATATCTTAGTTATTGCAATGGGCTATGGCCCTTCAAAGTGCAACCTTACCCCCAAAAATTGTATTCCTCAGTATTTAATTTCTCTCATTGGGGAGAATTTACATTTAATTATTTTTCCTTCTTTCTACAAAATAATAAATAAAAGATGTTGGAACACACGGTTCTAGACCAAGGATATCTCCTGCCTAGGTTACAGTTCATTGATCAATATATTCTTCACAAAGTCTGAAAAAATAGATTTAGCACATACTATGTCACTAACAATTGTTGTTGGAAATGAATAGAAATCGTGGTATTCAAATTAAAATGTCAAATTGCACTGCCAATTTTTCCATTTCTGTAAAATTAATAGTATTTATATTATTTTTCAATCTCTATATGCTTTTTATTCCTCAAATGGAAGAAATCAAATATTGAAGCACTGACAAATAAGAGAATATGTGGTACTTTCTATAAAGAAGCTCAGGCAACATGGTGATTATGACTGAGTCGATATGGTTTCCAGAAATCACAATAGTCTCTTTATGATTTGCTCGATTGATCCAAAGCTAAGAAGTCGGAAGGTACAGCAATAAGGTTTAAGCCTTTCTTCTCTAAATTTTCCTAAAAATTGAAAAAAATACATATATATCCATGAGGAAATACATTTCATAAAGTTTTCTTAACCCATTTTTCATGTTTCTTGTGAGAACACTTTAAAATAAGAACTATCTTGACCTCCTTCTTAATAAGTGAAGAAGGTAAGTCTCAGAAATGTTAGGTGGCATATTAGAGTTGAAGTTTGATTCTTGGTCTGCCTGATTCCAAAGCTGTTGACGTTTGCACCCTACATTTCCTCCCTGAGAAAGATTCAAATAGATTGGGATGCTCCTGAGAATAAATATAGAGTTTTATTCCATGTGAGTCTAAACATCTCACTTCAACACTTTTGATTCACTTCAACAAGCATCTATGTATCTGCTTGTCTTTAATTCTGACCCCCATTAGCTATTCAGAAGGACAAATAGATGGTGAAGCTGGTTAGATAAAATTCAATATTGAAATAATGGAGCCCCAGGAAGGTTGAATGCATCATAGAAGTAAGCCTAGGCATGGTTTTAGTGGCCTCTAAATCCATCTTCTCTGATGTTCCCTTATCATCAGGGCTCCTCTAGCCTCACTCAACTTGTTTCAGAATTGCTGCCTTCTCTCTGCCCCTCCACTTCTGCTTATTCACTCTCTCCGCTGCCCTCTTAATTATGCCCTTTAATATCTTTAGCAATGGTTTGAACAATTACCAAATTGTTAAACTAAATATATTATGTAATATTTTAAAAATAGAAAATACCATAAAAAGAAAATAAATGACCATATGAACACATGGTTCTTCTTCCTTCCTATTTTTGTCATTTATTTAAACTTTAAATGATTTTTTAAATGTGCAAATTTGGTTCAATTTTTTTCATTCTTTATAGTTAAGAAATCTTTAGCATTATCAATAGTCAAGTGATTTTCATTGTCCAAAAGGCCATATATAGTGGAAATAATTATAACAATCTTCCATATACACTGAAAGGAGATAAAAGCACATTGCAAAATAAAGTTTCAATAGTCAAGAACTAGAAAAAGCATAACACAAGCATAAAGTTAGCCATAGATTGATAAACCAATTAAAAAGGGAGGTTTTTATTTATTAAAAAAAAAATATTGAGAACCTAATATATAGCTTGATGGAACCTAGGTGATAGAAAAATAAAAACGAGAATTCCTAATCTCAAGAAGCTCAAAATCAAGAAGAAGAGAGAAAAGTATATAGAAAGCTACAAAATAGCATAATAGGTGTTATGACAAAGAAAAATGCAAGATTTTAGGGATACAGAGAGGAAGCCATTTGGTTTATTGTAAAGGTAATGTTTTGAAATCAAGTCACTTGATGTCTATAGCCAGCACTGGAACATTGAAAATTTAGTCTGCTTGCACCAGGAGACCCTTGGGTAAAAAAAAATTCTTTTTATAGTACTGAAACAACCTTGCCACACACTTAATAATGTTTTTCTCTATTATGGGAAAAAAAAAGATGGAAATAAAAAATAGAACTATTAATATTTCTTGGTACTGTGTATTTGTACAGAACATTTAAAGCTCATAAACTTCCAAGGAAAAATCTATGTCCAAACATTTTGGCAGTTTGCAGTTCAATATTTCCCATAAACAATGGAAGTTAATATACCCAGTAAACCTGTTTCCCATTAAATGAGGATGTTTGGATATCATCATTGCCTATTCTATATTCTTCAGAAGTAATGAGAAGGACTGACCATCTCCTTTTGAAGCATATTTTATCATATATTCTATCTACACTCCACCCCCCCCAATAGAAAGCAAAGATGTAACTCTTATTAGTCCTAGGAAAAAAATAAATTGTCTCATAAGTGGAGTACTGAGGTCATTGTGGTCATATTTGAGGGTCATTGTGGTCATATTTGAGATTCTTTAACACTATTCGGTGTAGGAAACAAAGGAGCAGCATAATAACCCTCTGACAGATTTCCAGGCTTCATGGTGTCTTGAAATTTTGAACTCAACTCTTTTTTTTAAAAGGAACCAAACAGTGGAGCTTACCTACCCAATAGACAGGTGTGTCTCCTGATGTTCCTGGAAGGAGCCAAATGAACTCTCCCTCAGTTTCCTCATCTATAAAAGGATGATCTGGATTTAGATGATCTCTAAGGATATGTAAGGATCTCTTAGGATTTTATTTGCACTAGAACTCTATAATTTGAATAAAACCACCACCAACTGGGAGTTGCTTTGAGATGTGAAGCAGAAAGTCTGTGCGTGTCTTTGTAGTCCTGCTCAAGGCAACCTTCACGATGTTGTTTGGTATCTGGTTCCTATGCATCAAATTTATTACAATGTATAATCAAGACAATCATGAATCTCTTTGTGTTTGCTTCTAAATCATCCATCAGATTAATTTGCTGCTAAAACACTTGTGACCTGTAACTTTCTTGGGTGGATTTTTCTAAAGACTTACCAACCTCCCCCTTAGCCACTGCCAATTATGATTCAGTCACTGCACATATTTCTATGTATATTTTTGGATAAATTAAAGATAGAAACAGTCAATCCTATATTATTATGTGTGAAAAATGCCAACACATTTTTTTCATATCTATCTCCAATATTTGTGTTACAAGAGTGTGACGATTTTCTACTGTCAAAATGACAGATAGTTGGCAGTGAATGACATAACTGTCATGTCACTTGAAGAAGAAAGGGCCCATTCTGTAAAATTGGAAGAAGATAATGGTAACCCCTTGATGATCATCACATGGGTATCATTTCTCTCTGAATCACCACTTATTTCAAATCTTTGCTCCTAAAGAAAGAGAGGAAAGCTATAGCTGGGCAAGATCCCACCACCTGGGATTAGGTAGGGAGCAACCTTGCTTCAGATAGCTTTATTGCTCCTGTAGAAACTACCCAGACACCATGAAAATATTATCCCATGGGAAGGAGTGCTGGACATCCCAACCCTGCTAAGGCAAGGGCTCCAAACCCTCAGGCTTTCTTTCCCTCCTTCTAACACTCTTCATACCTGCAGTTTACCTGTTCTCTGAACATTCTTGGTCTCACCTACCCCTGTCTTCATCACATAGTACTATTACAATGGGCCTGGTGGTACAATTACTATTCCCAGTTGAAATCATGACCCTTTACTGAGGCATGTTTTTGCACCCCATTATCTCTGAACCACTACATTTCCCTGCTTTCTTGCTCATCTTTCCTATTTCCTCGCCAACACCTCTTACCCCAGCTCTTTTGCAGTCAGAACCATATAATTGTATCCCTGGACACACTCTCTAGAGATTGCCATATATGAAGCTTAGTCATTTCATTTCATTTGATGAAGGCCCTGGCTGCTAGCTCCGTAATCTTCCCCCCACCACTATTCATCTCTATGTAAATCTACACGTAGGTATCTCAGGCATCACCTGGCTTCTCAATTCCTCTACCTTCTTTCTTCCAACAACTTTATCATCCTCACCTTTTTAGCCTCTTGCTTCCATCCAAACATACCTGGACCATAAAGGCACTGCCTCCAAACACGTTTCCAAGGCTCCACCCTCTACCCATGGCTTCCAGCTCACTTATTCCAGCACTCCTATCACAGTTCTTCTCTTTAAGTTATCCAAATCCATTGACTCCAACTTTTTTTTTCTATGAATCAACCCCTCCTACTTTCACTTCCCTCCTTAATCAGCACAAATTCCATTGCAATCATCCCCCTTGCAAATTTTCCCCAGCCAAGACTTCTCACCGTATCATATCCAAACAATTCTTAGTATTTTCCTCAGATAGTATGTTTTTAGATTCTGCATTTACTATATGATTTTGGATATTGTTTTTAAATATGTCAAAGTACTGCTTTGCACTGGAAAACTACTATTTTTCAGTATTTCAATAAGAATTAATGAGATTTAATGGGAAAGTTATGGTATGTGAAATATAAACTTTAATTCTTAGATTAAGTATATAAAATACCAGTGTAGGTGTTAGGAAGGGTGTGTGTATTTGTATGACTGTGTTTGTGAGTGTTTTTTGTTTGCTTCTTTGTTTGTTTTTGCTCATTCTTTCCTTTTGCCATGAAATGCTAAGACTTGAGTCTTGATGCAGGGGGAAAGTAAGACATGACTCAAAGCCAATCTGAGTCTGTTGTTTTCTGTGTTACTAGTCCTGATGTAGGGAGAAAAGTATATTCCCAAGTTCTCTTGGTGGAGCAAAAGCTTCTGATGTCAGATTGGTGAGGAGATGGCATGCTATAAGTGACCTCAGCCCTGATAAACTTAGAAACACAAGGATAGCAAGAAGAAGTTGCTGACAAAGGAGTGATATTATGTATAATTCAACCAAAAGATGTGACGTTCTAAAACTTAGACTAGTAGAACTGCCAAGCATTTTTGGCAAAAGATTCCTGAAAAGATGAGGCTTGATTTGGCCATATTTATATACTACATCAGCTGTTTAACCATCCCTGACTTAAGGCAGTACCAAACTTTCCAGAATTCTAATTAGCTTGAAAATTAAGACTGATGCCATGAATTACATTTTTGCAGTCCATTGTCACAGCTCATCTGTTTGGTTTCCTATAATAGCTTATTAAAAATTGCCTTGCATTCCCTGATCTTCTAATTTCAGGGTCAAGTTTGTATATACTTTTATCTAAGAAAACTTCCATTTTTGTTGCAGCAAGGAAAGAATGAAAAATTTAATTAAACTTCAAGAAGTTTTTGGATAACTTTTAGATGAATGATATATTGTTTTAAGTAATAAGAATGCAAATAGTATTGGGTTCTGAGTTTAGAAAACTGTGAACAAATTAATAGCATATGCAAAAAAGAGGAAGAGAGAGTGGAGACAGAAACAATTTTCTCAGAAGAAAAATCCCTCAATATTTAAAATGAAGAAACCCTCTCAATTGTCTTTGAATTAAGATTTGTTTCTACTGTGCAAAAAATGAAATGAGATTTAAAAGAAGTGTTATTTTTCTAAGAAATAGGAAAGCAAAATGTAACAAAATATTAACTATTACATAACTTCATTTCTAAATGCATTTATATGTCACTGTATTATAGATGAATACTTATATTGGAATCTTTTCTCTCAAACTTCATTAACAAAAATTGCTGGTCTGTCTACTTTAGAAAACCATTGTGAGGATAAAATGAGATTATAGATGTGAAAACACTATATAAGTTGTAAAGTTTGGATGACAGCAGTGAAATAAAAGAGGGAAAAGAAAATATTGACAGATAAACGCATCCCAGTAAACATTTTAAAGCAGACATTAGCAGTAAATTTACAGGACAAAAATGGAATGCTCTTGAACATGCCAAGTGTGGAAGCAAATATATAGACAATGTGCTACACTGCAATGTAACATATTAAAATGCTGGAGGGAATCTGAATTTATACAACCACCCTGGAGGTTACAGGGTATAACATAACAGTTACACTTGCATTATGACCAGTAATTCCAATTCTTAGTACCTACCTAGGGATGGACACACATGTCTATATAAAAAGTCACAAACAAAGACGATAAAGTGATTAAAAGCCAATCAACAGACAAATAGGCAAGTAAACTGGATATATCAAGAATACAGAATAAAGCTGCACTAAAAGTGATGAGGTAGACGTGCATACACAGATATAGATAAATCTCTAAATATATTTTTAAAAGGAAAGAAAGAAAAATAAAATTATCCAGTGACAAATACATAGGGCCAAATTTATTTAAATTTATATAAAATTATAAAACAATATCATATATTTCCATATGTATATATGTGCACACACACATGTATGTTCTGCAAAGATGTACAACAATTGATAATAGTTGCTATCTGTGGGGCAAGGGGCTGGATTTTGTGTATGACTGTGTGCCTGAGAAGGAGGTAAAGGATGGCTGTTGCAGGTTGTGTTCTTTGGAAACAGATATGAAACAGAGTTTGAGGTCCAATGGCCGTCTTCAAAATGTGTCTCTCAGCTGCAACTAGCAGTGAGCTCCTTCTGTATGAGCTTGTGTAGGGTTCCAGTGAACTAATCAAGGCCCATGCTGAATCAAAATGGCATTCTCCAAGACATCAGTGTCAGCTTCCAATGGCCATCTTCAAAATGTGTCTCTCAGCTGCAACTAGCAGTGAGCTCCTTCTGTCTGAGCTTGTATAGGGCTCCAGTGAACCAATCAAGGCCCATGCTGAATGGGTGGGGCCATGCCTCCATGGAAATGATCCAATCAGAGTTATCACCTACAGTTTGGTGGGTCACATCTCCATGGAAGCAACCTAATCAAAAGGTTCCTATCTAATCAACACTAATATGTCTGCCCCACAAGACTACATTAAAGAATATGGCTTTTTCTGGGGGACATAATATATACAATCCAGCACACTAAGTTACCCAGATTCTATAAATATCTCCTTCAAATTGTAAATGAAACAGAAGAAACTGACTCAAGTTTAGAAACTGACTCAATTTTTGATATTTTACTGATGACGGTTTTCAAGCTTGACCCCACATCTAGGGTAAGTGGGAGGAAGCTGATGAGAAAGTCAGGGTGCTCCCTCTTTTATAACCTGTGGGAGGTTCATACCAAGCTCCTTGGAAACCCTCACCCTACCCATGTCCCTGATCACCATAAAAGTAGCAAGCCCGTTTCCTTTCCTTGCTTCCTCCAGACATTTTTGGACCCTTGTCTCCGCTTTTGGAAAGTCTCATTAATAATAAACATTATCACACCCTCCTGGTACATGCATGGCATCTTCAATCTCAACATTTAAACCAAATTCTGGTGGGTGGGAAACTCTACAGAGTGAGTACAACAACAATATAGTTAAAAAGTTGGCAAAATATTTGAAACGGCACTTCACAAAAGAATGGTCAAGAAATATTTGCAAAGGTATTCAACATCTTGATTCATCATAGAAATGTAAATTAAAAACCACAATAAATGAACTCTAAACACCTACTTGAAAGCTCAAATAACAAAATAAAAAAAGATCAACAATAGTAAATATTAAAAGGAGTTGGCACAACTGAATGCTCATATCTTGCTGGTAGGAATTAAAATTGTATAAGCACTTCAGAAACCCATTTGACAATTTCTTATACAATTCTTCGTATATCTAACCTATGGCCCAAATATTTCACTATTAGGCAATTACCAAAGATTATTGGAAATATAAGATCACAAAAATACTTCTATGAGAATATTTTATAGAAGCCTTCTTCATAACAGATCCAAACTGGAAACAACTCAAATGTCCATCTACAGAAAAATATACAGGCAAATTATTGTATATTCATACAATTAAATATTATTCAGAAGTAAGTAAGAACAACTATTAAAACACGCAGGAGCATAGAGGAATCTTGAAAACACTAGGTTAAGTGAAATAAGTTAGACAAAAGCAAGTATCAACAGTCCATGCTCAGATCACCAGGCATGCAGAGAATATTCACCCAGCAGCTTTCCTTCTGCATCCACCCCACATTTGCACCAAGGCAATGCATCTTTGGGCTGCTCCTGGATCATGACTGAGCATGGTGGGCCCTAATACTGGCTCATTTCTGCAAGTGGCAGGACTCCTTGAATGAAAAACTTTACTTCAGCCTGGCTGAAATGTTCTTGGATTTCTTAGAACTGTGCTGTAAACTGAGAGTCTTTCTATCCAGTCCTTTTTGCTTCCTCTTCACAAGCTTCAGTCCTACATAATGGGCTGTTATATTATATAAGAAATTGTAAAGCTGTAAAAATTACTTTTTGATGGTAGAAAGTGAAACACAGTTACTGGGGTGAACACAAATGCAATGGACTGAAAGAGGGACGAGAGAATTTTCCAGGGTGATATCTTGTACATTGTGTATCTTGTACTGAGTAGTCATTATATGTATTTATACAATTGTTAAAACACTTTGAACTGAACACTGAAAGAAAGAAAGAGGAAAGAAGGAAATAAAGAAAAAGAGTAGAAAAGACATGTAGCATAAAGATTTCAAAGGAAATAGAAAGGACATCTTTATTGATAGATAACATAGTCATGTACATAAAAAATCTAAACAGACCCCCAAAGACATTTAAAAAAATGTCAATTTAGCAAAATTACTGGAATCAAGGTCAATATGAAAAAATAAATTTAATTTAATTTTACTAACTTTGAGGGATGAGGTTCAATGACAACTGCTGGCTAGCTGTTAGCCTTTTAGGACCAACATAGATTTTGAGATAATATCATGTTCTGCTTGGGATCACCCAAGTCAATGACTGAGAAAAATTGCCATAACAGGATGTAGCCATTTCCATCCAATGTGGAATTCCTCTAAAAGGCAATGCTTGCCCTGGAGATTCTTGTTGTGCTGGCAAAGACTTCATAGTAGTAGCTAAAGGGCCTTGATCTACAAAGAGTTGTAAAAATGGTTAATAGAACATGACATTTCCATTGGCAAAGGAGATGGGTAGATATTAGGTTACTGCAGATAGATAGATGATAGATTCATCAGTAGATGATACATAGATGATAGATGATAGATAGATAGATAGATAGATAGATACATAGATAGATACATAGATAGATAGATAGATATAATAAGATAGATAAATAGATGTCCAATGATAGGTATAGAGATAGATAATAGAAAGAGAGAAAGATAGATAGATGTAGATAGATAGATAGGTAGATAGATAGATGATGGTGATAATAATATAGATAAGTAGACATCCAATGACAGATATAGAGATAGATGATAGAAAGATAGAAAGATAGATAGGTAGATAGATGGATAGATAGATAGATAGATAGACAGATAAATTATTTTTTCCCAAAGGAAAGAGGGAATAGATGAGCAAGTGACTCAGGGAGTTTTCCACAGTAAATAGTCATAAACCAAGGTCAAGTTTCTGTACCTGTAACTTACTGAGAAGTGGCCACTTCCCTGGAAGAAGGGCCCTGAAATACCACCACATATGTGTTTCGTTATAATTTTGTGGTTGTTCCCCAAAAGGAGCTATGCTTGTTGTCTTAGCTTGCTTAGAGCTTCTATGATAAATATCACATATTGGTTGGATTAACAACAGGAAATCATTGGCTTACGGTTTGGGTGTCTAGAAGTCCAAAATCAAGGCATCAGCAAGACCATGCTTACTCCTTGAGTTGGTAGCATTTTGGTGAAGGCTTGTCAATATTCATCATATACTTCAGATCTGTGCATTTTCTTGAATGTAAATTGTATTTCAACTACAACCTTCAAATTAAAAATTTAAACATAGGTTAGAAATTGCATTGTGTTAAATAAAGTTAAATTTTTTTAAAAAAGAAAGAAAGTAGATATGAAAAAGAACCAATAGTAAATATTTAAAGTAAAGGAGGAAAGAAATGAAGACCAAGAGGCTTGAAGAAAGCGAGAGAAGTCTGGAGTAAAACTGACATTATAATGAATTTGAAAAGGATATTGAAAAAGAGAAATGAAATTTAAAAGTTAAGATGGCAGAGGATAAATAAAAGTTTCATCACAAAGTTTTGGAAAAACGGTATTATTTACTCTCAAGAGAGGACTGTGAATGCTAGAAGAAAATTAATGCCCTGTAGAGTGACTATTTTATCCTATCTATTGATCATGGCATGTGTATTATTCTTTGCTCTTGGGACTTTTAAAAACCTAGTTGCCTTCCGTTTCTTACATATTCTAACTCCTAAAGTACACATACAAATGCTTTACAATGTAATTTAAACCACAGTTCTGTAAAAGATTCCAAAACCAGAATATTTCCTGCCTTTAGCCCTTGTACAGATCTTAAATCTTTTAAACGAAGGCATACAACACCTTAAGTAGAAATATGCAATGAAAAGACACTGTTGTTTAGAGGTGATTTATTCTTGAAAAATAGAACTCCATTAGGCACTTTGTATGTGCTAACTCAGTTAATCCTTTTTTTTTGGTACATGGAAGTTTCATATAGGAAAATCCTCTCTATGAAACACTCAGTAGGCAGCTTGAATCAGCTTTCTCTGGCAAATAAGAGCAGATTATAAAATATTCAGGGATTTAGTCAGCTTGTTGGTAGATCGAAATTGGCCAGGATGGGCATGTTTACAGCAAAGAACCAGCAAAGACTACAAATCGGGGATTTTTCTTTTACTCCAGAGAGTCATCTCACCACTGCTTGTGTTCTTGTTCTTTGTAATACCTTCGTTCTATTTAATTAATATGTGCCTTCCCCATTAAATTGTGCTCTCCAAGAGGGCTAGTTCCTGTATTTTATTTTGTTTTATTTTATTTTATCTTATTTTGGTCCCCAATGCCTAAGCAGTAAAGACATATGAATGATTTTTTTATTTTACTGTTAAAGGTGTTGAGGCACATGGATAATAGAATTTAGCAAATTTCACACAGCAAGAAAGCAATAGAATCACAAGACATATTTATTTTATTCCAAAATTATACTGTACTTACTGACTATACCCTCCCTCCAAAAAGGTAGTATTCAACAAATAATTTAAACGAACAAAAATATACAAGTCCTTCCCAACCAGCATTTGGAGCAAATCAAATAGTATGTGAGTGATTTTTCTGGTGAAGATATGAAAATACCTATTTATGTACCAATAGTTATAAAGATCTCTCAGATTCAAATTCTGAAAATAGTTTGAGTTTGCTCTTGCTTCTCTAATAGCAGCTGGGCTCCAATCCCGGCTGTAATAACTTCCTGCTCACTAGCTCTCTAACCTTGAAAGAGTTATTCAACTTCTTTAAGCCTCAGTTTCCTCCTCTTGAAATCCCTGAAAACGAAATAAGAAAATCGCATGAAATACCCAGCAATACATGGACTAGAGTAGGAATAGTTTAAAATAGTAGTACTTAGTAGGAATAGTTTAAAATAGTAAATAAATTATAGTTATTAATGTTTATTAATTTCAAAGTAATATGTCTTCACATAGATATTATCTCCTGAATTAGTGATATGATAAACCAGCTTTGTGAAAGCCAAAGGGGAGATGAATTTGGAGAACACTTTGTTTCAATTTGTGTGAAAGACATTTTCTAAAATAATAGTATTAAGAAAAGAGGGGTATGCTTGCAGTTTATGGAAAAACAGGAGGGGGGACAGGAGGGCAGGAATGTGCAAATGCACCTTTAGCACATTTGTTTAAGCAGAATATGCTGGACTCAAGTACCCCAGCAACGTGAGAGGGATGAAGCAGGGATAGTTTATCAGGATTCTTCATGATCTAAATGGAACATCCCTTGAGACCATTGATTTCCACTAATGCTGCAATCAGTAAGTATCCCCTTGATTACTCATTTGGCTTCCAAGATGTATCATAGTCAGGAAACCTAGATAATGTCTACCTCTGAAAGCATAACATTTATTACAAATTAAAGATTTGCCATGATTGTTTGTTCATCAGTCTTTTACTAACACGAGTACTTCCTGAATATCTACAGCCACTGGAACAGCAAATTTCTAGACCTGCAAAGCATGAGAACAGACCTTGAGAAGGTGCTATGCACTTTAAGAAGTGGCCATTCGATAAGCTCTTGCCAAACAGACCAGGAAAACTCCCTTCTAGAAATTTCTGTGTAGCCTCCTGTAGATGTACAGCTCTTGGAAATATGAAAACTTTAAACACATGTAAACAATAGTTATCCTTTTACCCTTTGGTTCCCCAATCAAAAGGATGAGGAGAATTGGGGAGGATACAATGTTGCATTTTATACTCACACTGAGGACCACAAAAGTGCAGAGAGCTGGGCAAGGTTAAGGAACCAATAGACCTCAAAGCCTTGACCACAAATGAGGCCTCTTCTCTCCTGAGTCAGTTAAGCACAGAACAAATTCCACCTCTACTGATATCAAATAAAGAGTGAAATAAAAGAATTACTCCCAGTGATGTTTTCTGAGAAGAGTGCTAGAGGGATAAATGAGTTAAAGTCCGCTTCTCTAGTGGAGCTTGGTATGTCCAATGGGAAAAATGCAAGCACTTAGTTCTTCCCCTCATCCTTAACATAGCATTTTTTGTTTCACTTTGAAATTGCATCATACATTCGTAAAATACTTCACTATCATTAAATAGTCAACAATTACCAACTTGGTTATTTACACTCTCAAGTATGCTTGCTTAGCTGAATTATACCACCATTAATATAATTAACTGTTCCTAAAGTGATGAGCCTTCCTGGACCTAGAAAAAAAAGTAAAAAGAAAGGTATTTGTTAAACTTAAACCCTAACCAATATGCATTAAGGTGATTGTTTTTAGACTAATTAATGATGCTGCTATTCATTTATTGATTTATTTTTTTAATCATGACTGGTTATATTCTTTAAAACATACAGCTGTGGTTAGGCAGAATCATTTAAGAACAATGAACTAAAATTCCCCACTATAAATTTGTTTATTTAATGTCAAAAGCAGTCTTTCACTGAGTCAATTTTTTCATGGTAATTTAAATAATTATAGTCCAATATCATTTTAAAAAAATTAATTGCGAGTTAATTTCTGTAAATCTAAGTCTTCCTATTTTTAGCAAAAATTCTTTGAGCTGACATTTTGCATAATCTTTAAAGTAAATGTGACTCCACTGTAAGAGTATAAAAAAAGAGGAAATCAACACAGCCAGTCAATCACAATGGCTATCATAAAGATTAATGCTGATTATTGCCTGACTCATTTTAACTTGACATCAAGTCAACTGAAGCATTCAACAGGAATTATGCAATTGATTGGCATATAAGTAGCATGACCTTAAGATAACTGTGTAACTTTAAAATGTAGATATATTTAAGAATTTTTAAAATAAGAATCTTCATTAATTTTCTTTTTAATTAAACACAGAACTGGATTCAGAATCATAAACCTATAGAATCTTAGTAATTTTAAAATTCACATTCTTTATCTGCAAATGGGAAGAAAATGGAGATCCATTTCAGAGCATTTTAGGAGGATTAAAGGAGACTATGAACAGAACGTGCCCAGTCCCTTTCCTACCACAATCATTTATTTGCTCATAAACCACCCTGTGCTAGTTTATGGGGTTACAGCAACAAATGAATCTGACCACTATCTTCAGACAACAAACATAGTCTTCTATGACTCTTCCTCTGTATTATTCTTCCTATCTTTCTCTAAAAACATCTTTCTACTTTTGTGATTTAAATATCACATATATGCCAAAGATTCCCAAATCCCTAGTTCTGACATTGCTTTGGATTCCAAGACCAATGTTTCTGCCATTTTACTGCCTGTATCTATACCTTTCTCTACACATATCTCAAATACTAAGGCCATCAAGCAATGCTCATTCTTAAATCTTTAAATATACTCTTTCCTCATCTTCCTTCTCTACCTCTGTAGATCATACCAACAACCATTCAGTTTCAAAAAAAAGACCCCTGAGTCACTCCAAACTCACCCCCATCTTTTAATGTCAAATTAAATTGTACCCCAGTATTCTCCAAAATTCCTCAAATCTGTTCCTTTGGGAACAGATGTCTGTGGGAGGACTCGCTTTGAAAACAAGGGAAATAAGAAGCTGAAGTCAGTGAAGCCCAGAACAGAAAGGAGAGACCAGCAGATGCTGCCATGTTCCTTACCATGTGGCAGAGGAGCCCAGGATCACAGGTAGCTGGGCTTTGGGAATAAAGCATAGCTTTGATGATGCCTTGATTTGAATATTTTCCCAGACTCTAACTGAGGCAAATAAATTCCCATTGTTTAAGCCAACCCATTACATGGCTATATACTGGAGCAGCCTAAGAAACTGAAACAACCCCATTCCACCCAGCCACTCAAGGCAAAACCTAGGATTTGTCCTTTTCTCTTCCCGTACTTCCTTGTCCCTATCTGTCCTAGTCTGCTAATGCTGCAGAATGCAAAACACCAGAGATGGATAGGCTTTTATGAAACGGGGGTTTATTTCACTACACAATTACAGTCTTAAGGCAACAAAACGTCCAAGGTAACACCTCAGCAATCGGGTACCCTCACCGGAGGATGGCAAATGGCCTCCGGAAAACCTCTGTTAGCTAGGAAGGCAGCTGGCATCTGCTCCAAAGCTCCGGCCTCAAAACAGCTTTCTCCCAGGACGTTCCTCTCCAGCAAGCTTGCTTCTCTTCAAAACATCACTCCCAGCTGCACTCTCTTTCCTCTTTGAGTCAGCTCATTTATATAGCTCCACCAATCAAGGCCCACCATGAATGGGTGGGGCCAAGCCTCCATGGGAACATCTCATCAAAATTATCTCCCACAGCTGGGTGGGGCACACTCCAAGCAAATCTAACCAACACCAAAACTTCTGCCCCACACAAGACTACAAAGATAATGGCATTTGGGGGACACAATACACTCAAACCGGCACATTCCACCCCCTGGAACCCAAAATGACATTATCTTTCCAAATACAAAATACATTCATTCCATCACAATACCACAAAAACTCAAATCATTTCAGTAACAAAAGTTAAGTACAAAATCCCATCAAAATCAATTTAGGCATGGTCAGTCCCAAGGCGTAATTTTTCTTTGGCTATGGATCTGTGAACTTAGAACAAGTCATGTGCTCCCAATATACAAAGGAGAGACATTCATGGGATAAACATTTCCATTGCCATAAGGAGAAACAGTAAGGAAACAGGGCTAACAGGAGCAAAACAGTTCCTAAAACCCACAGGACAAAGTCCATTAGATTTCTAAGTCCGAGAGTCATTTACAGAACCCTTGGGGCTTGAGAGCGCGGGAGTCTAACCCTTCCTAAGGGCCTTTTTGGCAGCTGTTTCCTCTCCAAATGCTTGGGCGAGTGCTCCAACATTTCCACACATTGGGGAGACCACCTTCTCGGCTCCACCCTCCTAAAACCTCGGGGCAGCTCCCAGATTCCCTTCCATCTCCGGGGCACACGCTCAACCCCTTCAGAACAGTGTGGTGGCAGCCAGGCTCTCCTCAATTCCCTGGAAATGTGCTCCACCCTCTTTGGGACCTGAGGTGGCAAAACTCTTCCAGAGCATTGAGGCGGAAAGCCCGCCCTCGACCTCCAGGGCAAACTCACCCTTTCCATGCATGTGGGCTGCTCTGCTCTCCCAGCCCGAGACCTCTTGGCTCCAGACCTCAACCTCCATGGCTCTGTCTTTGAAGAAATTTTTCCTTCAGTTTGTTCCTTGTCTGTCTCCTCCAGTCCAGACCGGCAATGGCTCCGTCTATAAAGATCTCGCAAAAATTCTGTTGGCTTTGCATGAAGCATGCAGGGGTCAAAGCCATCAGACAACAGGAGTTTCCACAAATCCTTTCTGCTTAATTCCTTATCCAATCTTGGCTTGTCCTCACCTTGGGCTGTAGCTTCTGGGATTCTACCCACTGAAAGCCTGTAATTTTCCAAGCTATCAACTTCTGGTTTCTTTGAACCCAAGAGTTCAGTTCTAAGTTTATCTCTCTCCGCTCGCATTTTACTATAAGCTGCAAGGAGAAGCCAGGATACGTCCTCCACACGTAGTCTGGAGATCTCCTCCACTAAGTATTCCAGGTTGTTGCTTCCAGATTCTTCTGTCCATCTGACACCAGGACTCAATTTTGCCAAATTCTCTGCCACTTTAAAACAAGGATCGCCTTTCTTCCAGTTTACAACACATTCATCATTTCTGCTCAAGTCCTCATCAGAAGTATCTTTAGAGTCCATATTTCCACAAACAGTCTCTTTAAAGCAGTTTTGGCCTTTTCTATCAAGCTCCTCACAACTCTTCCAGAAATTCCCCCTTATCCATTTAAAAAGCCGTTCCAACATGTTTGGTATTTGCAAACTCAGCAGCAAAAGCACCCCACTTCTCTGGTACCAAAATCTGTCCTAGTCTGCTAATGCTGCAGAATGCAAAACACCAGAGATGGATAGGCTTTTATGAAATGGGGGTTTATTTCACTACACAATTACAGTCTTAAGGCAACAAAACGTCCAAGGTAACACCTCAGCAATCGGGTACCCTCACTGGAGGATGGCCAATGGTGTCCGGAAAACCTCTGTTAGCTAGGAAGGCAGCTGGCATCTGCTCCAAAGCTCCGGCCTCAAAACAGCTTTCTCCCAGGACGTTCCTCTCCAGCAAGCTCGCTTCTCTTCAAAACATCACTCCCAGCTGCACTCTCTTTCCTCTTTGAGTCAGCTCATTTATATAGCTCCACCGATCAAGGCCCACCACGAATGGGTGGGGCCATGCCTCCATGGGAACATCTCATCAAAATTATCTCCCACAGCTGGGTGGGGCACACTCCAAGCAAATCTAACCAACACCAAAACTTCTGCCCCACACAAGACTACAAAGATAATGGCATTTGGGGGACACAATACACTCAAACCGGCACACTATCCAATCCATCAGCAAGTTGTATATACTAAACATCCAAATGGATCCAATATCAAAAATTTCTCATTGACTTGCACACCACCAATTTGTCCAAGTTCTCATTTTACAACAAGGACTTATTAAATCAAATCCTGCTTTCCATAATCCTCACCAAGTCTTTCCCCATGCATGCTGGTCAGATTGAATTTATAAAATGTAAAAAATTTTTCATCACTCTCTTGCTTAAAACCCTTTAATAGCCTCCCATTACACTTCAAATAGCATTCAGGTGCTTGCTTTGCATGAACTCTGGCTGTCTGGTTGCCCACCCCTCTCTCTGCAGCTCACCACCCAAGCTAAATTTCTCACCATGTTTAAAGAAACAGCAGTAAAGGAAAGTTTTTGAAAAACAATCTGCCTTGATTTGAATCCCAGCTTCTCCACATACAAATGTGGGTTTTATGTATTTCTCTGCCCCATCATTTTCCTCAAATGTAAAATGGGAATGGTAATAATAGTACCTGTTGCATAGGATTTTTGTGAGGATTAAATGGATTAATGTGCATTAAATATTAAGATCTCTGCCTTGGAGATGTTAAGTACCATGCAAATATTGGCTATGGTTACTTATCATTTGTTTGCTTATTGTCTTCCACACTAGAATGTAAACTCCATGAGATTGGGGACATTTTCTTCTTTGATGCTAACATCCCAGTGCTTAAAACCTGGTCTAGCACAAAGCAGAGGTTCAATAAATATTTGTTGGATAAATTAGTAAATAAATAATGCATTACTGTGTATGACATGTAGTTCTATAAATTTACCTGTTATTGTTTTTATTCTTCAACTGTTCTCACCAAAGGGAACGTTATTGAGTCCAAGAGACAGAGGGAGTGGACTAGCTTGAAAGGCACTTATGTTATGATCCAGGATCTGTGCTAAGCAATTTATAATGATTATCCTGCTTAGTTTTCATTTAGCCATGCCAGAAAAATAGTATGTATTTTTGCAGTTTAGAAAACTGAAATTGAGTAAGATTATGGGATTTCTGTGGGGAATGGGTAAATGCACTGCCAAGTCTTTAGGACTTCAAGGCTATTATTCCTTTCCTCTCCATGGTATTTCAGCTTATTCACCTTTGTACGCCTATTCAGAAGCACAATGTACACCAAAGAATATACTCATAATAAATGTTTGTGGAATGAATTGCATATAGACATGAATGAATAGATGTCGTTGGAAGAAACATTTTCTAATCAAAGTTGCAGAGGTAGTTTTCTATATGAAATAAAATCTGAAATAATGTCTATAAGAAATAAAATCAAAGTCATTATTCTGACGTATGCAAGTGCTACAACTTCTTCTAGGCATTCAGAGATAAATATTAAGTATACTTTTGTAATATGGAGATACCATAAACTCATTTCAAAATTATTCTTATCCTACATTGCCCTGCTTCTGTCTTCATGGTCCAATTATGGCAATTATTATAGCAAAGAGAAGACAATTCCATTTTATATGATAAGAGAATCTGTGGGATTCTTTTATAATACCCAAATGTCTACATCATAGACATTGGAATTCATTCTCCCTGGAAAAATGGCTTCAATTGTCCAATGTGATTAGAGTATTGTCAAAAGTACTTCAATTCTGATACACTTTTCCTCTGACTATGCTTCTCTTTGCAGATGTTCTATTCTGGAACTTTAAGTATTAAAGATTTTTTTTTAATGTACTATAAGAGTTTGCAAAAAAGAATAATGAATCTGACATGCATCTCATGAAACATCTTTCTTAATTTACAGCTTTTATTTGAAAATACTCTTCTTAAATTCATGATCTGCAGTTTTTATTTTTAAATCTCAAACATCAAAATGTATCCATTTAATAGGCAATGTGAGGTTATAGTGGGATAACTAATACCTAAATGGGAAAATATCTTAATTGTCTTTCTGCCAGAAATTTCAGACAATACGATGACTATTTTAAATGCATGTACTGTAATTACTGCTATAAACGGCATAATTGCACTGTTATCATAAAAGAATTGTTAATATTTCTGTTGATGGGGATTTTCGTGCATAGCTGAAAAAAGACAATTTATATCTGAGATCTCGAAATGAAAAGTGAAGCTTATTTAAACATAAAAATTGAGCAATCAGGAGAGAAAGAGAGGCATGTGTTTAGAAATAGTATATTTTCTTAATTTCATAGCAAGAGGAAGGATTTTTCTCCCATTTCTGCTTTAGAATGTCTTAAACTTTTGGTAAGTCTCCGAATAGCTTAGGTTTTCATTTCCACATCTGACGTAATATTAGAAAACAATTCCTAACATACTGGGCTGCTTATGAACACTTAATGAGGACCTTTTTCATCTTGACTGCATTCCCAATTTCTACTTCTCACTTCTCCTGTGTAATGCTCATATTTCAACCAGAGATATCTTTTAAAAACATAATTCAAGACTTTTCACATCATGCATAATAATCTTCAATGAATTCCTCATGCATTTAAAATGTAATTTAATCCCCTCATCTTGACCTGTGATACCAAGTTAGGTTCTCACCTGCTTGTGGCATAGACCATCTTTCTCCACTTTCTCCCCTACTCACTGGATTCCAGCCACACAGGCTTTCTCTGCTGACATGCTCTGGCCATGGAGCTCACTGTCCCTCTTACCTTTCACCCTGTCTCACCAGCTCTACATAAATAGGCTTCTGCTCAGCCTTCAGATCCCAGTTCAATTCTCACCCGTCCTGGGAGACACCAGGAGGTATACTTATCCCAGTATGGGGATGAGGAAACTGAAACAAAACCTAAGCAATTTTCTGAAGTCCTCTTCCCTTTCAGCAGCGTGCATTGTAAAGCACTTCAGAAATAAGTGTAACACTGAAAATATCGGCATCTGCATCCTCCTTCATAAATTCTTCCTGGTGGTGGCAAAAACGATGCGCGCCCTTTACTGCCTAAATTAATCACCGCCTCTATATGTATTCTGCACCTTTTCTGCTGTCCCAAAGGAGGCTTGGGCATCAATAATCCCTTTCTGACATTCATTTTTAAATTCCTCTTTGACATTGTTCCTTCCCTCTGTGAGAGATTCTTCTCTCTCAAGGGATCTTTTTTCTCCATCCTACTGACATTTTTCTGGCACTGATCACATTGCACAATTTTCTTTGTTTATTTACCACTGACTCCTGGCCACGTCTGGGACTCAGCTCCATTGCATCCACACACATACACCATACAGTAAATTAAGGATTGTAAACTGCTGAACTGGGCCCACCAATGACGGGAACAATGTCTCACATGTATTATTGCTTCATGTGAATTTTTGTTATTGCTTTTAGATTGTTTTGTAATTTTAATTGGATTGAAATGCCTTTAGGGAAGGTTTGCACCTCAGGTCACACTGTTCATTACTATCTTTAAGCGTGTGTCTTCAGACTTGTATATGAGCAGGTTGCCCTTTGAAGGAATCTCAGTAAGTTTCCCGGGGACAATTATCATGTCTCATTCAGTACTGCCTGAGTAATGCCTCAGGTCTATTTAGTTGTATTTAGGGGATATTAAGGATATTAAGCTTCTAAATAGCCATAAGGTTTTTAAAACATAAACATACATCCAGAACAAATGATATATAGGTACTGCTCTGAGCCCTCTGTGTCCCCCTGCCACCAAGGATACCTTAGCCTTTCCTTGTAGTACACTGGACCACCTTGCAACCCAGCAATCAAGGGGTTAATATCTGGCATTGTAGGGGCCCCCAGGACCCTGTTTCCACCTACACCTGGAATGACTGGCTGGTTGGAGCTCCACAGAGACTTACAGCTGATCAAGTACTATAGATCTCCCTCTTACCTGCATATGTGTATATCTATAACTAAATAACCATGTAACTATGTAATAACTACAACTAAATAGCTATACATTATATAACACAAGCACAGTTCATGCATACAAATACATACAATCAATATCAAAATGTTGCCTCAACTTAGCTCTAATTGAAAGGCTGTTTCTACACTAGTTTTCTCTATATTCTATCTCATTTACCTTCATTTCTCCTTTTCCTACCCATGTAAATCTTTCTCTCATTGACACGGTTTCCCTTGCTTTATAATGCGTCTCAGGTATTTTTGAAGCTACAAAGCCAATGTTAAAATATTATATGTGAAATTGCAGTGTTAAAAGCCTGGTGATTGGGCTCTAATGTAAATGGTATCCCATGCATGGTATGTGGTGGGCATTGTGCTACACGCATTGCATAACTTATTTTAAAATCTTACAACAATGACTCAAGATAAGAAATATAAAATAAAATTGAACTTAAAGAAATTAGATGGTGGACAAGAATTCAACCCTCATTCTTTATGATTCCAAAGAAAGAGATTTAATCCCTTGGTTGACTAGTTATGAAGACAGAAAGTTTGTAGACAGGAAGTATGGTATCTTTTTATCCATATTAAAATCATCATCATCATTATCATCATCATCTCATCTGGATGCATCTTTGGCCCTAGAGGCATGAATCTGATCATCTTTTTAAGTATGTCCTGGCTCCATTAGTGTGACAGAGAAGAAACACGTGTCTTTCATTATGTTTTCCCATTCTCCTTATCTTAGAAGACTGTAGAACTGTTTCTCTGTCTTCCTCTTCTGTTTCTTACTGACTTCAAGTGGGGCTACTCAAACTTTTATCTCTTTCACATGTTCAGGTGTCTGAGTCAGGGGTTATAAAAATTCCATGGGCTTGGCAGCCATAATAAGCACCAGTGGTATGTTTTTTTTTTCACTGAGTTCAAATGTACCTCAAAATACTTCTCAACATTGTTCTCTAAGAAACCTTAACAAAATGTCTAGGCAGTTTAAAGGAACTGTTTTTGCCCTATATGTAATGAGCCTTTGAGCTTAATTGGAACAAAGTTTTTGTATACTATTAAAATTAAGCTGGTATTAACATGAACTAGATGGTTTAAATTAAGCTGTTAGTTGCTACAAAAAAATAGCAAACTAATAAAGCAAAAGAATCAAAAAGGGAATAAACATGGTTCATTAGAAAATACGTATTTAACAGAAAAGAATACACTAATGGAGTAACAGGAAAAAAAAAAAGTCATAGGATATAAGAAAACATATGGGAAAGTGGCAGATGTAAACCCTACATTAACAGTAATTACATAAAACATAAATAGATTAAATATTGAAATGGAAAGGGAGAGATTGCAGAATGGATTTTAAAAATTGACCCGATATATGTTTTCTACAAGAGGAAAACTTTAAATTCAAAGACATATGTAGATTGAATGTAAAAAAGATAGAAAAAGATATTCCATGCAAATAGTAGCCAGGCTAAAATGACTAAGACAAAAATTATTATTAAGGGCCAAAAAGGGAGATTTTTTAATGACAGAAGAGTCAAACCATCATGAAAACAGAACAAGTATAACATACATGTACCTAAAACAGAGCTGCAAAATACACTAAGGAAAAAACATATTTGCAAAATTAAAGGGAGAAATAGACAATTCAACAATAAAAATTTGAGTTTCAATATGAAATTTTCATTAATGGGTAGAACTGGAAAGAAAATCAACAAAGAAATAGAAGACTGAACAACATTATAAAGCATCTAGACCTAACAAACATCTATAGAACCTTCCACCCAACAACAGCATAATACGCAATTCTTCTCAATTACACATAGAAATTCTCCAGATAAAACATATGTTAGCCCATAAAAAAGTCTCAGTATATTCAAAAGGATAGAATTCATACAAAGTATGTTCTCTGACCACCAGAGAATTAAGGTTGAAAGCATAAACTAAAGGCAATTTGGGAAATACACAAATATGTGGAAATTTATTTTTAAAAATGCCTATATAACCAATGGGTCAAAGAAGAAATCACAAGAAAAATGAGATAATACCTTAAGATGAATGAAAAACAAAACACAACTTATGGCATGTAGCTAAAGCATAGCTTAAAAGGAATCCATAACATAAACAGATAAATTAAAAAAAGAAAAAAGACTACAAGTCAATCATCTAAACTTCCAACATAAACTTGAAAGAAAAGAACAAACTAAACCCAAAGCAAAGCTAATGAAGGAAATAATAAAGGTTAGATTGGAAATAAATGAAGTAAAGAAAAGAAAAATAATAGAGAATATTCATGAAATCGAAAGTTATAAGATGTTTATGTAACTTTATATACATTTATATAACTTAAAGATCAGCAAAATTGACAAACTGATTAGCTAGACTGATTAAAATGAAAAAAATAGAGCTAGAGTTTATATACTAACCTCAGGAATAAAAGAGGGCAAGTCACTACATGCCTTACCCCTGAAAAAAATAAATATATATGTATGTATGTATAGATAGATAGATAGATAATGAAGTACTATTAACAACTGTAGGCCAACAAATGCCATGAACTAGATGAACTGGAGAAATTTCTTAGAATGAAACAAACTACAAAAAATGGGCTTTAAAAATAAATAGAAAATCTGAAAAGACCAATACAAGTAAAAAATTGAATTAACAGTTATGTAACTTCCCACAAAGAAACGCCCAGGACAAGATCACATCACTGATAAATTCTACCAAAACTTTAAAGAATTAATACCAATCTTTCATTAACTTTTCCAAAAACTGGAAAAGGAGGGAACTCTTCTCGATTCATTCTCAGCAGCCATTGTTACCTTGACACCAAAACCAAATAAAACATCACAATAAAATAAATCTGGATCCCAGACTCTCATATGAATATTGATGCAAAATCCTCAACAATGTACTGGTAAGCCGAATTCATCAACTTACTAAAAAAAAGCATTATAGATAATAACCAAGTGAGATGTAACCCAGGAATGAAAAGTTTTGCTAATGTCCTAAAATCAGTCAATGTAACACACGATATTAAAGTAAAGGGCAAAAGCTGCATAATCATCTTAACAGTCACTGAGACTTCATTTGAAAATATCCAACATCTCCTGGTAAAAAATCGCTCAAAAAACTAGATATGGAAGGAAACTTTCTTGACTTGATAGAGGGCATCTATGAAAAACCCACAGCCAACATCATGATTAAAAATGAAAGACTGAATGTTTTCCCCCTAAGATGAGAAACGGGACAAGGATGCCTGCCTTCCCCACTTCTACTCAAACTTGTACTGGAGGTTCTAGATGGACCAATTCGGGAAGAAAATTTTATTAAAGCTACGCAGATTTAAAAGGAAGAAGTAAAACTATCTCTGTATAAATATGACGTAATCTTATGTATAGAAAATCCTAAGAAACCCAAAAAAAGAAAAAAAAAAAATCAGAGCTAATAAACAAGATCATCATGGTTACATGACAGTATATCAATATACAAAAAGCAATCATATATCTATGCACTAGAAATGAACAATTCAAAATACAATTTTAAATCCAAAATAATCTAAAAAATCTGAAAATTAAAAAAAGTCACAATAGCATAAAAATAGTTAGAAGTAAATTTAGCAAACTATGTATGCTGGTTGGAATCTGTTATGTATCCCGTAAAAGACTACATTCTTTTAATCCACTCTGGGGGAGCAGACCTGTTGTGGGTGGTATCTTTTGATTAGGTTGTTTCCAAGGAGATGTGATTCACCCAATTGTTGGTGGGACTTTTGATTAGATTTTATTTTGATGGAGATGTGACCAAGTCTATTCAAGGTGGGTCTTAATTAGTTTACAGAAGCTTGGACATGCAGACAAAAAGACATTTGGAGATGCTAACTTAAGAGATGAAACCCAGAATTTGCCCTGGAGAAGCTAAGTGAGAACTCACAAATGCTTAAAGAGACAGCCACTGGAATCAGAAGTTGAAAACAACACAACCCGGGAGCAAAGGACAAGCAGATGCCAGCCAATATGCCTTCCCAGGTGACAGAGGTGTTCTGGACACCACCGGCCTTTCTACAGTGACGGTATCCTTTTGTTGATGCCTTAGTGTGGACACTTTTATGACCTTAGAACTGTACATTTGTAACCTAGTAAATACCCTTTTCAAAGCCAATCCAGAAGTTTACAGAAGCTTTAGCAAACCAAAGCACTAAGTTTAACACTTTTACACTGGATACTACAATATATTGTTAAAACAAAACAAAGAGATCTGAATAAATGAAAGACCTCCCAGTTCCTCGCGTTAGAAGACTTAATATTGTCAACATGCCATTATTCCCTGATTTGATCTACAGATTGAGCACAATCCTACCAATATTCAAGATGGCTTTATTGCAGAAATAGACAAGCTGATCCTAAAATTCATATGGCATTGCAAAGGAAATAAAATGGCCCAAACAATCTTAAAATATAGAACAATGTTGGAGGATGCACATTTACCAATTTAAACACTTATTAAAGAGTTACATTAATAAAGACAAGGTGGTGCCAGAATAACATAGATATACAGATTAATAGAGTAGAATTAAGAGTCAAAAATTAACCTTTGAATTTATGTTCAATTGATTTTGACAAGACAATTGAATAGGAGAAAACTTATCTTTTATAACAGATGTTGTTGGGGCTACTCTTGAAGAATAATGATTTTGGACTTCTACTTCACACCATATAAAAAATTAACTGAAAATGGATGAAATATCTAAATATATGAACCAAAACCATAAAACTCTTGTTAGATAACATAAGGAAAACCTCATGCCTTTGGATTTGTCAATGATTTCTTAGATATGACTCCAAAAGTGTAAGCAATAACAGAAAAAAACAGATATACTGGACTCCAAGAAAATTAAAAAAAAGAAAATTTTGTGTGTCGAAGAACACCATCAAAAAAATGAAAGGACAAACCAAAGAATGGGAAAAATATTTGCAGATCATATTTCTGATATTGGACTTGTATCCAGAAGAAAGAAATCTTATAACTCAAAAATTAAAAGACTACTAACCCAATTAAAAAACATTAGCAAAGGATTTGACTAGACATTTTTCCAAAGAAGATATACTAATGGCCAATAAGCACATGAAAAGACAATCAACATCATACATCATGAAGAATATTCAAATTAAAATGCAATAAGATACCATTTCACAGCCATTATGATGGCTAAAATCAAAAAGGCAAAAAATAACAAGTGTTGTCAACTATGTGGAAAAAAATGGAATGTAAAGTGATGCAGTAACTTTGGAAAAGTATACCACACTTTGTTATCCATTAATCTCTTTATGGACATTTGGGTTGTCTCCACTATTTGTTTATTATGAATAACGCTGCTATGAGCATTCAGGTACAAGTTTTTGGTGTGCATATGTTTTCAATTGTCTTGTGTATGCACTAGGAGTGGAATTTCTGGCTCATATGGTGACTCAAAAGAATTGAAAACATATGTCTGTCTATGTCTATATCTATATCTATATATACATATACGTATATATATACACGCACATATATATATAGTATGTGTGTGTGTTTATGTTATTATGGGTTGAATTGTGTCCTTCAAAAAATGTACTCCTGGTCCAGTGAATATGATCATATTTGGAAATAGGGTCTTTAGTATATGATTACTTAGGATGAGGCCAAAATGAATTGGGTGGGCCCAAACCCAATATAACTGATGCCCTTTTGAGAAGGGGAGATTTGGACACAGAGACAGACAGACAGAAGGGAGACCATCATGTGAGGATGGAGTCAGAGATTGAAGTGGTGCAGATGCAAGTAAAGGAATGCCAAGGATTGTCAGCACATACCAGAAGCTACAAGACGCAAAGGAAGATTCTCCCTACAGGTATCAGAGGTAGCATGGTCCTGTCAGCAGCTTGATTTTGGACTCCAGCCTCCAGAACTGTGGGACAATAAATTTCTGTGGTTTTAAGCCATCAGGTTTGTGGTAATTTGTTATGCTAGTCCTGGGAAACTAAGACTCTGTGTGTATGAATTTGTGTATATAATAAACTATTATATAGTTATATATATATGATATACTATATGATAGCTTTTAAGAATGCAGAAGTAGATGCCATCCAAGGAAGACACCACTATCAATATTTGATCAATATTTGTTCCAGTCATGCCTATTTTTTTAATTACATTCCACTGAAATAAATAAATGTGTGGGTGTGCATGTATCCTCATCTCATCGTTTTATTAACCAGGCAAGATTTTAGAATGGCCCTATTTTTATACTTGAAACTAGATCCAAGTGGTTTTAATTTTGAGGGAGCACCCCAATTTCACTGAGGGCTTCTGAAGAGAGAAGAATATTGAGGGGATTAATTATCAGAACTGAAATAAAAAATAAGAACTTATTTGATTTGGGTAATGCTTGTGAAACGGGAAAGTGAAGATTCTGGTAATTTGAAGCATTACAATACCGCAGAATTCATCTGAGACAATTGCTTTTTTCATTAGAAGTTATATTACTGTTTCTCCTCCAATTCCAGAAGGGAAGGGCTATATCTCTGGAGCTAATTGTAGTGTAAAGGTGAAATATTTGAACTTTCTCTTTTTCACATAGAAATAAGTGTAACACCATTTGTCCCTTATGCTAATCATTGAGGCCAGTGCATTTTTCTTAACTGATTTTATTGGTACTTAGTGCAGAAGATTTCAAATGAGTACTGTATTAATGGAATATCATGGAATAAATTTGAAGATACTTTATCCACATTGAGCTGATTCTATTCCTAAAGTGTGAAAATGAAACTGGTCTCACTCATTTCCAGTCTATTCTCTGTATAGTCAGAGAAAATGAACATAGTAAAATCCGAATCTGACCATGTAATCTTCCAACCTAAAATCTTTCAAGGACTCCTTACTGTCGGTAAAATGAAGACTACACTTTGGGCTATGTGTTTTTCTTCCTTGTGCTCTGGTCCCAGCCTCGGACCCTGTTCTCCATCTATGCCAAACCCTTTATAGTCCGCTAATGCATGTCTCAGCGTCTTTTCAAATGGTGATTTCTTTTCCAAGAGCGTTCTTCCCCTTTTCCCTCACACACCTGCCATTACCTGGCACTCCTCTATGCATGTTTAATGACCGAGGAAAACTATCATTTTTTGAGACTTCTCTGATCCCTAAAAAATGTTGATCATTCCCTCCTCTTTGCTGGTACTAAAGTTCAACCAAAAACTTTATTAAGAAATCCTTCCCCTTCACTTACTAGCTGTGTGACCGTAGACAAATTAATTTCAACTTTTTAAAATTTAGCTTCATTAACTTTAAAACAATGGGGAATAATAATAATAGTTATTATTATAGTGTATCAAGAAGATTTAGTGCTATGATGCTGGTAAATTTCTTAGCACTTCCCATTCCTAGAATATGAAGAACTCAATAAATATAGATGTCATTATGACTATTGTTATTTTCAATGCTGTTCTGCCCTCACTCTTCAGTCAGCCCCTCACTCTCAGAATAGCCTAATGTCCTGAGACAGAGGGAAACATCTCAGGAGGATCCTGCTACTTTGCTCTGATCTCATCCTACACAGATCACTGAAAAAAATGAGCCTTAACAGCAAATCGGCCCCAGGCTAATTCCTGACAGCTTTGCCAATAAGCGAGGTAGGAAATACTGTGTTTGGTAGTTGGGTGACTTAACGCTAACACTGACTTCCACCCAAGCTAATGGGAGATTCAGTCTACCTATGCCATACCTGAAAGCTCTTTGTTGTTTAGACTCCATTTTACTATTTTATACTAGAATCAATTTCTTCTCCTCAAGATGTCATTCTTTTCTGGGTCACAAAGTGCTACCCAGGTCTTCCTTCAATGTGGAACTCTTGAGACTCCTTTTTTCCCTCCTCTAATGTCCCTTTATTTCATTTCATATGGCTCTTTTAAAGTCTTTAAGTTGGAGGATTTATGTTAAGGCCTCTGAACAGTATGCATGTGAGGTTCAGCTTTTACAGAAAACCTCACTCCACCTTGTTGAATCTCCACTGTTATCTCAGCTTAAGCCACTTTTGTGGACATAAGAAAGACAGTGTTTCACAATTCTGAAGCTATTTTTTATTTTTTTATTTTTTTGCCTAAGTTTGCATAACTTTCCATAAAGTCTTATATCAATTAGCTTTCACAACAATAATGCTGGGTAACAAATAAACACAAAATCTGGATGGTCTGCTGGTGCCTCTGATCTTAACTGAGCTTGCTCACATGGCTGAGGGTTGGTGGTCAGTGGACTGAGCTGATCTCAGTTGGGACAACTATGACTTGGCATTCCTGTATATGTCTCTCACCATCCAGCAGGCTAGTCCAAGCATGTTCCTATGGTAACAGAAGAAGTTCAAAAGAACAAGTGCAGACTTGCAAGGCATCTTGAGATCCAAGCAAGGAATAGGATCCCATCACTTCTGCTGCAATTTATTGGGTAAAATAAATCACAAGGCTAGTCCAAATTCAATGCGTGAGAAAATTTACTATGACTCCTTAAGGGGATAAACTACAAAGTAACATGGCAAAGAGCATGATTACAGAAAAAGGTAAATGATTTGGGCCATTAATGAGGACAATCTATCATGGAACTTATTTGTATTTAAATTCTCCCCTTATTTTATCCTTTAACTCATTTTCACTAACATGTGTTGATATCTTTTCTTTCACCCATAGGATAGATTCCTGTCTGAATTTGAACTATGATCAATACTTCCTGTTGAATAGTGATTAGAGTGGGATATTATGTATATGTATATATATGTAGCTATATGTATATATATGTAAAATATGCCAAGTCTATATGGATATGTGTGTGTGTGTGCGTGTATATATATATATATGCATGCATACACATGGACATACAATTCATCAAGGAGTTAATTAAATTCAAGAGAAAATAAACTATGTAAGGTATGGTCAACCATAGAGGAGATACAGTCACACCTCTGGAAACAGAGACTTAGAAAAAGAGAAATTTAGAGAGAGAAAGGGAACCACAACTAGAAGGCAAACAAAATAAAATGTGGACTGGCTTGCATTCATTTAATGAGCACGCCAAGAGGAAAACAGGTATCAGACTAAGAATAGTTAAATTTGTCAGTCAAAACTGTACTGTGCACACTCTTCCTAGAGTTGTTCTAGAAGAAGATACCTACTGTGTGTCGGTTTGGATGTATCATGTCCCCCAAAATGCCATGCTCATTAATGCAGACGTGTTAGCATTGATTAGGCTGGAATCTTTGGATTGGATTGTTTCCATGGAGGCGTGGCCCCACCCATTCAACATGGGTCTTGATTGGTTTGCTGGAGTACTTTAAAAAGAGCCACATAGGCCCAGATGCTTGCTGCAGCCAAGGGAGACATTTTGGAGTTGGCCATTGAAAATAGACTTTTGCTAGTCCAGAGTTTGCCTGGCATAAACTAAGAGAACACCCCCAGACACCTAGGGAGAAACACCCTGGGAGAAAGCCATTTTGAAACCAGGACCCCAGAGTAGTTGCCAGCCATGTGTCTGTGCCTTCCCAGGTGACAGAGCTGTTCCAGAAGCCATCAGTGTTCTTCACTGAAGGCGCCCTATTGTTGATGTCTTTGTTTGGACACGTTTATGGCCTTAGGACTGTAACTTTTGTTGAAGTATGCTAATACTGCTGTTTTGCAAAACACCAGAAATAGATTGGCTTTTATAAAGGGGATTTATTTGGTTACAAAGTTATAGTCTTAAGACCATACAGTTTCCAAGGTAAGGCATCAACAATAGGTACCCTTTCTTCACTGGAGAGAGGCCATTGGTATCCCGAACACTTCTGTTAGCAGGGAAGGCACATGGCTGGCTTCTGCTTGCTCCCAGATTGCATTTCAAAATGGTGTTCTCCAAAACGTGAGTTGCAACTTTCAATGGCTGTCTTCAAAATGTCTGTCTCTGCTGCAGTTATGAGGTTCTTCTGTTTGTGAGACCCTTTATTAGATTCCAGGGAACTAATCAAGGCCCACACTGAATGGTCGGGGCCACACCTCCATGGAAACATTCAGAGATCAAAACCTAACCAAAGGTGTCACTCACATTTGGGTGGGTCACATCTCCATCAGAAGATTCAAACCTAATCAACACTAATACCTCTACTCCTACAAGATTTCATTAAAGAATATGGCTTTTTCTGGGGACATAATACATCCAAACCACAAAAAAAACCAGTGCAACTTTGTAACCAGATAAACCCCCTTTATAAATGCCAATCCATTTCTGGTACTTTGCATCATGGCAGCATTAGCAAACCAGAACAGATTTTGGTACCAGAATTGGGGTGCTGCTGAGTTTGAAAATACCAAACATGTTGGGACAGCTTTTTAAATGAATAAGGGGAAGATTCTGGAAGAATTGTGAGGAGCTTGATAGAAAAGCCCTAGAATGCTTTGAAGAGACTGTTGGCAGAAACATGGACTCTCTGCCAGTTTGGGTGTATTATGTCCCCCAAAATGCCATGTTCTTTGATGCAATCTTGTGGGGGAAGACATATTAGTGTTGATTGGATTGGAGTTCTTTGATTGAGTGTTTCCATGGAAATGTGACTCAATCAACTGTGAGTGAAATGTTTGATTGGATGGTTTCCATGGAGGTGTTACCCCACGCATTCAGGTTGTGCTGCCACCCCAGGCCTCAGAAAGGGTGGAGCACATTCCCCAGGGATTAGGGAGAGCCTGTGATACCATTAGAAAACACAGTCCTAAATAGTCAGGACTGCCCGATACCACATTAGAGAGACAAGTCTCTTTGCTTTGGTGAGAATGTGAGTTTATTGAAGGTGCATCAACAAAGACCTGGAGGGAAAAAAAATCCTTTCCAAGACCAGTTCAGAGTGAGAAGAGCAGTGAGTGGTTTGGGTGTTGATTGGGTCACTGGAGTCATGTAAAGGAATTCACAGATAGAAGGACCTAGGAGCAACTGACAGTGACATTTTGAAGGTGAGTTGCAGCTAAGAGGACAAAATGCCCCAAGAGCAACATTTTGGAGGCTGCCATTTTGAAACACAATCTGGGAGCAAGCGGATGCCAGCCACGTGCCTTCTGAGCTAGCAGAGGTTTTCCAGATGCCACTGGCCATCCTTCAGTGAAGGTATCCTATTGCTGATGCCTTACCTTGGACACTTTATGGCTTTAAGACTATAACAATGTAACCAAATAAAACCTCCTTATAAAGGCAATCCATTTCTGGTGTTTCACAAAACAGCAGCATTAGCAAACCAGAACAGACTCTAAAGATACTTCTGATGAGGCCTTGAGCAGAAATGATGAATATGTTGTTGCAAACTGGAAGGAAGGTGATCCTTATTTTAAAGTGGGAGAGAATTTGGCAAAATTGAGTCTTGATGTTGGATGGAAGGCAGAATTTGAAAGCAACAACCTGGAATACTTAGCTGAGGAGATCTCCAGACTATATGTGGAGGATGTAGCCTGGCTTCTCCTTGCAGCTTATAGTAAAATACGACAGGAGAGGGATAAGCTGAGAACTGAACTCTTGTGTACAAACAGAAATTGATGATTTGGAAAACTTTGGGCTTCCAAAAAGTGAGACCCCAGAGGCTACACTCCCACATGAGGATTTAACCAAACATGGAACTTGACTGCCTTTTCAGTACAAGCCAGAATTGGAGATGGAGTTATCCAGAAAGGATCTGTGAAAAGTTCTGTTGTCTGATGGTTTTGAACTGCATGCCAAACCTCCGGAATTTTTGTGAGCTCTGTATAAATAGAACCACTGCTGGTCTGGACTTTAAGGGATGGAGAAGGGACAAATTGAATGAAATATTTCTTCAAAGACAGAGCCACGGAGGTTGAGGTCTGGAGTCAAGAGGTTTTGGGCAGGAAGACTGGAGTTGCCTGTGTACGTGGGAAGGGTGAGTTTGCCATGGAGGCAGACAGGCCTTCCACCCAGATGCTCAGGAAGTGCTGCCACCCCAGGCCTCAGAGAGGGTGATGCACATTCCCCAGGGATTAGGGAAAGCCTGTGATACCATTAGAAAACATGGTCCTAAATAGTCAGGCCTGCCTGATCCCACATCAGAGTAATAAGTCTCTTTGCTTTGGTGAGAATGTGAGTTTATTGGAGATGCATCCACAAGGACCTGGAGGGGGGGGGGACAAAAAACAAACAAACAAAAAAAAAAAACTGTCCAAGACCAGTTCGGAGTGAGAAGAGTTGTTTGGGCTTTTATAACCCAAAACAGACAAATAAATGGCCAGAATCCAGAAGAAAGCAGGAGGGAAAAAAAAAAAAAATAATAAAACAGAGAAAGCTGTTTGTCAGACTCTCCTGTGATCTTGAAGTCCTTCCCTTATTCAGGCTTGTTTTTCAGAGAAAAGGCAGTGGACATCAGACCAGCTGGTGATATGCCTTGCATTTTCCTGCAGGCAATGCTGGGAAAGTTCCTGGGATCAAAGAGCAAGTTTTTTGTTGTTGACATTAGAGCAACAGCAAGTTATTTTCACAAGGACTTTTCATGCTTAGAATCACTCAAGGCTGCTTGAATGATGTGATATTAATAAACAGTTTTTTTCTTTTTCTCTATTGACTATTAAAGACTATACTAAGCATTTTCCAGGTAAAGAATTATATTGAGTACTTTTCTACACACACTCTGGCCTGTGCCCTGGAGGTGGAAGAGAGTCCATGTGCCACCCCAATGTTTGAGGAGGGTGGTCTCCCCAATGCATGGATATGTTGGAGCACTCACCCCAGCATTTGGAGAGAAAAGGGCTGTTGCGAAGGCCCCTGGAAAGGGTTGGACTTCTGCTCTCTCAAACCCCAACGATAAAATGAGTCTCAGACTTTGAAATCTGATGGAGTTTGCCTGTGGGTTTTAGGAACTGTGTTGGTCCCTTAAACCCTGTTTTCCTTACTGTTTCTCCTTACGGCAATGGGAATGTTTATCCTATGAATGTCCCGCCTTTGCATATTTACAGCAGATAACTTGTTCTCAGTTTCACATGTCCACAGCTAGAGGGGAATTTTGCGTTAGGACAGACCATGCCTGTAACTGATTTTGATGTGATCTGATACTTACATATTGTTACTGAAATTATTTAAGTTTTTGTGACATTGTGAAGAGATGACTGTATTTTGTACATGGAAAGATCATGTCATTTTGGGGTTCAGGGGTGGATTGTGCCAGTTTGGATGAATTATGTCCCCTGGAATGCCATGTTCCTTAATGCAATCTTGTGGGGGCATACCTATTAGTGTTGATTAAGTTGGAATCTTTGGATTGGGTTGTTTCCATGGAGATGTGACTCACCCAACTGTAGGTAATATCTTTGAATGGATTATTTCCATGGAGGTGTGGCCCCACCCATCCAGCATGGGTCTTGATTGGTTTGCTGGAGTACTTTAGAAAGAGCCACAGAGGCCCAGAAGCTTGCTGAATCCAAGAGAGACATTTTGGAGATGGTCATTGAAAGCAGACTTTTGCTAGTCCAGAGTTTGCCTGGCATAAATTAAGAGAACCCCTCCAGACACCTAGGGAGAAACATCCTGGGAGAAAGCCATTTTGAATCCAGAGCCCTGGAGCAGATGCCAGCCACTTGGCTGTGCCTTCCCAGATGACAGAGGTTTTCTGGATTTCATTGGTGTTCCTCAGTGACGGTACCCTATTGTTGATGCCTTTGTTAGGACACTTTTATGGCCTTAGGACTATAAGTTTGTAACCAAATAAATCCCTTTATAAAAGCCGATCCATTTCTGGTATTTTGCATAATGGCAGCATTAGCAAACCAGAACACCTACCCTAAGATAATTTTACTAAAGGGAGGCAATCACCTGCAAATAAAATACACAGAAATTAGAGATGAGGTCCTAAAAGGATTAATAAGCACTACTTAAGGAAAAGTTCTGGAGAAGAATTTGAAAGAGATTTGTAAAATAGACAGGATAATTTAATGACAGGAAATAAAATGAAATAACATTATTCACTTGATCCTAGATGCTAAAACAATCTTCTGGTTATTTTGACCTAATACTTCTGCTGATGCTGGTCAAGTAAGTTTAAATTGAATTTAAAAAAAAATGATTTATATCCATATTACCTCATATCCTCTACTTGCTTAGTTTTCCTGTGTGAAATGGAATCACCCAAATCAGAAACCTTATCTAGAAAAGGGAGATGCTCTCTCTTTTGGTGCCCCCCCCCCAGTAAGATTTCATGCTATTTTAGGACAGGAGTTGGTAACTTATAGCCCACAGGCCAAATACTGCCTGCTGCCTGTTTTTGTACATCTCATGAGCTAAGAATATTCTCACCTTTTAAATGGTTGGAGGAAACAAAACAAAACAAAAATACTTGGCAAATTCTGAAATTTATATTAAATTCAAATTTCAATGTCCATGAAAAAAATGTTATTGGGACACAGACATACACATTTATGTATCATCAGTGGCTGCTTTCATCTTACAACAGCAGAGTTGAGTAGCTACAATGGTGGTTTAGTGTGCAAAGCCTAAGCCTAAAGTACTTATTATCTGGCCCTTTACAGGGAGAAAAAAAAAAATGCCAACCCCTACTCTAGGCAGTTTGCTGCTTGACTATTTCTACCCATCTTTACCAACAACATTCCAAGATGGTCCATCCTGTTAGGGGGGCTTCATAATTGAAGAATTCAGTGGTAGAGCTGACTTCAAGGGCTCAGCAAATGATATCAGCATTTTTTCTTGCTGCCCCTCTCCTTGGCGTGGAGTTCCTCCAAGGAGTTTCCATTCTTATGGGGACAAGATGTCTGTTAGAAGCTCCGAGTTTATGTTCAGTCCTTGCAGCAACCCCATCAAAATGAATACATTTTCTTAGTATTTCAACAAAAGAGCTATACTGAGTTGATTCTTATTGGTTGTGATTGGGTTATGTGATTATTCTTGAGCAAATGATACTGAGAAGAAAGTATGTCATGCACTTACTGGACATGTGCAGTTTATTGGAGCATCTCTGCACATGGAAATGGTGTCAATTCCATTAAAAAATTACAAAGACTGAGAGGATAAAAGGATACTTATCCATTCCTGAATGGGGAGAATATTTGCTGCAAAGGAATAAAAATCAGTGGCCACTAGAACATCTAAAAGTAGCATCTGAAAAAGTAAATGTCATTCACTTGAAGAAAGAAAATTAAGTTAATGCTGTAAAACACATTGGTGTCAAAAAAAAAAAAAAACACCAAAAACAAATAGAACCTTTAAATTTTTTTGACATTTAAAACAGAATGAATTCTATAAGACTGAGTTTACAAACAATTCTCTGTAGGAAAAAAATAGTCTTTATAAAAAAAATGATCTTAGATTTAAACTTTGAAATCCCTATTCATGGAAAAGCAACCCAATTTTTATTACTAAAAGTGAACAACTTCATTTGTATTAAATTCGATACAAAATTCACCAGGCACCTAAAAAGTCCCAGATATTGTGTTTCTACTCAGATGTTCATAAGAGGATTTTGACTTAGACCCTGCTTTCAAAGAGGTCAGTTTTGGGTGAAGGAAGCAGCAATTTAAAATATGGGGTGTCAAATAAAACTTGCAGGTGTTGCAGGTGTAGAAAAGGAATGAGCCTCATTTGGTCTTGAGGAGACAAAAGTTTATTGCAATGGAGGTGATACTTGCCTATCTTAGTGTCTAAAAGGCTTTTCCAATTAGAAAGAGTATGGAGCACCTTTTCTAGTGAGGAAGCCTGTGAAAATTCAATAGGCAAGAAAGAAATTAGCATGTATGGTGAAGTTTCCTGTACCATAGTTCAGTGCGACTTAAGCTTAGAGTATTCACAAGAGGTCTTGAAGGACTGGGATTGGGAAGGAAGTTCACAAGTGATGAGACAAGATATTCAGGTCATAAACTTTTATGTCAGCCTAAGGAGTCTGTTTTCCTTTTGTGTCAGAGAGAGCTAATCAGGACTTTTACAGAAAGTAAAATAAGTAATTTCAATTGACATGATGGAAAAAAATGCAACTTTTAACATTAAATTCAGTTCAACAGAAACTGCAGACCTATTACATGTAAGGGGCTGACCAAAAATAATTATATGAATTTCTTGGTGAATAAATTTTTGGGTTTCTCCAATAACTCTACTTCTACCATTCCAAAGGTCTGTCTCAAAAATTAATTAAAACAAACATGTCAGTACAAATGGGTAATTGTATCATTCTTCATTTCATGGAAAAACTAAATGGAACATAATAAAATATACATGTTTCTGTCCAATTGTAGGAAAAAAAACATACAGGAAGTATAAAACAATTAGATAGTTTACCTACAGATATGAGTGGAACAGAGTGGAAAGGGTGGGGGGATTGCACTGGGTTAGAAGGAATGGAGGAGTGAATTTCTCTGAATAGAGCTTTTTGTATAGTTCAGAATTTTAATCCCTCTTGAAAGTTTTTAAAAAGGTCTAAAATCAGCAATAATGAAGAGGGAATACAAAATGAAATACAATCAGAAACAAGCTGATCTAATTGTATTACAAATAATATAACAATGATAGACGGGAAAAGAGAACTAATTAAAGTAAGGACAATAAAAGCAGTATTTTTAATTATATACCATTATGACTGATGACAAACAGAAGCTATACAAAAATACTTTACTCTAGTTAGTAGATTTGCTTTCACAATGGTTTGGGTTAGCATTTATAAAATTACATTATTTATAAGATGGAACTAATAAGTAAATATATTGCAAATAATTTCAGCCAGATTTCTCACTGTCACAGAAAAAAAGTTACAAATAAGGAAAGAGGAAAATATAGAATGAAACTTTTGATATTTTATTAGAATCACAATTCTGTTTATGAACTCATGTTTTGAAACATATATGCAGAAAGATAGATAGATAAGGAAATATCTGTGTTCATGCATATCCATATTTCCCAGTCCTATCCAATGAAAGGAACTAGAAGCAAATATATTTGCAGTTATCACACTTGTATTTTTTTGTTTTTTTAATTAAATTCAGTTTTATTGAGATACATTCACATACGATACAATCATCCATGGTGTACAAGCAACTGTTCACAGTACCATCATATAGTTATGCATTCATCACCCCAATCTATTTTTGAACATTTTCCTCATGCCAGAAAGAATCAGAATAAGAATAAAAAATAAAAGTAAAAAAGAACACCCAAATCACTCTCCATCCCACCCTATTTTTCTTTTAGTTTTGTTCCCATTTTTCTACTCATCCATCCATACACTAGATAAAGGGAGTGTGATCCACAAGTTTTTCATAATCACACTGTCACCTCTTTTAAGCTACATTGTTATACAATCATCTTCAAGAGTCAAGGCTACTGGGTTGCAGTTTGATAGCGTCAGGTATTAACTTCTAGCTATTCCAATACACTAAAACCTAAAAAGTGGTATCTATATAGTGTGTAAGAATGCCCACTGGAGTGACGTCTCGACTCCACTTGAAATCTCTCAGCCACTGAAACTTCATTTCAGTTCATTTTGCATCCCCCTTTCAGTCAAGAAGACATTTTCAATCCAATGCTTCCAGGACAAGATTCATCCCCAGTAGTCATGTCCTGCATTACCAGGGAGATTTATACCCCTGGGAGTCAGGTCCCTTGTAGGGGGGAGGGCAGTGATCACCTGCTAAGGTGGCTTAGCTAGAGAGAATGGGCCACATCTGAGCAACAAAGAGGCACTGAGGGGGAGAATCTTAGGCACAGTTATAAGCAGGTATAGCCTCTCCTTTGCAGTAACAAGCTTCATGAGGGCAAGCCCCAAGATAGAGGGCTTGGCATACCAAGCTCTCAGTCCTCAATGTTTGTGAGAACATCAGCAACAATCTAGGTGAGGAAGTCCAACACTTCTGCATTTTCCCCCAGCTCCTCAGAGGGGCTCTGCATATATATTTTAATTCTCCCCCAAAATTACTCTGGGATGTGTTGCTATTTCACTTTAACTTATACAAACCTATTTTTTTTTTAACAGTTGCTGTATGTGCTAATACTGACATTCATATCTGCTGAGCTCTAGCTCTGAGTTTCAGATGTCACACAGATACCCAATGCTCCAGAGACCAATCACGTTATACAAAAGGGATCAGCATCTCAGAGTTTGGAGATAGCCATTATAATTCAGGAATAGATTTGAATGGTGTAAGAGCTCACAATCTAGGGACTATTACAATAATTATTCCCTTGTTAGACTGTGCTCTAAGATTTAAATCTATGTTCACACATTGTAGTTAGTCCATATTGGTGAGGCATATAGTGTTTGCCTTTGTTTCTGGATACTTCACTTGAAAGGCTGTCTACAGGATCCATTCACCTCTTTGTGTGTCTCACAGCTTCACTCCTTCTCATAGTTGCTCAATATTCCATTATATGTATACACCACAGTTCACCATTCTGTTCCTCAGTCAATGTACCCTTAGGCCACCTCTACCCATTGCAAATCATGAATATTGCCTCCATAAACATCAGTGTGCAAATGTCTATTCATGTCTATGCTCTCAGATCTTCCAAGTACATACCCATAATGAGGTTGCAGGACTTTATGGCCCCCACACACTTAGCTTCTTGTTATACTACCACACTGACCTCCAGAAATGCTACACCATTCTACCTCTTCAACAGCAAATAGGTACATCCCTCTCTCCATGTTTTCTCAAGCACTTTTACCCCATTTATATTTTTCCTACAATTTTATAGATATATATTCTACATGCCATGCAATTATCCACAGTATACAGTCAGTTGTTCATGGTATCATCATAAAGTTGTATGTTTATCACCACAGTCAGTACTTGAACATATTGATTATATGAAAAATTTTTGTTTTTTTTTTTTGCAAAAAATAAAAAAGATAATAAGAAGAAAAATAAAATGTCATACAATACAATATAATATTAAGGACAGAAAAAAATACCACTATGAAGATTACCATATCCCTTCCTTATATCCCCCTTTCATACACATTTAGCTTTGGCATATTTGCCTTTGTTACATTTAATGGAAGCATATTACAATTTTACTGTTGACCACAGACTTCAGTTTTCTTTGATTATGTTTTTTTTTGTTTTTTTTTTTTTTTTTTTTTTTTTTTTACCAAATATAATCCCCTTTTCAACTCTCTGCATGGTTGACATTCATTTGTTTTCCCAAATGGAAAAACATTTTTGTATTTGTACATTTAGTAACAGTCATTGGCCACTCCAGTTTTGGCCGAGTTATACAGTCCAAGTCCTTATCATCTATCTTTTCCTCTGGTGTCATACATTACCCTATCCCACATCTTTCAGCCTTAATCCCAGGCATCTTTGTTCAGTGTACTTACAATATTATGCTACCACCACACAGTATAATGCTATCAATTTCTGGATCTATGCAATCAATCCTGTTGAACTTTCTGTAGTCCTTCAGCATCAAATGCCTGATCTCTACCCTATTTTTGTCTCCTGGTAGCTTGTGTTATCAGCTTTTAACTCTCAAAGTTTGCTCATTAGTGTTAGTTCATATTAGTGAGACTATACAGTATCTGTCCTTTTGTTTCTGGCTAACTTCACTCACATAATGTTCTCAGGGTTCATCCACATTATTATAGGTTCCACATCTTGGTTTTGTCTTACAACTGCATAATATTCCATCATGTGTATATACCACAATTTGTTTATCCTCTCATCCATTGATGGACATTTGGGCTGTTTCCATCTTTTGGCAATCATGAATAATGCCACAATAAACATCAGTTTACAAATGTTCATCCTTGTTTTAACTTTCATTTCCTCTGAGCATATACCTAGCAATGGAATAGCTGGGTCATATGGAAAATATATACTTAGTTTCATGAGGAACCTCCACAATGTCTTCCATAGTGATTGAACCATTCTACATTCCCACTAACAATGAATAAGTGTGCCTCTTTCTCCACATCCTCTCTAGCATTTGTAATTTTCTGTATTTTGGATAACGGCCATTCTGGTAGGTGTGAGATGATAGCTCAGTGCAGTTTTGATTTTCATTGCCCTAATAACCAGTAAAGTTGAGCATTTTTTCATATGTTCTTGAGCCATTTGTACTTCCTCTTCAGAAAAGTGCCTGTCCATGTCTTTTGCCCATTTTCTAATTGGATTGTTTGTCATTCTGTTGTTGAGCTGTAGGTTCCCTTTATATACTTGGGATATTAAACCCTTATCTGTTATATGGTTTGCAAATATCATCTCCCATTGCATAGGCTGCCTTTTTACTTTTCTAACAAAGTCATCTGATGTAGAAAAGTGTTTTAATTTTGAGGAGATCACATTTGTCTATTTTTTTTCTTTTGTTGTTCTCACCTTGGGTGTGAGGTCTAGGAAACCACCTACTATCACAAGATCTTCAAGATATTGCCCTATATTTTCTTCTAAGAGTCTTATGGTCTTAGTGCTAATGTTTAGGTCTTTGATCCATTTTGAATTAATTTTTGTATAAGGTGTGAGGTAGGAGTCCTCTTTCATTCTTTTGCTAATGGATATCCAGTTCTCCAAACACCATTTATTGAAGAGTCTGTTGTGTCCCAGTTACTTTGGCTTGATTGCCTTATCAAAGATCAATTGTCCATAGATGCAAGGGTCTATTTCTGAAAGTTCAATTTGATTCCATTGGTTGGTATATCTATCCTTATGCCAGTACCATGCTCTTTTGATCACTGTAGTCAGGTAGTGTGAGACCTCCCACTTCATTCCCCTTTCTCAAGATCTTTTTGGCTACTCAGGGCACCTTGAATTTCCAAATAAATTTGGCTTTTCTATTTCTGCAAAGTCAGTTGTTGGGATTTTAACTGGTATTGTATTAAATCTATAAATCAGTTTCAGTAAAATTGCCATCTTAAGTATATTTAGTCTTCCAATCCATGAACATGGTATGTTCTTCCATTTTTTTAAGGTCCTGCTCGATTTCTTTTAGCAGTTTCTCATAGTTTTCTCTGTAAAGTTGTTTTGTGGCCTTGGTTAAGTTTATTCCTAAATAATTGATTCTTTGGATTGGTATTGTAAATGGAATTTTTTTCTTGACTTCCTCCTCTTGTTGCACATTGCTTGTGTACAGGAATACAACAGATTGTTTGTGTGTTGATCTCATAGCCTGCCACTTTCCTGTATTCAATGACTAGTTCTAGTAACTTTGCTGAAAATTTTTCTGGATTTGCTACTTATAGAATCATGTGATCTGCAAACAACAAAATTTTTACTTCTCCCCCTCCAATTTGGATGCCTTTTATTTCTTTTCTTGCCTAATTATTTTAGCTAGAACTTCCAGCACAATGTTGAATAACAATGTTGACAGTGGGCATCCCTGTCTTGTTCCTGATCTTAGAGGGAAAGCTTTCTGTCTTTCCCTATTGAGTATGATGTTAGCTGTGGGTTTTTCATAGTTTGCCTTTTCATGTTGAGAAAGTTCCCTTCTGTTTCTGTCCTTTGAAGTGTTTCATCAAGAAAGGATGTTGAATTTTGTCAAATGCCTTTACTGCACTGATCGGGATGATCATGTGGTTCTTCCACTTTGATTTATTAATGTGATGGATTGCATTAGTTGATTTTCTTGTGCTGAACCAGCCTTGCATGGTTCCTGTTCATGGTGCATAATTCTTTTAATGTGCTGCTGGATTCAATTTGCAAGTATTTTGTTGGGGATTTTTGCATCTATATTCATTAAAGAGATTGGTATAATTTTCTCTCTTTTTTTGTAGTATCTTTGTCTGATTCTGGTATTAGCATGATGTTGGCTTCATAGAATGAGTTAGGTAGCTTACCCACTTCTTCAATATTTTTGAAGAGTTTGAGCAGGATCAGTACTAATTCTTTCTTGAATCCTTGGTAGAATTCACATGTGAAACCATCTGGCCCTGGGCTTTTCTTTCTTGGGAGTTTGATGACTGACTCATTCTCTTTACTTGTGATTGGTTTGTTGAGGTCATCTATTTCTTCTTGAGTCAATGTTGGCTGTTTATGCTTTTCTAGGAAGTTGTTCATTTCATCTAAATTGTCTAGTTTATTAGCATATAGCTGCTCCTAGTATTCTCTCATTATTTCCTTTATTTGTGCATGGTCAGTAGTTATATCTCCTTTCCCAGTTCTGATTGTATTTATTTGCATGCAATTTTTGTTGTTGTTGTTGTTAGCCTAGCTAGCAGTCATTCAATTTTATTGATTTTCTCAAAAAACTAGCTTCTGGTTTTGTTGATTCTCTGTATTGTTCTCCTGTTCTCAATTTCATTTATTTCTGCTCTAATCTTTGTTATCCTTCCCTTCTATTTTCTTTGGGGTTAGTTTGCTGTTCTTTCTCTAGTTCCTTCAGGTGAACAGTTAATTCCTCAATTTTTGCTTTCTCTTCTCTTTTAATATATGTGTTTAGGACAATAAATTTCCTCAGTACCCCTTGTGCTGCATCCTATAAGTTTTGATAAGTTGTGTTTTCATTGTCACTTGCCACAAGGTATTTACTAATTTCTCTTGTAATTTATTCCTTTACCCACTGGTTTTCTAAGTGAGTGTTGTTTAGCCTCCATATATTTGTGAATTTTATGACCTTCAGCCTGTTACTTATTTCCATCTTCATTCCATTATGGTCTGAGAAAGTGGTTGTATAATATCAATATTTTTAAATTTGTTGAGACTTGCTTTGTGACCCAACATGTGGTCTATTATAGAGAATGTTCCATGAGCACTTGAGAAAAAAGTGCATTGTGTTCTTGTGGTGTGTAGTGTTCTATAAATGTCTGTCAAGTCTAGTTCATTTATCATAGAATTAAATATCATATCTCTTTCTCATTGATCCTCTGTCTAGATGTTCTACCCATTGATGAGAGTTGTGTATTGAAGTCTCCAAGTATTATTGTAGAGGTATCTACTTCTCCTTTCAGTGTTCTCAGTGTTTGCCTCGTGAATTTTGGGGAACTATGGCTTGGTGCATAAATATTCATGATTGCTATGTTTTCTTGATAAATTGACCCTTTTATTAATATATAGTGTCCTTTGTCTCTTTTAATTGTTTTACTTTTGAAGTCTAATTTGTCTGATATTAATATAGCTACTTCTACTTTTTTCTGGTTGTTGTTTGCATGAAATATCTTTTTCCAACCTTTCACTTTCAGTCTATTTTTGTCCTTGTGTCTAACATGAGTTTCTTGTAGACAGAATATAGATGGGTCCTGTTTTTTAAACCATTCTACTAGTCTGTGTGTTTTTATTGGAAGTTTAATTCACTAATATTTAGTGTTATTACTGTGAGGGCAGTACTTTTTTCTACCATTTTGTATTTTGGACTGTATATGTCATATCTTATTTTTTCCTCTCTCTCTTTTTACCATTCCTGATAATCTTCATTTCTACACTCTTCTCCAACCCTCTCTCTCCTTTCTTTTCCTATCAGCCTGTAGCACTCCCTTTAGTATTTCTTGTAGTGCTGGTCTTTTATTCACAAACTCAGTGTCTTTTTGTCTGAAAATATTTAAACTCCCCCTCATTTCTGAAGGACAGTTTTGCTGGATATAGAATTCTTGGTTGGCAGTTTTTCCCCTTCAGTATCTTAAATATATCATGCCACTGTCTTGTCACCTCTATGGTTTCTGAAGAGAAATCTGTACACAGTGTTATTGAGCTTCCCTTGTATGTGATGGATTGCTTTTCTCTTGCTGCTTTCAGAATTCTCTCTTTGTCTTTGACATTGGACAATCTGATCAGTAAGTCTCTTGGAGTGGGTCTATAGGGATCTGTGCTATTTGGGGTACACTGTACTTCTTGAATCTGTAATTTTCTGTCTTTCATAAGAGTTGAGAAATTGTCAGTGAATATTTCCTCTATTATTCCTTATTCTTTCTGCCCCTTTTCCCCTCTCTTGTCCTCCTGGGATACCCGTAACATGTATATTTGTGTGCTTCATGTTGTCACTCAGCTCCCTAAGACCCTGCATGTATTTTTCCATTCTTTTCACCATCTCTGTGTGTGTGTGTGTGTGTGTGTGTGTGTGTGTGTGTGTGTGTATGAATTCAAATGCCTGGCCTTCCAGATCACTGATCCTTTCTTCTGCCTGTTCAAATCTACTGTTGTTTCTCTCCAATGTGTTTTTCATCTCCTCCATTGTGCCCTTCATTCCCATAAGTTCTGACATTGTTTTTTTCAAGTGTATGAATTCTTCTTTATGGTCATCCAGTGTCTTCTTCATATCCTTCATCTCTTTTGCCACATCTTTCCTTAGTTCATTGAATTGATTTAGCATTATTTGCCTCAACTCCTGTATCTTGGTTGAACTATCAGTTTTTTCCTTTGGCTGATTGATATTTTCATATTTCCTTGTATGGCTCATTATCTTAAGTTGTCTAGGCATTTGATTTTCTTGATTAGTTAATTCTGGAGCTCATTTTCACTCTTTTACTTAGGGGTTTCTTGTTGGTTAGCTTTGTTCGCTAACCTTTGTCATCCCCTTCAACTTATTCTAGAACTCTAACTTAGGTTCTGTTTATTTGATCAAAATTTCTCACTCTTGTTTTTCTGTTTCTTTCTCTGCCTCTATGTAGCCTTTTTGTTAGTGGATCTCCTCAGATATGGTCGACCCCAGTCAGGTTTTCCCAGTCTAGAGGAGCCCAGATCTCATGAGGAGAATATGGAGTTTTCCTGAGAATGAGATCCTCCTGTGAGGCCTCTATACTTGGTGCTTTTCCTATTCTGTCCAGCAGGCAGCACTTGCCAGCCTGCAGTCCCCCATCAGTGTAAGGCGGTGAAGTGCCTTTAATTCTCTGCAGACCTTTAACCTCTCAGGGGCATGGCTGACTGAAGCTGAGATCTGAATTCCAGTCCCTGGGGTCTGAGTTCCCAGAAGGAGGGCTGCAGATTGAGCTGAACCTCCCTCTACTCTTCCAATCCTAGGAAAACCAGCTGTCTCCCAGGAGCACTATTCCCTTCCCCCCTCTTCTTTTTGGGGCAACTCCAGCTTAATTCTGTGGTGGGCCTTTTCAGAAGTGAATCTGAAATTCAGAGAAGTTCTGGGTACTCTGTCTCCCCCCAAGACTAGCCTAGACCTTCAACTTGGGCTCTATTATAGAAAATAACCACATATGTTACTTTTAAATAAAAAAAGAAAAGAAAAGAAAAATAGAAAAAAATTAAAAATAAGAAGTCCCTTTTAAAATCCTTTCCCCAACCTGGAACTTTTGTCAGTGTCAGAATAGAGTATTTAAAATGCACTTTGGGATATTATTTGGATAATTACTTTCCAACAGCTTTACTTCTGCCCTTCCAGGGGGCTATTGAAGTGTGAAAATGCAAGGAGTCAGTGAGAAAGGAGAAGGGACAAGATGTAGGAAAACAAAATAAAAATGTTTTTGGAGCCAGAGAATGGGCACCTGCTTTTATGTGCCCCACTTTTCTTGGGCCCCAGCTCTACTCTAGCTCCCCCAGATTCAAAAATTAGTTGATCAACTTATTAATTAATTCTTCAGTTGAGGGTGGGTTGAGGCCCCCTTGTTGCCCCCAGCAGATTTTTTTTTTCCTTTCAGGGAGCCTGCTGCAAGACAGTCCATGGATGTGGGCAGGGAGGGGCACCAGACCCCTGGGTGGGGGAACTTACAAAGTTCACTGTGATCTCAGCTTTTCCACCAGTTCCAAACTTGTGTGCTATGTGTGACTGATCACTGGAGGCCCTGAAAACACTGTTTCATTCATGTCCTGGGTAATTACCAGCTGCTCTAGAAGAGAGACTATATTCCACATCTCACCACTCCACCATCTTGCCCTGCCCCCTCCAAAACTTGGTTTTTAAATACAGTCTTAAATAAAAGGAACCAGGTTTCCTTGGAGAAATGACTGATTTTACTATTGAGGCAGAGAAAGTTCAAGATGAGCCTTGAAACATGTAGTAGTTCCAGAAAATTAGTGTTCAAAACTTGAAGGGTGCATGTCAAAAGTGCACAGAAGGCAACTTGAAGATACTCTCAGTGACCAAATGCGGGACAAGTTGAGCAATAAATAAATAACGATAACAATAGTAATGAAATGTAACACTAAAAAAAGTAGAATCCTTGAACCTATGCTTAAATAAATGAATAACTGAATAACAAATATATGGAAAAGAGAAAGCTCATGCTTATAAGAGAAATTCCATTAATAAATAAGGAGAAATGATGAAAATTAGAAGTTGGAATTTAGTGATATCTACAGTATTTTTTTTTCAGGCATCACTACTAATACTGAAATTAATGAGTGTATATATGATGAAAAATGGGATATTTATGTAATCTAAAAATAACTTCCCACAAGATAACTTTTAATAACAAAACTAAAAACAGTAACAGTCGACTCAGGCAAGATGGCGGCATAGAGAGGAGTGGAAGCTAAGTAGTTCCCCTGGAACAACTACAAAAAACCAGAAACAACTAGTAAATAATCCAGAATAACTGCGGGGGGACAAACGAGACCATCTATTCATCATACACCAACCTGAATTGGGAGGAATGCCCGAGAACACAGCATAAAATCTGTAAGTAAAACCTGCGGAACCAGGTCGGGAGACCCCCTCCCCCATAGCCCGAGCTGCGGAGCCGCGTGGTGCCAGAGAGAAGCTCTCTCCCAGCAAGCGAATATAGCTCAGCTGAGCTCCAACTGGGGTTTTAAGTAGCGAGTGTGAACTGCTCACTACAGATACGCAGCCCCAAAAAACAGACAGAGGCTTTGGGTGACGACTGACCTGGGAGAGCAGGAGGGTCGCCTTGGACCAGGTCTGAAGGGGACTATCTGTTTCTTTTTTGGCTCAGTGGAGAAAGCCCCAGTCATTTTCAGTTTCCAGGGCTGTGACTCCGGGAAGGGTGGAGACACCACAAGCAGAGAGCGAGACCATTGAAATGCTAATGACCTCCACCTGGGGGGTCTGTCTTCTCTAGGAGGAAAGGGGTGGGGCCCTTTCCATTCAGAACCAGACCCCAGAGCCTGGGGGAACATACCTCCTCACACCAGTCAAGAATTATAGGCTAACAGGCGTCACCTGCTGGGCAGAAAAGCACAGTGACCCGAGGCATCAAAGGGTGGAGCAATTTTCTAAGACACACCCTCAGGGAAACCAGATACTGAATATTTCTTCCTTCTGGGACCTGAGCCTGTTCTGGTCTGGGAAAACCTGATTTGGATAACCGAGGAAACCATGCCTAGACAACAGAAAATTACAACCTACACTAAGAAAAACAAAGTTATGGCCCAGTCAAAGGAACAAACGTACACTTCAACTGAGATACAGGAATTTAAACAACTAATGCTAAATCAATTCAAAAAGTTTAGAGAAGATATTGCAAAAGAGATAGAGGCTGTAAAGGAAGCACTGGACATGTATACGGCAGAAATCAAAAGTTCAAAAAACCTACTAGTAGAATCTATGGAAATGAAAGGCACAACACAAGAGATGAAAGACACAATGGAAACATACAACAGCAGATCTCAAGAGGCAGAAGAAAACACTCAGGAACTGGAGAACAAAACACCTGAAAGCTTACACGCAAAGGAGCAGATGGAGAAAAGAATGAAAAAATATGAGCAACGTCTCCGGGAACTCAAGGATGAAACAAAGTACAATAATGTACGTATCATTGGTGTCCCAGAAGGAGAAGAGAAGGGAAAGGGGGCAGAAGCAATAATAGAGGAAATAATCAATGAAAATTTCCCATCTCTTATGAAAGGCATAAAATTACAGATCCAAGAAGCGCAGCGTACTCCAAACAGAAGAGATCTGAATAGGCCTACGCCAAGACATTTAATAATCAGATTATCAAATGTCAAAGACAAAGAGAGAATCCTGAAAGCAGCAAGAGAAAAGCAATCCATTACATACAAAGGAAGCTTAATAAGACTATGTGCGGATCTCTCAGCAGAAACCATGGAGGCAAGAAGGAAGTGGTGTGATATATTTAAGATACTGAAAGAGAAAAACCACCAACCAAGAATCCTATATCCAGCAAAGCTGTCCTTCAAATATGAGGGAGAGCTCAAAATATTTTCTGACAAACAGACAATGAGAGACTTTGTGAACAAGACGCCTGCCCTACAGGAAATACTAAAGGGAGCACTACAGGATGATAGAAGACAGGGGTGCATGGTTTGGAACACAATTTTGGGAGATGGTAGCACAACAATGTAAGTACACTGAACAAAGATAACTATGAATATGGATGAGAGAGGAAGGTGGGGAGCATGTGAGACACCACAAGAAAGGAGGAAAGATAAAGACTGGGACTGTGTAACTTGGTGAAATCTAGAGTATTCAACAATTGTGATAAAATGTACAAATATGTTCTTTTACGAGGGAGAGCAAGCAAATGTCAACCTTGCAAGGTGTTAAAAATGGGGAGGCATTGGGGGAGGGATGCAGTCAGCATAAACTAGAGATTGTAACTAATAGAATCATTGTATTATGCTTCCTTTAATGTAACAAAGGTGATATACCAAGGTGAATGCAGATAAGAGGGGGGGGGATAGGGGAGGCATGTTAGACACTTGACATTGGTGGTATTGTCTGATTCTTTATTCTACTTTGATTTAAGGTTATTTTTCCTTTTGCTGCTTCCTAGCTGTCATTTTTTTGTTTCCTCTTTCTTTTGCCTCTCTACCTTCTTTGACTCTCCCTCCTGCCTTGTGGAAGAAATGTAGATGCTCTTGCTTAGTATGAGCAGAATGTTCAATTAGGATGAACTTAAATGTTTGGAAATGAACAGGGGTGTTGGTAGCAAGATGTGAGAATAACTAACAGTGCCGAATGGTGTGTGAATGAGGTGGAAAGGGGAAGCTCAGAGTCATATATGTCACCGGAAGGAAAGTTGGAGGTCAAAAGATGGAAATGTATAAAACTGAATCCTATGGTGGGCAATGTCCATGATCAACTGTACAAATACTAGAAATCACTTCATGAACCAGAACAAATGTATGACAATACAATTAGAAGTTAATAATAGAGGGGCATATAGGGAAGAACTACATACCTATTACAAACTATATACTACAGTTAGTAGTATTTCAACATTTTTTCATAAACAGTAACAAACGTACTATATCAATACTAGGAGTCAGCAATTGAGGGGGGTTGGTTAGGGATAGGGGAGGTTTAGAGTTTCCTTTTCTTTTTTTCTTTTTTCATCTTTCACTTTATTTCTTGTCTGGAGTAATGAAAAGTTTCTAAAAATTGAACAAAAATTAAGTGTGATGGATGCACAGCTGTATGAGGGTACCCGGGGGCAAGTGATTGTACACTTTGGATCTTTGGATAATTGTATGGTATCTGAACAATCTCAATAAAAATGAAAAAAAAAAAAAATAAAAAAAAAAAAAAAAACAGTAACAGTCAATGGAGAAACCTGGAGGACACCACCTTAACCAAGTGGTCAAAGTTAACATCATCAGTAAGGGGACAAACCAACATGATGTGTCTCCTGCTATGGCTTCTTAAGAAGGACACATTATCATTTCTGTGGTATTCCTATTAAAAATGCATAACCTGAATTTTAAAATAAAGATACATTATTTAAAAATTGAGGGAAATTAACCAAATATCTGGCCAGTGGTTTTCAAAAGTGTCAAGGTCATGATTAAAAGAAACAAAGGAAGTATTTCAACTTATCTGAATTGTCTGATCCTGAACTGGATCTGGATCAGAGAAAGGACATTTGTGGGACCATTGGCAAAATTTGAATAGGGCCTATACCTTAAAAAAGAGTAATTCATCAATGCTAATTATTATATCATTATAATATGATTTTGTAAGAAGCTAACATTTGGGGAATCTGGGCAAAGAGATACTGCAAGTTTCTCAGTCCTGGTGCTGTTGACATTTGGGGCCAGATACCTTTGTCGTGAACGTCTGCCCTGTGCATGTCTAGCAGCATGCTTGGACTGTACTCACTGTGTTCCAGTACCTCAACTGTAACAACCAAAAATGAATCCACACATTACCAAATATCCTCAGGAGATAGGGACCAAAATCACCCCTGATAATTAGTGTATGATAATTCTTTGCACTGTTTTAGCAATTCTTTTGTAAGGCTGAAATCATCTTTTAATGTAAAGCTAAAAAATAAAGTATGAAGATGCTTAACACAGTATAGTAACATACTGAGCACTAAGTATGTAATAGTTCCATTAAAATCCAGTGACAAGATCTTTGCAGAGACTGTATATAGTCCCCAAATCCATCTCTCAGTGAGAACTTCAGCAGATCTATTTAATTACTCACAAATTTAATGAGATACTTTTTAAGTACAAAAACTGCTGGGCTTTGACACTTCTGATTCTAGATTTGTGCTCTCAGCATCCAAACAATATCTATCTAGGTGGCAGGTCAATTCTCCCTTTGCACTTTAATGTTCCTTATTCCTTGGAGCTTCTTCTGAATGCAAACCTTTTCTATTTGGGTTAATTTCACACTTAGGATTTCACTGAAACCTCATTATTCATTTTTTTCTGGGGATCAGCTCTGCTGAATGCTGGGTGTGATGATAGCAGGAAAATTGGTAATATTGTTTTACAGAACTTTAAAACCCAATATGGTCTGTAGTTACATGGAAGCAGAATACAGATAAAAACAAGGCCGGTGGCCCTTACTTTTGGCATTTGTGGCCTCTAGTTTTGACAGCCTGCCTCTGCTGCTCACATTGCTCTCAACTGCCAATTATTTGGTGACAGTGGAAGAGGAGGGTACTATGTTAGCAACAGGCCCATGCTCACAGGGGAAGGGAAATAACAGAATGGCAAAGAGAAGAGAGAAGTCAGAAGACAAGAACCAAAATTAAAGATGAAAAGGAAAGGAAGGAAAGAGATATAGCACAATAGGAAGAGAAATAGAGCCATAGCCATGATAAATTTCAAGAATATGACAGATTGAAAGAGGAAGAAAAAAACAATACAGTGAAGGGAAGAGTAGAGCAACAATGAGAAGAAGAGATACAGAGTGAAAAAGAAACTGATAAATCAAAGAGAACAAAATGCATAATGAAAGAGAGACAATAACACCCTGAGTTTCTGAGAAATTCAGGATTCATCTAGGGGACTATGCCCACATAAGGAGAAATCTGGAAACGACAAATTACAAACATTAAAGAAGCTAGAAATATCTTGTATGAAAATGAAAAGACCTATTGGGGATATCCATCAGAGAGTCATTTAGAGACAAGGTAAATGGAATCGGTCTTTGTTTACTCTGGTGGTGACAAAATCCCAGAGTTAATATTTCAAAATACTAAAATGTACAGTGTGCAACACAAGAGTAAAAGATAAGCAAAGAAACAGGAAATGATGGTTTATCCAAAGGAAGAGGATAAAAATCCAGAAAACACCAATGAAGAAGACCAGTATGTGGATATACTGAACAAAGCCTTTTAAAAAGAAGATCTTAAAAATGCTTTAGGGGATGAAGGAAAATGCAGAAAAAGAACTAAAGGATATCAGGAAAATAATGAAAGAAGAATATGAGAATCTTAGTAAAGAGATAGAAATATTGTTAAGCTGTCTATCCTACCCAAAGTAATTTATAGATTCAATGCTCTCACAATCAAAATTCCAACAATAATCTTTGCAGAAATGGAAATGTCAATCATTAAATTTATGTGGAAGGCTAAGTGGCCCTGAATAGCTAAAGCCATCTTGAAAAAGAAGATTGGAATTGGAGGTCCCACTCTTCCCTATCTTAAAACTTACTGCAAAGCCATTGTAATTAAAACAGCATTGTAGTGGTACAAGAACAAAGATGTAGAACCAATGGAATTGAATGGGGAACTCAGAAATCAAAATGCACATTTATGGCCAACTGTTTTTTGGAAAGGTGGTAAAGACCACTCAATTGAGAAAGAATAGTCTCTTCAACAAATCATGCTAAGAAACCTGGATCTCCATTTGCATAAAAAAAGAGGACCCCTATCTCACACCTTATACAAAATTCAACTCAAAATGGATCAAAGACATGAATATAAGAGCCAGAATTATAGGACTCCTAGAAGAAAACAGGGAAGCATCTTCAGGATCTTGAGTTTGGCAATGGTTTCTTAGTCCTTACACCCAAAACACAAGCAAGATATTAAAAAAAAAAAAATGATAAGTGGGACCTCAACTATACAAAGATATTTGTACTTCAAAGAACTTTTTCATGAAAGTAAAATGACAGCTAACACAATGGGAGAAAATATCTGGAAACCACTTATCCAAAAAAGGTTTAATATCCAGAATATATAAAGAAATCCTTCAGCTTAATAACAAAAAGACAAACAACCCAATTAAAAATGGGCAAAAGACATGAGTAGACAGTTCTCCAAAGAAGATATACAAATGGCCAGAAACAGGGAAGACATACAAATGGCCAGAAAGCACGTGAAAAGTTACTCAATATGATTAGCCATCAGGGAAATGCAAATCAAAATCACATTGAGATACCATTTCATATCCTTTGGAATAACTGCTATAAAAGTATGGAAAATAAAAGGTGTTGGAGAGGATGCAGAGAAATAGGGACACTCATTCATTGCTGGAGGAAATGTAAAATGGTGCAGCTGCTGTGGAAGACAGTTTGGTGGTTCCTCATAAAGCTAAAGAATTACCATATGACCTTCAAGCCCACTACTAGATATGTAGCAAAAAGAATCGAAATCAGGGACTCCAACAGGTATTTGTTCACCAATGTTCATAGCGCCACTATTCGCAATTGCCAAAAGATGGAAGCAACCCAATGCCCTTCAACTGATGAATGGATAAATAAAATGTAGCATGTATATTCAGAGAAATGTTACTCCCTGTAAAAAGGAATAAAGTCCTTATACGTGTGACAACATGGATGAACCTTGAAGACATCATGTTGAGTGAAAAAAGCCAAACACAAAAGAACAAATATTGTATGACTTCACTGATTTGGAATATTAGAATAAGAAAACTTATAGAGTCAGAATCTAGAATATAGGTTAGTGGGGGATTGTATAGGGAATGAGAAGTTAAGGTTTAAAATGTACTGGGGTCCTATTAAGAATGATGGAAATCTTTTTGTTATGGGTGGTATAGAGGTAGCAAAACACTGTGAACATAATCATCAGTGCTAAAATATATACCTGAATCTAATTTAAAGCAAAAAAATGTTAGATTGTATAAATGGAAACAAAATAATTAAAAAAAATATCCACGGAACTACACTACACAAACTGTGAACCCTTAGTTAAACTATGGACTGTAGCTAATAGTACAATTATAAAAGTGTTCTGTCATCATTTATAACAAGTGTTCCACACCAATGCTATGATAATAATAGGTTGCTATATGAGAATCCTGTATTTTATACATGATTGTTCTGTAAACCCACAACTTTGCTAATAAAGGAAAGGCAAACAACTAATGAAATAACTAGAGGACAATGTAAATATACATTTTTAAATTTCAACTTATTAATTCATTCTTTAATTCCTAAGAGAAATACTGGTTGAATATTGTGTGTAGGTAGCACAGTGTCAGGCATTGTGCTAAGTACAAGGAGTCAGTAGTAAAAGAAAAAGGGAAAATTATTATTACATTGAAGCTTACATTAGGGAAATTATAATCATGGCTACACTACTATTAATGATCTTGATAGAATTAATGTTCTCCATTTCTAAAGACCATTATTCTTATTCTAACCTAGTCACTCAATTTAAACCAATCCCACCCACAACTTGGTGATCCATTAGTATGCTCTATCTATTGCAGTAGGCACTACAACATCCCATTCTAATTAAACCCATATACACAAAAGAAACTAAAAAACTCCAAATTGAAATTTTAGAGATGAATAAGCTGAATTTTCAAGAGACTAAATGATCTGCTTAGAAATTTGAAAGTGGAAAGGAACAGATGGGGCTTCATAAATAGATTTTTATCTTCCTCCTGTGATGTGACCTTTATTAGACCACAAATACATTTTACAAAAGCAAGTGTGCTTAATTAAGAACATGTACTGATCAAAGTACAAGAGTAAGATGCAATTTCTTTTTTAGCAAATTCTATTTCATTTTGTTTTTGTTTATCTCTAGAGCAAATTTTCTGATCCTCTGCATGTATAAATATATTTCTGGAGCAGCATAGACAAAGATGACACAGCTAAGTAAGTAGTGGAACTGGAATACAAACCATCCTATTGTCAACACTGACTGTTATCTTCAGATATACTCATGGCCATTGGGTTTTACCACTTATAGTAGAGGGTTGAAATATTTTTCTGATTAGAATTAATCAGTCCTGGAGTTTGGGAACCAAAAGGAATGACACAAGGAATGAGAACCCAGCTGAAGATTTGCCAAGTAGAAGACACTCCCTTATGTTAATCAGGACTTGTTCAGTTATGAGTGATGGAAGAGTACTTTTTGATTGTCTACAAAACCCAAGAGTGGGCCTGGATTCAATCATTGCTAGATCCAGGAACTCAGAGGACGTTGAATTGTTGACTTTGGTGTATTGAATCATGCACCCCAACAAAAGACAAATTCTTAATCCACATTCCTGTGGTTGTGAACCCATTTGTAAATAGTACTTTGTGAAGGTGTTACGATAGTTAAGGTGTGGCCAACTGAACCAGGGTCTGCCTTAATCTGTACTACTGGAGACCTTGTAAAGAGAAGCCAGAAGTTGTAGAAAGCCAAAGGGAGACACCAGAAGTCAGCGGAAACTGGAAGGGCAGACACAAGGAGAGAAAGATCACTATGTGATGGGAGGCATGGATACAAGCCAAAGAATCCCAAAGATTGCAGCAGCAAGTCAGCTCCAAATTCTACAGACTTTGGGAAGAAAGTATGACCTTGTTGACACTTTGATTTTGGATTTATAGCCTCTGAAACTGTGAGACAGAATATTCCTGTGCTTAAGTCAACGATTGTGTAGAATTTTTCATAGCAACACTGATGAACTAAGATGTTGACATTTTATTTTTTCCCTGTCAGCTTTGCTTTCTTTCATAGTCCCATTTTTACCTTCCCTAAATGAGGTGTATGGCAGTTCCAGACTTATGTCCTTATAGCTTTAAGTCTACTGAAAAAAGGTTTCACTGTACCCCAATGTTTAAAAAAGAAAGAAGGAAGGCAGAGAAGGAAGGAGGGAGAGAAGAGAAAGGAAAGAAGAGAAAGATAAAAGGGTGTCCTAAATCCGGCACTTGTCCCAAATTGGAAATCCGGCACTTGTCCCAAATTGGATGGCAAACCTATTCTTGTGACCCATAGGATGACATAGCTACAGGGATATGCAAACAGAATACATTGCCTCCAATGGCTACTCCTATTAAAGTGAGACATCTATTTCATCCAAATCACTTGGGTTGCCACTGGGGGGAAAGAAGGTTACCCAAGAAAATTGGAGACGCTGATACCAGAAGAAAAGAGATTGAACAGTGAACCATAACAACCATTAACAAACGTTATCATAGCCTTCATCTGCAGCAATACTCAGTTTAAGTGCTTGGTAAAATATTGAAATAAAAAAAATCTATATTTGGCAGCTTTCTGTATACACTCTCATTTGAGATTTGGGGCATTAACACTGTTTTGCACTGCTTTAGTGAAAACATTGATTAAAAGATGCAATGCACACTGAGTGCAGTAGACTACTATCAAATTATTAATTCAGCACCTCCGAGTTAATGATTGCAAGTATGAAGACTGCTGGTTCAAATTCCTTGGCTCACAGAAGTGCTTGAGATGGTAATCCTTATGCCTTTCTTTCCTTCTTCACTTTCACTGCCTTCTCACCCTTTTCCTTGCCCTTAATCATGATCCAGGCTCTGCTCTGTGTTTCACATTGAATGGGTCTCTCCGTTTCTACCTGACATTCAGCCTCACCTATATTCTATTTTATAATTTAAACATCTTAAATTCCTTCGAGTGTTATTTCCCTGACTTAGTTTTGAGACCCCTCAAAATCTTGATTGTACACATCTGAATGTATACTGATGCATCAATAACATAATAGGACACAGTTTTATACATGGAATATAATTATAGATAATATTCAATTACCTTTTCTATCCATCCATTCCTGAATTTTTAAGTCTTCAGAACATCTATTCTAGCTCCTTGAGAGGTAGGCAGTTGAAGTTTCTCTTTTTTAATCTCTTCTATATTTCTTGTAATGATTTTGTAACAATTCTTTATAGAATTTCCTTGAAACTGACTCCTGTTATCTGTGATGAAAGCCCGTAAAATCAAGGAAGGACGGCATAGTACAATGGAAAGAAAATAAACCTTGAGATTAGAAAAATCTGTGCCCAACGTTGTTTGCCTTGTTCACAGAGGGATTTACTTTTGGTAAATCCTTTAGCCATTCCAAGCTTCAGTTTCACTACCTGTGGTTGCATGATAGCAGTATTAGATGCCTTAAAATGTAGTTGGTCATAACTATCAGCGATATTCCTTTATAAAAACATAATTGAATTTATTTTAGATCATCTGTCACATCATGGAGGCTTTGGACCCTAATGATGTTACACTGATGTTCAGAAGAGTTTTTTTTTATTTTCAGCTGATCAGCTGTATAGAAAGGGGCTAAACCCAAAGAAGAGTTAAATATGATTGTTTTGGGGAATATGTAGCTCCCTTGAGAATAAAAATAGGGAGAAATAATTTTTCTGTTTTGTAGGCTTCTGGAGCATTCAGAAATGCAATGCGCCAAATATTTTGGAGTGAATCAATATACCCTCAGTGTGGCTTGGATATAAATCAGAATTTATGACCCAAATATGACATACTGTGACCAAAGTGAATGAGTGAGAGAAAGTGGTATTAGAGAAATAAACATTTCTATTTCAGAACGGCTGGCCATTAATTTTTATAACAGGGTTGAAAAATGAAGAGTGAGAGGCACTTTTGCATGCAAATGATAACTTGCTCTTCCCTAAACATTCAGTATGGCAGAGAACTCTGTGAAATTATGGTGCATTTTTTTCATCGTAGCTAACAGTACATGAACAGCAAGGAAATATGTTCAAGGAAGTGTATTAATAGTTATATAATATCTTAAAACAGGAGCATATATAGAGTATCAGTTCATAGATCCCCCACATTGCACAAATATGAGGTGAGTTTAACTTGCTCAGGATCAGAAACCTGGTTTACTGACAGTTTCCATTATCAATTATGTATATTATTACCAAATTTGAGTTTCACAACCATGTCGCTTTCTCCTAACTACAAAACTGCATCAACTGTGTACTTGGAGGTTTGCAGGATTTAGCAAATAAAAATACAGGATGTAGATACGGAATGAATAACTTTTAAGTATAAGCATGACATCTGCAATATTTGGGACATATTTATACTAAAAAATAGTCATTGTTTATTTGGGTGTCCTCTATTTTACCTGGCAACTTTATATACTAGGCATCCTCATTTGGATGAACCCTGAAAAACTCTAGGACAACAAATTCCAAATGAAACTTGCCATCTTCATCTTCAAAACTTGCCTTCTTCCATGTCTGTTTTTATTGAGTTATATCATTAACCAGGATCTTGGCATCACTCTTAACTTTCTCCCTCTTGACCCACTTTTATTTTTTAATTAAATTCAGTTTTATTGAGATATATTCACATACCATACAATCATCCATGGTGTAAGATCAACTGTTCACAGTACCATCATATAGTTATGCATTCATCACTTCAATCTATTGTTGAACATTTTCCTTACACCAGAGAGAATCAGAATAAGAATAAAAAATAAAAGTAAAAAAGAACACCCAAGTCATCCCACCCTATTTTTCATTTAGTTTTTGTCCTCATTTTTCTACTCACCCATCCATACACTGGGTAAGGGAGTGCAATCCACAAGGTTTTCACAATCACACTGTCACCCATTATAAGCTGCATTGTTCAACAATCATCTCCAAGAGTCAAGATTACTGGGTTGGAGTTTGGTAGTTTCAGGTATTTACTTGTAGCTATTCCAATACATTAAATACTAAAAAGGGTTATCTATACAGTGCGTAAGAATGTCCACCAGAGTGACCTCTTGACTCCATTTGAAATCTCTTAGCCACTGAACCTTTATTGCGGTCGCAGTTGACTCGTCTGGGGGGGGGGGGTGGCGGCCGGTTGCTAAATCCTAGGCTCTTGGGATTGCTCGGAGGGTACCGGCGGCGGGGGCTCTTTCCCGGAGGCGAGGGCGAGGTGGGGGACTGGGCCCGGTCCCCGGCGGTGGCGTGCAAGGTGTGGAGGGCGGCGAGAAGGAACAGGCGGGACACGTTTCTTTGAGGGTGAAGAAGCCAAGAGAGTTTATTAGGGGAGAGTACAAGCTTATATCGGGCAGTTTAGAGGGCGGGGTAGCTGTAGGGGTTAAAGGCTTGGATTGGTTCTGAGAAGGCGTGGAGGTTGATTGAAAAGGGGCGGGAGTTGCTCCGGTAAGGAAGAGGGTGGAGGGTGCGGGTAAGGCACGGGGGGGGGGGGGTTTTCTCTGGCAAGCCCTCCCCAACGGTTGTACTTTGGGGTGAGGAAATGGGGCCTGCATTCGGCTCCACTTTCTCAGGCCCGGGGGGCCGTGGAGGGCGCTACCACCCGTGCCCCACTACCTTTCCTAGGGGCTGATCAGTTCCCCTGGCCCAGGCCCGCCAAGTCAGAACTCGATAACAGTGTCCCGCATTTCCCCCTTCTTTTCTAATTAGAGGAAGAAGCTTACCGGAGAGATCCGCCAAGGGATGAGGGAAAGGGGAGGTGGGGGAAGGGATAGGGGTAGATGGTAGTTAGAGAGGCTGGAGCTCGACGTTGGTGTGGCGCCCGGGCGTTCGAGAGGGGCTTCGCTGCTTGCGGGATGGACGAGGGTGGCGACGCTGCGGAGGGTCAGCTTCTTCAGTGGAGGCAAGTTGTTGATACTGGACTTGCACAAATGATGAAAAGACAGCATTGGCTTGGTTCTTAGCAAGCTGGACAATTCTGCGGATAATGCAGGGCCCTAGGGTGAGAGCTAGAATAATCATTAGTAGGGGGCCGATGAGAGGGAGGAGGTATGGGAGGAGGGGGGTAAAAATGTGGGACCAATAGTTGGTGGTTTCACGGTTTCTTTTGCGTTGTTCTAGTCCCTCTCGGACCTTTTTTAGGCTGTCTTCGGCGAGACCTGTGGAATTGGCATATACACAGCACTCTTCTCCTAGGGCGGCGCAAAGGCCTCCTTCTTTGAGGAGGAGAAGGTCGAGACCTCGGCGGTTTTGGAGCACGACCTCAGAGAGGGAACTGACAGAATTTTTAAGATGGGAAATAGCGTCTTGTAGGTGACGAATGTCCTCGTCAACAGCCGCCCGGAGGTGAGTTAGGGCGGAGCCTTGACTGGCTAGTGCAGCGATTCCGGTGCCAGCGCCTGCAAGACCTAGGAGGGAGGCAATCGTGAGGGCAGTGATGGGTTCTCGCTTTTGCAGAGTGGCAGGAACTGCAGTTCTTTCCAGGTGGAGGAAGAAATCTTCCTCGCTGTGGTATAGGACCCTAGGGATAAGGACAATTAGGAGGCAAGTTTCATTAGTTGTATTGAGGGTTTGCACATTAAGGCAGGGGGTAAGTCCCGTAGAGGAGCAGAGCCATTGGGAGGAGTTGTGGGGAATAAGAAACTTGGCAGAGCTGCTGGGAGATGAGTAGTTGGCACAGGCTGTGAGGTTGGGAGAGTTACTTGAGCGAGGGCGGATGCACTTTCCTGTAAAGGAAACTGAATGAAAGATTAGGGGGACGGCTGAGGTATTCCAATTGCATTCCGAGGGGTTGTCTTCTGCATTTTCTGAAAAGGAGAGGTTGGAGGCGACGGGCTCATACAGTGAGGAAGAGGCGGAGAGGCAAAGCCAACAAGAGGAGGTAAGATTGGGGTAGGAGACATTTAGTGAGGTGAAGGTTGCTTGGATAAGGTCGAGGAGGGGAGAGGAGTAACGAGAGGGGGGGCAGAAAAGGTTGGGGTGGTGGTGTTGGCGATGCGTTGTTTGCAGCTGAGGTGCGGCTGGTTGGAGCTGAGGTGCGGCTGGAGAGCTGTGGAAAAAGGGGGTTAATGACTTTATTGGGGCCAATGCCCGAAGATGAATGTTGAGCTGCTTCCTTTTTTATGAGAATAAGGGATCCCGGATCGGACCCTGCTAGATAAATTCGGAAGCCCCAGGTTCGACCCATGAGCCAAGACGTATCGGTAGGGTTTTGTACGGTGAGCATTAGCCTTTTAGGACAAAGGTACCTGTCGAAATAGCGATTGCCTGAGTTTAGGCAAGTATAAGGGATTACTGTAAAATTTAGAAATTTGTCAGGGACAGAAGGTTTCCAGCCAGTGGCTAATGTTTCACACCCCCAGTATGCACAGTAGTACTCATAGGGGGAATTGCAGTATGATTTTCCAGGATTTGAAAATGGACACATATAATAATTTTGTATATTTAGGCTGCCTGGATAACCAATAGGTTTTGAATTAGGAGGAGGGAACAGATCAGTGGCATTAAAAACAAAGGAGGGGGATTGTGCAGGCTGCGGAGAACCCATGGGAAGAATATGCTTATTGATCTCCCGCAGATCATGGAGGAGTCTAAATTTCCAGAGGGCCTGGCGCGGGAGTGGGGGTAGGGGCAGCGTTGCCCCAAGGGTTGCCTTGAGGTGTAGAAGGCAGCCAGGGGTTGTTAGTCGGCAGGGTGGGAGGAGCGGCGGCAGCTGCCGGTAGAGGCTCCGAGGGGGAGCTTGTCGAAGGGGGAGGCGGAAGTGGGAGGCCCCAAGCGTCGCAAGATGGCGGCACGGTGGGCGTGGCTAAGACACAAGATGGCGGACTAGCTCCGCCCTGTGAAAGGGCGGGGCCTAAGGCATAAGATGGCGGACTAGCTCCGCCCTGTGAAAGGGCGGGGTAAAGCGCATGCGGTTTCCAGCCCGGCTTAGGGCTGACGTCATCACTAGAGCACTTCCTCCCCTCAGTGGAAGAAGGGGGAGGAGGTTCGCCATTTTGGAGAGGCTTAGTATTGCTTTGTTTTTGGGGGGCGACTTCGAGCGCGTTGTTAATCTGCTCGACTAAGGATTCTGTGTCCGAATCATGGTCCACATTAGTATCGCTGTCTGAATCTGTTGACTGGGTTGATAGGGCCTCCTTGGATTTAATGGGGCCTCGATCAGGGGGGAGGGAGCCTTGAAGGCAGGAGCGGACGGTTATTAAGGTGGGAAGCAAGCCGAGAGGGAAGCGCTTGCTCTCATGTTCCATGACGTTGGTGACCCAATCAATAAGGCGATTATAAGTAACAGGGTCCCAAAGATGGCAAGTGGTGAGCCATGGGTTAAAGGGCAGCAGGAGGTCCCAGTATACTTGCAGCTGCCGGACAGACACCTTACAGCGATGTGTGTCTAGGAGACCCGCTAGAGCGCGAACTTGAGGTGCTTGGCGTGCAGATAGACGATTACCCATAGCGGAGGGAGAAAAGAAAAAGGGGGGTTGATTATTGAGTAAAGAAAATGAGGTAAACCGTGGCCGTGAGGCCGAAGGAGACGGCGAGAATAGAAAGCAGGACCCTCTAGTAGCGAGAGCAGTTTGGGGGGGCGGTTGCAAAGAGGCACACCGCGCCAAACAAAGAAACAAAGACACAGAGGACCACAGCAAAGTAATGGAGGGGAAGAGGGAAAGCTACTGGAGGAAGAGTGTTAGGAGGAATGGGGGGGACATAGGAAGAGAAGACGAAAGGTAGTCGGGGGCAAGAGCCAGGTTAATGCGGGAAAGGAAGAGCGGCCCGGGCGCGGAGCGGCGTGGGAGAGGCGGCTCCGGACGTGGAGCGGCGAGGGAGAGGCGGCTCCGCGGGGCGGCGAGGGAGAGGCGGCCCTTACCTTGCAGGCGAGGAGAAGGGGAGTTGGAGAGGCGTCCGGGCGAGCGGGTGGTTTTACTGGACCGCTGCGTGGAGAGGACTTTTAATCCCAGGGTCGGTAGAGCATGAGACTCTTAATCTCAGGGTCGTGGGTTCGAGCCCCACGTTGGGCGCCAGTTGCGGTCGCAGTTGACTCGTCTGGGGGGGGGGGGTGGCGGCCGGTTGCTAAATCCTAGGCTCTCGGGATTGCTCGGAGGGTACCGGCAGCGGGGGCTCTTTCCCGGAGGCGAGGGCGAGGCGGGGGACTGGGCCCGGTCCCCGGCGGTGGCGTGCAAGGTGTGGAGGGCGGCGAGAAGGAACAGGCGGGACATTTTTCTTTGAGGGTGAAGAAGCCAAGAGAGTTTATTAGGGGAGAGTACAAGCTTACATCGGGCGGTTTAGAGGGCGGGGTAGCTGTAGGGGTTAAAGGCTTGGATTGGTTCTGAGAGGGCGTGGAGGTTGATTGAAAAGGGGCGGGAGTTGCTCCGGTAACGAAGAGGGTGGAGGGTGCGGGTAAGGCACGGGGGGGGGGGGTTTCTCCGGCAAGCCCTCCCCAACGGTTGTACTTTGGGGTGAGGAAATGGGGCCTGCATTCGGCTCCACTTTCTCAGGCCCGGGGGGCTGTGGAGGGCGCTACCACCCGTGCCCCACTACCTTTCCTAGGGGCTGATCAGTTCCCCTGGCCCAGGCCCGCCAAGTCAGAACTCGATAACAGTGTCCCGCACTTTATTTCATCTCATTTCACATCCCCCTTTTGGTCAAGAAGATGTTCTCAATCCCATAATGCCAAGTGCAGATTCATGCCCGGGAGTCATATCTCGCATTGCCAGGGAGATTTACACCCCTGGGAGTCAGGTCCCACATAGCGGGGAGGGCAGTGAGTTCACCTGCTGAGTTGGCTTAGCTAGAGAGAGGCCACATCTGAGTAACAAAGAGGTTCTCAGGGGGAGACTCTTAGGCACAATTATAAGCAGTTTTAATCTCTCCCTTGCAGTAATGAGCTTCATAAGGGCAAGTCCCAAGATAGAGGGCTCAGGATACTAAACCATCAGTCCTCAATATTTGCGAGAACATCAGCAACAATCCAGATGAGGAAATCCAACACTTCTGCATTTTCCCCCAGCTCCTCAGGGCCGCTTTGCATATATATTTTTATTCTCTGCCCAAATTACCTTGGGATGTGTCACTGTTTTACTCTAGCCTATACAAATCTACCATACCTCTCTTCCTATTCAGTTTCATGCAATTATGGTATTTGAAAAAACTGACCAAAGTTGTTTTGTTTAGAAAATATAGATGCTGCGCCAAATAGACACTGATGTTTATGGAGGCAGTATTCATGATTTGCAATGGGTGGAAGTGGCCTAAGGGTGCATTGACTGAGGAACAGAATGGTGAACTGTGGTGTACGCATACAATGAAATATTGAGCAACTACAAGAAAGACTGAAACTGAGACACTCAGTGAGGTGAATGGGTCCTTTAGAAAGCATGTTGAGTTAAGTACACCAGAAACAAAGGCAAACACTACAATGTCTCACCTATATGGACTAACTACAATGTGTAAACACAGAATTGAATCATAGAGAACAGCTTATCAAGGGAACGATTATGTAATGGTCCCTAGACTGTAAGCTCTTATAGCAGTCAAATCTATTTCTGACTTGTAATGGCTATCTCCAAACTGTGAGATGCTGATCCCTTTGTGTGTAACCTGATTGATCTCTGGAACATTGGGTATCTGTGTGACACCTGAAACTCGGAGCTAGAACTAGGCAGATATGAATGTCGGTATTAGCACACATAGCAACTGTTTAAAAAAAAAAAAGAAAAAAAAAAAAAGCTGAAAAAGAGCCCAGACTTCAAGTAAAGATAGGAATGAAGCAGATCTGGTTAAGACTAGGGCCAATCGGGCCAAAGGGTAAACGTCAAAACTGACTGTTTTAATACTTCAATCACTTTTTAAAGGTCTTCTAGATTTATTCACATCTCTCAATCCTCACTGTTGCTGCGAAGTTCAGCTCATTCTCCTTTGCATTGGTTATTGTAATGGCTGTCTGGATTATCTGCCTCAGCCTTACCTCTTTAATCTACTCTCCAATTCATAACTAGGAAAAGGAAGATAAAATTATTGATCTGATGATTTCCTTGACTTGTCTGTAGCCTTCAATGCCCTCTCATTAATGAGAAGGGAGGGCCCAAAACATTCCCATTCAAGACCCTTTATAGACTGACGCCTAGCTGCTTCTGTGGCCCCAAATCACTCAAACTCAGGAGTCTGCCAACTACTACCCACCTCCTGTTTTGTAAATAAAGTTTTTGGGACTCAGTCCCGTCAATTTGTTTTGCATATTACCACTTGCTGCCTCCTTGCTAAAACTCGGGTAGTTTTAATAGAGCCCAATGGCTTGCAAAGCCTAAAATATTTATTACCTGTCCCTTTAAGAAAACATTTGATGACCCTGGCTCTAGAAATGCCAAATTATTTCTAATGATTTTGAACTTGTTATGCTCTATCTTACCACCAGGACAGATCAGATAATCTCTACCCAACATGCTCTTTCTTTTCACATAAATTCCTACAATCCTCCTCATAATCCCACTCCTACTTTATGATTCAACAAAAACATCTGTGCCTCCAGAAACCCTCCTGGTATTCCAGAACCCGTGTGAGATACCCATCTCTGAGGTTTCTTGGGCATTTTCTCCTTATCTCTTTGCTCTCTTTATTATATTCGATATATGTATATCTTTCTCTTCAAGACCAAGGGATTTGTGCCTCACTCCTGGCTCTAATCCCAGTACTTAGCTCAGCCCTAGCATGAACTAGCTGCTCATTTTAGATTTTGGAATTACTTTCAATCAATGAAATAGCAGGAAACTAATACAGGTTTCCACACATCCAGACCAGGTATCTTCCCATTTGCCCAAGTTTCTTCACTTGTCTTCATCAATACTTTGTTTTAGGCTTTTGAGCATGTATGTATCTAAAATAGTTCCCTACTGTTCATTGTTGTCACTAGTACTCGAAAGGCAGTTTCTGAAGTTCAAAATTCTGCCTAATAGTTTACAATAACTCTCTGTGTAGTAAATATCCTGGATTAAGAGCTAAAGAAAAGAGGATTGGAGGATACACACTATAAACATCAAAACCATTCAACAGAAGGTGCAAAGCCAAGGAAAGAATTAAAAGAAACACCTCACAGCTGCCTCAGAATATTTGCAACTAATTTTCTATCTTTATTTGATTTTTTTGCTGTTTTGTTTTTGTTGTTGTTTGTCTCTTTTTTTGCGTTGAGGTATTTTTTGTTACAAACAATAGGAGATTGGTTTGTAAATGCAGACAATATAAACCCTGCAAGTCAAATTATGTCCTTGAAAAACTCAAATGAAATCTATTCTTTCCAAAGGAAAGGTAGGGACACTATTATCCTCAGCCCAAGAGATACTATTTAAAATTTATACATTATTACTGGGGATTAAAATATATTTAAAATTGCAAAGGTATAAAAATTTGGAGGAAGAGGAACAGTAGTTGGGAAATAGTGGAACTTCAATAGCTATTTATTACTAAAGCAATATTTGTATCATCAATGTACAATAAGGCAAACAACCACCATAAAAGTAAAATCATAAGTTGTTAATAGAACATAATGCTGGACAGCAAAGTCGCTGAGGGGGAAATGTAGAACTGCTATTTTTCATCATAAAGCCTTCTGACATTTTTTCATGTCATGCATTGTTTGATATTTAAAAATAATTAATTTTATAGAATGTCCCAGCCCGCGGGACGATCAACCGAGGCTCTGACTCCTGCGAGGGAAGAATGGTATGGGACAAGAGACACGAGGAATGACAGCAAGACAGTTCTGATCAAGCTGCAAAATTTTATTGAAGAGGCAGGGTATATATGCTCTAAGGTAGGATGGGGGTGGCTAGTAAGGACGGGTGGCGATCTAGGATTGGCTGCTGCTGTTGCTAGGGTGGAAGGCAGATGTAGGGGATTGGCGGTTGCTGTTGCTGGGGTGGAAGGCAGATGTATGGTTAGTGCTTTTGGCGCGAACCGCTTCCGTAAAGAAGGCGGAGAGCAACCCAAGCTGTTGTTGCATCAGCCCTGGCGGCCATGTTTCCGGCATTGCTGAAAAGTGGACTTCATGCATGCTACCTTAATTGCCCACAACAATAGAAAGGAAATTTCTCTCCAGATCTTATTCCTGGAATAGCTTTTATGAATATTTCAAACCTTTATTCATGGGTTCACTCTTCAGTTATCCTTATTAGACTCTAAGTTCCATTATGCCCCTGAAGGACTTGGACACACTATTTCTTGTTTTGCTTACATTCAGCTCAGTAGTTGCCACATCGCATGTGTCCAACCCTGAGGCACGTTCTCTGCAGTCTCTCAGGGGTCTCTGGGGGAATGGAGACCTTGTGGACCCTGGTGGTAACTGCTCATGAACACACACTCTATAGAGTGCCTTCTCTTCCCTGTTTCACTTCCCCATTCCTCTACTGGCACAATCTGTCTTAATATAAACTATTTGTGCTCAAAGCGTTGAATCAGAATCTGCTTCTAGGGAAACACAACCTATGACAGTTGATACCAACAATAGTCATAAACATTCAGAATGGGATTCCAGGATTAGATTGCTAGCTGGCCAGATGGCAACACAGCAGCCACTGTGGAAGACAAGTCAGTGTGTGATAACCTAATTAATAAGACTGTTAACTGTGGTACAGGGTGATGGGATATAAATGGGAGAGGAAGCACTGGTTCATGTAAAACTTGAGTACTTAAAATATATTGTGCTAATACAAATTTTAAGGTTCTGGCTGCTAATAGCTAGCATGCTCTGAAAGGAGAAAATGCTAGTCTCGGTTCAGCTAACTATTAACCCAGAGCACATTGGGTGGATGTGCTTGAGAACCTTGAATTCTAAGATTCCTCTAGACCCTCTGGGCTTGCACAGTGACCTCCCCTAGAGGACAGCTACCTCCATTTCATGAGACCAAGTGAAGACTACCTCCAAAGTACAGGAAAATAATGTGATGCTGACCACCCCCCACCTCAAGATCTGCCCCCAGATCCCTTCACTGTTTTAAATAAATATCTAGGGTCAGGTTTTGGCATGGCCAAAGGAGGAAAAAGCATATCATGAAAAAAAGCTGGATAATATACACCATCAGTAATCAACAAAACATGCCTGGGGATGGATGTGGAAGGTCCAGCAAAATACATGCCTAGGTAGAGGAGAGTTTACTGATAAGAGTACACTCTTCAGTGTTTTAGGATTTAATGCTACTGTGAAGCTGCCTGTAATCAATCCTAATATGTTTATGGAATAGCCTCTTAAGGCTTGGAAAACATGATTTCTGAGATCACTTCAAAAGTAAACCATTTGAATTCGAATCCGTGTCTCACTTTCTCCTTTCAAGAATTCCAGCCTTAAAAAACTTGGATTTAGAAAATTGTTCATAAAAACAGGCTATTTATAACTTTATAAGGTTTCTTTAAAGACATCCAGTATTCATGCATTGGACTAAAATCATCAATAATCAATTCACCGGACAAAGAATTATTAGGTAACCATTATTTATCTACTGCAGATCTTGAGCCATGCAGTTTAGTGACTTGAGATGCAAATACACTAAATTAGAATACTGTTCATCAAACCCTTAAAGCAAAGAATACAGAAGATGCAATGGGGACAATGGTGGGAGAGGGAGAGCAGAAGAGTGACTACTTTATATTTAGCACAGGGGTCAGTGAAGATAGCATAGTTTATACAATGAGAGATTTGCATCAGCGAGTAAGTTGCTTTCGCTTTGAGGACCTGTAAGCAGGCAAGATGAGAAAGAACATTATATGTAAGAAGTGAAGCATGTGAAAAATCATGTGGAGTTGTTGTCCAGGGGAGCACAGGCAGATCACAACCATTGTTCTTCAAATTTATTTGTTTGTTTAGGGATAGAAAGGGGGCCTTGAAGGATTTATTATTTTAATACCCAATTTTTTGCCTTTGAATCATGTTCAGTCAACATTTCTATGACATGATATATGAGTCCTCAAAGCTAAACTGATGAATATATGTTTGAACCTGTTAGAATTCTTTTTAATGATAAAAATTTTATGAGGTGGGAACGAGACCAAAAGGATTAATGTTCCAAGTGACAAATGCGTATCTATGACTCCTAAATCTAAATGACAGCCTTTGATTCTAGATTTTGAAGAACACCCATTTGATATTTACTGTGAAAACCAACTTTATTACATGCATTCTGTGGAACAAATTTTGGGTATATATGTGTATGCTCTGATAGTAAAGTTGAGGAAGGGTCTTCTTTCTTTCCTTATGTTCTTCTCTGCCTATAAATAGGAATTCCCGTCAACCCTTCCACCTCTCCAGGAAAAACTGGGGAGGACTCTTAATCTCCTCTTGCTACCCATCACTCAGCTTCCTGTGGCAAGGAAGGAGGGACAGCTATTTGTGAAACCTGGATATATGTTGTCCACTACTGATCAGATTTAAAAGTCCTGCATGTTTCTGCCTTTGGATTTCTCTAAAAGGACCTGGCCACAAGCTGAGCTCGTTTTTTCACCTACACCTGCTGTGGCAGAATCAGCTTCCTATAGCCCTTCTGACTGTTCATCTACAACAGGGCTCAATTTACGAGAGAAGCAGTAGGAACACGCATTTGGATTTCAATCCAGGCTGTATTTTCTAATTGAGATATAGAAGGAGAAAAGTGGATTATGTATTTTAATATCTACCCAGTCCTGTGTCTCAATTGGTCCATAATCTGATAGGAAGAAATAGGTTTTTCCAAACATCAACATGTTTTATCTTTATTTGCTACTCATAAGAACTCTCCATTATATTTAGTGCAGTGTGTACTACAGCCTGTTAGAACTGAAAAGATCCACAAGGGTCATGCAGCCAATTCCTCAATTTATAGTTAAGAAACTCAAGCCTAGAAATTTCAAATGACTTGTTTAGGTCATCGATCTATTTATAGGAAAAACCAGTGCCAGAACTCAGGCTACTTATATTTATCTCGGGATATTTTTCTCATTACCTGACTTCCACTTACTAAATATGTGCTAATTAATTAATTTATGTATTTGCATGAAATGTAGCATGGGAATTACAGCAACAAAGCGTTGGCTGATTTAAAGGATACCATAGTATGAATGCATTAGTCCTTAAAGTGTTAAAGCACCACAGCATTCCTTTCAAATGAGATTTTCTGGGCTCAACATTAGCAACATTAGACCTCATAATTGCAAGTTCATGCTTATTGGTGATAAAGTGGAATAAAGTGGACTTAAAAAAAAAAGGAGTGAAAAATTAACAATTTCATGAAGAGACTCACAGTTTATTTGGGGAAACAGGCATGTGAACAAATCAATATACTACCTATCATATGACACCTGCTACTGCAGAATTTTAGGGATGGTTTCCAGGAAACACAAATGAATAGGTAGTGGAATCTCTTTAGGTGATCTGGGAAGGCTTTACAGAGCCTTTTGCTGAGCTGAAATGGTTGTGAGTTGACCAAGGGCCTTGTTGGTGGATGATATAGAAATAAGTTGAAGAGCCAGAGTGTGAAAGTACAAAGAAAGTAGAAGCCAAGAAATCTAGCGTGTAGATGCTTGCTGGGGAAGAGGAGGAGTGACAGTGTCCTGGGGCTGCACCACTGAGAAGAGAAGAGGGGTGAATATTGGTAGATCCATATATCAGCATCACCCCAGACAAGATGACTGTTATTTGAGATTCATCAAGTTTAATAGGTTATGCCAGAACTTGGGTAAAAAAATAGGACAACTTGCTATAGCACGGTTCTGGTAATGTCATTTGCTGGTTTTAAAATTTTTAATAGATTTCCATGTCTTCTGGATAAAGCCCAGTCTTTAAATTTGTCAATTTCTTAGGCCTACACAATTTTCCCATTATATACTAAATCTGTACCTATATAAAGATTTCTAGCCAAAAGAAGTTTTCTTTTTATCCTATAGGTTCTCTTTCTCTCCCAATTGCTTCCCTCTAACGCTTTCATAATAACCCCTTGTGATTACCACTTGTCTCCCTTCCATTTCCACATTACCAAATTCAACTGAGCTTTGCCCCACAGTTGAAATGCTGTCTCATTCATAAACCTTTTCTACCAGATATTGGTGTTTTCCCTACCTCTGAGTTCCTCTATCACTCTACTTATATCTTCCTTGGAACGAGGGGCATCACTCTACCTCATTTTATAGCATGTCTATCTAGACACACTTCTACCACTAGACTCTTCATGTCTTGAAGGAAGGATCCACACAAGTCCCTTCCCTGCATCCTCCACGGCAGCTAACAAACAGATAGATGACAAGAAGGCCGGTGGCTGGTGAATGACGATATAGTCACCCCCTAAGCAACAGAACTGAGTATTTAAATGCAGTTAGTTAGGGGGAGGCAACACCTTGAACTAAATTTTTAGGAAGTAAGACTACATCTCCGCTTCTTTTCTAGAAACAGAGATAAAAGTGGGGAGGGCTACAATCTACTTGACTCAGTAGTTGGGATATTCATAGATGATGTTAAAATATCCCTTTTCCATTCATAACAGCTGTATGAACAGTTGTATGCACCTACTTATTTGGAGTCAGATAGTGACCCTGATAAAAGAGAGTTCTAATTTTCAAAGGTAGAAACAGTGTCTTAAATGGGTCAACTGATTTGTTAACTGATGACTCATTTTTCAGCAGGTCTCAAACCCAAATCTGCTGACTCTAGTACCAGTCTGCTCTAGCAAACCAAACTGCCTCCTCAATGAAGATTAGGAAAAAAAAAAATCAAACAATAAAACTATTACCCAGCCATTTCAGGCTCTTTTCTCATTTTTTTAAAATCTGTTCCAACAAAAATTGGGTAAGATCAGAATCGTTTGTAGTACCATTTAACAAAGAAGACTCTGATTCAGAAACATTAAGTGGCTTAATAATAATAGCTGACTTTTAACGAGGGCATATTCTGTAAAAGTCACTCAGCATGACTTCTGGGCACTATTATTACCCCATTTTATAGATTAAAAAATGAATCATGGAGAGATGAAGTAACTTCTCCATAGCTTCACAGCTAACAAATGCCAGATTTGGCACTATCACCAGGTTTTCTGACTCTAAACTCATGCTCAGTCCACAAGATCACACTGTCTGAAGATAATAGGAAGAAAGCACAGACAGCAAACAGGAATGAAAGAAACGAGAAAGGTGTGTAGAAGGGGTGGGGGGTAGGAAAATTATGACAAATATCAACTTCTCAATTTTCTAACTTCTAAAGTCTTCTCAATGACTAAATTCTTTCATGGAGGTTATGGAGAATTATTTAGGTTACGGAGAATAATTTAGAACAACACTCAGTAGATGGAACATTTATGAGTTCCCTATCGGGAGCAGAAATGATTCTTCAGGAAACACCAACTGACATGTTGATGCCAACACCAAACATAAAGAAAACATCCCCATATAGATCCTTGTGTTATTTCTGTTCCATTCTTCTTCTGGGGACATCTAGGGTTATCCACAATTTCATTACCCATCAATAACAAACTGTGCAACTGTACCCTTATAAAAATACTTTAGTAAATGTCTTTGGGGATCATGTAATTCCTTTAGGGGGTGTATGGGGAAATCCTATGTCTATTTGATTTACAAAATGCAGATGGTTAGTAACATTTGAATTGTTATTGATGCCTCCTAACATCCATCTCAGAATGCTGCAAGAGAGTAGCATAATTCTTTAAGACATAATATTACACTTAAGAATTGCTCTAAAAGATCATCAATCTTTTGTGCACGACTCTGAGCACTCAGCTAGTGTTAAATAAGCCATGACTAGAAATGAAATTCAAAATACTTTGAGTGATCTCTGCAAAATGCTCTCCATTTGCCAATTATGTCCTACTATATTTCATTTTATCAGTTATTCATTATTCTTTGCTAAAAATACAGTTATGAAAAATAGTATATCTCAGAGGAAGTTTCATGATTTTCTAAAGAAATACGATCAATATTCTTCAGCCAAGCCATCATTTATGTTTTGCGCTTGGTGAAAATCACACCATGAGTGATGGTGATGGTGACTTTATTTGCAGCTGCTGATGAATTTGGATTTTAGAAATATAAATATAACTAAAAGGAATATCAAAACTAAACAGCACAGTTATCAAAAGATGTCTGCTCAACACAGAATGGATTTTCACCAAAAAATAAATATAATTAATGCAGAAGCATTTTCTCCCTTTTACATAACTTGGAATAAGGAAAATCAATTCACTAGTCAAGAAGGTGAACTCTACTCCCCACCTCCCACCTGCCAGGAATAGACTGAAAAATATCCAAATCTTTGCACTTTAAATCATCTAATTATTTCTTAAATAGAGAGATTATGACCTATGGAGAAGAGGATGTGACTACCAGATCTTCTGATTTGGGTTCTTCTTGGATACTGTGCAGCTTTAGAGGAACACCTTTAACCTCTCTGAGCCTCAATTTTCTTATGACCTTAGGTATTTCTAATCAGTGTTTCAAGTATCAGAGAAAACAATGCATTTATAACACATATGAAAAAAATAAAGAGCTGATGAAATATAAAGAATTACTCTTAAGATATATTCCCTTGAGAATGAGCATTGTCACTGTACTAAAACAAGGTTAAATTAAAATCATGTATTATTCAGGTCTATAAGCTATAAAACCATATAAATGCACAGGCACCAATATAGTTAACACAGTAAAAGCATGCATATGAATTAATGGACTTATGAAATTAATTAACAATTGCATTTTGCCATATGTCATAATTTTAAGCAATACACTGTAATTAACAACTGCTGTTTGAGGTATTCAACAGTATGATAAAATTCAACCACATATCATCCATCCTGCTGTGTTTCTGTGACACTTCCAGCAACTTTGCTGGCATTCAAACCTACAAGCTTCTTTAAGTCAAAAATTATCTTTCTCCCCTGGCTACGGCTACATCAGGCTTTAAGTGATCCTAGGCTTCAGAGAAGAACTATCAGGGGCCTTTTGAATGTAAGCTTTTGGGGCTTGCAGAGGAGGAGTATTTATTCCATGGGTGCTGAGTAGGAGAGAGGCCACAAGCAAAGACCTGGCAAAGTGGAGAACATAGTCATAACGTACAGTGTGCATGAGGGGAATGCTGGAGAACCCATCAGGATAGGGTGAAGGAACCGGTGTAGGCATCAAGGGAGAAAGCACTGGGATGAATATGAGATAATGGGAAGCACACAACAGCCTGAGTCCTGGCTTAGAGTGCTACAGGAAGAGAATGTGAAGGGAAAACAAGGAAAGAAATGCATGTAAGAAAACAAGTTGCACAAGTCTTCCTTTACAGTGTAATGCTTCTCTGTTTTCCTAGGTGCTTTAGCTGAGTTATACATCCTCTTCTGTCCTGCTCTTCCTTGCTGAGATTCCTATATTTGTAGTCAGAAGCATATGGTTTAAAGGACAGACATGAGTTTTAGGAACTGAGAAAACCATGTGCAAACCCCAGCTCCACAAAACACTAGTGGTACAAACCCAGAAACCATCCTGACTTTTCTGAGCCTGTTTTTTTATCTTTAAACTGAGACTAATAACAGCTACCTTGCAGGATGGTTATGAGAATTGGAGGTAAAATACATAGTGTGTATAACATTCCGTAGACCCTGAGAAAATGCTGGCTGTTATTATCTTCATTTGTTTACAATGTTGTAAACATTGTTTTGCTTTTACAAAACCAAGACCTCCTCAGTTTTACAGTTGAGGAAATAGACCCATAGAGGGAAGTGGCATCCGAAGATGCATTAGAGGGTTAAGTAGAAGCCATGGTTCCCAACAATGAGGTGGAGGCGGCCATCTTTACTTCTCCACTCCATCTTTCCTTTCTCCTCAGTGTGCTCCACCGTCATGCTGATAGAGAAATGCCCAGGGACTCAACTTCCTGGTGCTTCTCCCTTGCCCCTGCTACCAACAAAGCCTTCATGCCTGTTATGTTTGTATGTGTAGAGTTTGTTTGTACTTAGTTAATAACAGACTGCACATTACATTTTATCTTCTGCTTTGTTTACTTAACTTTGAAGCAAAACCACATTTTCATGCTATTTCAAAGTAATCATAAGCATAAAGAAGCATAAATTTAATACTTACATACCATCTCATTGTGCATTTTCCTTCTAATGTTGGACACGGATTTTTCTGTAGTATTTAGTTTTATAACTAAATAATCATGTTTGGGCACAAAATGTTTTATTGGTTATAGGAATATTTCCATAATATAGATTGTCTAAATGATAATGGCAATAATAAAAATGGCCAACAGTTATTGCGTTTTCTTCTAAGTCTGCATTGTGCTTTCTAAGATGATGTGTGTCATCTCACTGAATACACACGGCAATCTTTAGAGGCTAAACTATTGTTCTTTCCATTTTTACCTGATGAGAAAGCTCAGAGATGTCAAATGCCTTTGAGATGTCACTCAGCCAGTAAATGGAAGAGCCAGAACTGGGCTCAGGTTGCCAGAGTCACGATCTGTGAATGCACCGCAACACACAAGTAGAGAATTGTATGTGTCAAAAGGCAAGAGTGTGCAACCAGGCTAGGAATGGAAAAATAAAAATAAAAGTAAGGAATTTATCTGAAAATTACCCTTGCTGTTATCATGAGAGTGTCAGTGGGATTCATCCCCAGGATGCTGTTCAGTGTAAGGGAAATTCTAGATTTGATTCTTAACTGAACGAGTCTATGGTAAGGATGCAAGGTTCTGGGAAGACCTCTGCAGGGGACTCAGAGATGTGAGAATTGTGTCACCTCCCTAGCAATAGTTGGATGTTCAAACAATCCACTGTATGGGTGTCTCCAACTGGGGGTGAGTTTTACTAAGGCTATCTAAATCTTCTGGGTACAAAAGCAGATTTCAAAAAATTACAAGTTAAAGATGAAAGAGAAAATAAACAATGCAGCTGGAAACATTTACCCAAGTGCTGCTGACAAAGATACTCATTTTAACATGAGGCTAAAAACATATTCACTTGAAAATCCACTTTGTAAATGAAATTCACATGTAAGTATTTACATCTGTTGAGTGAAGACAACACCCAGGCCTTCAAAAAGACAAAACTTTTGCCATTTAGAGAAACAGACAGGATTCACATCTAGAAAGCAATGATGAATGACTGAATAAAATATGGAATTAAGTATGTGTCATAATAACCCATGTGCTGTAGTTTAGACTTAGAGATGAGCCAACAATGAAGCCTGGATGGCAGGAAGTTTTCTAGAGGAAAGATAACTTAGTCCATACTACTATGCAGAATGTAGATGCAGGAAAAGTGATCTGGGTTCACCTGGTCTAGCCTGTTCACTAGACTTATGGGTACACCCAGTTGCCCAGACCCTGTGACTTGAAGACAGTTTAACCAACTCTTTCACCATGCCACAACTTCCCAAACCACTCTTTAGAACATGAGTGTCATGAGATGTCTTAATATTTGCTCCAATTAAAATAAAAAGACAAAAATCTATGAGATAAGTGTGCAAGGATGTGGCTTACAACAACCCTTTTTGAAAGGTCACAGGTAATTTTACATATTAAAGACCTGAACAGTAATGAAATTAACTTTGAACTGTTTAATTTTGTTTAATCTGGTCCTTCCCATGTTCATCTGACCAGTGAAAGCCATTTTTATGGAAGTTACTCAGATCTATCAGGACACTCAGTTCTGTCTCAGAAAGCCTTCTTCACACTCTTAGAAATACATTTGAAGCCAAATGTATGCAGAGTGAGCCACAGTTCATAGAACCTGCTCCCACTTGCTGCTGACATTGTCTCTGCCAGGCTGTAGGTTAGAACCCCATTGACTTTCCATTCTTATTTCCTGTTTACAGTTGCACTCTTATTACCTGCTTACCTTCCCTATCACATATCAATATCTAGCATATCAGACTCTTTCAAGCTCACAGAACTCACCATATATCCATTTAACTCTAGGGCTTTGTTCCTCCTACTTCCTCTTTCCAGCTATCTTATCCAATTTCCCACCCACCCCCACATTACATGAGTTAGTCCAAATTGTTCTTCATGATTCAGTTTCTAGCATAATAAAGGAGTACAACTGGCTAGAGTGTTGATTAAATTGTGTGAAGAGCTAGGGAGGAGAAAGCCAGCATCAAGCACAATGGAGAATCACAGTCCCCTTTCAGTTGCCAGAGTAGAGTCAGTCTTAGACACAAAACTCAGTGATTAAAGGGGAAGACCAGTTCCCTTGAGGAATGACCATTCATTTCACCCCATGTATAATAAAGTAGATATACCCCTGTCCAGCCACCTCTCTCCCAAAGATGCCTATCATTATTTAACAAGTTAACTGCATTCTGGGGATAAAGAAGTACCCAGACTTCTGAGGGCTGGTGGACAAGGGGTCTGGACTGACATGGATACTAGAGGTTCCCAGGCCCATTAGGGCCCTTTTGTCAGAGTGAGTACCTACTGAACTGGGTCATAAATTGAGTTGTCTCAAGTCTTTTTCAGATTGAGTCCAATGGGCCTGCAGACCAATACCGTGACTACTTTCTTGGTCCACAATACTTATCTGGTGTTCCAATTTGCTAATGCTGCTATTATGTAAAATACCAGAAATGGATTGGCTTTTATAAAGGGGATTTATTTGGCTACAAATTTACAGTTCTACAGTCATAAAAGTTTCCCAACCAACACATCAACAAGATGATACCTTCAATGAAGAACGGCTGATGGTGTCCTGAATACTTCTGTCAGCTGGGAAGGCACATGGCTGGAGTCTGCTGGTCCTTTGCTCCTGGGTTGCATTTCAAAATGGCTTTCTAAAAAATGTCTCTGGGTGTCTGTCTTTGCTCCTCTCTCTCAGCTCCTCTGCATCCTTGCTTCTTTCTCCCAGGGCATTTCTCTCTAAGTGTCTCAGGGTCCTCTTTTAGCTTCCCTGGGGCAAACTCTTGCTTCATCTCTTTGCTTAGCATCTCCAAATGTCCTTCTGTCAGCATCTCCAAGCATCTCTAAGCATCAGCATCTGTTTCAGCTCTTAATTCTTTTAAATACCCCAGTGAACTAATCAAGACCCACCCTGAATGGTCAGGTCCACACCTCAATGGAAATAATTTAATCAGATGTGTCATCTGTAGTTGGGTGAGTCATATCTCCATGAAACACTCAATCAAAAGATTCCACCCTAATCAAAAGACTAATAAATCTGCCCCCCCCAAAAAAAATTGCGTTAAAAGAACATGTCTTTTCTGAGGGCACAATATACCCAAACCAGCACATCTGGGATGGATGTAATTAACCCCTGATACACTTCTTACATTTTCTTCCAATAGCATGTGGGAAAAAAGTCTTACAGCAGGATGGCCAACTGTTAGTTTAAACTTAAACTGTTAGTTTAAGTCCCTTAAACTAGCCTCCCATCCCTGCACAAGATAGGAAACTAGAATAATGCCACATCCTGGCAAAATTTACAGAGTTTGTTGCCATCCTCAAAGACTTAAAGGATGCAGGAATTGTGGTTGCCTCATATATCTGCATCTAATTTACCTCTTTTGTCCCTGCCAGATGGATCACAGCAGATGATGGTATTCCCAATCTCAGCTGCTATACTGTTTGTGGTATTTTTCTGAGAACACATGAAACGCAGCTTCTGGCACTTTCTATGCTGCTATTGATCTTATGAATCCATTTTTCAATCCCCACTGATAAAGAAAACCAAAAGTACTTTGCTTCTAAATGATAACAACTGCAGTGTACACTTGATGTCTTGCCCTGGGGTTATGTTAACTTTCCTGCTCTTTGTCACAATATTGTCTGCAGAGTCTTAATCATCTTGACATTCCACAGACTCTCACACTGGTTGGGTGAACAGTAAATGATATGTTATGTATGTGCTCCAGAGCGAAGGAGAAAAAGCTACAAAGATTCAGGTGACAGTTTTAGGGAGCCTGAGACATTCTAGGATATCCTTCTAAAGTAAAGCACAAATTATTTTGTTTTACTCCCTAAGAAAGAGGAATAGCGCCTTTGGAACCCTTTGGATTTAGGGGCAGCATATGTTGCACTGGGGACTACTGCTCTGACCTGTGTAAGGGCAACTAACAAGACTGCCAGACTTGGGTGAAATGCAGAGCAAGGTGGTCTCTTCAGCAGGTCCAAGCTCTCATGAGAACAGCCTTGCAGCTCAGGTGGAATGACAAGACGATTCCCTCAGCTACAGAAATGCTGTTAGAATAAAATGTGCTGCATAGAGTCTCTCACAAACTTCAAAAGGGAAGTCTCAATACTACTCTGAGGATCTAATATTCAACACTGAAAATCAGTCCCTGGCATGATGATGTGCTCTGGCAGAGACTTTGTACCTATTCATGGGGCCAAAAGTGTCCATCATCAGCCTGGTACTGTCAGGTGGACCAAGTCAAAAAGTTGGACCAGTACAACATCCTTCATATGATGGACATTGTTTATTTATTTGGAATTGGGCTTGAGCAGCTGGCCCTGACTTTTTTGTCACCCACCTGTGCTGTACAGTTGCCTGTCTTTCAACTAATACATGATCTCATGGAGGGTTCCGTACAATGAGGTGACAAAGCAGGGAAAACTCAGGCCTGATGTGCATGGATTTGACTCAAGCCAAAAACGGATTTCTGCTGCAACACATCCCTTTCTAGGCTGGCTCTAAGGACAAGGATAATGAGAAACTCTCCCAATGGACAAGTTTATAAGCAGGTATATGAGCAGTGTATCTGACTGCCCAGTGAGAAAGAAGAGAAAAATGGCCCAAATAAGGATATACCTAGACACCTGGCCTGTGGTCAAAAGATTTTTAGTTTGGTCAGGGAGCTGGAAGAAGAAAGTTTGGAACATCAGAGACAAAGTGATCTGGAGAAGAAGCATGGACCCTGATCTAAGGCAGTGGGCACAAAGTGTTCACATCTTTGATTCTCCCATCAGTATCCATTGGAGAGGAGGCGCTCATCAATCACATGCACAGGATGACTTGTCCAGTGGATTTTATAGTCGCTATCACCAGCTTGAGCATTGCACCTATGAAAGGAGGAACCATGACGTCAGAGATGTAGTCCCTGCATGGGCCTAACATTGTGGACTTCCTCTCACTAAGGCTGACCTGGCAGCAACTGCTAAATGTCCAATCTGCCAATGCAGTGCTATCTCATAAGAGCAGCAACCAGTAAAAGTTGATTTCATCATATTCCCTTCTCTGTAAAGGATAGAGTCCTTACTGGGATTAATAAATACTCCAGATATTGCTTTATCTTTCCTCCCTGTCTGGCCTCTGTCAAGATCACTACCTGAGGTCCTCCCAAATGCCTGATTTACTAACATGGGATCCCACATTTCATTGTCCCAGACCCGTTTCCTCAACAATTTCCCCATCAATATTTGAGGCAATTGATGCATTACCACCAGATCTGTTGGCTCTACCCTGAGTCGCATCATTTGAAAGCAGCTGGCCTAAAAGAACAGTGCACTGTCCTATTAAATGCTTAGCTAGGGTGTCAGCTTGGGAATGGTTCTTCTTGGGGATGGGGTGCTTTCCTGCAGAATATGATGTAAGCACTGAAAAACTGGCTGATTTATGGGGTTTGTCCTATTATGTAGAATGCATGGGTCAGTAAACCAAGGGGTCTAATGAATGTGTGTTTATGTCCTCATCTTTAGGCTTTGCTAAATTATAGAAACTTATACGAAATGGTTGGGAGAGTGATATTTAAACCAATAAAGGTTGAATTGAATCTGAAATTACAAATTCCATTTGGTAATTTGGGGCTTCTAGCTAAACAGTGTGAAAGAAAGGTGTCACTATATTGGTGGAAAGTATTGGACCCAATTTTTTTCACGATGAACTTGAATGGCTGCTATGCAATCGTTGTGAGGAGAGTATGGTGGAATCTTGGGGAGTTCACTGGGACATTGTTAGGTGCTTCCACACTTAGAGATATAATAGTGAAAGGACAACTGCTACAAACAAAGCCAGATAAAATAAAACCAGGGACTTAAATTCAGGAACGAGGGTCTGTGAAACCTCACCAGACAAGCAACACAGACCATCTGAAATGCTGGGCCAGGGGAAAAAAACTCTATAAATTGGTAGTGGTGGGACATGATGTTTTTATTTAGCAAAGTATAGAAAATAAAACAAAATAGAAAGAAGATAATGGACCATTTTACTTGCAAACAAAATGAGTAGGAAAGAGTAGACAGTTTAGCATTAGAGAGAAAGGAAAATCCATTATTTTGACAGGTTGGGAAGGATGAGAATGAGAGTACAGATGCAGACAGACTAGAAACCTGATGGTGGGAAGGTAACGTAGTACTTATCTGATTAGCGTCTATAGCATAAGCTGTGGCCACTGGTCAACAATGTGAGTGAGCATGGGAGTTGCTGAAGTTTTTAGGAAGGAGACAAATATGCAAAATATTTCTCTGGGAAAGGAGAAAATGAACTTATTTAGAAAGTGTGGTTTCCTACTCAGAAAAAAGGATTATTGTAAGAAATAAGACACTTAAAATAGTGACTGTATGGGGTGAGCAGTAGTCGATGGTACAGGATCCCCAATGAAACTTTGGGAGGGGGCTCCAGAAAACAGGTGTTGGGGAGGCACAAGGTCATTGGAGCTGGAATATCAAGAAAATTACAGTCCTGGTTATTGGATAATATCATGCCCATGGTGGTTAAAGCTAATGGTGTTATTAACAGGAGTTAGTGGTAGAGAGCAGGACAGTAAACCAGTTGCTAAAAATATGAGTGAATAAGGGTTACTGACTGGCAAGTAGTTGATGGCAGTAATAAAGAAAGAAGGGAGTAATGGGTGATAAATGGTAATGATACAGACTTAAAAGGTGCTTAATTATATTGCTAGTGGAAGGAATAGTTCGAAGTTTCAATGAGGAGCAGATAGAAAACTTATCCCACTGTAGAAGCTGACCTTTGTGTAGTGTGATAGAAACAAAAGAACTTCATTCTTTCTTTTTCTCTCTCTGTCTCTTACAACCTACACATGCATGTGTCTGTGTATATACATGTATACACACATTATATATGCATGTGTTCTCATATACAAATAAATGAAGATGTATATTTATACATTACATATATTGTACACATACACTATACTAAATAAATTTGTATAATGTTGATAATCCTCTTCAAAGATTTTATGCTAAAATATTGGACATTTATACAATGTTCATAAATAATATTACAAAATTTACAGTATTACAATATTATGCCTATAGTGATAATTACATTATCACTATAGGCATAATAACTATAGATTATTTATACATATCTAATTTGCGTATATACTCATGCACATTTATATGTGTTATATCCATATATATGGTGAATTTTCTCTGCTAAATCATTATCTTTCCAAGGCATGCCTGGACTATTCAAGCTGAGAAGCTGTGAATCTCTTGACATTTGTTTTGAGACGTGGACATGCAGTGACCCGGGGGAGAAGGGTAGAGGGATAACGTGGGATACTCTGAGGGGCCTGAGAGAGTGCTGCTGATGCTGTGGATTTCTGACCCAACAGGTACCACCTTTTTTTTGTTTTTACCTATGTTTATGTACTAGCAAGGCTTGGCTTCAGGGGCATTTGACCTTCTCTCCCAACTAGGGTATGAATCTTGAATTGTTTAGAACAGTCCTAATAATTCCTCTCCCTTGTCAATCATTAGTTGCCATATGATTCTGGCTGGAAACATGGGAGAAAGGTTGTTGAGGGCACTTCTTGGGAAGCTTTCTCTTTTGAAAAATAAAGAACCATTGGAGAGGATGGGATGGGGGCCTGGGAATAGTGCTCTCCAGGTTTTATCTCCTGAAGCTGCTGTTTGCAACTGATGCCAGGAACATGATAGCCATATCAGGACCATGGAAGGATTTGGTCCAAGAGGATAAGCAACATAATAGAGATTAAAGACAATTGATAGCATGAACTTTGATATCTATAATGAGGTATAAAAAATGGAAAAATAATAATAACAACAAAAGCATTTTAAAATATCTTTTCCAGCACAAATATTCCCCATTGGTGCTTTCATCTGTTAGGATGCCTACTGTATACAATAAGCTGTCCAAAGTGAACAAGTAACTATATTTTTAAATAAACAGACATGTTCAGATGAGTTGTTAGGTTGGTAATAACATTTAGCTAAAACCCATCATTCTACCAGGGATAAAATGAGGGAAGAAATGGCATTCTCAAGCATATACAAAAGTTATTGCAAAAGGAAGCAGTAACAATAAGGAGGCCTAATGTGTATATAGCACTTTACACTCGTGGAACACTTGTCCTTAAATCATTTCCTTTATCCTAGAAACCAGTCTTCTATCTCCCTATCTAGAGCGTCTACCACGACTGACTTCTGCCTTTGTAAATCTCACTGTATCAGGAGACAGGAAGATTGATAAAACTTGCAAATTTTTGTTTTCCTTCTGTTTGACTGCAAAGCTTTCTCTTTTTTTTTTTTATTTTTCAAAATCAGGTGGGAAGAGAAACTAAGTGTAAATAAAACCAATGCTTTCAGCCTGTGGAGCTACCAAGGCTTGTGAATCTGTCTCCAGGAGATGATAAAGGCTGAAACAGTGATGTAGAGAGCAAGGACTTGGCAAAGAGCTCATCTAGCAATTTTTGGACAGGTAATACACTTCATCTTTGGATTCAGGGCAATTGCCATGTGCCAGAAAATATTTACATTGACAGTGCCTCTGGCAGAGTAGTGCAAAAGAGAGAAGGAGGGAAGGAGGAAGGAAGAAGAAAGGAAACATTTTCATTGAATCCTACAACATGTGAGACAATATACTAAGTGACTATAGATGCAAAATGAAACTAGTTGCATGTATAATTCCTGTTAGTATATCCCTTCTGATATCTTAAATTTCACATCAGTATCACTGGTCCTTGCATCTCAGGGGCATAGCAGACATCCTGGCACATCATAGGTTCAAAAGAGATAATTATTAAAATAACAATGATCATTAGAACTAGAAAGTGATTTAGAGGTCATCCTAACTGCCCATTTCACATATGAAGATTTAGGAACTAAATATATTATCACTTGACCAAAGGTAGATAGTAGCAGAGCTGGGGCTAAAATAATGTCCAGCTCAAAGAATAAGGTAACTCTATACCGTCATTCAGATTTTTCATATTTATTAAGATTCTTCCGTTCTCATGTGTCAACTCAGGAGTCTGATGGAAAAAAAATATTGATGGATGGGAGATAGTCATGAAGTTTTAATGAAAAATAGGCTAATTGTGTTGGCCTCTTGGAAAGAGAATGGAGATGCTTCCAATATATAGGAAGCAATATGGGAAAATGAACACCAGTCTGGATGAAAGAGAATCTATTTCCCCAGAAGAATTTGATGCACACTTTCCCTCCCTCTCCCCATCTTCATCTGTCCCCTGAATCTCCACCACACAAAGTTAAAGGTGTTGCTTGGAGTCATAAAGACTTGAATTCTAGCCTTGATCCCTGCCCTCTTAATAGCTGTGTAATATGGAACAATGCCTTAAATTCTCTGATCTTCAATCCCTTCTATTCAAAATTGTTTGCACAGTTCATGATATGGTTGTGTCTTACATATGATTAATATTATAAATACCCTAGTTCAATTCTTGGAACATAATAAGGCTAAAGAATATTACTTTCCTCTCCTTTTCTCCTCCCCTTCATGGCACTTACCATTACATTATTTGCCTTGCAGTTGTTTTGGCAAGTATCTTCATATCATCAGTGCCGTAGAATCTTCTCGAAAGTATGAATCTAATCAGGTTGATCTTGTGTCATCAACCATATTTCTCAACATATTTGGAAAAATTAAATTCTCTGTGTTTTGAGGCAGTTCTGAATTTTATAGAGTCCTAAAACAATGTCATTGAAATGTCATGAGAATGCTCAATAAGGTGTTAATACAACTGTATCAGACAGGTCCACCAGAGAAATAGAAACAGTTAGATATGCATATTAAGAGATTGCTTGCAAGGAATTGGGTGTCCAGAGGCTAAGCTAGAATTCTCTGGCATAGGGTGAAGCTGGAGTCCACAGGTAGAATTTCTTCTTCAGAGAATCCTCACTTGTGCTGTTCAGAAATTTCAACTGATTGAATCAGCCCTCCCCTGAAATAATCTAAGATAATCTTTCTTATGTAAAATCAACTGATTATAGACTTTAATCAGATCTACAAAATATCTTCAGAGCAACATCTATATTAGTGTTTTAATTGAATAACTGGGGTCTATAGCTTAGCCAAGTTGGTACACAAAACCCACCATCACAACAACCTTATTTAATAGAGGATATTTTCTTCATTTAATAAGAATGATATATTTTTGCATCACGTTATATAATTTTCAATGAGTTTTCGATATATTATCTCGTTGTATGCAAGGCAGATATTGCTACCTTTATTTTACCAATAAGGGAACTAATGTCACTCAAATAATGCTCAAAGCCCACAGCTGCAAAATGGGAGCTGGGACCCTAACCCAGGACCTTAAACTCTGATCCAAGAGACTCTGATCTACCTTTCTTAATACAAAGCAGCTTGCAGTTGTAGTAATGTTCTGTTTGTGTTGGAGAGTGTTGTGCTAATTCTCTCTTTTTTATGGGCAGCATAGAGACTACATGTTGAGATAGTGGAGGTACAATACAGAAATATTCCGGATTGATAAATCACCCACTTCACTGAGCAAGAAATTGGGCAGGCGAGAAATTAACTTTTTTTCTTAAGCTACTGACTTTTGGAGGTTGCTGGTTAGCAGAGCAGAGCATAGCCTATATTGAACTAATAGACTTCATTAATGATCCTAGGGAATTGAGTTAAGGATTGGGTGGGATAATAGATGTGAAATTGTTGGAAAAGGCTAAACATTATTGTGTTTTTAATCCTGCAGCTGTGTTTCAATTAAATCATTGGCAGTTATAAAAAAGTCTGGACATCATAGCTGACTTAACTCACCGGCTATCATTTTATTCCTACAAGTAATTTTGCCAGCTGAATATGTCAAATTGCTATTCCAATTTTAATTTGGCAGAAAAGTCAAGATCTCACACCAGAGAAACACAGATGGAATAGAATTTGCAAGTAATGAATTAAGCTTCCTAAGACCTTATTTTGCTTCTGTTCCTCTATTGCTCAGTCCTGCATCAGACACATAATGGTCATTAGCACATTCTTATTCGAAAGTGTCATTTTCTAAACATCACATTAGTATTAGTCATACATATGAACGTGTCCTACACTACAAACAGCAGGCATGAAATTTTCCAAGCTAGCAACAGCAAGTTGTTGTAAAAAAGACAGGATTTTAGTCAACACCACCTATTTCAATAGAGAGATTTGAACCAGTGTTGTCCATTCACATGAAAGCATGCAGCTCCCCTGAAGCTAGGAAGGTCTAAGTGTCCTCCCCTCCAACACACTATAGACAGTATATTGTTCCTAGAGCATGCATAATGGGATAAACCAAATCTAGTCTGTACAATTTTGAAGGGAAAAATTTTATTGAAAGTTAATGACAAATACATTTTGACAAATAAAAGATGATAAAATTAAGTCAGAACAAACAGGCAAATAACCCAGACTGAATGAGAATAGAGAAAACACCCTAAGAACACTAATGTATAACCTTTGCCAATAGCAATGATGTGATCTAGGTATATAACATCAGAACCATTGTACATTGTATGTGAATATTCTTTATAATTTATCAAATATAATAATAAACAGCTCCATTTATTGAGGTCCTTCTCTAAGTCAGAAAATGAGTAGTGTGAGTTACATATGGTATTCCATTTGATTTTCACTATAACCACGTGAGATAAGTAAATACGTTCATCCCTCATTTACAGAGAAAGAAATAGAGGTCCTCAAAAGTTATGTGACTTGCTTAATATTTTCCAACTATTAAGGGATGGAGAACAGCTTTGAATTAGGAACATACATTGCAAGTTCTTTCCAGTTTCTATGAGTAGTCAGAAATCCAAAATTTGTATGTTATCTCTCAATTCCTAAATTTCAGCAGCTAATTCAACAGAAATGTTTAAAATATATATGCAGGATAGATTTTGCCCATAAATGCCAGGTTGGAAACGCTGTGTTAATGTGAAGAATAGGTAACTGTCTTACAAGGCACCTTTGGAGGTGGTTTGGAATGGTTTTCATAACCTGCTGCCCCTTTTGTCACTGATGACTCTAACTCCATCAACATTGTTCAACATCAATTTCAAGCCGAAAAAATTACAATCTCAAAATGCCCATCCATTTATAGGTACCTCTCCCCCAACCACCTCACAGAGAAATATTAGAGCTACATTAGGTACAAATTACTCCTCTCAAATACAATGCTGAGAGTAGAAGGAAGGGACCAGTAGAAGTCTACAGAGGTGGAGGAGGATCCCATAAGAGCTAGAGAAATAATACTGGAAGAAGCAACAGCATTTTAGCTTCTTTTCATTTACACTTTGAATTACTCCTAAGGAATGTAGTAGGTAATATTCTCAACCAGCGTGCATCCTGCCCTTGAGTCCAAGCTTACCATTGCTCTTCAGCAACACATGGGATTTCAAGGATCTAACAGTTTATTAGCATTTAAAAGGGGCCAGTGTTCTTCTTGACCAAAAGGGGGATGTGAAAGGAAATGAAATAAGCTTCAGTGGCAGAGAGATTCCAAAACGAGCCGAGAGATCACTCTGGTGGGCACTCTTACGCACACTTTAGACAACCTTTTTTAGGTTCTAAAGAATTGGGGTAGCTGGTGGTGGATACCTGAAACTATTAAACTACAACCCAGAACCCATGAATCTCGAAGACAGTTGTATAAAAATGTAGCTTATGAGGGGTGACAGTGGGATTGGGAATGCCATAAGGACCAAACTCCACTTTGTCTAGTTTATGGATGGATGTGTAGAAAAGTAGGGGAAGCAAACAAACAGACAAAGGTACCCAGTGTTCTTTTTTACTTCAATTGCTCTTTTTCACTCTAATTATTATTCTTGTTATTTTTGTGTGTGTGCTAATGAAGGTGTCAGGGATTGATTTAGGTGATGAATGTACAACTATGTAATGGTACTGTAAACAATCGAAAGTACAATTTGTTTTGTATGACTGCATGGTATGTGAATACATCTCAATAAAATGATGATTTAAAAAAAAAAAAAAAAAAAAAAAAAAAAAAAAAAAGAAAGGGGCCAGTGTAGAACACCTTTTATCTTTTTTTCTTAATTTCTGTGTGTCCATAACCAATTAAAATATAGATGGTGAAAGCATTTGGTTGGAAATCTAAGTATCAATTTTATTGCTGGTATATTTGAATTTGAGTTTGTGTCCAAAGTTGACTTGTAAATACTTTGCTTCCAGAATTTAGCACAGTACTTCTCAAAAATGCTGTTGTGGGTTAAATTGTGTCCCCTTAAAACACATATTCAAGTTCTAACCCTGGGACCTACAGATGTAATCAAGATGAGGTCATACTGCAGACATAATTTTTAAATAGGGTCCCTGCCCTGCAGATATACTCAAGATGAGGTCCTACTGGATTAGGGTTGGCCCTAAATCCAGTGACTGGTATTCTTTTAAGAAGAGGAGAAAAGACAGAGACACACAAAGAAGAAAGCCCATGACAATGAAGGCAGAGATTGGAGCTCATGCAGCTGTGATTCAAGAAACGCAATGGATTGCTGGCAACCAGGAGAGAGGACAGAGGCATGGGACTGATGCTCCCTGCGAGCCTCAGAAAGGTCCAACACTGCTACACTTTGATTTTGGACTTCTCTCCTCTTGAACTGTGGGAGACTAAATGCCTGGTGTTTGAAGCCACCATCTATGATGTTCATTGTTACAGCAGCCCTGGGAAACTTAGACTCCTGACTTTTTAAAATGGCAATGCCCAGTTCCCACCCTTCAGATTCCATTGATTGGTCTTGGATGGGACCTTGGCATCAATTTATATTTTAAAGCTCTTCATGTGATATAAGTATATAGCCTGGATGAAGAAACAACTCTAGTCCAAAACACTCTTTCTCAAAAAATTGAATGTGCATACATATCACCTGGAAACTTGTAAAAATGCAGGTTTTGATCTGTAGGTCTGCAGTGGGATCAGGCTTCCCCATTTCTAACAAGCTCACGGCTGATGCTAATGTGACTGGTCCACGAATCCAATGTTGAGTGGCCGGGTCTACACCACTTGAATTCTCTGCCTCAGGGAGAGAATGATGAACAGACTGTATTCTGGCCAGCGGCAGCAAGCGAATTTGCTCCCTCGAAGCTGGGGTCATAGAGGGACGGGCCTCCATACCTGTTTCTAAAAACATGACTATACCCTGATCCCAGCATACTTTTCTAATGCAGTAAGAGGCAAAATGAAGTACCCTGTTCTCCAAGCAGAAAGATCCACAAGAGTCATGGAAACACTTGAGTCACAGAGGAGCAACTGCTCCAATCCTATGAGCCACTGCTTTGTGATGATGAGAGGAAGCAGGGAAAAGTGTAGAAGCCACCTCACCAATTCTCCCAAGAGGTTCAGTACTGGTGAGTAAGCAAGCTGGGAGACAAGAATGTCTCCTTTTAAACTAGATCAGCATAAATTGTTTGGTGTCAAGTTTCTCTCTGTTGGATACATAAATATCCAGGTCCTTGAATCTTTGAATCCTGAAGTTAACTTTTAGTACTACAAGTACCAAAGGGAGATGGGGGTGAAGGGATCTTACCAGACAAAGAAGTAAATGTAGAGATTGTATTATAATAGGGCTTTTATCCCAAGCCTTTTTTTTTCTTGCCTCCTGCCATTATGGCCTAGTTAATCCACATATGAGTCTCAATTCCTTTACTCATTTGTTTGTTGGGGATTGAATCATGCCCCCACAGAAGACATGTTCAAATCCCAACCCCTGGTCCTATGGATATGAAACCATTTGTAAATATATAAAGTTGTTATTAGTTTAGGTGTGCCCAAACTGAATGAGTGTGGGCCTTAATCCAATATGACTGAAGTCCTTATAAGAAAAAGACATTGGACATGGCAGGAGAATCCACAGGGAGCAGCTAGAAGCTGGAAACAACGGAACCCAGAAAAGAAAGAAGACACCACCATATGCATTGCCATGTGACAGAAAAGCCAAGGAACACTAAAGGTTGCCAGCCAGCCAGCTGGAAGAAGAAAGCATTTCAGTCTCTGAAACCATGAGCCCATACATTCCCGTTGTTAAGCCAACCCATTGTATTTGTTTTAGCAGTCAAGAAACTAAGATACCCTTCTAGCTGAAGAGCTCAACACACTCATGACTAACTTTATCAGAGCACTTTGGCTGTTCCTGGGCATCAGGAATTTATTGAAAAGTCTCCAGGAATGGTTCTAATATGAAGCTATAGTTTAGAACTACTGGTTTCTCAACTCTGGAAGAAAAGTTTTTAAAAGCCTATTTAGGCACAGATCTAAATTGCAAATCCTAATTCCAGTGGAGTAGCCTTCTTGGCTCTGTTTTTTTAGTCCCTCATTCTGAGCATGAGATGTAGAGATCTTATTGTCTCCAAGACAGAGGGAAAGAGAATCACCTGACAAAATGTAAAGTGGTCTCCTTTGACATGGGCTTCTTTGGCAAGACTATCAGGGGAGGAGGCAGCTGTGAGCCTGACTGGGTATAAGGACCCACGGGGCATCAAAAAGTGCAGAGAATTCCCCAAAAGGCCATAGACCAAGAAAAAGAATAAAGAGAGGAAAAGAGCACAGAATCCCCAAAAGAGTTCCTAACAAGTTTTAATGTATGTGATAATGAAACTGAAACTACATTCTCTGATGAGTTGGTACAGTAATATCTTGGGACTAAGGAGGGTGTTTTGATCTCCTCTTGGAAATTTTAAGTATTCCAGTATCACTGGGATAATAGAAAGTGAGATGGTACTTCCAAATATGTTCCCATTCAAAGTCATATCTTTCCTTAAAGAATAAAGTGTCACTCCTTATAAAGGCATTTTGTAGCAACCTGTGGCCCGAGCAAAACAGGCCTGCAGATCTTCGGTGCACAGCAGTCTGCATGACCTAGGCAGCTAAATGTTTAACCTATTGTCTTTCTAAGCCAGCAGAGAAAAAAAGGGTAAATTGACCTTAAAATGTAACTTGATGCAAGCAGGCAGGAAGTGAGAGGCTCTTAGTCTCACAAAAAGAGCAAAATGTAATTGTTCAAGTGCTATTCTAGTCCTTCCTGCACCACCCCCCAGGTCAGAATGACCTGTTCCTGCATCTATGCTCCCCCCACCCTTAGGAAGGCCTTTGTCTTAAACCCTTATAAAAGGCTTTCTGTCCTTTTTGCATCACTTGGTCATGTTCCCTGTGAATGCGATGCCTGCCCGGCCTGAGGGAGCCATCATGATCTCTCCACGACTCCTCACCCTGTAAGTAAGCCCTGAATAAAAGTTCATATATCAGAAAATGCTCGTTGTCTTCTTTAGCCTCTGGACTGGCATGGCCCTCTTGGGATGTGACACACTTGCGATTTTAATTTGTAAAACACATATTTGATCATTTGTGGAAACTCTTTATATATATGCTTTATGTATAGTAATTCTAAATTATTCACCTGATTTGTACCACTGGGCCTAAACCTTTGTTTTTAGGTGTACAGTGAGTTAGTAATTGGTGTGTATTGAGCAAATCATTTTGTAAACTACGAAGCCTCATATAAACATGATTTATCCAAATTTTCATGTATATTATAAATTTGCATTTGCACTCATTGTAAATTTCATGAATATAAGCATAGACACAGTTTTTTAATTGTATTTAGTTAGAGTATCAGTTGAGAAAAATGATATTCAGCCAAAATGTGCATAATGGGATAAGAAGGAAATTAAATGTATCTTCTTGTAAGACCTACTTTATGTGCTATACCAATATTCAAATTACTGACTGAGAGAGAAAAAAAATAGCATTTGTGTGTGTGTGTATGTGTGTATTTCAGAGAAAAGGATTTGAGCAGAATTTGGGGAAGGAAATGATCCGCAATAAGAATTATCTTATAACCCTTCCTTCTTGTCTTTTCCTACCAATAATTACCCAGCCTGCTGCTTATTAGAATATATATGTGTGTATATATATACATATATATATGTAAATATATGTATATATATACACATATATATGTAAATATATATGTATATATATATATAATGGCAAGAAAAGAATAAAAGATTATTGGATTATTAGAAGGAATGAAAACTAAATTCTAAAATCAGTTCTCATGTTTTGTTAATTTGGGCTGCAATCTGAAGTCTAACTCTTACTATGTCAGGAAAGCAGCCTTCTTTCTCTGGGACTCAGTTTCTAAAATGTAAGCTGAGGCAGGTCTTCTGGATATTCTCCCACCTAGTTCTAGAATTCTACTCTTCTTTGGGCCAAAAAGCCCTGAAGTGGTTAACAGCTCCTCAGAGCGTGGGGAAATGCAATGAGAAGCTGTCTGTCTCAGCTGGTCCTGGGCTGGTTATGTTGACCCATTTGCCTGCTCCCTGTTCTCACCCCACTAATCTAGCATCTTATGCAATGATCTGTCAAACTGGCCCTCTAGATGAAGTACTACCACAAATGCAATCCTTCATTTTTTTTTCCCTAAAAATGCCTATTTTCAATCACCTAGTAAAGCCAGGACCAGCTACCAGGAGTCTAGACCTGTTTGGAAATTGCACTTTTAACACATGAGTGCCAGACCCAACAGACACAGTTTTGACATCAATTAAGAGCACGACAAATAGGCAGCCATTTCTGGAAACAGTTTCCACACTGACAGTGAAGCATGGCACCTGAGAAATAGCCCCACCAGTAACGCTTTATCATTCTTTGACATTGCTGACAGACCTCTTACCTCCCCCGAGAGTTATGCAACGCATACATGTGTGCACACACATATACATTCTTAGAAATAGGAATATACACCTAGGCTTGTACATGCAGACTTACAGACAAATCAGTGAGCCTGCACATAGAAGCACACACACCCACATACACTTGCACATGGTGCTTATCTCTGCACACACCGTTAAGCACTTTAATGCATTCATACACTCGTGCACTCCCCCTTCTCAACTGCAGACACACAAATGCTCATGCACACATCTGCAAAACATCCATTCCCCTATGCAGGCAAACAGACCCACGCATGCCCTCCTAATTGACCACAACTTCATACACCATAAGTTCACACTCAGAACGCACAAGGACATGCATACAGTGGATGCACTGACAGTTTCTCGGACAGAGGTACTCGCTTTCATGAGTTCATACAGTTAAACCTGCACATGAGCTTACACAAGTACAGGCACACAGAAATACCCACACAATATACCACCCAATGCAAGAAGGTGAAGACAAGTTTCTGAAGAACGTTAAGAAAATGCAGCTGTTTCTTCTCTGGGAAAAGACTATAAAATCCAGAGAAAACAAGGGAACGTTCTCCATGCTTTGTGGTTTAATATATTTAGCTGTGAACAGCTTTATCTGCCACATTGCTCTTCTTTGCCATTCGGGGTGTTTGAGTAATGTTTACATTACCAGGTTTTGGAACATTTAGCCACATTAATATTTCTTTATGTGAAAAGATGCTGTCTTTCATGGCTGGTTTTAGCTGTTGCTCAGCACCATTTGCTCTGTGGAGAAACTCTTCATGGTTGTTCAGTTTTGACACGTTTTGCCACAAATTGCATCCATTTATTTCATCTAGCACCTACAGTTGTCCCTACAAGTTAGCAGAACACTGGCCAGAAAACAAGAAAGTCTGTTGTTCCAGGGATCCACAGTTTTATTCAGATGCTTGGAAAACTAAACCATTTTATTAATTTTTATTAATTAACATGTACTTTGGGGCACGTCAGCAGAAGAAAAGAAAGAAAGAGCATACTGTGGTTCTCACCATAGGAAAGAACAGCTGGGGTTGGAGACCAGAAATGGAATAACAGCACGGCGTTATTTATGCAGGCTGACATGGCTCTTGGGATCTAGGTGGACAATAATTGAGTTGGAAATAGAGTAAGGTGGAATAAGTCACAGAAGCCTTGGCTGGAACACTGATCCTTTCATCAAGTAGCTATATGACTTGGGACAAACGTGTCCAAGTCAGAGCTCACCGTCTCCTTCCCTAAATTTTCTTCTGTTCAATTTTGTCTCTTAATGTTACCACTGTTCACCCCGTCATCTCTGTTACATACCCATTAGAGGTCCTGAGCCCTCCTTCTCTTTCACCCTCTATATTTTCTTATTCATCAAAGCCTTTCCTACCTCCCTCCTCACTGTTAAATATTGTTGTTTTTCAAGTTTCCATCTCTGGCTCTCTTTTCTTCTTGTAAACAAATATGCATAAGAAACAATCTGGGATGTAGTGAGATAAATGACACTCCACAGATTTAAATTCATTTTTAAAAATCTAAAGACATCTATAACTTTGAATGACAATAGATGAGAAACCTCTGCCAAAGGCAGTGATGGTCAAAGAAAGACACTTGTTGAAAAAAGATTGTGTGTGATGGCTTAATCTAGCAAAAAAGTACAGTACTTAGAGGACAAATCCAATACTTTTATTTGAACATCTAGAAGAGGATACCAGCCTGGCCAGTGGAGCATCTGTGCCCCCATCCCACAGTACTGAGATATGCTTGAAGCAGGTGACTTCAGGAAACCTTGAAGCTGTTTCTTGGGGCAACTTGGGAGCAAACTGGCTGCCTTGATCTCTGCTGTTTGGGAAGAGGCAAGGCTCAAACAACCCACATAGCACATAACCCTACTAGATAAAGACCCCACTTGGTTACACAAGAAAGCTTCTGTTGGTATAGAACTCAGTTCTGGTTTCTCCTAAAAATAACAGGTCATAAGAGCCACACCTCAATCAAAGATGAGAAATAAAAAAGGAAGCAGCACAGGATTTGTACAAAGATACTATATGAAATAAGAAGAAAAGGAACAAAACATTGTGAAAGATGCCTAAGCTTCACTAGAAAAAAAAAATTGCCACAGAACATATGTAAAATATGAGAAAACACATAGCTATAAATAAAACAAATTAAAAATACCTTCTTTTTTTGATAAACCAGTACCTTAGTTAGATACATCAAGTTAACCAAAGAGATGAAACATAAGCTAGCTATAGTTGAAAAAAAAAGTGGAAAGAAAAAAGACTCATCATCTAAAAATTCAAGTTTGCATTGGAAGCAGCACCAAGGAAAATAGGAGCTGTTCAAAACACAGTAAGGCCCTGAAAGACTGGAGTTAAAAGAAAAAGGAAAAAAAAGATAAAAGAAAAGAAAGGAAAATCAGCATAATTTTAAGAGGATTGCAGATGGCTGATAAATAATATAGGGACGAAAAAGACTTGAGGTTATATATAAAGAGAAACCTCCAAAAATAATTGAATAATTTTAAAGATATGACTTCACAAGTGTTTTCATATATAAAATAGACAAAATTGTATATGCTGAAAAGGTATACTATGACCCAGGGCATCTGGAAAGAGAATAATTAACAGTTAAATTTAAGTTGCCAGTCTTATAAGATAAAGAAAGAATAGTTTGGGCATTGTAATGGTTAGGTTTATATGTCAACTTGGCCAGGTGATGGTGCCCAGTTGTGTGGTCAAGCAAGCACTAGCCTAACTGACTGTCAGGACATTTCTTGTACTTAAATCATCAGTAAGTTGATTGCATCTATGGCTAATTACATCTACAATCAACTAAGGGGAGTGTCTTCTGCTATGAAAGACATTTAATCCAATCAGTTGAAGTCTTTAAAAGAAGAGGTGACGAATTTAGCAATCAGAAGAGAGAATTTCCTAGTGTACTTCAGCCACTCAGCCACTCCTGGGGAATTCATCAAAAACCTTCATCAGAGTTGCCAACTTGCTGCCTTCCCTACAGAATTGGGATGCGTGCATCTCCACAGTTGCGTGAGACACTTTTATAATATCTCATATTTACAGATATCTCCTGTTGGCTCTGTTTCCCTAGAGAACCCTGACTAATACAGGCATTTAGGCAAAAAGATTACATGATCTATACAAGAGAAAAATAAGGTTGGATTCAAAGTAATGCCCAGCAACATTCAATGTTAGAAGACAGAAATGTTCAGGTACAACAGCTTAGGGTAACAAAAATTGTACAACCAGCAAAATCGTGATCTAACTGTAAAGGCAACATTCATTTATTTGTTTCTTAAATATTCACCCATCGCCTATGATTGCCCAGTATCCAAAATTCAGGAGCTACAAGGACAGCAACAATCATAACAGCAAACAGATGTATATCCCTGTGCTCATGGAGCTTGCATTCTAATGGGAGGAAAAAAGAGCAAAGAATGTGATAAATATAATATATAGTATATGAGGAGGCAATAAAATATAAGTGCTAGAAAGAAAAAGAAAACATAGAAAGTGGGTAAAAATTGTCAAAAGCCTTGTCACTTTATATAGGATGACCAGAAAAGGCCTTGATGAGAGGTGACATTTGAGTAAAAACTTGAATGAGTAAAGGAGTAAGGCTTGCAAATATCCAGGGAAAGAACATCCCAGGCCAGGAGAACAGCTGGTACCAAAGTGCTGAAGCAGAATTGCATGTGGAGTGTTCACAGAAGAAAAAGAGGTCATTAGAGCTGGAACAATGAGGAGAAGGCAAGGAGGATCAAGAGGTGAGACCAGGGAGGTAAGGAAGGGAGCGGTGCATTGTGTTGGCTGTTGTAGGGATTTGGGTTTTGGGTCCATTGAGATGGGAAGTTATTGGAGTGTTTTGAGAAAATGAGTTAACTCATCTCAATTATGTCTAAATGTTTTCTTTCTCTTGCTCTGTCTTATTTGTTAAGAAAAGTATGAAAGCAGATATAAGGAGACCAGTTAAGAGGACATTTAAATAATACAGGATAAAGCAGATGGTAGCTTGATGCAACGTGGTAGCAGTGAAAGCAATGAGACACAAAAGGATTTGTTGACAAGTTGTATGAAGGACTCAAAATTAAGAGAGTAGTCAAAGATTAGCACCAAGGTTTTTTGTTTGTTTCTTTTTCTTTTTTTTTTCTTTTCCCCTAAGCAAATGGACAAAATGGAAACACCATTTAATGAAATGGGGAAATTATAGGAGGAAGTGTTTTAGGATTGGGTGTGGAAAGGATCAGAAGTGTACTTTTGAACTTGTGCACTTTGAGATATGTATTGAAAATCCAAGTAGAGAAGTGGAACATGTGACTGCATATGTAAAAAACATTTTTGGACTTTCAATAAATCACATAATTTTCATGCGCCTTTATTTTTTTAAAAAAACTAGAGGGCAAACTTTAGCAAAACAAAAGATGAATAAAACAAATAAGGGACATATGATGGACTTTGAATCCACATGTGGCTGCATTTAAGACAACCGTAAGACAGGATATTTATAGAAGATAATATAAATATTATAAAGCCAGAAATATAAAAATGATGAATAGCAAATGAAGGAAGGAAAAGAAAGAGTGCAGGAGGTAGGGTAACAAGTCTCATTTCCTCACCTCTTGTAATCAAGACTCAAAATTACATAATTTAAAGTGGATATGTCAAATTATAAGGATGCAAGTATATTTAAAATTATGAAGTTAAAGTATTAATAAAAAGTCAATTACTTTATTCAGAACAAATATCAATTATAGTGGACACCAGTGTTTGATTCATATCCCTTTACACTTTTACTTTAATAGCCAGCATAAATTAAAACTTTCAAAACCTAAATTACAGAGCCTGCACTTTCTGTTAAGAGCAGACCACTTTGCCTATACACATGGCAGGCAAGTGCCAGGAAACTACACCCCACGGAACAGCCCTCAACCAGACTTTCCCCTTTGGGTGGAAGAAGACTGAAGCAGGTGTTCTGCATTGGCTCCCAGAGTTTTCTCAATTGCCCTGGTGACCACAGGCCCTTTATTGGCTGCTTTTTCTTCCCAGTTCTTCTGCTATTCCCCTTAAATATTGGACTCAAATCCTTGTCCCAGGGTCTGCTTCTGATGTAAAATAAACTAAGACAGTTGGTATGAGAAGCAGTGCTGGGAAGCAGATCCTTATGATAGGTATTATGGATGACTTGCATCCCCCAAGAAAGATATGTTCAATTCCTAACCCCATGCTGTGAATGTGATCCTATTTAGAAAGAGTGTCTTTGTGGATGTTATTAACAAAGATGAGGCCAACTGAATTAGGGTAGGTTTTAATCCAACATGAACTGGTGTTCTTATAAGGAGAGGAAATCGGGACACAGTGAGTAAAGGACAGGCAAAAAGGCCATATGATGGAGGCAGAAATTGAGTTATGGATGCCACCAAGTCACTGCCAGAACCCTGTAGACTTCAGAGAAGGCCTGGCCCTGCTGACACTTCGATTTCAGACTTCTAGTCTTCAAAACTGTGTGACAATAAATTGCTGTTGTTTTAAGCCATCTAATTTATGGTGTTTTGCTATGGTCACCCCAGTAAATTAAGACAATGGGATTCTAAAATTGGATTGCTTACCAACCAGAAAACAATGATGCTGTGTTTTGTGGAAGGTACAGAGTTGCTAACCGCTTGTGTACTTCAGCATCAAACTTAAAATTGGCACCTGCTGGTAGTACACTGCAATCAGTTACAGACAGGGGATGTGCTGACCTATGCAATAGCCCCAAGCATTTAAGAGATAAAAGGCAATATTTATTAAAATTACTGTGGAATTGGTTATTGTTGAGTGCAATTGAAATACTGAAGCTCAAGTCGCTAACTACAAAATGAGGGCATGAATATAAAAGCCAGAAGGTTTCTGTAACTGTATTTAAGGATTCGCTCATTTTTTTGCAGCTGGAGGGAAGATGTTGCTGAAAATCAGGCCTAAGGCCTGATTTAGAGAAGCCCTAAATTACATGAAGACTAAATTCACAGCCTTTAAATATCATCTTTGTTGAAGTCAAAGGCCTTAATAGGGAAGGGACTGTAGTCTGAGGTCAGGGTTGGAGATATGGGGTTAAGGAGCGTGAGAAACTTAAGTCCCCACATTCTCCATATCTTTCTAGTTCTACAGAAGTGTCCCATTCTCCTTTCCTAGAGAATATGAATTTAATTCACCAGTCTGGTACTTGCAGAAAAATTTAAAAAATACAGGATTATAGTGGCTAATGGTGTACAACTGTCAATTTGATAGCCCTGGTTGCATCTGATATGGCAATGTAGCACCTTTATCATAGGTTGACCCGTATTAATTTACCAATATTTTAGCATTTTTACCTGAAAAATTGTTGGTTAATTTGAACAAAGTTAATAGATCAGCACAGTATATATATATATATTCCTTATCAAAAAGAATCAATGCCGTTTTGTATTTCCTTGTATTAAAGTATATACTCATGGTCTTGCCCCAGGATCTCTATTCTATATGTCCTCAGGAATGTCTCTGGATATCCCAACATATCACACTGGTCTATAATACTCATGAAATCATGGTAAATGGGTCTGGAAAGCAAGGAGTGGCTAGTCCATTGGCTGTCCTGGTTGGATATATGTGCACAAGGACATGGATGATAAATCCTACAATGAATTATCCATGTATAAGCTGCATTGGTGAAGTTTTTTGGGGGCCAGTGTTCTAGGACATTCTAGAGCATTCTTTTTAAGAAAAAAGAACAAGATACTGTACTTCCTACCACTACAAAGGAGGCAAAGTACTTGACAGGCTCTTCAGATTTTGGGGACAGAACATCGTGCACATGGGAATCCTGATCTGATACATATATTGGGTGACTCAGACGGCTGTCAAGTTGTGGTACAGAAATTTTCCCACATGGCTTATATGACCTGGCAGATACTGTCTTGCTAGAAGAATCTGTGATACATGAAAACACTGTGTGATGACTCTGGCAAGTTTTACCCCAAGAGAGTGAAAGAACAAATCTTTAAGTTTCAGGAGCAAGACCATACTCTCTGCAGCAGAGAAGTTCGCTGCTAGAAAAGTAAAGCCTGGTATGATGTTACACCCTGGTAGAGACTGAGCAACCAACCACAGGACACAAAGTGATTACCCAACCAGACTTGTCTAGAGCTAGTATTCTGAGACTTGGCAAGTCATGAAGTCCAGTGGACAAAGCAGCAATCCATTGTGACCTAAGCAGGCCCAGAAGGCACAGGTAATCTATAGAAACAGATGGCATAGTCCCCCATGTCACCTGCCTCTGCCATAATTACTTCTCATGCAGCTCATTCCTATGGCCTGTGGGAGCTTGGTTTATGGATGGGCCATCTTGCAATGTAGGTGGAAACCCAAAATGGACCTCTGTTGTATCACAGCCTCACTCAGTAAGCACTGATTCTGAAAGAAAGGAGGGGAAATCCTCCTACAGGGCAGAGCAATAAGCAATGAACTTCTAGTCTTCAACTTTATATGGGGAGAGAAGTGGACTGAGGAAGAATATAAATGGATTCCTAGGCAGTGGCAAATGGCTTGTCTGGTTGGTCAGGGTCCTGGAAGGAGCAAGATTAAAATAATGAAGGAAAAGAGGTTACAGCAAGAGGCAGGAGATGGCCTCAGGAGAGTGACCACAAAGTGTGCAGGTCCATTTGCAGGCATCATTGCCCCCTGAGACCAGCCATGAGAATGGAGACAAGAATATCCAAGAAAGTGGTTTGTCTCATCTAGTGGAGGGCCATCTAGACTCTGTCCTCAGCTTCCCATGAAAGGAGAAGCTATGATTGCTCGGGTGAAGTCTATGCATGGACTCGACACATGGGTTGCCTAACACCAGAGAAGATTCAGTTATTTCTGCTGCTGCATACTCAACCTGTCAGCAGCACAGACTGACACAGAGTACATGTTATGGTATCATCCTTTCAAGAAGATCAAGCAGCCACTTGACTATTGGGTCTGCAGTAGGTAAATAGAGTCCAGAATTCAAGAGATAGAAATAGGAGTGACCTTACTTATTATCACTCTCAGTGACATTCTTAGGGAATGTGTGATTCCTGTGCCCATAAAATGTAGGCTTTGCTGAGGTCTCAGGGGCAAGGTGTATGCTCTTATCAGGAGACCCAGTAAGAACTTCCCTATACTTCACACCATATGGTTCTTCATGCTAACAGACTAATATGCAAATGCAAGATTTATTATAGTTGGTAAGGGTAACTGACCCTGATAATAATGAATAGATAAAATTGTTGTTACCCAGTGGGTGATAGGGAGGAGTTATGTATGGAATTCAAGGAGTTCCCTGAGGTGCCTTTTGATGTCTCTAAATCCTATAATAACTATAAATGGGAAATGGCAGCAACCACAGCCTTACAAGGATATTATGATAGGATACCCAGGGTTATCTGATCAGTTAAGCAACCTAGACCAGCAGAAGTGCTGATAAAGGGAGTCCAAGAACAGCTGCTAGATGCAAGTGGTGATGGTTGTCAATTAAGGCTCTAGGACCAACTCTAGCAGGGTGAACTAGAACTTGTCCTACCAAACCTAAATCTCCTTTTATAAACTGTTTTGTTTGTTTGTTTGTTTGTTTTTAGAAAACTCAGTCAGCCATAAAACATGAAAAGATACTCAATTCACTCATCAGACAAATTCAAATTAAAACTACAATGATACTTCGTTTTTTTATCTTTCAGATTGTGAAAGAGCAAAAAGGTCAGTAAGTCAGGATAATGGTAAGTGGAAAGGCAAGGAGCACTCTTCGACATTGCTGGCAAGATTATAAGCCGTTAATTGGACAGAAAGATGGCAACAAATATGAAATAGCCATATTTTGTGACCCAGAAATTCAATTCTTTGGCAATTTATCCTACAGTTGGATCCAAATATCATTAAAAATAAATTCACAAAATTAAATTTATTGCAACTCTTTTTCCTAAAAACAAATGAATAGAAGATCCATCCAAAAGGAACTGGAAATATACATGATACATTCATGTAATGGAATACTTTCCTTTACAATCAACAGGAAATCACTATAAAGCTAATACTAATAAATCTGCAATTATTAAGTGAAAACACAAGTAATACACCAGGGAAAAATAATCTACCATTTAAAAAAATATGTTAAAAATATTTATAGACATATGCTCTAGGAAGGAGAGACAGGTTATTAAAAGAAAGACAAAAAGAACAAATCAAACAATATTATTTAACTTCAGGTAGTGATATATGCTCTGAAGAGTAATAAAGAAGTTTATGTGAATATAGTGTCAATGATGGGGATGAGGGGTACTATTTTATATAGAATGATCAAAGGCATTCACTCTAAGGAGGTGACATTTCAGAAGATACCTGCATAAAGTGGAAGAATTTAGCACATGAATAGTTGGGGAACGGGCAGTGTCTATAAATATGTAGAAGGAAGGAAGAAAGGAAGGGTGGGCAGGTGGGAGAAAGGAAGGAACAACTTCTCCTGCCCAGTGACTCTGGGCAGATTATCAAACCTCACTGAGCCCTGCTTTCCTGCCCAAACAAAAATAGGCCACTACTCCCTGGTGTGTGTATTAGTCAGGACTTTCTCGGTGGCAGATGACAGAAACCTTAACAATTCCCTTAGGCCAATGATGGAGTTTATGAGCGTACGTATGCGAGCCACTGAAACTTTGCTTTGCTTCTGAGTTTTGGCTTATATATATATAATTGTCCATTGGCTTCTTTTACATTTGGGGAGTGGGAGGCGAGTTCACATCTCTCTTCTATACATCAGGGAGGATGGTCACTCTTCAATTATATTCAACTCAAAACTCCTGCAGGAGATCTCTGGCCCAGTTGGTCTCATGTCCCCACCCCATGATTAGCAGAAGGGGACACTGTGGTGGGCAGCGCCCTCTGATGTGGTAGTTTAGATGGATACCCCACAAGGACACATCCAAGTTCTAACCTCCTGTCCTGCGGATGTGAACTCACTTACATGTCAATAGGATCTCTGAAGATCTTATTAAGATGAGGCCAAACTGAATGAGAGCACACCTTAATCCCTGTAACTGGAGCTCTTTTAAGCAGAGGAAATTTGGACACAGAATTACACGTGGAATGGAAAGAGACAGCAGTCACCATTACAGACTTTGAAGATAGCATGGCCTGTTGACGTGTTGATTTTGGACTTCTAGTTTCAACACTCTGGAAAAAAAAAAAAAAAAGTTCCTGTTGTTTAAGCCAACCAGTTTGTGGTATTTTGTTTTAACAGCCCTGGCAAGCTAAGAGAGTTGGGATGGCGACTGAAGCGGTTTACCAAAAGTGAAGGGATCCTCTTCTGAAATGAATGGGGGCTTGCTTGACAGAAGGAGCAGTCTGGCTACCATAGGAGGGTCGTGAGAACTGACTAATTTACAGTGTGCCGGTTTGAATGTATTATGTCCCCCAGAAAAAGCCATATTCTTTGATGCAATCTTGTGAGGCAGACATAATAGTGGGGATTAAGTTGGAATGTTTGGATTCGGAGATACGCCCCACCCAACTGTAGATGATAACTGATGGGATATTTCCACGGAGGTGTGGCCCCGCCCATTCGGGGTGGGCCTTGATCAGTGGAGCCATATAAACGTGCTGACTCAAAGAGAGAAGAGAGGGCAGCTGTGAGTGACATTTTGAAGAGAAGCAAGCTTGCTAGAGAGGAACATCCTGGGAGAAAGCCATTTTGAAACCAGAACTTTGGAGCAGATGCCAGCCATGTGCCTTCCCAGCTAACAGAGGTTTTCCGGACACCATTTGCCATCCTCCAGTGAAGGTACCTGATTACTGATGTGTTACCTTGGACACTTTATGGCCTTAAGACTGTAACTGTATAGCCAAATAAACCCCCTTTTTATAAAAGCCAGTCCATCTCTGGTGTTTTGCATTCTGCAGCATTAGCAAACTAAAATAGGCTACCATAGGAGGGTCGTGAGAACTGACTAATTTACAGTCACTTCCCGTCACAGGATGTGCGACCCTGGTGGCAGCATGTGGCACGGGTGTCTCCACGTTTCCCTTGATCAGCAGGGCAGAAACCGGGGCCCGAAAGATCAAATTCCTTTCAGATTCATTCAGGCCCACCCCGCAGCCTCCAAGTGCTTCAGTTCTGTACTACGCAGCCACTGCTCAGCGAAGTCAGGTGTGATCAGTAAGATTTGGTTTACATCTTTGCATCCGATGACCATTTCCTCCTCTTTGTTGCTTTTTTGTTTGTAGGTAATCCAATTCTTGGTAAGTTACAGGCATACAGCAAAATATTAGCAGATGGCAGGCACTGGATAAAATGCTGTTAACTTTCACTTTTCTCTCCATCTAGCTTACATATCTAATTTTCCTGCAGCCGCCACCCCAAAGTTTCCATGAACTCATTAGTTAAGTCATAGGGTGATCCATAATATTCTCTTCCAGTTATCTCCCTTTTCTGTCAATTCTTCTTTAGGCAACAGCAATAAGTAGAATTTACCCCTCATTGATTTTCTTAATAAGACCCGAAATTCTCATGTCATACTCTGTTCTCAGCTATCTACATCTTTAATTTTCTCTACTTTCTTAGCACTAATGTAGGGGGGATAATCAATATCATCTTAATTGAACTCTTGCCCAAAGTATTTTTTTTTTTTTTTAGATTGTCTTCTTAAGGGCTATTAAACCCTGTCTCTAAAGTCTAATTCTCTGATTGTGTTTTTTTGTTTAGCAGTGCCCTGTGGAAATCCAAGAGGCTTGAAGCTTGGGTACAGAATCAGAAAACAAGAATCATTCCCCTTTGCTGTAATGAACCTCCCCTCTGACCCTAGACAAGATGCTCCTCTCTCATTCACATGCAGTGTATGAAGGGCTCAGAAAAGTTAATCTTAAAACTCTCTTTCAATTGTAGACACTTAGGTAGCAAGATATTTTGTTTATTCGTTTGTTTTCTCTTCTTTTATTTTTTTTCAACCTCACTTTTTTCCCCTGCTAGGGCACGAAAAAAGCATGTCCTTGAGACACACCTGACTTCCGTTATCCGTTGTGTGAACCTGGGCATTTATTCATTCACTGAAAAATAAGCTTCAGTTTTCCCATCTATACCACTGTGGTGATAACAACTATCTGAAGCAGTTAGAAATCACAACACAAAATCTGGCTTGAACTGTCTTAAGCCGAAAAGGTAATTTATTAGCTTAAGTGAATGAAAAGTTCAAGCTGGAGGAAGCTACAGCCGTGGCTGGATTTAGAGCTTCACGAGGACAAGGCTAAGCTTCTCTCTCTCTCGGCTTTATGGTGGCTTCACTTGGTGGTCTCCAGGTTCTTCCAAGGGACATATAAGATAACTGCAACCACTAGAAGTCACACACCCACCAAAACTCACATCCAGCAGCAAGGGTGTGTTTCTCCTCTAGTAGTTAAGCCAGAACTGTGAAGCTATCACTTGTACTGAACCACCCCTTATTCAAACACTGGGCTGGAGAAATGGGATGCATTGACTAGATTAGCTGCAGGTCTCCAGGGCTCCTGATAGTTTGGACCTTCTGGGAGCCTTCACATCTCCATCAGCAGGAGTCAAGAGAGAGCCTCTGAAAATTCCTAAATAAAGTCTTCAGTCCCCAGTCTCATCACCTCAGGGCAAGCATCACCAAGCAATTCTGAAGCTCCTTTCTCTCTAGATAGCGCTCCTCCTTTCCTAGCTTCCACGTCACATTTGGGAAAAGCTTTGAATAGAGAGTACCAGAACTCTGAGTCTACCTGGAAAGGCCCCCACAACTCGCTTCACAAATCACAGACTTGCTCCAAAATCTGCCTCGAGATCACACCTTTCCTTATCATCTCTCTTTGACCCCCTAAGAGACATTTTCATCATCTACCTGTTGAAACAATTCTTGTGAAGATCAACAATAACTGCCATATTGATGAATATATTGGTCAACTCTCAAGTTTCTTGATACCTGACCTCCAAGCACCATGTTAAATGGTGGGCCCCCTCCCTGCTCCTTGAGAGACTTTGTTCCTGACCTCCTGCTACCACACCCTTCAGGTTTTTCTCCTACCTCACTGGTTGTTGCTTTTCAGTCTCTTATACAAGATCTCCTCCCCGTCCTGACCTCTCAATGTTGTAGATCCCCAAAGGACATAGTGGTGTCCTATTTGCTAGCTACATTCATTCCTTTGGTAATCCTCTCCAGATACATGGTTTTAAAAATCATCTTTGTGCAGAAGACTCAAAAGCATATCTTTAGCCCAGATCTTTCTCCCAAACTCCAGACTCCTATATATGAATTTGTATTCAATATCCACTGTTGGGTGATAAAAATGTCTCAAATTCAAACTAAAACTGAACATCTGATAAGCCTAACCATCACCTCATAGCCCTCCCAATCTCAGTTAATGGCAACTACATCTGTCCAGTTGTTCAGGACAGAGCTCTTGGAGTTGTCCTTATCCTTTATCCTTTGCAAAATGCCTCCAAGCTGTCAGGAAATAGTTTTGGCTCTTCCTTCTAAATATACCCAAAATCCAACTACTTCTTACATCTCCACTGTTACCATCTTATTAGCCACCATTATCTCTTACCTGAATTAAAATCATTCTTCACCATCATATCTATTGCATATTTCACTTGTGTTTATCTGTCTATACCTTGAATAAGCAACAATGATTTTTGTTTATTTTCTTTGTATCTAAAGTGCCTGACATATGAGATGAAAGTCAATATATTGGGAGGCCTGCTTCTCAAGGTGACAATGAGAATAGGAAGGAATGAATTTTTCCAAAGGAAATTCAAGGGACTGTTTTACCCGAAGAAAGATTTTGCTTAACAACAAAAATAAAATAAAAGCTATCCCCTATAATAATCCATGAAGATATTGTGAGAACTAAATAAGGAAATTATACTTTTTCTAATTCAACATTTCAAAAAGTAAGAACCTAATGTGGTTATGCATGTCTATGGAAAAACAACACTGGGTCAAATAATTTGAGAAACTTCCACTCCAGATTAAATAACACTAAAAGAATTTCTTTACTGTAGTATACATTAGAGCATGTGATATGCTAATATAAACTGCAAATCTCCTGAGGGGTGTAATGCAAGGAGCAAGTCTCAAATATATTTAGCTTGTAAATATTTATTCTACTAAGATTCTAATGGGATTGGTTAATCATGCAAGCATTCATCCCTTACATCTTTCGACCTCTAAATTCTGCATTAAAATGGTGATCATATCTGATTTGGTGTAGAATGTATGGCCAGCGAACTAACAGTCTAATCTTTTAAGTTAGGAGTCTTAGCCAAATTCTATATATCTTAAGATTTTTGTATATACATGCAGACATACAAGCACACACATCTACATAAATGTATAGGGAGAAATGATGATAAGGTTGTCAAATATACATGGTGGAAAGATTGAAACATTAACTAGTTAAATTAGTTGGATTTTCACAGTGATTTTATAAATATATTTTCAAAACATACTTGAAGATTGTTTTCTTTAGCCAAATAAAAAAGAAAAATGTACTTTGTTGTGGGATCCAGTTATTAATGGTTATTAAACCAGATTCATACAGAGTTCTTCATATTTTTATATTTATTTCTGAATGCAAAAGGGACCATCAGAATCTCAATAATGTGAGAAGGCTTCTAGTTGATTCTGTCATGAACACTGTCCATAGGAGAATGCTAAGTTGTATTAACTAGAGCCTGAAACTAGCATTATAGTAGGAGATGGATATTCTTCTCCACTGTCCCTGGACAGGTCATAGCACAGTGATAGGAGGTGTATTAGCATTGGACACAATTCAGTGATGACTCTCAGAGGGTATCCTGTCATGTTAGGAGAAACCATGTAATAGAGAAGTCCATATGCTAAAGCTGTTTGAGACAGACTCCTCTGAATGGAAGGAGCAGTGAGATTGGTGGGTCATTGACTGAAGTCTCCATCACAGTTCAAGTCATTTCCTCCACTGGCCAAACACATTTTAGAGTGACAGAAAGGCAGTGCAGAGTGGCAGCTCAGAAACTCAACTGTGTGGGCTGCTCATTGGCAAAGGAGCGATATTCACACCAATTGCAATGCTAATACATGCTCCCTAAGCACCAGCAGCCCTCCACATTGCCGAAGTGGGGAGAGTTAATAAAAATACAAATGTTAAAAAATAAACGCACACATGCACACATAATGAGGAGGGCACTGAAGCATCTGAACAAAATCCTGCCAAGTTGCAGATTATTTATGGAAGAGAGTAATTTTAGTTCAGGGATAGTAAATCATCCATGGAATTGCTAAATATATTAAAGTGATATATTTCTGAAAATTTGTACATGGGCCTAAAATGTTGCTATGGAGATTTTATGTCATCAGTGAAGTTTCTACACCGTTTCTAATATGTATGGATCCCTGTCAATGGATATGTGAGGCTGATAGAAAATGAGTTTGAGAAAGTGCTCATGTAAACTCTAAAGTGCTATGTAACAGTAATTTAGCATTGCCATTTTGTCAAACATACTTGCCTACATTATCCCCCATCTCACTCCCCCAAATGTCAAAATATTCCAATATTGCAATAAAATTAAAAATAGAAACACTAATCAGAAGCAAAGAAATGACAAGGATTTCAGAATTTCTCTAATTCCCCTGCACACACACACATCCCACCTTTCATTCATTAAACAAATGCCTCTTGAGCTTTAACTTTAATCCAGGCAACTTAAAGATGAGTCTGGTAAAAGGTAAAGAGATTAAGTAACCTGCGCATAGCACACTGTGTGATCAGCCACAAATTTCACACACCTTAATTCCCTGAGATGGGAGATCATACCAGAAGGAGACTGGTAGAAATGTAAAGGTGATTTCCTTTGGGCAAGGAATCATTATAGATTCCCAAATATCTGCTTCAGCACAGGTAGATTTGGACCCACACACTTTTTCCTTCCTTTCTCTACCCCATTGATTCTTCAGTCTTCAATCTTGTAATTAAACTTTCACAGGGTTTGCCTTGATTCATCCCTTCTTCACAGAAAAACTTTCTGAAATTTTATTCAAATTTATCCTTTCATCTCTCAGAGCTCATCTGTCTTTAGATCTTGAATTATATACTTACCTATGCTGGAATTAAAAATTTTTGAAGCAAGGACCATGTTATATTTGTTATTCCATGTATCACAATAGCTTTCTCTGAGCTGAGCTATCAATACTTTTGAATGAATGAATGAATGAATGAACCATGGAATCAGCATCTGTGTCTGATATTTCCCTCATGTCATCCATGCAATCATCTTTCCATATCTACATCCATCCAGTCAGCCAACCACCCATTCATCCATCTTTCCACCTTCCTCTTTTTGCTAATATAATGTAAGCAGTGCATAATGCCCATATCACCTGCTATTGCTTGCCATTTGATCAAATTGTTAATATTTACAGTGACTCCTCACATCAGTTTAAGTGTTTTCTAGTTATTACTGCCATTGTCTTATCATTCTGTGCAATAGGTAAGGTAAGTTCTATCACTCCTAGGTTACAAAAAAGGAAATACAGGCTCAAACAGCATTAAAAATTTGTACAAAGTTGGACACAGATAAATGGGAAAAACAGAGAACTAAAAAAAAAAAAAAGAAAAGAAAAGAAAAAGAAAAAAAAGGAGGTCTCCTGAGTCTAGCTTAGTCCCAGTGTACTTGTTTGATTCTTCTCAGAGATGGGTCCACTTATGAAAAAAAATATAAAACTCTCCTAAATAAAGTCTGTACAGCAAATTCCAGACCACTGTGATTACCCTCATTTCTTTAGACAAACAATATCATTTATTGTTTTCACCACGTTTGTGCTGGTTTGAATGTATTATGTCCCCCAAAACGCCATTATCTTTGATGTAATCTTATATGGGCAGACGCATCAGTGTTGATTAGACTGTAATTCTTTGAGTATTTCCCTGGAATGCGCCCCACCCAGCTGTGGGTGATGACTCTGATTGGATAATTTCCATGGAGGTGTTACCCCACCCATTCAGGATGGGTCTAAATTAAATCACTGGAGCCATATAAATGAGCTGAAAAACAGAAGGAACTCAGTGCAGCTGTCAGTGACATTTTGAAGAGCAACTGAGAGTGACATTTTGAAGAAGAGCTACAGCCAGAGGGACACTTTGAAGAAGGCACAGAAAGCTTAGAGGGTAGCTGCAGATGAGAGACAGTTTGAAGATGGCTGTTGAAGACAGGCTCTTGCTCTGGAGAAGCTAAGAGAGAACAAACACCCTAAGAGCAACTAAGAGTGACATTTTGAAGAGGAACGTGCTGAGAGAAAGCCATTTTGAAACCAGAACTTGAAGTAGACGCCAGCCACATGCCTTCCCAGCTAACAGAGGTTTTCTGGACACCATTGGCCAACCTCCAAAGTACCCAATTGTTGATGTATTACTATGGACACTTTATGGCCTTAAGACTGTAACTGTGTAACCAAACAAACCCCCTTTATAAAAGCCAGTCCATCTCTGGTGTTTTGCATCCGAGCAGCATTAGCAAACTAGAACAACGTTTATCAGTTAAAACCTGCATTGTGATAGCTCCAGTATTGTTGGATTAGACTATTCTTCATCATTTACTCTTGATGTATGCCATGCTTTATTCCTAAATCAGGAAAGTCAGCCCCAAAACTTTAAGCTTTGCTTAAAATCTGGAGTTAGGCAGAACCTGTTTTCAAGCTCTGTCATGTTTTGATGCGAAGTTGGGCAACTTTCTTAAACACTCCAAACCTGAGTCTCCTAGTCTGTAAAAAATAGAGAAGATAATGATACTCTCTCAAGTAATTGTGAGGGTTAGTTGACACACACAAAGTAAAGTTGTTCTGCATCATTTAGAATACATAGTAGGTGCTTAAAAGTGGAAGCTATCATTATTATTATAACTAATCCCTTTATTGCACCCTTGATTTATCTAAAAACACCAAGTGGTGATTATTTGCTTTTTCATGCTTCTCATTGAATAGCCAGTGAATGCAGTAGGATATAATACCTATTTGTTGATTGATTTTGGATAATGTCCCGTGAAGTATGGGATGTGGGGTTCTTGTTTACTTTTTAAAGACAAGTTTAATATTAAATAGGGACCATCTCACAAAATTATAACAGAAAAAGTAGAACAGAGCTGATAGGGAGTCCCTAAAATTTTGGTCATTTGCAAAAAGAAAAGAAACCCACTCAGACTATTTCCAAGAGGGGGATGATGCATAAGAGAAACAGCAGTCATCAGAGAATGGAAATGTGGGTTGGATGCCCCAAAACTGTGAATTACAACTAGAGAGTATCAAATACATGCCCACAGCTCTTCCTCTCACTCTCTTTCTCTCCCTCTTTTATTTGCATAAAAATATGTCAGTTTAGAGAAGATTGCAGAAGATTCCTAATTTAACATTTAACCCTTTACTGGATAATGGACTTAATAGTTCATGGATTACAGTGTGGTAATCTTACAGCAATGAAATCAGAGCAGACTTTTCTGATATTTATTTGAAGTGAAATTCAAATGACTTGGACTTAGCTTCTCATATAAGTCATAACCTCAGGAAATCAAATATTATAGAGGCTTAACCTTGGTTCTTCATTTGTTCCTCATCTTCTGCTTCATATTAACATATGTGAGAAAATGTAAACAAATAGAAAGTAAAAATTGCAAAGTGAAACAAATGATAAAATGCCATCTGTTGTAATCAACATTATGCAGCTCTCATGATGGAACCACTGATATGGAAATATTGTCACAGTTGTAAGTCCTAATTAATTTGAGAGATGGGAATATGAACATGAGTTCTTGTTAACTGCAGAAGGTAGAAAGAAAGTTTATCCATCTCAAGATAAAAATATAGGACCATACATATATAGATACTCTTTTTAATTAACTCTTTTTCAGTCCATAAAATACTTCAATGCCTCAATGAATGACATCCAATCTAAAGCTCCATTGTCTGCTTTTCAATTTTTCAGTAATTATAGTTACTGAAACCTGTCTCATATATTTGTGTAGTTCTTTACAATTTGCAAAATATTTTTATGTAGCTATTTCATTTGATCCTCAAAATAGCCTGTGAAGATAGCAGAGCAGGGACAGTAGTAAAGAGGGCTGGCCATGAGTGTTCCGGTTTTTTCTCTCTTCTTCCAGGAATATAGCAGTCCTGTACATCCTGAGAACCTAGGGTTAGCGTTGGCCAATGAACCCAGTAGGGAAGTGACTTGTGTCCATTGGGCCATGTCATACTTCTCCACATTTTCTTTCCATCTGGCAAATTGACTGGTAATGTTCAGGACAGTGGCTGCTTCATCAGCCAGGGACTCTGAATAACCACAGCCAGCCTATAATGCAAATGGAGGGTGAGCAAGAAATACACATTTATAGTTATAAGCCACTGAGATTGTTGGCATCATTTGTTACTACAGCATGACCAGTCTTTTCTAACTGATATGGCAGGCATCATTTCCCCTAGTTTAACTATGATTTTCTGATTCTTAGAAAAGTTAAGTGGCTTACTCATGAATGTAAAGCTAATAAATAGCAGAGCATGAAAATCATTCCTAGAATCATTTGAATCTAAATTGTTTCTTCTTCCACTACATCAAGAAAACTATGAAATGACAGAAAAAAAATTAATATTGCTTACCAAAATAGCATGAATTTCTATTTAATGCTATCATCTTGTGTGTTTTTGCTAAATGCTTTCGGCTAAATATGGCTTTAGTTAGGGTAGGAATTTGTGCAGCATGAAAATTATTGTGTTATTTCATTTTCATCCCTATGCTCAAAGTGTAAATGCTCCTGTAACTTTGTTAACTCTGTTGTTTTAATAAAGAAGCTAGAAGATGTCCCCTTGCATTTCTTCTGCAAAGTGAAGACAAATACATTGGATATGCATATAGGCCAGAAATTCTAAAACTGTTTTTTAGGAATATCACCAATTTTGCCTTTTAAGGTTTAAGGAAACTTACAACACAAATTCAAGATCATCAAAAGCATTCCCCTGTTTCAGCATATAACATTAACCAATACATAAAATTTATTTATTCTAATAATATATGAAGAACATACTTATAATTAAATGTAATATGCCTCATGTATCTCTATGCAACCTCATTGGGAAAAAATCTTTCATATGAATCAGAGATTTCAGATGTCTGAAAAAGGCTTCTTTAACTGCAAGTTTTCATTTATTTTACCATTTTATATAATAATCATATATGTATCATATCCTGCCTTAGTTTACCAGATCTGCTATGACAAATATGATACAATGGGCTGGCTTAAACAATAGGAATTTATTGGCTCAGAGTTTTGAGGCTAGAAGAAGTACAAAATTAAGACATCAAAGCTATGCTATCTACCTGAAGACTGTGGCATTCTGGTGCTGACTCCCAGCAATCTCTGTGTTCCTTGGCTTGTGTATCTCCCTCTCATCACATGGAGATGCCTTCTGCTTTCCTTCCAGGTTTCCACTGGCTTCTGGCTTCTGGATCTTTCGTGTACTTTCCTCTTTACAAGACCTCCAGTAATCTATATTTAGATCCACCCTCATTCATTTGGGCCAACACTTAACCAAAAATATTTTCAAGAAGTCGTATTTGCAATATATTCAAACACACAAGAATGTGATTTAAGATTAGGAACAGGTCTACATTGGGGTTTATAGTTCAATTTACCACATTTACTTTCCCTGCCTCCTAAAATGGAGTGAAAAGAATAGAAAACATTAACAGTTATTGAATGTTCGCTAAATGATCATTATAAGCAATAAATATGTATGACTCTGTTGCAGGTGAGAAAACCCGGCCTCGGTGCAAATGAGAAACTTGTTTCAAGTCACAAAGTAAGTCAGTGATGGATCAGGTGGTAAAGCAGGGGGCTTCAGGAAATCTAAGGCCAATCCCCTCTACTCTTAGGCTTTGTGGCTTCCCATTCTGAACACAGTTTAGTTCATCTCACAAAAGTATTAATTAACATTATAATATGGATTGATCTTAGTGGGTATGATATTCAAACATCTCACCTTATAGATAAAAACCTTATGTGAAAATAGATGAAAAGTGTAGTCAGAAGCTTAATGAATGATGGAACTCAGACAATGTGACAGGGGTATCAGTTTGATGTCAGTTGGGGAAATAGTTGTCAGTTTGTGGTTTCCAACAATGAAGCATAACTGATACAGGGAATTAGAGGCTCATGCAGAACTGCTAGATCTGGAGGAGAAGAGGCCAGCAATGTCTCTAAACCATTGCTGACGGTCGTCTCAGCTTGCTGCACCAACGTAGGGGTTCTCCCAAGCTCACCTGGAAGCTACTGCTGGTCTCAAGGACTTCACAGAAGCACTAACAGACACATCCAGACTGCAGCCTCTCCTCTGTGATACAAAGGAAATGAAGGTGACAACAGATTTCTCCAGCAGTGATATCGCTGGTCTTTGGTCTGAAGCTCCTTCTACTATGCTGTACCACATCCTAGGATTCCTGGGTAGGCAGCTCTTCTCAAAGAAGGTTGGCCATACAATGATACCTTTGGTATCAAGAAGATTGGTATTACAAAATGATTACATTTATAAAGTCCAAAATAGAATGCGTCTATGCTGTTAGAAGTAGGGTGTGGTTGCCCATATGGGAGATGATAAATGGAAAACAAAGGGGACCTCTGGGGTATTGGTAATGTTCTGTTTATTCAACTAAAGTGTGTACAATCTGGAAAAATGCATCAGTTTGTACAGTTGCAGAACATATACTTATTTCAAAGTATGACATATTTCAAAAATTAAAAAAAAATAATGTGTCAATTAGTGTTAGGGAAATTGTAGATATTAGCATTTGCAAACCTTTGTTCAAGAAGTGGGTAGGCTATGTATGGCTTGAACCACTAAGGATTATTCTATACTGTCTGGTACAGAGTTTGACCTCTAAGGATTATTCTGTACTGTCTGGTACAGAGTTTGACCTCTAGACCAATGACCTTGGTTCCACTCTTGGTTCAATACACATAGCCTGTGCATGAGATAGAGCAGCACAATGGAGTTGCAAGTAAGCTCTGGGGAGGAACTGCCCAGATATGATTCAAAGTTCTGACTGTGTGGCAATAATCATTTCAACTCCCTAATCCTCTATTGCTCAAGTGTTCAATTGCATTATCAGAGAATCAGGTAAGATAACATGGGGAGAGCTTGGCACAGTGAACAAGACTTAGCAAATGCTCAATAAATGATATCTCAACACTGTTAAGAGAAGAACTCAGTGTCAATTTACTCATCTGAAAATTCAAAATATTAGTACCTCGTGGGAAATTAAGGGAGGTCACATAAGGAGAATGTATGGCATATTTACATTTACAGAAGTGCCTCTCTAAATATTAATTCAGTTCCTATACTTTCCTAGACCCCCCACCCCCACCCCAGAGTTTCAGGGGAATTTCATCACTTGAGTCTTTAAATGAAGCTGGGCAGATAGATTTATCAAGGATGTGGAAATATTTTTCAAAAAGTCATTTCTTAACTTTCTGCCATATATTCCAAAAATATAATAAATTCAGAGAAATATTAATGTATGTATCTAAATGATTATAGTCCAGATGTGTTCTTATCAAAACAAAGGGGCAGGAAATCACTATATCACTTTGATAGTTTTTTCTCAACTTATTTTGTTTTGGATTTATTTCAGCAGATATTTAGTAAGCTTCTGTGATATCCTATCCCCACACTCACCACTGGAAATTCAGAGGGGAAATTTCAAATCCTTTGCCTCTTAAACCTTGCAGATAGCTCATCACAATCAAATCTCACAAGTCTGTGATAATTCCTCACCTAGAATTATGTTGAAAGTGCCTTGAGAGTAGCTAACCAACACCATCCTGGGGAGTCAGGGATGGTTTCAAAGAGATGAAATATGAACTGGGCCTTAAATATTAAACTGGCATTTTCTAGGCAGAGGAAGGAGAAAATTTTCCAAAAATAGGTAATAGATTTAGGGAACACTCAAGTTCATTGAGTATTTCACTGTGTGTTCTGGTAGAGATGAGAGATGAGACTGGAAGGGTATTATTTTAATCAGGTGATGAAGGAATTTTGATACTTTAATCCATCTACAAAACATTTATAGAATTCCACCCATTCCCTGCCCCCAAACATGCTTTATTTTTTCTCCTTAAAAATGATCCTCATTGAAACAAACACATATTTTTGTTTGTTTGTTTTTTCTTTTCTTTTCTTTTCTTTTCTTTTCATTTCTAATTTTTAATCTTGTTCATTGTCTTCTCTTCCAACATAATTAAAACTCCATGAAAGCAGGGATTTTTTTTTTTACTATATTTCTATTCTGTGGAACAGGTCCTGCCTCATAACAGGTGCTTAATAAATATATATTGTGTCCAAATGATTTTATTGAGGTCTTATTATTTATTAAGCCTGGTGCTAGTTGCTATGTGTATTAGTCAGAGTTCTCCATAGAAACAGAACCTACACAATACACATATAAAAAGATTTATTGTAAAGAACTGGCTTATGTGACTATGGGGGCTGGCAAGTCTGAACTCCATAGAGTAGGCCACAAGCTGGAAACCCTGATAAAAGGGATGCTGACATCCTTAGTCCAACTTCTTTAGGGGAAGCTGCCTGGCTGTAAATTCTGGCAAAAGCCAATGCTGAAATTGAGGCATAAATTCTTCTTTTGTCCTTGGAATCCTCACTTCTGGCTTTTAAGACCTCTAACTGATTAGAAAATGAGATTACCCATGTTGCTGAGAGCAATCTCTTTTGTTGCTCTTAGATGCAATGAACTCATTACAGATGCAAATCCCATTTTTGAAATACCCTCACAGTAACAAGTAGGCCAGTGCTGATCAAACAACTAGACACTATATCCTAGCCAAGTTGATATATGAAACTAACCACCACACTGGTGATTTGCATATGGTTATGATCCTGTCTTTGACCTCCAGGAAAACAAAGTTTAGCCAATAGACAAGCATGCAAAACAAAAATACTGATAAAACATGATAAGGAACATAGAATGAATTAAGTAAAATGCTGTGGAGCAGACTGCTCCTGGAAGAAGGAAGAAGATGCTGGCATAGAGGGGAGTAGAAGTTAGTTAGTCCCCCTGGAATAAATAGTAAATAAGCTGGAATAACTGCTGGAGAACAACCGTGACTGTCCACACATCATACACCAACCTGGATTGGGAGGAATGTCTAAGATCACAGCATAAAATCTGTAAGTAAAAACTGCAGACCCAAGCTGAGAGCCCCCCCCCCATGGCAGCCCAAACTGCAAAGTCTTGCTGAAATAGAGAGCAGCACTCTCTGAACAAGTGACTATACCTCAGTCTACCTCCAACTGAAGTTTTAATTAACAAATGTTGACTGCTCAATACAAGCTACAAATCACCAAGAAGCAACAGAGACTTTTGGTGATGACTGACCTTGGAGAGCTGGAGGACCTATCTGGGAGGGAGGGGGAGCCCAGAAGACCAGGTGCTCTCTCTGGCAGATTGATGAAACTGAGGGTGGCCATGGACTGGCCCTGAAGAGGGGTTTTCTGCCCCTTTTTTGGCTCAGTGAAGAAAGCCTCAGCTATTTTCAGTTCCCAGCAATCTGACCCAGACAAGGGTGGAGATACCAGAGTCAGAGAGACTATTCTAATGCAAATTATATCTCCCTAGGGGGCATAGTTTCCCTAAGAGGAAGAAGGTGGTGCCAAGCTCTACTAGCCACCTTCCATTCAAAACCAGACCCCAGAGCCTGGGGGAAAACAGCCACAGGCCAAACTTCCTTACACCAGTTGAGAATGACAGGCTGACAGGTGCCACCTGCTGGGCAGTAAAGAACAGCAGCTTGAGGCCTCACAAGGTGTGTCAATCTTCTAAGGCACACCCTCAGGTAAACCTGATACTATTGCCTCTTTCTGAGACCTGAGCCCATTCTGGTCTGGGAAAACCTGATTGGGGTAACCAAGGAAACCAGTTGCCTAGACAACAGAAAACTACAACCTACACTAAGAAAAACAAAGTCATGGCCCAGTCAAAGGAACAAACTTACACTTCAACTAAGATACAAGAATTTAAACAACTAATGCTAAATCAATTCAAAAAGTTTAGGGAAGATACGGCAAAAGAGATGAAGCATATAATGAAAACACTGGGTGTACGTAAGGTAGAAATCAAAAGTTCGAAAAAACAACTGGAAGAATCTATGGAAATGAAAGGCACAACACAAGAGATGAAAGTCACAATGGAGACATACAACAGCAGATCTCAAGAGGCAGAAGAAAACACTCAGGAACTGGAGAACAAGGCCTCTGAAACCCTACACACAAAAGAACAGATAGGGAAAAAAATGGAAAAATATAAGCAACATCTCCAGGAATTAAGTGACTGACAACATGAAACACAGGAATTTATGTGTCATTGGTGTCCCAAAAGGAGAAGAGAAGGGAAAGGGGGCAGAAGCATTAATAGAGGAAATAATCAATGAAAATCTCTCATCTTTTATGAAAGACATAAAATTCCAGATCCAAGAAGCACAGCATACCCCAAACAAAATAGCTCTGAATAGGCCTACGCCAAGACGCTTAATAACCAGATTATCAAACATCAAAGATAAAGAGAGAATCCTGAAAGCAGCAATCCATCACATACAAAGGAAGCGTGATAAGACTATGTGCGGATTTCTCAATAGAAACCATGGAGGCAAGAAGGAAGTGGTGTGATATATTTAAGATACTGAAAGAGAAAAACCACCAACCAAGAATCATATATCCAGCAAAACTGTCCTTCAAATATGAGGGAGAGTTTAAAATATTCTCTAACAAAAAGACAATGACAGAGTTTGTGAACAAGGTACCTGCTTTACAGGAAACACTAAAGGGAGCACTACAGACAGATAGGAAAAGACAGGAGTGAGAGGTTTGGAACACAATTTTGGGAGATAGTAGGATAGCAACTTAAGTACACTGAACAAAGATGACTGTGAGTATGGTTGAAAGAGGAAGGTTAGGAGCATGTGGGACACCAGAAGGAAAGAGGAAGTTAAAGACTGGGACTGTATAACTCAGGGAAACCTAGAGTGCTCAACAGATTGTGATAAAATGTACAAATGTGTTTTTCCATGAGGGAGAACAAATGAGTGTCAACATTGCAAAGTGTTAAAAATAGAGTGGGATTGGGGGAAAATATAATCAATGCAAACTAAAGACTATAACTGACAGAAACATTGTACTATGATTCCTTTAATGTAACAAAGGCAATATACCAAAGCTAAATTTATATAGGGCAGCATAGGGGAGGGGTATGGGATTCTTGGCATTGGTGATGTTGTCTGACTCTTTATTCTGCTTTAGTTTAATGCTATCTTTCCTTTTGTTGCTTCCTAGCTGTCATGTTGTTTTTTTTTTTTTTTCTCTCTTTCTTTTTTCTTTTTCTTTTATCTCTCTACCTTCCTTGACTCTTCCCCCTTCTTTGTGGAAGAAATGGAGATGTCCTTATATAGATAGTGGTGATGGTGGTGAGTACATAAATACATGACTATACAGGGAATCATTTATTGTTTGCTTAGGACAGAATGTATGGTATGTGAACAAAACCACTTTTAAAAAAACGGGTTGATGAAGAAAACTTGAGGGCACTATATTGAGTGAAGACAGACACATAAGGACAAATATTTCAGGGTCTCACTGATAAGAACTAATTATAATATGTAAACTCATAGACATGAAATATAAGTTACCAGGATATAGAAATGAGGCTAAAGAATGGGGAGCAGTTGCTTATTATGAGCAGAATGTTCAACTAGGTTGAACTGAAGTGTTTGTAAATGGACAGAGGTTATGGTAGCACATTGTGAGAATAACTAAGAGTGCTGAATGATGTGTGAATGTGGTAGAAAGGGTAAGCTCAGAGTCACATATGTCACCAGAAAGAAAGTTGGAGGTTAAAAGATGGGAATGTATAAAACAGTGAATCTTATGGTGGACAATGTCCATGATTAACTGTACAAATATTAGAATTCTCTTTCATGAACTAGAACAAATGCATGACACTGTGACTAGAATTAATAATAGAGGGGCATATAGGAAAAAATATATACCTATTGCAATCTATATACTACAGTTAGTAGTATTTTAACATTCTTTCATCAACAGTAACAAATGGAGTATACCAACACTATGAATCAATAATGGGGGGGGGGGGTTAGAGGTATGGGAGGATTTGAGTTTCCTTTTTTTGTCTTTATTTCTTTTCTGGAATAATGGAAATGTTATAAAAATTGAAAAAAAATAATTGTGGTAATGGATGTACAGCTGTATGATGATACTGTGGGCAACTGATTGTACACTTTGGATCTTTGGATGGTTGTATGGTATGCGAAAATCTCAATAAAAAAATAAAAAATTAAAAAATGCTATGGGGCAAGATTTCAGAGCTTTTCCTATGAACGAAAGGAAGTCAATGGACATTGCTAAACAGGCAAGTAGAGGTTTGTGTTTTAGTACAGTGCAACTGTACTAGATCACAATGAGGTAAGTACAGAAATGGAGAAGTATAGAAACTTCTATAGCAATTTACCACTGTCAGGACCACCAATCACAGAATCAGCCTACTCACTTAATTTGAACATGGAACTCACTTGTAATATTAGCTATGTGCTGGTTATGCACCTTGAATTGGAGATTGAAAATCAAGTAAAGAAGTTCTTAAAGTGGTCTTCACCACAGCTAGTTTGAGATGCACTGTTTTAAAAATGATGATCCTGGCAGCCATTTGGCAGAGCTTGATTAAAGTCATCTCATGGCTGAATTCTCTGACAAGTGCCTCAAGTGCTGCTACGATATGTTGATTAAAGATAGATCCGTATGCTTCCGATGCCAGATGCTCTGGCATCAGAGCTGACATTCTGCTGTGAAGACACTTCTAATTTGGGACTTTAAAGTACCCACCTCAAGATGCACTTGGAGTCACTGTCAGTGCCAGCGACAGAACCAGGGCAGTCACTAGCAGCTGAGGACAAGAGACAGCATCAAGGCCTCTGCTGCGCTCAGTGCCCACTTAATTTACCACAAATTGCAAAAGCTCTGATCACTGGAAAATGTTCAGATGGCCTCTATGTCTAGGTAGATCAGCCTCCATAGAAGGCAGACACTGAAAACATTAGCCAGTGCTGCCCTGCACATGCCAAAATGGACATATATCCAGAGATCCACAAGGTTATGGAAACACTTTGAATCCATCAGCTATAATAATAAAAATAGCTACCAAATACCAAGACCTTTACAAAAATTAACCCCATATATTCACACACACACATTATTATCTTTCTGTAGAAAAAGGAAGTGGGCTTTGAAAGAGGAGTAGCTTTTCTAAATCAAACAGCTGGAACTTCTATAGCTGTGATTTGTACTGTAGCTGTGATCTTTTAGTTCTGCCTGGTCTGTTATGGTTTGGATTGGATGAAGAAAAGACTGGAGACTTTCCCCTTGGTCAAGCTAAGCAGAAAAATATTAATAAATATCTTCCTCATTTCTTTCCTAACAAATGAATCTAATTTTTTTGGCCCATCCAGAGTAGACATGATGGTAAGGAGAGACAGTGAAAAGATAAATATCTTCTACAAAATGTTTCTACTTAGTTTAATGAACTGAAAAGAAAATCAGTTTGTTCCTAGTCAACATCAATGATGCTTTGGAAATTAGGTTCTCTTTTTTTGTTGTTGTTCTCTTGGCTTTCAAAATGTCACAACTTGCTGATTTTCACCTACTTCAGTGATGGCTTCTTCATTTATTTTGCTTCCTAGTCTTGTTCCACTCCATCCCTACATGTCATGATCCTTAGCTAGGATTCCTAGATTTAGTAAATAAAAATACTGGATGCCTAGTTAAATTTAAATTCCAGATAAACAAAAGAAAAATGCAATAAATATGTCCCTTAAACTAGTTGAGACAGACTTGGCTGAAAGTAGGTCTCTTCTCTTCTCTCTGCACATACTTTCCCTAGGTGATCTCTCTGAGTCCTGCAGCTTGATTCAATCTTCCAGCATATAATTGTCAAATTATTGTTTACACTTACTCTTTTCTATATCCAACTGCCTCCTTGACATCTCCACTTGGATATATAATAAGCATTTCAAAGGTGGCGCATCCAAATCCAAACTCGTATTATACTTACCGTGTAATGAGAACCCATTCTTTCACCAGTCTTCTTCAACCAATAAATGGCCCTATCATTCGCCTGCATTTTTAAGACAAAAATCTGTAGATCATTCCTTATTCTTCTCTTCTTGTCATTGTCCAATATCTAACTCACAAGTAAATCTCTCTGGCTTTAGCACCAAATTATACCCTAAATATTTCCTAATGGCTTTCTCATTGGGCCCCCTGGTACTACACATGCCCTTCAGTAAGCCATTATCCACAAATTAGTGAGGGTGGTTTTCTAAAACTTTTTATTGAAGTATAAAGTAAGACCAGATAAGTTCTCATACCAAAAATATACAACTTGATGATTCTTCACAAACTAAACACACTCTGTAAGTAGCACCAATTACTTTCCCCCACAAAATAATTACTATGCTATTTTTCTTTGATTATTTTGCTGGGTTTTGTTATTTACATAAATGGAATCACATCACAGATATGTTTGTCTTCCTTCTTTCATTCCACATTACATATGTGAGAGCCATATATATATCTTGCATGTAGTTGCTGTTGGTTCATTCTCATAGCTGCATAAGAATCAATTACATGAGTATACAACAATAAATTGATTGATTATTGATTGATTTTCTAAATGGAATTAACCAAATGATGAATATAAGGCTCTTGGCACTTAGTAAGCACTCAATAATCTGTGGAAATTATTTTTGCTACTGTGTTTATAAAAAGTAAAACATGATCAGCAGAAGTATTTCTGACAACTCAGTTAAAAAATTCAAGTAAATCTCATCCATTTTTGGGCAAGTCAGTCAAAGGAAACTCATAGATATAGCAAATCTAAATTAAAAATATTTTTGACAGTACTGCTGCTGGCCTTATAGGAAAGCTGTAAAAATATATATTGGAGAATGATATGAAGAAGGATTTTGTTGCATCTATATCTCATTCTTGGATTCCTGAATTTTGAATCCATGTTTCTTACCCTCCTTTCTCCATCCCAACCTGTTGAATTATGACACATTCTCCCAGACTCTCGATGTGACATTTTCCTCCATAAAGCCTGTTGACATTTCCTTGGTGATTACAGGCTAAATTCAGAACACTGGGCATGGCTGAACAGCCCCCTCCCCTTGGCTTGACTCCTTCAGGCCTCTCCAGCCCCACCTTTCATGGTACTAAATGCTGAGATACTATCTTACAGCCACACCAAGTGCTGTCTTTTACCTGAAATTTTCATAGTAGTTCGTGCTTCCTGGTTTTGCATGTTTAGATCCTTTTGCCTATAAATTCTTCCTCACCATCCACCCCAACCTAACTTCTTATGGTCATTGTTCTAGTTTGCTAATGCTGCCAGAATGCAAAACACCAGAGATGGATTGGCTTATATAAAAGGGGGTTTATTTGGTTACACAGTTACAGTCTTAAGGCCATAAAGTGTCCAAGGTAACACATCAGCAATTGGGTACCTTCACTAAAGGATGGCCAGTGGTGTCCGGGAAAACCTCTGTTAGCTGGGAAGGCATGTGGCTGGCGTCTGCTCCAAAGTTCTAGTTTCAAAATGGCTTTCTCCCAGGATGCTCCTCTCTAGGCTGCAGTTCCTCAAAAATGTCACTCTTAGTTGTACTTAGGGTATTTGTCCTCTCTCAGCTTCTCTGGAGCAAGAGTCTGCTTCCAACTGCCACATTCAAACTGTCTCTCATCTGCAGCTCCTGAGCTTTCTTCAAAGTGTCCCTCTTGGCTGTAGCTCCTCTTCAAAACATCACTCACAGCAGCACTGAGTTCCTTCCGTTATGTCAGCTCATTTATATGGCTCCACCGATCAACTTAGACCCACCCTGAATGGGCGGAGCAGCACCTCCATGGAAATTATCCAATCAGAGTCATCACCCACAGCTGGGTGGGGCACATTCCAAAGAAACACCCAAAGAATTACAATCTAATCAACGCTGATAACGTCTGCCCACACAAGATTGCATCAAAGTTAATGGTGTTTGGGGGACACAATGCATTCAAACTGGCACAATCATCTTCCAAAACTCAGCCCAAGAATCACCTCTTTACTTCTGACCACTGACATCTATGAACCTTAGCTAGAACTGACCTCTCTTACTTTGTTTCCTTATTTTTTCTGTAAAAACTATAATCATAGCATTTTTTAAGTCTTTACTGCTCTGGCTGACTTAAATATGTTCTTTTCCAACCAACTTGATTGCTTTCTGAGGATGTAATTATGTCTTAATAATTCTGTATAGCAAGAGTTAGTGAAATGACTTAGACATAATCATTTTCCGATAAAAGGCGAATGAGTGAATCAATGAGGGCAAACCTTCTGGCAAAAGGACTTCCCACAGATCCTTCTTGCATAACTTCATCTTCAATCTTGAACTTCCAATGAAATAGCTAGCTGCTTCCATGTTCAGTTAAACCCTCACAGGTAGCCCTGTTCTCTGAGGGCTTGCTCTCTGGAAGTTCAGGGAGGTCCCAGATAGAGCCACTGTGGTCTTAATCTCAGAGCAAACTATCAGGATGGGCTCAGAATTTTTCACACAATTTCTGGTTTCTTTGTGTCAAGAAGTTCATTTCTCGGCTTATCCCTTTCCTCTTTCATTTCACCATAAGACGTAAGGAGAAACCAGGCTGCACCCTTCATACTTAGCTTGGAAATCTCCTCAGCTAAATATGCAAGCTCATCACTTTCAAATTCTGCCTTCCATCCAACATCAGCACCCACATTTTTCAAGTTCCCTGCTACTTTAAAACAAGGATTATCTTTCCTCCAGTTTCCAATAGCTCCTTCACCGTTTCCTTCTAAGGCATCACGGGACTACCTTTATCATCCATATTTCTACCAACATTCTGTCCATGACAAAATATATCCTCTACGATAAAACACACTTTCTCTATAGCTCTCACTGATTTTTAACCCCTCACAATTCTTCTAGTATCTACTCGTTACCCAATTCCAATGCTGTTTCTACATTGTTGGTATTTGCTATAGCAGCACCATACTCTCCTCATACCAAAATCTGTTTTAGATTCCTAGGCTGCTCAAGCAAACAGGCAAAGTGATGGCTTAAACAATGCTGGTGTTCTTTGGTCCTGGGCTCCTCTGTCATGGAAATGCACACGGTAGCCTCTCTCTTCTCTTCTGGATTCTACTGACTTTCATCTTCTTGCTTTCTGTGGCTTTTCTTTCTTTCTATCTGAATGTTATTATGCTTATAAATGACTCCGTTAATAGGATTAAGACCCATCAAGACTGAGGTAGCCACACCTTAAATGAAATATCATGAAATGATCCAACTTACAATGGGTTTATACCAACTGGAATATATTAAAGAACATGTTTTACTGGGGTAACACAGTTCCAAACCACCATAAAAGACCTTCCATTTCTCAATGTTTTCCAACAGGAAAAATCACGTTTTAAGTATTTATGGGAAATACTTGTAGATGTCCTTCCTGACATGGGAGCTTATTTTCATTAAATGAGTTTTGGAAAGAAATATTGATTCATGTAAACATATTGATGTAAATGTTTCCCTGGGGAAGTAAGTTATCAGCATTGATAACTGGTAATTATCACCCCCAAGCACACAAACTGTTCACCCATTGGTCATATTTTTTCACAGGTGTAGTATATATAACCCTGTGTTGATACATTAATATAAATAATTTAATAAAAGAGTCAAGAGTGGAAACCAGGAAGGCTAAAGTCCTCTCCTTTACCAAGCAGGAGCTACTGTAGAAGATTATAGTTATTCAAGACAAGGAGTGCCAAATAGGATAACTTCTTCTCCATACCAGTTGGAAAAAGATCACCATATTTTCACAAAAAAATGTCTCATGACATGCAACTTCAAATTTCTTTGGAAGACATCAAAAAATAAATCACAATTAACTTTAAATTATTTTATACAAATAAGGATATACCCTTGTTCTAGTTTGCTAATGCTGTCAGAATGCAAAACACCAGAAATGTACTGGATTTTATAAAGAGGGTATATTTGGTTACACAGTTACACTCTCAAGGCCATAAAGTGTCCATGGTAATGCATCAACAATTGGGTACCTTCACTGGAGGATGGCCAATGGTGTCTGGAAAACCTCTGTTAGCTGGGAAGGCATGTGGCTGGCATCTGCTCCAAGTTCTGGTTTCAAAATGGCTTTCTCTCAGGACTTTCCTCTCTAGGCTGCAGCTCCTCTTCAAAATGTCACTCTCAGTTGCTCTTGGGGCATTTGTCTTCTCTTAGCTTCTCCGGAGTAAGAGTCTGTTTTCAATGGCAGTCTTCAAACTGTCTGTCATCTGCAGCTCCTCTTTCAGCTTCTGGGCGTTCTTCGGAGTGTCTGTCTTGGCTGTAGCAAGCTCACTCCTTCTGTCTGAGCTTATATAGTGCCCCAGTAAACTAATCAAGGCCCATGCTGAATGGGTGGGGCCACACCTTCATGGAAACTATCCAGTCAGAGTTATCACCCACCCACAGTTGGGTGGGGTGCATTTCCGTGGAAACAACCTAATCCAAATGTTCCAACTTAATCCCCACTAATATGTCTGCCCCCACAAGATTCCATCAAAGAACATGGCTTTTTCTGGGGGACATAAGATAGATAAACCGGAACAACCCTTCATTTAATTTTTGCTTAATTTTAAAAGGCCAGTAGTCTCTTATGACATATAAATTATTTATGTCAGAATTTTTGGAAAACAAAATCGGTTCTTCATCTTTTTCTTTTATCAGTTGAGGTGAACCTGTTGACTCTTACCAAACATCTTCTCATTTGGTCTTGTGTTAAGGTGACCAAGAGGCTTTGGTTGCTTGCAAAGTTGTAAAATGCTTGTGTGTTCCTAGACAGCATAACATACATCTGGGGCCAGTTTCAAGAAAACATATGTTAAACGGCTCAGTGAGGATTCATTCTTGAAGCTCAGCAGGTGTTTTGCTAACAGGAGCAAGAAAAACTTAAGAGCTGACCCTTTTGCTCTCCTGCTACCCTCTGTTCATGGCTCCCTGGGGCCAGAGATTTGAGAGAGCTAAAAAAGAACCTACTATTAAAGGGGCACTAAAGTGCTGCCAGATCATTTGTTAATAATGTCACAAATTGTCATCACACAGGGGCCCTAATATATAAATTATTTTGAGATTTGCCTGGAATAAAATTGGAAAATCTGTCTTCATTGTAGGAAAGGAAAGCAACCCAAACTATAATGCCCAAAGGATCATGGCAAACTCACATTATTTGGGTTGGCATTTGTATTTCATAGGATCTGCTCCAGGGATTAGGGGCAAGACAACTGGATTATGCAGCCAATGGTGAAATGCTGGGAGAATTTTCCCTGGAACCCTACCTAGCCAATCCTTAGGTGTTCCAGTCAGGGTTCAACACTTGGTGAGATAAGAGGACTAGCAAAGGCCAAGTGAGGGAGAGGATCCCCATTAATCAGACTTGATTTCAATCGTGGCAGGCTTCCAGTCCCAGCTGAAGAGTAAAGTGAAGCCCTAATTCTGTTGGACAAGCAAAGATCTATAAGGATTGAAAAGACAGATATATTGTGATGACTCTCCCATGGGTATTCCCAGTTCTAAATTTCAGAAAGCAAGAATATTCCCTGTTGCCTCTTATTTGAAGTCTGGGGAAACCTACTATAACTTTTGTTCTGGTCAATGTTTATTATGAAACACTGGGGCAGAGTTTTTAGATCTTATCGTAAGCCTCCTTTTGTAGGGTCTCTGGTAGCAGGGAGCTCCTGGAATTGCAGAACAGAACAGTGAGTCTAATTTCAGATTCCTAATGGAGGAGAAGAGCTGACTGTTCAAAGTACAAATCTGACTTAGGGAATAGATGAAAAAAATAAATAAAAGAACACTCACAACACTGTGGATGGTAGAAGAACTGATCTGAAGAGGGAAGCCAGGAGCCATTAAACTGAGTATAAAACAGAGAATGGAAATATGGTAAACAGGTGATGTCTTCAAAAAAGAAGAGAAAAATATTAGTACCTGTAGACATCTCATTAGACTACAGAGCAGCAACTTCCTTATGTGTCCAGGGATAGTAGCTGCACAGAATGACACCCTCTGCCACACATCCTGCAATCTTCTGACTGCACTCTGCACCAATTGGGATGGGGCTAGCATCAAATAAGAACAAAATAAATAATAAAAGCAAAAAAAAAAAAAAAAACTGATAAAATGTGCTATGTATGGGATGGATTTGGCAGTATCTCATTACGAATAAAAAATTAGTGACCTTAATTTCATTTCTTGCCTTGTGGGGTTCCTGAAGGTCTGAGGAACACTGGGGGTGCTTCTGTCTCAATAACTGGCTAGAAAAAAATCAATGCATCCATATCAGACAAAATAAATTGTCTCTGATTGTGTCTGTGTTGGGAAAATCCTAATTAAATACTGTCTTCATTATCTTTGTTTAGTGGCAAAGTTCAAATATGTCTCATGACTGTGAAAGGTGAAAAATTGAGTGTCTTTTTCTAAGCTTCCTTAATAATCACTGAGGTGAAAATCAGAATCCTCTCTTTAGTTTGGTTTAATGAGCTGGACACAAATTACATCACATCATCAGCTAGAATCTCAGGACTTCGTTATATGTAGTAACCATCTTTCTTTCCCCTTCTTTTCCTGCCTGGCAAGGCACTGTCATCCCTTGTTTTCTTTACCTGACTGGACTCACTTCAGGTGTCCATGTACAAGCAGGCTTAGTCTTCCCATTTCACAAGCAGTCTTCCCCAAGCAGGATGCATATTGTTAGCTTCAACCCCCAACTGGATGAATTTTGAATGAATTTTGCTGCCTTGAACATAATATCTCATGTGTCTAAAAGCCATTCCTGTCTCTTGACCTCCCATTCCCATTCCATATATCACATTAAAGGAAAGCTCCAGGCTTTCTTACCAGTGTCAGTGTTTGTCCTGAATAACTTACCCTTATTTTCTTCTAGAAACGTGTTCCATACTTCTCTTAATCCTTCTGGTTTGTGGCCTCATTGCTCTTTCATCTGTTTTGCATGCTGCTTTCTCTTTGGGATATCATCTAGCTAAGATCTAGGCTCCCTGTAGACCAACATTCATGTTTCTAATTTGGTTGCTCAATCTTTGGATTTCTTGGGACTTCCCATTTTGACACAGTCTCAAGATCTCCTACGTTAGGGATGACCTTGTTGGGGCATTTTTACCTACTTTGTTTGTGGCTAAATAAAGCTCACAACTGAACAAGGTCTGGACTCAGTCTTGCAGCCAAAGAGCTTTGCACACCTGTAGATCCACTGAGCTCTAACTAGTCAGATGAAGCTCCTGCCTGTCACTGGGCCCTTATTCAGTTTCCAAGCCTATCACTTGACCTGTTAGAACTAGAGTTCTACTACAATATCCCGTTTTCTTGTTCAGGACCCTGACAGTTTATTTACTGCTTAATCCTTTCTTCTACCAGGAGACTAGGTACTGCTACCCGTTATCACAGCCACTGACTGCTGGAGTAGTATAAAACATCATGTCTGCATCAAAGAAGTTTCCTTAGCCAACATGCTTTAATTTATTTCACCTGATACAAATTTATGCTGCAAACCCAGCTAAAAACAGTGATACTTTTGTTTTATTTGCCATTTTTCATTGAGTAAAATGTTGACTGCAGTTTGGGGCAATATTGAAGCATCCTCAGGGCCTTGATAGTAAAATTAAGGTTCATTTCTTATGTCTATCTCTGAGTTCCTGCTCCTGCCCCCACATAAAAGATTTCACAAGCCATGTGGACAATGCAATAGGAATCTGAAATCTTCATGAGGTCCATCTTGAAGATGGCTTTCAATGGCCATCTTCAAAATGTCTCTCTCGGTTGCTCTCCAAATGTCACTCACAGCTGCACTGAGTTTCTTCTGTCTGTCAGCTCATTTATATGGCTCCAGTGATCTAATTTAGACCACCCTGAATGGGTGGGGCAACACCTCTATGGAAATTATCCAATCAAAGTCATCACCCACAGTTGGGTGGGTCATATCTTCATGGAAACATCCAATCAAAAGGTCACACCCTAACCAAAATGATTAATCAATATGCCCCCACAAGATTGCATCAAAGATAATGGTGTTTTGGGGGCCACAATACATCCAAACTGGCACACATACCCAACAACTGGTAGAATCCCCACATGGTTCCCTGACTCATGGATTGATGGCTATTATGGTAGGAAAGACCAAGAGGAAGCCACTAGAACTGCTCCTGCATAGCAAAATGTTAAATCAGGTGAAATACTGGATTCCTGGAGGGATTTCAGAGCTTAATGCCACTCTTAAGGACTTGAAGGATGCAGGTGTGGTGATCCCCACCCTATCCATATTCAACTCTCCTATTTGGCCTGTGGAGAAAATGGATGGGTCTTGGAGGATGCCAGTGGATTATGGTAAACTTAACCAGGTGGTGCCTCCAATTGCAGCTGCTGTACCAGATGTGGTATCATTGCTTGTGTAGATCAACACATCCTCTGGTAACTTGTATGCAGCTATTGATCTGCCAAATGCTTTTTTCTCAATAGCTGCTAGTAAGGACCACAAGAAACAGTTTATTTTCAGCTGCCGAGGCCAGAAGTATACTTTCACTGTCCTACCTAAGGGGTATATCAACTCTCCTTCCCTATGTCATAATACTTTCTGCAGGGATCTTCATCATTTGTCTCTCCCAAAAGACATCTCACTGGTCCATTGTATTGATGATATCATGTTGATTGGATCTAGTGAGCAAGAAGTAGCAACTACTCTAAACTTATTGGTAAGTCATTTGCATGTCAGACGATGGGAGATACATCTAACAAAAATACAGGGGTTTTCCACCTCAGTAAACTTTCTAGGTGTCCAGTGGTGTGAAGTGTGTCAAGATATCCCTTCTAAGGTAAAGGATAAGCTGTTGCATCTGGCCCCTCCTACAACCAGAAAAGAGACACAATCCTATTTGGCCTCTTTGGATGTTTGGAGACAACATATTCCTCATTTGGGTTGCTACTCAGGCCAATTCACTAAGTGACCAGTAAAGCCTCTAGTTTTGTGTGTGGACCAGAACAACAGGAGGCTCTGTGACAGGTCCAGGTTGCTGTTCAAGCTGCTCTGCTACTTGGACCATATGATCCAGCTGATCCAATGGTTTTGGAAGTGTCAGTAGCAAATAGAAACACTGTTTGGAGCCTTTGACAGGCTCTTATAGGAGAATCACAAAGCAGACCATTAGGGCTTTGGAGTAAAGCCTTACCATCCTCTGCACATAACTACTCTACTTTTGAGAAACAGCTTTTGGCCTGCTATTGAGCCTTAGTAGAGACCTTAACCATGGGCCACCAAGTAACCATGAGACCTGAGTTGCCTATCATGAACTGTGTGTTGTCTGACCTGCCAAACCATAAAGTTGGGCATGAACAGCACTACCCCATCATAAAATGGAAATGGTATTTTTGGGCCAGGGATCAGACAGGTCCTGAAGGCACAAGTAAGTTACATGAAGAAGTGGCTCAAATGCCCATGGCCCCCACTCCTGCCACATTACGTTCTTTTTCCAAGCCCAGAGCTATGACCTCTTGGGGAATTCATTACAGTCAGTTGACTGAATAAGAAAACTCAGTCCTGGTTTACATATGGTTTTGTACCATATGAAGGTACCACATGGAACTGTACATCTGCAGCACTGAAGCCCCTTTCTGTGATGTCCCTGAAGGAGAGTGGTGAGGGGAAATCCTCCCAGTGGATTGAAGTTCAAGCATTGCATCAATCTGGTTGTTCATTTTGCCTTGAAGGAGAACTGGCCAGAGTTGCATTTGTATACTGATTATGGGCCGTTGTTAACGGTTTGGCTGGATGGTTAGAGACTTGGAAGGAATATGTTTTGAAAATTGATGATAAAGAAGTATGGGGAAGAGGCATGTGGATAGACTTTTCTTGGTTGTCAAAAAACAGGAAGATATTTGTGTCCCATGTTGAATGCTCTCTAGAGGGTGTCTTCAACACAGGAATATTTTAATAATCAAGTGGATAAGTTGACCCATTCTGTGGATACCAGTCAGCTTCTTTCCCCAGCCACTCCTATCATTGCCCAATGGGCTCAGGAACAAAGTGGTCATGGTGTTAGGTATGGAGATTAGGCATGGGCTCAGCAACATTGACTTCCACTACCCAAGGATGACCTGGCCACAGCCACTACTGAGTGCCCAATGTGCCAACATCAGAGACCCATTCCCCAGGATGATCAGCCTGCTACTTGGTAGCAGATTGATTACACTGGACCACTTCCATCATGGGAGGGACAGTGATTTGTTCTAACCGGAATAGATGCATATTCTGTAAAAGGGTTTGCCTTCCCTGCATGCAACACTTCTGCCCAAACTACCATGCATGATCTTACAGAATGCCTTATCCACCGTCATGGTATTCCACACAGAATTGCTTCTGATCAAGGAACCCACTTCACAGCAAATGAAATGAGGGAATGGGCACATGTTCATGGAATTCTCTGGTCTTACCGTGTTCCCCATCATCCAGAGGCAGCTGGATTGATAAAATGGTGGAATGGCCTTTGAAGACTCAATTAGGGTGCCAACTAGGTGACAAACCTTGCAGAGCAGGGGCAGTGTTCTCCATAGAGCTCTGTATGCTCTGAATCAGCATCCATTCTATGGTGCTCTTTCTCCTATAGCCAGGATTCATGGGTCCAGGAATCAAGGGGTGGAAATAGGAGTGGCACCACTCACTATCACCCCTAGTTATCCACTAGGAAAATTCTTGCTCTCTCTCTCTCTCTCTCTCTCTCTCTCTCTCTCTCTCTCTATATATATATATATATATATATATATATATATATATATATATATATGTTTAATTAGTCTAGCTTAGAATTCTGTCACAGGCTACCATAATCTTGATCCTGTGTCTTAATTAATCATCTAGTGGTATGTAATATAAAGTCACAACATGTTATTTTGAGCTGGGAGAGATGACAAAAAGCACCAGGCATAAGATCGAAGAAAGCACATTTTAACAAAGTGTCAAAAATAACAACAAAATATTTTATTCTAAGTCCTCCCTGCCCTTTGGTGTCCAGACACTATTAAAAGAACATCATGTTCCCTCCATTCAATGGGACAAGGGTTGAGTGCAGGCTAAGGTTTAACTCAATTTGACAAGGCTGCTGACTTTGTTAGTCTGTTAGAAGATAAACAGCTAAAAATAAAGTGAGGAGATGACCTGGATATTTTACATATTTACATAATTTTTAAATGATATTTAAGCATATGATTTTTTTAAATACAAATACATTCCCTGCATATGTTCAATTAAACAGTACTTTGCAATAAATCAGGTTACTGAATTTGACAAATATGGTTGAGATCAAATGATATACTATAAAATTCAACAAGATTAAAAACACGCTATCTACATGAAAGTGCTACATTCCTTAGAAGTAAGAAAAAGTTATACTCATTGCAGAGAAAATTGTTACAACTGTCCTGTTATAAGAAAAGTAATACCTTCATCTGTAGAGCTGTTTATAATTTTCAAATAGATTTATGTATTTATTTATTGCATCTTACAATAGCAATTACACAATTTTGCATGCTAGTTAGAAGACCAAAGAAAGACCAAAGAGTCACACAACTTATAAGCACTGCCACTATGACAAAAACCCAGGAATTATGTCTCACCATATTGTCATTCTGTGCTATATTTCATATGTTGCAGCATGCTATGCTACATTTTGTATGTTGATTTGTTCTTTCAAAGTCACTGTTTTACTTTACCAGGCTGTTTAAAGCAAAATACCATGACATGGTTGGCCTTAAACAATGGGATTTTATTAGCTTGCAGTTTGAGGCTTTGAGAATGTCCAAATCAAAGCATCCTCAAGGGGATGTTTTCTTCCTGAAGACTGGCTACCAGTGAGCATTGGCTCCTCTGTACATAACAGCATCTGCTGGTCACTCCCTTATCTATTGGGTTCTGTTTCTTTCAGCTTTTTACTTCTGTGTCTTTCTCTCTGTGTGTATATTCATTCCATTTATAAAGGATCCTAGTAAGAGGATAAAGATCCATCCTGAATGCAGTAGATCACAACTTAAATGAAGTAACCTCATCAAAAGGCCTTACTTACAATGGGTTTATACCCACAGGAATGGATTGAATTTTAGAACATGTATTTTGGGGGGACATACAGCTTCAAACCATGACAGTCATCATTGCAATTTTACTATTCGCATATGCTTTATAGCTTCTGTTTATATAGATAGTGACATATGTGGACCTATGGATCAAGGAACAAGAAGAAGAAAATTATAATAAGAAGGAGGAGATGGTGGAAATGAAGGGGGAGGAGAAAAGGGAGAAGGAGGAGGAGAAAAAGGAAGAAAAGGAAGAGATTTTCAACAACACAAAGCCAATTATCCTTCTCTCTATATAAGCAAAGATATTATGTTTGAACTATCTTTCCCTATTGCCCCCCATTAGTTATCAAGTATTCTCAATTCAACATGCAAATGTCCCCTTGTTGACTGTATTCTTCTTTTGTTGCCATTGTCTTGATTATCCATTGCGTAAATTATGACTAACCTCTGAGCCAGTTAACCTGCTTCTAGTTTCTCCCTTTCCATTCATATTTTTATACTCCTGCCAGTGTTAACTTTTCTCAGTCATGATTATGTCACTCATCACTAATCAGTGTGTTCCCTGCTGGGAAACATAGCAGAATATAACAAAATTTGGCTCTGGGGGGAACTTGGTGTGATTGGCAGATAATTAAACAGAGGTTTACAATTAAGTATTTTAAATGCTGTAATCATAGAAGGGACAAATTTCTAAGGAACACTAAGAAGGAAACATTTTGTAAGGGCAGACAAGGAAGGCATCATAGTATAAGGAAAATTGGAATTGGGATGCTAAAAGACAAGAGGTGTTTGCCAGAGAGAAAAGAAGAAAGTCATGTCAGGGAGAGTAAGTAGTGTATGCATAGTCTCAGGAGCCTGATGGAGTGTGGGGTATTCCAGTTAAATGGATGCATGCATCAGATAGAATAATAGTGATAGCAAACACTTAATAGCAATTTCTGGCATTGATCTAAATTAGTATTTTAAATGCATTTACTCATTTAATCCATACAGCAATCCTATTACTTACATACCATTATCATCATTTCAAAGGTGAAAGAACAGAGTCAACTAACAAGGGTCAAATCCAGGATTAAAACGCACGCAACTAGAAGAAATAGACAAATGGGATCTCATCAAAATTAAACACTTTTGCACATCAAAAGACTTTGTTAGAAAAGTAAAAAGGCAGCCTATACAATGGGAGATGACATTTGAAAACCACATTATCAGGTAAGGGTTTAATATCCAGAATATATAAAGAGATCCTGCAACTCAACAACAGAAAGACAAACACCAAATTAAATAATAGACAAAAGACATGGACAGACATTTTCTGAAGAGGAAACACAAATGGCTCAAAAACATATGAAAAGATGCTCAACTTCACTGGCTCTGAGGCAAATGCAAATCAAAACCATAATGAGATATCTCACACCTACTAGAATGGTCATTATCCAAAAAACAGAAAGTTGCAAGTGCTGGAGAGGATGTGGAGAAAGAGGCATACTTATTCACTATTGGTGAGAATGTAGAATGGTGTAGCTACTCTGGAAGACAGTGTGGCACTTCCTCAGGAAGCTAAGTATAGAACTGCCATATGATCCTGCAATCCCATTACTAGGTGTATACTGAGAGGAACTGAAAGCAAAGACATGAACAGACATTTGTAAACTGATGTTTATAGTGGCATTATTCACAATTGCCGGGAGATGGAAACAGCCCAGTGAATGAGTGGATTAACAAACTATGGTATATACACATGATGGAATATTATGCAGCTGTAAGACAGAACAAAATCATGGAACATATAACAGTGTGGATGAACCTTGAGGACATTGTGTTGAACAAAATTAGTTAGAATCAAAAAGAAAAATACTGTATGGTCTGACTAATATGAACTAACATTAATGAGCAAATGTTGAGAGTTAAAGCAGAGAACACAGGTTATCAGGAGATAGAAAGAGTGTTGAAATGAGGCATTTGATGCTGAAGGACTACAGAATGTTCAACAGAATTGGTAGCATAGATCCAGAAATGGATAGAACAATACTCTGTGATGGTAACACAATATTTTAAGTACACTGAGCAAAGATGACTGTGAGTAAAGTTGAAACAAGGCTAGGGACATGTATAACATGAGATGGAAAGATAGAAGATAAATACTGGGACTGTATAACTTAGTGAAACCTAGAGTGGTCAATGATGGTGATTAAATGTACAAATATAAAAATTATTTTACAAGTGGGAGAACATATGGATGTCAACTTTGCAAGGTGTTGAAAATGGAATGGTACTGGAGAAAAATATAATCATTGAAAACAAGAGTTTATAGTTAACAGTAAAATTGTAATATGCTTCCATTAATTTTAACCAAGGCAATATACCAACACTAACTGTCTATAAGAGGGGGATATAAAGGAGAGGCATGGGATTCTTGGTGGTGGTGTTAGTGTCTGACTTTTTATTTTATTTTACTTTATTTTATTTTATTTTATTTTTTCTTTTATCTGTTTTATTATTCTTATTTTGTTTTATGTTTTTGCAGTAATGAATGTGTTCAAAGGCTGATTGTGGTGGTGAATGCATAACTCTATGTTGACACTGTGAACGACTGATTGTACACTGTGGATGATTTTGTGGTATCTGAATATATTTCTATAAAATTTCAGGGGGAAAATAAAAAGAGGGATACAAGTGCTGGAGAAAACATGGAGAGAGTGATGTACCCTTTCGTCACTGTTGGTGAGAAGTAGAATGGTGCAGCACACCTAGAGGGCAGTAGGGTGGTTCAACAAGAAGCTAATAAGGGGTTGCCATAAGATCCTACAACTTCATTATTGGTTATGTACTTGGAAGAACTGAGAGCAAGGGTACAAATAGACATTTGCATGCTGGTATGTATGGTGGCAGTATTCATGATTTGCAATGGATGGAGGTGGCCTAAGGGTACATAAACTGATGAACAGAATGGTGAACTGTGGTATATGCATACAATAGAATATTGAGCAACTGCAAGAAGGAATGAAGCTGTGAGGCATGCACTAGGTGAATGGATCTTGATGACAGCATTTTGAGTGAAACAAGCAAGAAATGAAAAGACAAACATTATAGTGCCTCATTAATATGGACTAACCATAATGTGCAAACTCTGAGAATTGAATCTTAGAGCACAGGTTATCAGGGGAAGGCTTATGGTAAATGTCCCCAGATTGTACGCTCTTACAGAAGCCATATCTATTCCTGAGTTGTAATGGTTATCTCTAAATTCTGAGATGCTGAGCTCATTGTGTATAACCTGGTCTGTACCTGGAGCTTCAGACATTTGTGTGACACCTGAGACTCAGAGCTAGAGTTCAGAAACTATGAATGTCAGTATTGCCCTATACTGCAACTGGTAAAAAGCTGAAAGAGTTCAGACTTCAATTAGAGATATGAATGAAGCAGATCTTGTTACGATTAAGGCAAGTCAGACTAAAGGGTAAAGAATGATATTGACTGTGTCTTAAAACATCAGCTTCTGTGTGAGATCAAAGGAAGAGATGTTTCTTTGGTGGAAAATCTATATTTTCTGCAGCACACTAAATAATTTAACTTGTACAGTCAATTTATTCAAACACCATAATTACATGGAACATTGAGTAGAGAGTGAGATCCGGTTGGTTTGTACAGGCTACTGTGAAACTCCAATACATCCTGAAGTAATTTGGGCAGAGAATAAAAATGTGTTTGCAAAGCCACCCTGAGGGACTGGGGAAAATTCCAAAAACTGATTTTGGTGATGAATACATGGCTATATGATGGTACTGTGAACAACTAATTGTATGCTGTAGATGATTGTAGGGTATGTGTTTATATCTCATTAACAAACTGAATTGGATAAAAAAATGCATGCAACCTGTTTCTAGAATCTCAACCTTTAATCACCCCCCTGTAAGGTAGCCTAAGGGCAAGCCATGAAGAATTTCATATGATATATCAAGGATTTGAGGATTTATCCACAGAAGTGAGAATCAGATTGTTTTTAGAAAGATAAATCTGGCAGGGGTGTAGATAGATTAGAGGAAGAAGAGCACAGGGTCAGGAGTCTTATTAGGAAGCCATAGGCAAGTAATGGTAAAGACCTGATTGGATTCAAGTCAGTGGGAAGAGAAGAGCCAATCATAACTTCCAAGTTCCAGCAAGCACAACCGTGTGAATGAGGACATCCTTTAAGCATCATGAAGAAGGATGCAATGAGTTGAGTTTGAGAGATGTGAATGTTGAGGTATCAGTGGGAAACTCACATGGAAATTCCCAGTGGTTTTTTTATTTATTAAGTGGTTCAGGGATTTTGAAAATTATTGCTATGGAAATGATTTCTTGCTATACAGATTTCTACTTTCTAGATACAAACCACTTCCCCTATGCCTTATCAATATGATGTAGCCATTTTACAGTGAGGAAAGAGCAAATTCTTTGGAAATATACCAATCTTGAGTTGGTCTCTCAGCTCTGTCACTAGTTTCCTCAACCTAGATGTAGAGGAGGGCAGTTTATTCAAATCACCAGACCTGGGTTTGTAATCTAAACATGCCATTTTTTGCATTGTTTAATATTTTTTGAGCCTTAGTTTCCTCTTCTGTAAATTGGGGATAATAATATATACCTAGTAGTGCTCATTTAGGGGTTAAATGAATTAAGACATGCAAAATGCTTAGCCTTGTTGCTGGCATGTAGTAATCACTCAACAAATGTTAGCCAGTAATAATGGTAATAAGTAATATATATAAAGTACATGGTACAGTGTCATTGTTAAATTTTCTTACTATTACTAATCATAATGTGGATTAAAATGAAATGAAATATCACCATGCAGATTTCCACTGTTTAGGAAATTCTTTCTTGTATCACTTAGATCTTACGTTTCCTTCAAAGAACAGTTCCAATGGATCAGCCTCAAGTCCTTCTCCAATCTTCCTAGTTGAAATGATTTTCTTTCTCCTTTGCAGACCCTGAACAGTTTTATAACATTTTGTTACTACAATGGACTGGTATATTTTAATACTGCATGTGTTTAGAAGAGTAATCTAATAGGTTTTGAGCTCCAAAAATATAAGGATTATGCCTTATTCCTTTTTGATTCTCCAAGAACACTTAGGACAGTCCTCAATAAATGTTAAATTAGATAGGTTGAATTCTTCAGATAGTGCCAGCTGCTCTAACTTGGTCTTATGGAGAAAACTACTCACAACATATTAAAAAACAGCAGGGAGATTGCAGTGGCTTGATTTAGATCACCATAACAGATGTGTGAGAGAGTCTCACGCTTTGCAAGCCATGTGCATGTGAGGGGTGTTTTATTTTTCTTAATGCATGCATTTGCACAGAGAAAAATTAAGAGTTTCCTTTGTTTATTTCCATCTGAGAGGAGCAAATGCCTTTTGTTTTGCTCACCTGGAAATCTGTTCATGTTTCTCAAACCTGCATTTATCATTAAACTAGCCCTGGGAAATAAAAGGTCAATGTCAGTTCTTGGATATAAACACTTCGAAAATCTAGAATATTAATTTGCTACTGTTTGGGGGATTCATGTCATACCCCTATAAAAAAGAAAAAGCTAAAATGCATTGGATTGTATGTTCTTATTCATAGCTTGTAGGTGCATAAGTGTAGAAAACGTGCTAATTATTTTAGGGAAATAAATTGAATACATTATTTTACTATGTTAGTCATACATTATTTATATTCCATAAGATTTTTTTCTTTTTGTTTTGCTTTTAAAGAAATCAACTAAAACATTACAGTTAGCATTGCAGTTCCCATTAATGACTACCCTCAGTCTGATTTTCCTCTTCCCTACCCAGAGATGTTCATGAAAATTTTGTAATTTGCACACGCATCCACACATGAATGTGTGCACACACATACACACATTCATGAATGATTTGATGATATTTGCAAAATGTTGGGGTGTCTGAGAGGATTGATTTGTATCACAGCCGTGGGAATTTGGAAATGATTCTTAACCTCTTAATTTATTTTCATCATTTGTAAAATGTAGAAATCTTAATAATTCCAACTCATATATTTTAAGGATATCATAAGAATTAAGTAAGCTAATACGTGAAAAGCTCTGTGAAGGGTGTCTGGCACATATTAAGCATTCAGTAAATATTAGTTCTCCTGATTATAGCCTAATCTGTGTTTAAATTTATAAACATATCATTCATCAATTTTGACATTTTTATTAGTGAAAATTCGTTCTCCATATTATCATCAAGAGAATAAAAGAGCTAATGTGCTCCTTTGAAGTGATGCAGTTTTCCCTTCCATGAATATACTACATTTTATTTATACAGACTCATTTGAACATATATTTAAGATTTTTCATTTTTTTATTATTTCAGAAAAAAAGAATTTTGCATAAGCATCCATTTATAGATTTACTTGAATAAATATGTGAGCATTTCTCTCAGTATCTCCCAAGAAGAAAAACCACCAGGCCGTAGGTAATATATATTTTCAACTGGGTAGGGCCTAACTGCTCACCAAAGTAGCTCTACCAAGTACACTACCACAAACTGTGAATAAGAGTTTCTGTTTCCCTACATTTTGCCTATATATGTTTTTATCACACTTTTTGACTTTTTTTGTCACTCTAATGGGTTAATACCAGCATATCAATGATATTTTCTTGTTTTTATTTGAATTGTCCTATTTTGTCTTAAGGTTAGGTGTGTTTTCATATGTTTACTTGCCTCTTCAATTTCCATTCAGTGAATTGCCCACACGTATTATACCTTTTCTATTTTGTTGATGGTGCTGGTAGTAAAATACTCAGTTTCCTCTGTGCACAAGATGCTCACATCTATCTTATGAATTTTGGCTTTGCAGTTCAAAACAAAAAATAAAACATATAAATATTTAGTGATATCACTGTCTATGCTGTTTTGTATTTTTTAAACTCTCAGAATCAATATGTAGACAATCAGTGGAGGACTTACCTGTGATTACAAAATAGATTGGAAATATTCATGACAATGATATGGGACATTGAAAGAAGTGTGGTTGAGCTAATGTCCTCCTCTTTTATAGTGGATGCCCTGATATACCACACACAATTGATGGAATAAAAATGCAGGTACAAAACTATTATTTGAATATGAATAATTATCCAGTAGATGAAGTGAATATAGTGAGATATTAGGAAGAAAATGAAGTGATATAGGGAATTGAGATGGCATATATGAGAAAAAAGCTTCCTCCTTTATAATAGAAAGCATTACAGGTAAATAATTAAAATAACTGTATAAGCATATTCTTTTGAGATGTGGATTGGAGGTGCTGTAGATTGGATGAGGGGTTCCGCTTTTCATTCTATAATTTTCTGCATATTGTTGAATATCTTACCCATGTGAATTCATTACTTTTAAACAATTAAAAAATGCACCCTAAAATAAAATCTGGAAGCTGGCAGAGTTGTCACGTGTCACCAAATTGGATAGGTAAAATGAATTTTAATACAAGTATCTGTAGAGAGGGCTGAAATCAGCATCAGAAATAAGAGTCAGTTTGGGAAATGATATTGTAATGAGTCTGTTTTCTGTTGTATTTTGCCTCAGTGGGGAATAATCTATTTAAAATGATCACAGGTTGTGATGCTGCTCATGAGGGTTTTGTAAGGGGGCCACACAGAAGCCTGGGTGAAGAGAGAGCTGCAGACAATTCTCAAGCAGTGTCTAGTTTGGACTCTGTATGGACCATGAAGGGATTGTTAGGAAAGGTTGCCACCGAATGAGTCTTTTCGGGAACCACCAGCCCAGTTTATAAGTTACTCTCATATATCTGCAATAAATTATTTTCTGGACCTAATGACCCTGCCTGGTTTGCAGAAAACTGGGAAGCTAAGGTGGGAACCCATAGTAAACTGAAAGCACTAAAACTGAAAAGCAATAAAATTTATTGGAAATATTCATGACAATGATATGGGCATTAGTTTACTTTCCTGAGCCTCATTCTCCTCATTCTATTTTTTTTTTTTTTAAGGAAAGGAAAAAATCTATGTAAAGATTAAAGGTGGCATTGTAAATTGAAAGTGTTTTGGAAACAGCAAAATTCTGTGCATATGTAGGATAGCAAACTTGAGCTCTCTAGAATTCTTCTGAATGATCAAGTCAATTTTCATAACCCAGTCATCTTGAGTGTAGATGTTCTTTGAAACAAGTATGATTTTATAGTCCACCTGATATTGCAACAAAAATTTTGGAGTCAGTTGCTTTTAATATCCTCTCTATCCCCATCAACCCTTCAATGTGATTAGCTTCTGGTGGGTACACTCATATTTCCTATGAAAGCCGATGATGGGGTTGAAGGAGGGAATAAATAAGAAAGGGGGAAAATGACACAACATTTCCTGCTGTTTCTATTAAAGTCCCCTCATATAACCCAAAACCATTTGTTAAGCAAAAACAAATCATTTTCCACACCATTTAACACTGTAATTTCCTGAATGTCTATGGTTTGTTTGGAGATGTCTGGGTTTAGGTCTGTCATTGAACTTGTTCATAGGCAGCCAGCAGACCACCCAATCAGCTTTTGTAGTCCCTGCCAGAGTGTTAATATAGTCTCTAATTGCTCTCAGCTGGGAATTTACTTAACTCAAACAGATGGGGATAGTCACCAGGTCAACCCAGCACCTGCTCTGTGGCCCGAAGATGCCCTCAGAAGAAGCTGGGCCAGATCACAGGCTAGGTCAAGAGTTCTTGAACACATAACATTGTAGCTCTTGGAGATTGCGGTTAAATTTACTCACACAACAGGGCAATGTATTTAAAAAGACTCTCACTAAGCAGTTTAAAATAGTCAGTCATTGTCAAGATTTTAGAATATATTTAAATGTTAGAAAAACAATAAGAACAAAGGAGAGAATAATTCTAAGTTGGTGAGATAAAGCTTCAGGAGGTTGTCATTCAAGCCTCTTTTGGTTTATTAACTGTCTTCATTCAGATCCTCTTTTGCATTTTCTCTATAAATTCCTAAATCTACTCTGACACCAGATTCCTGTGGTTTGGCCCAGTAACAAGGGTGCTTATTTAGGAATTCAGGAGAATGGATTCTACCACAAATCCTGTCTAAATTAGCTGTGAACTCATTCAGACCACTCAAAGTCTACATTTTTTGTTATATAAATGAGGGATAATTGGGACATTAACTCTATGGAATGATTTTCTGTTAGTTAAATTGATAATTATAAAGCTGATATAGCACCTTAAAAACACACTTATGATATAATAATTGAAAGCATTTGATGTAATAATTGGGATAAAAGCAAAAGAAAAAAAATGTTTATGCTTTACTTTCAAACATGCAAAACTATCTATGACCTTTGCTAATGAAACTACTCACATAATATTTTAACAGTTATATATCAATTGATTTCACCCAGATTCTGGAACTAGAGTTTACAGACCTTGTAAGCAGGGTATTTCTTACATTAGCTGTGGTATAAGCAGTAATCAGGGATCTCTATCTAAGAATAGGACAAAAGCATATTTATGTTCCAGTTTGCTAATGCTACCATTATGCAAAACACTAGAAATGGATTTGGTTTTTTTTTTTTTTTTTTTTTTTTTTTTTTACAAAACAAATCGTACTTTCGACTGTTTACAGTACCATTACATAGTTGTACATTCATCACCTAAATCAATCCCTGACACCTTCATTAGCACACACACAAAAATAACAAGAATAATAATTAGAGTGAAAAAGAGCAATTGAAGTAAAAAAGAACACTGGGTACCTTTGTCTGTTTGTTTCCTTCCCCTATTTTTCTACTCATCCATCCATAAACTAGATAAAGTGGAGTGTGGTCCTTATGGCTTTCCCAATCCCACTGTCACCCCTCATAAGCTACATTTTTATACAACTGTCTTCGAGATTCATGGGTTCTGGGTTGTAGTTTGATAGTTTCAGGTATCCACCACCAGCTACCCCAATTCTTTAGAACCTAAAAAGGGTTGTCTAAACTGTGCGTAAGAGTGCCCACCAGAGTGACCTCTCGGCTCCTTTTGGAATCTCTCTGCCACTGAAGCTTATTTCATTTCCTTTCACATCCCCCTTTTGGTCAAGAAGATGTTCTCCGTCCCACGATGCCAGGTCTACATTCCTCCCCGGGAGTCATATTCCACGTTGCCAGGGAGATTCACTCCCCTGGGTGTCTGATCCCACGTAGAGAGGAGGGCAGTGATTTCACCTTTCAAGTTGGCTTAGCCAGAGAGAGAGGGCCACATCTGAGCAACAAAGAGGCATTCAGGAGGAGACTCTTAGGCACAAATATAGGGAGGCCAAGCCTCTCCTTTGCAGCAACCGTCTTCCCAAGGGTAAAACTTATGGTAGAGGGCTCAACCCATCAAACCACCAGTCCCCTATGTCTGTGGTCATGTTAGCAACCATGGAGGTGGGGTAGGCGAATACCCCTGCATTCTCCACAGGCTCCTCAAGGGGGCACTACACCATTTTTTTTTCCTTGTTTTTCTTTCTTTCTTTTTTTTTTTTAACTTTCCCTTCTTTTTTAAATCAACTGTATGAAAAAAAAAGTTAAAAAGAAAACAAACATAAAATAAAAGAACATTTCAAAGAGACCATAACAAGGGATTAAGAAAAAGACAACTAAGCTAAGATAACTGCTTAACTTCCAACATGTTCCTACTTTACCCCAAGAAAGTTACATAATATAGCAACCTTTCTGTGAACTTGTTCCTACTATATCCATCAGAAATTAACAGACCATAGTCATTTCTGGGCATCCCCAGAACGTTAAAAAGCTTATCTGTTCTTCTTGGATTATCGTTCCCCCTTCCTTAATTACTCTCTACTGCTAGTTCCCCTACATTCTACATTATAAACCATTTGTTTTACATTTTTGAAAGTTCACATTAGTGGTAGCATATAATATTTCTCTTTTTGTGCCTGGCTTATTTCACTCAGCATTATGTCTTCAAGGTTCTTCCATGTTGTCATATGTTTCACGAGATCGTTCCTTCTTACTGACGCGTAGTATTCCATCGTGTGTATATACCACATTTTATTTATCCACTCATGTGTTGAAGGACATTTGGGTTGTTTCCATCTCTTGGCAATTGTGAATAATGCTGCTATGAACATTGGCGTGCAGATATCTGTTCGTGTCACTGCTTTCCGATCTTCTGGCTATATACCGAGAAGTGCAATCGCCGGATCGAATGGTAGCTCTATATCTAGTTTTCTAAGGAACTGCCAGACTGACTTCCAGAGTGGCTGAACCATTATACAGTCCCACCAACAGTGAATAAGAGTTCCAATTTCTCCACATCCCCTCCAGCATTTGTAGTTTCCTGTTTGTTTAATGGCAGCCATTCTAACCGGTGTTAGATGGTATCTCATTGTGGTTTTAATTTGCATCTCTCTAATAGCTAGTGAAGCTGAACATTTTTTCATGTGTTTCTTGGCCATTTGTATTTCCTCTTCAGAGAACTGTCTTTTCATATCTTTTGCCCATTTTATAATTGGGCTGTCTATACTATTGTCATTGAGTTGTAGGATTTCTTTGTATATGCAAGATATCAGTCTTTTCTCAGATACATGGTTTCCAAAAATTTTTTCCCATTGAGTTGGCTGCCTCTTTACCTTTTTGAGAAATTCCTTTGAGGTGCAGAAACTTCTAAGCTTGAGGAGTTCCCATTTATCTATTTTCTCTTTTGTTGCTTGTGCTTTGGGTGTAAAGTCTAGGAAGTGGCCGCCTAATACAAGGTCTTGAAGTTGTTTTCCTACATTATCTTCTAGGAGTTTTATGGCACTTTCTTTTATATTGAGATCTTTGGTCCATTTTGAGTTAATTTTTGTGTAGGGGGTTAGGTAGGGGTCCTCTTTCATTCTTTTGGATATGGATATCCAACTCTCCCAGCCCCATTTGTTGAAAAGACCATTATGGCTCAGTTCAGTGACTTTGGGGGCCTTATCAAAGATCAGTCGGCCATAGATCTGAGGGTCTATCTCTGAATTCTCAATTCGATTCCATTGATCTATATGTCTATCTTTGTGCCAGTACCATGCTGTTTTGGCAACTGTGGCTTTATAATAAGCTTCAAAGTCAGGGAGTGTAAGTCCTCCCACTTCATTTTTCTTTTTTAGAGTGTCTTTAGCAATTCGAGGCATCTTCCCTTTCCAAATAAACTTGATAACTAGCTTTTCCAAGTCTGCAAAGTAGGTTGTTGGAATTTTGATTGGGATTGCATTGAATCTGTAGATGAGTTTGGGTAGAATTGACATCTTAATGACATTTAGCCTTCCTATCCATGAACATGGAATATTTTTCCATCTTTTAAGGTCCCTTTCTATTTCTTTTAGTAGAGTTATGTAGTTTTCTTTGTATAGGTCTTTTACATCTTTGGTTAAGTTTATTCCTAGGTACTTGATTTTTTTAGTTGCTATTGAAAATGGTATCTTTTTCTTGAGTGTCTCTTCAGTTTGTTCATTTCTAGCATATAGAAACATTACTGACTTATGTGCATTAATCTTGTATCCCGCTACTTTGCTAAATTTGTTTATTAGCTCTAGTACCTGTATCATCAATTTCTCAGGGTTTTCTAGATATAAGATCATATCGTCTGCAAACAATGAAAGTTTTACTTCTTCTTTTCCAATGTGGATGCCTTTTATTTCTTTGTCTTGCCGGATTGCCCTGGCTAGCACTTCCAGCACAATGTTGAATAACAGTGGTGACAGCGGGCATCCTTGTCTTCTTCCTGATCTTAGAGGGAAGGCTTTCAGTCTCTCACCATTGAGTACTATGCTGGCTGTGGGTTTTTCATATATGCTCTTTATCATGTTGAGGAAGTTTCCTTCAATTCCTACCTTTTGAAGTGTTTTTATCAAAAACGGATGTTGGATTTTGTCAAATGCTTTTTCAGCATCTATTGAGATGATCAATTGATTTTTCCCTTTCGAGTTTTTAATGTGTTGTAATACATTGATTGTTTTTCTTATGTTGAACCATCCTTGCATGCCTGGAATGAACCCCACTTGGTCATGGTGTATGATTTTTTTAATGTGTCTTTGGATTCAAATTGCAAGTATTTTGTTGAGGATTTTTGCATCTATATTCATTAGGGATATTGGCCGGTAGTTTTCCTTTTTTGTAGCATCTTTGCCTGGTTTTGGTATTAGATTGATGTTAGCTTCATAAAATGAGTTAGGTAGTGTTCCATTTTCTTCAATGTTTTGAAAGAGTTTGAGTAAGATTGGTGTCAGTTCTTTCTGAAAAGTTTGGTAGAATTCCCCTGTGAAGCCATCTGGCCCTGGGCATTTATTTGTGGGAAGATTTTTGATGACTGATTGGATCTCTTTGCTTGTGATGGGTTGGTTGAGTTCTTCTATTTCTTCTCTGGTCAGTCTAGGTTGTTCATATGTTTCCAGGAAATGGTCCATTTCTTCTACATTGTCCAGTTTGTTGCCATACAGTTGTTCATAATATCCTCTTATAATTATTTTAATTTCTTCAGGATCTGCAGTTATGTTACCTTTTTCATTCATTATTTTGTTTATATGGGTCTTCTCTCTTTTTGATTTTGTCAGTCTAGCTAGGGGCTTGTCAATCTTGTTGATCTTCTCAAAGAACCAACTTTTGGTGATATTTATCCTCTCTATTGTTTTTTTGTTCTCTATGTCATTTATTTGTGCTTTAATCCTTGTTATTTCTTTTCTTCTACTTGGTTTAGGATTGGTTTGCTGTTCATTTTCTAGCTTCTTCAGTTGATCCATTAGTTCTTTGATTTTGGCTCTTACTTCCTTTTTAATATATGCGTTTAGTGCTATAAATTTCCCCTTTAGCACTGCTTTTGCTGCATCCCATAGGTTTTGGTATGTTGTGCTCTCATTTTCATTCGTCTCTATATATTTAGCAATTTCTCTTGCTATTTCTTCTTTAACCCACTGATTGTTTAGGAGTGTGTTGTTTAACCTCCAGGTATTTGTGAATTTTCTAAGTCTCTGATGGTTATTGACTTCTAATTGTATTCCACTGTGGTCAGAGAATGTGCTTTGAATAATTTCAATCTTTTTAAATTTATTGAGGCTTGTTTTATGTCTCAGCATATGATCTATTCTGGAGAAAGTTCCGTGAGCACGAGAAAAGTATGTGTATCCTGGTGATTTGGGATGTAATGTCCTGTATATGTCTGTTAAATCTAATTTATTTATCAGATTGTTTAGGTTTTCAATTTCCTTATTGGTCTTCTGTCTGGTTGATCTATCTATAGGAGAGAGTGATGTGTTGAAGTCTCCCACAATTATTGTGGAAACATCAATTGCTTCCTTTAGTTTTGCCAGTATTTCTCTCATGTATTTTGTGGCACCTTGATTGGGTGCATAGACATTTACGATTGTTATTTCTTCTTGCTGAATTGCCCCTTTTATTAGTATGTAGTGGCCTTCTTTGTCTCTCAAAACATCCCTGCATTTGAGTCTATTTTATCTGAGATTAATATTGCTACACCTGCTTTCTTTTGGCTGTAGCTTGCATGAAATATTTTTTTCCATCCTTTCACTTTCAGTTTCTTTGTGTCCCTATGTCTAAGATGAGTCTCTTGTATGCAACATATTGATGGTTCATTTTTTTGATCCATTCTGTGAATCTATATCTTTTAATTGGGGAGTTTAATCCATTTACATTCAACGTTATAACCATGAAGGCATTTCTTGAATCAGCCATCTTATCCTTTGGTTTATGTTTGCCATATTTTTCCCCTCTCTCTATTAATATCCTTTATTGTACCCATATCGAATCTCTTTAGTACTGAACCTTTCTCCAAGTCTCTCTGTCCTGTCTTTGTTTCTCTGTCTGTAGGGCTCCCTTTAGTATCTCCAGTAGGGCAGGTCTCTTGTTAGCAAATTCTCTCAGCATTTGTTTGTCTGTGAAAAATTTAAGCTCTCCCTCAAATTTGAAGGAGAGCTTTGCTGGATAAAGTATTTTTGGCTGGAAATTTTTCTCACTCAGAATTTTAAATATATCGTGCCACTGCCTTCTTGCCTCCATGGTGGCTGCTGAGTAGTCACTACTTAGTCTTATGCTGTTTCCTTTGTATGTGGTGAATTGCTTTTCTCTTGCTGCTTTCAGAACTTGCTCCTTCTCTTCAGTATTTGACAATCTTATCAGAATATGTCTCGGAGTGGGTTTATTTGGATTTATTCTATTTGGGGTTCGCTGAGCATTTATGATTTGTGTATTTATGTTGTTTAGAAGATTTGGGAAGTTTTCCCCAACAATTTCTTTGAATACTCTTCCTAGACCTTTACCCTTTTCTTCCCCTTCTGGGACACCAATGAGTCTTATATTTGGACGTTTCATATTATCTATCATATCCCTGAGGTCCATTTTGATTTTTTCAATTTTTTTCCCCATTCTTTCTTTTATGCTTTCATTTTCCATTCTGTTATCTTCCAGGTCACTGATTCGTTGTTCAACTTCCTCTAGTCTTGTACTATGAGTGTCCAGAATCTTTTTAATTTGGTCAACAGTTTCTTTAATTTCCATAAGATCATCCATTTTTTTATTTAGTCTTGCAATGTCTTCTTTATGCTCTTCTAGAGTCTTCTTGATTTCCTTCATATCCCGTACTCTGGTCTCATTGTTCATCTTTATTTCTTTGAGTAGCTGCTCTAGGTGCTGTGTCTCTTCTGGTCTTTTGATTTGGGTGCTTGGGCTTGGGTTATCCATATCGTCTGGTTTTTTCATATGCTTTATAATTTTCTGTTGTTTTTGGCCTCGTGGCATTTGCTGAACTTGATAGGTTCTTTTAGGGTTTGTAGACCTATTGAAGTCCTTATCTCTAATTTATCAGATCTACAGCTTCGTGGAGTACACTTTCTCTAACTAACCAGCAGGTGGCGTCCACGAGCCACCTGTTCTCCACAAGCCAGTTCTCCCCTGCTTAGCATTTTTGGTGAGTGGGGGAGTGAGTCTTGTGGGGCCCAATTGGTGTACCAAGCTTGCGTGTGTAGTTGGTGTTGCCTGCCCTGTATGTGGGGCGTGTTTCTGGGCAGTCAGGGAGGGGGGGTGGCCCTAACAATCAAATCTCCCTGGTGATCCTAGAGTTTTAAAGCTGGTGCAATAGTCTAATCCTTCAGTTCAGTCCTGCCACAGTTTGTCTCTGCCACTGACCCACAAGTCCTTGGTATTGGCGTATGGCTCCTGAGACTTGCAAGTGGGCCCCTCTTCCAGGCTGTGCACCCCGGGTCCTCTGTTGAGGGATGACTGTGCTATGTCACAGGTGAGTGCCATCCCCTCAGGGCAGTTCTGGGCTGCTGGTCTGTGTAGGGAGGCTCCCAGTCTGCTGAAATGATGGCTGAATGGGGCTTTGTTAATTCACACTGCTCCACCTTCCCAACTCTGGGACAATCAGCTGAGGTTGCAGGGAAGGCTAATGTCCACGCCCAGTTTTGTGGTGTGTGCCTGTTATTTGAAGCCCTTCCGTCACACTGGGTTGTCTGGGGCAGCTCTGGGCTATGGGGCTGGCAATGGGCAGAAGTGTTTCCTGTCCACCAGGATGGTGGCTGTGAGCGGACACCCCCGTTTTCTTGGGAAGTTGTGGTGTTTAGTGAATTTTCTCAGCCACTGAATTATTGCCTTTTGTCTCAGAGCTCTCTTAGTTCTGCTCTTGACTTGACGTGCCCAAATTGAAAGTCTTTGAAGCTTTCTGTATTGGGCTTCTTAGAGTAATTGTTTCAGAAAAAGAAAAAAGGATTAAAAAAAAAAAAAAAAAAAAAGGGTCCTCCTTGGAGATCTAATGGGTTATTGAAATGCTAAGAGACAAAGCAACCAGGGCCATTAAAGAAAGGTCCACAGGGCAGAGAGATCGGCTTTTCTTCGGGATTTGCATATGCGCCTTAGGGCCTGAGCTCCGCCCTTCCCCTTTCTGTGTTCACCAGAACTCTAAAAATCCTCTGCTTTTATTTTGGAGTTTTTCGTGTTGTTTTTTTTTTTTCTATGCCTGTCTCCTCTCTGCTGGGCTGGCTGCTCACAGATTCTCTGGTGTCTGGTCTCTGTCTATCTATGGTTGGAGTCTGGATCAGTAGAATGTGTTTCCGATAAGAGCAGCCACTGCAGTTCTCCCTTCTCCTTCCCGGAGCTGACAGCCCCTCCTCCCACGGGACTGAGCCTGGCAGGGAGGGGCGCGGGTCCCCTGGCCGCAAAAACTTAGATTTCGCTGATCTCAGCAGTTTGACATTTTCATGAGTGTTGTATGAAGTATGCCCAAAGACAGATTGCTCTGTGGTGTCCAGTCCATGCAGTTCCTGGCTTTCTACCTACTTTCCTGGAGGAGTAACTAAAACATACAGCTCACCAGTCTTCCATCTTGCCCCGCCTCCGGATTTGGTTTTATAAAGAGGGTTTATTTGGTTACACAGTTGCAGTCTTAAGCCATAAAAGTGTCCAAGCTAAGGCATCAACATTAGTATATCTTTATCAAAGGAAGGCCAATGGCATCCAGAAAACCTTTGTTAGCTGGAAAGGCATATGGATGGCATCTGCTGATACTGGGTTGTGCTCCAGCTCCTCTCTCAGCTCCTGTGCTTTCTTCAAAATGTTGCTCTTGGGGCATTTTGTCCTGTCTCAGCTTTTCTGGAGCAAACACTGGTGTAGCATACTCAAAGTGTCAGCAAAAGTCTGCTTTCAGTGGCCATCTCCAAAACGTCACTCTGAGCTGCTCTTCAATATGTCACTGTCAGTTACTCTCCAAAATGTTACTCTCTGCTGCTCTGAGGTCCTTCTGTTTGTGAATTCTTTTATAGGACTCCCATGATTAAATCAATACCACCATGAATGGGAGAGGTCCACATCTTCATGGAGATAATCCAATCAAATGTTTCTCTCATGTTGATTGAGTCGCATCTCCATGGAAACAATCATAGGATTCCAACCTAATCAGCAATAATACATCTGCCTTCACAAGACAGCATTAATGAACATGACATTTTGGGGGACATAATACATCCAAACTGGCACATTTATAAATGTGCAAAGTAAATAATAAAGATGAGTTTTTAATATTAATATTTAGAGTGAAAAGAAGAACATATTCCAATGTGTAATTCTCAGGAAAAAAGAGAAAACCAAACACATTGAATTAATTTCTTTATAACTTTACATCTTTGCCAATCAAATAAGAAACTGATTATGTTACAATTCTGATGACTTAACATGATGGAATAAAATGCATTATTTCATCCATCGTTTCTCTCCTTGTAAACAGCACTCTAAACATAACAAACTTTAATCACACTTGGAATTGGAGGCAATTTCAGATATTCATGAATGCATGACAAAAAGTTTGTCTTTAATCTGGTGGCATGGATAAGCTCTGATCCACAACCTTGAAGATCCAAAGTCATCATTCAGATGCTCACTTAGGATATTCAGATGTCCCAGAAGCATTTTATTGAAATCAAATCAATAAGAAATAACATTTCACCACTTTCCACTACTACCTTGCTCCAGGGTACTGCTTGAATTATTGCAAATACCTCTAACTTTTCTCCCTGCTTTCACCTTTGATCCCCTATAGTGCTCATAGCTGTCAAAATGAAAAAGTTTGGGTAATGAACATTGGGGATGGTAGCACAATATTGCACATGTAATTATTACCACTGAAATGTAGACTTGAAAGTGGTAAAAATGAAAAATGTTGAGTTGTTACCACATGTTATCATGTTTTTTTTATTTTAAAGTGACATGTTAAAACCCAGAAAAAATGGGTTATAGGAAATGTATATCAATTGTCCTTCCCACTAAATACAATTCTATATACTAGATAAAACATTTGTTAATCACCTTCAAATCTTTGAAGAGCTGAAAATGTGGTGGAAAAACAAGGCAAATTTTGGAGAAACATTTGGACCCATAGAGGTATGTAGAAAACTGGACTATCAAATATACTTTAAGGGGGTTTACAAAGAGCACACATTTGATCTTAGGGTTGTGTGACTTACTGGATTTAGGAGTACAGAATTTCAGAGTGGCTACCCAAAGAAGACAATTATTCTTCTCACATTAAACTGAGACCTGGGCCATTAAGTATAACTGCACAGGTTGTGTACTGAAAAACTCAGGAGTAGGGGCATTCACATACGCTGCTGTGTAAATTGTGCAAAACACAACATGCCAAAACCATAAGAAGCAGCTTTACTGGGGCCTCAAATGGCTTCACCCTCAGGATAAAGACAAACCTGAATGAAACTCCTCCAACCTAAGTCCAGGCTACTGTAGATAAGATTACCTTGATGTTGAGCAAAGCAGAGGAGAAAAAGGAAATGAAGAGAAAATTAATCACCCCTGTGAAGATGAAACCACAGTATAGCCTTCATGTATGTTTCATGAGTGTTTTGTGTAAATAATGTGTGTGAGCCAGGAAACATCAGGTCATGACCCTGCTTTGAGATGGTTTCCAAATGGTAAACACAGTGACTCTGGAGGAGGTCAAATTTACTCCAGGCTTCAGGAAACCCCAAAAAACAATTTTTCAAGAGCAATGACCAGCACTTGGTCAATGATACAGGCCATGTGTAAGAAAGCAACATATGCCAAAAATAATAGGAACAATAAATCACATAGATTTTGCATATTGGGACTTACAGATATGAATAATAAAGCAATAATGTTGTGGCAGATTGATTGCATTAATGACCCAAATCATTCAGCCCTTCCTGGATTCACACCCTTAGCCATCTTTCTGTATAGTTCCTGACACAAAAATGCACAATCTATTTCCCTTTCCCTTGAATTCTAGATTGGCTTGTGTCTGCTTTGTCTTTTTCTCTGCAGTAGAATTTATGGTATTCTAGTTTCCAGCCATCCTAGATCATCATCCAAAAACTAATGAAGCCACAAATTTGTCAGCAAGCTCACATTAAACAAGAACCACCTCACTGAGCCCAGCCTAAATCAATGCACAGACTTTCCAGTTATCAATCTCTTGCCTCTTGGCTCCAAATCCATCCTTTGAAAACTACACAGAATTCACTTAAGCATTTCTACTTTACATTGAGCACAGTGTTAAGTTTTCTCAGTAGACAGTGCTAGAGAGACATTGGAGGAGGAAGCGCCTTCTCGTAATGCTTCTGGTGTCTGCACAGTTGGTCCCTGGTACCGGTGTGAGGATATCAGGTGGTTCTGTGTAGAGGTCGTGTGTCCAGGACACATGGCTCATCAGCAGCCTCACAGCCTGGGCTGGCCCGGTGACCACACATGGCTCTCCCAACAGGAACACTGGATGTCCAGGCTTCCCACACTCAAGGGTGTTCCTACTCTGTCTAAAGAAGTCCTTCGCTTTCTTGATATCTCAACAATTTTCTCCTAATTTTACTAATATGTATTTGTGTCTGTGCCTGAATGTATGTGTGTGTATTTAAGCCCTGCAGAATTTATTTTTGGGTATATGAATTAATCATACCATTTTTCCACATGGAAAAAATCAGTTATCCAAATACTATATATTAAACAAATGACACAATCTGTCCATTCTCCACTGATGTGCAAAACCATTTCTAACAGATACTGAATGGCCATAAATGCTTGGGTTTGGCTTCTGGGCTCTCTCTATCCCTCCATATTTATCTGTCACTTTACCATCACCGCACTGTCTTGCAAAATACAACTGTAAGCATCTTTGTATTTGGTAGAGCAAGTCCACTGTTCCTTTCCTTCTCTATTCTCCCCAGGATTATCATAGCTAATTTTGAACCTTGATTTTTTTTAGTATAAAATGTAAGAATCACTTGATAAATTAGATATCAAAGCATATTGAGCTTTTCTTATTGGAACTGCTTTAATTCTAGTGATTAATAAAGTGAAAACTGACATTTTTGTGATACTGAGCACAACAATACTCTATGTCACTTTGCTCAAGGGTAAATTCCCATGTAGTGGCTAGGTTTTGATCATGTGTCCATCCCTGTGGGATAGAAGGCCAGGACACTGGAATTTTATTGCCTGTAGATGGATTGCAGTTCCTCAAATAATTTGTTATAGGAAAAGCAAAAAACTGATGTTTCTAAAAACTCTCCTTCAGTCCCTCGTATATTAAGATTTCTCTCATATCCCCAAAATTTCATTTCACTACCATTTCTTCATTATGAATTCTAAGAGCAGAATTATTTAAATATACAAAGGCTACCATTACTGTTTATCAAATAGTCACTGTGATATAAATGCAATGTTAAATGCTTGAAATTCCTTTAGCCATCTTATCTTTACGAAATGGACAAAAGATCACCATAACACTAGTGTAGACTTATTGATAGTTCAAATAATGAAATATTTCTAATCTAAATAGTAGTTAGACACTTCCCAAGCACACTACATTCCTCTCTAGTTGTGTTTTCCTGCCCCAACACTCCTTTGGAGCACCCTACAAACCAGGAAATAAGGGGTCACATCTGGCCTGGTTGTAGACTCCAGTTGCCTGCACCAGTGCCATAACCAGCAACTTTTCTGAGTGGTCACTGTCTCTGCTTTACCAGTTGTTAAATATTGAATGTCATCTCTAGAAATGGGTATTCTCTACATTTTTACAACTGAGGAAACTGAGCTTGGAAAGGCAAACAGCATGCTCATAGTTACATAGCTTTTATGTGTCAGGCATGGAACTAAACCCAGCTTGCTCTAACTCCATGGAAAGTGTTCTTAAAAAGTTAACACAGATCCTTAGACAAAAATTGCAAAGAGTTTATACAAACAGAATTGGCAGCTCATTGTCCTTTGAAAAAATACCCTCTCCCCAATCACAAACAACATTGCTAAGTCTTAGACTACTAGTTCTGGAGTTTCAAGCATTATTTGGACCCTCATTTATTCAATATGTTTAGAAATATAGGCATAAAAATAATAGTAGTAACATCATCAACATGGAGACATAAACAGCTACTGAAAACCTCTCCCCAGAGACTCAGTGAAAAAAAGGACAATTCTCACTTGTTCAGAGCTGTGCAGTAAGGCAAAGACTGGAGAAGGAGCCCAAAAACACTGAATCAAAGAAAGAGAAAAATATCAGGTAGGAAACTTCTGCCCCAGACTGGCCAATCCTCTCAACTTCACTTGGTCCCATGCAGCTCAGTCCCAGAGGCAGCAGCTGGGATCCCCCCACCTCCCAATGGGGACACAGACTAATATCTCTCACCTTTATCCAGACACAGAGACCCAAACCCACAGGGACCAATGGCAGGACACAAGCTACTGGAGAGGGCAAAATATAAAAGGGCAACAAAGAGGAATGGAGGAATACAGAGGGAAAGGAAGAATCTTTCCCCAAAGGAACAAGTAGCCAAGCAAAAACTTCCCAAATCAACTGTTTGGGGACATAGAGGACAGGGGAGGACATTTCAAGACCCAAGTCAGTAAAGAACAAAGAGTTGAGAAAATGTGGACAGGGACTGTAATGCCTGGTACCCATACCTACCTGTGAGGGAAAAAGAAGTGGATGGCCTGATCCTTGCCTGGGGGATGGACTGCAGACTGTGGTGGCTAGGGGAGTCCTCTGGCACAAGTACAGTGAGGACAGAGTCCCACCATAGGCAAGATTTTGGCCAGCAAAGTGAGTGCATAGGAACCCCACAGCTTCAGCCCCATCTGGCCAGATGCTGCTGGGTTCAAGGGGCTAAACAACTTCTGAATACAATTAAGTCACCAAAGAGCACCATCTACTGGGCAGGCTGGAAAGGGCAGGGGAAAATTACAGAGCTTTTCTGAGCCTCTCCAGATCCTGTCCAAGGCCAACTTGAGCTGGTCTACACCCTCTGTACTGGTACCTGGCCTGTTTTGGCTGAGAAATACTGATGACCCAACTGTCAAAGAAGTGCTTTAATACAAACCCAGGTAACAACTAAATCCTAGACAAGAGAGAGAAACAAACCTTCAGAATAGACCCATCAAGATAATCATTTGACTAGATATCAGCAAAAACATTGCAAGGTATACTAAACTCAAGGAAAAATGGCCCAGTCAAAGAATCAAATAAAAAAAAATCAGAGGAGACACATAATCTGGATCAACTAAACAGAGATGTGCAAATAAACCTCCTGAGTCAATTCAAATAAATGAAGGGAAATGTGTATAAAGATATAAAGGATATTAAGAAAACAGTAGAAATGCATAAAGATGAATTTGAAAGAATACATAGAAGAATAACAGACATGGAAATAAAAGACTCTGTAGATGAAATTAAAAATATACTGGAGACAAACAGCAGATTTGAAGAGGCAGAAGAAAAAATCAGCAAGCTAGAACACAGATCAACTGAACTTGAATAGACAAAAGAACAAATAGAGAAGAAAAATGGAAAAATTTGTGAGCAGGGTCTCAGTGAATTGATTCACAACTCAAAGCTCAAAAACATATGCATCATGGGTGTCCCAGTAGGAGATGAGAAGGGAAAAGGGCCAGGAATAATATTCAAATAAATAACAGCTGAAGATTTCCCAGCCCTCAAAAATGACATAAATATGCAAATCCAAGAAATCCAATGTACTCCAAATAATAGACCCAAATAGACCCACTCCAAGACACATGGTAATCAGACTGTCAAATGCTGAAGAAAAGGAGAAAATTCTGAAAGCAGCAAGAGGAAAGTGATTCACAACAGATGAGGAAAGCCAAATAAGACTAAGTGTTGGTTTCTCATCAGACACCATGGAGGCGAGAAGGCAATGGTATGATATATTTAAGACATTGAAAGAGAAAAAAAAAAAAAAAAAAAAAAAAACCCAATCAAGAATTCTATACCCAGCAAAGTTGTCATTAACACTGAGGGAGAGTTTAAAATATTCACAAATAAACAGAAGCTGAGAACTGCTAATGGGAGTGCTTCCAGCGAAAAACAGACAGGAAAGAGAGGTCTGGAGAAAGGTATAGAGTTAAAGAGTATTAGTAATGGAAATTTAAAGGATAAAAAAAGAGAAAAAATAGATTGGACAAATAAGAACCAAATGATAAGATGGTTGAATTAAGAACTGCCTTTACAGTAATAACTTTGAATGTTAATGAATTAAACTCCCCAATCAAAAGACACAGATTGGAAGCATGGATTAAAAAAATGTGATCCATCTATATGCTGTTTACAAGAGACACATTTATTTTAGACAAAAAGATATAAACAGGTTGAAAGTGAAAGAATGGGAAAAGATATTTCCTACAAGTAGTAAACAAACAAACAAACAAAAAGTTAGGGTAGTTATAAAATTATCAGACAAAATAGACTTCAAATGTAAAAATGTTATAAGAGATAAAGGACACATATATTAATGAAAGGGACAATTCACCAGGAAGAAATAACAGTCATTGATATCTATGCTCCTAATCAGGGAGCCCCAAAGAACATGAGGCAAACACTAGCAAAACTGAAGGGAGTCATAGATGACTCTACTATAATAGTGGGAGATTTCAACATAATGCAGTCTCCAATAGATAGAACATCTAAAGAGAGGATCAATAAAGAAACAAAAAAGCTAACAATATGATAAAAGAACTAGACCTAGCAGACATGTATAGAACATTGCACCCCAAAACAGGAGGATATACATTCTTTCCAAATGCTCATGGAATATTCTCCAAGATAGATCATGTACTGGGGCACAAAGCAAGTTTTAATAAATTAAAAAAAATTGAAATTTTACAAAGCACTTTCTCTGATCATAGTGGAATGAAGCTGGAAATCAATAACAAATGAAGAACTAGAAGATACACAAATATATGGAGGTTAAACAATATGCTCTCAAACAATGGGTCAAAGAAGAAATTGCAAGAAAAATCAGTAAATATCTTTAGATGAATGAAAATGAGAACACAACATAACAAAACTTATGGGATGCCGTAAAGGCAGTGCCAAGAGGGAAATTTATAGCATCAAATCCCTACATAGGAATAAAGAGCTAAAACCAACAACCTAACTGAGCAACTGGAGAAACTGGAAAAAGAACAGCAAACTAATCCCAAAGCAAGCAGAAGTAAAGAAATAACAAAGATTAGAGCAGAAATTAATGAAATGAAGACTAAGAAAACAATAGAGAATCAATAAAACCAAAAGTTTGTTTTTGAGATCAATAAAATCAACAAACCCTTAGCTAGAATGAAAAAAAAATAAAATCAGAGAAGCTGAAAATAAAATCAGAGATAAGAAGTGGTCATCTCCATGGACCCTGAAGAAATAAAAAATGATCAGAAGAGATTACCATGAACAATTGTATGCAAGCAAACTAGACAACTTAGGTGAAATGGACAACTTCCTAGAAACATATGAAGAATCCACAAAGACTCAAGAAGAAATAGAAGACCTCAACAAACCAATAACAGTAAAGAGATTAAATCAGTCATCAAAAACCTACCAATAAAGAAAAGTCTAGGACTGGATAGCATCACTGGCTAATTTTACCAAGCATTCCAACAAGAATTAATAAAATTCCTACTCAAAATCTTCCAAAAAATTGAGGAGGAATAAGACCTAACTCATTCTATGACACCGTTACCTAATACCAAAGCTGAATAAAGATGTTATAAGAAAATAAAACTTGAGCTCAATCTCTCTAATGAATATGGATACAAAAACTCCCCAACAAAATATTTGCAAATCAAATTCAACAGCATATTAAAAGAATTATGCATCATGACCAAGTGGATTTTATTCCAGGTATGCAAGGATATTTTAACACAAGAAAATCAATTAATTTAATACACCACATTAACAAATCAAAAGGGAAAAACTACATGATCATCTCAATTGAGACAGAAAAAGAATTTGACAAAATTTGGCATCTTTTCATGATAAAAACACTTCAAAAAGCAGGAATCAAAGGAAACTTCCTCAACATGCTAAAGGGCATATATGAAAATCCCACAGCTAAAATCACAATGGTGAAAGACTGAAAGATTTCCTTCTAAGATCAGGAAAAAGACAAGGATGCCCACTGTCACCACTGCTATTCAATATTGTGCTACAAGTTCTAGCTAGAGCAATTAGGCAAGAAAAATAAATAAAAGGCATCCAAATTGGAAAAGAAGAAGTAACACTGATACTATTTGTATATAAAACTGGTACTATTTGATCCAATATTTAGAAAATCAGGACAAAATGACAAAAGCTAATTGAGCTAATAAATGAATTCAGCAAAGTGTCAGGATACAAGATCAACAAGCAAATATCAATGATGTTTTGATGGTGAGGTGTATGTTTTAGTTACTCCTCCAGGCAGTATGTAGAAAGTCAGGAACTGCATGGACCGGACCCTGGAGAGCAATTTGACTTTGGGAATACTTCATACAACACTCATGAACAAGTGGAACAGCTGAGATCAGTGAAATCTGTAAGTTTTCCTGGCCAGGGGACCCACACCCTTCCCTGCTAGGCTCAGTTCCTTGGGAGAGGAGCCATCGGTGCTGGGAACAATGAGGGAGATCTGCAATTTCAGCTCTTATCAGAAACTCATTCTACTGATCCAAACTCCAAGCATAGATAGACTGAGACCAGACACCAGAGAATCCATGAGCAGCCAGCCAAGTAGACAGGAGATAAGGATAGCAAAAGCAGCAAGGAAAACCCAAAAATAAAAGTGGAGACTTTTTGGAGTTCTGGTGAACATACAAAGGGCAGAGCTCAGGCTGAGTCAGGCTCACATGCAAATCCAGAAGGTGAGTTTCTTTCTCTGAAAGACTGGTTTCTCTGCTCCCTGGAGCATTCCTTAATGGCCCTAATCTCCTTGTCTCTTAGTGTTTCAATAGCCATTAGATCTGCATGGAGGGCCCTTCTCTGTTTTTCTTTTTTTAATCTTTTTCTCTTTTTCTAAAACAATTACTCTAAGAAGCCCAATAAAGAAAGCCTCAAAGACTTGCAATCTGGGCAAGTTAAGACAAGAGCAGAACTAAGAGAGCTCTGAGACACAAGGCAATAAGTCCAGTGGCTGAGAAAATTCAGTAAACACCACAACTTCCCAAGGAAAGGGCGGCGTCCCCTCACAGCCATCTTCCCAGTGGGCAGGGAACACTCCTGACAGTTGCTGGCCCCACAGCCCAGAGCTGCCCCAGACAACCCAGTGTGATGGGAAGTATTTCCAACAACACTTGCACACCACAAAATTGGGCATGGACATTAGCCTTCCCTGCACCCTCAGCTGGTTGTCCCAGAGTTGGGAAGGTGGAGCAGCACGTATTACCACACCCCATTCAGCCATCCTTTCAGCAGAATGTGAATGTCCCTACACAGCCCCACAGCCCAGAACCACCCTGGGAGGTAGCACTCACCTGTGATATAGCACAGTAATCCCTCAACAGAGGACCTGGGGGTGCACGGCCTGGAAGAGGGACCCACTCACAAGTCTCAGGGGCCATATACCAATACCAAGGACTTGTGCATCAGCAGCAGAGACAAACTGTGGCAGGAATGAAGGATTAGACTATTGCAGCAGCTTTAAATCTCCAGGAACACCAGGGAGATTTGATTGTTAGAGCCGCACCCCTCTCCCTGACTGCCCAGACACACGCCCATAAACAGGGTGGGCAACACCAACTACACACACAAGCTTGGCACACCAATTGGACCCCACAAGACTCACACCCCCACTCACCACAAAGACAAAGTGGGGGAGAACTGACTTGAGGGGAATAGGTGGCTAACAGACACCACCTGCTGATTAGTAAGAGAAAGTGTACTCCACGAAGCTGTGAACTGACAAATTAGAGACAAGGGTATTAATCAGTTTACAAATCCTAAAAGAACCCTATCAAGTTAAGCAAATGACAAGATGCCAAAAACAACAGAAAATTTTAAACCATATGATAAAACCAGATGATATGGGTAACCCAAGCCCAAGTACCCAAATCAAAAGATCAGAGGAGACACAGAACTTGGAGCAATTAATCAAAGAACCCTAAAGATGAACAATGAGACCATGGCACAGGATATAAAGGACATGAAGAAGAGCATGGCACAGGATATAAAGGACATCAAGAAGACCCTAGAAGAGCATAAAGAAGAAATTGCAAGAGGAAATTAAAAAAATAGATGATCTTATGGAAATTAAAGAACTGTTGACAAAATTAAAAATATTCTGGATACTCATAGTACAAGACTAGAAGAAGTTGAACAATGAGTCAGTTACCTGGAAGATGACAGAACAGAAAATGAAAGAACAAAAGAAAGAATGGGGAAAAAATTGAAAAAATCAAAATGGACTTCAGGGATATAATAGATAATTTAAAATGTCCAAATATAAGACTCATTGGTATTCCAGAAGGGGAAGAGAAGGGTAAAGGTCTAGGAAGAGTATTCAAAAAATTGTTGGGGAAAACTTCCCAAATCTTCTAAACACACAAATCATAAATGCCCAGCAAACTCCAAATAGAATAAAACCAAATAAACCCACTCTGAGACATATTCTGATCACACTTTCAAATATGGAAGAGAAGGAGCAAGTTTGGAAAGCAGCAAGAGAAAAGCAATTCACCACATACAAAGGAAACAGCATAAGACTAAGTAGTGACTACTCAGTAGCCACCATGGAGGAAAGAAGGCAGTGGCATGACATATTTAAAATTCTGAGAAAAATTGTCAACCAAGAACTATTTATCCAGCAAAGTTCTCCTGCAAATTTGAGGGAGAGCTTAAAATTTTCACAGACAAACAAATGCTGAGAGAATTTGCTAACAAGAGACCTGCCCTACTTGAGATACTAAAGGGAGCACTACCAACAGAGAAACAAAGAAAGGAGAGAAAGGTATGGAGAAAGGTTCAGTACTAAAGAGATTCAGTATGGGTATGTTAAAGGATATTAATAGAGAGAGGGAAAAAATACATATTACAAACATAAACCAAAGGATAAGATGACTGATTCAAGAAATGACATCACAGTAATAACATTGAATGTAAATGGGTTAAACTCCCCAATTAAAAGATATAGATTTGCAGAAGGGATCAAAAAAAATGAGCCATCAATATGCTGCATACAAGAGACTCATCTTAGATATAGGGACACAAAGAAATTGAAAGTAAAAGGATGGAAAAAATATTTCATGCAAGCTACAGCCAAAAGAAAGCAGGAGTAGCAATATTAACCTCAGATAAAATAGACTTTAAATGCAAGGATGTTATGAGAGACAAAAAAGGCCACTACATACTAATAAAAGGGGCAATTCAACAAGAAGAAATAACAATCATAAATGTTATGCACCCAATCAAGGTGCTACAAAATACATGAAAGAAACACTGGCGAAACTAAAGGAAGCAATTATGTTTCCACAATAATTGTGGGAGACTTCAACACATCACTCTCCTATAGATAGATCAGCCAGACAGAAGACCAATAAGGAAATTGAAAATCTAAACAATCTGATAAATGAATTGGATTTAACAGACATATATAAAACATTACACCCCAAATCACCAGGTTACAAATTCTTCTCTAGTGCTCATGGAACTTTCTCCAGAATAGATCGTATGCTGGAACATAAAACAAGCCTCAATAAATTTAAAAAAAAAATTGGAATTATTCAAAGCACATTCTCTGACCACAGTGGAATACAATCAGAAGTTAATAACCATCAGAGACTTAGAAAATTCACAAATACCTGGAGGTTAAACAACACACTCCTAAACAATCAGTGGGTTAAAGAAGAAATAGTAAGAGAAATTGCTAAATATATAGAGACAAATGAAAATGAGAACACAACATACCAAAACCTATGGGATGCAGCAAAAGTGGTACTGACGGGGAAATTTATAGCACTAAACGCATATACTAAAAAGATAGAAAGAGCCAAAATCAAAGAACTAATGGATCAACTGAAGAAGCTGGAAAATGAACAGCAAACCAATCCTAAACCAAGTAGAAGGAAAGAAATAACAAGGATTAAAGCAGAAATAAATGACATAGAGAACAAAAAAAAAAAAAAAAAAAAAAAAAAAAAAAAAAAAAAAAACAATAGAGAGGATAAATAACACCAAAAGTTTGTTCTTTGAGAAGATCAACAAGATTGACAAGCCCCTAGCTAGACTGACAAAATAAAAAATAGAGAAAACCCATATAAACAAAATGATGAATGGGAAGGTGACATTACTGTGGATCCTGAAGAAAGGAAAAAAAATCATAAGAGGATAATATAAACAACTGTATGCCAACAAACTGGATAATGTAGAGGAAATGGACAATTTCCTGGAAACATATGAACAACCTAAACTGACAGAGAAGAAACAGAATACCTCAACCAACCAATCACAAGCAAAGAGATCCAATCAGTCATCAAAAAGCTTCCCACAAATAAATGCCCAGGGCCAGATGGCTTCATAGGGGACTTCTATCAAACTTTCCAAAAAGAACTGACACCAATCTTACTTAAACTCTTTCAAAACATTGAAGAAAATGGAACACTACCTAACTCACTTTATGAAGCTAACATCAATCTAATACCAAAACCAGGCAAAGATGCTGCAGAAAAGGAAAATTACAGTCCTATCTCCCTAATGAATATAGATGCAAAAATTCTCAACAAAATACTTGCAAATCAAATCCAAAGATACATTAAAAAAATTATACACCATGACCAAGTGGGGTTCATTCTAGGCATGCAAAGGTTGTTCAACATGAGAAAATCAATGCATTACAACACATTAACAAATAAAAAGATAAAAATCAAATGATCATCCCAATAGATGCTGAAAAAGCATTTGACAAAATCCAACATCCTTTTTGATAAAAACACTTCAAAAGGTAGGAATTGAAGGAAACTTCCTCAATATGATAAAGAGCATATATGGAAAACCCACAGCCAGCATAGTACTCAATGGTGAGAGACTGAAAGCCTTCCCTCTAAGATCAGGAACAAGACAAGGATGCCCACTATCACCACTGTTATTGTACATTGTGCTAGAAGTGCTAGCCAGGGCAATCCAGCCAGACAAAGAAATAAAAGACAACTAAATTGGAAAGGAAGTAGTAAAACTGTCTTTGTTTGCAGATGATACAATCTTATATCTGGAAAACCTTGAGAAATCGACTATACAGCTACTAGAGCTAATAAACAAATTTAGCAAAGTAGCGGGATACAAGATTAATGCACATAAGTCTATAATGTTTCTATATGCTAGAAATGAACAAAATGAAGAGACACTCAAGAAAAAGATACCATTTTCAATAGCAACTAAAAAAATCAAGTACCTAGGAATAAACTTAACCAAAGATGTAAAAGATCTATACAAAGCAAACTACATAACTTTACTAAAAGAAAGAGAAGGGGACCTTAAAAGATGGAAAAATATTCCATGTTCATGGATAGGAAGGCTAAATGTCAATAAGATGTCAATTCTACCCAAACTCATCTACAGATTCAATGCAATCCCAATCAAAATTCCAACAACCTACTTTTCAGACTTGGAAAAGCTAGTAATCAAATTTATTTGGAAAGGGAAGATGCCTTGAATTGCTAAAGACACTCTAAAAAAGAAAAACGAAGTGGGAGGACTTACACTCCCTGACTTTGAAGCTTATTATAAAGCCACAGTTGTCAAAACAGCATGGTACCGGCACAAAGATAGACATATTGATCAATGGAATTGAATTGAGAATCACAGATAGACCCCCAGATCTATGGCTGACTGATCTTCGATAAGGCCCCTAAAGTCACTGAACTGGGACATAACAGTCTTTTCAAAAAATGGGGCTGGGAGAGTTGGATATCCATATCCAAAAGAATGAAAGAGAACCCTTACCTCATACCCTACACAAAAATTAACTCAATGTGGATCAAAAATCTCAATATAAAAGACAGTACCATAAACCTCCTAGAAGATAATGTAGGGAAACATCTTTAAGAGCTTATATAAGGTGGCCACTTCCTAGACTTTACACCCAAAGCACAAGCAACAAAAGAAAAAATAGATAAATGGAAACTCCTCAAGCTTAGAAGTTTCTGTACCTCAAAGGAATTTGTCAAAAAGGTGAAGAGGCAGCCAATTCAACAGGAAAAAAAATTTTGGAAACCATGTATCTAAAAAACTGATATCTTGCATATATAAAGAAATCCTACAACTCAATGACAATAGTACAGACAGCCCAATTATAGAATGGGCAAAAGATATGAAAAGACAGTCTCTGAAGAGAAAATACAAACATCCAAGAAACACATGAAAAAATGTTCAGCTTCACTAGCTATTACAGAGATGCAAATTAAGACCACAAGGAAATACCATCTCACACCAATTAGAATGGCTGCCATTAAACAAACCAAATACCTCCTTGTTGCTCAGATATGTCCCTCTCTCTCTAGCTAAGGTAAGTTGGCAGGTGAAATCCCCCCTATGTGGGATCAGACACCCAGGGGAGTGTATCTCCCTGGCAATGTGGAATGTGACTCCCAGAGAGGAACGTAGACCCAGCATCGTGGGATGGTGAACATCTTCTTGACCAAAAAGGGGATGTGAAAGGAAATGAAATAAGCTTCAGTGGAAGAGAAATCCCCAAAGGAGCTGAGAGTATGCTCTGGTGGGCACTTTTACACACAATATAGACAATCCTTTTTAGGTTCTAATGAATTGGAATAGCTAGCAGTAAATACCTAAACTATCAATCTACAACCCAGAACCCATGAATCTTGAAGATGATTGTATACAAATGTAGCTTATGAGGGGTGACAATGTGATTGGGAAAGCCATATGGACCACACTCCCCTTTGTCTAGTTTATGGATGTATGAGTAGGAAAATGGGGGAAGAAAACAAACAAACAAAGGCACCCAGTGTTCTTTTTACTTTAATTGCTCTTTTTCACTTTAATTATAATTCTTGTTATTTTTGTGTGTATGGTAATGAATGTGTCAGGGATTGATTTTGGTGATGAATGCACAACTATGTAATGGTACTGTGAACAATGGAATATGCGCTTTGTTTTGTATGAATGCATGGTATGTGAATATATCTCAATAAAATGAATTTTAAAAAGTCAATGGTGTTTCTATACACCAGTAATGAGCTATCTGAGGAGGTAATCATGAAAAAAAAAAATCCATTTACAATAGCAACTAAAAGAATCGTGTATCTAGGAATAAATTTAACCAAGGGTGTAAAGGACTTTTCACAAACAAACTACAAAAGATTGCTAAAATAAATCAAAGAAGCCTGGAACAAATGGAAAGACATTCCATGTTCATGGATTGGAAAGCTAACTGTCATTAAGCTGCCAATTGTACCCAAATTGTTACACAGATTCAATGCAATACCAACCAAAATTTGAACAGAGTACTCAGTAGAAATGGAAAAGCTAATTATCATTTATATTTGGAAGGGTAATGTGCCTCAAATAGCTAAAGTGTCTTAAAAAAGAAGAATGAAGTGGGACGCATCATGCTTCCTGACTTACAGCATATTATAAAGTTACAGTGGTCAAAACAGCATGGTAATGGCATGAAGATGGATATATTGATCAATGGAATCAAACTGAGAGTTCAGAAATAGACCCTCAGATCTATGGTGAATTGATTTTTGATAAGGCTGTCAAGGCCACTCAATGGGGACAGAACTGTCTTTTCAATAAATGGTGTTAAGAGAACTGGATATCCATAACCACAAGAATGAAAGAGGGTCCAATCTCACAAGCAAGACATAATTGAACAGGTACTCAATGGGAGAAGATATTTGAAAAACACATATCTGATAAGTAATTGATATCCAGAATACATAAAGAAATCCTACTACTCAATAAGAAGAAGAAAAACAACCTAATTAAAAAATGGGCAAAAGAAATGAACAGGCATTTTGCCAAAGAGGAAATACACATGAAAAATCACATGAAAAGATGCTCAGCTTCGCTAGCTATTAGAGAAATGCAAATCAAAACCATAATGAAGGAGGCAAGACAAGATGCTGGCATAGGATGATGTGGAATTTAGTTAGTCCTCTGGAAAAACTAGCATATATCCAGAAACAACCAGTAAATAGTCTGGAACAACTATTGGGGGATATCTGCCACTGGTCAAACATCATGTACTAGTCTGGAATGGGTGGAATGGCTGAGATCTCAGCATAAGAAGTGTAAGTAAATCCCCCCTAACTGCAGAGCTGGTGCCTCTCCCCCAGTGGCATGGCATGCTGAGTTAGAAGACTTCTCTGTGGGAAAAAGAAGCACTCTACTGGGAGGAAGGGAAGGTAGCTCAACCAAGCTCCAATTGCTATTTTAATGAACAAATTTGGACTACTGAATACAAGCAATGAGCACAAATAAACCCAGAGGAAGCAGGAAAGAAACCAGGAGGATTCTCCCAACAGAGAGGAGGTGGAGTTGATGGGAAAAAAAATACATAAATAAATAAAAACAGAGGCTTTTGGAATTGTCTGAGCTCAGAATACTGGAAGAGGTCTATCTCCCAAGAAAAGGGACACATAGAACTAGGCACCAACTCTGGTTCTCAACTTGTAATTGGAAGGCTAGGGACTGGCTCTGCAAAGGGGATTTCTTTCTTTTTTTTATTTTTCTTTTCTCTTACTCTATGTAGCTCATTAGAGAATGTCTCAGGCATTTTCGATTATCTGTGCTGACACAGGCAAGGATAGAGTTAAGATAGTCAGAGAGTCAAAGGAGGAAGTCAAGTGTAAAAGATAAATTCCTAAAGGGCTTGTCTTCCCTAAGGAGAGGGGGAAGGAAGGCCTACTTCAAGTGGCTGCCATCCCTCAGAGAACTCAGGTCCTAGGGCCTGGGGGGAAAAAAAACAGACACAGCTTAAGCTTGCCTTCTGACACTCTCAACCCCTGACAGGGAGAGGGTCTGCTAATAATTAAAGCCACCACCCCTCCTCACACTAGTGGGGAGCTGGGGGCTGACAAGCACCACTTGCTGGGCACGATAGGAAAAGCACAGTATCTAGAGGAATCACAGGAAAGTCTGACAATCTTCTGGACTCATCCTCAGAAAAATGTGATACTGACTGCACCCTCTTCCTGAGACATGGACCATCTGGTCTAGGAAAATCTTATTGGGGAAATCAAGAAAACTATATGCCTAGACAACAAAAAATTATGAATCACACTAGAAAAAAATGAAGATATGGCCCAGTCAAAGGAATAAACTTACACTTCAAATGAGATACAGGAGTTGAAACAACTAATTAAAGATTGTCAAAAAAATATGCTAAATCAATTCAAAAATCAATTCAGGGGAGGCCACAAGATGGTGGCATAGAGAGGAGAGGAAGTTAGGTAGTCCCCCTGGAACAAGTAATATAAAACCAGAAACAACTACTAAATAATTTGGAATAACTGCTGGGGGGAAATTGTGACTGTCCACATATTGTACATCAACCTGGATTGGGTGGAATGCCTGAGATTGCAGCATAAAATCTGTAAGTAAAAGCTGCAGAAATGTGCCAGGAACCCCCTCCCCCCATGGCAGGTTGAACAGCAAAATCTCACTGTGGTAGAAAGCAATAATCTCTGAACAAGCAAATATACCTCAGTCCAGCTCCAACTCAGGTCTTAATTAACAAATGTGGGCTTCTGTATACAAGCAAACAAACCCCTAATAAACAGACAGAGGCTTTTAGTGACAACTGACCTTAAAGAACTAGAAGACTCATCTGTCCTGAGAGGAGGAGCCCAGAGGACCACATGTTACCTCTGGCCAATGAGTGAAATTGGGGGCCTGTGGACTGGCTATGAAAGGGGTCTTTCTGTCCCTTTTTATCTCTCTCAGTCTGAACAACCCAGTGGAGAAAGCCTCAGCCATTTCCAGTGTGCAATGCTCTGACCCAGACAAAGGTGGAGATGGCAGAGTCAGAGAGACAAAGAACTATTTAAATGCTGTTGATAACTCCACAGGGGGTGTATCTTCCCTAAGAGGAAGGTGGTAGTGCCTGGCTCTACTACTGGCCTTCCATTTAGAAGCAAACCCCAGAGCCAGGGAGGAAACAGCCAAAACAGAAACTAAGGAGCAACACCTCCTTACACCAGTCAGGAGCAACAGGCTAATAGGTGCCACTTGCTGGGCAGGTTAGGAAAAACACAGCAGGTAGAGGCCTCACAGGGTGTGTCGAGCTCTGAAGACACACCCTCAGGGAAACCTGATACTGAATATTGCCCTCTTCTGAGACCTGAGCCCGTTCTACTCTGGGAAAACCTGATTGGGGTAACCAAGGAAACTAGATGCCTAGAAAACAGAAAACTACAACTACACTAAGACAAATGAAGTTATGGCCAGTCAAACAAACAAACTTACACTTCAACTGAGATTCAGGAATTGAAACAACTAATAATAAATCAGGTCAACAAGTTTAGGGAAGATATGGCAAAAAAGATGAAGGTTATAATGAAAATAATGGGCAAACATAAGGTAGAAATAGAAAGTTAGAAAAATAACTGGCCAAATCTATGGAAATGAAAGGCACAACAAAAGAGATAAAAGCACAATGGAGACATAAACAGCAGATCTCAAGAGGCAGAAGAAAACACTCAGAAACTGGAGAACAAGACAACTGAAATCCTACAAACAAAAGAACAGATAGGGAAAAGAATGGAAAATTAGGAGCAACATCTCAGGGAATTGAATGTCAACATGAAACACATGAATGTATGTGTCATGGTTGTCCCACAAGAAGAGAAAGGAAAAGGGGCAGAAGCAATAATAGAGGAAATAATCAATTAAAATTTCCCATCTCTTATGAAAGACATAAAATTACAGATGCAAGAAGTGCAGCATACCCCAAACAGAATAGATCTGAATAAGCCTACACCAAGATACTTAAAAATCAGATTATCAAATGACAAAGACAAAGAGAGAATCCTGAAAGCAGCAAGAGAAAAGTGATCCATCACATACAAAGGAAGCTTAATAAGACCATGTGTGGATTTCTCAGTAGAAACCATGGAGGCAAGAAGGAAGTGGTGTGATATATTTAAGATACTGAAAGAGAAAAACCACCAACCAAGAATCTGATATCCAGCCAAACTGTCCTTCAAATATGAAGGACAGCTTAAAATATTCTCTGACAAACAGAAACAGACAGAGTTTGTGGACAAGATACCTGCTCTACAGGAAATACTAAAGGGAGTACTATAGACAGATAGGAAAGGACACAATTTGGGGTGATGGTAGCACAGCCATGTAAGCATACTGAACAAAGATGTCTGGGCTATGCTTGAAAGAGGAAGGTTAGGAACATGTGGGACACCAGAAGGAAAGAGGAAAGATAAAGACTGGGACTGTATAACTCAGTGAAACCTAAAGCGCTCAACAATTGTGATAAAATGTAAAAATATGTTTTTACATGAGGGAGAAAAAATGAACATCAACCCTGCTAGGTTTTAAAAATAGGGTGGTATTGTGAGAAAAATACAATCAATGAAACTAGAGACTATAGTTAACAGAAACATTGTATTTTGCTCCTTTAATGTAACAAAGACAATATACCAAAGCTAAATGCGTATAAGAGGGGGATATAAGGGAGGGGTATGGGACTCTTGGCATTGGTGATGTTGTCTGACTCTTTATTCTACTTTAGTTTAATACTATCTTTCCTTTTGTTGCATCCTAGCTGTCATGTTTTTTTTTTATTTTTTTCTCTTTTTTCTATTTCTTTTGTTTCTCTACCTTCTTTGCCTCTTCCTCCTTCTTTGTGGAAGAAACAGAGTTGTACTTATATATATAGTGGTGATGGTGGTGAATACACAAATACGTGACTATACAGGGAACCATTGATTATTTAGGATGGAATGTATGGTGTTTGAACAAAACTGTCTTAAATAAAACAGGGTGATGAAGAAACCTTGAGGGCACTATATTGAGTGAAATAAGTCAGATACATAGGGACAAATATTGCAGCGTCTCGCTGACATGAACTAATTATAATATGTAAACTTATAGACATGAAATATAAGTTACCAGGACATAGAACAAGTCTAAAGAATGGGGAGCAGTTGCTTATTAGAGCAGAATGTTCTACTAGGGTGAACTTAAAGGATTGGAAATGGACAGAGGTGATGGTAGCACATTGAGAGAATAACTAACAGTGCTGAATAATGTGTGAATGTGGTGGAAAGGGGAAGCTCAGAGTCACATGTCACCAGAAGGAAAGTTGGAGGTTAAAAGATGGAAATGTATAAAACAGTGAATCTTGTGGTCAGCAATGTCCATGATTAACTGTACAAATATTAGAAATCTCCTTCAGGAACCAGAGCAAATGTATGATGCTATAACCAGATGTCAGTAATAGAGGGACATACAGGGAAAAATATATACCTACTGCAAGCTATATACTACAGTAGTAGTAATTTGATATTCTTTCATCAACAGTAAAATATGTACTATACCAACACTATGAGTCAATAATGGAGGGGGTTGGTTAGAGGTATGGAAGGATTTGAGTTTCCCTTTTTTATCTTTATTTCTTTTCTGGAGTAATGAAAATGTTTTAAAAATTGAGAAAAAAATAATTATGGTGATGGATGCACAGCTGTATGATGGTACCATGGGCAATCTATTGTACACTTTGGATCTTTGGATAATTGTATGGTATGTGAGCAATCCCAATAAAATTAAATTAAAAATAATCAATTCAATGAGTTGACAGAAGATATGGAAGGATAGATGAAGACATAAAAAAGACATTGAGCAAACATAAAGAAAAACTTGAAAGTTTGTAAAAACAGTTGGCAGAATTTATGGGAATGAAAGGCACACTAGAAGAGATGAAAAACATTATGGAGACATACAACAGTAGATTTGAAGAGGCAGAAGAAATGATTCAGCAACTGGAGGACAGGACATTTGAAATCCTACATATGAGCAGGGTCTCAAGGAATTGAATGACAACATCAAGCACATGAATATAGTGTCACTGATGTTCCAGAAAGAGAAGAGAAGGGAAAATGAGCAGAAAGAATAATGGAGGAAATAATTACTGAAAATTTCCCTTCTCTTATGAAAGACATAAGATTGCAGATCCAAGAATGCAATGTACCCCAAACAGAATAGATCCTAATAGACCTACTCTGAGACACATAATAATCAGATTTAAATTGCATTTAAAAATGCAATTATTATGAAATTATTTATAAACTTCATCAGTTTTCAGATCCATCTGTTTACTGATATCCTTTGACCCTATAAATCATTTCATTCAACCTATGAACAACAGGATTAACCAGCTATGCATCAACATTCCTTTATGTACTTTAATTTGTCCCCTGAATGAAATCTATCACCTTCAAACCCAAAGTTGGTAACATGGAGATGAGGGAACAAACTTCGCCAGAGAATCCAAGAACACCATAGTCATATAATGCCAATTCCTTGTTAAACAAAAGAATTGAAAACAAGGTAATATTTAAAAGTATTTGAAAGAACTATTTCTAACCATATTTTACTTCTTTCAATGAGTCAAATGAATTTTTCTAATAATTCAATATGCACAAATGTGATTATAGGATAATTTATATTAGGTATATTAATGTGAACTAAATGTCTAATAATAGAAAAATTATTTCATGAAAAGTAATATATACTACATTAAATATTTTGAAGTTATTTGAAATTATGATTGTTGAAACTAAGTAGTAAAGTAAAAAATTCTTATTGAAGACCAAAGGAAGGCATATATGTTTTTATTTTTAGAAACATTTTTTTTTATTTTATGCCCTCTCTTATTCAATGTGTTTATGAAGCAGTCACAGACAAATTATTTCTAGATTCTGTCAATATTCAATTCCATTTGTATCCTTATATCCTTTCACTCTATAAATCATTTCATTTCAATTTAGGTAGAAGATACATGTGTAACACGTTGAAGCTGTTCCTAGCCATATCTCCTACCATATTTGGTCTACAATAAAAGAGAGCATAAACATTATGTAAAAAGAAATTGAGATTAGATAAATAATATCTTGGTAGCCGTTGTGTTCTAGGTTTATATTTGTCCCTATGTCCTAAATATATTTTTGCTCTTAACAAAAGCTAACTTTGGATTTCATTACAGAGGCTTAATGGAAGACATCATGGCTCAAAAAGAGTGAATGAGGAGAGGCATAATAATAGGTCATGCCAGAGAGGTACATTTTGAGGGGCTTTGAGGTCGTGATAATAAAATAAAATATGAAGCACACTCCTTTTGTTTAGCACTATAAAATTACATTGTAATTCTGGCAGTGGGGAGACAACATCTGCAGCATTACAAATTGGTACTTCAGTTTTAGAAAGCAACTGAAAATGACTAATTTGTATGAAGGTTAATAGAGGCTTGTCTATATACTTTAAAGCAGTAGTGCCGTTTCTGGATATAGCTGTTTCATAAATTGGGTTATTTCTCCATGCAGTATATATTTGGCAGGAAATCTCAGTAATCCTCAAAAAGGAAAGTAGCTCAGATTAAAATGGCAATGGAAAAGAGGAGAAGTGATCTAATTCTGGATGTGTTTCAAATATTAAGATGACAGAATGTGTTGACAGGCTGATTGTGGGGTGTAGAATAAAGACAGGAGTCAAAAATGACACCAAGGTTTTCTGCTTTAAAAGTTGGAAGGCTAAAATTGTCCTTAACTGATGGGGAGAGACTGCAAAATAAACTGGCTTGGAATTACACATGTTAAATTTAGATGCCATTGAGTCTATAAACCTGACCTTAACTGTATTCATCTATTTTTCTTACCCTCCAGTTATTAAAAGATAATATAGTTCTACTATATCTGCTTTTATTCTGGATCCCATCCCTGATCATTCCAAGAATCAAAAATCTTTGAATTACACTGTATCTTTAGACTCTCCTTAGCTCTACTTCCATATTGTTTCTCTCTCTGTCCCTCATCAGACTTTAACAAACGCATCTCTCCCCAGCCCTGTTTCTTAAATATCAGTGTCCCTAGGATCTTCCCTAGGTCTCCTGCTTGTCACACCCTCTGTAATCCTTTGAGTGGTCCCATCTTCCCCCTCTACCATGCCTGTATCTCCAGCTCAAACCTGTGTCCTCAGTTCCAGTCATGTTCTCCTGCTCTTGGATACATACAGGACATCTGAATTTGGGCTTCTCATAGTCCCACTGGCACCTCAAAGTAAATGCATTCCCCCAAATGGAAAAATCTCATTCCCCTCTATGCTCTCCCTTAGTCAAGTAAACTTCTCCAGGTTATAAATACTGATAAAAGTCACTATCTCCAAACCAGTTGCTCAAGTCAAAAGAAGACCTAAACTTTCTTTTCCCATACACCTATATCCTTAACCAATTCAACTTCACAGTTTGAGGAAGAAATTGAAAATGAATGGAAACAGACATGACACATTGAGTCATTCTAGGTTGAAGATCCACAGCCAACCCAAAGGAACGAGTTGATTCTCACTTTCTACCTTTAACATAAATTTAGGATTAGGCTTCCTAAATTTGTATTATTCTTCTTGGTGATTGGTGATTGTTTCATCTGAGCATACATTATACAGACTTGATTTTGGACATCATGAATCAGTCTATGAAATTATATTCATAGAATTCAGATCACAACTGGAGTCATAGACCACATGTGAATAGATGTGTAATTTCAGGAAGAAAAAGAAACTAGAATCTTTTTAGAATTTACTCTGTTTTCCCCATCATTTTCATTTCATTTAAGTTATGTGAAATGAATCTTGAATTCCTTTTTTTTATACAGAATTATTTTGAATGCATTTTACAAAGCTGTTTAAAGTTGTATAGAGAGACACGGAATTGTTAAACAAATGTCCCCAAATTAGTCATTTACAAAGTCATGGATTTACAATAAAAAATTTTTCCAAAATATATTAGTTTCTGCCACATCAAAACGCTGTGTGTTTTCTTTTCTTATTTCATGACTGATAATAACCAAATTAATTTGTTATTATATTTTATTGCATAAATTATTAAGATAGAGAATGAGAAGAAAGGGAATTAGCAGCTGGTGAGCATTAGGTATTTATCATTTCATTCATTCCTCACAATGGCTGCATTTTAGCCATCATATTTTAGAGAATAGATGATAGATTCAGAGAATATATGTCAGGGATCCTTTATCAAATGACAGGATCAAAACTCAGAGAACTTAAGTAAAAAAAAAATGATAATCCCTTGGCTTATGTGATTAAATAAAAAGTAGATGACTTAGAAAGGGAAAGAAGCAAAAAATATAAAGGGCAGGAATATAGCTAAGCTTCTGGAACACCTGGATCCATTGCATCTCTCTCACTCTCTCTTTACTTTTCTCTGTTTCATCCGTATATTCAGCTGCATATTAGCTTCATGCTTTCAGAAAACAAAACAACCTTTAGAACTGACAACTGATAGTTTTACCATCAGAAAGAGACTTATTTCTTCTCTAACTCTTGTTCAAAGATCTTTGGAAAAGAATTCCAATTGGCGAGTCTTGGCCACATGTCCAGCCCTTGTTGAATCAGTTGTGGTCAATAGCTTGGTCTTTCTGACCTGAGTCACTCCTATTCTAATGTCAAGGATAGAGTGGGAAATAAGCAGAGTAAAGCAAGAGCATTTCCTTACACAGAGATTAGTAGTTTGCTAAATATTATATAACTAGTAAATTGTGGGGCTGAGATCTCAGGTCTGTGTACCTTCAAAAATCACGCCTTTTCAAACTTAAGTCTGCTGTCTCCCAACATATAGCTAGGTGGGGAAAATCATAAGAAAGAGAAGTCTCTGATTTTGTCCCATATTTCAAGTAAATTTTTCTTCCTTGACCTTCTCCAAATTTGTAAATGTATAATTCATTGACACTTAATGGATTATGTGACTTTTTACATAAACCTGAAAAACAAAAAGAAAAACATTTTCAGATGCTGTGTTCAGATTTGAATTTAGATATATATGGTCATTATGCAAAAATTATAAGTATTTCCAACTCAGGAATAAATAATATCACCCAGAGAAATTACTCTTTTTTGCACAACTAGTAGACTTAAAAGCCTTCGGGAAAAATTAAATGCATACATTAAAATGCAAAAGAGGTTAGGGACATTTTTTTTTTCCATTCTTGACATTCACATTTTTTTCCTCTAGAGACTGCTAAAGGTATCAACTTGTTGAAAAACCCAAAAGGTCAATTTGGCTATATTTGACTACTAAAATAGTGGGGACCTAGAAGAAGAATAGAACTTCCTTATAACTTCTCAGAGAATTAGTGGTAGATTGATGTGATTGCTCTTCAAAAAGTATATTCCTTCCATAACTTGCTTTATATTGCAAAGCACTTCATATGCTTGTTAGAAATTAAGTACTGAGGACTCCTTATGAACAATTAGTAATAACCCTGTCTGTAATTCTGGAATAATGATGAAGTATCTTGGAGCTTGTATATGACAATCCTGATAAAAGCAGAGTTTAAACTGTTTTTGCCTCCATGGACAATGGTCATGATTATGGACACCAAGATGGATGGATGATCTTGAACCTGTATTGCTGTTGTTTCTTACATGAGAACTCTGTCTTTCAACCTGGCTGAACTAGAAGAAAGACTTCTTGAAACAGAGTGAAAGAAGATGCAAGAATGAAAAAGGAACAAATTGCTAGGAACAGCTGTCCAAATATAATTTTCTATTCTCTTTGTAATCATTTTGCTCATAAAAGAAGATTAAACATTAAAACTAAAATAAGCAAAAATGCTCTGGAAGGAAAGTGAAAAGAACCAGTTTGTGGTTATGCAAAAAGAAAAAAAAAATCATGATGAACTTCAACTTTTTCTTCAAACAAAGGCTCTGCTACTTATTGGTTATGTGATATTTAATGAGTTCCTTAACCTTGTTCATCTCCAGCCTGGTTTTATAACTACAAATATGCAGAGTGATAAAGAGAATTAAATGAGATACAGTATCTATAACAAATAGGCATACAACAAGGATAGAGCAAACAACAATATACTTCCTTAGCTATTTTTTCTTATTCTTTCCAAGGAAAGTTCTCAAACACACCTTTCAATATATTATGATTTCAAAAGAACAGTAAATAGTGATACACACACACACACGCAAAAAGTAAGATCTGGCACCTGACTGAGCTTTCTTTAGAACAGTATTAGATCAGTTAGGTGTGCTTATGAAATGTCACAAAAGAAATACTGCCTTACACCAACTTGAGCTGAAATGATTCATTCCTTTTGTGCTGTTGAAGCCAGCCATTCCTGGGAGACCAGTTCTAAGAACAGGCAATCTCCCATATCCTTCTTCCCAACCTGAATATTGTGCATTAAACAATGCCAACCATATTCAGAAAATATTGCTGCCCTGTCAACTACTCATTTCTTTCTCTTATGGACCAAGCTGCACTCCAACTCTAGATAAAAAGTTCAGAATGAAGGCAAAATCAATGTTGAATATATTTGGCCATTTAAACAGCTATATGTCAGGAGTAAAGAGTAACACTTTATGCGTTTTTCTCTATTGAAGGAAATTTACACTTATGTCAGATATTTGTGGAGGATATAATTAAGGATAACTATATAAAAAATTAAACAAAAAATCAAGAATCAAGATAAATTGTAAGATGAGCAAATAAAATCATACAAGAATGGAAATGTTTCAGCATAATATACAACACACAACAAGGCATACTTTTGAACAATAATTATAAAGTCATAATTTACATACGCCAAATAAATACTCAAGCGACAATTTTATATAACCACTGTGGGTGGATTGGAGTTGCAAAATCTGATGGAGAGAGATGGGGAAAAAGGAATAAAATCATTTTCTTTCACATTGAGAAGGCAGTAGGGAATTTCTCAAAGAGAAAAATAAACAAATGCAGTGTCTTAGTTTCCCAGCTGCTAAAATAAATATCATACAATGAGATTGCTTAAACAACAGGAATTTAATGGCTCATGGTTTTGAGGCTAGAAATCCAAAATTGAGGCATCAGCAAGGTGATGTTTTTTCCCCAAAGACTGTGGCATTTGGGTCTGGCTGCTGGTGATCCTTGAATCGTTCCTTGGCTTTTCCATCACACGGTAATGCACATGGCAGCACCTTCTCCTAACTCTTCCAGGTTCTGTTGACTTCCAGCTTCTGTTCTTCTCTGTTCTTCTGATGCTTCTCTCTCTCTCTCTCTCTCTCTCTCTCTATATATACATATATATATATATATATATATATATATGTATGTATATAATTAATTAATATAATATCAATTTAGACTTCAGTAATCTCGATTAAAGCCCAAACCAATTCAGTAGGCCATACCTTAACTAAAAACATTTTCAAATGTTCCTATTTATTATGGTTCACAAACACAAGGATGGGTTAAAAACATGTTTTTTTTTTTTTTCTGGGTTACATAATTCAATCTATCACATGCAGTATAAATGTATTATTTATAAACACCAGAAAGAATAGTTATTATAATTTAAAGTAACTGCCTTTGGGGAATGGAGTTGAGATGAGAGAGAGGAGTGTTTTATGACTTGTAGGGCTACTTGACTTTTCAAACGAGGTATACAAGTATGTGTGTGTATATGTATATAACTTTGATAAGAAGGTAGTTGAACAAAAGACAAGAAAAAATGCCGTGAACAACACACAGGTAATTATGTCATGTGCATCGTAGGGCACCAAGATGAGTTCTGCTGTCAGATTACTTCAACATGATTTTGAAATAATGACCTTACACATGCAAGCTACTTTGCAGATGACAAAACACTTGTATTCATGTCATGAAATGCACACATTTTCCCCATATACATCTGTGCAATTTCACTTTGCTTTTTCTTGACTTACGCTCTTCACCCTTTATGTAATGTCCTTCAACTCTTCTCTCCCTGGCAAACTCCTAATCATTTTTCAAGGTGATGCTAAAAAAAATCCTTTCCTTCTGTAAAGTCTTCCCTAATATTCCTCCCTCTCACAGCAGAATTAATTAATCCCTCATCTACGCCTCCTATAATGTATCACCAACAGCTTTATCCTGGCACCCCCATCATCTAGCACCATAGTAACTCACCTGTTTGTCTCCCTCAGCGGACTGTGAGCTACTCTTGAGTAGGGACATGTTTTATTCATGTTTGTGACCTTGAAACTTTTCACTGAATCAGGCCTATTATTAAGCCTTGATTCATGCCTGCTAAATTAATTAGTTAGAACATCACTGAATATCAGAGAAGAAGGTAGGGCAGGAATCATTAGCTACTTTTGGCAGGTGAAGAAACTGAGCCTCAGAGTGACTGAGTGTCCTGTCCAAGGTCACAGAGTTAGTAGCTTTCATATTCTTTTGGTCTTTGAAAAAATTCATCTCTCACACACACATAATTCAGGAAGGAGTTGTTTATCAAAAGGGTAATTGTGATCTTCCACTCAAGTCCCATGGCACACCCATTAGGCACAGAATCAAGGTATGGTTAACCAAGGGAACTAGTCCCTAATGCCCTTTGGTCTATTCTTAGCAGTTTCCTGTCCCGTTGCAGAGTCTGCCCTGAAGAGCCTGGGGGCACCTCAAAGTTAGTGACTTTTGCTTCCCGGCTACCTCCCAGCCTGGGATAATCTCCGCCTAGTTCCAGAAGCCCCAGGCTCCAGACTGACAAGTGAATGGTAATAGGCTTCTCTAGCACTGAGTTTTCTTGGGAGGGTAAAACCACAAGGGCACAGAGCAGAAAAACATTAAGGAAAAAGCACACAGGTGTTAATTTGGAACTCACTATTCATTATTGTTTGGACAATAACGCTTCACACACAGACAATCTGGCTTTTGCATGTTCTCTCCTTAAGTATATACAGCTTATTTATAAAATATAGAGATTTAAATACAATGAGTACTTTGAAAAATGAAGTTTTCTAAGAGCAGGTGTGATTGCAGCTGCTCACGTGCCAGCACTCAATAAATGTTAATGGAATGATGAGAGGCTGAATAACAGCAGCAATGAAAAGATTTTTCTATATACTCATTTAAGTCTTAAACTACATAAAATTTCCATGCCAAATACTTGATACCAATTAATCTCAAATGGCTTTGTTTTGATTTTTATCTATGGTACTATGTCTCCTCAAAACAGAAACTCAGGCAATGCATTCTCAGAACAATTTTGTCCAAAAAGAATTTGCTTTTAAAGCATTTCTTCATTTTGTTGCTGAGAATATAGTGCACAATTCTTGAGATTCCATTTATATTTTATCTCCCTTTGCATTTTCAATAAGAGGGCTTGGTAGCATTTTATTCCTACACTAACCACCCAGGGAGTTTTCAGGACAACTTAATTAGGGAAAGAGTACTGGTATTTATTTCACATACAATATACAAAAAATACCATGTTAGATAAATTACAAAATATCTTATTTAATAGATCTCTCTCTAAATTATTCTGCAGGTGTGTAAATGTATGCATAATGTGTATATGCATTATAATGGCATATTCATCTGTAAGTTATTTAAAATACATATTATATAATAATTACCCATATCTCTTCATGATGTTTATATGAATATGGAACTAAGGAAGGTGTTATATGCAGAGTTCAGGGCTAGAGATATTAATTAATGTGGGAATCTTTGCAAATACAGCAGTGTTAGCATATTTTGGAAGTAATATACAAATATATCTGTCTTAGTTTGCTAGGAACTCTATAACAAATAGCACACAATGGATTGGCTTAGCAAAAGGAATTTCTTGTCTCATGGTTTGGAAGGCAAGTTCAAAATCAAAGCATCAGAAAGGTCATGCTTTCTCCCCAAAGTCTGTGGCATTCTGTTGTTGGTTTGCCTTTAAGTTCTTTGGCTTGCATCTCTGCCTTCTGTCACATGGTTGTGTCTCTCTCCCTGCAACTGCAACTCTGTTTTTTGCTGAGTTCCAAATTCTGGCTCATTTCACTGGGTTTTTCTCTGGATAAGGTCTCCAGTAGTACAGATTAAGACTCATACTTATTCAGTTGGAACACGCCTAAATTGCATCTTCCAAGATCCTTTCCTCAAATGAATCCACACCGTGGCTCACCTTAACATATTCAAATACAATATTTACAAATGTTTTCACACCCACAGGAACATGGATTAAGATAAAGAATATGTTTTGCCTGGTGGTACATAATTCAATCTACCACAACATCCATATTGTTAAAGAGATAAACATACGGACATGCATATGAAAGCATCAAAGTCCACTTTCCAACCTCTCCTCCATTCCTCCCAATTACCAGTTTCTTTTCTTCATTTAAGAGAATCTTACAAATCTCATTCATCCTTCCAATCATCTTTCTATACATTAATAAATGTGTCCATTAAATGATAGATAATATACAGATCAATGTGCCCAATTAACTTTTTCAGTACACTATGTTTTCTTTTATTCTTCAATCTATGTACTTTTTATATTGCAAGCAATGTCCATTTACAACAGGTATATATATTTTCTACTGAACATAGATAACAATAAGCATTTCTTATATCATTAAACATTCTGCAAAAAACATTATTTTAAGCACTGTGGCATATGATATACCTACATTTTGGACATTTATATTGTAAAACCTTGACCATTATAAAAAATGCTGGAATGGAGATACTTGCATCAATATTTATCAACATTTCAGAGTATCTATATGGCATTGCTTTTGAAAATTTTGAGGCTTTTTCCACAGAGACAAATTGCTCTTCAGATTTGATGCACCCATTTATATTACTTTGCATAATTTTCCTATCTGGCCATTTCCCTTAACTTTGTTCTCATTGAGTATCATTATTTTTTTAATCTTTGTTCAACTGATAAGTAGAAAAATATCCCTTCTCATAAAATACTTCATGTTTATTTCCTTATTATCAAGGCTGAATATTTTACATTAATTCACTCACCATTTGATTTCTTTTTAATTTTGCAAATTAAAATTGCTTTTGTAATTTGCACATTTTTTAATTTGGCTGTGATAGTATTTCTTTTCAATTTGCTAGAACTATAGCCACATTCCTATTTCTATGTCAGAGATATAAACTTTTTGTGAACCATAATAGTTCCTAATATTTTCCAAGGTAATACGCATTTTAATTTTGAATATGATGATTTGACATGCAAATATTTATAATCCTTTTCTGGTCAAATCTTCATTTTTCACTTTGTTTGCTTTTAATCTTAGAGAATGATTGTTAAGGAAGGTAATATTTACCTATATTGTATTTTAACACACACATATTTTATTCTAACTGGAATTTATTTTGGAGTATGTTGATGTTCGTTGGCTTTGTTAATTTTCTAATTTTCTGTTTTTCAGGTTTTCTCCATTTTATGTACTGAATAATCCATGCTTTCCTCCCAAGATTTTTCAGTGTTCTTTGTTATATCCTAGGTTCTTACAAAGAACAGGGCCTGAATGGACCCTTAAGCAAACTTTCTCTCCATCTACTCTGGGACCTATCTTGGTCCTTTAGCTTATTTTTTATTTTATTTTTAACAGAGTTATTGAAGTAGAATTTATATACAATAAACTGCACATACAATGTATCATTTGATAATTGTCATCATAGGTATACACACTTGATATCATCAACACAACCAAGATAATGAATATAATACCCCTAAAAGTTTTAAGATCTCTTTTTGATATTTGTTTGACACATCACTTCCTATTCTACCCCCAGCCTTACCCAGGAAACTGCTGTTTTGTTTTCTGTCTCCATAGATTATTATGTATTTTCTTGGAATTTTATTTAAAATCACACTATGTTTTTTGTCTGACTGTAATTACTTATAATTATTTCTATATTCATCAGTGTTCTTAGCATGTATCAATTTTCATAACTGGCCGTTTCCCTTATTACCGCATAGTTTTCCATCGTATGGATACAGATGGATGCTTGTTTATCTATTAACCTGTTAATAGATATTTGGGTAGTTTCCATTTGGGGGTTTTCATGGACAAAATTGAATAAAATTGCAATGAATAATGGATAAGCCTCATTGATATGGTCAGTTTTTAAAATTTTAAATATTCTAATCTGTTTGTAGTGTATTATGAATTTAATTTGAAGTTTTCTAATGCCTGGTGATGTTGGGCATCTTTTAATGTATTCATTTGCTATCTGTACATATTTCTGGTAGATGTGTTTATCCATATTTTCTCTGTGCCCATTTTTGTAATTTTCTGACTTCTTTTGCATTAAGTCAAATTTTTATGATAGTATATTTTATCTCTTATGTTAGTTTGCTAGTTATAATTCTTTGTTATTTTAGTGGTTGATTTAAGAGTACATCCTTAATATATTACTATCTTCAGGTATCATTATTCTGCTTCACATACATTATAAGAATTTTAAAATAGTACACTGAACTCCCCAAAGTTTTGGGTTATTGTCGCCATACATTTTATTATTATATATGTTACAGGCCATACACAATATTATTATTTTTGAAGTAAATTATATTCAAAGTGATTAAATAAAAATAAACTACCTTATTTATTTACTCATGTAGTTACCATTTCCTTTGCTCTTGATTATTCTATGTAGATCCATATTTCTCTCTGATATCATTGCTCTGTTTCCTGAAGAGCTTTCTTTTTAACATTTCTTATACTGTGTGTCTCCTGGTAAGGATTTATTTCATCTATTGTTCATCTAAACATGTCTTCATTCCACATTCATGTTTGAAAAATATATTTTCAGGGTATAGTATTCTAAGTTGACAGATTTTTTTTTTCCCTTTCAATTTTAAAAGGTATTGTCCCACTGTCTTCTAACTTGCATTGTTTCTGATGGCAAGTCATCTGTCATCTATATCATCATTTCTCTTGAAGTACCTAATTATTTTCTCTTGCTGCTTTTAAGATTGTTTTCTTTACCATTGGTATTGAGAAATTTTTTATGATGTACCTTGCTGTCACTTTCTTCAGTTTTTGTGTGCTTGGATTCATTGAGCTTCTTGTATCTTTGGATTTATAGTTTTCATCAAATTTAAAAACTCTCCACCCTTATTTCTTCAAAGATGTTTTTTTCTTCATTCTTCTTTATCCTTTGAGGCTTAAATTACATATATTTTAGAATGCTTCCATTTGTCTCACAGATCACTGGTGCTATGTTCATTTTGTTGTTGTTTTCTTTTTTCTCTCTGTGCTTTATCTTGGATAGCATCTATTGTCTGTCTTCAAGTTCACTAATCCTTTCTTCTTCAATGTATATCCTGCTAATGATCTTACGCAGTGTATTTTATTTCAGATAATGTAGTTTTTATCTCTGAAAGTTCTACTTGGGTCTTTACTCTTCTCAGTCTCTACTTAACATTTTAAACATATAGAATACATTTGTAATAACTGTCTTAATGCCCTTGTCTGCTAATTCTAACATCTGTGTCAGTTCTGGGTAAGTTTTGATTGATCTTTCTCCTCAAAACAGTTTGTATTTTCTTACTTCTTTGCATGTCTGCTATTTTTAATGTGAATTTTATATTTTGTGATGCTGGATATTTTCATGATTCTATAAATATAACTGTAGTTTATTATAGGATATGGTTAAGTTATTTCAAATAGTTCTATGATCTTCAGTCTTGCTTTTAGGACTTGTTAGTTGTGAGTCAAACTGTGTGCACTCTAGGGATAGTTATTAGTCACTCTGAGGATAGAACCTTCTGTGTGAGTTCCTTCTGTGAGGCAAGACCCAAAACATCAATGAATCATGAGGTTTATGCAACCTGGCTGGTGGGAAGAAGTACCAATTCTGTCTCTTTGTGAGTGCTAAGCACACTGTAATTTCTAATCCTTTCAGGATCTTTTCCTTCTAAAATCTCAGGTAGTTTCTTCACATGCATGCTGTGATGGTTTGGAGCTATGCACTCCGGAAAAAAAAGTGTGGGCTTAATCCATTCCTTTTGGTGTTAGCTCACTGCAAGTAGAACTTTTCCCAAGGTTTGTTCAGTTAAGGTGTGGCCCAACTCAATCAGGACTCAATGCTGGAGAATAAGTGTAATCCCATTCAGACAGATAGAGAGAGAGCCACAGAAGGAGAAACCAGAAGCTGAACATCCACAGAACCCGAAGAGAAAGGAGAGGCCAGTGGAGATTGCCACGTGCCTTGCTAGATGACAGAGGAGCCAAGGACCAAAGACCACTGGCAGGCAACCCTGGAATGCCAGTCTTTGGAAAGAAAATATTTCCTTAATGATGCCTTGATTTGGACTTCTCCAAGTCTCAATACCATGAGCCAATAAATTCTTGCTGTTTAAGTCAACCCATTACATGGTATTTGCTTGAGCAGCCCAGGAAACTAAAACACATGTTCAACTCAGTACTCAACAAGGACTGTGTTTGGATTTCCAGTGTTCTCTCTGTATATTGCTATCTCTTCTCTGATATTCCATAATGTGAACTCTAGTTGATTTTGTCTCTCAAGACTCTCAACTGAATCTCCTCAACTCATGGAGACTTTCGGGATGCTCCAGAGTTCCACCACCCAACACTGCAATCTGGAAACACTCAAAACACAAAGATTGGGAAATAATAGGGCTCACTTTATTTATTTCCCAACTCCCAGAGCACTGTCCTTTGTCCAATGCCTGAAGTCATATAAAACATATTTGCATATACTGGTTTTTTTTTTTTTTTTTTTTGGTTGTTTCAGATGATAGGAGAAACTCAGACCATGTTGCTCCATCCTGAATGAAAATCAAGGGCCCTTATTGTATTATCAGGGATCTCCAGAGAAGCAGAACTGGCAGTAAACACTTACACACACACTTACACACACATACACACACATACATATAGTGATTTATTATAGAAAGTAGCTCACATGATTGGAGATTGGCAAGTCTGAATTCCATTGGGCAGGTCATAAGTTGGAGACTTGGAAATGGTAATTCTGAAATCTGGCACATCTTAACTTTGTAGGTCAGACCACAAGCTGGAAACTCCTATAAAGATGAAGTTGTTTTCCTCAAGAGAAGCTGTCTTGTTGAAGATGCAGAAATTGTTTACAAATGCTGAAATCCCCACTTTTGCTTTAAGACCTCTAACTGATTAGATGAATGCAATTTTCTTTGTTTTTGTAAATGCAATCAACTGACTATAGATGCTGATTCATCTATGAAATATCATCATGGTAGCAATATGGTCACTGCTTGCTTGATCAAACAACTGGAGACCATAACCTAATCAAGTTGACACATGAAATTAAGGATCATATTTATTAACTTTCAGTTTTTAATAACAGTTTTATTAAATCCTATATCACAAATCATATAACCCACATATCTAAAGAGTACAATATCCAGTTTGGATACCTTTTATTCTTTTTATTGCCTCATTGCCATGGTTAGAACCTCCAGACAATTTTGAATGTAGGAAGAGAAGAAATACTTGTCTTGCTCATGGTCCTAGGGGAAATTTTCAGTGTTTCATCATTAAATATGATCTTGCTGTGGGTTTTTCATGGATGCCCTTTATCAGGATGAGGAAGTTCCTTTATACTCTTAATTTCCTGAGTGTTTTTATCATGAAGGGGAGTTTAATTTTGTCAAATACTTTTGTTGCATCTATTCAGTTAATTATGCTAATGATATGATGCATTATATTATTTGAATTTCAGAGAGTAAGAAAACTCACATTGCAAATAAATCTCCTGTTTCTGGTACATAATCCATTCTATACATTTCTGGATTTGATTTACTAATACTTGTTTAAAATCCTCGTATCTATAATCATAAGAGTTTCTGATTTGTAGTTCTTTTTCTTGTGATTTTTTCAGTCTGCATTTCATATCAGGGTAACCCTTGTAAAATAGAATAAGTTGGGAGGTGTTTCCTCTTCTTCTGTATTTTGGAAGATTTTGCGAAGGATTGATATTAAATCTTTTTTAAATGGCGAACTTCATCAGTGAAGTCATTTGACCCTGAGATTTTCTTGGTAGAAAGTCTTTTGATTATTATTTCAACATCTTTAGTTGTTTTTGATCTACCCTGATTTTCCATTTCTTATTGATTCAATTTTGGTTGTTGTTTCTTTCTAGAAATTTGTCCATTTCCTCTAAGTTATCTAATTTGTCAGCATATAGTTCTTCATAGCATCCCTTTATCATCATTTTTTATTTTTGTAATAGCCCCTTTTCATACCCAATTTTGATAAATTGAGTTCTCTCTCTTTTTTGTTCTTAGAAAGGATAAAGTTTTGCCAATTTCATTAATCTTTTCAAAGACCCTGCTTTTGCGTTTATTGATTTTATTTTTTGTTTCCCTATTATGTACATCATTAATTTCTGCTCTAATATTTATATATATGTGTGTGTGTGTATGTGTACGTGTGTGTGTGTGTATAATTTCTTCTGCTTTATTTGCATGGTGTTTGCTCTTTTTTATGCAGTGATGTAAGGCAGAAGTTTAGGTTGTTGATTTGATATCTTTCTTCTTTTCTAATATAATAGTCATTTATACATGCATGTTTTCCTCTAACGATTGTAAAGCACCCCATGAGTTTTAGTGTATTGTGTCTTCATTTTCATTTATCTCAATGTATTTTCTAATTTCCTGTGTGTTTTATTCTTTGACCCATATTTAATTTCTAAATATTTCCTTCATAATCATCTGCCTAGCTACTATATACATTATTAAAAGTGGAATATTGAAGTCGACAAGTATTATTTGGGGATGCCATTCTGGGGTTTATAGACATTTTCATTAAATTTTTTTGAAGGATTGAGCTTTCTATGTTTATAAAATGTTCCTCTTTGCTCCAGTTACATTTTTTGGCTTAAATTCTATTTTGTATGATCTGAGCATAGCTACACAAGCTTTCAGCTTTCTTGTGGTTTCTGTTTGCATCACATAACATTTTCAATCCTTTTACTTTCAAATTATTTTTATCTTTGAATCTAAAGTGTGTCTCCTGTAGATAGCACATAGTTGGGTTGTTTTATGTTTGTTTGTTTGTTTTAAAATCCAATTTGGCAATCTCCGTTTTTGATTGAATTGTTTGATTCATTCATATTTTCTGTTGTTGTTATCGATATAGTTGGGCTTAAACCTGCCATATTTCATTTTGCTTTATATAGGTCCTATGTCTTTTATGTTTCTCTATTAATCTTGTACTGCTTTCTTTGGCATTAAGTGAATAGTTACTAGTGTGATAGTTTCACACTTTTGAGTTATTCTCTTAGTTTCTGTTCTAAGGGTGACTATATACATCCTATCATAACAGAATCTGTTTTAGATAAATATTAACTTAATTTCAGTGATGGAAACAAAAAATTAGTCCCATATAGCTCTAGCCCCTATTAACCTGTTCTGTGTTAATATTGTTACACATATTACATCTATATATGTTATTAACAAAACACTGTATTGTCATAATCATTTTAAATAAGTTTATGTCTTTCATAGGAACTGAGAAAATAAAGGAGGAAAGCAAGTATATATTTATATAATTTGCTATATTAACATTCTAATTTATAATTTCTTGTTTTATTTAACCTTTCCTGTGGATTCAACTCGCCATCTATTTATCCAATAGAGTTTTGCTCATTCTTACCTGCTTTGTGTTGTACTTGTCAAAGATATTACCTCTCCATATATTACAGGCCCTACAATAAAATCATATGCAAGTGTTTTACGCAATTGATTTTTAAATAAGGTAAGAGAAAAAGAAAAAAGAACGTGCATTTATACTGTTTTTAGGTGGTTCTATTTTTAATTGGGTTTCAAATTTCTGTATGTGGTCGTTTCCTTTTAGCCCAAGTAACTTTCATTAGTATTTATTGTAATGGAATTTTGCAAACAAAAATCCACTCAGGTTTTGTTTACCTGGGAATGTTTTTTATTACAATTTATTTCTTGAAACATTGTTTTGCTGAAAATAAGATTCTTGGTGACAGTTTTTCCGTTTTTGTTTTTGTTTTTTTTTTTTTTGTTCATTTGTTTTTCTTATTGCACTTGAATATAGTATCCTGTGAGGGATAGGTTCATGCGTCAATTTGGCCAGGTGTTGGTGCCCAGTTGTCTGGTCAAGCAAGCACTGGCCTAACCATTACTTCAAAGACATTTCATGGCTGGCTAATAAACGAGAAGGCTGGTTTATTAGATCATCATTGAATTGATTGCTTCTGTGGCTGATTATGTCTGTGACCAAATAAGGGAGTGTCTCCACAATGAGAGAATCCCATCAGCTGGATTTAATCCCCATCAGTTGAAGACTTCTAAGGGAGAAGAGAAAACTTTCATTTTTTCTTAAGTCATCTAGCCTTTCTTGGGGAGTTCAACAAAGACCATCATTGGAGTTGCCAGTTCGTGGCCTGCCCTATGGAATTTGGAAAGTGTAGATTTCTGTTTTCTCATCAAATATGGATAGTTTCCAGCCATTTCTTTGAATATTGTTTCAGATTTTTTTTTTCTTTCTTCTCTATTTGTGATACTCCCTTTGCATGTATTCTGGTCTAATTAATGTGGTGTCCCAGAGTTCCCTGAAGCTTTTGTTTTTTCCCTTCATTATTTTTTCTTTATTCTACAAATTATATACCTTTCAATTTTTCTCTAAGCTTGCTATTTCTTTTTTCTACCAGTTCATTACAGTCTTGAGCCTCTCTAGTGATTTTTTTTCATTCCAGTCATAGTTTTTAACTCAAGAATTTCCTTTCAGTTCTTTTTATAATTTGTATCACTTTTTGATGTTCTCTGTCTGATATTACATTGAAATCATATCTTCCTTCATTGTGGTTTCCTTCAGTTCTTTGAATATATTTATACTGACTGCTTTAAAATATTTGCTAAATCTGACATCTGGGCCCTCTCACAAGGAGTTACTGTTGACTACTTCGTTTTCCCTGGGTATGGGCCACAGTCTCTTTGTCTTGTAATTTTTTGCTGGTTTATTCAAAGAGGGTATTTTAGGTAATGCATGGTAGCAACTCTGGATAGTGATCTGCCCTCTGCACCGCACCCCCCTTTCTGTGGCTTGCAGGTATGGTTACCTGATCTTCATTTGCATAGTGACTTGGTTGGATTATTTTAGTGAAATCTATTTCCCCATCAGTATGAAACATCTGATATAGCGTCTCAACAGAACAGTTTTGGGCATGTATACAACAACAATGATTTTAGAATCCTTTTAACAGGGTTCTCTTCAACTGTCAATTTTCCTGAACTCTACTAAGTTAGCTGCCTCATATGGTGTCACACTTAGCTGTTATGCTCCACTAATTTCTGGCTGATTTTTCTATTGTCTACAAAATTGCCCCATGACTTAATTACTTCACAGACTGATTCAATTGGACTTTGTTCTCCTTGCAGGCACATTTTTGAGGCATATCTTTGAGGTTTGTTCATATCCCAGGTAGGCTGTGTTCAAAACTAGTTTGTCTCCAGTTTAACTTGTTCCTCCAATGAAGCTATCAATTTCCTCTTTTTTTGCCACCAAAATCTCCACAGTTTTTGAGCACTTAGGTTTGAACCCTACATTGTTTCAAATATAATCAGTTCCTTTTGGGAGAGCTTCTGAGCTCTTTGTTTTTATGGACTGCCTTTCCATCTAGACAAAATTTCTGAGTCCTTGCTCTCAAAGTTGACTCCCTGATTGATGACCAGGGCACTGGGTGGATAAAGTAGCCTCTGCTCTTCTTGGCTTATGACTTCTGGCATGGAAACTCCACACTATGAATGAGGGGATGAGGGTGACATGGGCCTCACTATTCTTGGAAACTATACCTGCAGTAGAACCTCCACCTTATGGGTATGGTGGGTAGAGAAAGAAAGTACCAATATCATGGTCATACTCACCAGGAATTTAGCCTTGGCAACTCTAGTGGGGAGTTGAGAAATCCATCAAATGACTTTCTACTGCTTCTAGCTTCAAAATGTATCTCAAATCTCAAAACTTTTTACCACCTCTACTTCACTTCAAGTTACCATCATGTCTCACTTGGGCCACTGCAATAGCCATCTACCTTATACCCCCAGTCTACTTCTGCAATTTCAATACTTACTCACTACAAGCAACCAAAGTGATATTTAATCAATGCAATTCAGATTGTTTCATTTCAACACCTAACCCAAAAGAAGCTGTAATGGTTAAGTTCGTGTGTCAACTTGGCTGGTTATGGTGTCCAGTTATTTGGTCAAGCAAGCACTGGCCTGATTATTACTATGAGGATATTTTGTGGATTTAAATCATCATTAAGTTGACTGCATCTATGGCTGATTACATCTACAATCAACTGAGGAGATTTCCTTCAGCAATGAGTGAAGCTTCACCAAGCAGTTGAAAGCCTTCAAAGGAGAAGTGATGGTTTCAGCAGTCAAAAGAGAATTTCCATCTCTACTTCAGTCAGCCAGCTTCTCCTAGGGAATTCATTAAAAACCTTCACCTGAGTTCCCAACTTGCAGCCTGTCCTACGGAATTTGGACTTGCCCATCCCACAGTCACTTGATCCAATTTCTATAATAAATCTCACAGTATTTACATTATATACATATACATATATAGATGCATATATAGATGGATATATCTCCTGTTGGTTCTGTTTCCATGGAGAACCCTGACAAATACAAAGGTTTCCTTCGCATTAAGAATAAGACACACATTCTTGACAATGTCTATGAGGCACTAAGTGACCTCCTCTCAGCCTAGTCTGCAACCTCATCTCATGTCTGCTTATGTCTCTTCCATTGAGTTTTATCTATCTCTGGAATTAGGAAAGCTTCTAGAACTTGATTAACAATTTCCCACTTCAAAGTTTTCACATTCTTGTTTGTTATAACTCAGAAGATTTTCCCCAAGCTAATGGCATGGCTGTGCCTGTGTTACACATACATACATACATACATATATATATATATATATTCTGATTTCAGCTTAATTAGCTTTACCTCAAAGAGGCTTTATATGCCTTCTTCACCATAATTAGCCAATGTTCCAGGACCTCTTATTTTCTATTCTAGATTTTTGGTTCTTTCCTACATAGCACTCATTCCATTTATTTTTTAAAACTGAACATCTAGACCCTTGAGAGAAAAGGCCATTTCTGGCTCTTTCACCTCTGGAATATAGCCCATTACAGAAATATTACTAGTTTGATACATATTTACAAATGAATGAATAAATGAAGATAGGAAGGAAGAGATGAACATATGAATGAATGAGAAATTGCACAGAAATGAAATAAGAGGTACATCTCACATGTAAGCAGTGTATTATGGAAATCACCCAAGAAAACTATTTGGCTCTACACATTTCTTATTTGTCTTGTTATGTTCATCTTTGGGAATGGTAACAGTCACTTAGCAGGAGTTTAAAAATCACATACACAAACATTATCTTTTCAAATTGATTGGGATGTTGATAGGTGATTATGTTAGAAAATTACACAGACTAATCTCCTTCCCCCAAACTTACTTTTAGAATTATGCTTATAATAATAACTTGATTGTAAACTAGAAATAAAAGAGAATCTAGGCATTATTCTATCCAATGATCATCTATCGGAATTGACCTCAAAGAGCATCGGAGAGTGATTGTATTGTCTTAAGTAACACGATTAATGGAATTGCTGATTGTATACTTTATGGTTTTTATATTTGACACTAGAGCCTGACAGTTCTTTTCAAAGAGTAGATGTTTGGTAACATTTTTGATAAACCTTTCAGTACCTTCTAAACTTAATCTAACAGAAATAAAACTCTCCACATGTGTCAAAACACAGGCCGTGTCTTTTCCCTGCTCTTAAAGGCTTTTTCCTCTCAAGTATGACTTTTGTTTCTGTTATTTCTCTTCACTTAAGTGAAGAGATTCAACAACTAGAGGTTAATTCAACAGAAGAAAACAAGATAGAGACAAAGTACCATTATATCTCTTCCAGTCTAGGATTATTTCTGCTTTGACCTATTCCCTGGTAAGTCTGAATTGAAAACAAAATGATGGATATACCTTCAGAATGTGGATCAAAATCCACCCAAGGGATTGAGGGAGACTTCTGGTTTTTAAGGACTGCTTCCAATGGTTTATTGAATCAAGATGATGTTTGGGGTTTGGGAACATACTGCCTAAATTAAGTGAGCATATTTCAGCAATATCTCTATAGTAAGAAGGTCATCTAACCTGAATAACATTGATGTGGGATTTTTTTTTTGGTCTTAGAAGGAAAGAAAGAGGACTGGAAGGAAAAAAACTCCCTGATATTAACTTATAGAGAGCATAAAAATGGGTAAAGATAAAGAAATAACTGAAAAGTTAAAACTAGTCAGTGAAATAATGATAGCTGTAAGATTAAATCAACTTATTTATCAAAACCTCTATATAGGAGGTGGGGCAAGATGGCAGACTGGTGAGCTGTATGTTTTAGTTACTCCTCCAGGAAAGTAGGTAGAAAGCCAGGAACTGCGTGGACTGGACACCACAGAGCAATCTGACTTTGGGCATACTTCATACAACACTCATGAAAACGTGGAACTGCTGAGATCAGCGAAATCTGTAAGTTTTTGCGGCCAGGGGACCCGCGCCCCTCCCTGCCAGGCTCAGTCCCATGGGAGGAGGGGCTGTCAGCTCCGGGAAGGAGAAGGGAGAACTGCAGTGGCAGCCCTTATCGGAAACTCATTCTGCTGATCCGAACTCCAACCATAGATAGACAGAGATCAGACACCAGAGAATCCGAGAGCAGCCAGCCCAGCAGAGAGGAGACAGGCATAGAAAAAAAACAACACGAAAAACTCCAAAATCAAAGCGGAGGATTTTTGGAGTTCTGGTGAACATAGAAGGGGGAAAGGCAGAGCCCAGGCCCGAGCTCAGGCCCTGAGGCGCATATGCAAATCCCAAAGAAAAGCTGATCTCTCTGCCCTGTGGACCTTTCCTTAATGGCCCTGGTTGCTTTGTCTATTAGCATTTCACTAACCCATTAGATCTCTGAGGAGGGCCCTTTTTTTTTTTTTTAATCCTTTTTTCTTTTTCTAAAACAATTACTCTAAGAAGCCCAATACAGAAAGCTTCAAAGACCTGCAATTTGGGCAGGTCAAGTCAAGAGCAGAACTAGGAGAGCTCTGAGACAAAACGCAATAATCCAGTGGCTGAGAAAATTCACTAAACACCACAACTTCCCAAGAAAAGGGGGGTGTCCGCTCACAGCCATCATCCTGGTGGACAGGAAACACTCCTGCCCATCGCCAGCCCCATAGCCCAGAACTGCTCCAGACAACCCAGTGTGATGGAAGTGCTTCAAATAACAGGCACACACCACAAAACTGGGCGTGGACATTAGCCTTCCCTGCAACCTCAGCTGATTGTCCCATAGTTGGGAAAGTAGAGCAGTGTGAATTAACAAAGCCCCATTCAGCCATCATTTCAGCAGACTGGGAGCCTCCCTACACAGCCCAGCAGCCCAGAACTGCCCTGGGGGGGACGGCACTCACCTGTGACATAGCACAGTCATCCCTCAACAGAGGACCCGGGGTGCACGGCCTGGAAGAGGGGCCCACTTGCAAGTCTCAGGAGCCATATGCCAATACCAAGAATTGTGGGTCAGTGGCAGAGACAAACTGTGGCAGGACTGAACTGAAGGATTAGACTATTGCAGCAGCCTTAAAACTCTAGGATCACCAGGGAGATTTGATTGTTGGAGCCAACCCCCCTCCCTGACTGCCCAGAAACACGCCCCATATACAGGGCAGGCAACACCAACTACACATGCAAGCTTGGTACACCAATTGGACCCCACAAGATTCACTCCCCCACTCACCAAAAAGGCTAAGCAGGGGAGAACTGGCTTGTGGAGAACAGGTGGCTCGTGGATGCCACCTGCTGGTTAGTTAGAGAAAGTGTACTCCACGAAGCTGTAGATCTGATAAATTAGAGATAAGGACTTCAATTGGTCTACAAATCCTAAAAGAACCCTATCAAGTTCAGCAAATGCCACGAGGCCAAAAACAACAGAAAATTATAAAGCATATGAAAAAACCAGACGATATGGATAACCCAAGCCCAAGCACCCAAATCAAAATACCAGAAGAGACACAGCACCTAGAGCAGCTACTCAAAGAACTAAAGATGAATAATGAGACAATAGTACGGGAGACAAAGGAAATCAAGAAGACCCTAGAAGAGCATAAAGAAGACATTGCAAGACTAAATTAAAAAAATGGATGATCTTATGGAAATTAAAGAAACTGTTGACCAAATTAAAAAGATTCTGGACACTCATAGTACAAGACTAGAGGAAGTTGAACAACAAATCAGTGACCCTGAAGATGACAGAATGGAAAATGAAAGCATAAAAGAAAGAATGGGGAAAAAATTGAAAAAATCAAAATGGACCTCAGGGATATGATAGATAATATGAAACGTCCAAATATAAGACTCATTGGTGTTCTAGAAGGGGAAGAAAAGGGTAAAGGTCTAGGAAGAGTATTCAAAGAAATTGTTGGGGAAAACTTCCCAAATCTTCTAAACAACATAAATACACAAATCATAAATGCTCAGCGAACCCCAAATAGAATAAATCCAAATAAACCCACTCCGAGACATATACTGATCACACTGTCAAACACAGAAGAGAAGGAGCAAGTTCTGAAAGCAGCAAGAGAAAAACAATTCACCACATACAAAGGAAACAGCATAAGACTAAGTAGTGACTACTCAGCAGCCACCATGGAGGCGAGAAGGCAGTGGCACGATATATTTAAAATTCTGAGTGAGAAAAATTTCCAGCCAAGAATACTTTATCCAGCAAAGCTCTCCTTCAAATTTGAGGGAGAGCTTAAATTTTTCACAGACAAACAAATGCTGAGAGAATTTGCTAACAAGAGACCTGCCCTACTGGAGATACTCAAGGGAGCCCTACAGACAGAGAAACAAAGAAAGGACAGAGAGACTTGGAGAAAGGTTCAGTACTAAAGAGATTCGGTATGGGTACAATAAAGGATATTAATAGACAGAGGGGAAAAATATGACAAACATAAACCAAAGGATAAGATGGCCGATTCAAGAAATGCCTTCACGGTTATAACGTTGAATGTAAATGGATTAAACTCCCCAATTAAAAGATATAGATTCGCAGAATGGATCAAAAAAAATGAACCATCAATATGTTGCATACAAGAGACTCATCTTAGACACAGGGACACAAAGAAACTGAAAGTGAAAGGATGGAAAAAAATATTTCATGCAAGCTACAGCCAAAAGAAAGCAGGTGTAGCAATATTAATCTCAGATAAAATAGACTTCAAATGCAGGGATGTTTTGAGAGACAAAGAAGGCCACTACATACTAATAAAAGGGGCAATTCAGCAAGAAGAAATAACAATCGTAAATGTCTATGCACCCAATCAAGGTGCCACAAAATACATGAGAGAAACACTGGCAAAACTAAAGGAAGCAATTGATGCTTCCACAATAATTGTGGGAGACTTCAACACATCACTCTCTCCTATAGATAGATCAACCAGACAGAAGACCAATAAGGAAATTGAAAACCTAAACAATCTGATAAATGAATTAGACTTAACAGACATATACAGGACATTACATCCCAAATCACCAGGATACACATACTTTTCTAGTGCTCATGGAACTTTCTCCAGAATAGATCATATGCTGGGACATAAAACAAGCCTCAATAAATTTAAAAAGATTGAAATTATTCAAAGCACATTCTCTGACCACAATGGAATACAATTAGAAGTCAATAACCATCAGAGACTTAGAAAATTCACAAATACCTGGAGGTTAAACAACACACTCCTAAACAATCAGTGGGTTAAAGAAGAAATAGCAAGAGAAATTGCTAAATATATAGAGACGAATGAAAATGAGAACACAACATACCAAAACCTATGGGATGCAGCAAAAGCAGTGCTAAGGGGGAAATTTATAGCACTAAACGCATATATTGAAAAGGAAGAAAGAGCCAAAATCAAAGAACTAATGGATCAACTGAAGAAGCTAGAAAATGAACAGCAAACCAATCCTAAACCAGGTAGAAGAAAAGAAATAACAAGGATTAAAGCAGAAATAAATGACATAGAGAACAAAAAAACAATAGAGAGGATAAATATCACCAAAAGTTGGTTCTTTGAGAAGATCAACAAGATTGACAAGCCCCTAGCTAGACTGACAAAATCAAAAAGAGAGAAGACCCATATAAACAAAATAATGAATGAAAAAGGTGACATAACTGCAGATCCTGAAGAAATTAAAAAAATTATAAGAGGATACTATGAACAACTGTATGCCAACAAACTGGATAGTGTAGAGGAAATGGACAATTTCCTGGAAACATATGAACAACCTAGACTGACCAGAGAAGAAATAGAAGACCTCAACCAACCCATCACAAGCAAAGAGATCCAATCAGTCATCAAAAATCTTCCCACAAATAAATGCCCAGGGCCAGACGGCTTCACAGGGGAATTCTACCAAACTTTCCAGAAAGAACTGACACCAATCTTACTCAAACTCTTTCAAAACATTGAAGAAAATGGAACACTACCTAACTCATTCTATGAGGCTAACATCAATCTAATACCAAAACCAGGCAAAGATGCTACAAAAAAGGAAAACTACCGGCCAATCTCCCTCATGAATATAGATGCAAAAATCCTCAACAAAATACTTGCAAATCGAATCCAAAGACACATTAAAAAAATCATACACCATGACCAAGTGGGGTTTATTCCAGGCATGCAAGGATGGTTCAACATAAGAAAATCAATCAATGTATTACAACACATTAACAAGTCAAAAGGGAAAAATCAATTGATCATCTCAATAGATGCTGAAAAAGCATTTGACAAAATCCAACATCCCTTTTTGATAAAAACACTTCAAAAGGTAGGAATTGAAGGAAACATCCTCAACATGATAAAGAGCATATATGAAAAACCCACAGCCAGCATAGTACTCAATGGTGAGAGACTGAAAGCCTTCCCTCTAAGATCAGGAACAAGACAAGGATGCCCGCTGTCACCACTGTTATTCAACATTGTGCTGGAAGTGCTAGCCAGGGCAATCCGGCAAGACAAAGAAATAAAAGGCATCCAAATTGGAAAAGAAGTAAAACTGTCATTGTTTGCGGATGATATGATCTTATATCTAGAAAACCCTGAGAAATCGACGATACAGCTACTAGAGCTAATAAACAAATTTAGCAAAGTAGCGGGATACAAGGTTAATGCACATAAGTCAGTAATGTTTCTATATGCTAGAAATGAACAAACTGAAGAGACACTCAAGAAAAAGATACCATTTTCAATAGCAACTAAAAAAATCAAGTACCTAGGAATAAACTTAACCAAAGATGTAAAAGACCTATACAAAGAAAACTACATAACTCTACTAAAAGAAATAGAAGGGACCTTAAAAGATGGAAAAATATTCCATGTTCATGGATAGGAAGACTAAATGTCATTAAGATGTCAATTCTACCCAAACTCATCTACAGATTCAATGCAATCCCAATCAAAATTCCAACAACCTACTTTGCAGACTTTGAAAAGCTAGTTATCAAATTTATTTGGAAAGGGAAGATGCCTCGAATTGCTAAAGACACTCTAAAAAAGAAAAACGAAGTGGGAGGACTTACACTCCCTGACTTTGAAGCTTATTATAAAGCCACAGTTGCCAAAACAGCATGGTACTGGCACAAAGATAGACATATAGATCAATGGAATCAAATTGAGAATTCGGAGATAGACCCTCAGATCTATGGCCGACTGATCTTTGATAAGGCCCCCAAAGTCACTGAACTGAGTCATAATCGTCTTTTCAACAAATGGGGCTGGGAGAGTTGGATATCCATATCCAAAAGAATGAAAGAGGACCCCTACCTCACACCCTACACAAAAATTAACTCAAAATGGACCAAAGATCTCAATATAAAAGAAAGTACCATAAAACTCCTAGAAGATAATGTAGGAAAACATCTTCAAGACCTTGTATTAGGCGGCCACTTCCTAGACTTTACACCCAAAGCACAAGAAACAAAAGAGAAAATAGATAAATGGGAACTCCTCAAGTTTAGAAGTTTCTGCACCTCAAAGGAATTTCTCAAAAAGGTAAAGAGGCAGCCAACTCAATGGGAAAAAATTTTTGGAAACCATGTATCTGACAAAAGACTGATATCTTGCATATATAAAGAAATCCTGCAACTCAATGACAATAGTAGATTCTGCCCAATTATAAAATGGGCAAAAGATATGAAAAGACAGTTCTCTGAAGAGGAAATACAAATGGCCAAGAAACACATGAAAAAATGTTCAGCTTCACTAGCTATTAGAGAGATGCAAATTAAGACCACAATGAGATACCATCTAACACCAGTTAGAATGGCTGCCATTAAACAAACAGTAAACTATAAATGCTGGAGGGGATGTGGAGAAATTGGAACTCTTATTCATTGTTGGTGGGACTGTATAATGGTTCAGCCACTCTGGAAGTCAGTCTGGCAGTTCCTTAGAAAACTAGATATAGAGCTACCATTCGATCCAGCGATTGCACTTCTCGGTATATACCCGGAAGATCGGAAAGCAGTGACACGAACAGATATCTGCACGCCAATGTTCATGGCAGCATTATTCACAATTGCCAAGAGATGGAGACAGCCCAGATGTCGTTCAACAGATGAGTGGATAAATAAAATGTGGTATATACACACGATGGAATACTACGCGGCAGTAAGAAGGAACGACCTCGTGAAACATATGACAACATGGATGAACCTTGAAGACATAATGCTGAGCGAAATAAGCCAGGCACAAAAAGAGAAATATTATATGCTACCACTAATGTGAACTTTGAAAAATGTGAAACAAATGGTTTATAATGTAGAATGTAGGGGAACTAGCAGTAGAGAGCAATTAAGGAAGGGGGAACAATAATCCAAGAAGAACAGATAAGCTATTTAACGTTCTGGGGATGCCCAGAAATGACTATGGTCTGTTAATTTCTGATGGATGTAGTAGGAACAAGTTCACTGAAATGTTGCTATATTATGTAACTTTCTTGGGGTAAAGTAGGAACATGTTGGAAGTTAAGCAGTTATCTTAGGTTAGTTGTCTTTTTCTTACTCCCTTGTTATGGTCTCTTTGAAATGTTCTTTTATTGTATGTTTGTTTTCTTTTTAACTTTTATTTCATACAGTTGATTTAAAAAAGAAGGGAAAGTTAAAAAAAAAAAAAAAAAAAAAAGAAAAACAAGGAAAAAAAAAAGAGGTAGTGCCCCCTTGAGGAGCCTGTGGAGAATGCAGGGGTATTCGCCTACCCCACCTCCATGGTTGCTAACATGACCACAGACATAGGGGACTGGTGGTTTGATGGGTTGAGCCCTCTACCACAGGTTTTACCCTTGGGAAGACGGTTGCTGCAAAGGAGAGGCTAGGCCTCCCTATGGTTGTGCCTAAGAGCCTCCTCCCGAATGCCTCTTTGTTGCTCAGATGTGGCCCTGTCTCTCTAGCTAAGCCAACTTGAAAGGTGAAATCACTGCCCTCCCCGCTACGTGGGATCAGACACCCAGGGGAGTGAATCTCCCTGGCAACGTGGAATACGACTCCGGGGGAGGAATGTAGACCTGGCATCGTGGGACGGAGAACATCTTCTTGACCAAAAGGGGGATGTGAAAGGAAATGAAATAAGCTTCAGTGGCAGAGAGAATCCAAAAGGAGCCGAGAGGTCACTCTGGTGGGCACTCTTATGCACACTTTAGACAACCCTTTTTAGGTTCTAAGGAATTGGGGTAGCTGGTGGTGGATACCTGGAACTATCAAACTACAACCCAGAACCCATGAATCTCGAAGACAGTTGTATAAAAATGTAGCTTATGAGGGGTGACAATGGGATTGGGGAAGCCATAAGGACCACACTCCACTTTGTCTAGTTTATGGATGGATGAGTAGAAAAATAGGGGAAGGTAACAAACAGACAAAGGTACCCAGTGTTCTTTTTTACTTCAATTGCTCTTTTTCACTCTAATTATTATTCTTATTATTTTTGTGTGTGTGCTAATGAAGGTGCCAGGGATTGATTTGGGTGATGAATGTACCACTATGCAATGGTACTATAAACAATCGAAAGTACGATTTGTTTTGTATGACTGCATGGTATGTGAATATATCTCAATAAAATGAAGATTAAAAAAAAAAAAAAAAAAAAGTTAGAGTCTCTTGTCACACTATGCATTCTGTCCTGGGATCCCTCAAACTCCTAAAAGAGTTTTTTTAAAACTTTGTATACATTAAAGTTACTCTTTGTGCTATAAAGTTCTATAGGTTTTGACAAGTGCATAGTGTCATGTATCCACTATTACAATCTATCATGCAGAATAATTTCACTGCCCCATGGAAACCCCTGTGCTTCACCTATGCAACCATCCCCACTCCCAACAAACCCCTGGCAATCACTGATCTTTTTACTATCTATATTTCTTTTCTTTTCCAGAATGTCACATAATTGGAGCTATACAGTGTGCAGCCTTTTTAGATTAGCTTATTTCAGTTAGTAATATGCACTGAATGTTCATCCATGTGTTTTTCTCCTTTCTTTTTATCACTGAATTGTGGTGCATCCCATTGTAGGGATGCACCACAGTTTGTTTGTCCATTCACCTGTTGAAGAACATTTTGGTTGCTTCCAGGTTTTATATATTGTGAATGGAGCTGTTATGGACATTAAAAAAAAAAAAAAAAAATTAAAGGCATGGGCAAAGTTTTATTAGACAAACACAAACAAAAGACATGAGTCCCATACTGATATAAGATAAATTAGAACCCAAGGCAAAAACCTAAATAAATTAGAGCTATTTTGTTTTACATATATGTGTAATAAATATAGACATTAAAGAACAAAAGTTTAAACAATACAAATAAATAATCATCTAGAGATTCCAAAACACTTTCACAAGTAATTATTTTTTTGGATCAAAGAAGAATGTGTAAATTTAATTAAAGGCTATTTTAAAATGATAAAAAAAAAACCTCTATATATTTCATTTGATTCTTCTATAAATCAAATAAATATTATTCTTGTCTACATTTACAGATAAGGAAATTGGTTGGGGTTCAGAAAAATATTTGGAACTAATTATTAGATTAACAAGCGTATGGCAGCAAAGTCTCTTTCAGTAAAAGTACCTCTCTGTGCTTGTTTCTTTAGCGGCAAAATAAGAATGACAACAGATACACAAAAGTGTTGTAAAAAAATAAATTAGATCACGCGTATGAAATTTCCAAGCAAAAGTTTTACATCTAATATATTTTTAAACACTATTTAAAAATTATTTCCCCAATATCACTGACCTTATTAAATCTTATTAAACTAAATTTTATGGCTTACATGATTATACAAATTTTACTTAATCTCATTGACTCTCCTACAAAATAACTATCATAACAATCAATTTGAATTATCATTGTATTTGTGTGACATTTTATATTAGCATAAAAATCAATAGAAGGGAGCAAGTGAAGGGAAAATGCAGATATGGAGTCTATCAGGGAATAAGCATTTATCAATAGTTCTAGAAAGCAAACATCTTGCACTGGCTCACTAAATAGAAGAGTGCTGCTCAGCTTAAAGTCTTTTCTCTATGCTAAGCATTGTTTTACAATTTTTGCATGCCTTACTTAATTCAATCTTTGTCATACGTCTATGAAGTTAAATACATTTTACTATTTTACAGATGAGATAATTAAGGATTATACTGAATAGATGAGTTAGGACTTGAACACAAATTTTGGGGATCCCAACAAGCACAAGTTGCCTCAATATTCTACACAAATCCAACTACAATAACAACAACAACAAAAGTATTGGACATCATTATAATGTTGATTGCATACTAGATATTTAATATTGGCTTTAAACCATTGATATCTGCATATAAAAATAGTCAAGGTACCATAAGAATTAGGGACCATGATTTACTGCTATGCTTTGAGATCAACTTTTAAATTTAAAAAATAATTAGTAAAAATAATTTAGGCATTCTTTCAACAGTGAAAACTGAACTCAAGTATATGTTGAATTGTGTCTATATCATGAATTGAAACATCTTGATGCATTTCTGTTAATTGTTTTCATCATTGTCTCCCTTTCCTCTTTATGGTAGGGATCCAAAGGATTATGGGATCAAAGAGGAGAAGAGTGATTTTTGCTTTTAAGAAAAATCACAGAAAGTATCATGGAAAAAGTGACAATTGAGGTGGGTCTTGAAAGGGTAGTAATATTTTCCAAATAGCAGAAAGAAATTGTATCATGTTCAGTGCTATGTTCTCAGGATCTGAAAGAAAACAGGGTAGCTTCACCAGCTATTTGTACAAAAAATGAAATAAAACACTAAGTATGTTGCATGCTGTACATGAAAGAGCTTAGCATAGACTATCACAGATCCTAGAACAGCCTTCACAGAGGATCTTTCCCACAAACTAAGGTTTGGTTGCTGTCTATTAATTTCAATAGAATTTGTCTTATCTAGAAGTTGTTATTCCCTTGAGGGCAGAGATTATGATTGAGTCATTCCTGTGTACCTAGTGCCTAGCAGAGTACTTGGCACAGAATTGGAACTCAGAAAATGTTGCATGAAAAAATCAATGCCTCCACACTCACACTACACAATGCACATTAAATGACTGAGCTTCAGGCTATTATTCCAGTCCAAAGAATAAAAAATAATGAAGTTTCTTTCATGTGAAAGACACATTAAAATCCACCCAGAAATATGAAAAACACAGGACTCATATGTAAGAAAAACAATCACAAGTAAAAATGAAAAATAATTCGAGTCACAATATGTGATTCTAATTGAAGCCTGATTAACTTTCCTTTCCCACTTCTTTTACATTAGGTTAGCATTTACTATAACCTGTTTTGTTTAGAGATAAAAATAACACACAATTGAATTCCAAAATTACAATTGCATATTCAACGTTGAGTTGCAAATTCTTGAATTTCCTTAGAAATTCAGTAGCTAGTGAGTTATGACATGGACACTCAATAAACAAAAATATATTTGGTCACAGATCATGACAAGATATTTAGCAAAAGAGAACATACTATTTCAGATTATTCTGCTGATGCTTCCAGGAGAGGTGTATGCCATTCTTTTATAAAGCTCAGTAAACATATTATTAGCTCAGCAATTTAGAATTTAAGATGAAAAACATCGTACTTCATTTTGCCATATTAAAATACGTAATAACCACTGTAAGTCTGAAAATTGCCTACATGTAAATTTCTTTATCTGTAAAAGTCAATCAGTCTTTCCCTTACTAGCCAGTCCATCACATCCCAAGCCAGGTTATATAGTCACTTGATACATATTATTGGTCAGGTGGCCAGATGAGAAAGTAGCGTAAATGCTGAAGAGGGTGCATGTTATTTTGCAAGACAGAGACCTCTGCATTGACTTTAAGCAAGTGGGGAGGACTAACCTTTACCAGGAAGAAGAGGGACACTTCTTTAGCCTCAGGTGATTCAGGGGATCATTGGGTTTCAAGAGTTTTGAGTGCATTGAGTGAAAGGTCCCCACTCTGAGTTTTGTTGCTTACATGATCTTGGCATAGCTGACTTGCTGAGTTTGAAAATTCAATCTTCTCTGGAGCTCTCCTTTCATTATAATTAAGTCCTGGGCATGATGCTCGACTAATAGGTATCTCTTTATGCCACCAAGGAGGCGCCCAGATTTGCACATTTGGTTTCAATTAGCAATTAATCCTCCTCAACTTTTCATTGTTTTTCTCCAATGCATTAATATATTCAACAAGGGGCATTTGATGCTATAGTATTTCTAAGTATTATTTCTCCAGAACCTCTAGAGCACAGTAGACTGCACTTTTTTCCATCTCTTTCAGGTAGGACAATCAAAAATATATAACATTCACATGGGATATGAAAGACATAAATGGTCTTTCCTCAGTCCTATGTTAATTCTTCCACCTTCATCACAAAATAGTGTAAGGACCTGGACCATCTAACACTCTAAATAACATGCCATTGTTCCTCTATATCAATGACGTCATCCAGTTAATAGAACTGGATGAACAGATGGCAGGAGATAAACCCCACAAAGATTCAGGGTCCTGCCAAATCTGTAAAGATTTGAGCGAAACAGTGGGCTCAGTCATGATGGCATATCCACTATAAAACTAACTAAATTAATAGTATTACGCCTTTACCTCCTACCACCAAGAAAGGAGCCCAGTGCCTGATAAGCCTCTTTGCGTTCTGGAGGCAGCATGTCCATGCTTAGGAACACTGATGGAAACTATTTGCCCTGTGGCTTGGAAGCTGCCAGCTCTGAGTGGGTCCCAGAACAGGAGAGAGCTCTGCAGCAGGCCCAGATTGTAGCACAAGTAACCCTGCCACTTGTTCATCTTAACCCAGCAGACTCCGTGGTAAGAAACATATATGTGGTCAGAAAATATGCTCAGTGGGGTTTATGGCAAACCCGCAAACCCCAAGAGTAGAATCACAATGGAGACATCTAGGTTCTGAAGTAAGGCCATACCATCTGCACCAGTGAATTATCCATCTTTCAAAGCATAATTACATGCAAGCTACTGTAATAGTATAAATACACCACCTGACCACAGAAGAGCATGGAGTAGAATGACTTGGCCAGTTGACATCAGCCTCTGTTATCAACCAATCCTTCAATCTTGAATATTGCAATTAAAAATACATTTGCTAATTTGATCAATAAATTATAGTAGCCATTTTTGTCTAATGACATTTTTAAAAATGTTTAATTAATTTAAAAATTTATTTAATTTTTAATTTTATATTTATTTTTGACTATTTCTGTTTCTTCTTTTGGAAGTTTTGTGATTGATTGATTTACTAATATACATATTGTTTTACTGGCTTTTATATATTAAGAATATTAACACTTTGACTGACTTTATGTTCCATTTTTCACCTCCAGTTTGCCATTTGATTTTAGTTTTGTTTATAATATCTTTGAGCAGAGGAAATGGTCCTGATTAATATTTATAGAGTAATTTTATTAGTCTTTTTCTCTATGATTTCTTCCTTTGGTGTCAGAAAACTATTTCAAGAAGTCAAGTTATTAATTAGTAAAAGTTTTTATTTTAAGGCTGATAAAAATATATAGTGATGGTAAAATCCTTCATATTCTCAAAACCTGAAAATCATCACTGAAAATATTTTAGTCTAGTTCTTTTCCATATTTTACCACGTATATTGCTCTGCATACTTTAATAATGCATGTATTCAATTTTCCCTTTCACTTTTTTTCTTTCAACATTTTCCAATAGTGTTAATACTAGCTCTGTTTTGTCCCACTCAGTAGATTCACCAGTAGCATTGTTGGAAAGTTAGGTTGCTTCTAATTTCCCCATTATAAATAATGCTACCATAAACTTCTTTGTATGTACTCTCTTCTTTCCGCAAACAGTGGATTATTTCCACAGGGCTGATTCAGACAAAATGGCATTCTGGGTCAAAGGGGGTGAGTTACTTAAGAATCTTAGTGCATATTGCCAAATCTCTGAAACAGGATATCCTCTCACAATGAATACATGACTATTCACGTATTTCCTGACAGCAGAGCCCACTGCTTTTAATGGCTGTGTTTTACCCTTTGGGCCATACGCACACATATATGCACGCATACAAGCAACTCTCACCCATGTTTGAAGTGGAAATTGCAGCAATATTTGCCTCCTTTTGGCTATAGTTCAAGGCAAAGAAAAACTAAATTGTACCTTATGAGTTATTGATTGGAAACAGGGTATCATTTGTCAAAGCAGTCCTAGGCCTGAAAAATCAGCAACTGTACAAACACATATGCACCCATCACAGATTTTCTGTTCATGTTCTGTTATGGAAACACAAAGCCTTACTGATTGCATTCTTGAATTTAAAGCTTGGCTCCACAGTTGCAAACATACCATGGTCTATAGTACATTTATTTGTGAGACTTGTTTAACTGTAGCAACTAAGAAAATCAATGTTCAGGACACAACTAGACTGACCTTTAGCAAACTAAATGACCTTATCTTTATTTTTTCTGTTTTTTCCTCCCCTCATGTAATTTTAGTTTCATGACCCATGGTACTTAAACAATTCTATAAAAATTGTATTTGATAGTTTGAGGTAAAAACAACTTGATTGAGACAGTGGGATCGTGCGATATTTACACAGGTTGTATTAGTGGCTCAGTGCAAAGAAGCTCTATGAGATATCAGCTGATTGCATCCTTATGCATCCTCATTTCTCTTTATTTCTCTCTGCTTCCTTGTTCTGGAAGTTTGCTATCTGCGTTTGATGAAGTTAAATATGTCAGCTCAGCTCAAATATTTTTACTTAGAGTCAAGTAAAATATGAGAATACTTTTGGGTGACAAAAATGTTTCTACGTAGAACTCATCCAAGATATCCAGGCTTTGTCAAGAAGAAACACGTTATATATTGATATTATAAACAGCTCTCTTACACGAGATCTGTGCATTTTGCCAATGGAAAGCATTTTTAGTATATGTAAAAAGTCTTTTTAATTGGTTGAGTACCCCTACTCAAGGCTGTTGAGAGGGGAGGTGGATGTGAGAAAGGAGAGAGAAACTGAAGAAAATTGTCATTTTGAGGTTTAAGAACGTCAGTGTTACGGGCACAGAATATATTATAACTAGAAAGAGGGTCCTTTGGCCTCAGCCACTCTTGCTCTCAATTATTTATTCATTCATTTACCACACTGAGCCCTGGCCTATGTGCTCAGAGCCCAGCTGGAGAAGCTGACACATAATGTTTTGTTTTATTTTTTTTCCTTCATTTATTGATCTTCATAGATGTAACCTTTTTTTTTTTTCAATTGAAGGTTTGTGGCAACCCTGCATTGAGCAAAGCTGTCAGCACCATTTTTCCAAAAGCACATGCTTACTTCACATTACTTTTTCTTTTTTTAATTTAATTTTATTGAGATTGTTCACATACCATACAATTATCCAAAGATCCAAAGTGCACAATCAATTGCCCATGATACCATCATGTAGCTGTGCATCCATCACCACAATTAATTTTTTTTTCAATTTTTAGAACATTTCCATTACTCCAGAAAAGAAATAAAGACAAAAAAAGAAAACTCAAATCCTCCCATACCTCCAGTGATCCCCCCTCCATTATTGACTCATAGTATCGGTATAGTACATTTGTTACTGCTGATGAAAGAATATTAAAATACTACTAACTGTGGCACATTGTTTGCAATATGCATATTTTTCCCTATATGCCCCTCTATTATTAACTTCTAGTTGCAGTGTCATATGTTTCTTCTAGCTCATGAGAGACATTTCTAATATTTGTACAGTTAATCACAGATATTGTCCACCCCAAGATTCACTGTTTTATACATTCACATCTTTTAATCACCAACTTTCCTTCTGGTGACTTACATGACTCTAAGCTTACCCTTTCCATGACGTTAACACTCCATTCACCACTGTTAGTTGTTCTCACAATAACATGCTACTGTCACCTTTGTCCATTTCCAAACACTTAGGTTCAACCTAGTTGAACATTCTGCTCATAATAAGCAACCGCTCCCCATTCTTTAGCCTTGTTCTATATCCTGGTAACTTACATTTTGTGTCTGTGAGTTTACATATTGTAATTAGTTCCTATCAGTGAGACCCTGCAATATTTGTCCTTATGTGTCTGACTTATTTCACTCAATATAGTGCCCTCAAGTTTTCTTCATCAACCCATTTTTTTTTAAGATGGTTTTGTTCACCCACCATACATTCCATCCTAAGTAAACAATCGATTGCTCCCTGTATCATCATGTATTTATGTATTCACCACTATCACCACTATCTATATAAGGACATCTCCATTTCTTCCACAAAGAAGGAGGTAGAGTCAAAGAAGGTAGAGAGACAAAAGAAAAAGAAAGAAAAAAAAAAAAAAACTCATGACAGCTAAAAAGAAATAAAAGGAAAGATAGAATTAAACTAAAGTAGAATAAGAGTCAGACAACATCACCAATGCCAAGAGCCCCATACCCCAACCTTATGTCCCACTCTTAAAGGCATTTAGCTTTGGTATATTGCCTTTGTTACATTAAAGGAAGCATAATACCAGGTTTCTGTCTCTAGTTTGCATTGATTGTATTTTTACCCCAATCCCACACTTGCAAGGTTGGCGTTCATTTTTTCTCCCTCATGTAAAAACATATTTGTACATTTTATCACAATTGTAGAGCACTCTAGGTTTCACTGAGTTACACAGTCCCAGTCTATTTTTCCTAACTTAATGCTATGCTCCTAATATTCCTCTTTCAACCATATTCATAGTTATCTTGGTTCAGTGTACTTACATTGCTGTGCTACCGTCACCCAAAATTGTGTTCCAAACCTCTCACTCCTGTCTTTTCCTATCTGTCTGTAGTGCTCTCTTTAGTATTTCCTGTAGCACAGGTATCTTGGTAACAAAATCTCTCATTGTCTGTTTGTCAGAGAATGTTTTAAACTCTCCCTCATTTTTGAAGGACAGCTTTGCCAGATGCAGGATTCTTGGCTGGCAGTTTTTCTCTTTCAGTATCTTAAATATATCACACCACTTCCTTCTTGCATCCATGGTTTCTACTGAGAAATCCGCATATAGTCTTATTAAGCTTCCTTTGTATGTGATGGATCGCTTTTCTCTTGCTGCTTTCAGGATTCTCTCTTTGTCTTTGACGTTTGAAAATCTGATTATTAAGTGTCTTGGCGTAGGCCTATTCAGATCTCTTCTGTTTGGAGTACACTGTGCTTCTTGGATCTGTAATTTTATGTCTTTCATAAGAGATGGAAAATTTTCAGTGATTATTTCTATTATTGCTTCTGCCCCTTTCCCCTTCTCTTTTCCTTCTGGGACACCCATGGCATGTTCATTCCTGTGCTTCACATTGTCATCCAATTCCCTGAGACATTGCTCAGATTTTTCCATTCTTTTCCTATCTGTTCTTTTGTGTGTAGAATTTCTCCAGTTCCTGAGTGTTCTAAGGGTGTGTCTTAGATATTGACAGACATTCCTGTGAGGTCTCCAGTTGCTGTGCTTTTCCTAACCTGCCCAGCAGGTGGCTCTCAGCCTGTCACTCCCATCTGGTGTAAGGAGGTGTGGCCCCTTCAGTTTCTGTTTTGGCTGTTTTCCCCCAGGCTCTGGGGTCTGGTTCTGAAGGGAAAGCTGGGCCCCACCTTCTCCCTATTACAGAAGATACACCCCCCTAGGGAGTTATCACCTGCATTTGAATTGCTGTCTCTCTGACTCTATTACCTCCACCACTGTCTGGGTCAGAACTCTGTGAACTGAAAATGGCTGTGGCTCTCTCTTCTGAGCCCCTCAGGTTGGGAGAGAGAAAAAGGGACAGAACATCCCTTTTTGGAGCCAGTACATGGTCCCCCCAGTTTCACTTGTCTGCCAGAGGTAACACCTGGTCTTCTGGGCTCCCCCTACCAGGACAGACGAGTCTTCTGGTTCTTTAAGGTCAGTTATCACTAAAAGCCTCTGTCTGCTTGTTGGGGGTTTGTAGCTTGTATTCAGCAGTACACATTTGTTAATGAAAACCCCAGTTGGAGCCGGGATGAGCTATATTCACTTGCTCAGAGACTGCTGCTTTATACCAAAGTGACATTATGAAGCTCAGCCTGCCATGGGGGTAGGGGGCTCCCAGTATGGTTCTGCAGTTTTTACTTACAGATTCTATGCTGCAATCTCATGCATTTGTCCCAATCCAGGTTGATGTGTGATGTGTGGACAGTCACAATTGTCCCCCAGCAGTTATTCCAAATTATTCACTAATTATTCCTGGTTGTTTCTTAGTTGCTCCAGGGGACAAAGTAAATTCCACTCCTCTCTATGCTACCATCTTTCCCCGTTTCCTGACACGTAATGTTTTAATGTGCCAAGTCTTAAGGTTGAGGTATATTCAAAGTGTTACAGGAGTTCCTGGAGAAAAGTGGCCATGGTTGAAAGAGTTGAAAAAAAGATTCTCATCAGAAAAGTCTACTTAAGCAGAATCTTGAAAGATACATAGCTGTTGGTTTTGCTGAAAAAACAGACAAAGGAGTTCAGGTACAGGGAACACCAGGTTTTCTAAAGGATGCTTGGGGAAGTTTGAAGGTTTTGTAGCTAGAACAAATGTTCTACCATTGTCTCTTTAAATCTACTCCCAAACAGCAGCCAATTTGAGTCAGACCATCTAACTCTTTTATAAAATCTTCAATCAGTCCCATTTCAACTCACAATAAGAGTCAGCTAACAGTGGCCTGTAGAGTCCCAAATGCTTTCCCCTCAGCTCTCTAATCTCCTATGTGCCACCCTCTCATTCACTTCAGTGGAGCCACGCTAACCTCATTGCTGTTCCTCAAAAATTACAGACTTCAGTCTCAGCTTCCTCTCTCTGGGCTTCACTTGGCCTAGAAATTTCTTTCTCTCAAATCCACATCCCTGCTCATTCCTTTCCTTCAGGTCCTTGCCGAAGCATCTTCCAGCTTTCACTGACAACCCTATTTAATTTTGAAAAATACTCTTTAGCCCAGCAGTCCCCTTACTCTTCCCAGCTTTAATTCTCAATGTAACATTTATCACCATCTGACATACTGCACATTTAAAAAATTTTAATTGTTCATTTTCTGTCTCCTCTGAATAAATGGTAAGCTCCATAATGGCAGGTGGTTTTGTCTGTTTTGCTCATTCTTGCATCCCTACTACCTAGCTATTTCTCAAATATTTGTGAATGAATAAATACCATTCTTCTCTAAAAGTGTGATGCATAAACATGAATTTACAGCTCTACTGGATATTCCTTTGTTCATAAATTCAGCCCCAACATGCAGCATATTTATTAACTTTTATATGAAATATATTGTGATAATATAGTTTCTAACCATTTCTACAGAGCACAGTTTTAGAATTGCAAGAACTGTACCCACTGCATCCTCTTCTGTGTGACTTATGGCAGGTTAGTGTTCTTTCAATCTCAGTACCCTCCTCTCTAAGATGAGGGGTTTTGACTTCCAAGTCTGCAAACTTTCTGTGGCTTTTATCTACTCTCTGTTTCCTCAGTGTGAACTCAGGTGCATCAAGTCCTCCGCATTCCGGAACTCCACCAATGGGTAAGAGAAATTGTGGGCCAAGGACAAAATGGAGTCCTTGAGTTTAGGTAATGGTAACCATGGAAAAAAACCTAGAAATGTTGGTACATGAAGCAAAATGGGGAGAGAAGTCAGGAATAGATAGCAGAGGTAGTAAAGATAGTCAAATGTTTCTTCCTTTTTGCTCTTCTCACTTTTTGCTCTCTTTTATCCCCATGTGGTCATGCTACTAATATTTGAAGGAAAAAACAAACCAATATATGACTAGGAAACTCAGACATGGATCTTTCTATTAGGACTTTCCTTATTCTAAGACCTTGGCAAGAAGCACATCCACTTTTGACTTTACCATATAGTTGTACCATACTGCCTGAGGGATGTTTAGATTTTGGGAAGTCTAAGCAGGATTAGATTGAGATCCAGAGAAATCAAGTTTTAGATAATGCTTCTTTTCCTCTGATTTATTTTGGGGATAAAAGCCCAATGTTTCTTTCCTTTCTCCTATCTTTAAAGAGAAAATTTCCAAAGAAGGACCAGAAATAGACCCAGAGAAAAGGCTTTCCAGAGTGTCCTCAAGTTTAGGCCTTGTGCTCAAGGAAGAAACAATGGCCTTGATGTCATAAATAGTCTAGAACTGCTCCCAGGTTGGGGAACCAAGAGGAAGTAGTTGCTGTGTATTAGATGATAAAGAATATGATTAGTCCTTATGTTTATATGGCTTATGAAGTGAGCACATGGATAGCAAGCTAGTCAAGTTGCCTGAGACTTAGGATTTGCCATTTAAGTCACAGCTGACACAATGTTATTTGCCTTCATCAGTAGGAATACAGAGCAATCTTTATCCATAAGCAGTAGCATTAATTACCACATAAAAAATGGTCAGTAAATAGTAAGCACAACCCAAGTGCCAGTTACTTTTAATTGATGATTTAAATAATTTGGTCCAGGGTTGCTAAACCTTGTCTACAAAGGACCAGGTATTTTCAAAGAATGGAAAATTACAAGTAAAAAAGAATACTTATTCATTGCTGGTGGCAATGTAAGATGGTGTAACAACTGTGGAAGACAGTTCATTGGTTCCTCAGAGAGCTTGGTATAGAATTGCTATATGACCCTCTAATTCCACTTCTAGGGATGTACCCAAAAGAATTGAGAGTAGGGACTTGTTCTAGTTTGCTAATGCTGCCAGAGTGCAAAATACCAGAGACGGATTGGCTTTTATAAAAGGGGGTTTATTTGGTTACACAATTACAGTCTTAAGGCCATAAAGTGTCCAAGATAACACATCAGCAATCAGGTACCTTCACTGGAGGATGGCCAATGGTGTCCGGAAAACCTCTGTTAGCTGGGAAGGCACGTGGCTGGCATCTGCTCCAAAGTTCTGGTTTCAACATGGCTTTCTCCCAGGATGTTCCTCTCTAGGCTGCAGTTCCTCAAAAAATGTCACTCTTAGTTGCACTTAGGATATTGGTCCTCTCTCAGCTTCTCTGGAGCAAGAGTCTGCTTTCAACAGCCGTTTTCAAACTGTCTCTCATCTGCAGCTCCTGTGCTTTCTTCAAAGTGTCCCTCTTGGCTGTAGCTCCTCTTCAAAAGGTCACTCTCAGCTGTACTGAGTTCCTTCTGTTTGTCAGCTCATTTATATGACTCCACTGATCAACTTAGACCCACCTTGAATGGGCAGAGCAACACCTCCATGGAAATTATCCAATCAGAGTCATCACCCACAGCTGGGTGGGGCACATTCCAAAGAAACACTCAAAGAATTACAATCTAATCAACACTGATAACAGCTGCCCACACAAGATTACATCAAAGATAATGGCATTTGGGGGACACAATATATTCAAACTGGCACAGGACTTGAACAGATATTTGTGTGCCAGTGATAATAAAAGCATTATTCACAGTTGTCAAAAGAAGGAAGCAACCTGAGTGTCCTTCAGCCAATGAATGGATAAGTAAAATGTGGCATATAGATACAATGGAAAGTTACTCAGTCGTGAAAAGGAATGAAGTCCTGACACACGTATGTGATAACATGGATGAACCTTGAAGACACCATTTTGAGTGAAATAAGCCAGACACAAAAGGACAAATATTGTTGATCTCACTGATTTGAAGCAATTAGAATAAGCAAACTCATAGAGTCAGAATCTAGAACACAGTTTACCAGAGGATGGGGTGGGGATAGGGAATGGGAAGTTAAGGCTTAAAATGTACAGGGTTCCTATTTGGAATAATGGAAATGTTTTGGTAATGGATGTTGATGATGGCAGCACAACATTGTGAATGCAATTAGCACCACTGAAATATATATCTGAATGTGATTAAAAGGGGACACATTAGATTGTACATATGGTAACAGAATAATTAAAAAAAAAAAAATCCATGGAACTACACTACACAGTGAGCCCTGAGCTAAACCACAGACTTAATTAATAGTACAATTATATAAGTGTGCTATTATCAAATGTAACAAATGTGCCACATCTATGCAAGGTGTAGGTAGTGGGCCAGAATATGGAGATCTTATATTCTGTGCATGATTGTTCTGTAAACCTATAATTTTTTGAATAACTGGGGGTGGGGGGGAGTTGGAAATCAGGTAGTAGTTTCAGCAGACTGTACAGTCTCAATCACAAGTACTCAATTCTGCTGTTGTAACACAAAAGCAGCCAGAGATAATATGTAAACAAGTATTCCAATAGCAATTTACAAATAAATGCTGTAGGCCAGATTTGGCCCATGGACCATACTTTATCAACCTCTGGTTTTGTTCATTTGATACATACAACAATTCAAAGATATTATTCTTAAGGCTTATTTATTGTTTAAGAAAGTGGGCTCAGCTAAGGCCAATAACTTACCTGGGACGTAGAAGGGCCAATGTTCAAATTCATATCAATTCAATTCTAATGCCAATGTCCATTTCTTTCAACTGGATTTTTCACTCAGCCATGACAGAGGCTGGTGTATTTCCTGTCATTTCTGCCCCTTTTCCAAAGGTAAACACTGGACCCAGAAAGCATACTGTTTCATAAGCTCTCATTCAGCCTGGAACTTCACTGAGGCTCCTTGGAGGGATTGTCTGTCCTTTGTTCCTCAAGTATAATCATTACCCGCTTGGGTGACCAGGGATTTCTGCGAACCCTGATTCTTTGCCCTGCTTCTCTTATTCTGACTATGCTGAAAGCCTGATACATGAACTTTACTATTGCTGACAGGGTGACGCAGGAATGAGACACGGACACAAAGCTAAGTATCCAGGGAGCAGGGGGCCCACTAGCCTCTTGGGCTAAGTGGACGATAATGCCGAGTTGCTCCAGCTATTTATTAGAGCAGATCACGTGCATATGCTAAAGATCCTCGGGCTCGGGAGATCCCACCAGATACCTACGTTCACATCAGGTGCATTTACATCAGGTGTGTACATCTTGTTTACATCAGGAACGTCATAGTCACAAGTTATATCAGGTGTTTACAGAAGCGTCATCATCATAGTCACAAGACTTACATCAGGTGTATATGGTTATCTTAGTCACAAGACACACATCTCCACAGCGTTCTAAGCCCCCACCCTAGATATGCCTCAGGCAACATGGAAGACTCAGTTTCCCACACTTTACTTCCGTGTCAAACTCAATTTTTCAATGCTAGCTGCTTTCCCTGTGTAGTTCTGAAAAGCGAGGGAGTGGGTTTAGAACCAAGGGTTCACTCACTGAATACTAATAAAATTGCAATAAAATTTCTTCTTGCTAGGAAGGAAGAAAAGCCAGAAAGTTGAACTTGGACCACGTGGGCCAGAGGAAACATGAGCAGACCTGGCATTTTCTGGAGGGAATCCTGCTAAGCCCTGGAGTCAATATTCTCACACTCACTGGTTCTTCTGCCCAAGCATGTGGATTTGAATACGCCAATTGGGTATCACTATGATGGAATTAAACAGCCTCATTTGAAACCGTAGCCTTTTGAATTTCCCAGCATTTACTCCTTCTTTTCTATGCGCTGATGGAGCTATCACCAGGACCATGAAGCCTGACAGGTAGACATATTTTGAGTGAAAGTTCCCAACCTCCCATCTCTTGTCCATGTCTAGCTCCATCCTAAAACCAGTCTTCCAGTCATTTTGTCCCCTTCCTCATCAGCACCAAGAATGTTCTCACACCTTGGACTCATCCTTAGTTTGGATTTCCAGTCTGAGAACCAACAAACTCCCCAACAAATTGGCCCCAGGAATGACGTGCCCTGTTTGGAAGATCTGTCCCCAGCCTAGTGGAAAATGACCTTCTCCCTTCTACAAGCCCAATGGCACAGAACATAAGATATATAACATCATAGACCAGGAATCAGGTGTAAGTAGTGACCATTCCCTCAAAGACTATCAGAGTCCCTCAAAGACTATCAGTCTCTTCTTAACCTAAATTTGTGAAAAAACCTTTTAGAAATTGCAATAAACTCCCACATCTACTTAGATACTGCATTATATAGAAAAGCAGTTTTCTAACATTAGTTCCAAAGAATTACATTAATATGCAAGCCTCACCTCATCCAATTTTAGCATCCTGTTTTCTTTAAAACCAAGCAGAGCACATTCTGAGATTGTCACTTATACCAAAAAACAAACAAACAAACAAACAAAACAAAAAACAAGAAAACAGCAAATTCCCAAATTCCCATCTCCATCAAGATTAATGTGTTTATTTTTACATGTAGAAGTGTGTGACCAAATGTCATTACCTTCAGCTTGGAATGCCATGATTTTTAAAAAGTAAAATATTAATTTTATTTGTAATAGGCTAAGCTAAAGGAAAAGAATCATGTGCCTTTTTCCCAACAGATTCTTTTGTAAATGTAAGGAATGAATTGTTCCCCTGCCCCTTTCCATTTTTCTCCTTTATGTTTCTTGCAACTGCTCAGAGCCCATTTTTTTTTTTTTTTTCCACTGATAGTCCAAACTGCTTGGACTTGATGCTTCCTAGGGTAAGTAACACTTTCAGCTTCAGAAAAGGATTAGAGTGTTGACTCAGGATTGCATACATGAGAGCTTGATTTCAGAGCTGGTTAATACGAAATTCCTTATAAAAATGCTATTATCTTCCTCTAACAAAAGACCTTTCCTTCACCTAATGGAGAAAAACATCTTCCAGAGCACTCAAACATTTTTTAAATGTTTCCATTTCCGATTCCTGTTATGTTTGCAATCAGGTCTTTCAAATGTAGATGAAGAAAAGAAGCATAAGATCATCTATCTGAAACTTCAGACTATAATAGTGGAAGCAATACTGGGTAACAGCATGTTCTTTACAATTACAACCAGTTAATTTATGTTTTTAATGAGGAAATTGACTTTGTTTAGTGCCTGCCATGTGTTTGGTACTTCTACATATTACATTCGTTATCTTTTATGACATCTATAAGATATTTATTGGTGTCCCCACCTCACATGAGGAAACTCAGAGAAGCTAAAAGACCTGCTTAGTCAGATAGTATTATAACATGATGATTGCAAGTAACAATTCCAGAATCTCACTCCCACCACCTGGTGATAGGATTTAAATACCAGACAGGGGTCTGCACACTGGGGTTGACTGATCTTTCCACATAAAACTGTTGAAGCTCTTTTTAGCATGTTTCAGTTCACTAAAGCTGCCAGAATGCAGAATACCAGAAATGGATTGACTTTTGCAATGGGGTTTATTAGTTCACAAATTTGCAGTTCTAAGGCCATGAAAATGTCCCAGTTAAGGCATCAACAGGATGATACCTTCTCTGAAGAAAGGCTGATGGCACCCGGGGTTTCTCTGTTACATGGGAAGGCACATGGCTGGAGTCTGCTGCTACTTCTCTGCTGCGCTCAGCTTCTGGTTTCTGTGGCTTTCTCCAAAATGTCTCTGGGCTTCTGTCTTAGCTTCTCTCTTAGCTTCTCCTGGGGGAAAACTCTGGATTACATATCTTGGCTTCTCTCAGCTTTCTCCAAAATGTCCCTGCCTTTTATCTTCTCATAAAGGACTCCAGAAAGGGAATTAAGACCCACCGTGAATGGGCGGGGTCACATTTCCATGGAAACAACGTAATCAAAAGGTCTCCACCCACAATAGGTCTGCCCCAACAAGACTGGATTAAAAGAACATAGTCGTTTTCTGGGGTACATAATAGATTCAAACCATCACATATCACAAGTATCATAAAATGAAAATACAATGTATAATATTTTAAAAAATACTTTCAACATATAATAGATTGCATTTTATTAACAAGACATAGGACAAGCTTAAAATCTAACCAAAAAAGTAAAAAAAAACAAAATGAATTTAAAAACCTTAATGCAACTAGGCAAAGTATATCTTTGATAAGTAAATGGAGTAATATAAATAGCTAATAAACATATCTTTTCAATCTATTAGCTATCAATGAGAATTTTATGAAACAATAAGATATCATGTTATTTATTACATAACCACAGAATAATAAATTATATTTGGCATTGGAGAAACAAACTTTCATTGACACATGTAACAGGTAACAGAATAATTCATCAGACAGCAGTTCTCCAATATCTTTTTTTTAGATACCCATACTATTTAAAACATGGAACAGCTAAGTATTTATCCTAAAGAAATAATTTAACAGAAACATCAAGAGGTATGGATAAGGATGGACATAAGTTATTATATTTTAAAATTTAAAAAATCTAAAGATCATAATAAGGAAACTGGTCAATTAATTTATGGTAAATCTGTATATTGAAATTATCTTTATTCACTTAAAAATGTTGTTTTTTAAATGTATTTATTGTCTTGGATATATGACCTATATATTGAGTGAAAAAGAGCATTAAAAGAAAATGTGTAATGTTTTAGATAGAAAAAGATATGTAAGGGTGATGTGTAATTACCACATTTAATGCTATTGCCACTGAAAGATGGCATTCATTGAGGACCTCTGTGCCAAATATAATTTCTAAGTAAAATGCATATTGCTCATTCCTAATATACAGATGAGAAAACAAGCAGAAACGTTTAAGGGGCTTGCACAGGATCTTTCAGCAAGTTTGTGTTAGAACAGAATTTGGACCCAGTACTATCTGATTTCAGACCAATACTGGTAACTCCATAGGGTCCAATTTTTTTTTTCATTTTATACCCATCCTACATTTATTGTGTACATAATATACATATAAATAAATTGCACACGCATTCATAATCATTAGTTATCTCCAAGCCTGCTTATACAATGGACAGAATTTCTTGTTTGGGAAGAGTGGATGCAAATCCATATTTGAATAATGTTCTTGATACTTTCACAATTCTTTTGGTTAATGTCTTACATCTGATTATATAATTATTGTTTTAAATATGTATTGTATCTAAAGATGAGTTTGTATTTGAAGAAGGGTAGGTGTTAGGTCTGCTAGTTTCTTTCCCAGAATTTCTAAGCCATTTGCTCATGTTGTGACAATTAGTTTATGTAAACTGGGTAATATAAACTGGAAATCCACTTAACTAGGCCAGCATGAACTACCTAAAGTTCATAAAAAAGAGAATGAAATGAACGAGGGAGGAGATACATTCAGTATCTCCATTTTCGAGATTTTACTATTTCACTAATATGTCTCTTGTATAACATGCAACAGGACTCTGTCTTCCTTTCCCTTCTGCATTCTGAATCCACTGAGAAATAAGACAAGGAAGTAAGAAATTTTCTTTAATCCTTACTGTTGTTTTTCTTTACAAAATGCATCTTTTCTTTCTGGCTGCTTAAAATTTTTCTTTATCAGTTGTTTGTGTGTTAACTAGGTTTGCTTTATATTTATTCTGCTTGGAGATCATTGACCTTCTTGGATCTGTGGTTTTATATTTTCATCAAACTTAATTTTGGCAATTATTTCTTCACAAACTTTTTCTTCTCTTCCTTCTTTTCTCCTGGTACTCCAATTGCATTAATGTTACATCACTTAATATTGTCCCACAGGTCAATGAGGCCATCTATGTATCTATGTGTGTATCTGTCTATCTGTCTATCTATGTATCTATCTATCTATCTAATCTATCGGTTTCTCTTTATTCTTTCTGTTTCATTTTGGAACATTGCTATTTACGTCTTAACGTTTGCTGCTCTTTTTTCTCTTGAGTGTCTAATTTGTTAAGTCTATACAGTATTTTAAAATATGTTCCGTTTTCAATTTGTGATCATGTTTTCCTCTACCTAACATCAGAAGCCTGTTTATTTAGCTGTTTTAATGTTGTTTTTTGCTAATCCTATCATCTCTATCATTTCAGGATCTGTTTCTCCTGACAGTTTTTTTCCCAATTGATCATGTTTCCCCACTTTATCATAGTTTAATAATTTATTCTGAATGCTGGGTTTTGCAAATTTTATGTTCTTGAGAGCTGGTTTTTTTTTGTTGTTGTTGTTTTTGGCATTCCTTTAAAAAGGATAGGACCTTATCCCCAGGTAGATTGACTACTTTTGTGTTAATCTAAAGTATTGAAATTTGTTTCTTTAGAGTATTTGTTTGGGGAGGTGGGGTTTAGAGTGCAATTATTTTAGAAAAAATTTAGCCCCACTCCTAGGCATGTCCTTCTGTTGTATCTCCCGATAGTCCTGTGTATTCAATAACATCTCTAGAAGGGATCTCTAATGATTTCCAACCCTGTGTGATCTCTGCTGGCTTACAGCTCCCCAGTAATATTTCTTTCCTGGAAATGGTTTCTTCTCTTGACCTGTGAGATATCACCTTATGCACAAGCAGATCAGTATTCATGCAATGACTCAAGGAGACCCCTTTAACATTTTTTGGAGCTTCTTTTCTATTCTGCCCCCTACTCTCAGTTACTTAGCCCCACAAATTATCGCTGCCTTGGTCCCCCTAAGTTTGATCTGTCCCCTCTACTTGGAAAGGTTGGATTCCCCACTGTTCACCACAATTAGTATTTTCCTTTAATCAGAAATATGGGCAAATTGCTTGTTCACCTTGTTACCCTTCTTCTCAGAGATCAGTCTTTCACTGCATATTGTCCAAAATGTGAAAATAGTCATTTCTTATATTGTGTCCATTTTTTCTTTTTTTAGCTTTATAGTACATGCAGGTTACTCTATACCATCTTATTCCGTCATGGATGGAAGCTGAAGTTGAAAATTTATTCAGTATTCTATCTTCCAGTTCAAATTATTCCCAGGCATGTTGTATAATATATCTTTTTAATGGTTCTGCAATGCAATTAAATGCCATTAAGACACTTCAAATGCCAACAATATAAAGGTGCTCCCTAGTTTAATTTAATTTTTCTCTCATAACTTCAGGAAGAAATTAATTCCAAAGTTTAAATCACTTTGCAATTTAGAGTACAAAGAAATTTATGTTTAAAATAAAATTCTTCTTCCTTTGAATTAAAATTCAAGAAAATTCAAATACAAAATCCACTCTTACCAACTTCTTATTCTGCTCAGTTTCAACAAGACAAGCACCTGGTGTCTGGCTGTGTTAGAATTCCTTTAGCAGCTAGAAGCATCTCTCTTTCTCTTTCTCTCTCTCTCTCTTTCTTGCTCTCATCCCATGGCAAATTTTAGTCGTGTCTCACCTCTTAAAGAGTCCAAATATCAGTGCCATTTTAGATATCGCTGCCTTTTTGCAAAATTTAAATATATTAAATAGTGAGAGCTCAAGTCACCAGCACCAGATTATTTTAGTTTTGTTTTCCTTTTTTCTAGTATGTGTGTATGGAGATGCATGTGTATTTCCGTGTGTATTTATATTTCTATATCTATCCCTGTAATTTCCATTTCCTCTTTTAACCTTGTAAACAGTTACTCTTGTTGGTTTCTTTCCAGTGACATAACATCCACAGTCTTTCCTGATAAGGCATTTTAAGTTCTTGGGCGTACTGCCTGCTTCCACTGCCTTGCGCGATAATATTGTCCCCAAGGCACACTTTTTTTCTTCTGCCTTGCACGATAATATTGTCCCCAAGGCACACTTTTTTTCTTCTAAGGAAATATTTAACCCAAAGCTAACTTAGAACCATTTGATAAAGGTGAGCCTGTGGATAGGGGAAGATCCAGGTTTTGTGGGGTCTGATGCTAACAAAATTTGGAGCACCTTCTTAAGAAAAGTAATACAAAATCCCAATGACAAAATCACCTATGACTTTTGGCCCTGCTCCTTTGAGTAATGCATTTGGTCAGCGGAGAATATGGGAGGATATTCATGGTAGCTACATCTAGCAAGAATGGAAACTAATATTATGACCCTTCATGAAAGTGATTGTGAAACATGTACCTATATCCCACTCAACTCAAACTATATGTGTTTTTAATATACCTTCCCTTTAGATGGACCCCAAAAATGTTCATGGCAACACCCACCCCACTCATCAATTGGGGAAAAGAGATGGAGGAAACTCTGAGTCTAAATAAGCAGTGGCCATAAATGATTGAGACTAAAATATCTTACTTTTGCCAATTTTACAAAACATGTAACTTTGTGAGCATATTGCTGGGAAGCCTCACAGAGCCTTGGAAGTAACCTCTGCATAAAGGATCCCTGAAGATTGTGCTACATTAGCTTCAAAGTAAATCTGCCTTTGGAGGAGCTTACCTTATGAAACCAAAATGAACCCCTGACCCTGAATGATGAATGAAAATTTGAGGAGTTGGACCTCTTCTGTATGTCTACTTCTGGCACTAACAATTTTAAACCCCACTAAATTCTTATACTTCATGGGAAACTCTTGTGCTTAAAATTTGAAAGAAGAGAATATTGTTCAATCCTCTTTGTAGATATCTAGAAGACTCTTTCTCCAATGGTAGAATGTTTGCCTTATCTAACCCTGCTCAAGAAAAGCTGTACCTCCATGGCTAAAGATTAAGTCCACAGCTTTACTGAGGACACTTGAGTTTGTGTTTAAGTTCTATGCAGCATCAGCATGTGGCCACTGTTGAGGGCAAAGTGTGGCTGAGGTTTCCACAGCTTCTTGCAGTATGCAAAGGCCAAAGTTTAGATAGTATGTGGTCAAGGTTTAACAGCTACCTCATGGCCCCCACCATCCACCCAGCAGATCACAGCTTTAATAAACTCTTCTTTTTGCTGAAGTCAGCATGTCCACTATCTGTTTGCCAGAGACTGGTATCCTGGACTTCTATTCCATTACTGGGTCGAGTGGCTGCCATTTTCTCAAACCCTGTGACCAAAGGTGTTTTGATGTTCACCTTCTGCATAAGACAGGCAAGGCCCCAAGTCCCTATTGTATAAGGACCTGCTATATATGATGCTGCTCCTGTAAAAAAGCTGCTTGCCTTTGTGCTAAGTTGTCCTAGGTTGCAGAGATGAAAGTAAGATCAAAATCTCATGTACTCTAAGGCCTCAGCCAGCTGCTCAGGTGGCAGCAGTTAAAATCCAATTGTAAAAGCCAATCTCATACCTCAGCATAAGCCTGCACGAGTTGTGAAGTTTAAAATGCCCTGTCCACATATTAGGCACAAATCCAGTCATGCTGAAGCCAACAAAAGTTTTTCCAAATACTAGTTTGAACTCAAAACTATATAGATAGATCGACAGACAGACAGATAGATATATAGATAGATATGGATAGATATAGATGATATAGATATAGATATATAGATATAGATATAGATATAGATAGATATATCTTTGTGTCAAGAATATGGATGCTGTAGTCATAACACCTGAGTCAGAAACCTTGCTCTGCTATTTACTAGTTTTGTACCATGGGCAACTTATTTCCCCTCTCTGTGCTTCAAGATCCTCATCATTAATATGAGGATAATGCCTACTTTGTATTGGTGTTATAAAAACTAAATGAGTTGCTATTTGTAAAGCACATAATAATAGTTTTATGTGTTAAATATACATGCACACATTAATCAATTAAGCAGTCTGTTTCTCAAAGTCCCCAGTCAAATGCATTCAGTGAAAGGAACTCAATGCCCAAACTCCAGCTCCTGCACTGAAATCTCAGCACCGTGAAAGCAGAGCCTTTATCAAAAAAGTTACTGCTCAACGCATCTTCCCCCATTCTTTTAACCCATGCATCATATCTTGGGGTTTGAAGAAGCTCAATGAGGGCATCCTTCTTCTCTTCCTTAGTCTCGAGCAAGTTGAGAAATAATATAAAGAACAGGCTAAAATACCATCATTATTACTAATAAAGATGATGTTTAAAAAGGTGGTTTATATTGGTGGCCCTGTGAACCTTCTCATATGATCCTCAGATTTGTCAACATTCTTCTTTGGCATGGCTGTTATTTTGGTTTGCTAGAGCTGCAGGAATGCAGTATACCAGAAATGGGTTGGCTTTTTTAATGGGATTTTATTAGGTTACAAATTTACCGTTCTAAGGCCCTGAAAATGTCCAAACTAAGGCATCAAGAGGAAGATGCCTTCTCTGAGGAAAGGCTGCTGGCATCCGGGGTTCCTCTGTCACATGGGAAGGCACATGGCAATGTCTGATGGTCCTTTCTCCTGGGCCCTGGTTTCAAAATGACTGTCCCCAAATGTCTCTGGGTGTTTCTCTCTCAGCTTCTCTGAGCTCTCTCAGTTTCAGTTGTCTTTACTCCAGCAAGGGATTAGACCCACCTTGAATGGGCTGGGTCACATCTTCCATGGAAAGAACCTAATCAAAAGGTTCTACCCATAGTAGTTCTACCTCCACAGGGATGGATTAAAAGAACAAAGGCTGTTCTTGGGTACATAATAGATTCAAACCATTCAAACAGAATCAAACATAACAGATTCAACTGTTCTGACCTGTAACAGACTCCCTACATATTTGGGAGGTGGGGGGGGTGGTGAGGTGGCAAGAAGGAGATGGTCGTTCTATAAAACTTGCCACACTGAAGTGTAGCTCAGAATGAACATCCCTGCAGGCAACTTGTACCCAAGAAGAATGGGAGAAGAAATAGGCTGACTCTGCAACCCAGTTTCTACTTCTAGACTCACCAGTCAGGTAAGTAATTCCTTGCTACTGGGCAGGAAGAAGTAAAGGGATGGGAAGAGGGCAGATGCATTAGGCTAACAGACGGCCGTTCAGCCACTGCCATTGAAACCCTGCACCACAAGACTCATACAAACCAGTGGCTTAAAGCAACAGTAATTTATTCTCACAAATGAAGATCAGATGAGGACTGATGATCGAGGCTGGTCTCAGCTGGGTGGTTCTGCTTCAAGTTACAAGTCTGGCTGGATCTGGCTGGAATAACTCTACCCCATGGGGCCCAGGCTGAAGGAGGCAGCAGCTACAGAGAAAATTCAAGGCAAAGGTAGATATACAATACAGAGAGTGAAAAGCACAAGGACTCTTAAGGCCTAGACTCAGACCCAGAGCACTGTTACATCCACCCACATGCCACTGGAGAAAGTCAGTTACATTGCCAGGCCCAGAGTCAAGAGGTGTGTGCACACTCTATCCACATTGAGGCCACAACAAGAGAGGAGAATTGACACCAATAATTCAATCCACCACTAGTGCATAACACAACTGTCTGGCATGCTAGTAAAGATTCCCAGGGTTAATCTCTATAATAAATACTGATAAAGTTGTATTTCCCCCCTTCATTTTCAATAAAATTTCAGAGAATCATCTTGTACATGGCTTATTGTGCATGTACTTACTTTGGAGATACTTCCTGTAAATAAGCAAACTAACAAAATTAAAATACTTATATGTATACTTGTCTGGATTAATGATGCCTGGCAAATGGTAGGTGATCAATACATTTTTGGTAAATGACGAATGAATGAATGAAGAATAGTTGTACGCTTTGAATGTAGCTTAAACTCATTGAGTCTCATGTTTTTCTTAAGACAACATGATGATAACAATCTAAAACAAAAGCTTTTTCTGATGACCAGGTACAAAAATGTAGAGGAAAGAATTTTAAACATAAATATAATCACTTAGCTATTAAAATGATCATGAATAAAGAATCATTGTGTTATTATTCATTGGTTTTATACATTGCTTTTCAAAGTTGATTTTGAAAGTTTTTTTAAAAATTATTATTTCTTTAAAAACATTGTAATAATTGGTATTCAATCTTTGTCTTTGTTTTCAAGGTTTGCTTTTCTCTACTAAATTTCCCAATTTCTCACTTTTAAAAGTCCTCCCTCTGGTCTGCTATATTTTAAGACTTTGTGTTTACTCCTTAAACCTTAGTTTAGGGTTGTGAAATTTAATGAAACAGCTTTGAAATGAGAATAAGTAGCCAAAAACAGATGGTGTTAGAATTAAGGGGCTTTGTTTTCAAATAGATGGAGATTATACCTTGATTTCATGTTGTGGTTTCTTAGAAAAAAAAAAGAGGATTCAAATCTATCATAACCCAAAGGGATAAGATAAGTGTTGATACAGTGTAAATGTCAATTCTGGATGAAGATTGATTTAGAGACCTGTACTTTTAATAAATTTACATCTATGTGGTAAGACTACAAAGCAATTTTGAGGCAACTTCAGAATATATGAATGCATATGAATGTAAGCAACATCGAAATACCAAAATGGGAGAATTTTCACAACTTTAAATAATTTGAATTTCCTACACATATATTGAAAATCTAATAAATTCACAGCATTGGGCTAATCCCTATGGATATATAAAGAGTAAAGGACCACATTTTTGTGGTCATCGCAGAGCTCTACCACTTACGTGCTGACCTATTTACTCATTCCATTTTTCTGATCTTCAGTTCCCTCATCTGCAAAAGGAGAGGAGTTTGTTTTATTTGCTTCATTTTAGAGCAAAGTCATTAACAAACTCATTTAATTGGCACAAAATTTCACATTACCCCAATTTACATCTGAGGAAGTGGGGAATTTAGGAGACGGAAGCCAGAGAAATTAAGTAGGAAACATAAAGGGCACTATGAAAATAAAACCCTTGTGGAAGGAGGTTGGATAGATATGGGTTCTGTAGTTTTCCCAGGTTCAGATCCACACACACTTATTACTTCTGAGATTTATTTTTCTTTATGTCTCAGTGTCTTCTCATGGAAAATGGGTGTGATCAAGGTTTTACCTCATGGGGAGTGTGAGGAACAAAAGGAAATTAAGGAAATACAAGTAAAATACTTAGGACGGTGATTGAGACATTGTGTGTGCTCAGCACAATTTTCTGTGATTGGGAAGTGAAATTCCCTGGTTTCATACCCCAGACTCTTTCCAGGAAATCATGCCCCCTCAGGGCTAGTAGGATGTTTGTTATATTACATGTAGAATTTACTGTCACTGTGCTGACAAGCAATAAGCAGTCATTAAGTTTGCATTTATTTGTATTTATGTATTAAACAAATAGCTGTAACTCTTACTCTTTGGGAACATAGAATCAAGTGCAGGAATACAAATACTTATTTGCATCCTCTTAAAATTTTAATGCCTTCAACACACAATGGCATTTAGATTCAGTCCATAAGCAGAACAGGGAATGTTACCTCACACTTTTAGAGTTCATCATTGTAATGGTAAGTAAATGTGTCAATGTGGCTAGGATTTGGTGTCCAGTTGGGTCAAGCAAGCATCAGCCAGATTGTTACTGTGAGGATATTTTTAGATTTAAATCATTAGTCAGTCAATTGCATCAATAGCTGATTTCATCTACAATCAACAAAGGAGATTGCCTTCAGCAATGAGAGATGTCTCGTCCAATTAGTTGAAGGCTTTAAAAGGAGAATTGATTATTTCTCATTCAGAAAGGACAATTTGTTTCTCTACTTCAGTCAATCAGCTTCTCCTGGGGAATGCATGGAAACCATCAGCAATCCCAATTTGAGACCTGGCCTACAGAATTCAGACTTGCCACTTCCCATACTGACTTATGGGCTGCAGCCAATGGCCAATGGTTTGGATGGATGGTCAGCACTTGGAAGGGGCATGCTTGGAAAATTGGTGGTAAAGAGTTATGTGCATAGACTTTTCTGAATGGGTAAAAAACATGAAGATATGTGAGTCCTGTGTGAATGCTCACCAGAGGGTGACTTCAGCAGAGGAGGATTTTAGTAATCAAATGGATAGGATTAACTCTTCTGTGGATGTAGTTGTAGGGGACCCATTAGACAGTGAAAGAACCTGGAGCTAGTAGCAGCAGAGACACCCTGAGTCTGAAGAGACAAGAGGAGGATACAGTTACCAAAACCCAGAATGAGGAAGGTCCTGTAGAGACCTAGAAGTAATGACCTTCAGACAAGGGAAAGAGCCAACCCAAGGTGGACTTGCAGGAAAGGAGCCAAAGAAATAAAAACTCTGGCTTTACTTTCCTGCCTTCTCCATTCTCCATTGCAAGCTTCCCATCGGCTCAATCATCAGAAGCCAGAAGGGCAGGTAGGGAGTGGATGGATGTGAGGGCAAACAAAAGATACCTGGAACATTCCTTTTTAGAATTCTACCCCTAGGTACTCTCTGTCATCCCTCCTTGTTTTCTTTCCTTCAGAGCGCTTATCACCACCAGAATTATACTGCTCTGTCCATCCCCCACCAATATGTAAGTTTCATGAGGGCAAGGACCTCCTCTATATTATTATCACTCAATAGGAATCTATTGTCTGGAATTCCGTGTGGTGCAAACTGTTTGAAAAATATTTTGCTGAAGTATAAATAAATGAATCCATATCACATAGTACATTACATTAACAAATAGCTCTGTTTCAGCTAGTTGGCTTTATTTTCAGATCCCTGAGAAATATGTAAGTCATTTCTTCTAATTATAGTTTAATAAATACTGACTCTGAAACCCAGGTAAATTAAATGGCATGCCAAGTGTTAACCAATTTAATAATTTCAGAGCCAGAATTAATCTAAGTTCTTCTCACTCTTGTCCTGATGGTATTTCCACTACACCACATTGTTTCCTTGTCTATGGAGAGAGAGAAAAGTGGATGCTGGAATCTAAGCACTTCCTGAAGGGAGCCACCGGGACTTAGGTTCTCAGAAGCACAAAAGCTTTTGAAAATCAAAATTTGAATAACAGTTCTGAGAACTACTAAGCTGAACTTCAATTTGCTTACTTCTTCTGAAAATTTGCTTACTCCCTCTGAAACTATGTTTTCTGATTTGTACAATGAGGAAAAAAATACCTCCTGTCAACTTCGTTTTGGGGATTAGATGATCAAACATCTGATTTACTGTCTAGATTGTGAGAGGTGCTTAGCACCCTTCATTCCTTCAGCCCCTTGCTCAATAATCTAGGTTTTTCTTCCACTTAAATTTGCACCAGTGGTGCTATATCTATCTCTTTATCATAGTCATAGGGAAAACTAAGATTCATTTACAGATGTACAACTGCAACGTGCTCCTGAAAAAAAATCTGAAATAAGTGGTACCAATGTTTTTTCATTACTTTTCTATCAAATGTTTGTAAATATACACACATATATACTCATACACATTTAGATACACTGACTCAAAATAAAAATGATAAGATAACTCACCCTTTAGGAGCTTGCAGTGTCGCTTGTGAGTGTGAGATGAGTCAATCAGCAAACTACAGAGAAATTCTGAAAAGTAAGCCATAAACTTAACTTGATGAGTGTCACAGAGGTCAGGGGAAGTTTCAGGGAGTAAGTAAAATTTAGCCAAATCCTAGAGAATGAAAAAGAGTTAACTGGGAGATGGGAAAGGGGGATGAAAATCCTCTAACACGATGTGAGTCCAATTTTACAATGGTTTTCTTCAAGGTTTTGTTCAATCCTGAATTTTCAGCAATTGCTGAAGCCTTGGCTTTGACAACCATGCAAGAGAGATGTTTAAACTGTATGTTAACCATGCATTGCCCAATGGAAATCCACTTCTGATTTTTATGCTGATGAAAGAAGAATGTGATCTGATTTTTAAAAATGACCAACTGGCATCAGAGTATGTACCCATAGAAGTTAACCCCTATCTGAAATGAAAGGAATGGTATTCATACTCATTGGAACCCAACTGATTGGAAGACTCATGTGCTAGTCTCTTTATACATTATCTTTATTAATAGGAACATTCTAGGGTGCTTTTATGTGCTCGTTACATGCATTAGTGCATATAAGCTTCACACCATGAAAAAGGTATTAAAAGAAACTTTGTTTTCTAGATGTGGAAAAAAGTTTAGTGTGATTAAGTAACCTGTGCAAGGTGATTCAGTTATTTATTTTTTCTCCCCAAAAATCTGGGTTCCATCCACTAGTTATGGAATTAATTACCTTAAGAAGCAGAGCTCCGAAAAATAAAAATATAATGAAGGAATGATAAGAGAAAGTTATGGAAACTTACCTTTTCCTCTGCTATCATATCCCTGGTAGAACCGAAGCTATGACCAGATGTTGCAGTTTTTCACTTCATCTAAAAACATGACTTTTACTTGGACATACCTCAATATAGTGACACTTATGAAGCCCACATAGACAAATATTACTCTCTTACCTTTTGGTTTTGCCACTGAAATGCAGACTTCCCAACACTCACTTGAGAAACCTGGTACTATCTGATAAACCTCTGGGTATTGGTGAATAATGATTTATATTTATAATCCAAGTAATACTAAAACTAATTGCTAAGCAGCTTTAAAGCAGTAGGCATCCTACAAAGGATTGAATTAGTCACAACCTCAGTGTTCTCACAATTAAAATAAATTCACATTACTGCGTGTCTGGAGACATAAGTTCAATATTGCCAGAGGGAAGAAAAAAGAACTGAAGACAAAGAAGCAGTGATCGATGAATATTCTGCTCTTTGGACTAAGAATGCTAAAAAAATGTAAATTGCTGACTGATAGTATTAGGATCAAGAAAACTTTATTAATATTTAAACATATATAAATATTCCAGCATTTTCCAAATGATATTTGAGGCAAGTTATAGCACAGCAATGTATGGAGAAAGAGTTTAAAATCTCAGGAACAAGGAATAGAAAGAGAAAGTAAGAAGCAGAGGATAAAAAAGCATAGATTAAGAAATTTTAATGAATAAATTTAAATGAATAAATTTCTCCTCTTTATACTTTTAACATTTAAGTGTGAAATTTATCATTATGCATTAGTCCTGTGCTTCACATCCTGAACCCTGACTTCCCAGCTCTGGAATCTGGGCCCCTCCCCTGGGATCCCATAAGCCCCTTTATTGTATTAGTTTCTTAGGACTGTCATGACAAATTACCACTAGCTAGGGAACTGAAAAGGAGAAATTAATTCTCTCAGAATTTTGGAAGCTAGCTGTCTGAAAGCAAGGTGTCGACCAGGTTGGTTGCTTCTGAAGGCCCTGAGAGAAAATCTGTTCCACACCCCTCTCCCGGCTGCTGACAATTGTCATCAATCCTTGGTGTTCTTTGCTTTGTAGAGGAACCCTCCAGTCTCTGCTTTCTTTGTGCAGAGTTCTCCCTGTGTGTGTGCATCTCTGTGTCCCAAATCTCCCTTTCCTTTCTCTTATAAAGATATCAGTTATTGGATTTAGGGTCCACCCTAATCCAGCATAGCCTCATCTTAAATTGATTATGTCTGAAAAGACCCTATTTCCAAATAGTCATTGTTCTGGTTTGCTAATGCTGCCAAAATGCAAAACACCAGAGATGGATTGGCTTTTATAAAAGGGGGTTTATTTGGTTACACAGTTACAGTCTTAAGGCCATAAAGTGTCCAAGGTAATGCATCAACATTTGGGTACCTTCACTGGAGGATGGCCAATGTGTCCGGAAAATCTCTGTTAGCTGGGAAGGCACGTGGCAGGCGTGCTCCAGAATTCTGGTCAAAATGGCTTTCTCCCAGGACGTTCCTCTCTAGGCTGCAGCTCCTCCTCAAAATGTCACTCTCAGTTGTTCTTGAGGCATTTGTCCTCTCTTAGCTTCTCTGGAGCAAGAGTCTGCCTTCAATGGCCGTCTTCAAACTGTCTCTCATCTGCAGCTCCTCTCTGAGCTCCTGTGCATTCTTCAAAGTGTCCCTCTTGGCTGTACTGCCTCTTCAAAACATCACTCACAGCTGCACTGAGTTCCTTCTGTTTGCCAGCTCATTTATATGGCTCCATTGATGAAGGCCCACCGTGAATGGGTGGGGCCACACCTCCATGGAAATTATCCAATCAGAGTCATCACCCACAGTTGGGTGGGGCACATCTCTGTGGAAACACTCAAAGAATTACAATCTAATTGTGTTTGGGGGGACATAATACATTCAAACTGGAACACTCACACTCATGGATACCGGGTTAGGACTTGAACATAACTTTTTTGGAGATAGAATTCAACCTACCATACTTGCTTACATCTCTCAGGTCATTAGTACATTGTGCTGAAATATGTCTTTTTTTCTAGTAACATAGTTTAAAATAGGGTATGAAGTTCTGAGGGCAAGGACTGTGTCTTAAGCATGCTGCATTCATTCACTCAGCCAGTTATTTTTGCAGTCGGATATGCCTTGACTTCTGCTGTGTGCCAGGCTCTGTCCCTGGGATGAAATTGTCACCCAGTCTTTTATGTCCCCTGGCCTTTGGTGTTCACATTCTGAGGAGGGAAAACTGCCTGTAAGTTCCAGTTCAAAATAATTACACAGACCAATAGGTAAGATATTTTAAACTCAATAAATTCCATGAGGTCATTAAATTAGGGACTGTGATAAAGAATAATGAGGAATTATTTACAATAGCAATGGAGGAGGAAACAGCATACATAATCCCTAACTATGCAATGGTTTGACACATTTGAGAAACTGACTGAAAACTTCTGTGGGCAATAAAGTTGGCCTAGGCAAAGAATGATGAAGAATGAGTGTGGAGAAATAATCAATGGCCAAATCACAGCAAGCAGCATAGCAAGAGTTTGCAAATTTTTGCTGAATAAAAGAATATGTCCACACTAAGTGGTTGGAGTGGCCAGTCAGAGGGAGGACAAATGCCAGGGAAGCATCAGAGACAAGGGTGCTGATCACCATGAAAGTTTTCCCACATAAGAGACACTCAACAAATAGCAGTTGTTGTCCCTTCTTCCCTACCCCCAGCCACGCATACCCTACTCTACTCTGCCCTGCAGAGTTAAATTGAATTTTTCTCTCTAAGAATACTTTTTGGTGGAAGAGAAATAGCGGTTGTCATTTTCCCAAGGAACACATGTTTCCTAAGAAACTATCTAGCACTTAAGCCTTATAAGACCCTTCTCTTTAATTTAATTAAGCTAATAAGCACTGAATGCCTAATATGTGCAAAGGATTTTGCTGTTTGCTTCAGGAGTTACAAAGGTACAAACCGTAGTCTCTGCTTTCAAGGAATTAACTACCCACCATGCCCCTGGTTAAAACTTCTTCCAGTACACAAACTTAGGGTGTTCCGTAAGGACTTGTTAAACAACAAATGAATGGATAATTTATATGGCAATTCTAACTGAGAAATAATGAATCATGCCCCTATCAAACAGCCCAAACATATCCCAGTGTCTGACACAAGGAAGGTTCCTAGCACATGTTGGATAAGAAAATAGTAAGTGAATCCATTTCATAGGGCCATATTAATATGGCACATAGTAAAACATGTGCTGGTTACCTCTGACTATTTAATTTCAATGATATGTCTGGGTCGATTTTCTTTTACAAAAATCCCATACAAGAAGAATATAGGTGGAATAAAAAGTCCAATTTCTGTATGAAAGCTCTATGAGGCTAATAACAATTGATGTTGTTTAATTTATCAAACAAACAGTTAATCAAAACACACTGACCAGAAGCACAGTGTATTTGATTTCTTCTTTGCAACTCAATATTTCTGTTTACCTGTGAAAAATAATAGGATTGCTAAATATTTTCTTTTAATTTATATATTAAGAATATTGGGATTTTAAGATTTTCCTCTACAACAGACAATTTTGCTTACATAGCTATAATTTTAACACTAACAGTTACAACAGAATTCTCTGAAGTCTAATTATTTTGGCACAGTTTAGTTTAGGCTAAGAAAGTGCTCTGTGATGTTTACCTATTACAAAATGGATATGTTTCTCAGGGACATAAACCCAGGCTGCAAGATGTCACTTTATATTTGTTGATAGAGAAGTCAACATTGTAAATAATTAGATCTGGTAGCACCATCAGCTGGCTCACCTGCCCCTACAAAACGGATTCCAAGAATCTATCTCCTAGTCAAATTCTAGTTGCACAAAATCCTGTTCTTTTCTTTACCTCCTTTCAGCTGAGAGGAGATAGAAGTCATAGAAGTCAGGAGTCCCTGAACTTTCACCGTCATGCATACCAACATGCTTTGCAGGCTCTTTGGGGGAGTTTAGAACTAAAGAGATCTATCCCCTTCATTTTCAAATCCTTAAGAGCTTGCAGCTCTCTTTATCTTCTTTGATCCTCATCACAGCCACATGATTTAGGCTGCACACAAAATCATATGCCATTTTACGAATGAGGATGATGGTCTGAGTAGCCGAGTAACTTGTAACCAGCAGATTGCTCCGGAGGGCTTACAGAATGGATTGTGAGAATCCTTATTTTTAAACACTTCACTCTTGGTGATATCAATTATGCATTCTTCCCCCTCATGCTGAGACTTGCCTTTGTTTCTCCTGAGGGAATACCTCTCCCGGCCATCTCTCGATTACGTACTCTGCACGTGACCCCATTTCAAAAGTCGGGCAAATGTAGTCATTTTAAAATGAAGTGGCACACATTAATTTAGAAGCCTTCATGAGTGATGGGGAAAGATTAAAATAAGAAAATATTAAAATAAGAAAAGAGAGAGAAAAAATGGAGGGAAACAGTGTTCTTTTGTCAGCTTCCTCCAGAAAAATGTTCCTGTTATCATATAAAAGTTAGCACAGGAGAATATGGGAAGAGTTGTAATGCAGTTGGTGAAAAGGAAAGTTGGAATTTCCAGAGCAGATGGTCACACATAGCTTTAAATTATTGTTTAAAAAATGCTCCACTTCCACATTTGCAAAAGGTGATGTTATGGAAATGCCTTTATAAGATATACATATATATACATATATATATTTATTTAAACAGTTTTTTAAATTTTTTTATTTAAAAAATAGTATAACAAAATAATGTTAAATTGTTCGATAAACAAGGAAGAAACTAATTAGTCTCATCACCCAAACATGGTTGTTTTGTTTGCCTTTGTTCCTTCTGGAGGAATACCTCTCCCAGCCATCACTCGATTATATATAATGCACATGACCCCATTTCAAAAGTCTGGCAAATGTAGTCATTTTAAAATGAAGTGGCACACGTTAACTTAGAAGCCTTTGTGAGTGATGTTCATGTCCTGTTCTTGTCTTTATATACAAATATACATTTTTAAATAAAACTCTTCAAAATGATTCTAAAATATTTTGTATTCTATGCTTCACAAAGTTTAATGATATAGTGAAATACATCGTTTATACTGCCCCAATTCACTTCACTTATTTTATACCTGACCCAATATTTTCTCCTGAAAGAAAGAAGAAGTTGACAAATTGAGTATTTATCAGGAGCCAGGAATTGAACTAAGACAAATGTGTAAGCATTGTCTTGGTTTGCCAGACTTTTATGACGAATACAAACAATGGGTTGGTTTAAACAATAGCAACAGGAATTTTCTAGCTCAGCAGTTTGGGGCTAGAAGAAGTCCAAAATCAAGATATCAGTAAGTTTGCTTGCTCCCAAGTTCAGCCTTCGAGTTTTGGATGCCAGCATCCTTGGGGTCCTTTGGCTTTTATCTCTGCTTCCCATCACATGGTCAGTTCTTTTCTGACTTCTATGACTTCTGGATTCTCTTTACAAAGTTCTCTAACATGGATTAGGACCCACTGTCATTCAATTAGGCCACACCTTACCCAAAAAAAAAAAAATCTTTAAGAGATTGTATTTGCAGTGGGTTCACACCCTGAGGACTGTGGATTCAGATTAAGAACATATCTAAATTGGGGTACATAATTCAACCTACCACAGGTATGTATACATATATGCATAATTTCACACACTACTGGACTGATGGATACTATTAACCCAATTTAGTCACCTCAAATCATCCTTCTTAATGAAAAGTGATATTGATAAACAAAAATTTTCCTAGGAAATTATCTCTCATCAAGAAAGTAAAACTCAATAGCGACTTGTTCAAAGTCAAAGAGATCAATTTATGGTAGCCAGACACACTGTGTTTTTGGAGCATTTGCTTTTCTACTAAAACAAACCCAATAAAAGGCACACCAAAGATATGACACATCATTGATTAACTGTCAGGCAAAGGATTCAACCTCTCTGTAGTTCTATCTTTAAACCCCACAAGCCTAGTGCCCCAGAGCACTTGTCCAGCCCCTCAATCCTTAGGTCTTAAGTAGAAATTTTTGGCATCCCCCTGCAGTACCTGGAAACTTCTGGGGCAGAAGTGCCATGGGGCCCTGAGCCTGAACCAGGACCCATGTGGGGTTTCTCCTCTCAGGCACTCTCTGATGCGCTATCCTTCCCATTGGCTTCAGCACAGCATAGAGGAGCTCTGGCACTTGTACCTTTGGGGTCTGGGGTAGAGCTCTGGGAAGAAGACCTTGAGAGGGTCATTTCTGCAGGCCACATGCACTGTATCTCTCAAAGGCTTGCACGACATTGGACAGCTAGAATGGTGTTGACCTTCTGATGATCATTTCACAGCATACACACACAAAAAAAAGGCAAAAGGAACAAGCAATACACAGTTTAAGTGTTTTAATATCTATCAAATATTTGTATCTGACTAGAAGTTAAGAATGAATATAATGAAGTGGAGAATTATAAGTACAGAAAAAAAATGCTTTTCAAAAGCCATGATAAATAAATTTCAAAGGAAAAATAACAAATGTAAAACAGTTGTATTAAAAAATCATTATGCTCAATAAATAAATATATTTTTAGGTCATGTTTTTAAGTGTAAGAAAAGCAAGTAATAGTAGACAAATAGGAAAGCATTACAGACACTTCATAAAATAGGAAATGCCAACAATAATAATAGCATTCAGCATTACAAATTCCTTTAAAAATTGCAAGTTAAAATAATATTCCATTTTGTCTTTCAAGTTAGCAATTATTAGAGAACAGATAATACTCAGTGCTGGCAAGAAAATGGTAATATGGCCATTTTAACACATTGTAGGTAGTCTAAGATTCACCAGGTACATAGAGAAATAGAGATAGATGCAGAGGAAAATATATGCTTGAGAGTTTCACAGCAATATTATTTACAGTCAAAAACTGCAGGCACTAAGAGCAAAACACAGCATACTATGTAGCCATTAGAAATGACACTTATGAAGACTTGTCAAAAGCACATGATAATGCTTTGCAAACACTGTTAGGTGATAGGCACAGGATCTCGTTGTGAAAACGAATGCATCAGACCTCCTCAGGGAAGAAAGTATGCATAGATGGGATTGTAAAAATGCATTGAGGCTCCCCTCGCCTGATGACTGTTGACAACAAACCTCCAGACCCCTGTGTCATGAGACTCTGCTAAGACTCTTTTCTCATACCCTATGGGATGTCTTTGACCTAAATTCTTATAAGCTGTCCCTTTGCACCCCCACCCTTGCAGAGTACTAATTCCATTTACCTCAGATGGCAACCAATGGGGACCCTCTCCTGTTCATAAGTCCTAATAAACCCATGTCTCACTCTGTGCCTGGCATGTTCTTTGGTCTTAGGGCTGTGCTGAACCAAGTCCTCCAAGAGCTAAGTTGGAACAATTGGTGAGCCAGCCAGGAGACCACGGAGCTGCTGACGGTAGTGGGCATGAGTCCTGGGAAGGGAGAATCTGTGGGGAAAATCAAAAATTGACCTACACTGTCCATGTGAAGCAAGTGCTTCCGCTGGCAGTGGTTCTTTGCCTGGTGGGGTGACCCAAAACTTCATTCCTGAAGTTTCTGAGCCATTGGTAGTACTGCCTGGATTGGGTTGTTGCAGTTTTCCATTGACTTTAATCACAGGGCAGGGCACGGTAGTACTAAGAGATGCCCTAGGGGATCTCCTGTATTCCAGGAAAACTCTTCTTTACTTCCATTGTGTAGTTGCAGGTTCTAGTTCCTCTTGATAGTCAGGATCAATCACCCCAGCCAGTACAGTAATCCCCTTCCTTGCCTGTCGATTTAGAGGCATAAGAAGCCCAAAGTGGCCAGGTGGCAATCTTAACTTCCAGATCAGTGGAATTATTGTGTTTTCTGGTGGATGCACTCCTCCTTTTGGAACTAAGACTTGTAGACCAGCAGACCTTAACCATCCAGGGACAGGAAGCAAAAATTTTCCTAGTGGATCAACTAAGAGTGATAGTGACCAGTGCCACTCCTGTTTCTACCCCTTGATTCCTGGACCCATGAATCCTGGCTATGGGAGAAACAGCACCATAGAATGGATGCTGATTCAGAGTATACACAGCCTCCTGGAGAATACTGCCCCAGCCCTGCAAGGTATTGTCACCTAGTAGGTGTCTTAATTGAGTCTTCAACAGGCCATTCCACCATTCTATCAACTCAGCTGCCTCTGGATGATGGGGAACATGGTAAGACCACAGAATTCCATGAGCATGTGCCCATTCCCTCACTTCATTTGCTGAGAAGTGGGATCCTTGGTCAGAAGCAATGCTGTGCGTAATACCGTGACAGTGTCTAAGGCATTCTGTAAGTCTACAGATGGTAGTCTTGGCAGTAGCATTTCATGCAGGGAAGACAAACCCATATCTGGAGTATTTGTCTATTTCATTGAGAACAAATTGCTGCCCTTCCCATGATGGAAGTGGTCCAATGTAATCAACCTGCCACCAGGTAGCAGGCTGATCACCTCGGGGAATGGTACCATATTGGGGACTGAGTGCAGATCTCTGCTGCTGGCAGTTTGGGCACTCAGCAGAGGCTGTGGCCAGGTCAGCCTTGGTGAGTGGAAGTCCATGTTGCTGAGCCCATGCATAACCTCCTTCCCTGCAACCATGACCATTTTGTTCATGAGCCCATTGGGCAATGACAGGAGTGGCTGGGGAAAGAGGCTGATGTTATCCACCAAATGGGTCATTTTATCCACTTGACTATTAAAATCTTCTGCTAAAGTCACCCTCTGGTGAGCATTCACATGGGACACAAATATCTTCATGTTTTTTGCCCACTCAGAAAGGTTTATCCACATACCTCTTCCCCAGACTTCTTTGTCACCAATTTTCAAATCATGTTCCTTCCAAGTCCCTGACCATCCAGCCAAACCATTAGCAACAGCCCATGAATCAATATACAAATGCACCTCTGGCCAGTTCTCCTTACAAGCAAAATGAACAACCAGGTGCACCGCTCAGAGTTCTCACCACTGTGCTTCAGGAACATCCCAGAAAGGGGCTGCTGTGCTACAGCTGTCCACTTTTGCATGGTGCCTGCATATCATGCAGAACCATCTGTAAACCAGGCCCAAGTTTTCTCTTCCTCAGTCAACTGATTGGAAGGAACTCCCAAGATGCCATAGCTGTGGGCTGTGAAAGGGAAGGGAAGGTGGAAGGAGTGGGGGCCATGGATATTGGGTCACTTCCTGTTGTAACTTACTTGTATCTTCAGGAACTGTTGAGCTCTATCTCACATGTACCATTTCCATTTTATGTTGGAGTGTTTCTGTGCACACCCAACTTTATGGTTTGGTGGGTAGGACAACACCCAGCTCATGATAGGTAACTCAGGTCTCATGGTAACTTGGTGGTCCATGGTTAAGTATTCTATCTCTACTAATTCTCAATAGCAGGCCAAAAGCTATTTCTCAAATGGAGAGTAATTATCTGCAGAGGATGGTAAGGCTTTACTCCAAAATCCTAGGTACCTGTGTTGTGATTTTCCTATAGGAACCTGTGAAAAGCTACAAAGAGCATCTCTACTTGCCACTGGCACTACTAGAACCACTGGGTCAGCTGGATAATATGGTCCAAGTAGCAGAACAGCTTGCACAGCAGCCTGGACCTGTCATAAAGCCTCATCTTATTCCACTCCCCACTAAAAAACTGGAAGCTTCTCTGGTCACTCAGTAAATGGGCTGAAGTACCACATCCAAATGAGGAATATGTTGTCTCTAAAATCCAAACAGGCCAACTAAGCATTGTGCCTCTTTCTTGTTTATAGGACGGGTCAGAAACAACAGTTTATCCTTCACCTTAGAAGGGATATCTTGACATGCCTCACAGCACTGGGCACCTAGAAATTTTACTAAGGTAGAAGGCCCCTGTATTTTTGTTGAATTTATTTCCCATCTTCTGCCACACAAATGCCTTAACAACATTCTTGCTCACTAGGTCCAATCAACATGATATCATGAATAAAATGGATCAGTGTGATGTCTTCTGGGAGGGAGAAATATTCAAGATCCCTGTGGACAATGTTATGACATAGGGCTGGAGAGTTGATATACCCCTGAGGTAGCACAGTGAATGTATACTGCTGGCCTTTCCAGCTGAATGCAAACTGTTTCTGGTGGTCCTTACTAACAGCTATTGAGAAAAAAATCATTTGTGAGATCAAGATCTGCATACCAGGTACCAGGGGATATGTTGATTTGCTCAAGCAATGTACCGCATCTGGACTAGCAGCTGCAATTCAAGTTGCCACCTGGTTAAGCTTCTGATAATCCACTGGCATCTTCCAATACCTATCTGTTTTCTGCACAGGCCAAATAGGAGAGTTGAATGGGGATGTGGTGGGAACCACCACCCCTGCATCCTTCAAGTCCTTAAGAGTGGCATTAATCTCTGCAATCCCTCCAGGAATCCAGTATTTCTTCTGGTTTACTATTTGCTAGGCAAGGGCAATTCTAATGGCTTCCACTTGGCCTTTCCCACCATAATAGCCCTCACTCCATGAGTCAGTGAACCAATGTGAAAATTCTGCTAGTTGCTGAGAATGTCTATTCCGGTTATGCATTCCAGAACTGGGGACCCACTGGACCCACTATCAGATGGACCTGAGCTACAACTCTACTGACCATCTGACCCCCATAAGCCCCAACTTTGACTGGTGGACCAGAGTGATATTTTGGTTCTCCTGGAATTAATGTCACTTCTGAACCAGTATCTAATAATCCCTGAAATATCTGATAATTTCCTTTTCCCCAATGCACAGTTACCCAGGTAAAAGGCCATAGGTTCCCCAGGAAAATGCTGGGAGGAAGATTAACAGTAGAAATTTTTGGCACTTCAACAGGGTCTTTCCCCAAGTGTACCTGGCCTTCCCTTCATTCAGGGGGCTCAGGATCTGTAAACTGTTTCATGTTTGGGAATTGACTAAGGGGCCGTGACTCTTGGTTTTTGTAATTCAGCTTAGACTTTTGTTCACTTGACCTAGAAATCTGCTTATACAGATCAAACAAGAATTTAGTCAATTTCCCATCTATTTTACTACTACATACTCCATGATCTACTAGCCAATGCTATAAGTCTCTGTGATTCAAATTATTTTGACTGCTGCTTTGAGACTGTTTTCCATTTTGGTAGCAATGCCCACCTTGTCTTTGGCAATTAACTGCTGCCACATGGCTTCTGCTGACTCAGGTTCTGATTATTCCCATTGTGCTTAAGGATTCCAGATCAGTGACAGCAGTTCCCACATTAATATCTGATCTGCAGAGAAGGGCAATGACAGAGCTCTTCAGGGATGATGGAGCTAGTCTCAAAAATTTATTCCTGACAGTCATGGTAAACGGTGTGAGAGCAGGTCTTCCATGATAAATCCACTCCAACATTCCAATCTCTCTAAGCCTTTGAATCCCCTCCTCTACATTATACCAGGGCAGTTCTGGCATTTCATCCTCCAGTAATGTCAGCCATTTTTTGATCCACATTTCAGCCAACCACCCAAACTGTTAACACCCTTTCTAACCCCTTGAGCTACAAGATTGAATGTAGAATCTCTGCTCAGTGGGCCCATATCAGCAAATTCAGCCTGATCCAACTTAATATTCCATCCACTATTATCCCACACACTTAAATATTATCCCCACACATATTCCCCTGACTTCTGTCTGTAGAAGTTGGAAAACTCATACAGTTCTTTTGGAGTATAGCATTATTCCTCCTGGGTCACACCTTATACCTCACCCTTCAGGGTCTGTTGGGACTTTAGTCTAGTTATAGGTATTGAAGCAAAGACTGGTGGTGGGGGTGTGTCATGAAAAGAATTAGAAGTACCCCTCAAGCTGTTTACCTCAGGACATTCCATTGCAGTTTCATTTGATGAAAGAGCATTAATCTCTCCAGACATTGGAGTGAGGGCTTCTTCCTCAGGGGAGGTGATTACAGGTTTAGCAGACACTGAAGGGTTCATCTCTTTAGGTGGAGGTTGGATGGCAAGCTCCTCAGGGAAGGCTGGAGGTTGGGAAGCTGTTTGTTCAGGGCAGCCTGGAAGTAAGGGGGCCTGTTTCCTTAGGACTGACCACTACAGGTATATCTAAAAAAGACTCAGCAGATTCCAGGTTTCCAATGTCCTCAGTGTTATTATTATCAATCCATATGTCCCTATCCCAAGTTTCAGGATCCCAGTCTTTTCCAATCAGTGCCTTTACTTTAACAGCAGACACCCCGTGAGGTTGACATTTTAGTTTATGTTGTAAATCTTCCACTTGCACAATGAGTCTCTGGGTCTGGTTTTCAGAAATCTCAAGTCTGCAGCCACAGGAAATATGATTTTCTTTCAGGGAACACATAGAAACCTTTACATCTGGCATACAGTGCTTAAGTATTAAATTTGAAGCCTTTAGCTCATCCCTTTCTCTTATAACTTTATCCAGTGTATCTAAGAGCAACCAGCCAAGATCATTTTACCTCTTAACTCTGCAAAACTCTGTTAAGGTGTGAAAAACACTGTCACCCAGAGCCTTGCTTCATACAAGAGTATGATAAGGAGAATCAAACAGTGATATTTTGTGTATTCCATTGCCAATTCACACCATGGAATGTCAGCGCCATCTTGATTATTGGAAATGGAGTCATTAGTACCTTTGAATCTAACCAGAGTAGAAAACCAATTGTAAAAGCCCTTTTTAAGATTCTGTTCCTCAAGAACCACTCCCACTACCAAGTTGTATTAGTTAGGGTTCTCTAAGGAAACAGACTCAACAAGAAATATCTATAAATATAAGATTTTATAGAAATGTCTCATGCAACTCTGGCCATGCAAACTGTGAACTCCAATGAAGATGTTTGAGGAACTCCTCAGGGAGCAAACTGGCGACTTTGATGAGCATGTTCGATGAGCTCCTCAGTAATGAACTGACAACTTCGATGAACTCCCCAGGAAACACTTTACTGGTTAGCCAAAGAAGTGAAAGTCCTCTATCTGTCTCCTTAAAAGACTTCAACTGATTGGGTTAAATCCAGCTGATTGAATTCTCTTTTTGTGGAAGACATGCCCATCATTGTATGTAATCAGTAACAGCTGCAGCCAATTGACTGATGATTTATTAAACCATACTTCTGGTTTATTAACCAGCCACAAATGTCCTTGCAGTAATGGTTAGGCTAGTTCTTGCTTGACCAGACACCTGGGCACCATCACCTGGCCAAGTTGACACATGAACCTAAGCATTGCACCATCTGTGGTTCTCTCTAAGATTCTCTGGGGCAAATTTTGGGCCTCATCTCTTAGCTTAGCATATCCAAGTGTCCTTCTCTCTGCATCTCCACTTGTCTCCAAGCATTAGCATGCATCTGAGTCTATGCTGACTCTTAGCTTCTCCCTTAAATACTCCAGTGAACTAATCAAGACCCACTCTGAATGGGCAGGGGCAAATCTCCATGGAAACATCCAATCAAGAGGCCACACCCTAATCAAAAAGATTAATCAATCTGCCCCCAAAAGATTGCATTAAGGAATATGGTGTTTGGGAGACATAATATATCCAAACCAGCACATCCTCAGAAGAGGAAGGGGAGGAAGAATGAAAGGTGGAGGAGGATGAAGAGCCCTGGTAGGTGCACCACATAATACAACAGAAATGAAAGGTGTCACAAGGTCCCATCCTTGGGGTTCAGCAATTCCAACAGCATGAATAGAAATTACATGTTATTATGAGAGACTATACCACTGATGAATTGGACAATTTAAGGCAATGGTATAGACAAAAACAAGGATATTCCTAACCAATTGGCATCTGAGGTTATGGAACACAGGAGCAGAATGGGTAGTGCTTTCTGGAATGGAGATGAGTAAATTGGGTTCTATTTCAGTCCACCCTTCACTACAATAATGCTTTATGCTTCCTCAGCTAATGCAAAAATCACCTCCTTATTGGTACGGCTGCTTGATGGGTGTAAGTCTGCATGGACTAATGAAGGGGATATATAACACAATAACTCCCCCATTGGCAAACTATGGATGAGCTACAAGATGATTTAAAGGGGCTAGAAATTAAACATGCCACTTATGAAGTGGCTTTTGTAGGTCCCAATACTCAAGGTTTTACTGCAGGAATGAAAGAAACAATATTGCATACCACCCCTGTGCAGGTTTGAGTAAGTTGTGTACCCCAGGAAGGATTATGTTCTTTTGATCTTCCCTGGTGGATGAAGATTTCGTGTGCGTAGGGTCTTTTGATTAGGTTTTTTCAATGGATATGTGACCCACCCAATTGTGGGTGGGACCTTTCAATTAGATTATTTCCATGGAGATGTGACCCTGCCCATTCAAGGTGGGTCTTAGTTAGTTTACTGTTGCCCTCTATGAGAGGATAAAAGGCAGAGATATTTGAAGAGAGCAGAGAGATGCTTAGAGAGAAGATACCCAGAGACATTTTGGAGACAGCCCTTTTGAAATCAGAGCCCAGGAGAGAAGGTGCAGCAGATGGTGCCATGAGTCTTTCCATGTGATAAAGGAACCCCAGATGCCATTGGACTTTATTCAGTGAAAGCATCCTCTTGCTGATGCCTTAGTTTGGACACTTTTATGGCATTAGAACTGTAAACTTTCAACCTATAGATGACTATGACAGGGGGCGGGATAATCTGGCAAAGTGGCACAGTCTAACTTTACAAATTGGGAGATTGCCCCCCTGCAAGTGTATACACTATGTATTTCCCCTATACCAGAATAAATTTTAGTAATTGATCTTCTATAGAATGCCATGTTTCAGACCACTATAGGGGAATTCTGGCCCCAGTGTAGAGTGATCAAAGCAGTCTTAAAGGGACAGAGAAAATGATCCCATATAAAATTACCCCACCTCAGGGGGGTTGTGGCTATAAAACAGCATAAACTTCCAGAGAACACCAAGAAATCTCAGCCACTATCAAAGAGTTGAAGCATGTGGAGATAATAAAACCCACACATAACCTTTTTAATAATCTTGTATGGCCAGCATGAAAGCCTGATGGAACACGGCATATGACAGCAGATTTTCCGGAGTTAAACAAGGTAACACCACCATTGTATGCTGCAGTCTCAAATATTGCTTCTTTATTGAAAGAAATTAATACCAAATTGTGTCAAATATCATTTTGTATTGGATTTGCTACTGCTTTCTTTAGTATCTCCCTAGGCAAATCAAACCAACCTGTATTTGCCTTTTCTTGGAATGGCCAACAATTGACTATTATGTTTCCCTTAGGCTATGTACATAACCCAGCCATCCATCATGGTCTCATGGCAAAGGATTTGACTAAGTAGAAAATTCCCACAAATGTAATTCTATTTTGCTAAATTGATGATGTCATGCTAACCAGTAACTCCTTCAGAATTAAAAGAAGCCTCAAGCCCATTGCTATTTCACCTTGAGAATTGGGGATGGGCAGTCAATTGCAACAAACTGCAAGGCCCTGGCTGCTCTGTTAAATTCTTAGGTGTTGTATGGTCAGGAAAGACAAAAACTTTACCTTCTGCTATAATTGATAAAGTGCAATATTTCCCCATGCCACAGACACCAAAACAAATAATGGTTTTCTTGGAGTTGTTGGAGGTATTGGAGACCTTTTGTTTCCTACTCAGAACAAATGTTAAAACTTTTGTATGTTTTAATTAGGAAAGGCCATTGATGTGAATGGGATACCTCCCAACAGTCTGTGTTTGAAAAGGCTGAAAGGGCAGTAGCACAGGAACAACCACTGGGGAAGTAGATCCAGACCTGTCCCATGAACTGGATGTACCCAGCATTGATATTGGCTTTGGGTGGGGTCTGTGGCAGAGGTAACATTCTAAATGAATGCCCCTTGGCTTTTGGTCACAATCATGGAAAGGGGCAGAACTGAGACACAGAACCTTGGAAAAGAAATTGTGTGCTACATGTATTGCTTTATTGCAAGTGGAGGAACTGACATAAAGATGTCCAGTAACCTTGAAAATGACCATCCCTATTCATGGGTGGATAACTGATATGGCTTCTAATCCACATTCTGGTAGTACCCAACTAAGAACACTGGCCAAATGGAAAGCCTACCTACTACAGCACAGAATTTTCCATACCAGCCCTTTGAGTGAAGAAATTAATGAGATTTTCAGACCAGTGTCTTATATAGAAGATTCAACAGCTGAAGTCACTGCACCTAAAATAGCTGTTGAATGCCCTCTATAAAAGGCATAAGTAGCATTCCTGAGTCTGCTTCATACACTGATGGATCTGTTAGCAGGCAGTTTCCCACATGGACAGCTGTGGCAGTACAACTCAATTTCAGTGGGAGACTGGTGTTATGCAAAGCAGTCAATAGGCTAAGAGCAACATGGATGGTAACAGTGCATGAACCAAGAGACATGCTAACTTTCTGTACTGACAGCTGGACTGTTTACAAAGCTCTCACAACTTGGATGACGACCTGGAAGCAAGAACAATGGGCAGTCCTAGGTTACCTCCCTCTGGGGACAAGAATTGTGGAAAGACATCTGGGGTGCCTGCCATCAACAAAAAGGTGAATGTCTGTCATATCCCTACCCACACTCCCAACATGTTATCCAGGAATGTGGAAGCAGATGAACCTGCATGGGTTCAGAGCAGCACAGCTGAAACCAAGTAAGTGTGGAATGGCTTCGCTGGGAAAGCAGACACCAAGGGTATCAAACCCTGTGGTGTCTGGTCCAGCAGTTCCAGCTGCCAATCACAAATCAGCAGCTAGTGGACATCCCTAGAGGGAGCCATCTGTGCTCCCTGCATCACACAGGCTACCACACCAGATGAGACACGTCAGCTGGTCACAAATCCCCATGACTCAGAGGCAAATGAAATACATCTGTCCCCTTCACACTTGGAGGGGATGAGGTATGCTTCTACTACTGTCGACATGGTTACAGGACATTTTTAGCTTTCCTGGTGGGGAAGGTGGACCAGCAGGCCACCATCCATTGTTTAGAAAGAATGAGTGCTCTGTATGGTGTATCTACACAGGTAGAATTCGATCAGGGGACTCCTTTCACTGGGCAAATAACCCAATCCTGGGCCAAGGATGAGGACATTATGTGGATGTTCCATCTGCCCTACAATCCCACAAGTGTGGGCTTTATTGAAAGAATGAATGGTTTGTTAATGGAACAGCTATAGAATGATAAGAGGTCCTTGTAACAGTGGTCTAAAAGGCTTTATCAGGCCCTAACCTGCCTAAACTCCACACCAAGCTTCAACCCCAGCTCATTATGAAATGCTAACATCAGGACCGATGCAAGAACTGAGAATAAAAATTAAAGGGTCAGACAATTTACAGCCTAAAGGGGGGAATAATAATAATTTATTATTGCCTTTCCTCAGACCATATAAAATGGGGAAAATGAGGTCAATTGGCCTTGGTACTGACCTATGCCAGTATAGTCCACATTGGTTAGGAATCCTAGGTCCCTGGGTAATAGGAGTTACCCTAAATATAATTATAAGACCTTGGTTTATACAGAAATGCCTGTTAAAATCTTTATCACCAATCTGGGGCCTTCTATTCACACAGAAACCTTATGAATGACTATGTGGGCACTTTTTATGCCAAGATTAGCAACTGTTGTAACAATAGTTGGCCCTCAAGATTTTCAGTGGGAGAATGTCTGACATTGAAAACCTCCCCATTCTGTTCCTCTGCCTGGTACCTTCTTAACAACCAATGGAACTCTAGCATGTGTATTATTAGATCAGCAGAAATTATCCCTTATTGTTTCCTATGAACATCTTTCTTTTTGCCTGTAGCACCCTAGCAAACACCTTCCTACAGTGGGCTTCAGTGGTAACTCATGCCTATAATCAAACCCAATGTTGGGTTTGCAAAGTCTTGCCGTCTTCAGGTACTACTGGCCTTTCTTGGACTGTGACCCCTGCAAATTAGATTATGTAAAATACCCTGCTGGCCTGGCAGAATTTAATGCATCAGCAAATCTGGAAAATAATCTTCTCATTTAAGACTGGAACCCACCTACTGTGCAATAATGAAATGAGGGCTTTCATCTCCTCCCCTGTATGGGAATAGGTGAAAAGCCCCAACCTGTTTTGGGATATGCTATATATGATGGTTTAGGGTGGCTGTGCTGGTTTGAATGGATTACGTCCCCCAGAAAAGGCCATATTCTTTGATATAATCTTGTGTGGGCAGATGTATCAGTGTTGATTAGATTATAATTCTTTGAGTGTTTCCATGGAGATGTGCCCCACCCAACTGTGGGTGATGACCCTGATTGGATAATTGCCATGGAGGTGTTACCCCACCCATTCAGGGTGGGTCTAAATTAAATCACTGGAGCCATATAAATGAGCTGAAAAACAGAAGGAACTCAGTGAAGCTGAGAGTGACATTTTGTAGAGGAGCTGCAGCCAAGAGGGACACTTTGAAGAATGCACAGAAGCTAAGATAGGACAAATGCCCCAAGAGTAACTGAGAGTGACATTTTGAAGAGGAGCTGTGACCTAGAGAGGAACGTCCTAGGAGAAAGTCATTTTGGACCAGAACTTGGAGCAGATGCCAGCCATGTGCCTTCCCAGCTAACAGAGCTTTTCTGGATGCCATTGGCCATCCTCCGGTGAAGGTACACTTTGTTGATGGACACTTTATGGCCTTAATCCCCTTTATAAAAGCCCTTAAATCCCCTTTATAAAAGCCAATCCACTTCTGGTGTTTTGCATTCTGGCAGCATTAGCAAACTAGATCAGTGGCTGATGGCAGAACCTATAACTTGTTTGTATGGACTGGCTTAATGGAATTCATGACATGGGGGGGGCATACCCCCCAAATGGTGTAATTTTACTGTTAAACTACAAAACAATAGTCTTTTCTACTGGCAAAACATCTCCAACTAACATATCCTTCTCCTAAGGGATAGCTATGAACCTGTAGGCAATATGGATAGCCCTAATTTACCCTATAAATGCAGAGGATGTTGTACATGGGGACAGCTCTATGTCCCTGCTATCTTATATGTATGTTTACCCCATACACCTAGTAATTGAGAAATGGTTAAAGCTATATATAGAATAAAACACATTCCCTGATGGTATTAACCTTTAGCCATTCTTGTACCAGGTGGAGCTACAATAGTTACTGGAAAACATGCAGCAGCTTTAGCCAATCACACTGCCCAAGCACTTCATAATTCCAAAATAGCTACATTGTGGCTAAATGAAGAAACCACAAAACTCAGAAAAGTAGTTTTACAAAATAGAATGGTCTTAGATATCCTCACTGCAGCACAGGGCAGCCTTAATTAATGTGCAGGTCATTTGCACAATGTTTCACAAGGTTTAAATCATATGCAAGAGCACATACATAATACTGATCAACTATCAGTGGGCCCCTTGTTTAAATGGTTTAATTCCCTTTCTTGGCCATGGTGGCATCTCTTTGTGGGGTTGTTATCTCTGTGTGGGGGGGTCCTAGTGTATTCTGTCTCTTACACTGTTGTTGTGGAACATGGGTGCACTGTTTGTCCTATGGTCAATGTAGTTCGCTGCATGTGGTTGGGTTGTGGAGACCCAGGGCCTAGGCTCCCCTCCCTAATGGGGAAGGAGGCCCCATAGCATGTAGCAGCCTGCTTGACTGGGACAGAAGTGAAGTCATCAGACCTCCTCAGGAAAGAAAGTATGTGCAGATGGAATTGTAAACAAAGCATTGAAACTTCCCTCCCCTGATCACTGCTGATAACAAACCTCCAAACCCCTGTGTCATGAGTCCCTGCTAAAACTCTGTTCTTATACCCTATGGAATATCTTTGTCCTAAATTCTTATAAGCCATCCCTTCACATGCCCACCCTTGTGGAGGACGAATTCCATTTTCCTCAGACGGCCACTACTGGGGACCCTCTCCTGCTCATAAGTCCTAATAAACCCATGTCTCTCTCTGCCTGGTGTGTTCTTTGGTCTTAGGACTGTGACAACCCAAGCCCTTCAAGAGCTGGGCTGGAACACCAGAATACTCCAAATTATTTTCAGTGAATAATTTGACATCATCTTTTGCAAGTGCAACATGAGAACTTGTCCAAAGTGAAGATTCCTGATCTATAGCCCTAAGTTCTTTGATTTACAGAGAGTCTGAAGACAGGGTCAAGTAGAATCTACATTTTTAAACCAGCATTCCAGGTGCTTTGGATACTGATGATCTGCAAACTTTATTTTGGGAGACATTGTTTCAGTTAGTAGGATTTTGGATGTAAATATATACAGAAACATATGAACATATATAATATATATAAACATAGATAACTATGGATGTGGATATAGATATTTCTGCTTAAGTGTGTTTTTATTTTCAACTATTTTTTAAAATACATATGAGTAGATTTTATAATCACCTTTTTTTTTAAGATTTTGAAAGGCTTTGTAGGACCCTGTGGTAGTTTGAAGCTGTTATGTACCCCAAAAAAGTCCATGTTCTTTAAATCCATTTCTGCATGTGCAGACTTAACTGTAGGTGGGACATTTTGATTAGGCTATTTCAATTGAGATATGACCAGCCTCCTTCAGGATGGGTCTTGATATTCTTGCTGGAGTCCTTTATAAAAGGATGAAAGAGGACGCTAAGAGATGAAATTCAGAAAAGCATCCAGAGAAGCTGAGAGACTGAGCAGCCCAAAGCTGGAATCAACAAAACCTGGGAGAAAAGGATCAGAACATGTCGCCATATTCCTTTCTATCTGACAGAGGAGCCCAGGCTCGCAGGTAACCGGTCTTCAGAGAAGGTATCATCCTGTTGACACCTTAATTGGGACATTTTCTTTAGTCTTAGACTATAAATCTGTAAGTTAATAAATCCCCACTGTTAAAAGCCAGTTCATTTCTGGTATATTGCATTTCAGCACATTTAGCAAACCAAAAAACAGTAGGCACTAAAGGTAATTATTTTCTTGCTATGGTTATTCTGTTATTGTTGTTGTTTTCTCTGATATTTTCTCTTTAAGAAAGAAAATTCTCAAAGTTTCACCCCTTTGTGGAAACAAAATACAATCTGAGCAGCAGATTCTGGTTCTGCAGTATTTGTGTTAAACTGATAAGAAAATAGAATGAGACTGACATGTGTAAAATAGCTTAAAAGATCCATTCAACAGAAATTGAGGCTCTGACTTGAAAGAATACGAATGAAGAGCATAAAGTTAAGAGGTGTTGAAAGCACGGCACAATTTCATTTCAGCTGGAAGGGCTACCTATGGGATGACTCCACAGACATCAGAAATGGAAAAAAGATGGTCCCTGCAGCCAGGGAAGCAATGGGAAGATTTGAAAAGAAGTATTACCTTGCACAGAAACAAAAAGTACCCTGTGACCCTGATTCCATTGAGACAGGAAAGGATAATTGTGATTTAAGAGGAGAACAGCGCAACTTCAAGATGGATTCAAATGCCATATCTGAACTGTTTTTTTCTGCTCCACAGACCTACATACAGTCACCAGGCTTACAGAATGTAAATCTGAAAAAGCACAGGATTTAGATTCATGCAAATCTAAATGAAATTCTTTGCTCTGCTATTTACTTGTTGCCTGACCTTGGACAGGTACACAAGGGTAGCTCTGTAAGCCTTGATTTTTCCCTTATGCAAAATGATTGAGTAGAGACTGAAATCTTTTTTATGGAATTACCTAATGCAAGAACATGCCTAAAAAATGCTTTTCTTCTCCTCCTGTTATTTAGGGGGAGCCCTTTATCACGGGTAAAAAACTTTGCCATTCACTATAAGATAGGTGTATATGTGTGTGTGTGTGTGCATATATGTGTAAATGTGTGTATATACATATATATACACACACAGATACATATTTCTATATACAGATTTGCTCTCTTCTCAAGGATATCACTGCTACAATGGAAGTTAGAGATATATAATAAATGCCAACTTACAGGCATGCACAAGCAGTGATTTTAATAGTCACAAAGTGGAAGCCACCTAACTCTGCCTGCAGAAAGGAGATAGGAGACATGTTTCAAGAAGGAGCCAACATTTGAGCATGTGTTGTAACGTGAACTGGGATTTGAGGGAAAAAATTATAATTCCTTCCACTATCCTCTCGTCTTGGCCAAATTCTTCCTACACTGCAATAACCCTGCCCTGCCCCCTTCAGGAAGCTTCCTATTATGCTTTAATGCCTTCAGCCAGTATCCCATTGGATTATGCAAATTCTGACTTGAATTTTCCCAAATTAGCCAGATATTGTTAAATATTTGCAAGGTTTAACTCCATATTGTCTGCTCCCAGTTACAGGGGGTGTGGCTCACAGCTCTATGACTGGCACCACCTGATGCAGAATGTTCAGATGGGTGTGAACCTTCAGGAAGATCCTGGACAGCCTTCCTGCTACATTTCCAATACAACATGCCGGGCAAAGGAAGGAAAGTCAGGAGGCAGGCAGACCAGGTTTTAATTCCATGCCTTTCACTTATACACTGTGTGACCTTGGACAAATTCATTAGGCTCTCAGAGCATTAACCAAGATTATAAATACACACAACCAAGTACTCTAACATTGATAGGCACTTGGTGAAGGTTACTTCTCTCTCATTCTTCTCTGGGTATTTCAGAGTTCCTTATTCAGTCTTTGATAGAATCTTCCAGCAATATGGAAACTACTTTTGACAAGGCAGAAATTCTTGACAATCAGCCCTCCTCCCAAGGGTAAATATATATAAAATTAGCCTTAATTTACCTTCTTTTCACCTGGTCTCATGACTGTCCTCTGCACTTATAAATGCATCCTCAACTGTCGTTAGAAGTCAAGCGCAGTTCTTTTATAAAGCTGTCATTGGTCATTAAAAGAATAGGAACATTAAAGTAATTTAAGTAATTTTCTACAAAGCAAAATGTGTTCAATTTAAAGGACTGTCTTTTATTCCAACAGTATGTAATTGCTGTTGCTTTCATATTAAAATGACTTTTACTTTATAACACAGTGGCAGGCTTTTTAAAATAATATTTTCAGTCAACAAAATTTAATGCTGTGCATCTTTGTCAAATTTCCATTCTGTCTTACATTAATGATTCATAAATTCCCAAACACTGGGAACTGCTCAGATAAAGAGTTTAAGGATACCACAGTTCACACGTATCTGACTCAAATTTGATTTGAAAAAAGTCATTGGGCCATTTCCCCTTAGTCTTTACTCAGGGTAAACATGCCCAGTTTTTTTATCAGCAACTTTGGTGACACAGTTTCAGGTTCAATAACATGGTCACCATCACTCCTAGACTTATTTCTTACAAAAACTCCCCCGTTGATTCCATGACCCTAATTGTGTGCCAGACTGCGGCATTCATGATTCCTTCCACGAATGCTGTACTTTCTCTCTCGCAGTCACCTGCTCAAGCTGCAAACATTCTCTGTCCATGCTGTTTCCCTCCCATTCACCTGGGCTAATATATTACCCAGGTTTCCACAGTCAGAGATACAGTGTGAAACACGTGTGAACTAGAGGCTCTCCTAACAATAATAATAAAAATAATAATATTTTTCTGCCTTCTTCTTTGCCCCTTGCACTTAACGTCTTGCTTAACTTTAAATTATCTGTCCTTAAACATCCTTGTGAATGGACATCTACTACATGTTCCTGTAAAAGGCCAGAGTGTATGTATTTTTGGCTTCAAGGGCCATGGGATCTTTGTCAAAACTACTCAACCCTGCCATTGTTGTGTAAAGGCAGCCATAGTCAATATATAAATGAAAAGACATGCTTATGTTTGAATGACACTTTATTTACATACAAAATAGCAAACAGAAAGCAGGCTGTGTGTGAACTGAGAGCTGTGGTTTGCCAGCACTTGCAGTAAAGCGACACTCATGGTCTCTAACCACACATTTCTCCTACTTCTCCCCAGAGGAGGAGGAATTGTATCTGATTGGTGGGTTTTGAAGAAGAACGTCTTATTCCCACCGCCTCCGTCATTCCATCATTTTGGTCTGTTCTCTACTATGAGGTGAGCGTCCTTCCAGGGGCCTATGGCTGCCCAATTCTACGTATAACTATGTGGAGTGGTTTAATGTGAGGTTTGTATTTTCAGGTTCTTTTGTCCTGGTCAGTTATGCTGATTGGTGCAAGGACTGAGTTCTAGGAACTTCTTTGTGTGCTCATTTTTAAGAATGCCCTCCAATTCAGCATTTTTTTTTTTTTTCAGTAATAAACTGATATTTGGATTTCTGTAGGTCTGGCTCCTTTGGCTACATCTTAATTGGTTCCAAGCCTTAGTGGATGTTTTCAGCCCCCTGCAAAGGCAGGATGTACCACTACCCAAAATTTTGCTTGGATGTCAATACATATGATGACACACACACACACACACACACACACACACACACACACACACTCACGAGGGTATGAAAAGGTTTATCACTGACTGTGATGGTTAACTTCATGTGTCATCTTGGCCAGTTTATGGTACCCAGTTGTTTGATTAAGCAAGCACTGGCCTGATTGTTTTGTATTTAGTGGATTTCAATCATTGTCAGTTAATTGCGTCTAAGGACTGATTACATCCACAATCAACTAAGGAGATTGTCTTCAGCAATGAGAGGTGTCATCCAGTCAGCTGAAGGCCTTAAAGGGAGAACCAATGATTTCAGCAGTCAGAATCTATACTTCAGCCAGCCAACTTCTCCTGGGGAACTCATCAAAACTCTCCATCAGGGTTCCCAGCTTGTGGCTTGTCTTTGGAATTCAGACTTGAATGTCCCACAGTCATGTGAAACAATTCCTACAATAGATGTCATAATATTTACATATTTACATGTTATATTATAGGAAAAAATATATTTATCCTGTCAGTTATGATTCCCTGGTGAACCCTGACTAATCTGCTGATAACTGAAGTTTCTGGAGAGAGCAAGGAAGACTTCTCATGCAGGATTGAAATGGTTTGAGAGAATCAAGAAAGGAGACTGGCTTGGAGTTTTATTGTGATTATGGGGTAAGATCGAGGCAAAGGTTCCCACTTAGGAGCAAGGGCTTGAGTTGTCTGAATCTCCCACTGGTACAAAGGAGGGAGTATCAGACTTTTTTTATCAGCTTACTCAAATGTGGGGGTTGGGGAAGAGGGAAGGTTGTGTCTTAAAAGCTGTCAGCAGTCCAACTTAAAAAATGGAATCAGGGTCTTATTATGGTAAAGAAGAGAGGTTTAATTTCATGAGGTTCCCATCTCTCTGGCCACCTGGAACTAAAGAAGCATAAATCTTATAACACAATACCTTGAAGATAGTAGATGATCCTAAATGCAAATGCATTTGAATATTTCCTTTATCTAAATAATACAGACTGATTAGCCAGTGCATTCAGAGCAAAATACCAATACTGTCCCAAAATGATTTTGCAGTTGTCGTTGTCGTTGTTTTGTTGGATTAATTGGATGCTGAGAATTCTGTGGACCTCTCTATTCTTGATGGTCCTAACTGTATATAATTTTTATTGAATTTTTCTGAGATAAAGTCAACTCTTACTCCAAAACAGGAATTAAAGAGGCTGACTTAAACCATAACAAAGTTGTCTGAATGATTACACTATCCCAAGCATCTAAAGAGTGGAGACCTAAAATTTTACTCAAATGAGATATAATGCTTTGTGTAATGGAAAGCAAGTCTACCTCAATATTATATTATGGATTTATCTTTTAAAAGTACTGCACAAATGGAGCTTGAAACTTCTCACCATATAACGATTGTTCATTTTCACAAGGTGAAATGAAACATAAGGGGATTGTGAGCTTTGGTTTTTAGTAATGGAAAAAAATTGCTGAGACCTCTTTATACAAACCTTGAAATAGAGAAGTTGTGATCTGCAAACCCCTTATTTGAAGTCTATTTTTTGTGCAGTCTTTCTTATCATTTTTGTGTGTATGGATTATGGAAATATGTGTTCATTGATATCCTAAGGAAGGAAAAGAAAATTACACATTATTCAAAGGCCCAAATTTTCCATTCCAGTAAAGATTTTCAGTGTCAAAAGACCCCATCCTCTTCCTAAAATGCTAAAATAGTATGCCAACAGTCCCTATATAGGTCTTGTGTAGGTTATAAGAAACACCTTTTTGTATAATGATACCCCTAACTCCTGATTAATGAATGGCATTTCTAGGTCCCAGGAATTGTACCTTCAGAAAACTCAGCTGAGTCAAAATCTGGAAGAAGATGGAAACAGTATTAGTTGGCAGCCACCCAGATTCAAACAGAATCACAGAAAAAAAAATGTAACTAAGATTTTTAAGACAATTGAGGATCAAAGCAAAACTTATAGGTGAAGAGTATGGTCAAGTCTTGGTGGATAGAGAATAGGGCAGAGCAAGAAATTACCTAGAATACTAAGTTTTACAAAAAAAGAGATGCAAGAAACAAATCAGAAGCATCCAAATGAGCTTGAATCTCACATTTGGAAGGGTTCACTTTTCTGCTTCCAAAGAGATTACTTTTAGTGCCTTGATTTTCCTGAGAGCACTGTGGTGGGGTTGTGAGGTATGCTTATGATTACAACTAGTAGCAGAGGAGTGAAAGTTAATTTAGAAGTGATTTAATAGGGAGGCGGGGCAAGATGGCAGACTGGTGAGCTGTAAGTTTTAGTTACTCCTCCAGGAAAGTAGGTAAAAAGCCAGGAACTGCGTGGACTGGACACCACAGAGCAATCTGTCTTTGGGCATACTTCATACAACACTCATGAAAACGTGGAACTGCTGAGATCAGCGAAATCTGTAAGTTTTTGCGGCCAGGGGACCCGCGCCCCTCCCTGCCAGGCTCAGTCCCATGGGAGGAGGGGCTGTCAGCTCCGGGAAGGAGAAGGGAGAACTGCAGTGGCTGCTCTTATCGGAAACTCATTCTACTGATTCAAACTCCAACCATAGATAGACTGAGACCAGACACCAGAGACTCTGAGAGCAGCCAGCCCAGCAGAGAGGAGACAGGCATAGAAAAAAAACAACACGAAAAACTCCAAAATAAAAGCAGAGGATTTTTGGAGTTCTGGTGAACACAGAAAGGGGAAGGGCGGAGCTCAGGCCTTGAGGCGCATATGCAAATCCCGAAGAAAAGCTGATCTCTCTGCCCTGTGGACCTTTCCTTAATGGCCCTGGTTGCTTTGTCTATTAGCATTTCAATAACCCATTAGATCTCTGAGGAGGGCCGTTTTTTTTTTTTTTTAAATCCTTTTTTCTTTTTCTAAAACAATTACTCTAAGAAGCCCAATACAGAAAGCTTCAAAGAATTGCAATTTGGGCACGTCAAGTCAAGAGCAGAACTAAGAGAGCTCTGAGACAAAAGGCAATAATCCAGTGGCTGAGAAAATTCAATAAACAACACAACTTCCCAAGAAAAGGGGGGTGTCCGCTCACAGCCACCATCCTGGTGGACAGGAAACACTCCTGCCCATCGCCAGCCCCATAGCCCAGAGCTGCCCCAGACAACCCAGAGTGACGGAAGTGCTTCAAATAACAGGCACACACCACAAAACTGGGCGTGGACATTAGCCTTCCCTGCAACCTCAGCTGATTGTCCCAGAGTTGGGAAGGTAGAGCAGTGTGAATTAACAAAGCCCCATTCAGCCATCATTTGAGCAGACTGGGAGCCTCCCTACACAGCCCAGCAGCCCAGAACTGCCCTGGGGGGGACGGCACTCACCTGTGACATAGCACAGTCATCCCTCAACAGAGGACCTGGGGTGCACAGCCTGGAAGAGGGGCCCACTTGCAAGTCTCAGGAGCCATACGCCAATACCAAAGACTTGTGGGTCAGTGGCAGAGACAAACTGTGGCAGGACTGAACTGAAGGATTAGACTATTGCAGCAGCTTTAAAACTCTAGGATCATCAGGGAGATTTGATTGTTAGGGCCACCCCCCCTCCCCGACTGCCCAGAAACACGCCCCACATACAGGGCAGGCAACACCAACTACACACGCAAGCTTGGTACACCAATTGGGCCCCACAAGACTCACTCCCCCACTCACCAAAAAGGCTAAGCAGGGGAGAACTGGCTTGTGGAGAACAGGTGGCTCGTGGACGCCACCTGCTGGTTAGTTAGAGAAAGTGTACTCCACGAAGCTGTAGATCTGATAAATTAGAGATAAGGACTTCAATAGGTCTACAAACCCTAAAAGAAACCTATCAAGTTCAGCAAATGCCACGAGGCCAAAAACAACAGAAAATTATAAAGCATATGAAAAAACCAGACGATATGGATAACCCAAGCCCAAGCACCCAAATCAAAAGATCAGAAGAGACACAGCACCTAGACCAGCTACTCAAAGAACTAAAGATGAACAATGAGACCATAGTACAGGATATGAAGGAAATCAAGAAGACCCTAGAAGAGCATAAAGAAGACATTGCAAGACTAAATAAAAAAATGGATGATCTTATGGAAATTAAAGAAACTGTTGACCAAATTAAAAAGATTCTGGACACTCATAGTACAAGACTAGAGGAAGTTGAACAATGAATCAGTAACCTGGAAGATGACAGAATGGAAAATGAAAGCATAAAAGAAAGAATGGGGAAAAAAATTGAAAAAATCGAAATGGACCTCAGGGATATGATAGATAATATGAAACGTCCGAATATAAGACTCATTGGTGTCCCAGAAGGGGAAGAAAAGGGTAAAGGTCTAGGAAGAGTATTCAAAGAAATTGTTGGGGAAAACTTCCCAAATCTTCTAAACAACATAAATACACAAATCATAAATGCTCAGCGAACTCCAAATAGAATAAATCCAAAAAAACCCACTCCGAGACATATACTGATCACACTGTCAAACATAGAAGAGAAGGAGCAAGTTCTGAAAGCAGCAAGAGAAAAGCAATTCACCACATACAAAGGAAACAGCATAAGACTAAGTAGTGACTACTCAGCAGCCACCATGGAGGCGAGAAGGCAGTGGCACGATATATTTAAAATTCTGAGTGAGAGGAATTTCCAGCCAAGAATACTTTATCCAGCAAAGCTCTCCTTCAAATTTGAGGGAGAGCTTAAATTTTTCACAGACAAACAAATGCTGAGAGAATTTGCTAACAAGAGACCTGCCCTACTGGAGATACTAAAGGGAGCCCTACACACAGAGAAACAAAGACAGGACAGAGAGACTTGGAGAAAGGTTCAGTACTAAAGAGATTCGGTATGGGTACAATAAAGGATATTAATAGAGAGAGGGAAAAATATGGCAAACGTAAACCAAAGGATAAGATGGCCGATTCAAGAAATGCCTTCACGGTTTTAACGTTGAATGTAAATGGATTAAACTCCCCAATTAAAAGATATAGATTTGCAGAATGGATCAAAAAAAATGAACCATCAATATGTTGCATACAAGAGACACATCTTAGACACAAGGACATAAAGAAACTGAAAGTGAAAGGATGGAAAAAAATATTTCATGCAAGCTACAGCCAAAAGAAAGCAGGTGTAGCAATATTAATCTCAGATAAAATAGACTTCAAATTCAGGGATGTTTTGAGAGACAAAGAAGGCCACTACATACTAATAAAAGGGGCAATTCAGCAAGAAGAAATAACAATCGTAAATGTCTATGCACCCAATCAAGGTGCCACAAAATACATGAGAGAAACACTGGCAAAACTAAAGGAAGCAATTGATGTTTCCACAATAATTGTGGGAGACTTCAACACATCACTCTCTCCTATAGATAGATCAACCAGACAGAAGACCAATAAGGAAATTGAAAACCTAAACAATCTGATAAATGAATTAGATTTAACAGACATCTACAGGATATTACATCCCAAATCACCAGGATACATATACTTTTCTAGTGCTCACGGAACTTTCTCCAGAATAGATCATATGCTGGGACATAAAACAAGCCTCAATAAATTTAAAAAGGTTGAAATTATTCAAAGCACATTCTCTGACCACAATGGAATACAATTAGAAGTCAATAACCATCAGAGACTTCGAAAATTCACAAATACCTGGAGGTTAAACAACACACTCCTAAACAATCAGTGGGTTAAAGAAGAAATAGCAAGAGAAATTACTAAATATATAGAGACGAATGAAAATGAGAACAAGACATACCAAAATCTATGGGATGCAGCAAAAGCAGTGCTAAGGGGGAAATTTATAGCACTAAACGCATATATTAAAAAGGAAGAAAGAGCCAAAATCAAAGAACTAATGGATCAACTGAAGAAGCTAGAAAATGAACAGCAAACCAATCCTAAACCAGGTAGAAGAAAAGAAATAACAAGGATTAAAGCAGAAATAAATGACATAGAGAACAAAAAAACAATAGAGAGGATAAATATCACCAAAAGTTGGTTCTTTGAGAACATCAACAAGATTGACAAGCCCCTAGCTAGACTGACAAAATCAAAAAGAGAGAAGACCCATATAAACAAAATAATGAATGAAAAAGGTGACATAACTGCAGATCCCAAAGAAATTAAAAAAATTAAAAGAGGATACTATGAACAACTGTATGCCAACAAACTGGATAATGTAGAGGAAATGGACAATTTCCTGGAAACATATGAACAACCTAGACTGACCAGAGAAGAAATAGAAGACCTCAACCAACCCATCACAAGCAAAGAGATCCAATCAGTCATCAAAAATCTTCCCACAAATAAATGCCCAGGGCCAGATGGCTTCACAGGGGAATTCTACCAAACTTTCCAGAAAGAACTGACACCAATCTTACTCAAACTCTTTCAAAACATTGAAAAAAATGGAACACTACCTAACTCATTTTATGAAGCTAACATCAATCTAATACCAAAACCAGGCAAAGATGCTACAAAAAAGGAAAACTACCGGCCAATCTCCCTAATGAATATAGATGCAAAAATCCTCAACAAAATACTTGCAAATCGAATCCAAAGACACATTAAAAAAATCATACACCATGACCAAGTGGGGTTCATTCCAGGCATGCAAGGATGGTTCAACATAAGAAAAACAATCAATGTATTACAACACGTTAAAAACTCGAAAGGGAAAAATCAATTGATCATCTCAATAGATGCTGAAAAAGCATTTGACAAAATCCAACATCCCTTTTTGATAAAAACACTTCAAAAGGTAGGAATTGAAGGAAACTTCCTCAACATGATAAAGAGCATATATGAAAAACCCACAGCCAGCATAGTACTCAATGGAGAGAGACTGAAAGCCTTCCCTCTAAGATCAGGAACAAGACAAGGATGCCCGCTGTCACCACTGTTATTCAACATTGTGCTGGAAGTGCTAGCCAGGGCAATCCGGCAAGACAAAGAAATAAAAGGCATCCAAATTGGAAAAGAAGAAGTAAAACTGTCATTGTTTGCAGATGATATGATCTTATATCTAGAAAACCCTGAGAAATCAACGATACAGCTACTAGAGCTAATAAACAAATTTAGCAAAGTAGCGGGATACAAGATTAATGCACATAAGTCAGTAATGTTTCTATATGCTAGAAATGAACAAACGGAAGTGACACTCAAGAAAAAGATACCATTTTCAATAGCAACTAAAAAAATCAAGTACCTAGGAATAAACTTAACCAAAGATGTAAAAGACCTATACAAAGAAAACTACATAACTCTACTAAAAGAAATAGAAGGGGACCTTAAAAGATGGAAAAATATTCCATGTTCATGGATAGGAAGGCTAAATGTCATTAAGATGTCAATTCTACCCAAACTCATCTACAGATTCAATGCAATCCCAATCAAAATTCCAACAACCTACTTTGCAGACTTGGAAAAGCTAGTTATCAAATTTATTTGGAAAGGGAAGATGCCTCGAATTGCTAAAGACACTCTAAAAAAGAAAAATGAAGTGGGAGGACTTACACTCCCTGACTTTGAAGCTTATTATAAAGCCACAGTTGCCAAAACAGCATGGTACTGGCACAAAGATAGACATATAGATCAATGGAATTGAATTGAGAATTCAGAGATAGACCCTTAGATCTATGGCCGACTGATCTTTGATAAGGCCCCCAAAGTCACCGAACTGAGCCATAATGGTCTTTTCAACAAATGGGGCTGGGAGAGTTGGATATCCATATCCAAAAGAATGAAAGAGGACCCCTACCTCACACCCTACACAAAAATTAACTCAAAATGGACCAAAGATCTCAATATAAAAGAAAGTACCATAAAACTCCTAGAAGATAATGTAGGAAAACATCTTCAAGACCTTGTATTAGGAGGCCACTTCCTAGACTTTACACCCAAAGCACAAGCAACAAAAGAGAAAATAGATAAATGGGAACTCCTCAAGCTTAGAAGTTTCTGCACCTCAAAGGAATTTCTCAAAAAGGTAAAGAGGCAGCCAACTCAATGGGAAAAAATTTTTGGAAACCATGTATCTGACAAAAGACTGATATCTTGCATATACAAAGAAATCCTACAACTCAATGACAATAGTACTGACAGCCCAATTATAAAATGGGCAAAAGATATGAAAAGACAGTTCTCTGAAGAGGAAATACAAATGGCCAAGAAACACATGAAAAAATGTTCAGCTTCACTAGCTATTAGAGAGATGCAAATTAAGACCACAATGAGATACCATCTCACACCGGTTAGAATGGCTGCCATTAAACAAACAGGAAACTACAAATGCTGGAGGGGATGTGGAGAAATTGGAACTCTTATTCATTGTTGTTGGGACTGTATAATGGTTCAGCCACTCTGGAAGTCAGTCTGGCAGTTCCTTAGAAAACTAGATATAGAGCTACCATTCGATCCAGCGATTGCACTTCTCGGTATATACCCGGAAGATCGGAAAGCAGTGACACGAACAGATATCTGCACGCCAATGTTCATAGCAGCATTATTCACAATTGCCAAGAGATGGAAACAACCCAAATGTCCTTCAACAGATGAGTGGATAAAGAAAATGTGGTATATACACACGATGGAATACTACGCGGCAGTAAGAAGGAACTATCTGGTGAAACATATGACAACATGGATGAACCTTGAAGACATAATGCTGAGCGAAATAAGCCAGTCACAAAAAGAGAAATATTATATGCTACCACTAATGTGAACTTTGAAAAATGTAAAACAAATGGTTTATAATGTAGAATGTAGGGGAACTAGCAGTAGAGAGCAATTAAGGAAGGGGGAACAATAATCCAAGAAGAACAGATAAGCTATTTAACGTTCTGGGGATGCCCAGAAATGACTATGGTCTGTTAATTTCTGATGGATGTAGTAGGAACAAGTTCACTGAAATGTTGCTATATTATGTAACTTTCTTGGGGTAAAGTAGGAACATGTTGGAAGTTAAGCAGTTATCTTAGGTTAGTTGTCTTTTTCTTACTCCCTTGTTATGGTCTCTTTGAAATGTTCTTTTATTGTATGTTTGTTTTCTTTTTAACTTTTTTTTTCATACAGTTGATTTAAAAAAGAAGGGAAAGTTAAAAAAAAAAAAAAAAAAGAAAAAAGACAAACAAGGAAAAAAAAAGAAAAGATGTAGTGCCCCCTTGAGGAGCCTGTGGAGAATGCAGGGGTATTCGCCTACCCCACCTCCATGGTTGCTAACATGACCACAGACATAGGGGACTGGTGGTTTGATGGGTTGAGCCCTCTACCATAAGTTTTACCCTTGGGAAGACGGTTGCTGCAAAGGAGAGGCTAGGCCTCCCTATATTTGTGCCTAAGAGTCTCCTCCTGAGTACCTCTTTGTTGCTCAGATGTGGCCCTCTCTCTCTGGCTAAGCCAACTTGAAAGGTGAAATCACTGCCCTCCCCCCTACGTGGGACCAGACACCCAGGGGAGTGAATCTCCCTGGCAACGTGGAATATGACTCCCGGAGAGGAATGTAGACCCGGCATCGTGGGATGGAGAACATCTTCTTGACCAAAAGGGGGATGTGAAAGGAAATGAAATAAGCTTCAGTGGCAGAGAGATTCCAAAACGAGCCGAGAGATCACTCTGGTGGGCACTCTTACGCACACTTTAGACAACCTTTTTTAGGTTCTAAAGAATTGGGGTAGCTGTTGGTGGATACCTGAAACTATTAAACTACAACCCAGAACCCATGAATCTCGAAGACAGTTGTATAAAAATGTAGCTTATGAGGGGTGACAATGGGATTGGGAAAGCCATAAGGACTACACTCCCCTTTGTCTAGTTTATGGATGGATGTGTAGAAAAGTAGGGGAAGGAAACAAACAGACAAAGGTACCCAGTGTTCTTTTTTACTTCAATTGCTCTTTTTCACTCTAATTATTATTCTTGTTATTTTTGTGTGTGTGCTAATGAAGGTGTCAGGGATTGATTTAGGTGATGAATGTACAACTATGTAATGGTACTGTAAACAATCGAAAGTACAATTTGTTTTGTATGAATGCGTGGTATGTGAATATATCTCAATAAAATGATGATTAAAAAAAAAAGTGATTTAATAGAAGCAATTGTGTGAGGAATAAGAAAACAAAAAAAGTTTGGTTTAGATTTGGACAAGTGTCTTTTGGATATTTTAATTAGGTTTGCCCAGAAGCAATATTTCACAAAAATGTAGATTGGTTGACTATTTAGAAATTGGCAAAGATTTGAATATAGTCCACTGCAGAAAGATTGAATTCAATAAAAAGAATTACTGATGTGAATATAAATATGATGGGGTTTACTATATATTATTGGTTTAAATTAAATATATGTGAAAAACAATACAGGATCATAGGATAGATAGGTCCTTAAAGGTCATTTAGGCCAATTTCTTATTTTTTTTAAGAGAGCAGACATTGAAATGGAGTGCCTAAGGCTTTGCCCAATATCACACAACTACTTCATAGATAAACTAAAATTTTAAACATAGAATTCCTGATTTCTAACCTATTACTCTTCCCACGAACCTATGATAGGAAGATTCAAAAGTTTACCCCATATTGCAACTTGGTTTTTCTTATAAAATGGGGCCTTTTTATTTATTTTAACTTTGTATGTTTCTCCCATTCTGAGCTGGTCACCTACATGTTGAAGTGGTTATAAAATAAAATAGCACTAAGTCTACTGCAATTTCATCATGTGAACATGTTCTTTATATTTTATGTCAAAACTCCCCTGAATAAAAATATTTAGTCTCTCAAATGGCTTCTTTCTCTCAGGTTACTTCTGCCCTTAGCCACCTATTACTGCTGGCCCAGCTTGCATTTACACTAGATTCTGTTTTGCAAGGCTACAGACAAAATTATGTGATATATCTTCCATCCCAGCTTCTGCTGCAGACCTATCTCACCCTGTCATGACTTGCTTCAAGACAGATCTGCTTGCCCCAGCTCAGTGCCTATGCCTCACACTGTTTAACCATGTGCCATAGCTCAGTTAACTTTTGATGTTGCCCTAGGTTGGCATAAATTCTTGTCCTCACTTCCATTCTTACAGTGGAAAGCTTTTTAACTATTGCTTGTAAGCAGTTTGGTAAGATTGTCTAATTCTGGACTTCAGTATTGCAAATGTCATAAAGCCTAATTGTCTAAAAATATAAGCTATGTTTTCACCCTAGCCTTTCATCAGAATATAGTATCTCTTTCCCCATATGATGAATCCTTTGCCTTACTTCACAATTGGTTCAGAGGCTAGGTTGGGAAGATGGGTATTCTTTTGTGAACCCTCAAACCAAACAAAAGATTAGGACATTCTTGGGCTTTTGTTCTAGATTCCTAGATCATGATCATTTATTTTCCGTCCTCTTGTAACATGAGCACGCCTATATTAAAGTGCTATTTTCTATTCATTTATCTCACTTTAAAAAAAAAAGTTTTACTAATTTGCTAGGAAGAAAATAATACCCTTTCTAGACATCTGTATGTAGTGAATGGTCCTGTTACCCATTGCTTATTTCAAAACAGAGGCCCCTCAGCTGATGGTGTGCAGTATTTGGAACTCATTTATGCAATTTTTCATTACCTGCATTGAGTTCTTCCTTTCCAGTAGACATACTTTGTAAATAATTCACACAACATATTTACAATCTTCTGCCAATTAATAATGCAATAACCAAAGCACAGAAATAGTGCCAGTAAGTGGTTTATTGGTGATGGCTTATTGTAAGAGAAATTTGGTACACGTAAAATGCATACAGAAAGCTTTCCCAAAATACATGAATCTAAGATCCTAACTTTTGGGATTTTCCAATCTAAGGTATATTGAGTGAAAAAGATAACTTATAGACAAATCACATTTCAGTTGCTAAACCTATATATATATATATATGTATGTATGTATATATATGTATGTATATATATGTGTATGTTTACATCTGATATCTGTTAGTTACACTATATTGAACATCTTCTCAGGAAGTGTAAAACAATTCTCACAATTTGAGTTTACAATTCCCCAATTTTAGAGAGTGTTGTGGAAATAACCATATAATAAGTATAAAAATAAAATCCAGATCTAACTGTTTTAAAGATAGACTCGCCAAAAGCAAAACCACAGAACATTAGTGATTGTTAGATTTTACCTCCCCATTTGAACTTTTAACCTCCCTATTTTGTAAACTGATCTTCCAGATAATCTGAGTGAAATTTATAGCACATATGTAAAAAAACTACCCACCCATCTACAATGTCTGGCTAGTAAAGTGCATGTCAAATGATAAAGTGAAGAATGGATATCAAAAGAGGATAAGGAGAGTGATTTTAGGTAACAGTCTATAATAAGCTGCTTTCTGACACACAGGACGATGATGGAGGGATGCAAAAAGGGCAGAAAGCCTTTTATAAGGGTTTAAGACAAAGGCCTTCCTAAGGGTGGGGGGAACATAGATGCAGGAACAGGTTACTTTGACCTGGAGGGTGGTGCAGGAAGGTCTAGAATAACACTTGAATAACTACGTTTTGCTCTTTTTGTGAGACTAAGAGCTTCTCACTTCCTGCCTGCTTGCATAAAGTTACATTTTAAGGTCAATTTACTCTTTTTCTGTTTACTGGCTTAGAAAGACAATAGGTTAAACATTTAGCTGCCTAGGTCATGCAGACTGCTGTGCATCAAAGATCTGCAGGCCTGTTTTGCTCAGGCCACAGTTTGCCACAGGATGCAAGAGCACATGGAGAAGAAATGGGCCATCACACCTGAAATTATTCTAGACCAGCTAAGGTACAGCCAATTTGGTAGCTATTCAAGCACAAGTGAGCCTAGGGGAGACTAGAAGAACCACCCAGCTGGACACACTCCAAATTGCCAATCTGCAGAATTGTGAACCAAATAAATGGCTGTCTTGTTAAGTCATGAGTTTGTTATGCAGCAAAAGCTAGCAGATTCTCAGTCCTTTTTAATACTAATAAAAATTTCCACTCTTACTATGGATTCTTGACCACCCTGCATATATGTAAGGCTCTGTACAACTAAAAGTCCAAACAGAGGAACGTTGCCCTCGTAAGCTATCAGTGGCAACTCAGGATGAATTTCTAGATTAGCATTACTGCAAATACAAAATATACTCCTTGTTGGTCACAAGCAAATATGATGTTTTAGCCATGTCATCTCAGTGAAGGATTAAGGAGCAGAGCTAATCATAAGGAAATATCCCCCCAAGGGCAAATGTAAATGGTTTACATCAATAAGATTTTGTTAGAGAACATTGTCATTTATCCTTAGGGGTATGATGGAAATAGAGAATGGCGTTTGACACCTTGTCTTAGCTTCCCAGTTGCAATCACAAATGCCATGAAATGGGTTGACTGAACAACATGAATTTATTGGCTCACAGTTTCAGAGGCTAGAGGGATGGCCTCCTCCTGGGGTTGGTATCCTCTGGCTGGCAGGCAATCCTTGGGATTCCTTGTCTTTGCTGTCACATGGCAAAGCACATGATGATATCTTCTCTCTCTTTTGGGTTCTATTGACTTCCAGCTTCTGCTCCTCCACATGATTTCCTCTCACTATTTACTGAATTTCTTCTGCTTATAAAAGATGGATCAAGACCCATCCAGCTTCATTTGGCTACGCTTTAACTAAAATAGCATTCCCAACCGTCCTACTTACAATGAGTTCACGCCCACAGGAATGCATTAAGAACATGTTTTTCTGGGATGCATAATTCAACCTACCACACACCTGCTTCAAGACATTCTTTTTGTCAGCAATAGAGAGGAGATATGGGCTACATTGCTAACAGCCAGTAATGCGAGTACGGAAAAGCATTTCCAATTGGGCCAGATATGGATTCTTCAGAAGACAGGTGGACAGAGTGTTCTTGAGAGAAAAATTTACCCAAGAGGGCTGCCTTCAAGGATAAGGTGATCCCAAGAGATGGAAGGGATGATGGGAAGTGAGGGCCTGGGAGTTAAACTGTAAGTGGCTGAATAGGTGAGTTTTACAATTATCAAAATAATTTGTGTGCTGCCTTGTCATCCAACTTACTTTGGCTAAACCACTTGCCTCAACCCTGATGTTTGGCCTAGTTAATAAGAAGCTTTTCAGCCTTGGGGCATAAATTCCCAGAGCCCAAACCAACAGTTGCGGCCACCACCCACATCACCCACACGCCTCAACCAAAACCCACAGCTCGTCCAAAATGATAAACCAACCATCTCCACCATTCTTGGATCCCCAAGTCCCTTTCCCCTTTCTTGCATGTTTGCTTTAGACTAACCAATCATTGACTACCATGAGAAATCTAAATTCCACCTCTGGACCACAATAAAAGCAGAAGCCCACGGGTCCTTCTTGCTCTACTTGTATGTTCCACACCTGCTGGTTGAGTCACCTGAGCTAATCACACTTCCCTTGGATCCCTCACTTCCCTTGTCCCCCTCACTTTCTGTGACCTGTGGGTAACAAACTGTCCTTTCTCATGAATTAGGGCCTCGGTTTCCCATTGATCTTCTCTCATCTGACCTTCTCCCAGACCCAAATTTAAAATCCAACTTAACTAATTGGAAACAATGAGTCATTACCTAAACCAGGGAAACTGGAATTGGAAGAAATTATGTAGGCAGTTTAACCCCACAAATAAAATATGTTGTAATGGAACGAGTAAGCCATATCCAAAGAACACCTGAGCTAATTAAAACTTCAGAAGTCACAAGACCCATTTTCTTTTCCTTAGCTCTCCACTCTTGACCTGTTCCAACCCAAAAAGAATGCAAAACAACAGCTAGGGTCTGACAGAGAAAAGAAAGAGAGCAGCAAATCATAGCCCTTTCCCCATTCCAGTTGAGGAAACTGGTGTAAATTAGGCCTAAGTTTAGAGGGGGAGAAATTTTTAAAATTGTATGAGTGACATGGGCTTTGGTATTAGTTTGAGTGGGTCTGTTTTTAAATATACTGGAAAAGAGGTGATTTTTAATGACTTGAAGGTAATCAGCTTCCTTCCGTCCTTCCTTCCTTTCTTCTTTCCTTTCTTTCTTTCTTCCTACTTTCCTTCCTTTCTTTCTTTTAATATCATCCAAATTTATGGAAAAAAAAACCCATGGGAATGACGTTTGTGAGAAAATGGCACAAGATGAAGTCCAAATGAATAAGATTTATTTGGACATAAATAGAATTTAAGTTCCAATTTACTTTAGACACCCTTCTTTAATGATGACAATAATTCAATTATGTTACAAAATATTATTTTATTCAACCAAAAAATCAGTGATCCACCATAAGGCTAAGTGTTTGAAATGCGAAAATGAAATAACCATTTTTCCCATAACTCTTTTATCTACTTGGTAAATTAATATTTTTCATGCACTCAAAGACTTTCTGTGGCAAACTAATACCTTTATTTTTATTTTTCCATTGCTGCAATATTTGTGTGAATTCCACTTGAGCCTCCCTTCTTTTTTGGCAATTCACCCATTTAGTCAATTGACTAATATCTACTGTTTGTCTGTTGAGAAAAATCATGTGATTGTCACTAGAGATTAAAAGTAAAAGTCAGAGTACTAACCTCCACTAATAGCTCATGGCATGGTAAGGAAGATAAAACAATAGGCAATGCATTTGGATACTTAAGCAAGGTAAGCCCAAGGTACTTGAAAACACACTGGAGGCTATCTTTGTAAGCCCAGATGGACAGGGAAGTGGAAACCTTTCTGAGCAAAATATTGATCGATGGTCAGGAATGTTCTAAACAGAGAACCAAGATAACGAACCCCAAGCATACAATATAAAGACATAAAGACATGGAGCCAGCATGGTGCATTTAGGGAACTTTACATGTCTCAGACTGGTTGCAGAGAAAAGTATTTGTGCTCAAGGTATAGATGACAAGAATAAAAAGAGCCAAATCTTGAACAGACATATTCTGAAGGCCCCTGGAACACAGCAGTGGTAAGATCAGCTCCCAGGTTTGCATATTGATGAGTAAATGTTCATTTGAACCTCAAAGATTCCCCAGTAACAGTTTCACAGGCTATTTATGAGGAGCACATGGCTTATGTAAGCCTCTTTTCTCGGTGGACAGGGACAGCCCTTCTGTGAAGTATGGGATGTCAAGTTTTCATAGTTGTTGAGTCCTTGGAATTATGATCAGCAGTCTTGAGGAAGAGAACCAAAGGAAATAGCTACAAAACTGACAATCATCTGTCCTTTTTTCATTTTCCTTCTTTTCTTTAATAGTTGCTCTGGGGCCTATTTTTTTTTTTTTTTTTAAGAGAGCAGATTTTTAGTGGAAAAAGAGAGAAAACAGACCAACTGGAAGAGGAGATGAAAGAGGCAACAAATAATATCAACCTAAGAAAAAAAGAAGATAAAAGGAAAATAGGACTGGGAGAAGAGAAGAAAAATAAGCTAGAAAGAAGTAATAGATCATAACTGAGATTTATCAAGTAATTAGTATGACATTTGGGACCAGGTGACTGATTGAAAGAAAAGAATAAAGCAAGCAAGCAACAGAAAGACTAATAAAGGAGAGTAAATATAATGATGATAAAGAATATTTTATTATAGTTTATTAATTTATACTGCACTATTTAATACTTGCCCAATAGCAATGTATAGCACATAGATACTGCCTCTGTAGCTGTTACTGTTGTAACATTAATGAGAAATTCCAGAATTTATATTTTTCCTTATATCCACAAAGAGCAAATGAACAGTAAGTGGATGAATTATATTTGCAGCTGCACAAATGGTCAGTGCTGATAGGGAAAACCTTGCTTTCTAATTCTTTCTTTATGACTACATACATGGGCTTCTTGACAAACGTTTGTTGGTGGTGATATGAAGAACATGAAATCACAAAGTAAATAAATGTGAATTATGTAAGTATGAGACATGACATATTTCTAATCAAGACCATAGAAACTCATTCTCATACACTTAAAAACAGTAAAATCACTCAAGTGAGATTTCTTCCTGCTCCCTCAGGACTCAGCAGTATGATCTACTGAAAGGTTTTGCAACTGTGGCACTAATGACCTTTGGTGCCAGATAGTGGTTTGGAGGGTAGGGAGGGACATCCTGTGGATTGCATGATATTTAGCAGCATCCGTGGCCTCTAGCCAAAAGATATCAGTAGCATTACAACCAAAACATCTTCAGGTATTGTCAAATGTCTTCTGGGGTGGGGATGGGGGGCATAAATACCTCTGACTGAGTATCATTGGTCTGATAGAAGTGGCAAAAGACTAGGGATGCAACAGACAAGAGACCTGGCTCCACCATTAACTGCCTGTGTGACTGAGGCAAGCCATTAGAAATATATATTATTTATTTATTTTTACCTGTGATGAAACAAATATAACAAAATTCATTTAAATCATTTTAGGTGGTCAATTCTTTGACATTATGTACATTGGCAATACTGTGTAACTTTCAGCATTGTTTCCTGGCTCTTCATTGTCCCAAATCAAAACTCATACTCATTTAGTTATAACTCTCCATTCCCCTTTTCTCCAACCCCTGGTAAACACTATTCTGTGCCTATGAAATTGCTTATTTGAAGTATTTCATGTAAAAGAAGTCATATAACATTTGTCCTTTTGTGCGTGGCTTATTCACTCAGCATGATGTCTTCAAGGTTTTAGCACACACCAACCAGCGCTTTGCTTCTCTTAATGAATGAATAATATCCCACTGAATGGGTATGCCACATTTTGATGGGCACCTGGGTTGATTCCATCTTTGGACAATTGTGAATAATGCTGCTATGAACACTGGCATGCAAATATCTGATTAAGGATCTGCTTTCAATTCTTCTGAGTACATACCTACAAACAGGATTGCCAGGTCATATGGTTAATTCTATACTTCTATTCTGTTTTCTACAGGGGCTGCATTTTATGTTCCTGTGAACAAAGAGTGAGTGTTCCTATTTCTATGCAACCTTTCTAATACATGTTATTGTTCATTCTTTTAATAGCAGCCTTTCTAGTGAGAGTGAAATGGTATCATGTTGTGTTTTTGATTTTCATTTCCACAATGGCTAATGATATTGAGCATATTTTCAAGTGCTCTTTGGTCATTTGTACATTCTTTGAAGAAATGTCTGTTGAAGTCTTTTGCACATTTTCTAAATGGGTTGCTTATCTTTTTGTTGTTGAGTTGTAGCATTTCTTTATATACACTGGATATTAAATCTGTATCAGATATTTGATTTCCAAATATTTTCTCCCATTCTGTAGGTTGTCTTTTGACTTTCATGATAAAGTCCTTTGATGTACAGCATTTTTAATGTTGATGAAGTATTATTCATCTATTTTTTCTTTTGTTGCCTGTACATTTGGTGTAAAGTCGAAGAAACAAGAGATGAATAGCTCATAATGGTTTCTTCCAGTAGCTTATATGATGGAAAGGGAAAATAAATAGCTGTTGAGTGCTTTCATACATCCAATGCATATGATGTTTCATTCAGTCCTCACATACTTCTGTGAAGTAAATACTAGTATCTTGTTTTAATATACAAGGAAAATGAGATTCAGAGAAAGCAAATAACTTAGCTAATATTTAGAAGAATATTCAAGCCAGCTAAAACTCACACCTCTACTGGAGACCCCAAAGTCCATGCTCTTTCACTCACAGCACATCTCTGCTCTCTAGCAACTATCCAGATAGACTAAAATGAGTTAAAGTTAATTTCAAAGAGTAAATGCACTATACTATAAAATGTATTATATTATTTCAAAGTCAGGTAGAGAAAAACAAACTTGAAAGTTGGGGACCAAGATGGCATAGTCAAAATATCTCAAATTTTATAGGAAGTTTTTCCTTCAGGTAAATTATATATATAAAAAAAAAAAAAAACGAAAACAAAACAAACAAACAAACAAAAAGCTAATCAGTGAATCCTTCCTGCATTAAAGTATTTGAAGATACTCATATATTACAAGCCAAATGTTTGGTCTTTTCTTCCATTTTCTTCCTTGGGAGTAAGGAAAAGTTCAATGAATGTGAATAGTTGCTTACAATTGCACTATTTCTAATTGCCATATCTTAGTCTTTGACATTCTTTCAGTGCCATGCATTAGAGAAAAAAATGTTCCTTAATAGGGTAGTATTTAAAATAAGAAACCACCATCTTGACATTATTACCAACATAATGGAAAGGCACACTGGAATCAGCCATCCAAGTCATGGAGGGTTTGGAAGTTAATTACATCACCTTAGACAATAAGTTGGTCTTTGTGGTTCCAGTTATCTCTGAGCACAGTTGGTGCTATTTTTTTGTTGTTGTGTAATGTCCCATTAATCACAGTTACATTTGTTCCCTGCCATGTGATTCATCATCCTTTTCCCTTGAAATGATTTCCATTCTCCAGGACTCAAGATAAACCACTAATTTCAAGTGGCAGTGGCCAACCTTGGCTATCACAATGATATAGCTTGAATGAGGAGGATCATTGGCAACACACAGACTCCAGGCATTTCAGTCGAATCCAATTATCCCCAGTGATTGGGTTCAGACACTGAGATGAGATCAGATGTGACAATTACAGGATGAACTCGTGAAATGGAGCTGAAGTTACATTTGCCTTGGGTATTTTTCGAAGCACTGTTCACTCTGAAAAGATGACAAAGTCAAGTATATGGAGAAAGAGCAAAGTATAGTGAGAAAAACACTTGACCAAGTGTGGGGAGAAATATGTTCTACCTCTTGCTTTCAAAGAAAATATCTGTGGTACCTTGACTAAGTCATTTTATCACTCTGGAACTCATTTTCTTCATCAAATAAAGTGAGAGAGGCAGAGCAGCTGCTGTATCTAAGTTGTTTTTTGTTTGTTTAATGTTCCTGAATTCTGATTTCCTTGGATTTGATCATTGGCATCAATAGGTTTCCTTTAAAACTTCAACAAAATATCATACGAAGCATTTTGAAATGAAGTATTTTAACTGAAATTTTTAAAATTATTATTTGGGGGATTAATCAATTCCTGTTCCCAGCTGTGAGTTATAGCTCTGACCCCTTATCAAGACCATATTTTAACATTCAGCAGACTGGGTACTTCAGGGAAAATGTTAGCTCTCTGATAGCCATTATTTTTCCTTCATCTCCTGCTAATAATGAAATTTGCCAAATAGCCACAAATACACCTTAACTGTCTGATTATTTTATGCAATTTAGCAACTAAGGAAGAAATTTCTCTTAATATTCCCTCCAAGGTATTTTTACATTTGGGTAAAATGGTTCATTTCATAATACAAGTAGCCAACCCCAAAAGGAAACTTCCAGAGACTTGGTTTATTGATGGAAAATTAGAATTTTCAGATCTATCTTTATTTTACTAAATTAATATTGCATAAATACAGTTCTGGATTAGTGTTTTTTTGTTTGTTTGCTTGCTTTTATCCCTACTTTTGAGATGAAGTTTGCAGAAATATTGTTCCTCTGATTAGCTTCCCTGGGCTGATCTAATCCACTTATTATAGTGGATGCCATCATGTATTGTTGTTATGATTCTTTTTTCCTGTTTGTGAATTTCTTGAAGACAGGGTCTGGGCTCATACATTTGAAAACCAAGTTCCTGGCATAATTCCTGGACAGAGCAGTCAATACATGCTCCTGGCAAAAATGTTGCATTCACCATTACAATACAGAAAAAGAAGTATATATTTTCCATCTATTAATCCCTCTCTCAGATCTTATGTGGCTCTATTGATTACCAATAGTTTGTGTATTGTCTAATGTATGCTATGTGCCATTCATACATTATTACTAATCTTCATTAAAATTGTGCAAAGCACCTAACTGAATTTCCTTTTTAGAAATGAGAAAATGAAGGCTCAAATTTGTACATGAGGTTAAATTTGTACATGATGCCATATACCAGTTAGACAGAGTTGAAAAACAAATTCAGGTAATTGGTCTCCAATGTCTATGCACTTACCATTATATATGTCTTGCTACAGCACATAAACCAATTGACTTTTGATTACCTGGAGTTATGGGCTTAACCTATTAAGGATCTAAGGAAATCACTTGGCATTTCTATCTCTTATAGCAAATATGTCAAATATCATAAGATCTTATCAAAGGGAGCATGAGAGATATTTAGAACAGACAAGAATTGGCTGCATTGGAGTTAAAAAGCAATCTGTACCTTCATATAGACGAGTGCTTCTCAACCAGGAACAGTCTTATGCTTCACAAGATACTTGGCAATGTCTGGAGGCATTTTCTAGTTGTCACAACTGGGGGATGCTACAAGCATCTGTTGCATAGAGACCAGAGATACATCCTACAATGCACAGGAGAGTCTTTCTGACACATACAGGAAGAATGATCTGGTTCAAAACGTTAGTAGTTCAAAGGTTGAGAAGCCCTGATATAAACAGTTAAAAATTAATCAGAAAATGTAACTGGAAAAATTGGCCACCCATTAATGATAACAACAAAAGCTGTGAAGCACGTAGAAACAAATATAGGAACAAATATAGAGATTCTTTATTGGAGAAAAAAATTAAATTTTACTGTTGGACTTAGATAATTGAATCATAAAAATCCATATAGCTCATTCTAGGATGGAAAGACTTAATAATATAAACATGCCGATTCTCCATAAATTAATCTCCACAGACAATGAGGCCCCATTGTTTTCTGAAATACTGGAAAAGTGAGGTAGAAATATGTGTGTTAGCAAGAAGGTTACTATGGCAGGGGAAGAGATAACAAAATGTAGTGAGGCCAGGATTTTGTGACCATGTAGAACATTAGTGAATGTGATGTTGAAAACTTTGCGCATATTTGAATTATATTTTTTAAGGTTCAGTGGGCAGCTGTGTGAAAAACAGTCTGTGTGTGTGTATGTTGTGGGGAGGAGTTATCAGGGCTGAAGCAAATGGTCAACTAGGATGCTATGGCAGTGGAGTAGATAAGGGGTGGTCATGCTTGTTCTTGAGTGGTATGGTAGATTGAATCATTTAACCCAACAAAAAGACATGTTCTTATTCTTAATCTGCATTCTTGTGGGTGTGAACCCATTTATAAATAGGACCCTTTGAAGAGGTATTATCATTTAAAATATTGACTCATTTATTAATGGCATCTTCTAAGATACATTTTAGGTGTGACATGGCCGAACTGAATCAGGGTGGGCTTTAATCCATGTTACTTGAGGCCTTATAGAGAGAAGCCAAAAACCAGAGGTAGCCACAGGAAGAAGCCAGAAGCCAGGAGAAACCAGGAGAGAAGACACAGAGAGAGAGAGAGAGAGAGGTCACCATGTGACAGGAAGCAGAGATGCAAGCCAAGGGTTCCCAGGGATTGCAGCAAGCCAGCAACAGAATGTGAAAGACTTCAGAGAGAAAGCATGACCTTGAAAATCCCGTTTTTGGCCTTCTAGCCTCTGAAAATATCAGACAAATTCCTGTTGTTAAACCAACCAGTGTGTGTGGTATTTGTCATAGCAGCCACGACAAACTGAAGGGTAGCAAAGAAGTTTATAGAAGTTGATCAGTGAAGAGCCACCTGAAGGTACAGCTAATAGCATTCACTTTGTGATGGATTGTTTACAAATTTGTGGGCAGTAATGAGTCAAAAATGACTTTAAAGTTTTGGGCCTAAATATCCAAATAATTATAAGATTTGGAGTTGCCATTTACTGAGATGGGGTTCACTGGGAGAGAGCAGATTTGAGCATAGGTGGAAAACAAGAGCTTGATTTTGGAAATATTAAGCTTTGAATGCCTGTTATACATTGGATATATCTTGTGGACCATTGGATACATGAATATGAATTTCATTGGCAAAGTCAGGACTTGAGATATACATTTTGGAGTCACCAGGGCAAAGATGGCCATGAAATCATTCAGTTGATTAAATAGCCTAGATTAAGAGCCAGCAAAGAAGAGCATGTCTAAGGACAAAGCCCCAGAACATTCCTATGCTGAAAGATTTGGGAAGAGATTAAAAGATGCTGGAAATGAAAATCAGTTGGTTCAGTGGCTAAGAGATTTCAAATAGAGTTGAGAGGTCATTCAGGAGGTTATTCTTATGCATTATATAGATATTCCTTTTTAGTTTCTAGTGTATTAAAATAGCTAGAAGGAAATACCTGAATCTGTTAAACTGTAATCCAGTAGACTTGATTCTTGAAGATGATTGTATAACTATATAGCTTTTATCACGTGATTGTGAAAACCATATGACTGACACTCCCTTTATCCAATGTATGGGCAGATGAGTAATAAAATACAGAAAAAAAAAATACATAAATAATTGGGGGAGATAAGGGGTATAGGATATTTTGGGTGTTATTTTTTATTTCTATTTTTATTTTTTCTTTATTTTGAAACAATGAAAATGTTCTAAAATTGATTGTGGTGATGAATGCACAACTATATGATGATACTGAGAGCCACTGATTGTACTCTTTGGATGAATTATATTGTGTGTGAATATAGCTCAATAAAATTTCATTAAATAAAAGGTACTGAAAATGAGTGGCCAGCGAAATTAGAGGAAAAATTACAGAGAGGTTCATATTGAATCAATAGGATATTTTAAAACTTTCTGTGTGATGGCAAAATTACAGTATTTCCCATGAGTAATACAATGGCTTAAATAACCTCCAAGAGAGAAATACCATTTTGTGGAACATACCATAAAAAATCAAAGATATAGGCAAAACATAGATCATTTCATCTTCTATGTATTATAAAAATTTTTAAATAAAGGAATCAAACAGTAATCTCCAAAAAAGTCAGTGGTTAAATTACATATATCAAGCAAATGATAATGTTTTTCAAGATTAAATGGTGTAAACAAATTCAAATAACACTACAGGGGGAGTGTAAAATAATGTATATATAATATGATGTCAATTCTATTAATATGAACTATGCATACATATGTAAATGCAAATATAAGTGAAAAATAATGTCTAGTATATACAGGGTAAACTAGAATGAAAATTTTAAAAAAATATAGACTATTGGCAGTGAAATTATGGGTATTTTTAAAATTTTCATGTTTTTATTCCTGGTATTTTGCAAACTTTGATAATCAGAATAAAATCTGGTAAGCACTTTGCGTTAAAGGATATAACACATAGTCATAGTCACATAATCTATTATTCGTTGTGGTATTTTTATGTGTACAAAGATATCCATGTCATCAGCCTTCAACGATTCAAGCTGTGTTCTATTCAGTGTCCCATCCTTACATAATCTCCCTAGATTCCTAGCATGGCACTCTGCCTTCTGCCACCACAGTCATAAAGGTTTCATGTGTCTCCCACATTTTATGAAGAAACATCTCCTTAAGGGGGCAATGCTCACACTTTGAGAAGTGCCTTTCAGTGATGAATTTACCCTGAGGGAGCAAATACATAATGAAAGAATAAAAATTGGTTTTGTATGCCATCCACCAATACCTAACTACATCAACTACACTTATCCTTCCATTTTCTACTGCTAGAAATCCATTTCAATTAAAATCATTGGCCCTTTTCCCATCCTTCCTTCCAAAATAATTATTGCATTACTGATATGCGACAAGCACTGCTAGATGTTGGTAATAAAACTGAACAAGACTTATTCCCTACACTCAAAGAGAGACAAGCTCACAGACAATTACAACACAGCATGGTAATTGCTAGGATGAGTGAATGTACTAGATGTTTGCTACTATCTAGAGCACAGTTTCCTAAACATATTTGGGGGTGGAAAAGGGGAATCAGGAACCTTCCTGAGGATGTGATATTGAAACTGAAAAATGAGGGATTTGTAAAAATTAGGCAAAGATAGATTACAAGGAACAGCAGATAGGAATATATACAGATAAGTACAGGTAGAGAGGCTTGGATGAGAATCAAATTCCCTGTGTTGTGTTCAAAAGAGGAAAGGGGGTATTTATGTCACAGTGCTTATGCAGGGGCAGTCCACCCCAGATTTGAGCAACAAGGGGATGCATTCTGAACAATATTAGTGTAAAACATCACCACCGTTGTTGAGTTTAATAGCATATCCATAACCTCCAATTGGCACTATTTGTCATTTATCCTTTAATGAACATTGTATTCCTCATGGAAGTTAATTTGGAAACTTCCCAGTCATGCTGTCAATCTTCATGACATACACAGTCTCAACTGCACAAATTCATTTTGAAAGTAAGTATGAAAATCAGGTCATAAGGGTGTGCAATAATTCAAATTCTCTTTGGGCAATTTGCTTCTCCTAGCCCTTTTGTATTTCATGTCTTCATTAAAAGGGTATATTCAACATAAAAGATGATAGAACAGTGATTATAAAGATGAAAGCACACCACTTGAGTTACTTCAATTCTGTCATTAGATAAGAACACTTAAAATATTTATTTGTATTTAAAATTTCTAAGTTAAATACAATTTTATTTGGAAAGGGTGAATTTTTGTTTATACAGGAAGCTATTTTACTGCATTTGAAAAAAAATTTTATAATCAAAATATATTATTAGTGAACCATTAAGGGTTTGTTTTCAAAGAAAAAAAAACAAATCCATAAAATGATCATTATTACTGATCATTACTTAATATTGAAAATAATTTATATGCATAAAGGAACAGTGGGATAAAAATCTTAAAGTGACATCTTTCCTTCATAACAGTAACAGGAAAACTAATGAAAAAATTTCAGAACTCTGGAAATTAATCCAAAGTATGCAGCAATTTGGGGAGTGTTTATTTAAAATATATATATATATGACAATGCTGGTAAGAAGAAATTCAAGGAACTTAAAGTAGAATTAACCCAAAGAGATCCACATCTAGACACATTATAATCAAGCTGTCAAAAGACAAAGACAAATAAAGAACCTTGAGAGTAGCAAAAGTGAAGTGAATCGTCATGTAAAAGGGATCTTCAATAAGATCAGCAGCTTATTTCTCATCAGAAACCACGGAAGCCTGAAGATGTGATAGCATGCTGAAAGAAAATATTTTCCAGAATAACCCATATGTTAGCCCATAAAACAAGTCTCAATAAATTAAAAAGATTAAAATCATACAGAGTATGTCCTCCAACTACAATGGAATGAAATTATAAATAACAGAAGGAAATTTGGGAAATTCACAAATATGAGGACATTAAGCAACATTGTACTCAATAACCAATAGGGCAAAGAATAAATCACACAGGGAATCAGAAAATACTTTGAGCTGAATGAAAATGAAAGCAAAACATAACAAAACATATGTGATGCAGCAAAAACAGAGCAGAGAGGGAAATTTATAACTGCAAGTGTGTATATTTTTAAAAGAAGAAAGTATTAAATCAATAACCTAACCTTTCACTTAAGACCCTAAAAAAAAAGAACAAGATATGCAAAGATTTCAGTGGAAATAAATGAAAAATAGAATAGAAAATCAGTCAAAAAAGTCATTGAAACACACAGTTGGTTATTCAAAATTATCAAAAAAATGGGAAAATAGCTTAGCTAGACTGATCTAGAAAAAAGAGAGACGAGTCAAATTACTAAAATCAGGAATGAAAGAGGAAGCATTACTAGCAAACTTACAGAAATAAAAATTATGAGAATACTATAAACAACTATATGCCAACAGATCAGATAACTTAGACAAAATTGATAAATTCATAGAAAGACAGAAACTACCAAAACTTCCTCAATAAAGAAAATCTAAAAATATCTATAATAAGTAAATACTTTGAATTAGTAATAAACAAAGAAACAAACAAACAAAAAACCTTCTCATGAAAGAAAGCCCAGAATCAGATGGTTTCACAGGTAAAATCTGACAAACATTTAAAAAATAATTGTGCCAGTTTGAGTGTATTGTGTCCCCCAAATGCCATTATCTTTGTGGTCTTGTGTGGGGCAGGCGTTTTGGTGATGGTTGGATTTGCTTGGAGTGTGCCCCACCCAGCTGTGGGCAATGATGCTGATGAGATGTTCTCATGGAGGCGTGGCCCCGCCCATTCAGGGTGGGCCCTTATCGGTGGAGCTATATAAATGAGCTGACTCGGGGGGGAAAAAAGAGAGTGCAGCTGGGAGTGATGTTTTGAAGAGAAGCAAGCTTGCTAGAAAGGAACGTCCTGGGAGAAAGCCGTTTTGAGGCCAGAGCTTTGGAGCAGACGCCAGCTGCCTTCCTAGCTAACAGAGGTTTTCCGGACACCACTGGCCGTCCTCCGGTGAAGGTACCCGATTGCTGAGGTGTTACCTTGGATGCTTTGTGGCCTTAAGACTGTAACTGTGTAGTGAAATAAACCCCCATTTTATAAAAGCCTGTCCATCTCTGGTGTTTTGCATTCTGCAGCATTAGCAAACTAGGACAATAATTAACACCAATTCTTCAAAGAATCTTCCAAAATATAAAAGGAGAGTACACTTCTCAACTCACTGTATGAGGCCAGTCTTACCCTAGTATCAAAACAAGACAAAGACATAACAAAATAAGAAAACTGCATACCAATATTCCTTTTGAATATAGACCCAAAAAATCCTCAGAAAAAAATGTTAACAAATTGAATTGAGCAACACATTAAAAGGATTTTATGCCATGACCAAGTAGGATGCAAGGTTGTTTCAATATATGAAAACCAATCAATGTAATAAACCATATTAAAAGAAAAAAAGTATATAAAAACATGATCATGGGAATAAGTACAGAAAAACATGTAACAAAATCAAAGAACTTCCATGAAAAAAGCATTCAATAGACTAGTAATAGAAAGAAGATCCTCAACCTAAGGGCATCTTTAAAAAAAAAAAAAAAATACTCAGTTACCATCACACATAATGGCATAATGGTGAAAGTCTGAAACCTTTCTCCATAAGATCATAATGAGGCAAAGATGGTCACCCTCACCATTTCTATTCAACATTTCTGTTCAACATTGTACTGGAGGTACAAACAAGGAAATTATGCGAAGAAAAGTAATAAAAGGCATCTATATTAGAAAGGAGAAATAAAACTATTTCTATTTTCAGATGGCATCATCTTGTATACAGCAAATTTTAAGGAATCCACCAAATAACTATTAGAGCTAATAAATAAGTCCAGTTATATATAAAAGATCAATTTTAAAAATCAGCTGCATTTTTACACACTAGTAATGAACAACCCAAATTGAATTTAGGAAAACAATTTCACTTGCAATAGCAAAAAAAAGTATAAAGTACTTAGGATTTAGCAAAAAGCTAACAAATAACAATGAAAGAAATTAAAGAAAACCTAAAATAAAAGGAAATATGCCTCATGTTTGAGGATTGGAAGACAATATTGTTAAAATGGTAATATTCCCCAAATTGATCTACAGATTCGTTGCAATTCTTATCAAAATCTCAGCTTTCTGCTTTATAGAATTTGACAAGATGAACCTGAAATATGTGGGAATCCAAGGAACCTAGAACAGTCCAACCAATTTTGAAAAAGAACAAATTTACAAGACTCACGCTTTCTAATTTCAAAGCATATTGCAAAAGTACAGTGTTCTAGTTTGCTAATGCTGCCAGAATGCAAAACACCAGAGACGGATTGGTTTTTATAAAGGGGGTTTATTTGGTTACACAGTTACAGTCTTAAGGCCATAAAGTGTCCAAGGTAACATATCAGCAATCAAGTACCTTCACTGGAGGATGGCCAATGGTGTCCGGAAGACCTCTGTTAGCTTGGAAGGCACGTGGCTGGCATCTGCTCCAAAGTTCTGGTTTCAAAATGACTTTCTCCCAAGACGTTCCTCTCTAGGCTTCAATTCCTCAAAAATGTCACTCTTAGTTGCACTTGGGATATTTGTCCTCTCTCAGCTTCTCCGGAGCAAGAGTTTGCTTTCAACGGCCATCTTCAAACTGCCTCTCATCTGCAGCTCCTGTGCTTTCTTCAAAGTGTCCCTCTTGGCTGTGGCTCCTCTTCAAAATGTCACTCACAGCTGCAGCTGCACTGAGTTCCTTTTGTTTGCCAGCTCATTTATATGGCTCCAGTGACTCAACCTAGACCCACCCTGAATGGGCGGAGCAACACCTCCATGGAAATTATCCAGTCAGAGTCATCACCCACAGCTGGGTGGGACGCATCTCCACAGAAACACTCAAAGAATTACAATCTAATCACCACTGATAACGTCTGCCCACACAAGGTTACATCAAAGATAATGGTGTTTGGAGGACACAATATATTCAAACCAGCACAAACAGTAATCAAGATTTTGTGGTTCTGGCCTAAAGGTAGATATATAGATCAGCGGAATAGAATTGAGAGTTCAGATTAAACCATTTAAATTAAAGTACTTCTTGGTTGGGATCAGGAGAAGAAATAGAAACACTTTTCCTTGACAGATGAAGTTTTTCTGTGAGAACAAAAAGTGCCTTTTTGGTAACACAATTTTGGGGGTAATGAATATCTACAAGTTCTGGTTTTCTGTTCAGAACAGACAACTCCACCAGGGAAAAAGTAAACAGATAATCTTCATCCTTATAATAAAATTTTATCTTCCCTTTGAAACAGGCTTTTTCCATGATACCAGTAAACTGGGCTTGCGGACTAAAGAAAGTTATGTGACAATCCAATAATCCAAAATTTCAGATGCTGCCGAGGGAAACAGTGGACTCAGTTCTATGAAAAAATTTAATTACCATCCTGGGGAAAAATTCCAGTCTTTCTTTCACCCTTTTAACTCCTGATAATTCAAAGAATTTTGTGTAAATTCTGTGCATCACCCTTGAGAAGAAAATTTAAACTATTGCTGCCTCCCAGAGACAGTGAATGAGACCGAAAGGAAGCTGGAAGAAGGTCTATGAGAAATGTATTAGCTACCTATTGCTCCATAAAAAATTGACCTAAAACAACAGCTTAAAACAATAAATTTTATTATCTCACACAGCTTCTCTGTGTAAGGCATTTGGGAGTGACTTGGCTGGGTGCTTTTGGCTCAAAGTCTCTAATCAGGTTGCAATCAAGATATTGGCCAGATTTTAGTCATCGAAAGCCTTGAGTGCAACTGGAGAATCCACTTCCAAGATGGTCTCCTCTGGATAGCAGTGTAGACAGATGTCAACAGGAGATCTCAGCTCCTCCCCCATGGACTCCCTTCATAACATGGCTTCCTCTAGAGGAAGTGATACAACAGAGAGAAGGGTAGACTATTCCCAAGACTATTTCCACCAAATTGCCCAAATAATCAAGTATATAACCCAGAGTTTTTCAAACAGCACAGCTGACATGTTAGTCCAGATAATTCTTTGTTGTGGGAGGCTGCCCTGTTCATTAAAGGATATTTAGCATCATTACTGACCTCTACCCACTTTTAGTAAAAGCAATGAAAATATCCAGATATTTCCAAATGTCCCCAGGGGGGTGGGGGGTTGCAAAATGGCCCCAGTTAAACACTGAGTGTGTTAGCACCACCAGCAATTCAACTGATCTTGGATGAGAATGCAGTCAGCAAAGATGGCAACCAAGATTAAAGAAATAGAGAGCTGAAAAGACCATTAGCGAGGAGAAGAAAACAAAGAGGAAACATAAAAACATTTTTTGATAATCTATACAGTGTGGAATGAGACTAAACTAAAACCTGATATGACGTCAGCTACAGATATTCACTAATCACTGTCCATTGTCTGGTATAATGGCATGTTTTTGAAGGTAAACAAATGAATGGGATGTGGTTCCAGTCCCTCCCAAAATTGCCCTCTTCTGTCCATTCCCCAAAGTTTTCTGTCTCTTATCAAGCACATTCACCAAAACTCAACAGGAAAAATTTAAATAAGAAAAAGAAATTATTAAAGTAAATAGTTTTCAGCATCACAATAATCATAATAAATTATTCTGTTTTCCCAGGAATATTTTTCTATTCTACATCAGGTTTCAAACTATCGTAGGTAGCTTATAAAACCCTATATTAATGATATGGTATAAAATATAGAAGACAATCAGGAAGCTAACCCATATAATTTATTAATAATATGATATAATAATAACAAATGGTCAAAGCAAGAAAATATAGAAATAATGCAAATATGTTGGTCACATTGCCTTAAATTATTACAAAAATAGATTCAAATTTAATTTTGAACTTCCTGAAAACAAAAACAAAATGGGAGATATGACCAGTTTTAGTATTTGCATAGAAATATTTTACTCTGCTTATTTACCATCCGTGATTTCTTTGCCCCTTCATTTCCAAACCACTGAGAAAAGATGAACTTGAGTGGAATGGGGAAAATTCATTTTCTGAGTTAAAGATTGAGGACTGCAACCACAATTAATTTGAATTTTTATATTAGTTTACTAGTTGCTTGGGTTTTAACTCAAGATAAATAACGTAAAGGGTAAGAGTTGAAAACATATCTACTTTTCTATGTCAGAGTTTGATGGACAAGCAATCTAAAATAAAAATTTTAACACTAAGAATCTCAAAAACAAAGTAGATTAGTGATTGCTAGAAGTTGGAGAAGGGAGAAATGAGGAATGACTGCTAATGGTAGGAGTTTTCTTTTTGCAGTGATGAAAATGTTCTGGAATTAGTAAGTGAGGATAGTTGCACAGCTATGTGACTGTATTAAAACCACCAAATTGTGCACTTTAAAATGGTGAGTTTTGGGATACATAAATTATGTCTCAATTATAAAAACTTTTTAAGTGTATCAGTAAAATGTGTACTTGACTGGAAAAAATCAAATGAAAGAGTATAGAAAATTCTTCTATTGGACTTAAAAAAAGTTTTGAATGTTGTGCTTATGTAATATTCATGAAAACACCAGACCTTTTTTTAAACTAATAAATAAGCTGGACTTATTTCTTTCCTGATTTGATTTATTTGCTTAGTGAATTGACTCATTGTTTTGTCATTTTATAGCTGTAGTAAAGCAAATTTCTGCAGACAGAGCATGTGCACTATAGTTCTTTTGCATCCTTTCAAAGTGACTAGCACAGTTTGGGGAGAAGAGGAATTACGTAATATAAACCCAGTGATTGACAGTTGACATAATCTTCGCAACTTTTTAAGCAGTTACACTGCTTCAGGATGTTAAGCCAATTCCTTTGAGAATGACGTGGAGCAAGAAGGAAGCCTGAGTGTGTTTGATAACAGATTAGTATCCAAAAAACATATCAGTACTCCTAAAAGGTGAGGTAACTATAAGATGGATTTTGCATGAGCAAAAACAAATAAACAGAACCCACAAATTTTCAAGATGTGGGTCCAAACCCAAACTTCCTAAATATCCAAGAGGAAAAACAAGGTTGAGTTATCGTGCTTGTGAAAAGGACCTTAAGTGTCAGTTCTTAGCATGCACGGTGGTCAAGAGTCCAGCTAAACACTCACACTCTGGCATGAATTTGAGCTATATCACATAGCCAAGTTATGGAATTTTCTGAGCCTCAATTTCTTCATCTCTGAAACAGGAAACAAAAGTGTTATTTTGAGGATTAATGAAATAAAGCATATGAACCGCCTGACACAAAGTAAGCGTCCAAAGTGATTGTTACTAATGTTAGCAAAAGTAGGTTGTTTTTAATTTGTTGTTATAAACTGTAAAATAGAAACCACCACAAAACGAAATCATTCTCAATTCATCCATCACCTTCTGATATACTGTCTTAAGTTGGGAATAAAGTGTTATTCCCACTAATGTACCTGGAATGGGGCTTATTACAATTGATTGCATTTTCTGTGCCCTAGTGCATGGTGAGGAACTGTAACTGATGTCAAGTCAAAGGTTTCCTTTCTGTCCCCAAATTACTGAAGTGTTTTGATTTCTTAAAAAACAATGAATCTGAGTATATCCATACATATCACTTCTCACTTGTCACAAAAAAGGAAAATTGATCCTTTAAAATTTTATGATTTAGGAGGTAGAAATACTATAAATGACATTTAAAGACAACAAAAAAGAATACAAACAATAAAAGAAAAATAGCCATCTTACCATTTCTTGAGTTCTTAACCGGTATTAGACAATATGCAAGCCCCTTGATGCCTTTTAGCGCTGATCATCACAACCTGGCTGTAAAGTGGTTAATCTTTTCTTCTTTTCTGAGATAAGGAAAAACATCTGATGACTTAAAATCCATAATTCATTTTGCAATCTGTTGCTGCCTCCTAAATATAAAACACAATTTGAACATTGGTGGTTCCAGGGATTTCTTTACCCCATGTCTCTTTTTAATGCCTAAAATGTGCTTGACATGAGACAGTGTCCTTAATATCACATCTGGGGCAAGTCCATTTTTTTGGTAGAAATAATGCATCACCAGAATAGTGATTTCAAATGCAGAGCCCTTGGTTCCACTCTCACCTACGCCAGTTATACAGGTCTGGAGTACCTGCAAATCTGCATGTTAAGCCACCCCCCCATCCTAATCTGATGTATAATCCTTGCAACCCATTTTCAGAAACACTGGTCTGGCCTAGCTGTAATTAATAGCACATGTTGCTCACACAGAAGTACGTGTGTCCCTGGCTGAACACTTTCTCCAGGGGTGTGCCAGGGTTGCACCCAAAAAGCTAGAAGGTTAGCTTAAATTCCAAGACCCAGTATTACTTAGAGGTTTGGAGGTTCAAATTGGAGGGGGCAGTTAAGAATGCAATCTGTAAAAAAATTAAAATACTTTTATATTAAATGAACATTAAGCATTCTAAAAAACAGAATGCAATTTTTAAAATAATACTCAAAATCTCTAAATGAATAATGTATGCCACATGTGTGTGTGTGTGTGTGTGTGTGTGTGTGTGTGTTTTGCAAGGTGCATGAAGACCTCATTGGAGATTTGGAAATTATGTGCTTGCCACAGCTAATTTTTGAAATGTGTTCTTAGACCTCAAAGACGCTACATGTTCTCTCTCCTCTGCTATTAGAGGTACTTTAGCAGGAAAGTTTGAAATGATTTTACTGAAGTTCTCTCCTAATAATCTCAAAACCTCGGTTAGGATACAACTTCTTTGTACCAACCATGTCTTATCCCTGCAAGGTTACGTTAATTCATTAAAATGTCAAAATTATTTTTCAATTTAATATATTTCACTCCCTTTGATGTTTGGAAAAGGGATTGTTTAATATGCAAGTTTCTTACCTGTGCCACTGAAATGATGAATGTTCTCTTTTATTCTCCAAGAGAAGCTGGAACAAGCAAGGGCTTTGGACATAATGCCCAATAGGAATAACAATAAGGCAAGATGTTCAGGGAAAAATTTGGTTCTTTGAGTATGTTACCAATTATTACATAGAAACTTCATTCAGTTTTAATTTTTTTAGTTGCCTAAATTTCTGAAAGTTTATAGTTCAGTGTTGTTTTTGTTTTCCTTTCTGGATGATTTTTAGAAATTTTGTGATCAGTTCTGGTTTAAGAAGATTAATAAATTAAGTGTTTTGGTGTAAACTGCAAGGGCTTTGGAAACAGATGTGATATCAGTTTTGAATCTAAGTCCTACTACTTTATAGCTCTGCAGTGTTATACACGTTACTTAGCTTCCTGAACCTTACTTCTCTCATCTATAAAATTATACTAATAATATCATTTTATAGGGTTTGTGGGATCATCTTAAATAAACTAAGATGTGATAGTAACTTCTGTCAAAAAAAGTTAGCTTTAATTATTAGGCATCAAATGTTACACTAAAGTTATACGTGGACATAAATAAATTCAATTGTGCATGGGAAAGATGTGAAAATACATTAAAAATTGTGGGTTCTCTCAATGGGGAGGAGGACTGTCCTTACATGGCACTTTCAGACAATGAGGGAAGGGGAAGGAGGTCCAAACAGCAATATTGAACTCAGAAGAGCAGTGATAGCCCAGATGGAGGAAGATGCTAAAAAATGTAAATAAATATGCTTATTCTAAAAGAATGCTGAAATGAAGTTTTACAAACCACAAGCCCAATATATTACATATTCTATAGGCAAAAATAGATTATTGTTCTTATTGAGAATAAATAATCATGGGACTACATTTTCAGATAATCATGGATTTAAGTTATGGATTCAACATTGTAATATTGACTGCTTCTTTCACTCTCTCTGAACCTTTTTTTTTTTAACCTCTTCATAAAGGAAATAACAATATCCAGCTTACACATGTGTAATTTCAGAGATCTAGTGGATTCAGAGGCACTTTGCAAAATTTAAACACAGTACACTATTTGGTCATTGTCAATTAAGGCTATTTTGTTGAAATGATTGTCTGAGATATGTGTTGGAGATTTTCCATGAGTAGCAGGAATTATAATGTAGAGACTCACTTAGAAAATAACATATAAATGATATAAATGAGAAACCTACCTAGTTTGAATAGTTCTGTTGGGGATTAAATCATGTACCCTACAAAAGACATGTTCAGGTCTTCATCTGCATTCTTGTGGATGTGAACCCATTTGTAAATAGAACTTTTGAAAATGTTATCATTAATTAAGGTGTGGACTCATTTATGAATGGGGTGTTTAAAGATCCATTTATGAGGCCAAACTGAATCAGGGTGGGCCTTAATCCATTTGGCTGAAGTCCTTATGAACAAAGGAAATTGGACACAGAAGTAGAAGCCAGAAGTCACAGGAAACCAGAGGAGTAGACACAGGAAAAGAAAAATTGCCATGTGATGGAGGGTTTCCAGCACACTACAAACTCTAGGAGAAAACAACCCTGCCAAACCGTTGCTGTTTGACTTCTAGTCTCCAAAACTGTGGAACAATAAATTTCTTCTGTTTAGCCAACCTATTGTATGATATTTTCCTATCACAAACATTGATCATTCCTTCAAGACCTTCGCATATTCTGGTTTTTGGAAAAATGGATCATAACAGAAGTTATAAATATAACATGCAGACATGCATATTCATAACCACTATATAAATGCCATTTAAATTTTGCATACAATTCTTCTCATCCAAGAAATAGGAAACGTCTACAAATAGCAAAGTAGTCTTCTTTCAAACTATCACAAAATGGTGAATATCATGAAATGGGGTATATTTAATTCACCTAAATTCTTGTAGAAGAGAGTATAGACAAATTTGGAAGAAATGTTCAGATTTATCTCTTGGAATGAAGGCTGAAGGTCAAAACTGATTACACAAGTAAAAAATGTTGATCGGTCAACTGTCATTCAAAATTAGTGGATCACAGGGACAGGAGAAATTTTTGTTTTGTTGAACATTATGAAGATTTCTGTATAAGGTTTGAGATAGGAAATTCTAGAAAAAGACAGAATAACAAGTAAAATTGGGCAATAAGTGGGGTAAAGGGCAAAAAACAAACAACAACAGCAAAACACATAAAGCAGAAGGAAAAAAAAAATCTGGTTGATGTGGTCAGAGTGGTACTTACAGAGATAGAAATGCAGGAGAGAGTTTTAAATTGTTTGTTTGCCATATACATGCAAAACTTTCCCCTATCTCCCTCATTAAATTTCTGTGAAAGCTAAGAGAACATTTGTGCTTTTGTGACAATGAAGATAGGGGAGGAATTTGAAGTGCAGATATATTCATTACCAGATTAATGTAAGAGAAAATAGGGCCTGTTATTATAGACGCAAGAGACTAAGGAAAAGAGGATGGCTCGCGTCTGAGTTACAAGCTAAATAGCACTGTTTTGACAGTTCAGCATCTGAGCATTTGCCACTTTAATACAAATAAGCACAAAGGAGGGTGCTTGCTTCAAAGATTGTTTATCTTTCTTGCTTCCTCCTCTGAAGGAAGAACCATGATTGCATGATAGAAATGTATCATTCATTTTGTAAATCACATCCTGTGGTTGGGCTATAGCAGTGCGATGCTAGGCAAATTGTATGTTGTACTTCTGAAGGAGATGACCATAACTGATAATGACATGTTGGGACAGATCTGAGCTTTGTAAAATTTAGGAAGGTCTCTTTGAAAAATAATACAAAATATGGGTGCAAAATTGAATACTTAGAATGATAACCACAAATTTCCAATTATTAAAAACAAAAAATTGTACAAAAATTATAAAATCTAGATTAATCTATGTTTTTATCAACTGTCTGATACTATTGTAATATTCCCTCCATATTTTACTTTATTCCCTTTGATTGCCACTTCATATATAATATCAGTTTTGTAATATTTTCTTAGAACAGAAAGAAACTTCTGCCTTTCCTCTGTCATGGTAGACCAACTACACTGCATCAAGTATGTTCCATACAGGAGAAAACTTCTATTTCACTAGGCATTAAGAATTCAATTATCTACTTACAATTTATACATCTAAATTACTGGAATACTTTTCCACAGACTAGCTTCTAGCTTTGTACATTTCAAACCTTTTCCTCTACCACCTACCTAATTCTGGTTCTCATCAGGACAGGCCATCTTCATTGCACATCAGGGCATCTGGTGGCCCTATAATTTCCTGGAAGGATACCAGATGAGTCAGCATAGTGGACAGAAGTGTTCCTAAAAGACTTCCCTATCCCTGGCCAGCTATCAAGAGCCTAATTGTACAAAAGTGACTGCAAACAATATAAATGCATCCCAGTAAACCCAAATGAAATGTTTCCTTACTTGACTTCCCTTTAGCAAAATCCCCAAAGTGACTTAAAAACCACCCAACAGAAGACGGTTGCTGCAAAGGAGAGGCTAGGCCTCCCTGTATTTGTGCCTAAGAGTCTCCTCCTGAATGCCTCTTTGTTGCTCAGATGTGGCCCTCTCTCTCTGGCTAAGCCAACTTGAAAGGTGAAATCACTGCCCTCCCCCCTACGTGGGATCAGACACCCAGGGAAGTGAATCTCCCTGGCAACGTGGAATATGACTCCCAGGGAGGAATGTAGACCTGGCACCGTGGGACGGAGAACATCTTCTTGACCAAAAGGGGGATGTGAAAGGAAATGAAATAAGCTTCAGTGGCAGAGAGATTCCAAAAGGAGCCGAGAGGTCACTCTGGTGGGCACTCTTATGCACACTTTAGACAACCCTTTTTAGGTTCTAAAGAATTGGGGTAGCTGGTGGTGGATACCTGAAACTATCAAACTACAACCCAGAACCCATGAATCTCGAAGACAGTTGTATAAAAATGTAGCTTATGAGGGGTGACAATGGGATTGGGAAAGCCATAAGGACCAAACACCACTTTGTCTAGTTTATGGATGGATGTGTAGAAAAGTAGGGGAAGGAAACAAAGAGACAAAGGTACCCAGTGTTCTTTTTTACTTCAATTGCTCTTTTTCACTCTAATTATTATTCTTGTTATTTTTGTGTGTGTGCTAATGAAGGTGTCAGGGATTGATTTAGGTGATGAATGTACAACTATGTAATGGTACTGTAAACAATCGAAAGTACAATTTGTTTTGTATGACTGCGTGGTATGTGAATATATCTCAATAAAATGATGATTAAAAAAAAAAAAAAAAAAAAAAAAAAAAAAAAAAAAAACCACCCAACAGCAGGAATGTGTGATGGCAAAAATGTCAGGGTGGAAGGAGCCAGATCTTAACTGATTATGGCTAATATATGTTGCATTTGTGCAAATTTTCCCAACACATGTAAAATTGGAAGATTCAGTGTTAATAAAGGGCCCTGCAGCTTTCGCTTCATTGCCTTTGTGGTAAATTAATCTCTGTCTTACATCTTCTGCTGCTTAACAAAACAGTCCTAGGGAATGTGATCACAGAATTTAAAGATGGAGTTGACCAACCCCACTCTATTCTTGGTGTGGGAAGTAGTGCTGGTACCACAGAATGCTAGATGAATGGGCAAGGGGAAGTGTTATCTTTCTGTGGGTTTATGTTACATTTCTCAGTCTTCTTTTGTTAAATCTCTTGTCTTCCCATTCATATTTTCCATATCTTTATTACTTCGTGCTTAATTCTCAGTAATTTTCTCTGATATATCCTCTGGTTTGCAAATATTCTCTTCAGATCTATCTAGTCTATCATTTAGCCCATCTACAAGGTTTTCTTTTGCTTATTTCTAAGGGCTGGTTTTCTCTGGGTGTGCTAAGCAAACACAGGATAATCATTTAAAATGCAGGGTTTGGAGTCAGCCTGACCTGAGTTTTAACCATGGACCAGTTACTCTCCAGTAACAGATCTGTTTACTTCCCAGTAACAGATCTGTGGAGCCTCAGAAAATTTTCAGGACTTGTTTTTCTCTACCCAAATACAAGGATAATAACACAGTGCTATTCTAAGAGTTTATGTTAGTCTGTATTCTCCAAGAAGAAGATGCCAAGGTGGAAATAAAAGCCAAGGAGTTAATAGGGGAAATGCTCTGTGAGAAAATGGGGAGGGAACTACACTGAGAAACACAGCTGATCTGAGAGAAAGCAAGAGGGGAAAAAGGTTGTTGGAAGGATCCTGGACCTCCAGGCAGTCTAAAGAAGCTGTAGCAAGGCCACAATCCTTAAGCCCTCCAGTCAGTCAGCCATCAGAGGAACACTATATCTAGAAAAGGTCTGCCTTAGTACCCTGTCAGGCTCAGTTGTTGGCTAAGAGCACGGTCATGGGAAGAGTGGCCTCCATACAAATGTGGCAATAAATTTCAGAGCATGGCAGCTGTCATCCTTGGTTCAATAAGGTTTCTGTTTTTGGAGGTCTCAAAGTCATAGTCTCATAATTGCTTCAGTGTTAAATAAGATGATATACATTAAGTTATACCCCACAGGATCTGCTACAGCCCCTTATACTTAGTAAGTGATCAGTGAATGGCTGCTACCACTAGTATTTCTGGATCAGCATGATTGAAATGTGGAGGCTGGAGGATGGTAACTCAGCTCACTGCTGTCCTTGAGATCCCCATGTAAGTCACTAATCAGAACCCCTAGATATTGTGCGAACTGGGTTGGTTAGCAAATGTCAAACCACATTCACTAGAATTAGTGGATATTGGGGAGCAAGCTTATTTAGGAAATCTTTATGGAAGAAGTTAGCATCTGTTTTAGTCTCAAAGAATGGGAACATTAAGGAAATTTTAGGCAGGCATGGAGAAAGTATTTGAGCAAAGGTCAATAGCAGTATTGAGGAAGGGTGATTCAGGACATTTCTATAGTAAACATGTTGAAGGGACTTCCTTGTTTTGCAGATGCACAGAGAGAAGTGCCTGCAGGAAAGGAGGAGGCTGCAGTCAATTGAATGTCCCAAAGCAAACTGACACCAGTGGAGATTGAAAAGATGCTTTACAGACTCAGAGGAAACATTCACAATTTTGAGTTCAAATACTGAGCACTTTTCCTCTGTGCCAAAGAATAAGTTTTACCAAGGAGGTACCACCTCTGAGAAGAACAAAACTCACTGTATTAGTTTTCTTCTTCTCAGAGGATGGATAAACTCAAGATTTCTATTTTCAGTCACAGCTCTGTTCTCCCTGCACCTGTGATTTCAGGCAAGTCACCTAACTTCTCTGAAACTGCTTTCTCTTCTTCACGATTGATGTTTCCATCTTTTTCCTCTAAGGCTATTTCTGACCACAAAAGTGCTACACCTTTGCCCTTGGGTAGTCACTGAAACCAGTAGACACTGAAGATTTCTGATTCAAAACTATTTCATTTCTTTCAGCTCTCTTGTTCTTATTTTTACCCCTGGGGTGGGGCAGGGAGAAAAGCAACTACTGCCATCCATCAAAGGTGGAAGTCATGAAACAGCTAATTGGTTTTGAATTTAATCTCATCAGGGGGGAGAGAAAAAATTTGGATCAGAGCTGACAGTTTGAGCTTGTCCTTAATGTATTGTCTGATAAATAAAAAAGAAAAGATGAGATACATTAGAGGGGAAAAATTATCTCCCAGGTATCTAATTTGCACATTAGAAAATATAACTTAGCTATCAAGGTTCATACAACTTTGAGTTTGTACCAAAAGTGATAGTCAAATCTCAGATAATAAAGGAGTGAAAGGGACATGAACATGGATAGCTCAAAATCGTGGTGGCAGGGAGTGCATCTGAGATGACTAAACTGACCTCAGTCCCAATCTAGTTTTTGATAGCTCTTCGCTGTCTGATTACTGTGGATGTTAATTCCTTCTCTTTTTTCTTTTCCATCTAAGGGCCTTGTCATCCTTGTCCTGAAGCCTCCCAGAGGATATGGGAGAAGAAACAGCCTCTAATTCTCCTTTTGACTGGATCCTGACTCCAGCTGAAATACCAGCATCTTCCCTCTCAAACCTCCATTACCTAGAAAATTCAGTCCTCAAGCCTATTAATTCCTTGTACTCCAGACCACCCTGAGTTTCCTCATTCCAGAAAGTGTATGGAGATCCAGTGAATCTGGATAGGAGGAATGTTGAGTGGGAAGTTAAAGGTAACATTAGAGGTTGCCTAATAATGAACACCCTGGAATGAGGCAGTGTCTCCGTTGGAGCACAAAGAATTTGAAAAGCCAAATTAACTAAATAACTGAAATTTGAGTGCTTATATAAGATGCTACTGAAGTCACTAAGTATAAGTCCTAAGAGATGTGCTGTGGTTATCCACCCACAGGAGCATGCAAGGATCAGTGAGAGCTGGGTTTGTACAAGCTTTCATAATTTTCCTTGTCTAAAGAGGATCCCTCCTCCAAACACTCCTCACCCCATTTCCACTGAGTTCAATTTGAAAATCATCCTTTAGGCTCATCTAATGTGCCAGGCACTGATAGATGCTGACAGTACAAAGATGACCAAGATCAGGTCCTCCTAGCTCATAGATTAGTGGAGGGAGCGTCTGTAAGTGGATTCCACTGTATAAGTTCATTGGTAAAGATTAGCACTGGAAGCTATGAAAGAAAGAGAGAGGTAGACACCCTAAATGAGGGAGATCTTCCTTCGGTATCCCTAAAAAACATACCTGAAAGAAGATAAGAATTTACTATCTGTTCAACAATATTTCTGAGGACCTATAAGCAATAAGACTTTTACATTTTAAATTTATGTTTAATTTTGAAGTTCAAGCAACAGTGCCGGAATGAGAGCCTCTAGAAATAATAGTGTGTTTTCTCTGCTTTTCAGTATAGGCTGCTAATTATCTCTCAGAGCTCTTAGCTTAAGGAAGCAAACTATATTGACTTGGTCCCCTTAGAATAATATATCTTAGTTACTGTATCCTCATGTTTGCTAATGTTCTACACAGGAGCATTACTCATTTTTGCCAGGATACAGGTGTCAGGGTGTAGAGAGACAGCTAGGGATGGAGGTAAAGAGAGAGATTTAAAGACTTACAGGCAGGGAAACATAAACACAGAGAGAGGTTGAGTTAGGATGTGATTAACATTGAGGGAGTTTGGTTTTCAACTTTCCTCACTCTTAGAGCAAAGAAGACCATGTGAGTGGGACTGGCTGGTGTTCCTTTGAAAGCTGGAATAATGATAGAAATTTGGTATGTGCTCTGGTTTGCTAACGCTGCTGTTTTGCAAAACACCGGAAATGGATTGGTTTTTCTAAAGGGGGTTATTTGATTACAAGTTTACAGTCCTAAGGCCATAAAAGTGTCCAAACCAAGGCGTAAACATGAGTATACCTTCACTGGAGAAAGGCCATTGGCATCTGGAAAACCTTTGACAGCTGGGAAGGCACATGGCTGGCATCTGCTTGCTCCCAGGTTGTGTTTCAAAATGGCATTCTCCAAAATGTCAGTGTCAGCTTCCAATGGCTGACTTCAAAATGTTTCCCTCAGCTGCAGCTGGCAGTGAGCTCCATCTGTCTGAGCTTTTATAGGGCTCCAGTGAACTAATCAAGGCCCATGCTGAGTGGGCAGGGCCACACCTCCATGGAAACATTCAATCAGAGGTCACACCCTAACCAAAGGTGTCACTCACAGTTGGATGGATCACATCTCCATGGAAACAACCTAACCCCAGTATCCCATGAGATTGGATTAAAATCAAGGCTTTTTTCTTGGGGGACATAATATATCCAAACTGGCACAGTGTGTAATCCCTATTCAGGAAGTTATTCCTTCCCTCCTAGCCAGGAAGTTAACAGACACCTTCACTCTCCCTCAAGAATGGATGGCTTTGTATTATCGTCAAGTCCTCCTTGATTGGAAGTGCAGAGGAAATAGGGGTGTCATCACCTGACTGTGTGGACTTTGGTCCTTGCAGGCTCTTTAGCAAGAATGCATTTAGAAAAATAGTAGCATGAAGAAAAAATATCAAATGACATGGTGAGGGATTGTTGACTGAGTGGACTGCTGCATAAAAGAGATTGGAATATTTAAGAAGTTGGAACAATGAAGCAAGAAATACTAGAAAGAAACATAGACAAGGCAAGGAGAAAATGGGTCAAGGGCTGGTTCTGGACCATTTAATTCTGAATGCAGAATTCTATGCCAATAGGGTTTTTCATATGTATTTCATGACTTGTCTGTACCTCAATGTCCTGAAAAATAAAATTAATTTAAGAGTACTTGCCTTATAGAGTTCTTTGAAGGGTTGGTAAATATATGAATACACACAAATACACCCACATGCATGGTATATATGTACACACACACATATATATAGTGTGTGTATATATACCCATGTATATATGTGTGAGTGCGTATATAATTTAGAATTTAGGCAACTTGGCACATAAAATTTAGAAAGAACTCAATAAATATTCATTGCTATTGTTGCTTTATTATTGTTTTGCTGTTTTTATTTTTGGGTTGACATGTTCTGTGAAGTCTGGGAATAGATCCTAAATTATAATGGATATGACTAAATCCCTTCAAGGCTCTTGGGAGTATGACAGGCAGCAAACTTTTACTCAGTTAACACATGCCTCTTTTTCATTACACGTAATGGAGGGTGAATGTGAAGTAAATGTGGCTTCTCTGTATTTTGTAGTCCCTTCTTAGGCCTCAAAAGTATGATATCAATTTAATTACTACAAGTTTTGCTTATCTGCAAGCATATATCAAATGTAATCCATGGCTCCAGAATTCTGATAACAAAAAACTATTAAAGTTAATAAATGAATCACTGAAATGGCTGGATACAAGATCAACACGCAAAAATCAGTAGTGTTTTCATACACTAGCTATGGACATTCTGAGGAGGAAATCAAGGAAAAAATTCCATTTAAAGTAGAAACTAAAAGAATAAAACATCTAAGAATAAATTTAACCAAAGATAAAAGGGCTTGTACATGGAAAACATTACTAAAAGAAATTGAATAAAACATAAAATTAATGGAAGGATATTCTGTTTTTGTGGATTGGAAGGCTAAATGTTGTTAAGATGTCAATTTCTCCCCAAATCAATTTACAGATTCAAGGCAATTCCAATCAAAATTCCAACAGCCTTCTTTGGAGGAAAGGAAAAGGCAATCATCAAAATTATGCGGAAGGGTAAGAGGACCCCAATAGCCAAAACCATCTTGAAAATGAACAAAGTTAGAGGACTCATGCTTACCACTTTTAAAAATTTTTATAAAGCTACAGTCATCAAAACAGTATGGTACTGGTTCAAAAACACAGAGACCAACAGAACCAAGCTGAGAATTCAGAAATGAACACTCACATCTATGACCAACTGATTTATGACAAGGGTGTGAAGTCCACTCAATGGGAAAAGAATGGCAATTCCAACAAATAGTGCCGGGAAAACTAGATATCCATAGGCAATGAAAGATGGTAGAACCCCATCTCACCTCACACTATATAAAAAAATTAACTCGAAGTGAATCACAGACATAATATAAAACAAAAACTATAAAATTCCTAAAAGAAAACACAAGGAAGCATCTTCAGGGCCTTGGGTAAGGCAACGTTTTCTTAAACTTCACAGCAAAAGCATGAGCAAAAAAAGAAAAAATAAAATAAAACAGATAAATGGACTTCATCAATATTAAAAACTTTTTTACATCAAAGTACTTTATCATGAAAGTAAAAAGACAACCAACAGAATAGGAGAAAATATTTGGAAAACACATATCTGATAAGGGTTTAATATCCAGTATATTAAAAAATCCTTCAACTCAGCAACAAAAAGACAAACAACCCAATTAGAAAATGGTCAACAGACTTGGAAAGACATTTCTCTAAAGAAGAATACAAACGGCCAATTGCCACATGAAAAGATGCTCAACACGATTAAGGAATGTAAATCAAAGCCTCAGTGACATAACATTTCACAGCCAGCAGAATGGCTACTATTATAAATGTTAGAGGGGATGCAGAGAAATAGGAACACTTGTTGTTTGTTGGTGGGAATTTAAAATGGTGCAGCCATCTGGAAAAGAATTTGGCGGTTCCTCAGAAAGCTAAGTATAAAGTTACAAAATAACACAACAATACTGCTGCTAGGTATATACCCAAGAGAACTGAAATCAGGGACTGGAACAGATAATTGCACACCATTGTTCATAGCAGCATTATTCACAATTCCCAAAAGATGGAAGCAGCCCAAATGTCCATCAACTGATGAATGGATAAACTAAATGTGACACATAGATTAATAGAATATTTTTCAGCTGTAAAGGAATGACACAGCGATACGTGCAAAAACATGGATAAACCTTGAAGATATCATATTGAGTGAAGTAAACCAGATACAAAAGGAGAAATATTGTATGATCTCACTGATACAGAGTAATTAGAATTTGAAAATTCATAGAGTAGGACACTAGAATACAGGATACCAGGGACTGATAAGGGGGTAGGGAATGGGGAGTTCTGCTTAATTGTTTAGGGTGATGGAAATATCTTGGTCATGGATGGTGGTGAAGGTAGCACAGCATTGTTAACGTAATTAACACCACTGAAATATATATTTGAAAAGGTTAAAAAGGTAAATTTTATGTTATGCATACTTTACTAGAATAATTTTAAAAAAAAGCACACACACGGGACTTTACAACACAGTGAACCTTAATGCAAGCTTTGAACTACAGTTAATAGTATAGTTATAATAACGTTTCATCAAGTGCAACAAAGGTGCCATATTAATGTAATTTGATAATAATAGGAAAAACTGAGTGTGAAGGGTGTGTGTGGGAACCCTGTACTTTTCACATGATTTTTCTATAAATCCACAACCTTATGAATGAATGAATAAATAAATAAATAAAGTATGAGGACCCACATGAAGATTGCAGCACCTGAGGAAAATGGGAAATTGCCATCAACCTCTGGGTTAATGCAGCTGGTATCTGAGTTTCATATATTTTTAATTGTACACATTCTATATGCTTAATGCAGAAATAGCAGAAAATAGTGCAAAACAATGATCAAAATCATCTTGATCCTACCACCCAAACAGGCCCTGTTTTCATTTGATGTAAATCTTTGTAGAATTTATTTTTCTATGCTCTATACATATTCAAATGTATCATATTAAAAACAAAACTACAATCATTCTATTGGCAATTTGCTCTTCTCAACTAATAGGAGACCATGAATGTATCCCTATGTTAATAAATGTACCCTGTGGGATCACTAATTTAAAAAAGGAATGAAATTCTGATGTATGTGACAACATGCATGAACCTTGAGGACATCGTGTCGAGTGACATAAGCCAGACACAAAGGACAAATATTGTTTGATTTTACAATTATAAATAATTATAATAAGCAAATTCATTGAGTCAAAAACTATAGAATACAGGATACTAGGGGCCACAGTAGGTGTGGGTAATGGGGAATTAATGCTTTTTTGGTGCACAGTTTGTGTTTGGGGTGATGGAAATGCTTTGGTAATAGAAAGTGCTGATGGTAGCACAGCATGCAAATGTCATTAGCACCATTGAAGTATATATTTGAAAGAGGATAAAAGGGTAGAATAAAAATTAAAAAAGAAGTCATAGCTCTGTACAACACAGTGAATGCTAATGTAAACCATGGACTATATTTGATAGTATAATTATAATAATATCATTTCATAAGTTACCAAACTAGTGCAAAATTAGAAAACTGTGAGAGGGAATATATGAGAACTCTGTCTTTTCTGCATGATTTTTCTATAAACCTACTTATCTAATAAAAAAAATAGCTGGTAGGTGCTAAGTGTCTGGCATGGTTCATTTAATCTCCATGAGGTCACCACAATTGCTTTGACTTTACAGATAAAGCAATTGAGGTCTGAGAGGTTAATTCGCTTATAAAATATCACCCAGCTGGGGTAAAGTGGAAGAGCCTGGGTTTAAAATAAAGGATGTTTTTTGTCAAGGCTCATCCTCTTTATCTCTCTCCAGCTGCCTGTCACCATCAGGGAGTCATGACTACCTCAGTGGCCGCTTTTCTGCCTCCTCCCTCACAACTGCCCCCTCCAAAGGCTTCACAATCCCTATTCTGAATTCCTCTGCTTCTTATCTTGTGCTTTGGAAGGGTCTAAAGCATATTTCTTAAATTCTCAGTTGCTCACCACCATCTTATCTCCAGCATTCACTGTGTGTTCTGGATTATCCTCCATCCCTCCCTTTAATGGATGTGAGCAGCCTCCTTCCCTCCTCCCCCAGCTGCTTGGCCCCCAGCATGCTACAGTCTGTGGGTTCTCCAAGTGTCACCACGTGGACCAGCAACATCAGCCACACCCGGGAACTTCTTAGACAAGGAAGTTATCAGGCCCCACCCCAAACCTCCTGAATTGGAAACCGGAATTGCCAAGACTGGTAGGACCTTATCTTCCAGAGGTGGGACAGTGAACCACGAACTGCATTCATTCTCCACCCACCTTATCACACTGAACTTCCCACTAGCCCATTTCACACACAGTTCCCTTTTTCCCTCCACTCCAAAAGCCCCTGTACCTCTGGTGAGGGTATGGGGAAAGGAAATGATCCTTTTCCTGACATCCCCAGAGAGAGCTGCTTTTGCTCGGTGCTTCCATTGTGCCCAACAATTTCCCAGAGAAGGGAAGTTATTTTTTCCAATATTGGAGAATTACACAAATTTGGAAATCAAATCAGACTCTGAACTAGAAATGGAGACAGTAGAAATAGCCATATGAGAAAGGGGTGTCAGGAGTTAGCAGGGCTACCATCTAGGTGCCCAAATGTCTTGAAACTCTTGGTTCTAAAGAATTTAGGGAAGCAGAAGGACTATTAAATACCATGAGTAGTGATAAAAGAAAACAAACAAACAAAAAAATAAATAAAAGGAAGCTCCACCAAGGGGGTAGAAAGGAGAAGCTTCTATAGGGCAAATGTGGAAGCAGATGAGGAAATGATCTGATTGGCTGGCACTGAGTTTACATTTAACTTTAGGGAGGGGGTTTTACAAAATGGGGAGCAGGTGGTTGCTTATGAGGAAGTTAGTGGAGATGACTGGCTGTATTTAAATGTGGTTTTCTGGGACAGCTGTACATTTACAGGAAATAGAAACTAGCTTAGGTTTTTGGGTTTGCTGACTTGGGGCTTTACATGGGTGCCTCCATGTCAGAGCTATTCCATTTTATTTATCAATTCCCCCTTTTTGATCTGGCCCTTGGCCAGGCTGAGGACTGAAGTCAAAATTAAAGGCATTAGCACCACTTTCAGTTACCGTCTTCCAGCTGTGATGGATCTTGTAGGTGATTAATTGTAGGCTGCAGATATCAAGAGGTTGGTTGTTTTTGTTCTTTTCACTTCTGTCATTCTAGATGGAGGGACACCATTTGGTGGCATGGCTGGCTGTGGCCCTTTAAAACTTTAGAGAGGATACAGTGTACCAGGAAGATCATTATGATTACTATGAGTAGCAACGTGCTGAGCCAAGGACCTCAGGACACCAGCCAACTGAAATCCAAGAGACCAAAGAATGATCCAGAGGAAGGACCGACTTGCTTGATCCATGTGGCTCATTTGACTATTTCATGTAACAGTATTTTGACTTCCTTAGAAGTGTTTAATTCAGGTACAGCAGGTGGTATTGATAACAGCACAATTTCCTCCTTGTTCAGCCAACAAGTAGTCAAGCACAACTATATTATCTAAAACAATTCTAGTTAAAGAATCTAAAGATTTTTGTTGTGCAGCAATAGCTTTAGCAGTGGACTCAGTAATTTCTCCTACTGTTCTAGATATGTTTGTTCTTTTTTATTATATTTCCATTTATGTTAACTCCTAACTAAGAAAATAAGAGTCCAATGAAACAGAACTATTCGGCATCAGTGAGATAACTGGGCAACTCGTGTTTGGCTTGGGAGTATAAATTGGGATAGTCCAGTATGAAGTTTTGGATTTGTTATAAATTTCAAAAGAAACCATTAAGAGTTTCTTTTCTTATTGCCCTGACATACACCAACCGTCTATACTTTGAAATGCTTGAGCCTAGCTGATGTCATGAATCACTTTAACCTGGTCCCTCAAAATATTCAAGTAATTTAACACTGTGCAAGACTAAGCATGAATACAGCATTGCTCACAGTCTGGTTATCTAGAACCTGTTTTGCAAGAACAGTGATGCTCAGCTCTCAACTTCAGCCTAGAGGCCCTGAAGAACATTAAGGGTAGTCTTAAAGCTCTGTCTCTTTCATAACGTTAGATAGATTTATAACCACTCACCCAGGTATATGTTCCCTGGGAAGGTATGATGATACACAAGAAAGAGTGGAACCCTACATTATGGTGGGTCAAGGGACTGGGGGTATTGACTCCTATTTTGTCAGTTTGAGGCATGGTGTACAAAAGTAGACAATATACGAAAGATCACAGGATTCAGTCTGATTTATAGGTAGGTCACAAAACCATGCAGTTATCTGCAGTTCACAAAGGGAATGCAAAATAGCTCAGACAATGAACGGGAGTCCATTCAGAGAATGCGCAGGAGTATGCTATAATTTTCCATTGAAACAAAATTTCTCTTCAGTCACCCTCTTTTTGATCAAAGATAAAATATAAAAGGTTATTCTTAATAATAAAATAAGGCTGTCTGCAATAGATTTAGCCTGAATATTTACGTAGGTATATCAACAATGGCAATTTACCATACAGACTTTTTTTTTTAAGTTTGCTTTGCTGGTAGGTTTCATAAAGGAATCTATGACTGGACTATTAGAAGGTTCTTGAAGCTAGGAAGCTAAGCTAAGAACTTGATACCATATTTGACCTATAGTCCAGAAAGTAATTTTCTTTACTGACCTGTAGGGCTGGGAACCCTAGAGCTGGGTACCAGGCTAATTTTTCCAAGAGAGGTTTGTAAGCATTGGCTCCATAATGTCAACCTTAGTTCCTTAAAAGTGTCTGGTGACATCTGATTAGATGAGCATCATTCTCAAACATGGCATTCCAGTCAAAGCTCTGGTTATATAACCTCAAGGACAGTGAGGACATTGACAAATCTCTGGAAATGTTATGTGATTTTTGAAATGTTTATATTAATAATAGAATTTCACCCATACAAATTTAGCCAACAGAAGATTAGAAAATACTGTTTAATTTGACAACCCTTCCCATGCAACTCATAACATAGAAAATAAACCTATTTTTAGCACCTCTCTTTTTACCAGGTGGAAGAACAAATCTTTTGTGATTTTCCAGGGGCCCTCTGGAAAATCTCAAAGACAATTTAAGAAGACGCCATCTGCGGTTTGACTTGGGGAAGACAAAATGTCAAGAAGTTGTCAAGTTTGAACTTTTTGTTAAACAGGAAAATGGGTCACTGTGAAACAATATTTGGTTCCTTATATAACCAAAGTGACAATAAAAGAGTAAACAGGGGTTAACATAATTGTAAAAAAGAAAAAAAAAAAGGCTTAGTTCTTTTAAAAGTGAAAAATACGCTTTCTAAAACAATAAAAGATGATAAGGTCAATATAAATATCAATAAATATATTATTCTAGGACATAAATCTTTGCCTTCTGGGCAGATTATATAACCACTGATTACAGTGGTTATCCTTGTTATTGTAGTGGTTATTTTTAGCTTGGTTCCATTCCTTTACATGATATTGTAGTTGTTTATACTTGTTATTGTGATGGTTACTTTAGCTTACTTTTTTTCCTTTACTTGATACTGTAGTTAACGTATGTTAACTGAGTGACTTCTCATAAATAATCCTAAACTCTTTAGACTTGGGGAGACAGATTTGATCTGGAGCGCCTGTCTCTGTGCCAGTCGACTTCATTAAAGTTCCTTCTTTTCTCAAAATCCTGATGTCGTGGTATTGACTTCTGTGTGCATCAGGCGGGAACCTTTGCTCAGTAACAATTTCTCAGATGGTTAAGAAAAACATTTTGTAACTTTGTACTACCAAGACCAATAATCCAAAAAAACTTTGTCATTTTAACAAAAAGCAAACCAAATTCTAGTTTTGCATGAGAATACTGTCTGATAAGAAAACTCTTAAAAATCTCATAAACCTACCAAATCTTGGCCAACCTTGACCGTGACAAATAAAATTCCTTTCCACACACCTTTTACAACTTTCTATATCCATTCAGGTTTTGTCCTACACATTCCTGCAACTCATTCTGACAACCAGTCATTTTACTTTAGGGAAAAATTATCCTTTTTTCCTTAACAAAACATGTCTTACATATTTACATACCTGCATACCTTAAGTTACCAAAAAGGATCTTTGAAACTGTCTTCAAACAAGTATCCTACAAAAAACACATTTTTTTAAAAATAAACTTTGTCAGAATAACTTAATTTAGTTAAACACAATTTTACATGTCATCATTCTAAAGACCAAGTAGATACAATGCTAGCTTCTTTTATCAGTAAACCTGTAGAAATTTAAGAAGAACATACTCAAGTAGAATAAAATTGTGGTTGTGTTACACTTAATATTAGTAATTCAGAAGGCATAGCTGTTTCTATTTAACTAAACTAGAAACTAGTCCTGTTTGTCAAAAGTTTATCTGAATTATGTGAATTGGAGGATTTTTTTTTCCTTTGAACATTTGGTTTTAGTTCTACAAATACACTTTTTTTCATTAGAAATATTAGAACTTGGTTTCCTTAATTTCTAGGAAGTTACAAGTATTAATTTACGTATCAGCACTTATTTATCTTTAAGGCAATTTTAATTGAGCTCTTCTAAGAAGTTTCAGAAGTTAATTTGGTAATACCATCCAGAGGTAGGAAAATAGCATACATTAACCATATAGACACAAACAGATCATTTTAATTTAAAAATTTTTCAGCCATGAGTCTGACATAAATACACAGAAACATAGAAAACATAGAAATAGAAAACACACTAATTTATATAAGCTGTTTTTAGAGTTTCATAATTTCTTAGTGGAATCTGAGTACCAATTAAAACAGGCATCCCATTTGGTCTCGTTCTGGAGCCCTTTTCTTTCAGTTTACCTCCGAGATGAGTAAATTTGTCTAATTGAAACATTCCCTATAATCGTCATTGCAACTCTAGGTTGGGTGAGATTTTGCTGTTTGGTAAGACAGACGCAGCTTCTGGCCCCATAATTTTTTTAACGTGCTGAGGTGCCTAATTGTGAAGAATCAAAGTTTTTAGAGTTTGAGGATCCCATCTTTATTCTTGCATTTCTTACATTGTACATTTTGAGGGCAAAGTGCTATGGTTTTGGCAGGAAATCATTACAGTTTAAAGATGATCTGGAAACTCATATAAAAAATTTAAAAGTGTCAGAACATTGCAAAGAAACCCGCAGTAGCAAAAATGAAAATGTGGACTGAATCAAAGGCTAGAGACCCAGACTAAACATTTCAGCCGTCTGGTCAATTAAGGTTGACCCGCTAACTTTTGGCAAAAGCTAGTGAGAACAGCGAGTGCCAACACAAGAAAAAGAAACTGGATTCTGAAAGCACTCATCCATGACCTTGGGAGATGAGGAGGAGGACAGAGAACCCAAAAGACCTGATGGTGTCTTCACCTGTCTTTCTCAAATCCAGAGCTGTCAGCGGTCACCTTCAGGTCCCTTTGTGATTACCAAAACTGATAAAAATTTGGATCCAATGTAGGATCTCACAGCTTTATTGAGCAATTCATGAATTGGGCAATATCCATACAGAAAGTAGAAGTAAGCCCCACTGAAGGGGTGGAAAGGGAAAATTCATATAGGGCCAGTGGGAATGCAAGTGAGGACATGTTCTGATGGGCTGACATTAAGTTTCCATTTTAGGTAGGGGGCGTGGAGTCTGACAAATTGGGGAGCAGCTGATTGCTTAGGAATGAGGAAGGTAGCTGGCCTAAGAATGAAGAATTTAGCTGGTGATAACAGATTGGCTATATTTAAATTTGGTTTTCTGAACAATCAAGCATTTAAAGGAAATAGAAAATACCCTAGGTTTTTGGTTTTTCGGATGTGTGGGTAAGCATGGGTGGCTCCATGTTGGACTACTAGATTCAGAGGTAGGCTGAGGGTCACAGGGCCACACTGGTTGCCCCCCCCCCCCCCGCATTCTAAATAGTTCTTTCAGCTTCCATTGAGAACCACACAAAGAGGTAGCTTCTTTCTGCTGTTTCCTCATCCCACTTTAACTACTCCCCTTGAGGCTCTTCTCATCCATCATCACACCTACTCAAATGCTAATAAGTCCTTTTACACCACAGGGAACTTATTGTTAAGAATTTAATGAGCTGCAGATTGTATTTACTGCTCTTGTAAATTGTTCATTATCCTTGCTGGGAAGGACACTTTCTTGCAATTTTCTTTATTTGAGATATTTTTGTTAAATCATCTTATATGTTCTTTTATTTGATTTGAAAATCAGATATAGACATAGGGATAGCCACCCTTCAATTCCAATTATAAGAAGAATCAAATATTTGCAATGTTTTGACACCTTCAAACTTCTTATGTGAGTTTCCAGATCATCTAAGCTGTAATGGTTTCCTTCCAAAAACCATAGCACTTTGCCTTCAGTTCAATTCAACAGATGGCATGAAAGGTGTACACCCCAGTGGTTGGGAACACTGGCCCTGGAGTGAGGCAGATGTGTTTTACAGGAGCTTCTGCTATTTACTAGAGGCAAGTCCTTGGCTGGAATACTTAACCTTTCTAATAATAATAATGACAGCTAATACTTGTATTGCCCTTTGTCCAAAGTACTGTGCTAAGTACTTAGCATCTATTCTCTCCTTTCAGATATACAGTAACTACATGCAATGAGTACAAATAGTACTCCCATTTTACAGATGAAGAATCTGAGGCCCAGAGAGGTTGATTGACTTGCTCTAAATCACACAGCTGGTAAATATGGGCCCAGTATCCAAAGCCAGGCAAGGTGCCCCCAAAATCCCCTCCCACAGTGATGCTGCTTTTAAATGTAATTTCTTTTTCTTTTTCTTTTTTTTTTTTTTTTTTTGTAAACAAGCATAATAATGTTACTGAACTCAGGGCTTTCTTAACAGGATGAGAAAGAACAGTGAGGTAAGAACACAGCACAATGCCTGCCAGGAATGAGGTCTCCATCAGGAAGTCATCAAAAGGAGCTTCTCAACATCCCAAGCAAGCCAATAGGTTAAAGTTATGCAAGAAGATAAGAGAAAGTCAAACAAATGTCCAAGAACTTTGGGGGAATTTAGCACTTAGGAGCAAATAAGTATGAAATTTGGTGATGAAAACTGCAGTCCTTGATAAGCATTTTACAAATTTTCTAAAAATATTTCATTAATTTTTTAATATTTGCCAACTGTCTTTTTTTTCTTTTGAAACCCAAATAGAGCAGTTTCTTTTTTATGCAATTTATAGAGACATATTCACATACCATATAATCATCTGAAGTGACAATCAATTGTTTAAAATATCACTATATAGCTGTGCATTCATCACCATAATCAATCTTCCAAACATTTTCATTACTCCAAAAAATAAAAATAAAAAGAATAAAAATAAAAATAAAGTAAAAAAGAAAACACAAAACATTTCATACTCCTCCTCTCCTCCTATTGTTCATTTACTTTTTGTCCCCATTTTCCTACTCATTTGCTCATACACTGGATAAAGGGAGTGTGAGCCACATGGTTTTCACAATCACATGGTCACACTGTGTAAGCTATAAAGTTATACAATCATATTCAAGAATATGATTGTAGTTTAATAGTTTCAGGTATTTCCTTCTAGCTTTTTCAATACACTAAAAACTAAAAAGGGATATCTATATAACACATAAGAAAAACCTCCAGAATGACCTTTTGACTCAATTTGAAATCTCTCAGTCACTGAAACTTTATTTTGTTTCATTTCTCTTCCCCCTTTTTTTCAAGAAGGCTTTCTCAATCTCACGATGCCAGGACCAAGCTCTTCCTCTGGGGTCATGTCCTATGTTGCCAGGGAGATTTACACCCCTGGGAGTCATGTCCCGCATAGGAGGGAGCGTAGTGAGTTTACCTGCTGAGTTGGCTTGGAGAGAGAGGCCACATCTGAGCAACAAAAGAGGTTCTCTGGGGGTGACACTTAGGCACAATTATAAGTAGGCTAAGCCTCTCCTTTTCAGTAACAAGCTTCATAAGGGCAAACCCCAAGATCAAGGACACAGCTTTCTAAACTGGTAGTCCCCTATGCTTGCAAGAATATCAGGAATTCCCCAGCTGGGGAAGTTTAATATTTCCACATTTTTCTCCAGTCCCTCAAGGGGGCTTTGCAAATACTTTTTATTCATTGCCCAGATTACTCTGGGATGTATCATGGATCCACACTAACCTGTACAAACCAACCAGATCTCATCCCCTATTCAAGTTTCCATGTAATTATGGTGTTTGAATAAACTGACCATACAAGTTAAATTATATAGTGTGCTACAGAAAATGCAGATTTTGCACCAAATAAACATCTCTCCTTTTGGTCTCACCTAGAAGTTGAAGTCTTAAAACACAATCAGTATTATCCTTTACCATTTACTCTTATTTACCTTAGTCCCAACCAAGTCCATTTTACTCATATCTCTAATTGAAATATGATCTTCTTTTCAGCTTTTTTAAACAGTTGCTGGATGGGGTAATGCTGACATTCATAGCTGCTGAACTCTGGCTCTGAGTCTCAGATGTCACACAGATACCCAAAGTTCCAAGGACTGACCAAGTTATACACAACAGCTCATCATCTCAGAATTTAGAAATAACCATTATAACTCTTGAATGGATGTGACTACTGTAAGAGCTTACAATCTAGGAACCTTTACAATAAGCCTTTCCCTGATAAACTGTGCTCTCTGATTTGATTCTCAGAGTTTGCACATTATAGTTAGTCCATATTAATGACGTGTTATAAAGTTTGTCTTTTCAATTCTGGTTTATTTCACTCAACATACTGTCCTCAAGTTTCATTCATCTAGTTGCATACCTTACAACTTCATTCCTTCTTGCTGCCCCTCAATATTCATATGTATGTATACACCACAGTTCACATTCAGCTTATCAGTCGATGTCCCCTTAGGCCAACTCCATTAATTGAAAATCATGAACTGCTGCCATAACCACCAGTGTTCAAATGTTCATTTGTCCCTGCTCTTAGTTCTACTAAGTATGGCAAGCCCATTCTTAGCTTCCTGTGGAACCACCACACTCACTGCCTTCAAAATGGTCTGCACCATTCTACTTCCCCACCTTGTGTCCAAGGTTGTGTCCAACCTTGCAATGTTGACATACATTTGTTCTCCCTCATATAAAAATGCTATTATATTTGTACATTTAATCACCATAATTGACTACTCTAGGTTTTGCTACATTGTACAGTCCCAGTCTTTATCTTCTATCTTCCTTCTGGTGTCATACATACCCCTAGCCTTCCTCTTCCAACCATATTCACACTCATCTTTGTTCAGAACATTTAAAATATTGTGCTACCATCACACAGTATTGTGTTATCCATTTCTGGATCTATACAATCAATCCTCTTGAACTTTCTGTACTTCAGCATCTAATGCCTGATCTCTAACCTCTATCAATCTCCTGATAACCTGTGTTCTCAACTTTAACTCTCAAACTTTGCTCATCAATATTAGTTCTTATTAATGAGAACATACACCGTCCATCCATTATTTCTGACTAATTTCACTCAATGTAATGTCTACGGTCTATCATTTTGTCTTTTGGATTTTATATGCCATATTTTATTTTATTTTTTCCTTTCTCTCTCTTTTTACCCTTACTGATAGTCTTCATTTCTACACTCTTTCCCAAACCTCTTTCTCCTTGCTTTCCCTATCTGCCTGTTGTGATCCCTTTAAAATTTCTTGTAGAACAGGGATCCTCTTCACAAACTCTCTCAGTGTCTGTCTGAAAACATTTTAAACTCTCCCTCATTTTTGAAGGACAGTTTGAATTTGACTGGATATAAAATTCTTGGTTGGTAGTTTTTTCTCTTTCAGTATCTTAAATATATCATCACTGCCTTCTCACCTCCGTGGTTTCTACTGAGAAATCTGTACACAATCTTTTTGAGTTTTCCTCATATGTGATAGATCACTTTTCTCTTGTTGCTTCCAGAATTCTCTTTGTCTTTGACATTTGATAATCTTATTATTATGTGTCTTGGAGTAGGTCTATTCAGAGTTATTCTGTTTGGGATACACTGCACTTCTTGGATCTGTAATTTTATGTATTTCAAAGGAGATGGGAAATTTACAGTGATTATTTCCTCCATTATATTTATGTCCCCTTTCCCTTCTATTCTCCTTGTTTGCAAAACATGCACTTCATGTTGTCCTTCAATTCCTTGAAACCCTGCTCTTATTTTTATATTCTTTTCCCTATCTGTTCTTTTGTGTGTAGGACTTCATTTGTCTTTTTCTCTAGTTCATGAATCCTTTCTTCTTCCTCTTGAAATCTGCTGTTGAATATCTCCATTGTGTTTTTCATCTCTTCTGTTTTGCCTTTCATTCCCATAAGTTCTGCCAATTGTTTTTTTTTCAAACTTTTGAGTTCTTCCTTATGTTTCCCAATGTCTTCTTTATATCTTTCATCTAATTTGTCATATTGTCCCTCAACTTGTGATTTGTATTTTGAATTGATTTAGCAAATTTGTTTGAACATCTTTAATTAGTTGTTTTGACTCCTGTATCTAATTTGAAGTGTGTTTGTTCCTTTAACTAGGCCATATCTTCATTTTTTCTTGGTTTATTTTGTAATTTTTTGTTGTCTAGGCATCTGGTTTCCTTGATTGCCCCTATCAGATGTTCCAGATCAGATGGGCCCAGGTCTCAGGAAAAGGGTATAATCAGTATCACATTTCCCAAGCATGAGACCAGAAGATTGTCAGACTTTCCTGGTAGGCCCCTGGACTCTGGTTTTCCTAGCATGTCCAGCAGGTGGTGCTTGTCAGCCTGCAGCAACTCACTGGCATAAAGAGGTGCAGTGTCATTAATTCGCAGCAGACTCTGTCCCTTCCAGGGACCAAGGGGGTCAGAAGACAAGCTTAAGCAGTTTCCGTTTTTGTTTTGTTTTATTTATAATTTTTTAAAAATGTTTTCCCCTTGCCCTGCATTCTGAATTCTCTGAGGGAGGGCAGTCATTTGATCTGGGCCCTGACCCCCTTTTCTTAGGGAAGATTCCCCCTTTAGGGAATTATCTCCTTCACTTGACTTCTTCCTTTGTCTATCTTGACTCTACTCTTACTTGGGTCAGCACTGACAATTGAAAATACCTGAGTCTTTCTTAATTAGCTACTCAGAATGAAAAAAGAGAAAAGAAAAAAAAAGAGAAATCCACTTTTCACAGCCTGTCCCCAGCCCCCAGTTTTTCCAGTTGGCCAGGATTGGTAGTTGGTTCTATGTGCCCCTTTTCTTGAGACACAGCCCTTTTCCAGTATTCTGAGCTCAGCTGACTCCAAAAGCCTCTGTTTTTATTTTTTTTTCTGTCATCCCTGCCTCCTCCCTGCCTGGAGAGACCTCTGGATTCCTTTCCTATTTGCTGTGGGTGTATCTGTGCTCATAGCTTGTATTCAGTAGTCCAAATTCATTAATTACAACCACAACTGAAACTTGGTTGAGTTACCTTCCCTTGTTCCCAGCCGAGATTGCTTCTTTTTCCCTGAGGGGAGTGTTCCAATGCAGCCTGCTGTGCCAGTGGGGGAGGGGTGCCAGTGCTGCAGTTTGGGGAGCTTCACTTACAGTTTTATGCTGTGATCTCAGCCATTTCACCCATTCTGGACTGGTGTATGATGTGTCTGGTCACAGACGTTCCCCGAACAGTTGTTCCAGACTATTTACTAGCTGTTCCTTGCTATTTACTAGTTACTCTAGGTGATTAACTAAATTCCACACTTCCCTATGTTTCTGTCTTGCCCTGCCTCCTTCATAGTGACCAGTTGCTTCTTTATTTGTCATTTTGGGAAAAAATGGACAGGCCCTACTTCCAAAAGTCCTGATATTAGGAAAATTCTTATCTATGATGTAAAAAAGTAAAGCTCATTACACCCAGTTTTCTAGAATTCCTCAGATAATTTTTTATCTCTTTTCTTGACCCTTTCTCTTCTTAAAAGTTTCCAGCAACATGGCAAAACTGTAAATGTTTTGCCATAATTTATGGAAGGAAGAGAACTAACAGTTTAAGTGTCCTCTCTGTACCAAGTACTGCACCAGGCCCTTAGGTAGTTCAGCTTCCTTGATTCTCATGATGTCTGTACAAAAGACATTGCTACTCATTAGACAGATGAGAAATTTGCATTTAGCTCAAGGAACTGATCTTACTCTCTATCTTGTTTGAGATTCAGAGATTAGCTGAAAGGTGTTCATTTTCACAAAGAGACTTAAGTATTACAGGTGACATCAACAAATAAATTCCTGAGGGTCAGTGCTAAAGAAAAACCCTTTAATTTGTTTCCCATTTATTTATTAATGCAGCAAATTACTCTTCGCTTTTGCTCTGTGTTTGTTTCTCCAGGGAAGAGAAACCTGCCTGCTCATTTCTTTTCTGACTACAGATTGACAAGTAGTTGTTTAGCATGTGTTGGCTTCTCATCAACAGGAGGCTTGTTGCAGGACCTTCTTCCACCAAGGGCAGGACCAACTGCTTGTATTGAGAGAGCTCCCAGTTTTAGAACTGGGCATCTTGAGTTTCTAATCTTCATTTCCTAACTTTTGATTAGCATGGTTTGATCAAACAAAAGATGGAGATGCAGTGAGCTGAGTGTGCATTTTTATCCCTTTCCCAAACCTAGCTATCTTCAGTTACACTTGTGGCAGTCTCATTTGACCTTCTCTATCTTTCTATTTCTGTCTTTACCATGAGAGAATTTTGTTAACCTATCTTGATTCTGAGCAGTAATAGCCTCATTCTCCTCTGCATCTACTTCCTTCTCCCTTTCTTCCAAGGCTGAAATTGTGTCCATGTGCTCCGAGAAATGCATGGTTATCTTTTTCTTTTTCTTTTTTTTTCCTTTCCAAGTTTGCTAGCAATAAAATAATAAAAGCTGAAATCCTAAACACAGGAGATAGGGCAAAACTATCTCAGAAATCTGGGTTCCCTGGAGGCTCTAACAGAGTGAGTTTTCTTTTGTTCTAAAATTGTCTTTTGACACATGCATAGAAAATAGCAATTCTGGGTTTTTTTTTTTTCCTTTTTTTTTTTAGCATAGTAATGTAGGCAAGTTGATTTCAAAGACTTCAGATGAAATGGCTTTGATTAAATGTCCCTAAGGATCTATTATCACACAGGAAAAGAATGAAGATGGGAACATGCACTTAGCACTTAATTACATTAGGACTTTGTACTTGGTCATATAAATCTCAATCAAAATAATATGAAAGGGCAAAACACTGCAGTAGTAAACAGGGTACCTGGATGTAGAGTGTTATGCTGGTTAGTTATATTTCCATCTTGGACTCAATTTCCTTCAGTTGTGAACAATGTCAATGGGATTCTTGTTAAGTTAATAAAGAGTACCAAGAGGAAAGTGGGAAGGGTGGTGCTGCTAAAATCTTCACCTGTCCTTGTCTTTCCTTCAGTTCTCACCCAAAGAGAGGCCCTTCTTCCCATGTAAAATTGAACCCTCTCCCTGAGCACTGGTTTCAAAAACCTCCTTGGTCTTGGGAACTTGCTAGGTCAATTACCTTTTCTCTCCAGTATCAGTGACATCCTCTGTCTAATGCCTATACCATCTCTGTCTCCACTGGCTCTTTCCCTAAAGGAATTTAAACACTTAGTCTGTCTCGCAAAGTAAGGAGAAAGCCAAGCAAAGCTTGATTTTCTTTTGACTTCCTGACTCTCTCCAGGAGCTGCCCACTCAGTGTCCTCCCCAAGAACCGACTGTTGCATTTTGTCTCCAGATGCTTTCTCACTTCATGTAGTCTCCAACTCCTCCCTCATCATTAAAATAGTGAATTATTATTTGAAAAGTAATCATTAATGAGTTTAGGCATATTCCAATAGGTTGCTTTAATCCAAGTGTTTTTTTTTCCTTAATTATTTTATCCATGTTTATAAGCCCTGACATCAAAAAAAAAAAAAAAAAAAAAAAAAAAAAAAAGCAAAAACAAACAAAACAAAATGAAACAGACAATCAAACTGAAAACTTCCCTTTGAAAAAAGAACATAACATTTATGGCTTCAGTGATTACAAGTTTATATTCTTCCAGAGTTTAGATGCAGGAAGAAGGGTCACAAAAGAGAGAGCTCAGTTTATAAAGGAAGAAATGAACTTGCTGCCCTGTATTTCAATCCATTTGATCTTACCAGAATACCAACTCAGAGAACATTTTTTTTAATGCCATTTACTCATGGCAGAGGCAAACAGTGTCACCACCTGACAGTGTTACCTTGTTCAGAAGAATAATACCTTCCTAATAAAATCCAGATGATTTATAGCATGTACACAGAGGAAGCTAATTTGGGGTAAAAATTGACAGTTATGCAAGTATCAGAAATGCCAACTGCTGCATTGTGGTTCCCTGTGGAAAGGAATTTGATTTCTTGCTGAGAACCATCTGCATAAGAGTACAGAGACTCATTCCCAGGAAGTCTCTATTTACCCAACTGCTAAAAAAATCTAAAGGGAGTCTTTTATGTTCCTTTTTCATGTGGTTCATAATATATTTTAATTATAATTCATAATAGCAAGAACAATAATTGAAGATAGCAATGTAGCACTAAAAATATGGAGTTGCAAGTTCCTTTAGGCATTCTCCAACCCCATTTGGATTAAGGGCCCCTCCTGATGGTGTCTACTATAGCATCCTTTATATCAACTGATGCTCTGTGTTTCAATGATCACTTTATTTTCTGTTTTGTTCACTAAGGTAAGAGATTATGTCTTATTTGAATCTATGTCCCCAACATGTGGTTTGGTTCCTGGAGTATAATAGGCACTTAATAAAGTGTTAAATGAATGAATGTATTCACAAAGCACTTGCACACACATTTACTCATTTGATTAGTAAAACCATCCTGTGGAAAGCCGCCTCCCGAATCGGGCCTAGCGTATGCGCTGCAGCCTGCTCTAGAGTTACCCCCGCCCATCGAGTGAGCCAAGATGGCGCCTGCATCCTGTTTCCGCATAGTGACGCATGTATCCGCCACCCGCTCCTACCAATCGAAATCCTGTATACGCGATACTAGCCTAGAAGCTTATTGGTTGTTAATTGTGTATAAAAGGTCTTACCCGGACGGGGTAGGGTGAGACAGCCCACAAGGAGCCGTGCCTGACGGCCACATCGAGGCTGCTCTCCCACGAGGCGCCGTGCCCCGTGTGGGAACCAGTAACACAGAATGTTCATCTAGCTGTAGTAAAGGGCTTGCTTTCACAACTGCCGTGTGGTTCGAGTCGTGATTCATGACCAGGTTAGTTCGCGCAGTCTGCATCTCTCTCTCTCCTTCCCTGTTTCCCCTCGCCGGCCGGGAACCGGGGACCGAGCGGGGCAGCGCCGGACAAGTGGTGGCCCGTACGGGGAAGCTCCTCCTCCTGCCTCGCTCTCGACGGTCCCTCTGTGAGGAGAGCAGCGCTGCGCGTCGAGCTTACGGCGGACTTCCCGCGCCTGATCAACGCGAGAAGGTGAGTGCGTCTTATTACATGATAGTTAGGGCCCGTGGGTTTTCAGGTGACCCCGGGGGACTCGGAAGAGCTCTCCGAGTGACTGAAGTATAGTGCCGACTGCAATCATGGGGCAGTCCGGAAGTTCACCTCTCTTAGCTCCCTTAAAGAATCTTTTGAAACAACGGGGTATCTCGGTCAGGAAAAGCTCCCTTCAGCGTTTTCTTGATGATGTTGATACTTTTGCCCCTTGGTTTGCCTGCACCGGCAGCCTTAGCCTACCCTCTTGGATGAAGCTCGGTCGCGACATAGACCGAGCGCGCCAGACGGGCGTGTGTATGGACCCGATTCTAGTACCCATATGGGAGACCGTCCGTGCGGTCCTTGAACTAGAATCGGCTACCGGCCTAAGCCCGTCCTCTGTCTTGCAAGAAGCACGGTGCGCGCTCCAAGAAACCCAGTCAGTTTCGTCAGCGGACGGCTCCTGTAAGGGCAAACCGCCGGAGTCCAGTGACTCTGACTCAGAGTCAGATAGCGATACTGACGAGAAGGCGGAAGCATCCCCGCTAATTGAGTGGGAGGAGCCTCCCGCCACACCCGTGCGGCCTTCCGCCCCGCCAATGTCTACCGCTGCACCCCCAGGGACACCCCAGCTCCCAACTGACGCCTTGGGCGGTCCCACCAAAGGACCTTGCCGAGAGCTCCCTCTAGTGGCCATGCCCAGTAAATGTGATTATCCTTTGCTGCCAGACCCGGAAACCCCGATGGGTCGGTCAGGGGAGGGGCAACCTTTGCCGTACCCCCCGCCCGAGTATACAGGCCCTCAGGACCCTTTGCCATTAGGTAGTGGTGGGAGACATTTCTGGAGATGGAACCCTTTCACAACATTTAGACCTTTTGGCATGCTGGGTGGCTACCAGCCACTTGAGCCGCAGCCAGTCTCAGAAATGTACCCGGTTATTATCAATCCCCAAGGTGGCAATCGGCACGAATCATATGATTACAAACTATTGAGGGAATTGAGGCAGGCCGTCCATCAGTATGGCCCCAATGCCCCTTATACCTTGAACATGATCGAGAACCTCTCTGCTCTAAATCATACACCCGCAGATATTTTTCAGCTAGCCCGTGCTTGCTTGCCGTCAGGCCGATTCATAGATTGGAAAGCATGGTTTGAGGAGTTAGCTGAAGAGCAGGCCGCAAGGAATGCGGCGGGGAGACGTGGCGGGTGGAATGCTGACATGCTGTTGGGGAGAGGCGCCCATGCCCAGAACCAAACGGGTTTCCCACAAGAGGTCTATGCCCAGATCTTCCGCTGTTTTGTGGGTGCCTGGAAAAAGCTAACAGGTGAGGGAGAGGCTCAGGCCTCACTCAGCAATATACACCAAGGCCCCACAGAACCATTTGCGGATTTTGTAGCCAGGATGCAAACCGCAGCTGAGAGAATCTTCTCAGATCCAGGAGTAGCAGAGACTGTGGTTAAGCAAATGATTTTTGAGCAGTGCAACAAGGAGTGCAAAGTTATCCTGGCACAAAACAGAGCAAAAAATTTGACAGAGTGGGTCAGGCTCTGTAGAGATGCTGGCAGCCCTTTAACTAATGCAGGTCTAGCTGCCATGCTAGCCAGCTCCCTACAGGTGGCTACAAAAAGCCCGAGAACCTTAGGGGCAAAGTCTAACGGGTGCTATGGCTGTGGCCAATCAGGGCACTTTAAGAGAGATTGTCCCAATAGACGTCAACCCCCTGCCACTCAACGGTTTGGCGAACCAGGTGCAGCAACCAGGCCGTGTGGCCGTTGCCACAAAGGCCCCCACCGCGCAGAAGACTGTAAATCGGTTTTCGATGCGCAGGGTAGACGCCTCTCTGGCCGCCCCGAGCAGATTCCAAAAAACGGGAAGAGGGGGTCCGCCCTTTCGACGGACCCCCTTGCATGCCATTCGACAACACAGGATCCGATCAAATTCGTGCGTCCCCCGGCTCAGCAGGACTGGACCTCTGTGCCACCTCCAGACTCGTACTAACCCCCTCCATGGGTGTCCAGTTAGTAGGGACCTCCTTCAAGGGGCCCTTACCGGCTGGTACTGTAGGGCTCATATTGGGAAGAGCATCCACGGCCCTGAAAGGATTAACAGTTATACCAGGACTTGTAGATTCAGATTTCACAGGCCGTGCCCAAGTTATGGTTCAATCTCAGCGGGGCACCTTAGTCATTGCAGAAGGTGATAAGCTGGCGCAGCTCCTGCTCTTACCCAGCTTACATGCAGTCTTTCCAAGCAGAATCAGACAGAGAGGGGAAAAAGGGTTCGGATCCAGTGGAGCGATTTTTGAGGGACTCCATATGTCCCTGGAGTCTCGACCTATGCTAACCATTAAGGTGCAAGGCAGATCTTTCTTGGGCCTGCTCGATACAGGGGCCGATCGGTCTATCATAAGACAACAAGAATGGCCCCCCACCTGGCCAACGAGCAGGGCGGAAGAGCCCATTAGAGGAATAGGCCAAATTTCAGCGCCCATGCTCAGTGCAGCTGCCCTTCATTGGGCCGATGAAGAAGGACACCAAGGCAGTTTCCAGCCTTATGTATTAGCCCTGCCTGTGTCTTTGTGGGGAAGAGACATTCTGACCCAAATGGACGTTACTTTAATTAGCGGCTACTCCCCAACCTCTAAGCGACTGCTAAAAGAAATGGGGTATACCCCCGGCAAGGGTTTAGGAGCTTCACTGCACGGACGTGCGGAGCCTATACAAGCTGCCCCCAAGTCTGACAGACGAGGCTTGGGTTTTTCATAGGGGCCACTGAGGAGAGATTCCCACCCACACCTATAAAACTAAAATGGAAAACCGAGGCTCCGGTGTGGGTGCCTCAGTGGCCCTTGCCACAGGAAAAACTTGCAGCGTTGCACGCCCTAGTATCAGAACAACTAGAAAAGGGCCATATCGCCCCTTCCACGTCACCGTGGAACACCCCTATATTCGTAATAAAAAAGAAATCTGGTAAATGGAGACTGCTACATGATCTAAGAGCTATTAACGATTGCATGGAGCCTTTAGGGCCCGTTCAGATGGGACTGCCCCTCCTCTCGGCATTACCGGAGCACTGGTCGATTTTCATCATAGATCTGAAAGATTGCTTCTTTTCTATTCCGCTCCACCCTGAAGACACCCCTAAGTTTGCCTTTACTGTGCCCTCTAGTAATCAAGAGGAGCCCTGTCAACGCTTTGAATGGACAGTCCTGCCCCAAGGCATGGCTAATAGTCCTACCATGTGCCAGCTGTATGTCGCTGCGAAGCTAGCTAGCACTCGGCAGCAGTTCCCTCAAGTGAAAATCATCCATTATATGGATGACATTCTCTTAGCCCATAGAGACACAGATCTTCTTAAAACAGTTTTGTCACATTTAGTCCTTAGTCTTAGAGAAGCTAACCTAGAGATTGCCCCTGAAAAAATCCAAATGACTGACATTACCACTTTCCTGGGGGCGAAAGTCGCACCCACTCATGTTTCCCCCCAAAAGGTGTCTCTCAGGCTAGACAATATACACACTCTCAATGATCTACAAAAACTCATGGGGGATATCAATTGGATCCGTCCATACCTAAAAATACCCAATGTCAAACTAACACCTTTGTTCGACCTGTTGAAGGGGGATTCTAATATAAACTCACCTCGAAGCTTCACTCCAGAGGCAAGGCGAGCACTATGCCAGGTGGAACAGGCGCTCAGTGGCGCTGCATTGAAGAGAATAGACCCTGATGAGCCTTTTGAAGCCTGCGTGCTGCCGACAGAATTACAGCCCACTGCGGTACTGTGGCAGCGGGGGCCGCTGCTCTGGGTCCACCCTGGAGTTTCCCCCAAAAAAGTCCTAGAGCACTATCCTACAGCGGTTGCAGACTTGGCCCTAGAATGCATTAAAAGGGCTGTGCAGCATTTCGGTCAGCAGCCCAAAAATCTCAGGGTGCCTTATTCTTCCCAGCAGCTTGAGATACTCACCGGATGCATAGATCAATGGGCCATTCTCCGGTGTACATTTCTTGGTCCCATTAACAATCAGTTCCCTAAGGCTCCTCTCTTGCAGTTTGTCACCCGGCACCCAGTGATTTTTCCCAAAGTAACCTCTCCTAGGCCACTAGCAGGCGCCCCCACCGTATACACGGACGGCTCCAGCTCTGGAACAGGGGCGTATTGTGTGGAGGGGGACACTCCTAAAACAGTGCTCTTCCAACCACAAAAGCCTCAATGGGTAGAACTGCAGGTTATCATTGCAGTCCTGGAAAGCCTTTCCGAGCCCTTAAATGTCGTCTCGGATTCTGCTTATGTTGTGAACTCTGTACAAATTTTAGAAACGGTGGGCATTGTTAAACATTCCTCTACAGTAAGGACGTTCTTTGCCAAACTACAGGAGGTTATATGGACCAGGCAACACCCTTTTTACATAACCCATATTAGAGCCCACACAGGTTTGCCTGGCCCTATGGCCCAGGGGAACCATAGCGCAGATGTAGCCACTCGACAGCTGCACATCTTTCCGACGCTGGTACCGTATCAACAAGCCCGAGAATTCCATGCCAAGTTTCACATCAATGCAGGTACCCTAGCTAAGCGGTTCAGCATACCACGTGCAGCTGCTCGAGATATTGTCCGAGCCTGCAACAATTGTGCAGAGCAGAGAGCAGTCCCCTCGGTTGGGGTCAACCCTAGGGGTCTCACCCCAGGGGATACTTGGCAGATGGATGTCACTCATCATTCAGAGTATGGTAAGATCAAGTACTTACATGTGTCGGTGGACACATGCTCCCAAGTTTTATTTGCCTCTGCTGAACCAGGAGAAAGAGTCTCCCACGTCATTGCACACTGCCTTGCTGCATGGGCAGCTTGGGGTAAGCCAAAGACGTTAAAGACGGATAACGGGCCTGCCTACACTAGTAAATCCTTCCAAAAATTTTGTGACAACATGGATGTCCAATTAAAACATGGCATCCCCTATAACCCTCAGGGGCAAGGAATCATTGAAAGAGCGCACAGATCTCTCAAAGACTTGCTTAAAAAACAGAAAGAGGGTATAGGCCACGGCCTGTCCCCAAAAGCTCGACTGTCTGTAGCCTTGCTCACATATAATTTTTTAAACGAAAATTCACAAGGAATGACACCTGCCCTGCAACACACCACCCCGAGTCCTCCGCATAGAGGTCTAGTCCGTTGGAAGGATGTCCTGTCGGGGCAGTGGAAAGGCCCTGACCCGGTGCTCAGCTGGGCCAGAGGCTCTGTTTGTGTTTTTCCCCAGGAACCAGGACATCAACCAGTGTGGGTTCCGGAAAGACTGGTGAGAACCGTGACATCACCTGAAGAAGCCAAGGAACAGCTGTCAGAAACGCCAACGAATATACAACCTGAACCATTAGACCAAGCCTCCGACCCTGCTGATGATGGCGACGACCGACAAGACGATAATAGTAGGACTGACCACCCCGCGGTTGCCCAAAAAGAGGATCGGTAACTCTGTTCTTTGCTCTCCTATAGCAATCCTTCTAATCTGCCTTTTTAACTATATTTCCTCCACAAGCTTCAACGAGTCCTTCCCCCTCACCAATGACACACTGATCCTCTCTTTTGCTAACCTCTCTGTCAAGGTTGTCAACACCACAGTTGCGGCGAATGCTACTTGTGAAACTGGGCTTGCTCCTACAGTCTGCAACCGTTCCAAAGACCCGGATGCCTCGCCGCCCCGCTATCCTAGTGTATCGCCCAAGTTATGTCTGGCTCCCCGTCAAGGCAACCGACTGGGTTGGCCCTGTTTCTCAAGTTGTTTCACTTAACAATATCCCCTTCTCTAAGTCTAGGCGTCCAAGAGGCATAAAAGAATGGCTATCGAATGCTGCCAGTGTAGCTTCCTCTTTGTTTGTCCCAACGATCGGGCAGGCTGTGCTACAAGCATGGACAGATCGGCAGCTCGCCATAACGATGGAAACGGTAAATGGCTTGGTCAACCTTACCCGAGACGTGCTACGCCGCCACAATCAGATGCTGAACTTAAATTTCCAGGCCATTCAGAAACTCCAAGCGGAGATAGATGAACTTGGACTGGAAATAGATGGACTCTGGAGAGTGCTTCAGCAAACATGTGACACCCGGTGGCTTACGGTTAAACTCTGTGTCACTCCTGTCAGGGCCAACGTGACCGGAAGCATTTCCAGAGTCTCTGATTGGCTGAAAAGGTCATATTTTCCTGAATTTGTTAATCTCTCCCAACAGGTGGAATCTAGTTTAGACACAATTGGGGGGATCAAGTTAAAACCCGTTAAAGTCGATCTCTCCGGGTTAGGCGAGGTTCTACAGAAACTATTGCACAGTGTTTCTTCCTGGTTCTCTTGGCCCAATTTAACTAATTGGATCCTCATTGCAGTGGGATTATTGGTGGGATTAGTCGTTGTTAAATGTTTGCTAGAACGCCTGTTTCAAGCGCAGCAGCAATTGCGTGTTACCACTATGATGGCTATGACTCCCACCTCTGTTACCCCCGATAGTGACCGATTTATTAACCATACCCCTTCCTGGTCGCCTCAGGTGGGGCGCTTTGGAGCAAAATTTGTAGCGAATCGCATGGCTGTTTCTCGGGTGTAAAAGGCGACACCAGTAGTCATAATTTTGTCTCAGGTGGGTCTCTAGGGCAGAGTCCTAGTTGTGGCCAGACTGGACCCTAGCCATTGCACAGAGACACCTAGTGACACCCCCGACTCTGGTTACTGCTGTTCCTGCCCCCGTCGTTGTTCCCCAGTTGCCAGGCAAAGCACTGCAGGGAGAGTCACGTTGCTTCCAGCTTACGGACTCTCCGGTCTCCATATGACGTGAGCATTCTGGTTGGTGCTAGAGGCTCCGCCGCTGGATGGCTGAGGCCTAGTCCAGACTCCCCAAAGCACCAAAGAGGTTGTGAACCATTTGGGTTCACGGGAGCACGCTCATCACTGGAGACACTGGGTCAAAAATAAATAAGAAAGGGGGAGATGTGGAAAGCCGCCTCCCGAATCGGGCCTAGCGTATGCGCTGCAGCCTGCTCTAGAGTTACCCCCGCCCATCGAGTGAGCCAAGATGGCGCCTGCATCCTGTTTCCGCATAGTGACGCATGTATCCGCCACCCGCTCCTACCAATCGAAATCCTGTATACGCGAGACTAGCCTAGAAGCTTATTGGTTGTTAATTGTGTATAAAAGGTCTTACCCGGACGGGGTAGGGTGAGACAGCCCACAAGGAGCCGTGCCTGACGGCCACATCGAGGCTGCTCTCCCACGAGGCGCCGTGCCCCGTGTGGGAACCAGTAACACAGAATGTTCATCTAGCTGTAGTAAAGGGCTTGCTTTCACAACTGCCGTGTGGTTCGAGTCGTGATTCATGACCAGGTTAGTTCGCGCAGTCTGCATCTCTCTCTCTCCTTCCCTGTTTCCCCTCGCCGGCCGGGAACCGGGGACCGAGCGGGGCAGCGCCGGACACCATCCTACCGAGTGAAAGTGCAGAAAATTGTATTAGCAGCTCTTTTACAGGTGGGAGGGAACCAAAAGCTGTGAGTGCTAACTTCCACAAGGTTACAGGGCAAAGGAATGGCTGAGGGCCTGCTCCAAGTTATGCTCTCTCACGTTGTCACCTGAGCACCAAGAGGTGGTCACGAGCAAGGCAAGTCTATAGCACAGATCTCCTCAGAGACTAGATAATGCCAGGGACTTGCACTTTGAACAAATTTCTTACACTGTGTTTATCAGGAATATCTACCTAAGTGAGCAGATACAGGTGGAGGTGTGTTACAACATGGAAAAAAAAAACACATTGATGAGCCAATAGCATATTCATTTATAGCCCATAGAGAATGGTAGGTCCAAAAGTAACCATTCATTCATTCATTTGAAGGGGGTTTATTGAAAGATTAACTAATTAGTCTCACTATTCCCAAGAATGATAACATAACCCCCAATTCCCTCTCCACACTGCAGTCAAGGCAAATACATTGTTCCCTAACTTAAAACCTTGCAAGGGCCCTGTTCATTTCACCAGTCTCATCAAGACACAGTCTCTTCCAGTTCTGTGTACTCTAGTTCCATTGGACTTTGATATTTCTTCAAAATAAGTGACAGATACATTTTGGCATATTTTTATACACACAACACATATTCACCCATACACACATGCATATCTGTATACTACACATTGTGCATAGTATGTGAGCAAATAAATGTGGAGGTGTTTTACAAAGTAAAATGACCTACATGAGCTATTATCATCACCATTTAAAATAGTTTCCATGTGACCATTTATTCATTCATGGAGTATCTATTGAGATCTATAACTATAATTATATCTCTATCTATTCCTTACTTGGGATAGCCTTCCTAACCACTAGGGTAGGCTAAAACTCTCTTTTCTAAGTTTCTGGAGGATCCTAGTACCCTACATTTCTCCTGTGATAAAAGGCAATACACTATTTCAATGTCTGTGTACAAAATAGATTGTAAGTTCTATGAGGCCAGAGAATCTGTTTACCTTATTCATCACTGTATCCTCAGGATTTAGTACAGTTCCTGGGGTATAGAAAATACCCAATAAATATGTTTGAGTAGACAAATGAATGAAGAGATTGTGACTGTCTCATGCTGGGGCCTGGGCAAGTGAGGGAGATAGACAATTGAAATATGGTGTGATAAATGTTGTGGAAGAGGTAACAGACCTCTATGATTTTTCCTTTTAAGTATCCAATTCTCATTCTTTTATTTCCTCTGAAAATCACTCCATCCCTTCCACTCTTGTTCATCAAGGTTCAGGTAGACTGACCCTAAAGCCTTGTCCTCAGGGGGTGCATAAGGCCAAAACAAAGATATTAAAGATTGGTACTGGGACATTGACTGAGACTGTTAGGAAAGGTGCATCTTTACCTTTCAGGAGGTGTTTAGCTGGTGGAACTTAAGCCTGGACCTGCAGGGAGCCATCTTTGAACCACATGGAGATAGCCAATTGTTCTGGTTTGCCAATGCTGTTATTGCACAAAATACCAGAAATGGATTGTCTTTTATAAAGGTTTATTTGGTTATAGAGTTACAGTCCTAAGGCCATAAAAGTGCCCAAACTAAGGCATCAACAATAGGGTACATTCACTGGAGAATGGTTGATGACGTCCAGAAAACCTGTGTTGGCTGGGAAGGCATGTGGCTAGCCTTGCTTCAGGGTTCTGGTTTCAAAATGGCTTTCTCCCAAAATGTTTCACTCTAAGTGTATGGGGGGAGGTTCTCTTAGTTTCTCCCAGGCCAACTCTGGGCTAGCAAAAGTCTACCTTCAATGGCCATCTCCAAAATGTCTCTCTCACCTACTTCTGTCAGATCTCTTATAGGGCTCCAGTGATTTAATTAAGACCCACACTGAATGGACAGGGTAACACCTCCATGGAAAAAATCTAATCAAAAGTATTATCCACAGTTGGATGAGTCACATTTCCATGGAAACACTCAACCAAGAGGTCACACCCTAATCAAAAAGATTAATAAATCTGCCCCCACAAAATTGCATTAAAAAATATGTCTTTTTCTAGGGGATATAATTTATACAAACTGGCACATTTCATCTCCTGAACCCCAAAAAGACATATTCTTTCCAAATACAAAATACATTCATCCCATCACAATATCACAAAAATTTAAATAATTTCAGTAACAATGGATAAGTACAAGATTTTATCAAAATCAGTTATAGGCATGGTCTATCCTAAGGCAAAATTCCCCTCTAGCTGTGCACCTGTGAAACTTAGAACAAGTTATCTGCTGCCAAGATACAAAGGAGGTACAGTTATGGGATAAACATTCCCATTGCCATAAGGAGAAACAGAAAGGAAAACAGGGTTCAAAGGACCAAAACAGTTCCTAAAACCCACAGGACATACTTCATTAGATTTCAAAGTCAGAGAGTCGTTTATCAAATGATGTTTTATCCTTGGGGCTTGAGATGGCAGGAGCCCAACCCTTTCCAAGGGCCTCTGCAGCAGCCCTTTTCCCCAAATGCTGGGGTGAGTACTCCAACATATCCATGCATGGGGAGGCCACCATCTTCTCGGCCCCACCATCCTCAAGCACTGGGGCACCACTGGGACTCTGCCTCACTGGGGCAAAGACTCTCCCCTCTCCAAACAGTGAGGTGGTGGCCAGGCTCTCCTCAATCCCCAGGGAATATGCTCTCACCTCTCTGAGGCCTGGGGTGGCAGCACTCTTCCTTAGCATCGAGACAGAAGGCCCACACTCTGTCTCTGGGGCAAACTCACCCTTTCCACATGTGTGGGTTGGTCTGGTCTCCTTGCCTGGGATTTCTTGACTCCAGAACTCAACTTCCATGGTTGTGTCTTTGAACAAATTTTTCCTTCTATTTGTTCCTTCTCTGTCCCCTCCAATCCAGACTGGCAGTGGTTCTGTTTATACAGATCTCACAAAAAAACAAACAAACAAACAAACAAACAAACAAACAAAAATTGTTGGCTTGGCATCAAGCATAAAGGAGTCAAAGCCATCAGACAAAAAGACTTTCCACAAATCCTTTCTGGATAACTCCATCTCCAATCCTGGCTTGTACTGAAATGGGTAGCTGATTCCATGTTTGGTTTTATCCTCACATGGGGCTGTAGCCTCTGGGGTTCAACCCCCTGGAAGTCCAGAGTTTTCCAGACCATCAATTTCAGGTTTCTTTGAGCCCAAAAGTTCAGTTCTTAGCCCATCCTTTTCCTCTTGCCTTTTATTATAAGCTGCAAGGAGAAGCCAGGCTGAATTTTGGATATTTGGTTTCAAAAATCTCTTCAGCTAAATATTCCAGCTTGTTGTTTTCAAATTCTCCCTTCCATCCAGCACCAGGACTCAGTTTTGCCAAATTCTCCACCACTTTAAAACAAGGATCACCTTTCTTCCTGTTGTAATAATACAGTCAGCATTTCTATTTGAGGCCTCATCAGAAATATCTTTAGAGTCCATATTTCTACCAAAGTCTCTTCAAAGCAGTCTAATACTTCTATTAAGCTCCTCACCATTCCTCCAGAATCTTCCCCTTATCCATTTAAAAAGCTGTTGCAACATGTTTGGTATTTGCAAACTCAGCAGCACCCCACTTCTGGTATCAAAATCTGTTCCAGTTTGCTAATGCTGCCATTATGCAAAATACCAGAAATGGATTGACTTTTATAAAAGGGGTTTATTTGGTTATAGAAGTGTCCAAACTAAGGCATCACAATAGGGTACCTTCACTGAAGAATGGCCGATGGCATCTGGAAAACCTCTGTTGGCTGGGAAGGCATATGTCTAGTGTCTGCTCTGAGATTCTGGTTTCAAAATGGCTTTCTCCCAGGATGTTTCTCTATAAGCATCTGGGAGTTTTCTCTTAGTCTCTCCCAGGCAAACTCTGGGCTAGCAAAAGTCTGCTTTCTACAGACATCTCCAAAATGTCTCTCCAAGCTGTAGCACTGAGCTCCTTCTAACAGCGCTCTTATAGGACTCCAGTGATTTAATTAAGACCTGCATTGACTGGGTGGGGTAACACCTGTATTGAAATAATCTATTCAAAAGTATTACTCACAGTTGGGTGAGTCACATCTCCATGGAAACACTCAATCAAGAGGTCACACCCTAATCAGAAAGATTAATAAATCTGCCCCCACAAAATTGCATTAAAGAATATGGTTTTTTCCAGGGGATGTAATTTATACAAACCGGCACACCAACCTAAGAATGAAATCAACATCTATGATAAACATTTTTCTTTTAGCTGAACTAGCAAAAGAAAGACCAAATTCCAAAGATCATTATAGACACTTGGATCAGGTCATAGCTGAATTTACTCAATCTCTTAACTTTTTCTTTTAATTAAATAATTCATTTTAACCTAAGTTAAATTTAAGTTTAGCTTATGTTTGTTTGAATCAGCTTCTGTAAGCTGCAATGGAAAATATTTGAACTCATTTATAGAGGCAAGTACAGAAGGCAGTTGGGAAATCCCTTTGCTCAAGAGAGGGAAGGGGCTTTATAGATGTCCGTGTGAAGGAGGTTACACCTGAAACTAAACCCAAAGTAGAGTTGTTTATAGTTGCAGAAAATCAAACATGAGTTTAGTACCGATTACATTTGTGGAGATTCGTACTGTTGGAAGATTGCAATAAGTCATGTGGATATGTATGCCTTTATTACCTGGAGCCAAAATATATCTGAGGCCCATATATATATATATATGTAGTCCATAATCTTCCCTTCCCTGCCCCCTCCCCCAGTTATCAGGCTCTTGGAGGACAATCATAACTTCTGAAGAATAACTCAATTGCACCTACCACAATAATGGGAAAAGCACCTCCACTCACAACTTATCACAAACAGTAACAAGAGACCATGGGAAAACTTCTCAATTTCTCTCAATGTCACAGACACCCATTTCCTTATATGTAAAATTAATATACTGTAACCTACTTTAAAGAAATGGGATAACATGCCATAGATGATCACCAAATATCCTGAAAGAGTATAGACACTTAGTAAGTTTTAGTTTAGTCAGAAGTCTTATTCCCCTGACAGAACACTGCATTCCACAATCTATACCCAGTCTTCTCTCTCACACCTGTCCCTCCACTGTTATTCCCCATCATATAAAATTGCACCACTACACATCCAGGCCAAACTACAAACAGAGTACCACCATTTATCAACTACTATATTCCAACCACTGAAGCAAGTATTTTATCTACTTTATACAATATTGTCAGCAATGTTACACAGATAAAGTATAATCTCCATTTTACAGACAAGTACATTAAAGAATAAGGCCACAAAATAATTTGCCAGTGTCATACAACAAGAATGTAACAGAATCAGGTTTCAAAAACAGATCTAACTCCCAAGTCTAGACCCCAAACTATTTTACTGTATATATTTTTTATCCTAATTTTCCTCTCTTTTAAAATGAGGGTAACAATTTTTCTTCAAAAAGTTGATGTAAGAATTAAACATGCTATTTTATATTTGGACCTGGCATGGAGTCTCCCATGGTAGATATTTCTATATGTCAAGTACCTCCCCTGAACAGGATGGGTTCATCTCTTTCTTGGGGAAGTCACTGAAATTTCAAAACTTCCTAAAAATAGAAAAAGGAAGACTGTGACTTCTTTTTGCTTCAGTACCTTGTGCAACTCCTCATACAATAGTAGATGTTCAATAAATGAGTGCTTAATTTTACTGAAATTCCCCTTAAGCTCCTCTTGAATATCAGAATCTTCCATTCCACTTAATCTTCCATATTTTCACTAAAATTATATGAGCAAAATGAAATTATCATTGTATTGCATCATTGACTTTAAGAGTTGTCAACACTTATACAATAATCACAACTTGTCAGTGTGGCACTCAAGCCACTCCAATGGTCTGTGTTGTTTCCCTAAACACAGAATATCAGACTATCCAGTATTCCCTGATGGTGTTACTTCCACCTCAGTGCTTCTGTACAGGCTTTCATTGTACCTGGCATCTTCTCCTCAAATTGGTCTTCATTCTCAGGTCAAGACACTCATCCCCTGTGAATCCTTCATTCCCTGATCACTGAGTTTCATACCTCCTCCTGGCTCAGTTTATTTCCCTTCACTTAGGGTTTCCTCTGTGCCTTATCCACACTTACCTATAGCATCTATTTCATCCTCTTTCACATGCTGTGCTCCACAACAGAAATTACATTTTATTGTTTTTAATCCCTAAATCCTGTCAATGAGATATTAAATGACTATTGCATATTGTTTAATAAATTAATGAATGAAGTTGTAGCTCATGCTAGCCTTTCTAGAAGACTACATAGAAATATTTTCCAATAATTTTATAGGGAGAAGTTACGTCTTAAGTCATGGAGTACAAGTAAGGATAGTTGGTATAGTAACATTATAGAACAGAGATGTACAAATGGATCTAGAACTAAAAGGAGATGAGATACTACAGTTCCCGGGGACTAGTGGTTAACTCTAATAAGTCATAGCTTGTATTGTGCCTTCTCCTATATTCTTATTAGAGAGAGCATTTCTGAGTGTAACTTAAGTAACAGATTTTCAAGTACAAGCATACCTCATTTTATTATGCTTTATTGTGCTTCAGAGATACGTATTTTTTTTTTTTTTTTTTTTTTTTTTTACAAATTGAATCTTTGTGGCCATCCTGTATCAAACTGGTCTATCAGAGCCATGTTTTCCCATGTATGTGCACACTTTGTGTCTCTGTGTCACAGTTTGGTAACTCTCACAATATTTCAAACTTTTTCATGTATCATTTATGGTTATCTGCAATGAGTGATCTGTGATATTACTATTGTAACTTTTTTGGAGTCCTACACAGCCATATAAGATGGTAAATTTAAATGATAAATGTGTGTGTTTTCTGACTGCTCCACAGACTGGCCATTCCCCTATCTGTCTCCCTCTCCTCATGTCTCCCTATTCCTTAAGACACAACAATATTGAAGTTAAGCCAATTAATAACCTTACAATGGCCTTTAAATGTTCAAATGAAAAGGGGAGTCACAGATCTCTCACTTTAAGTCAAAAGCTGGAAATGATTAAGTGTAGTGAGGAAGACATCTTGAATCTGAGAAAAGCTGCAATAAGTCAAATGCTAGACCTCTAGTGCCAAGCAGTTAGCCAAGTTGTGAATGCAAAGGAAAAGTTCTTAAAGGAAATTAAAAGTGTCACTTCAGTGAGTACTCAGGTGACAAGAAAGCTAAACAAACTTACTGTTGATGTGGAGAAATTTTAGTGGTCTGGATAAAAGATCAAACCAGTCAAAATGTTCACTTAAGCCAAAGCCTGCTTGAGATCAAGACCCTAATACTCCTCAACTGTATGAAGACTGAGAAAGGTGAGGAAGCTGCAGAAGAAAAGTTTGAAACTAGCAGAGGCTAGTAAATTTAAGGAAAGAGCCATCTCTATAATATGAAAGTTCAAGGTGAAGCAGCAAGTGCTGATGGACAAGATACATCAGGTTATGTAGAAGATCTGCCTAGGATAATTGATAAATGTGGCTACACTAAACAACAGATTTTCAATGTAGATAAAACCATCTTCTGTTGGAAGGAGATACCATCTAGGAATTTCATAGCTAGAGAGAAGTCAATGCCTGGCATCAAAGTTTCAAATGACAGGCTGGCTCTCTTGTTAGGTGCTAATGCAACTGGTGACTTTAAATTGAAGCCGGTGCCCACCTACTATTCCAAACATTGTAGGTACCTTAAGAATTATGCTAAGTCTACTCTGCCTGTGATCTCTAAATGGCACAACAAAGCCTGAATGACAGCACACCTGTTTACAACAGAATTTACTGAATATTTTAAGCACACTGTTGAGACACTGATCAGAAACAAATATTCCTTTCAAAATACTACTGCTCATTGCAAATTTACCTGGTCAAACAAGAGCTTTGATGAAGACATAAAATGAGATTAATGTTATTTTCATATGTTTGAACACAGCATCCATTCTGCAGCCCATGGATCAAGGAGCAATTTTGACTTTCAAGTCTTATTATTTAAGAAATACATGTTCTAAAACAATAGCTTCCATAGATAGTGATTCTTCTGATGGATCTCTTCAAAGTCAGTTAAAAACCTTCTGGAAATGATTCACCCTTCTAGATGTCATTAAGAACATTTGTGATTCATGGGAGGAGGTCAAAATATCAACATTAACAGGAGTTTGGAAGAAGTTAACTCCAACCCTCATGAATATCTTTCAAGGCTTCAAGGCATTAGTTGAGGAAGGAATGGCTGATGTGGTGAAAAGAGCAAAAGAAATAAAATTAGAAGTGGAGCCTGAAGAAGTGACTGAATTGCTACAATCTCATGACAAAACTTTTAACAGTTGAGGAGCTGCTTCCTATGGATGAGCAAAGAAAGTGGTTCCTTGAGATGGAATCTACTCCTGATGACGATGCTGTAAACATTGTTGAAATGACTGCAAGGGACATAGAATATTAAATAAACTTAGTTGATAAAGCAGTGGCTGGGCTTGAGAGGATTGATTCCAATTTGAAAGAAGTCTTACTTGGGTAAAATGCTATCAAACAGCATTGCAAGCTACAGAGAAATATTTTTTGAAAGGAAGAGTCAATCAATGTAGCAAACTTCAGTATTAGATTACAGTATAGTGTGAAAATGACTTCTATATGCACCAAGAAACCAAAAAAAAATCATGAGACTTGCCTTATGTCAATATTCACTTAATTGCCATGGTGTGGAACCAAACCCTCAATATCTCTGATGTATGCCTATACTGGACATGGGTTGGAGAAGTGAATTACAAGTGAATGCACTAGTATTAATAATGCATGAAAATCTTAACTAACAGTACAGATATATGTTGAGCATTTGGTATATACCAGGAACCAAGGAAAAGATACAACTTCATATTTTACCCATGGTCTCATGCAGGCAGTAAGGAATCTGTGTAGAATCCTGATGATCCACTTGGACACCTTTTGTTACTCTCTTGCCAAATTGTTACTATACAAAGATAGTAGAGAGAACATCCAAGGAAGATGGCAAAGTAGGGAGCTACAGAGCTATAGTGAACAGGCAACTGTTCTGGAGCTTGGGAGGCCAGGGACCCACTATACAGAAGCCAGGGAAGAGGAGGATGAAGAGGCTGAGAAAAAGCAGTAAAGAACTATGAGTAACACACTCCATGGCAGCTGTGGGCCCCCATCCCCCATTCTTGAGGTGAGCAGCCTCAGATCCAGTCCCTGGCTGACTACTGCAGACAGTGAGAGACTTGGAAGCCAAGAACAGCAGGGGGCATGGCAGAGGACTAATCACGGCGTTCGATCTGTAAATTTAGATTGCTGGGCTCTGGCTCCGTACCACTCTTTTGACCCACCCCAGGCAGGGAATGCCAGATCCATTGTTTCAACACTGCCCATGACAAGGGTGAAGTCAGTGGAGGTTTAAAGATGCAGGACCTCCCTAGGGCTGTGGGGAAGAGTTGCTGAATAGTGCCAACTGCTGGGCAGGCTAGAAAGCACAACTTTGGGGAGATATCAAAATGGCTTTTTGGCATCTTTCCTGATCCTCTCCCTAGGCCTCTTTGGAACTGGTCTGTGACCCTTTTTATGGGTCCCTGACCTTACTTTGGCTGGTAAATGCTGACTTGGGAAAGTCTTCTCTAGGGTGATCCTCCTTCCAGATTTGCCCTCCAGGCAAAAAGCAGCAAGAGGCAATAAAGAGGAATAAAATATAATAGAAGCAAAACAAAGATAAACAGAAAGGAAGAGAGGAAAGGAAGCTTTCTCTTGGATATGAAACAATTGCTCAGGTAATGCAGTCTTAAATATTGTACCAGATACCCAGAGCAATAATCAGATGAAGAGCTAAAAAAATCTGGTCAGTTGAATATGGACAATTCTAAATGTCTAGAATAAGTTGAACTAAGTGTCAAAGAAGAGCCTTAACACAAAGCTAATCAAGAAAAAAACCTTAGGAAAGAGAGAGAAACTGACTTTCAGAGTAAACTGATCAAGCAAATCAGATGCCTAGACATCAGCAAAAATTTACAAGCTATACTAAGAAACAGGAAGATATGGCCCTGTGAAAAGAACAAATTAAAACTTAGGAGGAAACATGTAATTTAGAAAAACTAATCAAAAATTTAAACAAATCTTCTAAATCAATTCAAGGAGAAGAAGAAAAATACAGCTAAAAAGATAAAGGATATTAAGAAGACCCTGGGTGAGAATAAAGAAGAATTTGAAAATATGAAATGAAAAATAGCAGAATTTTTGAGAATGAAAGGCACAAAAGAAGAGATAAAAATTACATGAGCATACAACAGCAGATGTGAACAGGCAGAAGAAAGAATCAGCAAGCTAGAAGATGTGACAATAAAAACCTTACAGATTGAAGAACATATAGAAAAAAGAGTAGGAAAAAAAAGTGAAAAAGGGTCTGAGGGAATTGAATGACAGCATGAAGCACACAAGCCTATGCATTATGGGTGTTCCAAAAGGAGAAGAGAAGGAAAAGGGGAAGAAAGAATAATTCAGGAAATAGTGGCCAAAATTTCCTATATCTTATAAAAGACATAAATATACATGTCCAAGAGCAAAACATACTCCAAACAGAATAAATCCTAACAGACCTACTCTGAATCACATAGTAATCAGTATTATAAATCCCATAGAGAGAGAGAGAGAATCCTGAAAGCAGCAAGAAAAAAACAATTTGTCACATGTAGGGAACCATGGTAAGATTAAATGTCAATTTCTCATCAGAAACCATGAAGTCAAGAAGGCAGTAGTATGATATATTAAAGGTTCTGAAAAGAAAAACAGTCAACCAATAATTCCTTACCTGGAAAGACTGTTCTTCAAAAATGAGGGAGAGTTTAAAATATTCACAGATGAACAGAAACAGAGTTCATCAAAAAGTAAACTACCCTACAAGAAATATTAAAGAGAGTTTTGCAGGCTGAAAGGAAAAGACAGGAGAGAGAGGCTTGGAGGAGAGTGAAGATATGAAGATTATCAATAAGGGTAACTGAAAAGGTGAAAAAAGAGACAAAACAAAATATGATATATAAAACCCAAAGGATAAAATGGTTGAAGTAAGTACTACCTTTAAGATAATAACATTGAATGTTAATGAATTAAGCTCCCAAATCAAAAGATGCAGTTTGAAAGAAAGGATAAAAATGTATGATCCATCTGTATTCTGTCTACAAGAGTCACCTTAGACATAAGGAAACAGCTGAGTTTAAAGTGAAAAGTTGGGAAAAGATATTCCACACAAATAGTAACCAAAAAAAGAGCTGAGGTAGCTATACTAATATCAGACAAAATAGACTTAAAATGCAAAATTATTAAGAGACAAAGAAAGATACTATATATTAATAAAAGGGGCAATCAACAAAGAAGAAATGACAGCCATATTTATATGTGCTTCTAAACAATTGCCCCAAAAAGCATGAGGCAGACACTGGTAAAAGTGAAGAAAGAAATAGACACCTCTACAGTAATAGTCAGAGACTGCAACACACCACAGTGCTGGTTTGAATCTGTTATATACCCCATAAAAACCATATTGATTTAATCCAATTTTGTGGGTTCAGACTTACTATAGGTGGGATCTTTTGATTAGATTATTTCCATGGAGCTGTGACAGTACCCATTCAAACTTAATTAGTTTACTGGAGTCCTTAGAATAGCTCAGAGAGATTTTGGAGACAGCCACTGGAACCAGAACCAGGAGAGAAGCTAAGAGATCAAATCCAGAGTTTGCCCAGGTGAAGCTAAGAAGAGGACACCTAGATGCTAAGAAGAGGACACCTAGAGGCTTAGAAAGAAATGCCCTGGGAGAAACAAGCAGTGATGCACAGGAGCTGAGACAGAAAAGCTAAAACAGAAGTCCAGAGACATCTTGGAGAAAGCAATGGAAGCCAGAAGCTAACCCTGGGAGAGGCCCAGCAGGATCTGGCCATGTGCCTTCCCCTGTGACAGAGGAACCCCCAATGCCACCGGCCTTTCTTCAGTGAAGGTATCATCCTCTTGATGCCTTAGTTTGGACACTTTTATGGCCTTAGAACTGTAAATTTGTAACCTAATAAACCCCAATTGTAAAAGCCAGTCCATTTCTGGCTTTTTGCATTTCAGCAGCTTCAGAAAACCAAACAACCACTCTCATCACAGAATATATAGACAGAGGATCAAAAAGGAAATAATATGATAAATGAACAGACATATACAGAATATTGCAGCCCAAATCAGCAGGATATAGAAACTTCTCAAGTGCCCATGGATCATTCTCTAGGATAGATCACATGTTGGGTCAGAAAAGAGTCTCAACAAATTTTAAAGATTGAAATTATACAAAGCAAACTTTCTCTGATCATAAAGGAATGACGCTATACATCAATAACAGGCAGAGAACTAGAAAATTCACAAATATATGGAGAGTAAACAACTCACTCCTAAATAATCAGTAGGTCAAAGGAGGAATTGCAAGAAAAATCAGTAAATATCTTGAGATGAATAAAAATGGGAACACTACATATCAAAATGTATGGGATGCAGTGAAGGAAGGGCTTAGAGGGATATAGCCCCATATACCTACATTAGAAAAGAAGAATTAAAATTAAATACCTAAGTTCGAACCTTGAGGAACTGCAAAAAGAACAGCAAACTAATCCCAAAGCAAGCAGAAGGAAAGAAATAACAAAGAAATAACAAAGATTAGAGCAGAAATGACTGAAATTGAGAATTTTTTAAAAATAGAATTAACAAAATTAAAAGTCATTTCTTTCAGAGGATTAATAAAATTGACAAACCCCTAGCCAGACTGGCAAAGAGAAAAAGAGAGAACACACAAACAATCTACACTGATTCTAGAAGAAACAGAAGAGCTCAACAGACAAATTACAAGTACAGACATTAAATGAGTCATCAAAAACCTCCCAATTGTTCAATAGGTTCGTGTAAAGGTTAGGAAATGAATAGCACAATACTGTGTGATGGTAGCACAATACTCTAAATGTAATTAACAAAGCAGAGTGTGAGCATGGTTGAAAGAGGAAGGTTAAGAGTCGTGTATGTCACCATAAGGAAAACTAGAAGGTAAAAACTGGGACTGTATAACTTAGCAAAACCCAGAGTAGGCAATGATGGTGGTTAATTGTATAAATATAAGTGAGTTCTTACATGAACTAGAACAAATGTATGTCACTATTACCAGGTGTTAATAATAGAGTTTTATGGGAAAAATACAATAAATGTAAACTAAGGTCTACAGTTAACAGTAGCATTGCAGTATTCTTTAATTGACTGTAACAAAGGCACTATACCAAAGCTAAATGTCAATAATGGGGGAGAGAGGATAAAAGGGGCATGGGTTTTTTTTCTTTGGGATAAATGAGAATGTTCTCATATTGGCTGTAGTGATGAATGCATAACTATATGATTATAACAAGAGCCACTAACTGTACACTTGGGATGGATTTTTTGAGGTGTGATTAAAACTGTTTAAAAACAAAAAACCTCCCAACAAAGAAAAGCTCAGAACCAGATGGGTTCACAGGTGAATTCTACCAATCATTCCAAGAATTAATACCAACCCTGCTCAAACTCTTCCAAAAAATTAAAGAGGTAGGAACAGTCCCTAACTCATTCTGCAAGACCAATATCACTTTCAAAACAAAGTCAGATAAAAATACCATAAGTAAAGATAATTACAGACCAATTTCTTTTATGAATATAGACATAAATATCATCCATAAATTACTTGCAAATTGAATCCAACAGCACATTAAAAGAATTATACACCATGGCCAAGTAGGTTTTATCCCTGGTATGCAAGAGTGGTTCAACACAAGAAAATCAATTAATATAATATGCCACATTAACAAATTGAAGGGGAAGAAAACACATGATCATGTCGATTTGACAACATCCTTTCTTGATAAAAACTCTTTAAAAGATAGCAATAGAAGGAAACTTCCTCAACATGATAAAGAGCATATATGAAAAACCCACAGCTAGCATTATATTAAGCGGTGACAAATTGAAGACTCTTCCCCTAAGATCAGGAACAACACAAGCATGCCCACTGTCACCACTGTTATTCAATTTTGTGCTAGACGTTCTTGCTAGAGCAGTTAAGCAAGAAAAAGAACAAAAGCATCCAGATTGGAAAGGAAGAAGGAAAACTTTCACTATTTTCAGAGCATATGATCTTATATATACAAAGTCCCAAAAACTCTACAAAGCTACTAGAGCTAATTAATGAGTTCAGCGAACTGGTGGGATACAAGATCAACATGGGAAAAACAGTAATACTTGTATACACTAGTAATGAGCAATCTGAGGGAGAAATCAAGAAAAAATGCCATTTGCAATAGCAACTAAAAAAAATCAACTATCTTGGAATAAATCTAACTAAGGATATAAGGGACTTGTACACAGGAAACTATAAAACATTGCTAAAAGAAACAGAAGAAAATCTAAATAAAAGGAAGGACATTCCGTGTTTATGAACTGGAAGACTAAATGTCATTAAGATGTCAAGTTTACTCAAATTCATTTACATATTTAACACAATCCCTACCAAAGTTCCAACAGACTACTTTGGAGAAATAGAAAAGCCAATTATCAAGTTTGTATGGAAGGGTAAGGAATCCCAAATAGCTAAAAACCTCTTGCAAAAGAACAAAATTGGATGATTCACACTTCCTGACTTCAAAGCATATTACAAAGCTACAGTGATAAAAACACCATATTACTGGAATACAGATAAATATATTGAAGAATAAAATCAAATTGAGAGCGCTTAAATAGACCCTCACATCTATTGTCAATTGATATTTGACAATGCTGCCAAGTACAATCAATTGGGAAAAAATAATCTCTTCAACAAATGGTGCTCAGAGAACTGGACATCTATATGCAAAAGGATAAAAGAGGACCCCACATCTCACACCTTATAAAAAAATTAACTTGGACTGAATATATTTGTATTTAGGTATTTGAAATGGATCAAATAACTAAATATAGGATCCGTAGCTATAAAACTTCTAGAATATAGTGGAAGGATGCATCTTTAAGATCTTGTGGTAGGCAATGGTTTCTTAAACTTTACACCTAAAGCACAAGCATGAAAGAAAAAATAAATAAATAAATGGGACCTCCTCAAAAGTAAATACTTTTGTGCTTCAAAGGAGTTTGTCAAGAAAGGTGAAAGGCAGTGTACTCAGTGGGAGAAAATACTTGGAAACCACATATCTGATAAGGGTTTAATATCCAGAATATATAAATAAATCTTCCAACTCAACAATAAAAAGACAAACAACCCATTTAAAAATGGGCAAAAGACTTGAATAGACATTTTTCAGAGGATATACAAATGGCTGTAAAGCACATGAAAAGATGCTCAACATACTAGCTATTAGGGAAATGCAAATCAAAACCACGAGATATCATTTCACACCTACTAGAATGGCCACTATTAAAACAAACAAACAATAAAACACAAAAAGCTACAAGTGTTGGAGAAGACGTGGAGAAATAGGAACACTCATTCACTGTTGACGGGAACACGTAAAATGGTGCAGCCACTGTGGAAGACAGTTTCATGGTTCCTTATGAAGCTTAGTATAGAACTGTCACATGATCCAGCAATCCCACTAGGTATATAATCAGAAGAACTGAAAGCAGGGACTTGCACAGACATTTACACACTGATGTTCATACTGGCATTATTCACAGCTGTCCAAAGATTGAAGCAACTCAAGTGCCCATCAATCAAAATGTGGTACATAACAAAATGTGGTGTATAAATTTGATGGAATGTTGTTAAGCAGTAAGAAGGAATGAAGTCCTGATGCATGGACAACATGGTGATCTGTGAGGACACCATATAGAGTGAAATAATCCAGACACAAAAGGACAGATATTGTATGATCTCACTGATACGAACTCATTATAATAAGAAAGCTCATAGAGTTAGAAACTAGTATACAGGTTATCGGGAGATAGAATGGGGGTATAGAATGGGCAGCAAGCTGATGCTAAATTTGTGTAGAATTTCTATTTAGGTTGATTCTAATTAGGCAATGAATAGTGCTGATGGTAGTACATTATTGTCAGTGTAATTAACAGCACTGAGTTATGTGTGTGAATGTGGTTGAAAGGGGAAGTTTTGGGTTGTGTATGCTACTAGAAGGAAAGAGAGGATAAAACTCGGTCTGTATAGCAAAGTGAACCCTGTTGTGGACAATGACTATGGTTAATAGTACAATATAAGAATGTTCTTTCATGAATTATAATAAATGTGCATCACTATTACAAGGTGTTAATAGGGTGGTATATGGAAAAAATACACCTAACACAATTATGCACTATAGTTTACAGTAATATTTTAATATTCTTTCATCAATTGTAACAAAGGTACAACACCAATGCAAAATGTCAACAATAGGGGGACATATGGGAACATTTTTATTTTTTACATGACTTTTCTGTAAATACACAACTTATTTAATTAAAAAAAACAGTAATTAAAGGAAAACATTATGCTAAGTGCAGACACAAAATACTACATATTGTATGATTCCATTTGTATAAAGTGTAAATATAAATAAATCTATAGAGACAAAATTGATTAGTAGTTATATAGTTAGAGCTGGGGAAGGATAAAGGAATTGAGAGGTGACTGCTAAGGGGTATGGGTTTTTTTCTTTTTACAATGGAGGGCAGGAGGGGATACACCAAGAACTCAGCATCTTTATGGAGATGTTCCCTCTCCCCTGGCCTCCAAAATCACAAACCTTGTGGACTAAAAGACAGGAAACAAGTTTAGTAACATAGGAGCTCTTGACTTTGCTTTGTTTTGTTCCTGGCTTTGGAGTGCCTCAGAGAAGAGAAAAGCAGAAAAAAGTAAAACTCCCCATTTTTCATCATATTACATAAGGTTATAAATGTAAGCTGAAGACGAGTCACGGGGGCTTTGAATGCCAGTTCAAGGAAATTAGAAGACACTAAAAATTCTCCAAACTGGTTTTTAGTGGCTTTTATTCTTACTTTTTTATGTATTCCTTTGTCTCAGCTTGCAGGTTCTGCTAAGCTCAAAAATTCAAATGGCACAGGTACTTTGGAGCCCAGCAAAAATTTGGTTTTCTTTATATGCCTCAGATAATAAATCAGCTCCTATTGATTTGAAACTTGACTGAGGGATTCTAAAAAGGCTTAAATTTCTTTTCTGGGTTTTTAGATTGGACCAATTTCACTCAATTTTGAATTTCATCATAAGCTGCCTTCTGCATTCATAGGAAAGCCGATTTCCCTCTCCAAGCCACCAAATGCATCACCCCAAATTGCAGTTGAGCTTTTCTTAATGGGATGCCAGCAACCTCCATGATAAATATTGATCTTGTATTCAGCCATTCTAAAATGAAACATTTCCCATTTTCATGTGTTCTACTCTTGTGGAGGCAAATCCTCCAAAGAAGAGCCTAGCCCTCACTGTACATCAAATAACTAGTACTACCAGCTTCTACGGACCCTGGAGAATCTGAGTAGGTTTTCATAGGCCTTCTCACTAAATTAGTCATTAGAACTTGAAATCCAATAGTCAGAGGTATGTTGAGAATGTGTGGTGTAAATAAGAAAATTATGAGGATATTCACATGTAATATTTATATCTGGGAAAGGCATTTCCTTTCATTGATGGAAATTGATCACTTTGCTTAAGACCACAGATGCAAATACTTAAAAGTCATATGAAATTTAAACTGAGAAAAAGATGTGAAAGGCATTATTTGTTTTTGATTACCCTGTTAGAGGATTCCCTACTTCTAGATCTCTCTAAATCTTTCTAAATTCAGATCTCGTCTATACAGACAAATCTTCCCCCTAAAAATCTCTATTTTATCCTGTTATACCTGAAGCCAAACATTTTCAGTAGTTCTCCCCAGTTTGAATTTCTAAAATTTTAGTCTAAGGATCTGGATCCTCTACATTCTGTCTCTGACCTATTCATCCAGACCCATTTCACCTTTCTCTTTAAAAGACTAAAACTTTCTTTAAGAACCGGGGCTCAGATTAGGATATGGAATATTCTAGCTTTACCCTGCCTGCATCTCAAGGGCACTGCCTCCTATCAAATTCCTTCATAAGTTACCTCTATCATATTTCAACACCTCTCCCATATGCATGCCACTTAGCAGACCCATAGACAAGGACTTGAGAGCAAGTTTATTTTGAGGTGATCCTTGAAAACAAGATTGAGGGAGTGGGAAGAGTGAGACAGAGCAGAAGAGGAAAATAAAGTGTGAATTTCTAAGCACATTACTAGTGTGAACAACTGGAGCTCAGTGCTGCGTAGGCCTTTCTATAGAAACTGGCAGAAGGAGCCTCAGCATTAACCTCTGACCATGAAGGGTGGGGGCAAAGGCATCTATTGCCTGGGTCCCATTCCACTGATGGAGGGATTCCCAGGAGGCATTTTTCTCACCCACCCTTCTGAGTTGCATCAAGTAAATGAATTAAGTAGCCTTCAGCAGCTTCAGAGAAGCCCCTTTGACTGAAAAGCAGTGTCACCATGGAGTGGAATTGGGGTGGGATGCAGTCAGGGTGCATGAAACAGTCGACCACAGTGGCACTGAAATCAGAGTTGGGCTGGAGGACATTGCTTGGGGAGCCAGTAGCATTGTCCCATCTTCCATTGGTACTTCAGAGTGAGCCCCTCTGCTTGACTCACGTTTGCTTTCTCCTTGTCCCTGACTTCAGATCCATTTCCTGGCTTCATCTCAGTGGTTCAAGGGTTTTGCTAGTGGTCTTATAAATATCTCCACACAAGGTGATATGGCCACCAGTGAATGGTGGGGATGCAGAAATTGCATCTCTCCACAAGCCCAGTGCTCCAACCTCAAAGCTCTGCTTAATGACCCCCCAGCAGTCCTTTTACTTTCACAAATGTTCAGAATTGTCTTTCTATACAGTTTATCTTCCCACCTCCCCTATCTAACCAACAACATCTATTTGACTTATCAGAATCCAACTCATCCTTCCAATCCCCGGTTTCCTGTTGCATATTCTATGAACATTTCCGAGTCCCCTAATATAAAGTTATCCTTCCTTTATAGGAAACCCTATGACAATAACTAAGGCAGTAGTCACTTTCCTATTAAAGTCAAATGTCAACTGAAATATCCTGTATTTTAAGATTCAAAACTAATGGAAAAACTACCTTTCCCAAGCATTACTGGGATTCTAGGGGAAATGAGTTACAATTTTCCAAGGTACAGCTGATTCTAAGTTTCTGTTTCCTCGGAATTAATTTGCTTTATTGATCACCATGCAAACGGTATTGCTATTTAAGTCCATGTTAAAACCTAATATATAGCTACCTTTTCTTGAAACCAGAAATATTAACATACTTATCCAACTGGATGAGGCCTCTATTTTCATGGAAGACTGACAAAGCTTCTAATGTACCAATGGAATATAAAAATTGAATTGAACATTTGTGCCAAATAGGGATCCAGCATTCTTGTTAGTATTAGTATCATACTATTTTCTACCCCTCCATTCTGCCATGCCTCTCTTTACCACAACCCTAAATTCCTGTTCATTGTATGTCCATGGTTCATTTCTTCTGCACCATGCTCTCAACTCTCCAAATTCAACCTCCATGCAACCATCAAGGTATTTTCCTAAATAAGGAGAGTTTATTCATTCAAAGGTACATTGGTGCAACTTACAAGTAATACTGCTTTGTCTTAAAACAATAGAAGAAAGACATGAATCTGGTCATGATGAAGTATCTACTAAGAGAGAGTCTGGCTGCAGCTGACTCCACTTTAAGGGCTAAGACACTGCCTTGTTGGGTCCAGGCATGATGAGGTTCCATGAAAATAACCCACTAAATAAATAAATGCAAACTGACATGTCCCCAACGTGACATTTTAAAAATTTGCAAGAAGAAATATAATGGTCTCATAGGCCAGAGACGTTCATTTTTTTTTTTTTTGAGTTTTTTCTTCCTTTGCAGCCAAAAGACATGGAAACACAAATCACAACTGGAAACTATGTTATTGATTAACTGTAAGAAATCATTATTGCAGATAGTGGAAACGTTCTAAGTCTTTATCATCAGTGAAATACCTATGTGCATGTTCACCCCTAGTCAGCGTGGAAACAGAACAAGACAGTGAGATGAAGTCCATGTTCGAGGGCAACTGGGCTACCATATCGATGGTAGTCCTTACCAATGGCAAGTTCTTGATCTGACCCTGCTAACATCAGCCCCTTGGATTCCTCCCTTTCTACCTATCAGGCATGCCTAATCCTCTTCTGACTGAGAAATTCTTTTGTAAGTCTATTAATGTGTTAAGAAATGTTACTCTGGAGTCTAGTTTTCCCAGGAATCATGTTCCACTTCAGGTAATTTTGCAATTCGACTCTACACTCTTATCTTTTATATGTTACATTACAGCTTTATTTCTCTCAGTTTCAAGTTCTTAGGGCAGCCACATACTTTATTTCATCCACAGTACTAGACACTTTCCAAATTCTGCCTCTTATCTTTAAAACATTCCCTGCAAGTTATACATTACTATGCTTATTTTATAGTTTATCATTTAGAGCATTGTTCTACATCCTGTCTACTCAGTTGACATTGTCTCATTATAGATATTGGTTTAGTGTCATGATAGTTCTCCTCTTAATTTATGAACTCTTTAAAGACAGTAACAAACTCCAGGGACACTTGACTGAGAAACATCAAGAGACATGGACTACAACACTATATAAAGCAAGATGTGAAGGGGGACTAATGGCAGTCCTTTTATAGTGTCTTAAAATATTGTTGATAAGAACTCTTATCATTTGGTTGAATTTTAAGGAATTAAAGATGTGATTTTTCTGAAAAAGAGTAATATTAGCCCTGGTCCATGGCCATGATCAATCTAATAAAGAAGAGGGGGGGTGAGAACAGCCGGGGGAAAATTGCAAGACCCAGGGGGATCCCATCCAAGGAGAGGGGTGTGATTTGCCAAATAGAAGGAGAACCACATTCAAAGTTAGCTAGTAGGCATATATGAACATTGCATAAATATCTGCCAAAACAGAGAAGCGAGGTACTAAAACACATTGAGTTAAAGTTTTAGGGCAGACATCCTCAGTTTGAGGGGCTACCTGGGAGGACTTTGTAAAGTCCTGTTTCTTCATCTGTACAACGATGGTGGTAAAACCTACCTTAGTGAGCTGTTGTGAGGGTGACATTGTAGTAGTGCACATTTATTGAGTACTCACTGTGGTTCAGACACCATCTGGGGATTTTGGTTTTATTATCTTATTCAGTCCTTTCAACAATCCTGAAATAGGTGTTATGACTTACCAAGGGTTAAAAAAAAAAAAATAGGCACAGGGAGATCACTCAGAGTCATACACAAAGCATTCCAACACAAGGCTATCTCCTCTTAAACTAATTGCTGCACTGTTTCCTAAATAGACCATCAACACATACATTTCCATATATGAGAAAGTGCACAAAAAGTCTTTATGCCAGAACCTAGAACTTAATAAATACTGTCTATTACTGTTATTTTATTGGTTCTAAATTTAAAATTATTAATTACTGTTGACAACCACTAGACTGGGAGTCAGGCATGTTTAATTCTGGTCTTAGCTTCCCACTATATGTTCTAGATGTGTGACTTTGAGGAAGTTACTTCTCCATTCTGGGATTCACTTTTCTCATCTATAAAAAAGAAGCATTGCCCGTGACAGTCTCTGAGCTTCCTTCCTGCTCCAACAGCCTATGATTCCTATGCAAATTTCGTGAGGGGTAGTTATTGAAGAACTTAGAGGCTCCACTAGCCAAATTTAAAGACTTTCAACTTTGTTCCCTGAGTGTTTGGTTTTACTAAGTATTTTAGAGAGGATGCCAGATTTGAGGGAAATTGATAGGGCTAACAATTTATTTGCATTATGTGTTTCACCCAAAACCTGAAAAGAAAAAGAAAAGCAAGTAGAAAATCCCATCTTCATTTTCCAGAAAGAAGCTCAGAGCCACAGAGGTGGAAAGATTTCATTTCTTGTCCAGAGTGATCTTGGAAGACCCTTGAAATAAATTGATCTGGGGTCCTAACATATGTAATTCCATTTTCAGTAACGGTAGATCTGCAGCAGTAGCTGCGGTTGCCAAAAAAAGAGTTGACATTCATTACAGGCTCAGACATGGAGAAAAATGATCCTTCACGTGAATACATTTGCCTAAAGCAATGATAGTCTCTGAGGGAAATCATAAACAGAAAGAAAATGCCACTTGACTACCCCCAAATCTTGGGAAACCCAGAGAGGCTGCATAAGAAATAATTAGCATTCAGGAGAATTTACTTCTCTGTTTCTTTAATTTGTTGTAACAGATTCTGCTGGTGCTCGGCCCTATCCCTTTGGCATGTACCATCTCCTGCATGCCAATGGCCTCTTCCTGCAAGCACCTGGGCTTCCTTGCCTGGAGGCTTTCTCTGAGCAGGATTAGTTGATGCCCCTGGGAGCAGTCCTAAGCTAACCCTAGATGGCAACTGGTGGATACATATCTCAGCATCCCCATCCCTCAGGTGGGACAACTCTGAAGTGTGTTCTCCACAGTCTCCGGAGGTTCTGAGCACCATTGAGCCCCAGTTCCCATGTCAATCACCCACTCTTGAACGTACCTCATGTTAGCTTCTCTGATACAACCGCCATGTCTCTGGCTACAGGGCAGGAATTGGCTGAGAGCCCCAGCTGCTGCATTCTGAAATCCAGCACCTCATTTGCACCAAGTCCACACATCCCAGGGACTGCTCCCACCAATGACCGAGAGATGTAGGCACACTAAGGTAGATGCAGTACCCCTTCTGCTGGCTGAGTGTGGCTCAAGGGCTCCTTGAAGGCCTTGCCAAACTTCCCTTTGTAGTCTAAGATGCTTCAACCCTCTCTCCTTCACTCAGAATCAAGCCTGCATTGCAGTATGGCTGTTCTCTCAATTCCCCCCACCCATCCCTTTTTTTCACTTACTCAGGAGTTTTCCCCTGGCAAAATCCTTGCAAATTTAATCTGGTCTTGGTGTCTGCTTCTCGGGTGATCTGCACTGATACAGCTTCCTTCCCTTCTCTGTCTCCCTTCCCTAATCTGTGTCAGTGTTTCCTGGGGTCACACAATAAGCTAATTGAGCCCAAATATTTGTGTCATACTCAACTTCTGGGGGAACACAAGACCATTCTTCCGTCTTTAATCCATACCCCCGTGTGAGTTCTACATTTCCCTCATACACAACCCATACAAACACGTGCATACGCGTGTACCATGGAGTGTTTCAGCATAAAATATTCAAGGCAATGTTCTCCCAGAGGTTTACACAGAGAGTGGGGCACAGAATGTTAAATGCTGATATAAATTTGAATAGCTTCAGAGATTTGAGGGAAGTATTCTGGATTATCCACTTAAATATTAACATCTGAAATCACATATGCTCTATGACTGATGAATGTTCAGTTCACCTTCTGAACATCTTCTCTGTTAAGCACAACTATCCAGTGATAACTGCAGCATCGCTGATTGAAAGGGCTTATCATCACCCTTCCTACAGTTCACACAGTTCACAAGTGGGATCTATATAATGTTAGTTTTCATTTGGATATGTAAGCGGGACCTAGCAAAAAAAAAAAAAAAAAAAAAAATCACTCTAGATCCTTCCGGGACTACAAGTGATATGAAGCTTTCTGGGACAAAGGGTGAAGAGAATGACAGGAAGCTGATAAGGCTTTACTCTTTGGTAATATTACCACATACAATATGTGTGGTTACCACGTTGAACAAGAAGAGGGCTCAAATTAGAAGAAGGTTGCCAAGCCAATGTGGGGCAAGGGGTTTATTATAACCTGATTACATGTTAGATAAAAATATGCATCTTCGAAGCAGTCTTAAGTTCTCATCTTTCTTATGTCATTCTGACTTTATCTGGATTATATATTTTCACAAGTTATTGCTAACCAGATGGAGCCTCATTTTCTCTCTAGTTGCCCCAGTAACCTTTGGGCCATCTATAATTTCAAGGAGATGGCGATGAGGTATTTTTCAGTGGTCAGACTATTTTCAACTATAAGTCTAGCCAGCCATGATAATCATGGCACTGTCAAGGCGAGAGGAAGGATGGTGGCTAGGAACTGCACAGAGTCTCTTGTCCTTGAATGCAGCAGTAGCTCTTGTGGTCAGACACATGATATAACTGTCAAGTGCACATGAAATCAGCTAAATAAAGAAATGTAAGTCACAATCACATGCATTTGCTAAAAGCAAAAAGATGGCAGAAAAAATTAAGACAGAAAATAAAAGCAAAGGACAACTATAAAAGTATGGTTTACTTCAAATGCTGATGCTATTTCATCTGTATTGTCTCATAGAGAGAACCACCACAATCATATTCAAAGAAAATGGCACCTCCTCCCAAGAACTTTATACATGCAGCTTCTATGCCAGCCATTGGGATAGAGACTCATGGTCCAAGTTCCTGGAGGGTTAAGAGAATTCCAACACAGGAAAGAAGCCAGGAACTCAGCCAAGTGGCCTGGGGTTTAAAGCAGTGACCAGTGGGAAACGAGACTGCTAAGCAAGATACATCATAGAAGCCTACTTGGGCAGCCATGACGTGTAGAGGCTGTGATTCACCCAAGGAAAACCAGAGATGGTAGACCTATGGCAACATGGGGGGTTATGGCCCTCAGGAGTTCTCTGGGGGAAAGGTGCCAAGATACCAGCTGTTGTGCCCAGGATTATTCAGACCTGGTGCAGGGCAGAGCAGTAAGGGCTGTAGTGCCTGCAGCTGGGCATTGCTGGGCAGGCAGAGCTTCAGGGTTCTCATGCACAGTCACAGCCAAGCAGCCCGTGGCGTGCAGCACACGCCAGTAGACAGAGCCTTTCTCCACTTGTTTATATCAATTGAAAAGGCACTCTTTAACAGACCACGTCAGTGGCTCTCAAACAGGAGTTATTTTTCACCCCAGGAGATATTTGACAATGTCTGGGGATATTTTTCTTTGTCATGACTGGGGGAGTTGCTACTGACATCTATCGAGAAGGGGACAGGGATGCTGCTAAACAATCTACAGCATCCTACAGCAACCCCCACCCCCCACACACACACACAACAAAGACTTATCCAACCTCAAATGTCAGTAGCACCAAAGTTGAGAAGTCTTGGACTAGGGTGATGGTTACAACCTTCACAGATTGTCAGTGAGAAAGAGGAAAGGGACTTACACTCTACATAAAGGGGTCGGGGACAGTTACATCTATTAATCACCTGTCATGTGACAGACAGTGTACAGCTGCTCTTAAGCCTCACGAATTAGGGCACATATTATTACCTCACTTTATTGAAAGGGAAATCAAGTCTAAGAAATAGAAGAAACCACCTAGTAAAGAACTCATTTGAGCCAAGACTTAAGCCCAGACCTGTTAAATACAAAGTCCAATGCCAAAACCATAAAGGGGGAAAAAATACTTGTTATTCCTTTTTCTAACTTCAAAGTGGAGCTGAATGTTCATGTTTCCATTGATTGCATATAATTTTTAACAAAACAGGAAAATGTCACTGTGTTCATGATTGACTTTATACATCAATAATTTCAGTCTGGCTTTAATAGCTTTTGATAAATGTAGGCATCACACTATCGGAATGTTTATTTAATCATTAAGATTTTATTTAGCACTGAAATATTTGGAATAGCTTTATCAGGGAGGTAGGATTACTGGTTATTTTTATTGCTTTCTAATTACTTGTTTTTTCCTGACCTTTACAATTTCTTTCAACAAGCATATATTAACTTTATAATAAAAACTATAAAGCTGCCAAATAGGTGTTTTTAATGTAGCTTACATAGGCAATTATTTGAAGATATACAGTGAATTGCTTACAGGATATAGATTCATTTATTTGGGGATTATATGAATTTTTGACTGTATAAAATTCATTTCCATTGAACATCACAAGCACTTCTTTGTGTGCTAAGTGAAATGCAAAAAAGGGAAAAGGCACCCAATTTCTGCTTTCAAGGAACTTGCAAAATATGCTTTTGTTCAAACTGATCCAGGTGTTTGGCATGTCCTCTCCTCATAGCTGTCTGTGAAATTCCTATGTAATATCTCACAGCCAATTTCTAATTCCATCTTCTCCACAACTATCCTTTCCATAGTTGGTGTAACGCCCTCCACCCTCCTACTCCCATAGCACTGTGTTAGAATTTCTGATATGACACTTCGCCTGCATTATTAATATTTCTCCCCTCCTCCTGCCAAATTTTGAGTTTCAAAGGCCAGGTTTTATGTTTATTCAACTATATATTCTCCTATCATCTAGTGCAGTATCTTGAACATAGTAGAAATTCAATAAATGCTTTCTTAATTGAAATAATTCCAGCCTTGTGGCCAAGGTGCTAGCATATTATCATCATCTCACAAGAAGAGAAGGAAAAAAGCATGGGGTGGCGGGTGGGGGAAGAGAGGGTGTGTTGCAAAGAGCCCGTGCGCTTAGCAGGCGCGTTTATATTCAGGGTTACTGGCCTCTGTTTTTAATTTACCTTATTTTTCTACAGTATTGACTTTTAAAAAATAATTCCTTATTTACACCCAAAGATCAAAAGTTATTCAAGTTGAAGCCTTGCCTACACACACATTTATGAGCCGTGCTCACAAAATGTTCAGGGACATTAAAAATCCTTGACATGAAAAATGTGTTGCATCAAAGATTTTAAGATAGAACAAGTAAATATATATGTTGCTTTGCATTTGTGTAGCAAGGGGACAGACTGCTGTGACCCAAAGCTGAGGGCTGCATCAGGCAGGTCTGGCTGAGAACTGTGAAGGATGACTGCCATCTACAGGCCTTCTTGGGTATTGCTGCATAGATGCAAGTAGACCTTGATTAAAACATCGAAGATTTGGGTGATGTGGTCTCAAAGAGTCAATTCTACAATGAAGTATTTGGAGTCAAATGCTTTGTTCCTGTCTTTCTATGTGGTCATATAAGAAAATAGTTAAAACTGGATAACAGATAATGTTCCTTTCCACCCCATCCCCTGCACAATCATTATTTTACAAAATTGAAGATGGCCAGCTTTGTGGGTCTCCCGTTTTCATTTTTGCCATTGTGCTCTGCCTTTTTGCATATTGTAATTATCTCTGTATGTGTCTGTCCTCCCCAGGAGTCTGTAGGACTGCTGGGGCCTAATAGAATTCCCTTTTTTTTAGCCTCTTGCCCAGCAGGGTGTTTGATATGCGGCAGATATTCCACAAATATTTGATGCATGAATGAGTAAGGGAATTAATGAATGAACATATAAATTAATAAACTAATTATTTATGGGTCATCTTAATCCAAATAACTTGTAAATTTATGAAAAAAACTATAGTCTAATATATATGCATATGTGTATGTATATATGCATATATGCATGTGTGCTTATGTATACATGTGCAAATATATTTATGTGTAGAGTCACTTGTTTTCAACTACTGTAATGAATCAAGAGGTTAAGACTTTTTATTAAAGGTCTTAAATCCATTTATTTAGGATCTTGTAAATACCACTTTGCAGTCCCAGCTATGACATTTTAACAAAGACAAAATGTTCTGAAAGATTCATTTTACTTATAAAGTAAGCATGGTGCCAAGGCCATAGTTATTACTTCTCATTTATTTTGTTCTGTCTGAGATTGACCATCTAGCTTTAGTCAGATGAAATGAGAGTCAAGGAAAACATTGTAGATAAGATCATTATACTGAAAGAATAAACGAGAAGGTGGAAAAGTAAGATAAATACTGTTTATCCTAAGAGTTATGGATTCTTTTCTCAGTTCTCACCCTTTAAGCACAACCTTGAGGAAAGGTTTTAGGTTTTTAAACTGCAAACTTTGTTTTAAAAGAATGGGGCTAATATCCTTGAGCACCACACTTAACAGGCACTGTGCTTGTCAGTTTAACACTATTTGACTCCAAAATCTATGTTGGTTATTTTGTTTTGTCTTTGTCCCCCATCCCCCAATAGAGCACAGTATTCAAGAGTTAAGATACGGTGACTTTAAAGTCTTAATACTTTGATGTGGGTTCAGTAAAATTAACCTGCCTTTTCTATCTCTTTTCTTTCTCCCCTTCTTCTCCTTTTCTCCTTTTTTTTTTTTTTTTTTTTTTTTTTTTGTTAATCACTGCTGGGGCTACATACTGAGGGACTACTATGTGCCAAGTGCTTGACATAAACTAAAATAATTACAACATCAAGGAAAACAAGGGCTGTGGCAGGTAAGTGATTTAAACAAAACCAAGAAGCAACTAAATTTGGCGTAAGAATTATATCCCTGGATCCAGAAAAAAGGTTCCACACCCTGGCACCAGCTAGGGGATTCTGTGGTTATTTCCCAGAACAAAAACTCAGTGTTCCTCTTCTAAACGGTCATAGGGCCCTCCTTCTTTCTTTAGTCATTTCTTCAACAAATAGTTTAACACAGAGTACATACCACACACTGTTTCAGGTGCTTGAGATGCATTAGCGAAGTTGGGGGGGTGGTCCTGCTATCATGAGCTCCCCTCCTGTTGTGGGAAGAGAGAACACAAGTGCAGGGACAGCACAGCTCAAACAAGAAGGCTCGGGTTTGAATTCTGGGTCTACTGCTTCTAACTGTGTGAACATCGGCCAGATACTTAACCTCTCTGTGCCTCTGTGCTGATTTGGATGTATTATGTCCCCCAAAACACCATGTTCTTTAATGCAGTCTTGTGGGGGCCGATGTATTAGCGTTGATTAGGTTGGAATCTTTGGGTTAGGTTGTTTCCATGGAGATGTGACCCACCCAATTGTGGGTAATACCTTTGATTAGATTATTTCCAAGGAGGTGTGGCCCCACCCATTCACTGTTGGTCTTGATTAGTTTACTGGAACCCTATAAGAGCTCAGACAGAAGGAGCTCACAGCTGCAACTTAGGGAGACACTTTGGAGAATTCCATTTTGAAATGCAATCTAGGAACAAGCAGACTCCAGCCACGTGCCTTCCCAGATAACAGAGATCTTCCAGATGCCATCGGTTTTCTTAAGTGAAGGTACCCTACTGTTGATGCCTTTGTTTGGACATTGCATGGCCATAGGACTATAGCTTTGTAACCAAATAAACCCCCTTTATTAAAGCCAATCCATTTCTGGTATTCGGCAGAACAGCAGCATTAGAAAACTGGAACAGCATGTCTCCTGTAATACCTAAAGTGGGGATAACAATAGTTCCTAAATCTCAAAGTTGTAGTGTGGATTAAATTTTATAATGTTAGACAATGTCTGGTCTGCAGTGAGTTCTCAGTGTACGTTACCTGTTATTTTTAAAGAAACAAAATAATTACAGTCGATAAGAACCTTAAGGGAAACACATCAGATACCCAGACTGAGATGAGGATGTGCTATTTTAGATAAGATGATCAATAAAGTCCTCTCTGGGTAAGTGATAAGGAGAATGAGAAGGATTCCATCTTGGCATAAATTGGAGAAAACTTTTCTAGCATCAGGAAGTGCAACTGTTAAAACTCTGACATGGGAAAGAGTTTAATGTTCAAGGAAATGTTGGAGGTGAATGTGTTTGGAGCAGAGTGGATGAGAGGCAAAGTGGAATGAAATGGGGTTAAAGGGGCATGCAGGAGCCAAATTCTGCAAAGGCTTGCAGGCATTTGGATTTTATTCTAAAAACCAAGGAGAATTTGAAGCTCGTCCTTGTAGCTCTTCTGTTCCAGGTCTGTTTTTCTTACAGGAATCACTGTGTTCAACTCTCCCCTTTCTTGTGACCCATCATTAAGGACACCAGGGTCTACCTGAATTTAGAGTTTCACTGCTGTTTCTTTTGTGGAGAAGCACAAGAGCTATGTAAGATAATCTGAAGAGATATGATCAATCATTTGGAAATCAGCAACATTTCCAGTACATCCCAAAGTTCTTTATGTCCTGGTTCTTTATCTTTAGTTCCTGACTATGGATTAGATTAAGACCAACTGGCTAGAATTCATTGACGGTTTCAGGGGGGCAATTTGCCTTTTCTACCACACTATTCATAAATGTACTTTTCTGAGGAGAGATTTGAAGATTTTGTCAAATCTCAGATGGGTTCTTGGCCCCAGAATGGTTACAGACTATAGACTTAGATTGTCCAATCTTCAATTGTCCACATGGCTCCTGTTTTTATGCCCTCCCACTTCTCAGAAGGCTCCTCAAGGGCCAAAATCAGAGAGAAACAATCAAGTACTCCCTGATCTCGAGCTGGCAACTCACCTTTTAGTTAAGTCTCAGAGAACAATCTCATTTTTATCAGGATCCTTATAGAACTCAGGAGTATCCTGCAGAGGATCAGTTATCACCAGAACCCTCATTTTATAAATGGGGAAGCAGACTTAAATCTAGACTGGCAGGGAAAAGCTGACGATTACCAAGTCTATGCTTATCCCACTTAACCCTGATGAGCAAAGAGCAGCTAGTGAACCAATGTTGGCATCCGAGACCAGCCCTGTGTTTTCTGCTGAAAAAGAGAATTCCAACTTGAAGAGTCTATTTCAGTGTGCCACTTACGACTTAGTCTTTGCACAGTCACAGGAAAAAATATCACCATCCTATGCCACCTATCTCTCAGGTGAGTTAGTGATAAATCTCAAAATCCCATATTAATGTTCCCATGTTCCATGCCTGTGATTATTCCCTCTAATAATCCTACCCAATAAACTCTTCTCTATATCTTCCCACATTAACTGTTAGTGACATAGCTGGCTTCTTTTATAATCCTTTTTCCACTTTACCCATTTTTTTGCTTGTTTTTTTAGATTATCTACAATAAAATAACGATGAGTAGAAAAGAAGGGGATCTATTTGAACAGTAATGGAATTCTTTCCCCATTTTCACACCTCTGCAGCTTTGCTCCTTTCAAGCTCATTGGACCACGGGAGGAGCAAAGCCTACAGGCTAAGGCTCTCTTCCTAGAGGGCAGGGAGGGGAACACAGCAAGGTAAAATTCTCATTAGTGGGGGGAGGGAAGGAGAGCAGGGAGAGGCTGGGGCCCTCACGCGTTAATTATTGCTACTCTCATCACATTGGGGTTGGAAGGGAAAATCCCAACAGGATATAGATACCAGGTCTGGGGCTCTGTTCACATATTGGACCAGAGTTTGTTATTTCTCAGGATATTCCTTCTTGCCTCCTCTTCCTCCCCCTCCTCCTCCTCCATCTCCGACTTCTTCTTCTTCTCTGTTGAAGTATCATATGGCTAGCAAAAACAAAACATGTTTTTTTTTTTAATTTTTTTTTGAAACCCAGTGCTATTCTTTACTCTTTTTGAAACCCTATTTTCCAGGACTGTTTTAACAAAGTAACTTTTAGAGACAATTTCCTGAGCAACAAAGATTTTTCACCAACTGCTTGTGGAATCCAGAGAACTGGTTCCTAAAGACGGAATTTCTGATTACACTCCTGTGCCAGGCTGCTTTTGTCCTGACCTTGTAGACACTCGTGCAAGTGCCTGTCTGATCGGCCATCTCAAATCACCATGGAAGGAGGCGATGGCACTTTGGTTTCACCCAGTCCCTTGAGTTATGAGTAGTTTTGCTAGACTCGTGACATTCTCGGGCAGATTTCATAAAGTTGTGCTGAATTTGCAAACAAAGGCGAAAGGCAAACAATGGCCTAAGCTGCTTGGAGAATGCCTCATTAAACTGCAGCCTGCCAGAGCTTTCTGCTCATAGCAGTGAACACATCTGAGCTCTACAATGATGTCACTGTCTAGAAATCCATTTACACTGCTTTGGGGCCATAAAACTATCCCATCTGTGCTGCTTTCTAGCTGCTAACAAAACAACAAATAAATAAATAAGGAAGAAAAAAGGAAAGAGCAGAAAACTGTTCTAACAGAAAGCAATGTTCCAGTTATCAGAAAAGCAGTGTTTGAGTTCTGTTGCTTCCATATTAGCTTTGTTATCAATGAGCAACTTCCTTGAGATCTTCAAGACTCAGATTACCTCTCTGGATCCTGGATACATTGACACCCTCTCTGTCTGAGGAATCCAATGAGCTCGACAGCTGTCTCCTGTAAAGAGAGGAGGTAATGTGACATCATCTCAAGATATATATATTTTTTAACTTTTCATTGCAGTAACCTATAGAAAGCACAAAATTTCCCATTTTGACCACCTTCAAACATACAATTCAGCAGTTTTAATTGTATTCACAATATTGTGCTGTCATCACCAACATCTATTTACCCCTCCTTTTTCATCACCTCAAAGAGGAACTACTCATCTATTTAGCTCTAACTCCTTTTTCCCACCTGCCCCCCGCCCCTGGTAACCTATAACCCACTATCTGTCCAAGATTTTTTTAATGACAGAAGTATGCATTTGTGAGATTATATGAAAGCCCTTTGGAAGCTAAAGCTCTGAACAGAGGTGAGGTAAGGTCCCCAGTTTATTTTCCATTTGCCATACACTCTGTTAAGTGGTGCTTTCTTGATCTCAGCTAGTGTTAAGGACCAGACACTTTCTTAGGCATATAGGGATAGATTTCAAAACTGAACAAGACACTCTGTCTTCATATAGAGAGGGGGAAGAAAAGAGCTCACCTTTGAGGTGATCCCACTGTATGCAGTTTGTTTGCCTGGTTTAATTTTCACAGCCACCTTGTAAGGGAGGCACCTTTAGCCCTTTCTTGGGAATGGCAATTAGTTGAGGCACAGAGGGGTCAATATTTTACAACATCATAGAGTTTAGAAGTAGTGAGGATGGGATACAAATGCAGATCTGGCTGGTCCATAAGCCAAGTTTGGGCTTATTTATCGGGTCGTTTCTACTGTTACTTGAGAGTCACTGGGTGAGTTTTCAGTAGATACCACCATGACCAACAAATGAGAGCAGGATAGAGTAGAAAGAGCACCACAGTAAGATAAAAGAAAGAACCTAAAATATATATGTGTGTGTATATATATCTATACACACACATATCATTGTATTAGATATATGTCTAGAGACTCAGTTTCCTCATGCACAAAATATGATGAAATGGCCTAACCTACCAGCCTCCCAGGGACACAAGATCCTTTTCGCTTTAAATAATGTTGATGCCCTCATTTAGGAAGATCAGAAGTTCATGGGATTAGTTACATTATACTATGAGGGTCCATTTTGTTTGAAGAGTCTGCCCCCAAACAAATAATATCCAAATTCATCCCCTTTAAATTTAGGAGTGGGATGTGGCTCAGTATCCTTATCTTTAAAATAGGGTGTTAGCACCTAACTCACAGGGTTATCAGAAGGTTTAACACAACAAAATCACACATCATGGAGCAGTGTATCTGGCAAATATTATTTGATTAATAAATATCTGTTTTCTTCAGGTATTATACCCTTCTGTGGTATAGAAATCCATATGATTGTGGACATAAAAATGGCATTAAAATAACATGTTTTTGACAAAGAATAGTGATATAAAGCAGGGAAGCAGGTTTCTAGCCACCCAGTCTTTGAATTCTAGAGAAAATCCAACATCCCGGGCAACCAAGAACCAAGATTCAGGGTCCCAAGAGCAGAGACCGTTCCCAGAGCAATCTTGATCTTGACCTCTTTGAGCTTAACTAACTGCAACTTTGGAGGACACACAGGCCTCCAGAGCAGAGGGGTGTGTGGCAAAAGCATCTTTCCCAGCAGCACCGAGAAGTTGGCAGAGCAGTAGCTCTCTCCCCATCCTTCCCTGCAGATCACCCTCTGATCTTTCAGCCTGTTCCCTCTCTCTAAGGGACAGCAAGAAGTGGAGTTGTCCTATCAAGACACCACTTGTGAAGACTCTGCCAAGTTGTAGACTGCCGTTCACCAAAACTGCCCATGAACAAAAGAGGGGAGAGACCGCTCTCACCAGGGCAGCCTTTCTCCCCTAAGGAGCGGTTTCTACAAAGCCGCATCTTCCTATAGAACTGAAAGAAGTAGAGTTGCGTTTCCCAGGTTAAGAGGACACTCCCTCCCTATTTCAGCAGAGACAGTCCAGCCCTTCCCAAGTCAAGTGGATCCCTAGATCAAAATAGAGCAAAGCTAGCTTGCCCAGTGTTCCAACGCGACCCTGAACCTGAGTCTCAGGATCCAGCCCAGGTACAGCACCACCAACAGGGATGAGCCTTGGGAAGGTGGGTGCACTCACTAAACGGCATCCCCTGTGAGCCTTCCCCGGATAGTCTGAACCAGAATTGCCTTCCTGACCATCAGCAAATCGGGTGTGAGTCTAGGAGCTTGTCCCAAACTGGGCCCTCTCAACTTAGTCCAGTGCAAGGTCTTCCAAGTCCTCAAAACCAGACGATCTTACTGCTGCTGCTGCACAAACTACCAGAACCATGCAAAATGGAAGAGTAAATAATCTGATACAGTTCTGGGAGGTCAAAGTTATGACAATATTCAAGTCCAAGGTTAGGATGACATTCAAGTTCAAGGTTATGACAGCACTCAAATCCAAGTTATTACAGTACTCAAATTCAAGATTATGACAATTCTCTAATCCAAGGTTATGACAACATTCCAGTTTATGACAGCATTCAAGTCATCAGTGTTGCTGGCAGTGGTGACTCTTACCTTAAGGAGACAGTCCCCCCTTGCCTCCGGCCACACTGCTATCTCTGGCTTTGCACTCATTCCCACCCAACATTTCCTCAGGCCTCAAGCTGCCCTTCCTTCATGGGTGTCCACCATGGACAACGCCAGGAGCATCTGATTCGTAAGACACATCCTCCCTATGTTCCACAGCCACCCAGTCAATGACCCTATCAGAGGCAGACAAAGGCTCATATCTGCAGGGAGAGAGTTCCACACCTTTCAAACTAGGAGGATGACCTTAGGCTGTAAAGACCCTCCAGCATTCATGTGTCCATCTCCATCCGCAGCCCCCAGCCCCACCCAAGATGTTTGTTTTGCACACTGCTCCAAGCACTACTAAACATCTTGTCCCTAACCTCAGCTGAGTCAACCACAACCTCTTGAACCAGCTTTGGCAGTCAAAGTGTCCTCACCAAACAAACTAATTCCAGAGTTGATCTGGAACATAACTGCTCACTGCTAAAACCTTCCCTTCCAGAGCAAGTCTGATTTGCCAAGGTGGAAAAAATAGCCTTCATTGATGACCTGTATATTCCACAATGCTGCCACAAAGAGACTTTGCTTTCTCTGGTGAGCAGGCCTGAGAATGAATAGCAGAATGCTTCAATAACCACTCTCTGAGAAATGTGTGCCTGGTGGTCAGGGATCCGGGCATGAGAGTGGCAAGGGGGGACAGGGCCTAACTCAGGGAGCAAATGGCAGTCCCACTCAGGGTTAAGGAAGAGCGAGTCTCACCCAGAGACTTGGGGTTCATATGGATGGGAATCCCACCTCACCCCATCCTAACCTGTTCGAATATTCACTAGAATAAATATGTCTTGGAAAAACAATTAGATTTTGAAATAAATATTCTGCACTATGTATTTTTGGAGGACATTTGGAGGGAAATAGCTGAAGGGAATGTTTCGTACTGGTACTATGGACCAAGGGTTTATCTGCTCTGAGACTGTAACTAAACACTGAGGTCTCTAAATATCATGTTATGATTTCTAACATTTCACTTCTAAGAACAACACTTTCCAGTAGGTCTTTGTCACGATGGTCCCATTTAGCAGGTGTGAGAATTTGTTTCCAGCAGAGGTTGGTAACAGACTGGAATGAAGAAAGCATCGTCTACAGTCTTGCCTCTCCTCAGTGAAAATGAACTTGAAATGAAGACAGAGCCCCAGACAGCATGGCTTTCTTCTCAGTAACCGTTTTTTTTTTTCAGATCACGTTTCTTATATTTCACTCTTTTACACAGTCATTCCATGGAACATTGAATCTGTTTCTATTTCATTATTGATCACTCAAAAGCTGTCATGGTTGCTTATTGACAGGGTGAACAAATGATGTTTGTTTTCTATAAAGAATATTTAGTGTGAGCTCTTTGCCTCCTGCTGCATCTATCCTTTTCATCTTTACCTTTCAGAAAAATGGAGGGAAAAAAATAGGTTAAATAGCTAGACCTACACTGTGGCCCTTTTGTGACAAAGCATCTTGACCTGAGTCAAAGAAGTAGGGATCTGTTTATTGGAGAAAAAGTGGAGTCTATGCCCTGTGAGGTAATAATTTGAAATACAGATTGTAGAATAAAATCCAGGTTGTATTGCTGTGGAGAATAAAACCTCCCTATTATACACGACGGTTGAGGACAAGGGACGTGGTTATTGTCTTTGCAACTTGAATCCATGACAGAGTAGACACATATTAAAGATTAGTAGAAAATTTAAATAAATTAATAAGTAATGAAGTTCAAGGATTGAGTATGGGTTTTAATCAGGGTCATGTGGCAGCTAAATTAGAAACTAGGAAATCATGTAGAGGTTACAGGACTCAAGCCAGAGAAATGGCAAAACCTTTAGTCAAATGAGAAAACCAGGAACAAAACAAGGAAAATGAACCAAAGTAATGGGAATTAAGAATGGGAGGGCATTTCATGGAAGAAACACAAGTTTTAGGTCAGACTAAATGCCATTAACATACCAGTGCCAGTAAAAAAATGCATGACTTTGATTAGATTGCTCACTTTTTCTGAGATTTACCTTTATATCTGAGATGTACCTTCAATTTCCTCATTTGAAAAATGGTAATATTAGGTGTAATAATTGGTGTTATTAGGAGGATAACCTGAGATGATATGCTTACTTCTTTTAATATACTGCCTGATATATACTGCATTAAAAATATATATTTTTTGTTATTAATACCATATATTGAATACTGACTATGTATTAGGCACTCTCATGGGTCCCTGATACCTTGTACTCTTTTAATTCTCTGCCAATAGCCATTATCCCTTCTCAATTAGTTTTTAATGGGTTAACTGCACACATATGTAGGGTTAAGTCATGTATGACCAACTCACCCCAGTTTGCCCAGGACTTGCCCAATTTTAGGCTGAAAGTTCCATGTCTCTGGAACTGGTATGACTGATTACCCTAGTTAAGACTCATTAAGTCTTTATTATTCAACAGACATGCTTTAAGCAGTTACTTTGAACCAAGCAGTGTGCTTAAATATTCCACCCAGCCTCTGAAGCCAACCTATTCTCATTACCCCTTGAAAAATGAGATGTAGGTATTTGAAGGGAAGGTAGAAAGTAGGATGAAAACTATTCCTATGGATGCCTGAGGGTTATGTGTGGATTTGTTGAGTCACTTTAGGTAACAACGTCTTTGAGCCTAAGAGGAGAAGAGAGCACGGGTGTGCTGAGAGCCAAGGAGCCAAGTCTATTTTTAGTGTTCCCTATGTAATGTATGATATTCTAACATTTTAACCTATAAAAACAACAATTTTATTTGATTCATAGAGTTGAGTCTCCCTTACAGTGGCTCCCCAGTTCTCAGTAACCCCACTTTCTCTGGGGATAGACCTCACGTGTCAGTGGCTATGACGCTACTTACGTGACCACCCCCATCATGGCCATCGCTGACTGATCAAGGATAGCACCTGCTGCAGTCTGATCAACTCGGTCAAGGGCAGGGACAGAGAGAAACTGAAAGGCATCAAAGCTGAATCCAATTAACAGCAGCCTTGCAGGTAGAAGGTCCAAGCACTTCAGTTGTTCTAAGTACTCAAATCTCCTTGGTTTCTTTCCCTTCCAAGTTGTTCACTCCCCCTCTTATTACATCAGATACTTGAATGTTCTTCCAAATATTTTATTTATTTCTTAAGCTAACTAAGGTCAGATTTTATTACTTAACATAAATAAATAAAGATATTTGGTATTAAAATAGGATTCTTGCTCAAATTCTCTGAAGAGCAGAATCCTTTATGCTTGTTTACCATGTATCACCAGTGCTGGCAAAGACCCAGTCACAGAACAGGAGTTTAATAAGTAACAAGGGGATAGATAAATAAATGAGTGAATGAGTAATCAAAGACACATGAACTAAATGCAAATTTTTAATTTTGCTTTTTTATCTGAACTTGGGTGAAGAAAGATTCCTAGTAGATTTTGAAGTGGCTCCCTGTTCCAAAAGTCTGATGAGCCCTGACTTAGAGAATAATCAGAAGACCATGGGATCAAGGGTACCCCAATTTTTGCTAATAGCCTCAAATACAAGAAATATTTATGAACCTAGCCCTAATCCTGGGAGCCAGTCACTGAAAGCTGAGAGAAACAAAGGCTTGATCAAACTATAGCAAGGTACTAGATACTCTGGGTTTTCTCTAAAACCCCTTTCCACAATATCTGGACTTCCAAATGGCCAATGAAACATGTCTGCCTTTTGGTATTCTTTTAAAAGGCTATTCTGGACAATGACCTATGAGAGAACCCAGTAATATGAGCATTTTCCATCTAAATTTGAAACTAACTGAGATAAATGGAAATAAGATTAAGGGAGATGAAAAATATTTTCTCTATTTTAAAATCTGTTTAGGAGGGTGTAGCTAATTGTACAATAACAGTCGGTTTCCTATAGCTCTGCCCATAATTAGGCAGACCTGCCCACACGTAGAAGGAGACTTGCCCTAAATGTGATGTCTTTAAAACCAGGACTATTGCATGACCTCTGAAGACCAGATCATACCTTCTTTGTTGAAGGGCAGATTCTGAAAACTGTTCCCAGTTCCTTCTGTAAAGTCACCAGCAATGGCAGCAAGTATGGAAAGTGGGAATAAGACAAAAAGGGCACATGAATGGGTTGCCACTCACATGGAAACAAGAAGCTTGCTACTTATTAAAAGACTGTTTTTGTTATCTTAAAACTTTTTAAGAAGCAAGAAGTGCATTAGAAAGAGTGTGTATAAGCTTTAAAATAAAATGCATCTAGAATCACATTATAGCTCTGCCAATTACTAGCTGGCGATCTTACATAAATTACCTGACTCCTCAAAGTGCAGTTTATATATCTATAGAAGCAATCCTATCTACTCTATTACAGAGATTTTTTAAAGATAACACGATAGTGCATATAATATGCTGAACATGATTCTTGGAACCATAGGCCAAATAGAATCATTGGAAAATGAAGATAATGAAGTTATAGGATCAGAAAGATAAAGAGTAAAAGGAAAGCTCAGTATCTTAGTCACAAGATCAAATCAATGATAGCCAACATTCAACAAGCATTTATTATCTGCTGCGGTCGCGGTTACTACTTCTAGGGGGAGAGGCGGCCGGTAGCCGAGCCCTCAGCTCTCGGGGCTGCTCAAGGGGTACCGGCGGCGGGGGCTCTTTCCCGGAGGCGAGGGCGAGGCGGAGGACGTGGCCGGGGTCCTCGGCGGGAGGCGTGCAAGGTATGGAGGGCGGCGATAGGGACAAGACACTCTTCATCCAGTAGGAGTATGCGCCAAAGAGATTTATTCAGGGGTGATTACAGGTTATATAGGCTGGTAAGAAGGGCAGGGCTGGAAAGGAGGTGAAGCAGCCTTAAATGGCAATATTGAAGGGATAGGGGCTAGGATTGGTTCTGAGAGAACGCCGGAACCGTTGCAGCGGGGCGGGGGTAGTTCTGGCCACGGGCATGCGCGCTGGCGGTGGCAGGAGTGGCCTTGGCACCAGGGAGTGAGTGGGTAAGATAAGGAAGCGGGGAAAGGGCAGTTGGGAGAAAGGCGGTTTCCTCCGGCAAGCCTCCCCTGCCAGTGGCATTTTGGGTGAGGAAAAGGGAGCTGCCTTGACCTCGCTCCCCAGGCTCGGGGGGGGCTGCAGAGGGCACTCACGCCCGTACCTACTACCCTCCCCAGGGGGTGATCAGGTCCCCTGGCCCAGGCCTGGCAAGCCGAGGTACAAGCTCAGACACCCGCAATTCCCCTTTCTTTTCTAATTAGAGGAAGAGGCTTTACCGGAGAGGCCCACTACGGGTGAGGGAAGGGGGAGGTTAGGGAAGGGAAAAAGGGGTTGACGGTGGCTCAGCGAGGCTGGAGCTCAGTGTTGTTGTGGTGCCCGGGCGCTTGACAATGGCTTCGCTGCAGTGGGCTGGGCGAAGGTGAGGGGTTTAAAGTTCAGGGGTTCAGAGAAGCTGGAACTCGAGGCGAGAACGATGTTCAGGTAATTGAGAAGGGTCTCGCGGTTGGCGAGTCGACCGGTGGCGTTGAGGTCGCGGAGGGTTGGCTGTCATCTTGGAGTGGGGGGCGTCAGAGGTGGCGAGTCGCTGATACTGGATTTGCACGAACGAGGAAAAAATGGCATCCGTTTGATTCCTTACAAGCTGGACAATTTTGCGGATGAGGCAGGGTCCTAAGATGAGAGCTAGAATAATTATTAATAGGGGGCCAAGAAAAGGAAGGATGTATGGGAGAATGGGAGTGAAAAAACTGGACCAATAACTGGTGGCTTCACGATCTCTTTTACGCTTTTCCAGTCCCTCTCGGACCCTTTTCAGGCTATCCTCGACGAGACCTGTGGAATTGGCATAAACACAGCACTCTTCTCCTAGGGCGGCGCAGAGGCCTCCCTCTTTGAGGAGGAGAAGGTCAAGACCTCGGCGGTTTTGGAGCACTACCTCAGAGAGGGAATTGACAGAATTTTTTAGATGGTGAATAGCGTTTTGTAAGTGATGAATGTCTTCGTCAACAGCCGCCCTGAGGTGAGTTAGGGCGGAGTCTTGACTGGCTAGTGCAGCGATTCCGGTGCCAGCGCCGGCAAGACCTAGGAGGGAGGCAATTGTAAGGACGGTGATGGGCTCTCACTTTTGCAGAAGGGCAGGAGCTGCAGTTTTTTCCAGACGGAGGAAGAAGTCTTCTTCGCTGTGATATAAGACCCTAGGGATAAGGACAATTAGGAGGCAAGTTTCTTTATATTCATTGATGACATTCGTGCTGAGACAGGGGGTAAGTCCTGTAGAGGAGCAGAGCCATTGGGAGGAGTTATGAGGAATAAGAAATTTGGCAGAGCTGCTGGGAGATGAATAGCTGGCACAGGCAGTGAGGTCGGGAGAGTTACTGGAGCGAGGGCGGACGCACTTTCCCGTATAGGAGACTGAATGAAAGGTCAGGGGGACGGCAGAGGTATTCCAATTGCATTCCAAGGGGCTGTTTTCTGTGCTTTCTGAAAAGGAGAGGTTGGAGGCAACGGGCTCATACAGAGAGGAATAGGTGGAGAGGCAGAGCCAGCAGGATGAGGTAAAATTGGGGTTGGAGGAGTTTACTGAGGCAAAGGCGGCTTGGATGAGGCTGAGGAGGGGAGAGGAATAACGAGAAGGGGGCAAAGGAAGTTGGGGTGGTGGGGTTTGAGATGTAATTGAAGTGCGTTTAGCCGGAGCTAAGGTGCGGCTGGAGGGCTGTGGAAAAAGAGGGTTAATGACCTTGTTGGGACTAATATTAAAGGGCTTTTTTATAATAGTATCTTTCTTTGGTTGGTTTATTGCCTCCTTTCTTATGAATATAAGGGTTCCCCGATCGAACCCCGATAGCCAAATTCGGAAGCCCCAAGTTTTACCCAAGAGCCAAGACGTATCGGCAGGGTTTTGTATGGTGAGCATTAGTCTTTTAGGACAAGGGTACCTGTTGAAATAGCGATAGCCTGAATTTTGGCAAGAATACGGGATTACTGCGAGGTTTAGAAATTTGTCAGGGACAGAAGGTTTCCAGCCAGTGGCTATGGTTTCACACCCCCAGTACGGGCAGTAATAGTTTGTTGGGGATTTGCAGTATGATTTTCCAGGATTTGAAGCTGGACACATATAATAATCCTGAAGATTTAGGCTACCAGGATAACTAGGAAGGTTTGGATTAGGAGGGACAAACAGATCAATGGCATAAAAGACGAAGGAGGGAGATCCTGCTGTGGTGTTGGAAAGAATTATTGTGGAGTCTATCCAACGCGCAAGGGTCCACTTCCAAGGCTGGTGGGGATCGCCCTGGGTAGAAGAGGCAAGAACTAACATGATCATTAGAAGGGAGGTTATGCTTGGATGAGGGTTGAGAGGGTGTATGACATGGTGTTTTGCCTGTTTATAGAGGCGTATAATTTTTCTAATTTCTCGCCGCTGCTGCGCTCTGCTCGGACTGGGGTTCAGGCCCAGGTGTACTGTTGTCATCTGGTGCACCAGGCTGCGGAGACGACGGCGTTCCCGTCTCGTTGAACGCGTGGTTGCTGGTGGCGGGCCGGATTGCCCTTCCTGGGATCCATATTGGTTGTGCTGCATCATCTGGGAAAACACAAGCAAACCCGCGCCCCTGGGCGAGAAGTGGGGAGGGACCTTTCCAGGTATTATTCTCCGGGTCCTTCCAGTAAACCATCGGGGCTTGGGTGGGCCTATACGAGGGCCCCCAATGTTTATGTAGGGGCGAAAGCCCTTCCTTATTGAATGTGAGTAGATTAAGGTGAATAAGGGCTGCTATAACAAGGTCCCCTGGAGTTGCCTGGGGGAGCATTGCCCTTTCTTTTTCAATCTGTATTTTTAAGCGGCGATGGATTGCTTCTACAATGGCTTGCCCCTGTGGATTATAGGGGATGCCGAAATGATGGGTGATGTTATATAACTGAAGAAAAGCCGCAAAAGAGGCACTGCGATAGGCAGGCCCATTGTCCGTTTTTAGGTCCCAAGGGACTCCCATGAAGAGAATTCCTTGTCTCAGGGCTTTGATACAATGTTTGGCCGTTTCCCCGGCAAGGGGGACTGCATAACACATGGCTGAAAAGGTGTCGATCATTACATGTACATACTTGAGGCGCCCAAAGGACGGAACATGAGTTACATCCATTTGCCATCTAGAATTGGGTTTTAAGCCTCGTGGGTTGACTCCTTGAGGTTGTAAGGGGCCAAGTGGCGCAAAGGGTGCACAAGTTGCACAATTGCGGACAAGATGTTTACAGGTATTTAAGGGAAGGTTACATAGATGATGTAACGACGTAGCCGAAAAGTGAAACCTGGAATGCAATAACTTGGCCTGGTTAACAGCGTCCCCCGGAGGGGCCGCTGTGTGAGTTAGCATAGCTTGGGTAGTCTGAACTGAGACCGCTTGGTCTACTATACTGTTGCCATTAGCCAAGGGCCCCGGAAGGCCTGAGTGACTACGAATGTGGCTAATGAACCAAGGGTCCTGTCGATGCTCCAGGATGCTTCTGAGGTCAGAAAGTGCTTTATCAGTGGCCGAGTCTCCCGGGAAAAAGGTGGAAAACGCGAGGACTCGGCAGACCTGATAAGTGTAGAGGCTGTCAGTGAAAATGTTTACTGGTTGGCTGCAGTGGGCGTTTAGTGCGTATGACACTGCCAGAATTTCCCCCACTTGGACCGAATGAAGGTTGACATAACTGAATAGTCGGGGTTCCGGATGGTCCTGCGAATAAGAGAGGAAGGCGAAACGGGTTTTGGAGGCGTCAGTAAAGACGGTATTGGCACCCGGGATGGGTGCAGAGGAGGGGAAAGGATGGAAGGGACTGCGGAAGGGAAGCTTGGCGAGTCCCTGTAACAGCCGATGGCTAGGATAGTGGCAGCTGAATTCCCCCTGGAATCCTTCTAAAAGGATTTGCATGTCCGGGTTGTCACGTATAAGCAGGCGGGTTTGGCCTGTGTCTAGGGGCCAAACAATTTTTTCTGGTGGCTCTCCGAATACATGAACAGCCAAGGTAACTAGATCTGAAGCTAGGCTGATCCAGAGCCGTACTGCGGGGCAAATCTTCCTAAGTCGACTTTTAGCGGGATGCGCCCAAAGTAGAGGGCCTTCCTGCCACAGGCAGCCCATGGGGGTGCCGGGTGTAGGGAGGATGAGTGCTATAAGATTGCCCTCTCTAGTGCTGAACCTGTTGAGACAGCAGGCAGCAAGTGCCTTGTTAATTGCGGCAATGGCTTCTTTTGCCTCCTGGGTGAGCTTAATGCGCCGGGAGATTGCTAGCGGCGGAGCTTCAGGGACACTCAGTAGCATAAAGAGTGGTTGTAGCTGCGCTGTGGTGATCGGCAACGCAGAGCGGAGCCAATTGATTTGACCGCAGAGCTGTTGAAGCTCAGTGATAGTGACCCGGTCCGGTATGTCCAGCTGGGGAGCGGACGGAGCAATGGTTTTATCAATATTAAACCCTAAGAAGGCTAATGGTGGCACAATTTGAACTTTATCGAGTTGAATCGTTAGGCCGAGATCAGCCAAATTAGTGGTAAGGTCTTTGAGGATTAGAGGAAGCGTCTTGGCGTCTTCAGAGGCCACTAAGATGTCATCCATGTAATGGATGAGCATGGCCTGCTTTCGCAGGGGGGCCACTGCGTGATTGACATACATTTGGCAGATGGCCGGACTGTTACGCATCCCTTGAGGGAGGACTTTCCATTGGTACCTATTAGCCGCGCCCGCGTGATTGGGGACGGGAACTGTAAAGGCAAAGCGCGGGCGGTCTCGCTCATGTAGCGGGATGGAAAAGAAACAGTCTTTGATGTCAATGGTGGCTACGTGATAGTGAGCCGGGATGGCTACCGGATGGGGAAGGCCAGGCTGCGGGGAACCCATGGGAAGAATATGCTTATTGATTTCCCGCAAATCATTGAGGAGCCTAAATTTTCCTGTGTTTTTTTTTATGAATAACAAATACTGGCGAGTTATTGGGGCTAGTAGAAGGTTCTATGTGGCCAGCATTCAATTGTTCTTGTACGAGGGCTTGGAGTACTACCAATTTATGCGTGGGAAGGGGCCACTGCTCCACCCATATAGGTTCCTCAGTATCCCACTGCAGAGGAACGGGCGCTGGAGGTGTTAAGCGAGCAGTGGCGCACATTATTGGGGGAGCTGCGTGGTAAGCACTGCCCCAGAGGCGGCGAGGATGTCACGGCCCCATAAAATTTGGTCTATGGTGTGTAGAAATAACGGGCGGAAGGTACCTGAGTGGCCTTCTCCATCCTCCCACTTAATGGGTCTTATGGCTTGAAGAGAAGTAGAGGTACCAGTGGCTCCCACTACCGAGGGACCATCAAGAACCATGCACATGGTGGCATATTGAACGGGCATGCAAGAGATTTCTGCCCCTGAATCGAGCGTGCCTGTGTACCATTGCCCCTCTATTTTTAACTTACGAGTAGGTTTTTCTGGAGTGAGGGGGACTGTCCAGAGAAGCGTTTTATTGTTGGAGCATTGATTAGTTTTATTGGAACCGGCCGGCACGCTGCCTCTTAGGGGCGGGGCTGAGGCTTGCCCTGCTTGGAGTTTAAAGCCTGCTCAGTGCTTTGGTGTTGACTACCGCCAGGGCACCAGGGATAGCAGAATTTTTTTAAATCTTTCTCATTAAGGTCTCTGTAGCTGCTTTTGCAATCGCGCGCCCAGTGATAACCACGTTGGCAGCGCGGGCATGGAGTGGGAGGGGGGCGCCCATTGCGTTGCATGGGAGGCGGGCGTTTGACCTCCGTATTGGGGCATTCCCTGGCAAAATGACCGCTTTGCCCGCATTTAAAACAACCGGTGGTGGCGGCCAAGGCGGCAGTGACGGCGCCAGAGACAGCCTGGGCTAGAGACGTGGCAGCTGGATCAAAGGTGCTGCAGGCGAGAACCCAGTCATCTATCCTTTTTTCCCGCAAGGGAAGAATGGCTTTCTTACAGGGGGGGTTAGCTCCTTCTAGAATGAGTTCGCGGGTGAGCGCTAACTGGGCTTGGGGGTCGGTGACTTTTCTAGCACAGGCCTCTTCAACCCTGGAAACGAAGGTGGCAAAAGGTTCGTTTGGCTCCTGGAGGAGCTTGGTAAATTTGTCAGGTCGACGGGCAGAGCAATTGGCAAACGCGCGTAAGGCGATGCCTCTGAGGACAGTCCAGAAGGTAGCAGGGACATTAATATAAGCAGACGCATTTAGAAATGCTCCAGTGCCCAAATAGGCTTCAGGGGGATGATAGACTCCAAGGGCTGCGTCTTGCTCACTTTGCTGAGCTGCTTCTGCCTGGAAGTGAGCACGCCAGTCAACAAACTGACCGGGGTTAAGAATGGAACGGGCAAGCGAGGCCCAGTCTTGGGGGATGCAATAGTCCATGCCGAGATCCTGCAGTATTTGGGAAGCATATGGGCTACCTAACCCGTCCTCCTTGACGGTCCTGCGAAGCTGCTTGATAGTATCTGAGTCAATGGGATACCAGTCATACGGTTTCTGTGGTGTGGGGGTAAGGTTAAGAGGAAAGCAGCGAAAAGCACGAGAGAAAGGAGGACGCACTTGCAGAGGGCTTGGCGCGGAAGTGGGGGTAGGGGGAGCGTTGCCCCAAGGGTTGCCTTGAGGTGTAGAAGGCAGCCAGGGGTTGTTAGTCGGCAGGGTGGAAGGAGCGGCGGCAGCTGCCGGTAGCGGCTCCGAGGGGGAGCTCGCCGAAGGGGGAGGTGGGAGTGGGAGGCCCCAAGCGTCGCAAGATGGCGGCGCGGTGGGCGTGGCTAAGACACAAGATGGTGGATCAGCCCCGCCCTGTGAAAGGGTGGGGCCCAAGGCATAAGATGGCGGACTAGCTCCGCCCTGTGAAAGGGCGGGGTAAAGCATATGCGGTTTCCGGCCCAGCTTAGGGCTGATGTCATTGCCGGAGCATTTCCTCCCCTCGATGGAAGAAGAAGGAGGAAGTTCGCCATCTTGGCGTGGCGCAGTGTTATTTTGCTTTTTGGGAGTCACCTCGAGCGCGTTGTTAATCTGCTCGACTAAGGACTCCGTGTCTGAGTCATGATTTGAATTAGTATCGCTATCTGAATCTGTTGGCTGGGTTGATAGGGCCTCCTTGGATTTAACGGGGCCTCGATCAGGGGGGAGGGAGCCTTGAAGGCAGGAGCGGATGGTTATCAAGGTGGGGAGCAAGCCGGGAGGGAAGCGCTTGCTCTCATGTTCCATGGCATTAGTGACCCGATCAATAAGACGATCATAAGTAACAGGGTCCCAAAGATGGCAAGTGGTGAGCCATGGGTTAAAGGGGAGCAGGAGGTCCCAGTACACCTGCAGCTGCCGGACAGACACTTTACAGCGATGCGTGTCTAGGAGACCCACTAGAGCACGAACTTGAGGTGCCTGACATGTAGGTATACGATTACCCATAGCTGAGGGGGGAGGAGGGGGGGTTACTCCCGAGCCGGGCCGGCCGGCTGGCAGGGAGGAGGAGGAGGAGTGAGGAGTTGTTTACCGAGCAGAGAGAATGAGATAAGCTGTGGCCGCAAGGCCGAAGGAGACGGCGAGAGCGGAAAGCAGTGCCCTTTGGCAACGGGAGTAGTCGGGGGGGGCGGTTGCAAAGAGGCACACGGCACCAAATGAGGAAATAAAAATACAAAGAACTACAGCAAAGTAATGGAGGGGAAGAGGGAGAGTGTTAGGAGGAACAGGGGTCATAGAAGTGCGCATACAAAAGGACGAAGAGAGCGTGGGGGAAGGGAGGAGTTCCTACTGGATGAAGAGAGCGTGGGGGAAGGGATGAGCGGCTTCGGAGCAGGGAACCTCCCACGGCTCCAGAAGCGGCGAAGGAGAGGCGGCCCTACCTTGCAGGCGAGGAAACGGGAAGCTGGAGAGGCGTCCGGGCGAGCGATCGACCTGCTGAACTGTTGTGTGGAGATGCTTCCTCACACGGGGCACCAGTTGCGGTCGCGGTTACTACTTCTAGGGGGAGAGGCGGCCGGTAGCCGAGCCCTCAGCTCTCGGGGCTGCTCAAGGGGTACCGGCGGCGGGGGCTCTTTCCCGGAGGTGAGGGCGAGGCGGAGGACGTGGCCGGGGTCCTCGGCGGGAGGCGTGCAAGGTATGGAGGGCGGCGATAGGGACAAGACACTCTTCATCCAGTAGGAGTATGTGCCAAAGAGATTTATTCAGGGGTGATTACAGGTTATATAGGCTGGTAAGAAGGGCAGGGCTGGAAAGGAGGTGAAGCAGCCTTAAATGGCAATATTGAAGGGATAGGGGCTAGGATTGGTTCTGAGAGAACGCCGGAACCGTTGCAGCGGGGCGGGGGTAGTTCTGGCCACGGGCATGCGCGCTGGCGGTGGCAGGAGTGGCCTTGGCACCAGGGAGTGAGTGGGTAAGATAAGGAAGCGGGGAAAGGGCAGTTGGGAGAAAGGCGGTTTCCTCCGGCAAGCCTCCCCTGCCAGTGGCATTTTGGGTGAGGAAAAGGGAGCTGCCTTGACCTCGCTCCCCAGGCTCGGGGGGGCTGCAGAGGGCACTCACGCCCGTACCTACTACCCTCCCCAGGGGGTGATCAGGTCCCCTGGCCCAGGCCTGGCAAGCCGAGGTACAAGCTCAGACACCCGCAATCTGCTAAGCAGTATGTTGCACAATTTAAGTGCTTCATCTTTTTTACTAGAGATAATGCTTATAGGATGTAAGTATTGATATGTACCTCCTTTTACAGAGAGGAAAACTGAGGATTGGTAAGGCTGCAAAACTTGGCCAATATCAGACAAGTGGCTGTACAAGAAATTTAAACCCAAAAAGTCTAAGTTCAGAGATTGCACCCTTAACTACCATGGAATATTGTCCCACCATTTTCAATGAGCAAAGAAAAGATGTAGGATTGAACAAGAATGAGAATCTCCAAGAAGTAATGGGTCATCAATTTGGTTCAATTTTGGATCAGGCATGAAAGAACCAACATCATCTTCAGGGTGACACTGTCCATGTTTCCACGTGAAAGCTTTCTTTCTTCCGTGAACCTACTGAAGCTACAACTGCAATCTGTGTTGGACTTTGAACATTGAAAGGGCTTAACATACAGCAACAGTAATCCAGTGCAACTGAAAAGAATGACTGGTTCATAATGGAAATTTTAAATGGCAACTAGTTTCAAAGAGAAGTATTACAGAACTTGGACAAGTGACAAGAAAGAGAAGACCTGATTTTAATCTATGCATATTTGAGTCTGAAAAAGAATAAGTTGAATGCATAAGACTAGACCTTTTTCTCTTTTTTCTTTTTTCTTTTTAAGTTACATTGAGGAAACTGGGATAAATCCAAGAAAGAGACCACGGAGGGACTAGAATTTGAAAATACCTTCAGACATTTAGGGCCAAGTCAAGAACTAAGATTTGACAAAGCTCCCATGGAGAAAAAGAATAATGATTAAAAGGCTGGGAAAATATCCCTCAGCTTCCTCTTAAGGATTTTGTCATGTTCATACTGGATAAAGAAGGCTAAATCCTAAGTCAATAGCAGGCTTATGTAAATAGTACATTGTTGGCATGGGTGAGAAAAGGGGAATGGTAAGACATTGTGAAAGTTATTCTGTTTCCACTGAGGGAAGAGGTTTGAGTGACAGAAAGTAAGATTGAGTAAAATACCCAGGTTGAGTAAACTAGTATGAATTCATTACTATGAGGATCAGGGAAATTTTAAGGTAAATGTTTCTCATGGGTGTATCTGGGGAGAGAGGGATAGATAATCCCTAGCAAATAGATCAACTTAGACTTGAGAAAGTCAACCTAATGTTTGACATATTATTTGTTCAAGGATAATAATGATCTTTTTAGTGAAATTCAATTTCTACATAGTGAAGTGGGGAATAAATAACAAATCTCAGTGCAGAAAAGGCAAAGCAATACTCTCAGCTCTGTAGCAGTTTTTATTGTTTGTCTTACTGTTTTCCAAACCTGCCATTATCAAATTGGTTGCTTGTCAGCTAGAATGCAGTAAAATAAACACTATACTTGGAATTTGGGGCTTGGAATTGGGGTTGAGGGCAGTTTTCTGCTGAATTTCTATATGTAGTAGATTGTATGATTTGTTCAAAATATTCACTGTTCTCCATCTCATCCATCATACAAGGCCTCTCTTTGGTGCCCCTCCCATGGGAAAAGCACATTTTCCACCACACTAAGGCCAAGATTGACCATGTGATTTTCTTTGATCAAAGGAATGAACAAAAATGACAAGTGCCACATCCAAGTGAGCCCAATCTCAAGAATCCACATTTGTTTCTGGCATTACAATTAGGGTCTGTTTCTTCAGCCTGGACCAATAAATGAAGAAGATCTGTTGAGCCCAGCCACAGTCAACCTCCAGTCAATGTGTAAGCAAGACATAATCTTTGTTGTTTCTAACAATTGAAATTTGGTGGCTGTTGGTTATTGTAGCATAACCTGGCAAAATCTGACTAATCCACTGGGGATTTTAAGCTTCTCGAAGTCTCTGAACTTTGTCCATAGCCTCTGTTCTGGTTTGCTAAAGCTGCCAAAATGCAATATACAAGAAATGGGTTGGCTTTCACAATTGGGATGTATTAACTTACAATTTACAGCTCTTAGGTCATGAAAATGGCCAACTCAAGGCATCAACAAGATGATACCTGGACTCTGAAGATAGGCCACCGGCATTCCGGACACCTCTGTCACATGGAAAGGCACATAGCTGGTGTCTGCTGGTCCTTCTTTCCTGGGTTCCATTGCTTTCACTTTCTGGCTTTAGTGGCTTCCTCTCTGTTTTCTGCGGGTCCATGCTTAGCTTCTATAGGGCTTTTCTCTAAACTTCTCTGTTTTTGTTTTTTGTTTTATGTTTTTTGTTTTTTTTTTTGTCTTTTATCCTCTTAAAAAGGATTACAATAAGAAAGGATTAATTGAACTCAGTTGAAATAGCCTAATCAAAAGATCCCACCTACCATAGGTCTACCCCTAAAGGAATGGATTCAAATGATACGATTCTTTCTGGGGTACATACAGCCTCCAAACCACCACAGCCTCTGAGGCAAAATATATTATTTAATGCTGAGTTGTATGGATATGTAATCATTTACATTTTAAATCATAAACAAACATAAAAAATACTAGATGAAAATAAAAGTAAAATGTTACATGTTTTCTTACTTCCAAACCATTGCCCTTAACACAATGTAAACTTGTCTTGATTTCTCTGTATACTCATGAATATCAGTTAATGAATTTTGCCCAAATAAGAGTATGGAGTTTAGGGTCAGATTACCTGCATGTGAATCCAAGTTCCATCAGATACTAACCACATGATCTTAGGAAACATAAATTATCTATGTGTCTTAATTTCTGAATTGAAAAATGAGCTAATATTTTGAGATGTTGAGTATTAAATGAATTATTATATGTGGAGCTCTAAAATAGAACCTAGCACATAATACATGCTATCAAAATGTTAGCTATCATTGTTATAATAATTACCCTTAGGTGAATACTCTTGCATACAGGACAATTCTCTGTGTACTATCTTGTCCTAGTGTTTGTGTTTAAAGCCAGAATCTCTCCTCTCCGTACTTTATCATAGTCAGTGTAAATACTTCTAGTGCTTTCTTTTAAATCTCAAATCTTGAAGCCTCTAATGTGCTGTCCCTGGTTCCAGAGGGAATTTTAGCCATAAATAAGTAAATAGTTTTTTTTTTTTTTCTGGGGATGCTTGCGACAGTTTGGATGTATTATGTCCCCTAAAACACCATATTCTTTGGTGCAATCTTGTGGGGGCAGATGTATTAGCATTGATTAGGTTGGAGCCTTTTGACTGAGTATTTCCATGGAGGTGTAACTAGTAACACCTTTGATTAGGATGTGACCTATTGAAGAGATTGTTTCTATGGAGGTGTGGCCCCACCCTTTAAGCTTGCATCTTGGTAAGTTCACTAGAGTCTTATAAAAGAGCTCACAAACAGAAGGACCTCAGAGCTGCAACCAAGAGAAACATTTTGAAGATGGCCATTGAAAGTAGACATTTGCTAGTTCAGAGTTTGCCTGGGAGAAACTAAGAGAATACCCCCAGATGCCTAGAGAGAAACATCCTGGGAGAAAGCCATTTTGAAACACAACCTGGGAGCAAAGAAAGAAGATGCCAGCCATGTGGCTTCCCAGACAGCAGAGGTGTTCCAGATGCCATTGGCCATCCCTCTGTGAAAGTACCCTGTTGTTGATGCCTTAACTTGGACACTGTTATGACCTTAAGAATGTAACTTTGTAACCAAGTAACCCCTCTTTTAAAAGCCAATCCATTTCTGGTATTTTGCATAATGGCAGCATTAGTAAACTAAAACACTGCTAAGTATATATTAGATTGTTTTTAATGGGTCATTGGGGAAAAACTCAGAACTCCTCAAGGCAAATTAAATTTAGAAGAATTTTCAACAAAATGCCTTTATTCTACTCAAGATAACATTAAACAATAATCAGATATTATGTTTTTTCTGGTTCCTCAGATCTCAGCTTTTTAGATTTTTCTTTTCAACAGTATCAGTAATTTAAGAAGTATTTCTACTCCCCAAGCATTAGGAGATTTGGGGTGGGCCCCAAGCAGAGAGGACACCACCAGGTCATTTCTCACTGTTGAGGTGACCTGCCCCTTCTTTAATTCCTAGATGGGTTAAGTGGTGAAATTCAATTACACCCACTTCCTTCTCACTTTAAGCACTCAGATTCAAGCTTTGAATAATCCATGAAAAATTACCCTATATAAAGTAAGAAAAACTTCACGAGTTATAGTATAAGATATAGGAGTATTTCTTCTGTTAGTTTTTAAATCTCAAGGTGTTCTGGTTTGATAAAGATGCCAGAAATGCAATAGACTAGAAATGGAATGGCTTTTACAATGGGGATTGTTCTAGTTTACTAATGCTGCTGGAATGCAAAACACCAGAGACAGATTGGCTCCTATAAAAGGGGGTTTATTTGATTACAGAGTTACAGTCCTAAGGCCATAAAGTGTCCAAGGTAACATATCAGCAATCGGATACCTTCACTGAAGGATGGCCAATGGCGTCCAGAAAACCTCTGTTAGCTGGGAAGGCATGTGGCTGGCATCTGCTCCAGAGTTCTGGTTTCAAAATGGCTTTCTCCCAGGATTTTCCTCTCTAGACTGCAGTTCCTCAGAAAGGTTACTGTTAGTTGCACTTGGGGTATTTGTCCTCTCTTAGCTTCTCCAGAGCAAGAGTCTGCTTTCAATGGCCGTCTTCAAACTGTCTCACATCTGCAGCTCCTGTGCTTTCTTCAAAGTGTCCCTCTTGGCTGTAGCTCCTCTTCAAAATGTCGCTCTCAGCTGCACTGAGTTCCTTCTGTTTGTTAGCTCATTTATATGGCTCCAGTGATTTAATTTAGACCCACCCTGAATGGGCGGGGTAACATCTCCATGGAAATTATCCAATCAGAGTCATCACCCACAGTTGGGTGGGGCGCATCTCCACAAAAACACCCTAATCCAAATGTTTGAACTTAATCCCCAACAATATGTCCACTCCATAAGACTGCATCAAAGAATATGGCCTTTTCTGGGGGACATAATACATTCAAACTGGCACATTCCACCCCCTGGACCCCAGAAAAACATATTCTTTCCAAATACAAAATACATTCATCCCATCACAATATCACAAAAACTTAAATCATTTCAGTAAGAATAGTTAAGTATAAGATCCCATCAAGAAGACTGTTGCTGCAAAGGAGAGGCTAGGCCTCCCTATAATTGTGCCTAAGAGCCTCTTCCCGAATGCCTCTTTGTTGCTTAGATGTGGCCCTCTCTCTCTAGCTAAGCCAACTTGGCAGGTGAAATCACTGCCCACCCCCCCCCCACCCCCCACGTGGGATCAGACACCCAGGGGAGTGAATCTCCCTGGCAACGTGAAATATGACTCCTGGGGAGGAATGTAGACCCAGCATCATGGGATGGAGAACATCTTCTTGAACAAAAGGGGAAAGTGAAAGGAAATGAAATAATCTTCAGTGGCAGAGAGATTCCAAAAGGAGCTGAAAGGTCATTCTAGTGGGCACTCTTATGCACAATATAGACAACCCTTTTTAAGTTCTAATGAATTGGGGTAGCTGGCGGTAGATACCTGAAACTATCAAACTACAACCCAGAACCCATGCATCTTGAAGACAATTGTATAAAAACATATCTTATGAGGGCTGACTGTGATTGGGAAAGCCATATGGGCCACACTCCCCTTTGTCTAGTTTATTGATGGATGAGTAGAAAAATGAGGGAAGGAAACAAACAAATAAAGGCACCCAGTGTTCTTTTTTACTTTAATTGCTCTTTTTCACTTTAATTATTATTCTTGTTATTTTTGTGTGTGTGGTAATGAAGGTGTCAGGGATTGATTTTGGTGATGCATGCACAACTATGTAATGGTACTGTGAACAATCGGATGTATGACTTATTTTGTACGACTGCATGGTATGTGAATATATCTCAATAAAATGAATTAAAAAATAAAAAATAAAAAAGATCCCATCAAAATCAATTGCAGGTGTGGTCAGTCCTAAGGCATAATTCTCCTTTAGCTGTGGATCTGTGAACTTAGAACAAGTTGTGTGCTTCCAATATACAAAGAAGGGACATTCACAGGATAAACATTTCCATTGCCATAAGGAGAAACTGAAAGGAAAACAGGGTTCACAGGTCCAAAACAGTTCCTGAAATGCCCAGGACAAACTCCATTAGATTTCAAATTCTGAGAGTCATTAACAGAACATCGTTGCACCCTTGGGGCTTGAGAGAGCGGACGTCTAACCCTTCCTAAGGCCTTTTTGGCAGCCCTTTCCTCTCCAAATGCTGGGGTGAGTTCTCCAACATATCCACACATTGGGGAGACCACCTTCTCGGCGCCGCCTTCCTCAAACATCAGGGCAGCACCCGGATTCCCTTCCATCTCCAGGGCACATTCTAAACCCCTTCAGAACAGTGGGGTGACAGCCATGCTCTCCCCATTTCCCTGGGAATGTGCTCCACCCTCTTTGGAACCTGGGGTGGCAAAACTCTTCCAGAGCATCGAGGCAGAATGCCCACCCTTGAACTCCAGGGCAAACTCACTCTTTCCATGTGTGTGGGCTGCTCCGCTCTCCCAGCCCAAGGCCTCTTGACTCCAGACCTCAACCTCCATGGCTCTGTCTTTGAAGAAATTTTTCCTTCAATTTGTTCCTTGTCTGTCTCCTCCAGTCCGCCCAGCAATGGCTCTGTGTATAAAGTTCTCACAAAAATTCTGTTGGCTTCACGTGAAGCACACAGGGGTCAAAGCCGGCAGACAATAGGACTTTCCACAAATCCTTTCTGCTTAACTCCTTTTCCAATCTTGGCTTGTACTGAAATGGCGGATGGGTTCCATGTTTGGTTGCATCCTCATTTGGGCTGTAGCTTCTGGGATTCCACCCTCTGGAAGCCCATAATTTTCCAAACCATCAGCTTCTGGTTTCTTGGAACCCAAGAGTTCAGTTCTAAGTTTATCTCTCTCTGCTCACATTTTAGTATAAGCTGCAAGAAGCCAGGGTACATCCTCCACACGTAGTCTGGAGATCTCAGCTAAGTATTCCAGGTTGTCGCTTTCAAATTCTTCCTTCCATCTGACACCAGGACTCAATTTTGCCAAATTCTCTGCCACTTTAAAACAAGGATTGCCTTTCTTCCATTTTGCAACAACACATTCATCACTTCTGCTCAAGTCCTTGTCAGAAGTATCTTTAGAAGCCATATTTCCATAAGCAGTCTCTTCAAAGCAGTTTAGGCCTTTTCTATCAAGTGCCTCACAATTCTTCCAGAATTTTCCCCTTATCCATTTAAAAAGCTGTTCCAACATGTTTGGTATTTGCAAACACAGCAGCACCAGCACCCCACTTCTCTGGTACCAAAATCTGTTCTGGTTTGCTAATGCTGCTGGAATGCAAAACACCAGAGACGGATTGGCTCCTATAAAAGGGGGTATATATGGTTACACAGTTACAGTCCTAAGGCCATAAAGTGTACAAGGTAACACATCAGCAATTGGGTACCTTCACTGGAGGATGGCCAATGGTGTCTGGAAAACCTCTGTTAGCTGGAAGGCACGTGGCTGGCATCTGCTTCAAAGTTCTGGTTTCAAAATGTTTCTCCAAGGATGTTCCTCTCTAGGCTGCAGTTCCTCAGAAAGTTCACTCTTAGTTGCACTTGGGGTATTTGTCCTCTCTTAGCTTCTCTGGAGCAAGAGTCTGCTTTCAATGGCCGCCTTCAAACTGTCTCACATCTGTAGTTCCTGTGCTTTCTTCAAAGTGTCCCTCTTGGCTGTGGCTCCTCTTCAAAATGTTGCTCTCAGTTATACTGAGTTCCTTCTGTTTGTCAGCTCATTTATATGGCTCCAGTGATTTAATTTAGACTCACCGTGAATGGGCAGGGCAACACCTCCATGGAAATTATCCAATCAGAGTCATCACCCACAGTTGGATGGGGCACATCTCCACAGAAACACCCTAATCCAAATGTTTGAACCTAATCCCCACCAATATGTCCACCCCATAAGACTGCATCAAAGAATATGGCCTTTTCTGGGGGACATAATACATTCAAAGCGGCACAGGGATTTATCAGTTCACAAATCTACAGTTCTAAGGCCATGAAAATGTCCGAATTAAAGCATCAAGAGGTAGATGCCATCTATGAGCCATTAGAGATTTAAGTATAAAATGTCTGCTGTCAATTTGGTCATTTATGGTGGGTAAGCTCAGGAATCTCTGAAAACAAATTATACCCAACTCGAGCTGTGAGGGAAGGTCAGACTTTCTGAGGATGGTAACATTAAAGTAAACTTTTACAGGATGACGTGGTATGGAGATTGGCAGAGCATCTATATCCCAGACCCAAAACAGATATTCCAGATGCTTGCTGTAGGCAGATTCTTGTGAGGTATTAATTGAAAATTCACACTGTTAATTTCAAATAAACCCTGAAAATATTAGAAAAATTGCAATAGCTATATTTAATAGTTTAGAGGTCAGAGATCTGGATATGTAAAGTACTTGCACAAAGAAACAGTTTCATCACTAAACTGCGTATCTCAAAAGGTAGATTGTGTTTTGCAGGAGGTTTTGATATGCACAGAAGGTTTTGCTAAGAAATGTGAACCAAATCCAGCTAAAGAATTCAGAACTTGCCCTGGGGCCTTAAAAGAACTTTCTTCTTTTTTCAATACTTCCTACTTCCACTGGAACCACTGTCAGAATGTTGAAAAGTCAGACTGCACTTGCAGAAGTTGAGAAATACGGATTTTTGAGAGCATAAGGAAGTCAATTTGATAAGGCTTTATTTAAATTAATATATATTTTTTTGTTATGACCTTCTGAACACTGCTCCATCTCCTATTCACCTGGAGGGCTAGGACTCTGTTTAAATAATAGGCTAGTACTCCAGAATGTTAACAAACATGGATGCATCTTTTCACTACTCATGACATAGACATTTTTGAGAATGAATTTAGAGTAGTCAAAAGAATGTGGCCTTTTCTGGAGGACAGTGGGGTGGTTCCACATAAAACTAAATATGTGGCAGCCTTAAGGTCCTGCAACCTCATTAGGGGGCATTTATTTAAAGGATCTGAGAGCAGGGACATGAGTGGACATTTGCACACTGGTGTTTATGGAGAGTGTGTGCATGATTTGCAATAGGTGGAGGTGGCCTAAGGGTACACTGACTGAGGAACAGAATGGTGAACTGTTGTGTGTACATACAATGGAATATTGAGCATCTGTGAGAAGGAGTAAAGCTGTGAGACACACAATGAGGTGAATGGAACTTGTAGACAGCATTTTGAGCGAACTACGCCAGAAACAAAGGCAAACACTGTAATGCCTCACCAATATGAACTAACTACAATGTGTAAACTCAGAATTGAACCTTAGAGCACAACTTATCAGAGGAACACTTATTGTAATGGTCTCTAGATGGTAAGCTCTTACAGCAGTCACATCTATTCCTGAATTGCAATGGCTATCTCCAGATTCCAAGATGCTGATCCCTTTGTGTATAATCAGATTGGTCCCTGGAACTTTGGGTTTCTGTGTGACACCTGAAACTCAGAGCTAGAGCTCAGCAGATGTGACTGTCAGTATTAGCACATATAGCAACTGTTAAAAATAAAGCTGAAAAAGAGTTCAAACTTTAACTAGGGATATGAATGAAGCAGATATGGTTAGGACTGGAGCAAATTGGGACAAAGGGTAAAGGTCAATACTGACTGTGTTTTAAAACTTCAGATCCCAAGTGAGACCAAGGGAAGAGATGTTTAGTTGGTGCAAGATCTATATTTCCTAAACAATTTAACTTGTGCAGTTTGTTCAAATACCATAATTGTATGGAACATTTGATAGGAGGTGAGACCTGGTAGGTTTGCATAGGTTGGTGTGAAATAGTGACACATCCCAAAGTAATTTGGACAGAGAATAAAATTATATATGCAAGACCCCCCTGAGGAGCTGGAGGAAAATACAGAGGTGTTGGGCTTCCTCACCTGGATTGTTGCTGATGTTCTCACAAACATTGAGGACCAGCGATTTGATGTGTCGAGCCCTCTATCATGGGACTTGCCCTTAAGAAGCTCTTTAGTGCAAAGGAAAGTCAAAACCTGCTTATAATTGTGCCTAAGAATCTCCCCCTGAGTACCTCTTTGTCGCTCAGATGTGGCCCTCTCTTTCTAGGTAAGCCAACTTGGTGGGTGAAATCACTGCCCTCCCCCTACCTGGGACCTGACACCCAGGGGTGTAAATCTCCTTGGTAACATGAGATATGACTCCCGGGGATGACTGTAGACCCAGCATCATGGGATGGAGAACATCTTCTTGACCAAAAGGGTGATGTGAAATGAAACAAAATAAAGTTTCAGTGGCTGAGAGATTCCAAACAGAATTGAGAGGTGACTCTGATGGACATTCTTATGCACTATATAGATAACTCTTTTTAGGTTTTAATGAATTGAAATAGCTAGAAGTAAATGTCTGAAACTGTCAAACTGCAACCCAGTAGCCTTGACTCTTGAAGACGATTGTATAACAATGTAGCTTATAAGAGGTGACAGTGTGATTGTGAAAACCTTGTGGACCACATTCCCTTTATCCAGTACATGTATGTATGAGTAGAAAAATGGGGACAAGAAAGTAAGTGAAAAGTAGGGTGGGGGGGATGATTTGGGTGTTCTTTTTTACTTTTATTTTTGCTTCTTATTTTCACTTTTTCTGATACAAGGAAAATGTTCAAAAAATAGATTGGGCTGATAAATATACAACTATATGATGGTACTGTGAACAATTGTACAATATGGATGATTTTATATGGAATATGTCTCAATAAAATTGAATTTTAAAAAAAATTGAGTATCTGATATTTAAGTAAAGTGGCTAAGAAACAAAGCAGTGGAAAGTGCTAAAAGAAAGCTAAAGGTAACAATACAACACATAGGAATTAGTCAAAAATGGTTTTCAAAGGAAGTGTCATTCTCACTGCATTGAACTGGCTTCCTATAACCACAGCTGCCCCTAATAGGCATGAAATAAAATAATATGTTAAAAAAAAAAAGAAAGTGGCTTTTAGGGACAGTCTAATTTTGAACATACATACCATAAGTTAATATTATTTATCTTCACTGAACTTTTGTTTCCTCAACTATTCAATGGTGTGGTGGTTTGCAGCTATATGTACCTCAGAAAAACATGTTCTTAAACTTAATCCATTCCTGTGGGTGTGAACCCATTGTAAGTAGGAGGTTTGGATGCCATTACTTCAGTTAAGGTGTGGCCTACCTAGGTCAGGATTGGTCTTAATCCTATTACTAGAGTCCTTTGTAAGATAATAGAATTCAAATGGAGAAAGCCAGAGTGAGCAGCCAGAAACTGAAATTAAACAGAACCCAAAAGAGAAGAGAGAGGCCAGGAGAGGCCGCCATATGCATTGCCACATGAAGGAGGAACCAAGCGCCAACGGTCATGAGCAGTCAGCCCCAGAACATCAGTCTTCAGGGAGAAAACATAACTTTAATAATGCCTTGATTTGGGCTTTCCCTTAGCCTCAAAACTGTGAGCAAATAAATTCCCATTGTTTAAGCCAACCATGACATGGCATTTCCTTGAGCAGCTCAGGAAACTAAAATGAATGGGATTAGTAACTACATCACAAATTGTTTTGAGGATCAAATTAGATCAATCAATGTAGATTATTTTGCACTGGTAACAATCTCCTCCATAATATTCAATAATATATTTTTCTAACTCCTACATAAAGAAGAGCTCATTCCCTCCAGGTTAACATGCCATTACATACAGTCAGCTCCATGCTACCTACCAAAGAATTTCATGGTATTTCAGAAGTGAGAAAATTTTGCATGTGTTATCTCATTCTGTGACCTTGACCCTTACCTCCTTCTGTGAATGAGAAGCTATTGTCATCACCTTCACTTACAGGAGCACAAATGTGCCAAGCTTAGAGTGATTGTAAGTGACAGAGTTGTGTTAGACAGAGCCAGAAGGCAGGACTTTGGCTCACGTTCTGACACTTTCTGGATGCCTGATCTTAGAAAAGTCATTTTGAGTCTCAGTTTTCTCATCTGTGAAATGAACATAATTATGATTTAACCATTTCATACATATGGGAGAAGATTAAATGGTATGATACAAAGCAGTTGCTTAATATATGTTGGTTCTCTTCTTTGAGATTTTATACATTCTCTATAGTGTATTATAAAATATACCATCTTTTTCATAGATATTGTCTGTTTTATACAACTTGAGGAAAAGAATGTCTGGGAGGTAAAATATGATAATAGGAAAATTATATTTTTATGTAAAATAATGTTTCTTTAAAATAGTTATATAAAATATAATTATGCATAAATAAAATAATAGTATTCATAATGGTATGAGCATAGCAATATGTATAATATATATTAGCATTATTATAAAATTATCCATGATAAGATTATAAATACAACAAGAATTATGGATATATAGTACATGATTTGATATATCCATTTTAATATTTTATGTTAAGTATATTACATACACAATATTCCCATATTTTGCACACATATCATGGCATTTTGATATAATTGGACTTAAAATGAGCAGAGGTTCTATAAGCAAAGTCTAAACATGCCTACTGCCCTACCATGGGCTATTGATATTTGGAGGGGAATATTGTTGCACGGAGAAGATATAAGTACCACCTACTCCCACTCCCTAGCACACACGCATATGCATACACATGCAACAAACAACAGGTATGTATTTGTGCACAAAAATTTACCTGAATGCAGAACAGCTTCCTAGGACAGACAGGACCAACACCCACAACCTTGACTGATGGGCAGCTCCCCTTGGTGTCATGTCCTCTGCTGGGGCTTAGATGATGATGACTGGGGGCAGGTAGAATAATGCCTCCCCAAAAATGTCCACGTCCTAATTCCTGAAACCTGTTAATATGTTACTTTCCATGGCAAGAGGGACTTTGTAGATACGACTAAATTAAGTCATCAGATGGGAAGATTATCACAGATTATCCAGATGGGCCCAATGTCATTATAGAAGACCTTACAAATGAAAGAGGAAGGCAGGAAAGCCAGAGTCAGAGAAAGAGATTTGACAAAAGAAGCAGAAGTCAGAGTGGTGCAGTCTCAAGCCAAGGATGAGCCTCAAGGCTATCTCCTATGGTCTCCAGAAGGAACGCAGTTCTGCCAACACCTTTATTTTAGTCCTGTAAGACCCATTTTGGACCTCTGATCTCCAGATAATTAATATATGTTGTTTTAAGCCAGTAAATTTGTGGTAATTGGTTACAGCAGCAATATAAAACAAATGCAGTGCTGTTTCCTGCCAGCACAAATGTTGCTTGGCCTGAGTCCCATTGTCACGGGTTGTACCCACAATGTATTCCATGTGCACTTTGGTCTGATCCAAATTGTGTCAAACCTCTTCTTGCACCTTGTGGTCTAAAGAGCTGCTATCTTTTGCTTTCAATAGTTCACACATTGTGCATGTGTGTGTTTCACTGTTTCTGGTTTCACTTGTTGCTCACTGACTCTAGATCTTGAACATGAACTGAAAGGGAAAATGGGCAAGGGATGATCTAAGTAACAGACTTCATGCTATATGTATTACCAGTTTCTCTTCTCCCACCCCACTTGGAGCCAGGGATCATGTCTGTAGTGTCCACCTCCATATTACCAGTGTGCACTATAGACTCTGACACACACACACAAACACACACACACAATAGGTTGTTGACAGGCCAATCTGGGTCAGCTTTCTGCAGATAAGCACCATCTTCCCTGAGTTCCCATTACCACCACCCAGGTGGCTTCAACCAAAATGATTGCTGGTTGACCTGCACCCTCTCCCTCCATGTTACCCCTTCAAGATAGAAGGATGTGAGCCCTCCCTTCACCATCCTCTGAACATGCTCAGTTTAGGCAGATTCTGGAATAAACACACCCAGATTGAAGCCAGGAGCTCTGCTACTTTCATAAAATTCAACAGCCAAATGCTATATACATGTTATGTGTTATATCCATCCACACACCCACATCCATTCCACATCTTTGTTGATTTGGGTTGACAATGATGGATCTGTTTTTGCCATCCCAGCTGAAGAGAGACACTCTGCACACTTTCCTGCCTGGCAGAGTCCCCACTGGGATAACCTGCACTCATTGACATCGTCTGGTTAGAAAGAGAAAGTTAATGTGTCAGCTCAGTGGTATTCCTGTTAACTACTGATTTGTTTCTCATTTGCGTAAACACAAACTGAACTATCCATGAAGCCAAGGTAAGGAAACCTCATCAGGGAGTTTTATGGGTTGCATAAGTATTTCTGACACCTGGGGCTCGTTGTACATGCATAATCCTACATCTGAGCTGCTCATTTTCTTTTGTAAATAAAAAGTTCAAAATTCTTAGCACATGGTGTTCATCTGCATCCTTCAGGGAAATTGACACCGTGTGCTGAAAATAAAACCAGTCAGCTCTAACTCAAGGACCCCACTTACACTACTGCCTTCATCAACAAGGATAGTAAGGCATTCTGTGGCCACACAATTTGAATAGTGATAATATATATCACTAAATTATATATAATAACCTAAATTACCCCAGAAGGCTCAAAAACAATAGTCAATGTGGCAATGTGCAACACCCAAAGCAACCTGGTAAGGTGTATTTTGGAAGGTTCCCATTCATAAAAACTGTATGTTAGCCTTGGGGTCACTGGTTTGTCCTCCCATGTTCTTAGCTGAATTCAGAGTAGTGAGATTGACAAATAGTAGGATTTCAACCCAGTGAGGAATGGCTAAAACCAAATAAGGTACTATTTGGGAAAATAGGGAAAGTGATACCATTGAAATGATAACATTTCTGAGACCAAGATAATATTTGAATGCCCTCACCCACTATGTATAAAAAGAGGTCAGGCATAACTAAAATATAAAATAGTGCTGTCCCTCTAGTCAAAGTCATGATAGTCTAATGGGCACATTTCAATTTTAGAAAAATTTCTTCGGAGACTGAGATGACATAGAGTAAGGCACTGGTAATTGCTTTGTCCCTAATGATACGACTTGCTAATCAGTGCTGATTCCTGGCTGTGGGAGCACAGGACATTAGAGTGGATGCTGGAAAACAATGCCTTAGCCCTGCAAGTTATTACAACCCAGTTGGCACTGTAATTGAGTCTTCAAAAAGCCATTGCATCATTCTATCAATCCAGCTGCTTCACAATAATTGGGGATGGTAAGACCAGTGTATTCCATGAGCACATGCCTGTTTCTGCACTTCATTTGCTGTGAAGTGGGTTCTTTGATCAGGAATAATGCTGTGTGGATTACCAAGATGGTAGATGTATTGGTTTGTATATCATGTCTCTCAGAAAAAGCCATGTTCTTTGATACAATCTTGTGGGGGCAGATGCATTAGTGTTGATTAAGTTGGAACGTTTGGATTAGGTTGCTTCCATGGAGATGTGACCCACTCAACTGTAGGTGATAACTCTGATTAGATAATTTCCATGGAGATGAGGCCCTGCCCATTCAGCGTGGGCCTTGACTACTTACCAGAGCACTATATAAGCTCAGACAGAAGGAGGGAACTTGCTACAACCAAGAGGGACACTCTGAAGAATGCACAGGAGCTGAGAGAGGAACTGCAGTTTACAGAGACACTTTGGAGATGGCCTTTGAAAGCAGACTTTGCTCTGGAGAAGCTAGGTGAAGACAAATGCCCCAAGAGCAACTGAAAGTGACATTTTGGAAAGAAGCTGCAGCCTATAGAGGAACATCCTGGGAGAAAGCCATTTTGAAACCAGAACTCCGAGCAGACACCAGCCACATGTCTTCCCAGCTAACAGAGGTTTTCCAGACTCCAATGGCCATCCTCCAGTGAAGGTACCTGATTGTTGATGTGTTATCTTGGACACTTTATGGCCTTAAAAATGTAACTGTATGTGCCGGATTGAATGTATTGTGTCCCCCAAATGCCATTATCTTTGTGGTCTTGTGGGGCAGACATTTTTAGTGCTGGTTAGATTTGCTTGGAATGTGCCCCACCCAGCTGTGGGTGGTGACTTCGGTGGGATACTCCCATGGAGGTGTGACCCCACCCATTCAGGGTGGGCCTTGATCAGTGGAGCCATATAAAACATGCTGACTCAAAGAGACAGAACGGAGTGCAACTGTGAGTGACGTTTTGAAGAGGAGCAAGCTTGCTAGAGAGGAACGTCCTGGGAGAAAGCCATTTTGAAACCAGAACTTTGGAGCAGACGCCAGCCACGTGCCTTCCCAGCTAACAGAGGTTTTCTGGATGCCATTGGCCATCTTCCGGTGAAGGTACCCGATTGCTGATGTGTTACCTTGGATGTTTTGTGGCCTTAAGACTGTAACTGTGTAGCAAAATAAACTCCCGTTTTATAAAAGCCTATCCATCTCTGGTGTTTTGCATTCTGCAGCATTAGCAAACTAAAACACTGTATAACCAAATAAACCACCTTTTATAAAAGCCAATCAATTTCTGGTATTTTGCTTAATGGTGGCATTAGCAAACCGGAACAGTGGATAGTTATTATGTAAGTCCACAGATGGAAGTTTTGACAGAAGCATTATGGGCAGGGAAGACAAACCCATATTCAAAACAAATGTCTATTCCATGGGAAAAAGAAAATGCTGCCCCTTCCTTGATGGAAGTGGTCCAATGTAATCAACCTGCCACTAGGTAACAGGCTGATCACTTTGGGGAATAGTGTCATATTGAGGACTAAGTGTGGGACTCTGCAGCTGGCAGATTAGGCACTCACTGGCGTCAGCAGCCAGGTTGGCCTCGGTGAGTGGAAGACCATGTTGCTGAGCCCATGCACAACCTCCATCCCTACCACCATGACCACTTTGTTCATGAGCCCATTGCACAATCACAGGAGTGGCTGGAGTAAGATGCTGACAGGTATCCACAGAATGGGTCACCTTAACCACTTGATTATTAAAGTCTTCCTAGGCTAAAATCACCTCTGGTGAGTATTCACATGGGACACAAATATTTTCATGTTTTTTTCCCACTTGGAAAGTTCTATCCGCATACCTCTTCCCCAGACCTCTTTGTCATCAATTTTCCAATCATGTTCCTTCCAAGTCCCTGACCATCCAGTGAAACCATTGGCCACAGCCCATGAATCAGTATACAAATTCAAATCCAGACATTTCTCTTTCCAAATAAAATGAACAAACAGGTGCACTTCTCAATGTTGTGCCCACTGGGAGGATTTCCCTTCACCACTGTCCTTCAGGGACATCCCAGAAAGGGGCTGCAGTGCTGCAGTTGTCCACTTTCAGATGACACCTTTATTTCATGCAGACCGTCTGTAAACCAGGCCCAAGTTTTCTCTTCCTCAGTCAATTGATCATAGAGAACTCCGCACGAGGCCATAGATGAGGGCTGGGAAAGGAAAGGTAAAATGATAGTAGTGGAGGTCATGGACATTTGGGCCACTTCCTCATATAACTTATTTGTGCCTCAAGGCCTGATCAGCCTGGTCCACATCTACCACTTCTACATATGAATCTATTTATGTCATTGGCAATCAGTAGCAAATCTCTGTTTGTGATTTCCGTGTAGGAATGGCTTTCAGGCATACCTTTACTACCCTGAGCCAATCAATCAATGTGCTGACATGACAACTCAGTGCCAGAGATCCACATCATGACAAATGTGCCTTGTTGTGCTCAGAATCAGGAGTATGTGGGTAGTGTTAGAGAAATGATTGAAATGTTCAGAACTAGAAATTAGTCTATGGAAAATTCTTCCAATCATTAGTTAAGGAAAATTGTAAGTAGAGGATTTGGTTTGCATTGAAGCCTAGTCAAAACAGAGATTTGCTACTGCCAGAAAAATATGCAATATTGCAACACATATAATTAAAAATACACCATGGATTTCTTTTACGTTTTTATGGGAATAACATGACATAAAATTTATCAGGATTCCTTTATTTTTAGGGCATAAATCTATAGTAATACTGCAAACAATGAGCATGTTTGCAACAGCTCACATATGAAAGGAACTCAATAGGAGTACTGCCAATTTTTACAATATTTATACAGAAACACTTCTAATATGTTGTGAAACTGAAATATTTCTAAATTATCAATCACATAGATGCTGAATGTGGAACGACAATGGTAGAAAAAAAAGGAAGAGACCAAATTATATTTCTATTTTCCCCATAGAAAATTCAATTACCAAATTCTATTCATATAACAAGGTGACAAGAAAGGATACAGCCAAAAATGTAGGGGAAAATGAATTACAAGAGGGATGAAAAAAAGTTAATGATTGAAATTATTATTTTATTTTCCTGCATTTTTGTGATACTAGCAATATATGTCAGCTTGTTAAAATGTGGTATTTGTTGTGATTTTTTTTCTTTTCATTAAATAATTGCATCTGTACCTAATTTTGTATTCATAATTTTTAACATTTATTCTTAAAGGATCCCCCAATTTTTATACCTTTCAGCCTCCTCAAACCCTGGCTGTGCTCCAGCATATGAACTAAGAACTTCATGTATGATTCTTACCTTTCAAACAGTGCTCACAGCCAGGTGAAACCAGATTCACAAGAGGACCATAGAAAACTTAGAGTTACTTGGGAAATTCTCACACTCATCAGAATTATCCAGAAGGCTTGTTAAAACAGAGAATACTGAGAATCCCCCCCTCCCCCCATTTTCTAATTCTCTAAGCTCCAAGAAGATGCTGATGCTGCTGGTCCTGAGACCACACCTTGGATAGCAGTAGCCTGTACAGGAAAAGATGTCACTAAAGAGTGGTAAGGGACCTGGGTGAAAGAAGAAGGGTTCAAAGTCCTGCTTTATTGATGGTGGGGGTCCTTGCTCACTCATCACTGGTAAAATAGTGTGATAAAACAATTAAGACACCACAAACAAAAAAGATTTAATTTAAGCTGCATAAACTATCACAGTAATTTTGGATAAGGGGCAGGAGGATAAATAGAAAAGGTAAGGAAATCAGGGGAGACAGGTGGTCTACAAAGCAGAGTGGGAGGCTGGGCCTATGGAGAAGGTGGCCCATGAGAAATCCTTAATTGGAGGCAGGGGGAAGGAGAAGGAATCCTTCAAGGACAGGCATGCCTGTTGCAATTTTGCTTTGCTTGAGACATTGTATGGTAAATGTTTTCTGTTGCCTCAAACATTCAGTGGAAGCCACTGCATATGTACAGCCAGCCTTGACATAGAGGGAGTGAAATGATAGGGAAGCAAACATTCATTCCTTTGCTGAGGTCTATATATAAAGTAAATCTCAAATCTAGAATGCTTAGGATCCAAAAGCAATGACCCAAAGTCAAAACAAAGATATAATTTATTGTGCAAAGAGGGACACTTTGCAAAATGATAGTAGCCATCTTTAAAAATTATACAAGAATAGAAGGTGTAAACTAGAACTGTTCTGGACACAGTGGGGTGTAGTCACCATACTCACTGAGCCTCAGGCAAAAGAGAGCATGCAATTCATATAAGCAGGTTTAAAGTGCATGACTCAGGAACTGATAAGAGAGAAATTCTATATATCCAGGTGATAGTAGAGAAAAATGACCTTGTCCCGGTTTGAATGTATTATGTCCCCCAGAAAAAGCCATATTCTTTGATGCAATCTTGTGGGGCAGACAGAATAGTGGGGATTAAGTTGGAACGTTTGAATTAGGTTGTTTGCATGGAGATGTGCCCCACCCAGCTGTGGGTGGTGACTCTGGTGGGATACTCCCATGGAGGCGTGGCCCCACCCATTCAGGGTGGGCCTTGATTAGTGGAGCCATATAAACGTGCTGACTCAGAGATGGAACTCAGTGCAGCTGTGAGTGACACTTTGAAGAGGAGCAAGCCTGCTAGAGAGGAAGTCCTGGGGGAAAGCCATTTTGAAACCAGAACTTTGGAGCAGATGCCAGCCACGTGCTTCCCAGCTAACAGAGGTTTTCCAGACGCCATTTGCCATCCTCCAGTGAAGGTACCTGATTACTGATGTGTTACCTTGGACACTTTATGGCGTTAAGACTGTAACTGTATAGCCAAATAAATCCCCGTTTTATAAAAGCCAATCCATCTCTGGTGTTTTGCATTCCGCAGCATTAGCAAACTAAAACAGATTTTGGTACCAGGAAAGTAGGGTGCTTTTGCTGCTGTGTTTGCAAATACAGACCTTTTAAGAGAGAACACTGACTCTTGTAAAACAATAATAAAAAATAATACTTATATAATTCCACAAATATTTATCAAGCAAACTGTGATTCTAGAACAGTGAACAAAACAGATAAAGGGGTCAGTTCTGATAAACTTACAGTCTAATATAGGGAGACAAGGCAGTAAATAAATAGATAATGGTTTGCTGGATGCTGATAAATTCTGTGTAGAAAAGTCAAGCAGGGAAGGGAATACTGAGTGCTGGAGGGAAGGCTGCACAGCCACATTGAATATGGTGGGAGAAAAGACTTCACTGAGCAGGAACATTTAGGCAAAGACCTGCTAAGTAGTTAAGTATCAAAAGATAAAGATAGTGCAATAGTGCATGTACTTATATGAGTTATTTTACCAGCTTTTCGTCCTTATAATATACTAGATATAGTTCTAATTACTTTTTACTCATTATGTCATCTTTAATTCTCTCAGCAACTTAATAAGGTAGGTACATTTGATAGATGATGAAATCGAAACTCAGAGAAGTTGAGTACTTTGTCCAAGATCACACACTCTTTCTGAATCCAAAGCCAATGGTCTTCTCATTATTCTGTAGTGGACTTTAAACATATCTGAGTCTCCAGGCTTTTTTTGCTACCAGTTGGCAGAACCACTCTGCCACCATATGTGAGATTTTACTGAGACCCACTGCTGTTCAACCCTCAGTTTATTCATCTGTGAAATGGGGTTAGCAGAACTTACCTCAGCAGGTATAGTGAGCATTAAGAGTTAATCTTTTAAACTGTCAAGCACACTGGCACATGTCACCTGCTCAATAAAGGGAGTTTCTATCCCTTTGATGACCATCAACTGTCATTCTTATGAAATCTTTGGATACTCTCTCTCCCCAGCAAAATAACCCCATCTGTGAAATGAAGGAGTTACACTAAGTGGTCTCCAAATTTGATTCTACATCTAACATTTTATGTGTCTATTTAAAATGCTACTTTGAGGGAAAGAATGCTATTGAAATGCTACAAGAGCAGACTTGGCTCTAAATAGGACATAGATATGTCAAAGGGCATTTGACATATTTTCCAGACACAGGTGAAGGTACAGAGAAATTATCTGCAGTGAGACTTTATGTCAATGAACCCTAAAGAGCTCTTGATGATTTATGCATTTTTGCCTCTCCTACGTATAGCTGAAAGTTGAGAGTTTTGTCTTACTAACAGAGACATCATTCACAAATCAAGGTAGTCATGATAGAGAGCGTATTCAAACTTAGACCTCCTTAGCCCATGATAACCACAAACCACTGCAGATGCCGCTATAGAATTTTCTCAGTCATGAAGGGGAAAACAGGAAAGTTTCCAAACTTTCTTCCTCTATGCTCTGTTTTAAGTGATATTCTTCAATTCTTTTTAACAGAAAATAATAAAATCTGATTTTAGGGTTAAAAATTTGAGAGATTATCTAGCCCTATATCCTATGAAGGAATTCCACATACAGCATGCCCAAAACACAGTCACACATTTCTACCTGAAACCTATCAATGGCTGAAAGCTCATTATTTTAAAGCACCCTCTTTATTTTCTTTTTCTAATTATTAGATCCTTCTTGGACTTTTAATCAATATAAGAAAATATGAGGAGACCATGCTCCCACCACCCCCAGAAGGAAAACAAAACAAAACAAGAAAAACAAAGAGTAATATGTCAGAGAGAGGCTGCGTCGACTGGGTATTCAATTACATAAGATAACAAGGATTCAAAACAGTCCCATATGGTAAAAGACCAGGGATATGCTCATTGCATGGAAGGGGTGGCTGAAAACAGCCAGTAACAGCTGCTGATGAATGCTACCACAACTGTGTAGGTGTGTGGAAAATTATATGTGGCTTATCTGGGGTCCTAGGGAAAGGAAGAAACAGTCCCATAATCAAAAAACTCTTCAAGGTATGATAACTCATCGATTAAATCTGTTGTATCCCTGTGTGGGGTAGATTTCCTTTAAAGATGGCACTGAACAATTCCTCCACTTCCTTCTTTCATGCTGTAAGCAAGTATATCTAGACTACTGAAGGAGGAGAGGCTCCCTGGTGGAGAGCTCAAGTGTCCCAGCTGATAGACAGTACCATCCACCAGACATTCAGTGAGGCCTCCTTGGTTTCCCAGAAGGCAGGCACTGCCAGGCTCCCAGCTGAGTGCAGCTGAATAGCTGTAGTCTCCACCACATGTAGGAGAAACAAGCCATAACTGGCTCCAAACTGAAGAATCGGGAGCAAATAAATGATTTTGCTCAAAGTGCTAAGTTTCAGCATAATTCATTAAGAAGCAAAAGTAAACTAAATGCTATGAGACAAAGCTGAAGCCACTGGTAAGAGACCCCTGGTTTTAACTGGAAAAATCAGTGAAAACGACAGACACAATTATAAAACCCTACATAGAGAGGTAAGAATGAAGTTAAAAACAGTTACTAAGAAATCCCTCCCCCAAGCTGAAGTAAAATTTAACAATGTATTTGGAACACAAATACTAACAAACTAAAAATTTACCTTCTGAGGAATAAAAATAATAGCAATCTTCAAAGGACTTAAAAACAATTATAGTCAGAAGACTCAAAGTGATAAAAATAAATAAACCATACAAACAAAAAGTAATAGAAAAATCGGAAGCAAAAGAAGGTGAATGGAAATCAAATACTAGTAGGCCAAGAATTTATCAGAAATTTTAAAAGCATTTCTTAAAAAGTCAGTAGAAAGGTATCTTCATTTCCTAGGGCTGTTGTAACAAATTACCACAAACTAGATGGCTTAAATCAATCGAAACACATTGTCCCACAGTTCTGGAGGCTGGAAGTCTGAAATAAAGGTGTCATCAGGGCCATGCTTCCACTGAAGTCTGTAGAGAAGAATCTGCACCACGCCTCTCTCTTGGCACGTGGTGGTAGCTTGTTGGCAATCCATGGCATTTTCTGCTTCAGTCGTCACATGGTTTTCTCCACCATGTCCGTCTGTGTGCAGCCAATCCTCCCTCCTTATAAGAACACCGGTCATATTGAATTAAGGCCCATCCTAATTCAATTTGGCCTCATCTTAACTAATAACATTTTCAAAGACCCTATTTCCAAATAATTCTTGGGACAGGGAGTTAGGACTTGAACACACCTATGGTGGTGGTGGGGAGGGGCACAATTCAATTCATCATAACAAAATAAAATCTATAATCTGGTAAACTAATTAAGACCTACCTTGAATGGGTGGGGTCATCTCTTAATGGAAATAATCTAATCAAAAGGTCCCACCCACAACTGAGTGGGTTGCATCTCCATGGAAACGACCTAATCAAAGATCCCAGCCACAGTAGGTCTACCCTCACAAAAGTGGATTAAAAGAACATAGTCTTTTATAGAGTACACAATGGATTTTCTAGGGCACACAAAGTAGAAGGCAATTCTATATCAAGAAGACCTTTAGGAGGTACTGGGTAGATGTGTGGCAGGTGTAGGGAGTTAGGGTTTGATGAAATCTGGCAATAGAGAGCCAGAGATCCAGATAGAAACAGCAGACCTTTAGCAGTAGGAAAAGCTCAACTCACAAACAATGGATTCACAGACAGCACTCCAGGCACAGGGAAGTTCAGGGGAATTGAGCACACCGGCAACATCCTGGGATGTCATCTAAGGCAGGCAGGCAGGGATGAATGCCAGGAGATGGGGAGCAGGACAAGAAAGCTGTGACAGGAGCAAAAGTGTAAATTCTCTTATTCAAGGTTAAGAGCTCTAAGCTCAGAGCAGGATTGATGTTGAGCCTCTAAGCCTGAGTCAAGACTATTTAATAACCCCCCTCATCACAGGTGTTGAGTATGAAGAAGTTAGGAGGCCCCTCCTGTGAAAGTCAAATAATTGGCAAATGATGAAAGAGGAGACAGACTTTACCAATGGCTCAGTTGTCTGTATCTGATTTCAAGTGTCTGTCCTAATATTTACAAGCCATTGGTCCCTGAGCAACTCAAACTCTTGAGCCTCAGTTTCCACCTCTATAAAAAGAGCACAATAATTTTCATCCCACAGGGCTTTTATAAGATTCAAGTGTTGGAGCAATGGCTGCCCTCAGATCTGGTCCCCCAGTGATCTGATATAGCTGATCAAAAGCAGTGACCTCCCAAAAAAGAAAAGCCCAGGACCAGATGGCTACACATATGAATTCTACCTAGCATTCAAGAAAGAATTAATACCAATCCTGCTCAAACTCTTCAAAAAGTTGAAGAGGAGGGAAAGCTACCTAACTCATTCTATGAAGCCAACATCACCCTAATACCAAAGCCAGACAAAGATACAAGAAAAGAAAAATTACAGACCAATCTCTTTAATGAGTATAGATGCAAAAATCCTCAACAAAATACTCACAAATCAAATCCAGCAGCACATTAAAAGAATTATACACCATGACCAAGTGGGGTTTATTCCAGGTATGCAAGGCTGGTTTAACACAAGAAACTCAACATAATACACCACATCAATAAATCAAAGCAGAAGAACCACATGAAAGAGACACACTTAATCATTGTTGGTGGGAATGTAGAATGATGCAACCACTCTGGAAGACAGTGTGGAGGTTCCTCAGGAAGCTAAGTATAGATTTACAATATGATCCAGCTATTCCATTGCTAGGTATATACTCAAAGAAACTGAAAGTTAAGACACAAACAGACATTTGTAAACCAATCTTTATTGCAGCATTATTACGATTGCCAAGAGATGGAACCAGCCCAAATGTCCATCAACGGACATGTGGATAAACAAACTGTGGTATATACATATGATGGAATATTATGCAGTTGTAAGACAGAATAAAGACATGGAACATATAATAATGTGGATGAACCTTGAGGACATTATGTTGAATGAAGTCAGAAACAAAAGGACAAATACTGTGTGGTCTCACTAATATGAACTAACATTAATGAGCAAACTTTGAGAGTTAAAACCTGATAAAACAGGCTACCAGGAGATAGATGAGGGTAGAGATTGGACATTTGATGCTGAAGAACTGCAGAATGTTCAGCAGGATTGATTGAATAGACCCAGAAATAGATAGCATAATACTGTGTGATGGTAGCAAAATATTGTAAGTACACTGAATAAAGATGTCTGTGAGTAAAGCTGAAAGAGGTGGGATAGGGGAATGTATGACACCAGAGGTAAACATAAATGATAAAGACTGGGACTGCATAACTTGGCAAAAGCTGAACTGGCCAATGACTATTACCAAATGTACAAATATAACAATATTTTCACCTGTGGGTGAACAAATGAATGTCAACCATGCAGAGTGTTGAAAAAGGGATGATATTTGGGAAAAAAAAAAACATAATCAAAGCAAACTGGAGTCTATGGTCAACAGTAACATTGTAATATGCTTCCATTAAATGTAACAAAGGCAACATACCAAAGTTAAATGTGTATGAGAGGGGGATATAAGGGAGGGATATGGGATTCTTGGTAGTGGTGCTGTTTTCTGTCCTTACTATGATATTGTATGACATTTTATTTTTCTTTTTATTATCTTTTTCATTATTCGCCAAAAAAAAAAATTTTTTTTCACAGTAATCAATATGTTCAAGTGCTGACTGTAGTGGTAAATACACAACTATTTGATGATAGATGATACATGTACAACTGACTATACACTGTGGATAATTGTATGGTATGTGAATATATCTCTATAAAATTGTAGTAAAAAATATAAATAAGGGTAAAAGTGCTGGAGAAAACATGGAGAGAGGGATGTACCTATTTACTGTTGATGAGGAGGCAGAATGGTGTAGCTTTTCTGGAGTCACTGTGGTGGTTCCACAAGAAGCTAAGTATGTGGGGGCCATAAGGTCCTGCAACCTCATGGGGTAAGGACTTGGAAGATCCAAGAGCAGAGACATGACTGGGCATTTGCACATTGGTGTTCATGGAGACCGTATTCATGATTTGCAGTGGGTGGAGGTGGCCTAGGGGTACACCAACTGAGAAACAGAATGGTGAACTGTGGTGTATGCAGGCAACGGAATATTGAGCAACTACAAGAAAGAGTGAAGCTGTGAGACATGCAACAAGGTGAATGGATCCTGTAGACAGCATGTTGAGTGAAATATGCCAGAAACAAAGGCAAGCACTATAATGCCTCACCAATAAGGACTAACTACAATGTGTAGACTCAGAATTGAATCTTAGAGCACAGCCTAACGGGAAAATGGTTATTGTAATGGTCCCTAGATTATAAGCTCTTACAGCAGTCAAATCTATTCCTGAATTGTAATGGTTGTCTCCAAACTCTGAGATGCTGATTCCTTTGCGTATAACCTGATTGGTCTCTGGAACATTGAGTATATGTGTGACACCTGAAACTCAGAGATAGAGCTTGGCAGATATAAATGTCTGTATTAACACATACAGCAACTGTTACAAAAAAAAAAAAAAAACAAACAAACAAACAAACAAAAAAACTGAAAAAAAGCCCAGATTTCAATAAGTGATATGAATGAAGCAGATCTGGTTAAGACTAGGGCAAATTGGGCCAAAGGGTAAAGGTCAAAACTGACAGTGTTTTAAAACTTCAACTTCCATGTGAGATCAACAGAAGAGATGTTTTTTTTGGTGTAGGATCTATATTTTCTAAACAGTATAACTTCTGCAGTCAGTTTGTTCAAACACCATAATTACATGGAACTTTGAATAGGAAGTGAAATATGGTAGGTTTGTATAGGTTAGAGTGAAATAGCAACACATCCCAAAGTAGTTTGGATGGAGAATAAAAATATATATGCAGGGCCCCCCAGAGGAACTGGGGGAAAATGCAGAAGTGCTGGACTTCCTCACCTGGATTGTTGCTGATGTTCCCACAAATATTGAGGACTGATGGCTTGGTATGCTGAGCCCTCTGTCTTGGGGCTTGCCCCTATGAAGCTTGTTACTGCAAAGGAGAGGGTAAACCTGCTTATAACTGTGCCTAAGAGTCTCTCCCTGAGTACCTCTTTGTTGCTTAGATGTGGCCCTCTGTCTCTAACTAAGCCACCTTGGTAGGTGTTCTCACAGCCCTCCCCCCTACATGGGATCTGACTCCCCGGGGTGTAAATCTCCCTGGCAATGCAGGATATGACTCCTGGGGATGAATCTGGACCCAGCATCGTGGGATTGAGAACATCTTCTTGACCAAAACGGGGATGCGAAGTGAAACCAAACAAAGCTTCAATGGCTGAGAGATTTCAAATGGAGTTGAGATGTCCCACTGGTGGACATTCTTATGCACTGTATAGATAATACTTTTTATGTTTCAGTATATCGGAATAGCTAGAAGTAAATGCCTGGAACAATCAAACTTCAACCCAGTAGCCTTGACTCTTGAAGATGATTGTATAACAATGTAACTCACAAGGGGTGACAATGTGATTGTGAAAACCTTGTGGATCACACTCCCTTTATCCAGGGTATGGATGGATAAGTAGAAAAATGGGAACAAAAACCAAATGAAAAATAGGGTGAGATGGGGGGGATGATTTGGGTGTTCTTTTTTACTTTTATTTTTTATTCTTTTTCTGATTCTTTCTGGTGTAAGGAAAATGTTCAAAAATAGATTGGGAGTGTGAACAGTTGATTGCACACCATAGATGATTTTATGGTATGTGAATTTATCTCAATAACACTGAATTTAATTTAAAAAAAAAAAAAAGCCATGAACAACAATCAGACCACACATACTGGATTTTGGAGGACTAGGTCCTTATAGCCAACCCTGGCACCAGCAAGCTAGAGGAGCCCGGGTTGCAGTCCCCACTGCTCCCTGCCTTGAGGTTGAGGGTGGGGGATGGTAGCTGCTGGACAGAGGATGAAATTCACTGATATTTAATGCAATTTACTATCCTTTTCCTCTAGTTCTTCCCTGGATGGTGTAGTGTTCCACTAGACTCTGGAATTTTAGAAATAGGTGATTCAGACAGTTCCTGCTAGTTCAATGGTTTTTTGGATGGAAGGACTGATTCCTAGAGCTTCTGACTCTGCCATCTTCTCACAATCCTCATCTTAGTATTAACTTTTGATGTAGAGAATGACTCAAAGATTTCAAACACTAAAGATATTATACAAGATGACATAGCTGGTATGATGGTTAGGTTCATGTGTCAACTTGGCCAGGTGATGGTGCCCAGCTGTCTGGTCAAGCAAGCACTGGCCTATCTGTTGCTGTGAGGACATTTCATGGACTTAAGTCATCAGTACATTGATTGCATCTATGGCTGATGACATCTGCAATAGGAAAAGGGGAGTGCCTTCCACGATGAGACATGTTTAATCTAATCAGTTGAAGGTTTTTAAGGGGGAGGTGACAGCTTCAGAAGTCAGAAGAGAGAAATTTGTCTTTATTTTACCCAACCAGCCTCTTCTGGGGAATTCATAGAAGAACCTCATCAGAGTGTCACCTTGCAGACTGCCCTACGAAATTTGGAGCATCCCCACAGTTGCGAGACACTTTTATAATATTTCATACTATTTACTGATATCTCCCTTTGGTTCTGTTTCCCTAGAGAACCCTGACTAATACAGCTGGTAAATACCAGAGAGAAAAAATGAATCCTAACTCTGAACAGCGAGCTCACTGTGCTTTCTTTATCTCATATTGGCATTTGCATGAAGGCAGGGCAAAAAGAGATGCTTTTCCGTAATAACACTCTTCCATTGTTTTAATGTCAACCAGACTTAGCAAGTCCAGCTCTGCCACTTAAAGATACTTAATTTTGGGAAAGTTACTTCATCTCCATAAACCTCAGTTTTCTTATCTGTAATATGAGAATTAGAATAAGGACAAAATTCCATGAGATAAAGCATATACCTGTATTTCACTTAAGGGAAAGTTTAACTTCTTTCCTTCATTTTTGACATGTGATTAATCACATTTTACAAATGAAGAAATGAGGATAGGGAAAAAGTTATGTCAGAGACAGGATTTGCTCTTCTTATTCCAAAATTCTTGCCATGCCCACTAGAGGGCGCTGCCTCTATAAGCCACAGAGGCCCTTTAAGGACTAGCGCTGAGCATCTGGTGTCCATTTCCTATGGGGCATTATTAGAATTTATATTGACTCACAGATTGTGGCCTTGGGCACATGTACCTTGATCTCTCTTTGCCTTGCCTTCATACCATTTGTAACTGCCTGATCAAACATTTGTAGACTATATTGAGAAAATCATCTCATAAATTCATAGAGATTTTACTGTCCATTTCTGGCAGCTTTTGGAACTCTTATAAATTAGTCAACACTAGAAATATCCCTTTAAATTTGAGATTACACCTGCTCCTCAAAGCTATTTTGTTACTTCCTGCTGTGCTGGAGTACTGTGATATTTTTATTTCTGATATTAAGGGTAATCAGGTTTTCATGTTAATACACACCCACACCCCACCATTGCTTTTTTGCAGTAATGAGCGCTAAATCTCTTTTTTTCCCTCAAGGCTCATGGCTTCTCCAAAAAGCCTTACTGTCAATCATGTTTACCAACTCCCATTATACCTGCCAGCCTCTCTCTATTTCGCTCAGCTCAGAATCCTCTTCTCCCATTCTCATCTCTTGAATTCATAGCCCTGCTTTAAGGCTCTCCAAGTTTCAATCAAATATCACTTTGTCACATCTGATTATTTTAGATAAAACTGATTCTTGATTCTCCTTCCCTTCTACAGAAACCAATTTAAACACAGATTCTAATTTGATTACTTGCTTACCTGTCTTTTAGGTATGGGCAGATCTAGCTTATCTTCCCTGATTGAGTGCTCTCTGAGCTTGGGGCATATTTTTTACAAATAGTACTAAATAGTAGGCAACAAATCCTACAAATGTAAGGTGAGCCAATAAATATGGTCAAATGGGCAATTTTGAAGGCTATTCCTCCATAAGTTTTTCAATCAGGTCTCCCTCCCACTTTTCCTCTGCATCCTCCTCCCCCACCCCCATTAACTGAGCTGCCCACTACTAACTCTAAGGTTTAAGCTCAGGGCAGCCATCTCCTTATCTGTATTCCAACCACCTTTAAGCCTGGTCTGACCATTGCACTGAGAACTTGGAATGGGAAATAAATCAAACTGACTGTGGAGTAGAAAAAGAAAAGAAAAAAAAAAAAACAATAAAATGGGAATAATAATACTGGAGTTTTCTATCTTGGATCACTTTTGTGATGAGATCAGATAAGGCTGTGCATGTAAAAGTGTGATGTGCCAGGCATCTGCCAAGAGCATCCTTCCTTAACACAACTTGACACCATTTAAACCAGAATTAGGCATCTCACTCAAAACTAAAGTTCTGTGAAACTGAATCAAACATGCTCCTAAATTCTACTTGAATTGAATTGTATCAAACTAATCAAGATTGCTGCATAGCTGCTGCATAACGCCTGAAGGGAAATGTCCATTGTTCAGGCAAAATTTAATATCACTTTGGTAAGATGTCATCAGTCTATACCAATAACTACAATAAGTCAGCTAGTGCCTGGGAAGCGAAAGAGAAATGAATATTAATATACGGTAGACAGATCAAGGAGGGACAAGATGGCAGCATAGAGAGGAGTGGAAGCTAAGTAGTCCCCCTGGAACAACTACAAAAAAACGGAAACAACTAGTAAATAATCCAGAATAAGTGCGGGGGAACAAACGAGACAATCCACTCATCATACACCACCCTGAATTGGGAGGAATGCCCAAGAACACAGCATAAAATCTGTAAGTAAAACCTGCAGATCCAAGTCAGGAGACCCTCTCTCCCATAGCCTGAGCTGCAAAGCCTCGTGGTGCCAGAGAGAAGCTCTCTCCCAGCAAGCGAATATAGCTCAGCTGAGCTCCAACTAGGGTTTTAAGTAGCGAGTGTGAACTGCTCACTACAGGTAAACATCCTCAAAAAACAGACAGAGGCTTTGGGTGACTACTGACCTTGGAGAGCCGGAGGGTCGCCTTGGACTGGGTCTGAAGGGGACTATCTGTTTCTTTTTCAGCTCAGTGGAGAAAGCCCCAGTCATTTTCAGTTTCCAGGGCTGTGAAGCAGAGAAGGGTGGAGACAGCACAAGCAGAGAGAGAGAGAGAGAGAGAGAGAGAGAGAGAGAGAGAGACCATTGAAATGCTAATGATCTCCACCTGGGTGTCTGTCTTCTCTAGGAGGAAAGGGGTGGGGCCCTTTCCATTCAGAACCAGACCCCAGAGCCTGGGGGAACACGGCCATACCTCTTCACACCAGTCAAGAATTATAGGCTAACAGGCAACACCTGCTGGGCAGAAAAGCACAGTGACCTGAGGCATCACAGGGTGGAGCAATTTTCTAAGACACACTCTCAGGGAAACCAGATACTGAATATTTTTCCCTCTGGGACCTGAGCCTGTTCTGGTCTGGGAAAACCTGATTTGGATAACCAAGGAAACCATGCCTAGACAACAGAAAATTACAACCTGCACTAAGAAAAACAAAGTTATGGCCCAGTCAAAGGAACAAATGCATACTTCAACTGAGATACAGGAATTTAAACAACTAATGCTAAATCAATTCAAAAAGTTTAGAGAAGATATTGCAAAAGAGATAGAGGCTGTAAAGGAAACACTGGGCATACGTAAGGCAGAAATTGAAAGTTCAAAAAAACAAGTAGTAGAATCTACGGAAAAGAAAGGCACAACACAAGAGATGAAAGACACAATGGAAACATACAACAGCAGATCTCAAGAGGCAGAAGAAAACACTCAGGAACTGGAGAACAAAACACCTGAAAGCCTACACGCAAAGGAGCAGATGGAGAAAAGAATGAAAAAATATGAGCAACGTCTCCGGGAACTCAAGGATGAAACAAAGTACGATAATGTACGTATCATTGGTGTCCCAGAAGGAGAAGAGAAGGGAAAAGGGGCAGAAGCAATAATAGGGGAAATAATTAATGAAAATTTCCCATCTCTTATGAAAGACATAAAATTACAGATCCAAGAAGTGCAGCGTACTCCAAACAGAAGAGATATGAATAAGCCTATGCCAAGACACTTAATAATCAGATTATCAAATGTCAAAGACAAAGAGAGAATCCTGAAAGCAGCAAGAGAAAAGTGATCCATTACATACAAAGGAAGTTTAATAAGACTATGTGCGGATCTCTCAGCAGAAACCATGGAGGCAAGAAGGAAGTGGTGTGATATATTTAAGATACTGAAAGAGAAAAACCGCCAACCAAGAATCCTATATCCAGCAAAGCTGTCCTTCAAATATGAGGGAGAGCTCAAAATATTTTCTGATGAACAGACAATGAGAGACTTTGTGAACAAGACACCCGCCCTACAGGAAATACTAAAGGGAGGACTACAGAGTGATAAGACAGGAGTGCGTGGTTTGGAACACAATTTTGGGAGATGGTAGCACAACAATGTAAGTACACTGAACAAAGATAACTATGAATACGGTTGAGAGAGGAAGGTGGGGAGCATGTGAGACACCAGAAGAAAGGAGGAAAGATAAAGACTGGGACTGTGTAACTTGGTGAAATCTAGAGTATTCAACAATAGTGATAAAATACACAAATATGTTCTTTTATGAGGGAGAACAAGCAAATGTCAGCCTTGCAAGTTACAAATGGGGAGGCATTGGGGGAGGGATGCAATCAGCATAAACTAGAGACTGCAACTAATAGAATCATTGTATTATGCTTCCTTTAATGTAACAAAGGTGATATACCAAGGTGAATGCAGATAAGAGGGGGGGATAGGGGAGGCATGTTAGACACGACATTGGTGGTATTGTCTGATTCCTTACTCTACTTTGATTTAAGGTTACTTTTCCTTTCGTTGCTTCCTAGCTGTCATTTTTTTTTCCTCTTTCTTTTGCCTCTCTACCTTCTTTGACTCTCCCTCCAGCCTTGTGGAAGAAATGTAGATGCCCTTATATAGATAGTGGTGAAGGTGGTGAACACATAAATGTATGACCATGCAGAGAACCATCAATTATTTACTTGGGATGGAATGTATGGTGAGTGAACAAAACCATATTAAAAAAAAAAAAAAAATGGGTTGATGACTAAACCTCGAGGGCAATATACTGAGTAAAATAAGCCAGACACATAAGGACAATTATTGCAGGGTCTCACTGATAGGAACTAATTATAATATGTAAACTCATAGACATGAAATATAAGGTACCAAGATATAGGACAAGGCTTAAGAATGGGGAGTGGTTGCTTAGTATGAGCAGAATGTTCAATTAGGATGAATTTAAATGTTTGGAAACGAACAGGGGTGTTGGTAGCAAGATGTGAGAATAACTAACAGCGCCGAATGGTGTGTGAATGAGGTGGAAAGGGGAAGCTCAGAGTCATATCTGTCACCAGAAGGAAAGTTGGAGGTCAAAAGATGGAAATGTATAAAACTGAATCCTATGGTGGGCAATGTCCATGATCAACTGGACAAATACTAGAAATCACTTCCATGAACCAGAACAAATATATGACAATACAATTAGAAGTTAATAATAGAGGGGCATATAGGGAAGAACTATATACCTATTACAAACTATATACTACAGTTAGTAGTATTTCAACATTTTTTCATAAACAGTAACAAATGCACTATATCAATACTAGGAGTCAACAATTGAGGGGGGTTGGTTAGGGATAGGGGAGGATTAGAGATTCCTTTTCTTTTTTTCTTTTTTCATCTTTCACTTTATTTCTTGTCTGGAGTAATGAAAAGCTTCTAAAAATTGAACAAAAAGTAAGTGTAGTGATGGATACACAGCTGCATGAGGGTACACAGGGGCAAGTGATTGTACACTTTGGATCTCTGGATAATTGTATGGTATCTGAACAATCTCAATAAAAATGAAAAAAAAAATATATACTGTAGACAGAACACCTGGATGAAAGGTATGGAAGAGGGCGGGAAGAACACAGGACTAATTAAGAGTTTCAAAGCTTCCCAGGACTAACTTTAACTCCTAGTTCTGTCACTTGCCAGCCATTTGACCTTGAGAAGGATACGCAATGTCTTTGAGGTTCAATTCTCATCCTGAAATGTTCGTAATTATACAAAATGATTATATAATATTAAATATATAAAATAACTAATTTAAATGCCTTAAGCACAGCACCTGGCACATAGTGGGCATCAAGTAGCTGTTTATAATACAACAGAAATAAAAATAAATTTAAAGTATTTATATAATAAATAGCTAAATATGAGTTTTTGCTTACAAAGCTCTAGATGAAACTCTTCTTAAATCAACCACTTAGAGAAGTAAAGACGTTGATTTGCATTGAATATTTGGTTCAAAATATTGCTAGGGTGATGGAACATATTTTACTGAACCTGTTTCTTAAAGCCTGGAAAGGTCTACAAAGCCAAGAGCCTCAGGCATTAAGAAGGTGAAACCAATGCCATGGGCTTTCTGTCCGAAGATGCCAATTCTGCTCTGTCAACAGAAGTATTGGATAGAGCGGCCAGATCAGTGTACGACATGAAGAGGCTGTAATGAGTAGGAATCTACAGATTCAAAGACATGTCAAAAGAAATATACTGCCCCAGGAAAAAAAAAAAAGAAAAAACAATTTGGAAGAGATAATCCTAGGACATGACTAGGACAAGGCTTCTACCAGCCCTTAGTTAAACCGAAGTTCTTGACCAACCAAGCTTGGAGTCCAGTCAACACTGCAGCTCCATTTCTCATCTCTATGGCCCATGGCCAGATGAGCCTGATCAATGACCCTGTCATGCAGCTTAAAATGCTTGGAAGCAGCCCACAGGGTGCCAGGAACCATGAAATGCACGGGAATCTCAGTGAGAAACATGCACATTAATTAAAAGTAGGAGGGAGACTGCACTGGGATTCACTTCCAGATCTTCAATTCCAAATCCTGCTCCCTTATGAGGCAATAGTGTGTGGATGATATATATATATATATATATATATATATATATATATATATATATATATATGTATATGTATAAGTTTGAGGATAATAAAAATAAATTTAATATGAAAAAATCTTTCATTTTTCTAGAAGAGAGGCAGCATAGAAGGGTAAAAGTCTTTTATTTGATCCCCATTCTTTCAGTTAAGGAAATGTAATAATTATTCTTACCATTCTTACAAGGTTGTTATCAGGATTAAATGAGAAGATGAATGAAGTACACCACTTTATTTTAGAAGTTATTGGGGATAAGTGGATAATTAATGGATTTTGGAGTTTATTGATCGCTGCTGGGAAACTGAATCCCATTACCTACTAAATCTGTGATTCTGGGGAAGTTTCTTAGGGTATCTGAACTTCAGTTTCCTAATCAGTAAAATGAGAGTAGTAAGAGTTTCTTTGCAGCTTTTTGTAAGGATAAAATGAAAGAATTGATTTAAATACCCAGTAGAAAGTCAACATTTGGTCACTTTAATAGCCTCTTCCCTCTCAATAATTTCTCAAGAATTCATTTTTGGACTCCATCATTCTATAAGAAATGTAATACATCTCCACAACCATTTTTTTATATTTTTCCTTTTCTGTCTATTCTAGAAAGGACTCAGAAATACCCTAGTGATTACTAATGTTCTTTGGAGTTGATGTTGGAAAATATTAAAAGCCACGTTATGGATTCAAAATTACCCCCCAAGAGGTGTTCCAGTATTTTGTTGTGTTATTTGGCTTCATATTTCCCCCACTGCATTTCACTGCCTACCATGTTGGCAAGTGATATGGAATAAGAAAAAAAAAATAAATCTGGGGCCAAAGCATGCACTGTAATAGGTCACTCATTTTAGGTAGCCTGGGGCTATGTCTATAATGGGCCAAAACAACCAATCTACTCAGAAGCAGAAAATCACTCAAGCAGTTCATTTGCCATCAGGTATCCACCAATTAACCTGATTCAAAGAAGACACAACTTTCGTCTCCTTGTCATTTTCCATCTATCAGTTCCTGGACTTTGTATGGATATGACAAATGCTGTTGAGTCATAAAAAGGGAAAAATTGACTGGGAATTTGATTTCCGTTATCTGTGATTTTAAGTAGGTAACCTAGGAGAACCAATAATTTCACTCGTGTGTGTGTGTATTAAGGACTTAATATGGAGCCACGGTCTAATCATTTCCAAATGAATGCAGCCATATTATAATATATAAAGGAAAGAAAATACGCTTCATAAATTCTATCACTATTAAAATAAAGGTGATGTTCAAAGGAGGGGGGCACAAGTTGGAAATTAATGCCTGGTTTTAAATGTTTAGGAGTTAAAAAATTGAACTGCAAAGCTCAGTTCTGTTAATATTGAAATGTGCAGTCTGAAACACTGGCAGTTTCAATAAAAAGGATTCAAACGAAAGGCTAAAAGCTTTAAAAGTTTCCTGTGATTGTGAATGTAAATCATTTGGGGGACTTTTTAATAACAGATTCACGGTCTGCATCTGAGGATTTTGACTCTATAAACCTGGGTAAGGGGAGGAGGCACTGTTAAAACACCTGGGTCTTCCTGAGGATCACAGTTGTAAATTAAATTGCTGTATACTCACCTGTCTTGCTCTCTGCAGTCTCCTCTGGTTACCGCCAACATCTGTGGACCTTAGGTGCTCCTGACCTCAGAATCTTGTGACAAACCCTGCCCTTAGTCACAAGGATTTAAAACAGCCTCCTACCTGTAGCTTCTGTTACTGAACTTGTGTGGTTAGTCAGATCTTGACCTTCTATCCCATTCAACAATTATTGTGCACCCACTATGTTCTCAAAACTGTCTTTGATTCTGGAGAAGCACATATCACGCCATCAAGAAGATTAAAGTTTAGTTAGAGGGGACAGTAGGTGAACAAAAGTTGCAAAACAATGTGATAATTTTATAATTCAGAATGTTCAGACTAATAGGGAGAGACCTTGACTGTGTTCCAACCTTGAAAGCAAATCTGAGCCTAGGAATTGGATGGTCTGAATGAGTTAGAAAATAGAGCCAAGTGAACGCCCTCTGTCCCCTACAATCCGAACTGTATGCATGTGGGTGTGTTGAGGTGGGGGCAATGGGAAGAGTTGGGGACCCATAAGAGTGGGTGTGTTGAGGTGGGGGCAATGGGAAGAGTTGGGGACCCAGAAGAGATGGAAAGTTGATGAGGAAGGGGCAAAGAGAGGGACACAGGCAGATGGGAGACCCTCTGATGGTGGTGCCAATACCAACAGTGATGACTACAACCCTATCAGGAACCAAGGTTTTTTATTTTTAATTTTAATGCAATTTTATTGAGATATATTCACACACCACATAATACATCCAAAGTATTCCATCAGTGGCTCACAGTATCATCACACAGTTGTGCATTCATCGCCAAAATCAATTTTAGAACATTTTCATTACTCCAAAGAAACCCAAACATCCTGTTCCCCTTATATCTATTATTGACTCCTAGCATTTGTGTGGTACATTTGTTACTGTTGATGAAAGAAAATTAAAGTATTATTGCTAATTATAGTCTTTAGCTTGCAATAAGTATATTTTTCCTATATACCACTCTATTATTAAAGGAGCAAAGGTTTTTGAACACTTATGGTACACCAGGCACCAATCTTGACACTTTACAAGCAGTAATGATTTTACTCTTCACAATGACCCTAAGAAGCAGATGTATCTATTTATGCCTACATATTTTAATAGCTGAGGAATTTGATGCACTGAAAGTTTATCCATGACATCCAGTTAATAAGTGTTTTGGAACTTGGATTCAAAACCAGGCAGAGTCACACACCTATCTCCAAAAAAAAAAAAAGTGCATTTTTACTGTATCTTTACTTAAGTCAAAATATTTCTACAAATCATTAGAGAGGCAGCATCATGGGTGAAAAGAAGCATAGACTTTGGAATAAGTCAGTCCTGAGTTCAAACAACTGACAACCTCCATGATTTAGCCTAACTGTTCTCATCTATAACTGGTATTGATATCTACCGTATTTACATGTTGCAAATATTGGCATAAATTAATTTAAGCTCCTAGACTATTAGTCAGGACTTCTGGTCACAATGGTCAGAAACATGGTTCAAAAAGCTATGGAAAAGGGGATGTGTTATAATGATGTAAGAGTATCTTCCAGATGAGCTGAGCAGCAAACTTGCATAGAACAGGGCTGTATACCACAGGATCGGAAACAGTCAGGACCCTCTCTTTCATTTTCTCCATGCTGTTTCTTCGGGAGTGCGCTGGTTTGGATGTATTATGACCCCCAAAATGCCATTATCTTTGATGCAGTCTTGTATGGACAGAAACGTATCAGTGTTGTTTGGGTTGGAGACTTTTGATTGGATGTTTCCATGGAGATGTGATCACTCAACTGTAGGAGAGATCTTTCATTGGATAATTTCCATGGAGGTGTGGCCCCGCCCATTCAGGATGGGCCTTGATTAGTTTATTAGAGCACTATATAAACTCAGACAAAGGAGTAAGTGTGCTACAGCCAAGAGGGACACTTTGAAGAATGCACAGAAGCTGAGAGAGGAGCTGTAGATGAGAAACAGTCTGAAGATGGCCGTTGAAAGCAGACTCTTGCTCCGGAAAAGCTAAGAGAGTACAAATGCCCCAAGAGCAACTGAAGTGACATTTTGAAGAGGAGCTGTGGCCTACAGAAGGACATCCTGGGAGAAAGCCATTTTGAAACCAGAACCTGGATCAGATGCCAGCCACATGCCTTCCAGCTAACACAGGTTTTCCAGATGCCACTGGCCATCCTCCAGTGAAGGTACCCAATTGTTGATGTGTTACCTTGGACATTTTATGGCCTCAAGATTATAACTGTGTAACCAAATAAACCCCATTTATAAAAGCCAATCCGTTTCTGGTGTTTTGAATCCTGGCAGCATTAGCAAACTGGAACAGGGAGAAATGTTGACCCCATCTTCTCCTACACAGGCAGACTTTTCCATGCAGTTAGGCATATGGTGACAGGCAGCTTCCAGGCTCACACCAGTGTTATGTCATTACACCAATGGAGAAGTCACCTCTCTCACAGTGTGCAAACTTCTAGGGAAGACTTCTGTTTGACCCAACTTGCATCAAATGCAGTCATGAGAGACAGGGAGGGGGCACAGGTCAAGTCCTTTTTGAAACATGTTTTAAAGAAACTATTCACAAAGGAAATGGGTGCTATTCATGACAGACAAATCAGTAAGCTCTCACCACATCCGTAATATATTGTTGATATTCGATAAATGGTGACATATTATGCATAATATTTTAAGAACTATAGGTTCTTATTAAATTATGGTCTTATGTCCTGATTAGTGGTCCATGACCTAATTCCAGTACATTTGCCATTCCTAAATTCACTTAGTATTGAAAGATTTCTTTATTAAAAAGGGGCAACAATTGGAGTTTTGGAATGGGAACAGAGTAAGGCTTGTCCCTGCTTCCCACTAAAATTTTAACCAATATGATTTTAACCAATAAGAAGAGAAAGGAATCACTATCTAGTGGAGTTTAGGTTTGTTAGTGTTTGAGCATGAATCTCATTACTCCCAATTATAGTTTCTGATAAGCTTCCTCTGAGATCACACCTTGAACACAAAGACAAAATTTAGGCATTTTTATTCCCAATTTTGAAGTCTCTAGACATAAGGTGCAAGTCTTACTTATTTTACAGCAATAAAATATTGCAAAGCTGCAGGGACCCTGGATGTGCTGCCAGAGTCCTGGTGTGTCTAATGTAGTGACAAATAAAATCTAAGTGCTAGCAACAAGGTGGAAAAACACAAACATCCACTGGTTCTATGTTTAGTTACGTAGGAGAGGCCAGGAGGCCAGGAGCATGGCCTTCCACATTATCTCTATTTTATACTGAAATGCATCACAGTGACCACCCGGCAGGTCACTCCTGCTGCCTTGGGGAAGCAATATGTCTTCTGTAGTCCTTCCTCATAATATAGATGGATTTCCAGAAGTTCCTTCCTCTGTGCAATGACGCAGAGATGAAAGTAGAAAAGAAGTTTCTCCCAAAACCATGTCTACTAAAAGACAGATGAAATCCCACCCCAATTCCCCACTGAATTATTTCCAACCAGTTCAGGATGTTCCCAACAGTGTCTCTTTTCGGCTACAGAGCTGTCTATTTGTAATGCTGGGAGGAACCCTTGTCTCATATCCCAGCAATAGAAACACCTGCTGACACCTAGTCTTCACCCAGAATAAGATGGTTCACCTCACAGCACAAGCCACTGCCAAATTTTCTTTTGGTATAGTCCTGTGTGTCCAACAGTCATCCCATAAAGGGCATTTCCTTTCTCCTCAGTTTCACTACATTTTAGTACATTGTCCTAGAAACCTTTTGCCTCTAAGGGCCTAAAAAGTTTGGTGGCTCAGGTATGAATTTTCGTCATATCCTTCTTTCAGCCCTAGTCTTTTGTGGGGGAGCCAGAAGCAGAGGGAGGGAAATGCCCAGAACAAACCCTGTTATATTAAAAATTATTTCTTCTCAGACACAGCTTTTGCATCTCATCTCCTAAATTTCTGCCTTCTGGGAAGCTTCTTGGTGAAACCCCCTAGCCCTCCAAACCTTGTCTGTCTAAATTTGCAGAATACAAGAGAACACTAAAACATTCTTTACAACTTTTCTTTTGAAAATTCAAAGATTCTAACTGCAGCTTGAGGACAGCAGTCAGGGCTCATGTAACTAGTGTTTGCCTTGGGGTTTTAACAATAGTGAGTTTTACCTCCCAGGTGATGAGTTCTGCTTTCAAAAGTTGCCATCCTAAGTTACTCTGAATTTGAAAACCCAGATTAAAAAAAAAAAAAAAAAAAAAATTCTAAATGTATTCCTTTGAAATCTGTATATATATTTAAAAGAATATATATTTACTCCAAGTAGTGGTGATTGGGTAATTCTGAATGATTAAAAATGCATAAACTATTTTTCAAATGAATTCAGAATATATTTGTTGGTATTCATTAGATACAATGCTTATTCTGTAAAACAGCAACATAGGTTAAAACAAGAAATACCAAGGAGTTTTAAAGGAGTTCTTCCTGGGCCAATTGTGAAGTGCAGTGTATATGTATATTATTCCACAACATTAAGTGAAATAATTTCCAGGAAAATCATTTTTTAACTTGAAAAAATGAATTAAATTGTGGTATATAGTTGGTTCACAATAGGAATTACTGTTGTCAGATTTTACCAAGTGTTGTTTAAACAGAAGTTTTTTCACTTTTATTCCAAATATTAATGTAACATATGCTCACTGCCAAGAATTTGAAAATTATGAAAAGATACAAGCAACATAAAATGCCATCTCATCTTCCTCCACATCACCTGAAAATAACCAGAACAACATCTTATAAGTATTATGATATGTTTTTCTGGGTTTCTTAGATTCTGTATTATTTCTTGGTCTTCTTGTTTGTCTGTGCTTCTTCCTAGAGTGATTTTGAAGGCACACAGCCAGTTTTTACTTCTACTAGTAGGTGCTATATTAGCTTTAAAAGTCTTCTTCGGTCTTTGTCTTATATCAAAGTCCAGAATGAAATCATTCCTGTGAATCCTACCTACTCATTGCTAGTTCAATGAACATTTGGGGAGTTAAAATAAATAATTTAAATTTCATTAATATTATTTTAGCTTATGAATTAACAAGTGATTTTAGTCATTATTTATTAAATTAATAATTTCATTATTTATATTGTTCTAGTATCTTACATTACATTGCTATCTTTTGTATTTGTAATACGGACCATCAATCCTTTTAAATTATGCTCTGATTTTGTAATTTCTATTCTTCTTGAACAATGTCTTTACTCAAAATTATGTATGCTTCTCAATTGTATTCTTGTTTTATATTGCAGACGAGAAATGTGAACTCAGTTTAATTAATTCATTGTATGCAACTTTCTGTCATTTGTTTTGTTCTTTATCTACCAGAATGCTGCAGGGTTTGTAGTGGATTCTTAAATATAACACAGTTCAACTTTGTTCTGTTCCCCTTCTGATATTGCTAAGAAAACTCCACTGGACTTGCTATCCCAAAAATAAAGCCACAAACTATGAGCAAAGCATATACTACAGCAACATGAAGAATCTGGAGAGTAAAGAAAAGTAAGAGGATTTTGAAGCGGGATCAACAATTGGAAATATAAAGTCTCATGTTTATGGCTTTGAGTGACACAGTAGGACCCCTAAATCTCTGATAGAATACTTCAGTCTTTTTGGTTTGAAGAACTAGTAGAGAGAATTCATGATGACACAGTTTATGAAACCTGATAAAGAGAAAGCAAGAGAGGGACCTCTCAAAATCTGGGTATAAAATCTGACCCAATTTTTAGCTAAACCCTGAAATATGCCTGTGTAGGGCATATTTAAAGAATCCCAGTTAAAGATAAAATAACTAAACTGAGATATGAGCAACTGCCAGAGAGAAAAATTTGTTGATTGAGTCCAACTAACTTAATTACCTGCTAAAGCTAAAATAAAAAACAAAATCAAAGTTCTTTGGAGAAATATAACAGGATCCAGGGTCTTCACACCATAATATTCACCATGTTATGGAAACAGTCCAAATTTACAGAACATATGAATAAATAAGAACCTGTAATTAAGATAAGCATATACAAGAGAGCCAAAGATTATCTCAGTTGGAACTAGTACACAAAAATTTTAAAACAGCTATTATATCTATGTGTAATGAAGTAATGGAAAGTTGGTTTGCAGTGAGCAAAAAGATGGGAAATAGAAACTATAAGGTAAGAACCAAATGGAAATTCTAAAATTAAAAAGAAAATAATATCTAAAATTTGAGAAAAGTACCTAGAGGCAGAATGGAGATGACAAAGATAAGACTCAGTGAAGTTAAAATTAGATCCACAGATCCTGAATTGTAATGCCTATCTCTAAACTTTGAGATGCTGATCCCTTAGTGTATAACCTATTGGTCTCTGGAACAATGCGTATCTCTGAGACACCTGAAACTCAGAGCTAGAGCTCGGCAGATATGAATGTCAGTATTAGTGCATACAGCATCTGTTAAAAAAAAAAAGCTGAAAAAGAGCCCAGACTTCAATTAGTGATATGAATGAAGCAGATCTGGTTAAAACTAGGGCAAACTGGGCCAAAGGGTAAAAGTCAAAATTGACTGTGTTTTAAAACTTCAACTTCCATGTGAGACCAAGGGAAGAGATGTCTATTTGGTGCAGGATCTATATTTTCTAAACAGTATAACTCGACAGTTGGTTTGTTCAAACACCACAATTACATGGAACTTTGAACAGGAAGTGAGATATGGTAGGTTAGTATAGGTTAGAATGAAATAGTGACACATCCCAAAGTAATTTTGGCAGAGAATAAAAAATATATTTACAACCACTCCCCCATCCCACCCCGAGGAGCTGGGGGAAGGTGCAGAAGTGCTGGACTTCCTCGCCTGGACTGGTGTTGATGTCACAAACATTGGTGGTTTGATGTGCCGAGCCCTCGATCATTGGACGTGTCCTTATGAAGCTCGTTACTGCAAAGGAGAGGCTAAACTTGCATATAATTGTGCCTAAGAGTCTCCCCCTGAGTACGTCTTTATTGCTCAGATATGGCCCTCTCTCTCTCTGAGCCACCTTGGCAGGTGAACTCACTACCCTCCCCCCTAAGTGGGACCCGACTCCCAGGGGTGTAAATCTCCCTGACAACACAGGATATGACTTCCGGGGATGAATCTGGACCCGGCATCGTGGGATTGAGAACATCTTCTTGACCAAAAGGGGGATGCAAAATGAGACAAAATAGTTTCAGTGGCTGAGAGAATTCAAATGGAGTTGAGAGGTTACTCTGGTGGACATTCTTATGCACTATATAGATAACACCTCTTAGGTTTTAATGTATTGGAATAGCTAGAAGTAAATACCTGAAACTACCAAACTCCAACCCAGTAGTCTGGACTCCTGAAGACAATTATATAATAATGTAGATTACAAGAGGTAACAGTGTGATTGTGAAAACCTTGTAGATCACACCCCCTTTATCTAGTGTATGGATGGATGAGTAGAAAAATGGGGATAAAAACTAAATGACAAATAGGGTGGCATGGGGGGATGGATTGGGTGTTCTTTTTTTACTTTTTTTTAATTCTTATTCTGATTCTTTCTGATGCAAGGAAAATGTTCAGAAATAGATTGTAGTGATGAATACATAACTATATGATCATACTGTGAACAGTTGATTGTATACCATGGATGATCATATGGTATGTAAATATATTTCAATAAAACTGAATTTAAAAAAAAAGTACAATGTCTGAAATGAAAAAAAAATTAGATCCACAGAAATTATCAAATGTAAACAAATGATTAAAATGAAAGAAGGTCTCAGAGAAATCTATAGCAATACCAAAAAGTCTAACAGACATGTAAGTAGAGATCAAGAAGGGAAGAGAGGAAAATATTTGATTAAATAATGTCCCAAATTTTCCCAAATTTAGTGATAGACATGAATTTACAGATTCAAGATGCTCACAGATCCAAATCAAGAAATATATGAAGAAAACCTTGTCATACACATGATAGTCAAACTTCCCAAAACCAATGATAAAAATAAAATCTTAAAAGCAGCCAGAGAAAGATGACACATGACAAACAGGTGAGCAAAGTTTGCATTATCTCTTACTTATAAGCAAAAACTATGAAGTTCAGGACATTATTCTGGCAACATAAGACATCCTTTGGAAAAATCTGTCCTCACAATCAACTCATAAAGGACAAATTCCACTTGCTTGGAATTCTGGAGGATGACAGGGATTGGAGAAGGACTCCACAAATGCTGAATCAAAGAAAAAGTATAAGAATCTCCAAGATCAGTTGGGAAATTTTCTTCCCAGACCTGTCAGTCTGGATTCCCTCCCCTCCCACCTTCACTTGATCATTCACAGCTTGAAAGTCACACAGAAGCAGCATGGCCAGGTCTCTCCTGCCACAGATGAAGACTTTAGAGCCACTCACAGCAGTAAGTTGGAATGCTACACGTATCCAGGCACAGGGACACAAGTTCACAGAGACACAGGGTGGAATACAATGCAGCTAAGAAGTGCAGTATACAAAGGGTCCCTGAGGGAAAATAGAGAGAGAGAGAGAGAGAGAGAGAGAGAGAGAGAGCAAGGCAGAACTATTGGCAAAAGGTACACATTCTCAATCCAGCCTCTGTTGATGGAACCACCCAAATGCAAAATGGACATTTCTGATTGGCCCACCTTCCTGGATTGACCCCATTTGGGTCCCCAGGGTGGGATACCCTAACAGGGAAGAAACTGAAGGCAGAAAAGCATCACAAAAAGGACAAAAAAAAACGAAAGCAAACTCAACTGCTGTAAGACAGAATGGATCCCACAACTGCAAAGTGCAAAGAAAGGGGGGGAGGGGGACTGAGGCAGAGAAGGTAAATAAACCATAAGATTTGGGAAGTAAATTCTACACAAAAACAAGCAGAATATATGAAGATTCCTAGAGAAGGCAAAGAGGAAATGATGCTTTCTACTGGGGGTGAAACAATTACAAAAAAATTTCAATCATTAAAAGTGCACCACATATCCAGGGACGAAGCAGATGAAGAATAGATGAGAAAATCAGAACAATTAAAAACAGGTACTCTAAAGGTCCAGAAAAAGTTGGGCCAAGTGTCAAAGAAGATCCTTAGCATAAAGCCAATCAACAATAAAATCCTAGACAAGAGGGAGAAACTGACCTTCAGAGTTAACACATCAAAATAATCAGATGCTCAGACATCAGCAAAATAATCAGATGTACAAGCCATACCAAGGGAAAAAGAAGATATGGCTCAGTCAATGGAACAAATTAAAACTTCAGAGGGGACAGAATTTGGAAAAAAATAATAAAAGAAGTTCAAATCTCCTTATTCAATTCAAGGAGATGAAGAAGAATATGGATATTGTGCTAAAGGATATTAAGAGGACAATGTATGAGCATAAAGAAGAATTTGAAAGTTAAAAAGAAACATAACAGAAATTATGTGGATGAAAAACACAATAATGGTAATTAAAAATACACTAGAGGCATACAACAGCAGCTTTGAACAGACAAAAGAAAGGATCACTGAACTAGAAGATAAGAAAATGGAAATTATACAGTCAGAGGAACAGATAGATAATGAGTAGGAAAAAAATTGAGCAGCCTCAGATTTGAATGACAGCATGAAGCATGCAAACATACACATCATGGGTGTCCCAGAAGGAGAAGAAAAGGGAAAAGATAGAAAGAATGAAGGAGGAGGCAATTGGTAGAAAGCCAGGAACTGCATGGACCAGACACTGCAGTGCAATTTGACATTGGGCATGCTTCATACAACACTCATAAACATGTGGAGCAGCTGGGATCAGTGAAATCTGTAAGTTCTCATGGCCAGGGGACCTGCACCCCTCCCTGCCAGGCACAGTCCCATGGAAGGAAGAGCCACCAGTGCTGGGAACAAGGAGGGAGAACTGCAATTATGGCTCTGATTGAAAACTCAGACTGCTGATCAAAAACTCCAAACATAGATAGACTGAAACCAGACACCAGAGAATCTGGGAGCAGTCAGCCCAGTGGAGAGGAGATAGGGCTAACAAAAACAGCAAAAAAAATAGAAAATTAAAAAAATTAAAAATTAAAATTAAAATAAAAAATAAAAATAAAAGCAGAGAATTTTTGGAGTTCAGGTGAACATAATACAGAGAAGGGCAAGGCTCAAACAGAATCAGGCACATATGCAAATCCAGAGGGGAAGGGCCTTTGTCTGAAGAGCCAGTTTCTATGCTTTCTTGATTGTTCCTTAATGGCCCTCAATGTCTTGTCTCTTAGCATTTCAATAGCCCATTAGATCTGAAAGGACTGTAAATAGTTCATACTGGACCCTTCTTTCATTTTTTTTTTAAATCTTTTTCTCTTTTTCTAAAGCAAATTTTCTAACAAGCCCATTACAGAAAGCCTCAAAGACTTGCAATTTGTGCCCAGGCAAGAGCAGAGCTAAGATAGCTCTGAGAGACAAAGCAATAAGTCTAGTCATGGAGAAAGTTTGCTAAACACCATGACTTCCCAAGAAAAGGGGGGCATGGCTAAGCTCCAGTGGCAGCCCTTCTTCTGGGAACTCAGACCCCAGGGGCTGGAATTCAGAAAACAGCCTCAGTCAGCAAAAACCATGACAGGGTCAGTGTCATCAAGAGAACTAAAGGCTCCACACCCCCATACTTTGGTAGGATAACCATGGGTTGGCAAGTGCCACCTGCTGGACAGCATAGGAGAAACATAGACTCTAAAGGCCTCACAGGAGGGTTTCATTCTCAAGGAAATTCCATACCCTCCTCCTGAGACCTGGGCCTCTCTGGACTGGGAAAACCTGACTCAGGTTGACCATATATGAGGAGACTATCACACAAGAAGGCTACATAGAGGCAAGACAAGAAACAGAAAAAACAAGAGGTGAAAAATTCTGATTAACTAAAAAGAATCTAAGTTAAAGGTCTAGAACAAGCTGAACTGAACACCAAGGGCTAGAGAACAAAGCCAACCAACAAGAAAACCTTAAGTAAAAGAGTGTAAACAAGCTCCAGAAAAAACTAACGCAGAAAATCAGATGCCTAAACAGCTTAAGATAATGAACCATACTAGGAAACATGAAAATATGGCCCAGTCAAAGGAACAAACTAATAGTCCAACCGAGACACAGGAGTTAAAGCAGTTATTGCTAAATCAATTCAATAAGTGGAAGGAAGAACTACTTGGAGATGTTCAAACAATGCTAGATCAATTCAAAAATCAAGTCAACGAATTGAGGGAAGACATAGCCAAAGAGATGGAGGATATAAGGAGGACACTGGATGACCATAAGGAAGAATTCATAGACTTGAAAAAGCAAATGGCAGAACTTATGGGAATGAAGGGCATAATAGAGGAGATGAAAAAGACAATGGCAGGATACAACAGTAGATTTGAACAGGCAGAAGAAAGGATCAGTGAGTTGGAAGACCAGACATCTGAATTCAAACACACAAAAGAACAGATGGTGAAAAGAATGGAAAAATATGAGCAGGGTCTTAGGGAGCTGAGTGACAACACAAAATGCACAAACATACATGTTATGGGTGTCCTAGAGGGAAAAGAGAGGTGAAAAGGGGCAGAAAGAATAATAGAAGAAATAATCACTGAAAATTCCCCAACTCTTATGAAAGACAAAAAAAATTAGAGATTCAAGAAGTACAGCACACCCCAAACAGAATAGACCCCAATAGACCTACTTCAAGACACTTACTGATCAGATTGTCCAATGTCAAAGACAAAGAGAGAATTCTGAAAGCAGCAAGAGAAAAGCAATCCATCACATACAAGGGAAGCTCAATAAGACTATACACAGATTTCTCTGCAGAAACCATGGAGGTGAGAAGACAGTGGTATGACATATTTAAGATACTGAAAGAGAAGAACTGCCAACCAAGAATTCTATATCTGGCAAAACTGTCCTTCAAAAATGAGGGAGAGATTAAAATATTTCCAGACAAACAGACACTGAGAGAGTTTGTGAGTAAGAGACTGGCACTACAAGAAATGCTAAAGGGAGTGCTACAGGCTGATAAGAAAAGACAGGAGAAAGAGGTTTGGAGAAGACTGTAGAAATGAAGATTATCAGGAAGGATAAAAAGAGAGAGAGGAAAAAACAAGACATTACATAAAATCCAAAAGACAAAATGATGGGTGAAAGTACTGCTCTTACAGTAATAACTCTAATGTTAATGGATACAACCCGCCAATAAAAAGACACAGACTGGCAGAATGGATTAAAAAACAGGACCCATCTATATGCTGTCTACAACCTTGTGCCAGTTTGAATGTATTGTGTCCCCCAAATGCCATTATCTTTGATGTAGTCTTGGGGGGCAGACATTTTGGTGCTGATTAGAATTGATTGGAATGTGCCCCACCCAGCTGTGGGTGATGACTCTGATGAGATATTCCCATGGAGGCATGGCCCCACCCATTCAGGGTGGGCCTTGATCAGTGGAGCCATATAAATGAGCTGACTCAAAGAGAAGGAACTCAGTGCAGCTGTGAGTGACATTTTGAAGAGGAGCAAGCTTGCTAGAGAGGAACATCTTGGGAGAAAACCATTTTGAAACCAGAACTTTGGAGCAGATGCCAGCCACATGCCTTCTCAGCTAACAGAGGTTTTCTGGACACCATTGGCCATCCTCCAGTGAAGGTACCCGATTACTGATGTGTTACCTTGGACACTTTATGGCCTTAAGACTGTAACTGTGTAGCCAAATAAACCTCCTTTTTATAAAAGCCAATCCATCTCTGGTGTTTTGCATTCCACAGCATTAGCAAACTAGAACAGATGGAAAAAGATATTTCATGCAAACAGCAGCCAAAAAAAATGGGAGTAGCTATATTATATCAAAGTAGACTTCAAAAGTAAAACAATTGAAAGAGACAAAGAAGGACACTTTATACTAATAAAAGGGTCAATTCATCAAGAAAACATAACAATCCTAAATATTTATGCACCAAGCCAGAGTGCCCCAAAATTCATGAGGCAAATGCTGAGAATGCTGAAAGAAGTGGATAACTCCACAATAATAGTTGTAGACTTCAATGCACCACTCTCATCAATGGATAGAACATTCATTCAGAGGATCAACAAGGAAACGGAGATGTTGAATTGTATGAAAAATGAACTAGACTTGACAGATATTTATAGAACACTACACCCCACAACAGCAGGATACACATTTTTCTCAAGTGCTCGTGGAACATTCTCTAGGATAGAGCACATTCTGGGTCACAAAGCAAGTCTCACCAAATTTAGAAACATTGATATCATAAAAAACACTATCTCGGATCATATGAAATAAAGTTGGAAATAAATAACATGCAGAAGATTGTAACATTCACAAAAATATGGAGACTAAACAACACATTCTTAGAAAACCAGTGCATAAAGGAAGAAATTACAAGAGAAATTAGTAAATACCTTGAGGCAAATGACAATGAAAACACAATATATCAAAACTTATAGGATGCAGCAAACACAGTGCTGAGAGGGAAATTTATTGCCCTAAATGTCTGTATTAAAAGGGAAGAGAGAGCAAAAATTGAGGAATTATATGTCCACCTGGAGAAATTAGAAAAAGAACAGCAAATAAACCCCAAAGCAAACAGAAGGAAAGAAATAACAAAGATTGGAGCAGAAATAAATGAAATTGAGAACAGGAAAACAATAGAGAGAATCAACAAAACCAGAAGCTGGTTCCTTGAGAAAATCAACAAAATTGACAGACCCCAGCTAGGCTAACACACACAAAAAAAGAGCAGATGCAAATAAATGCAATCAGAAATGGGAAAGAAAACATAATTACTAACCTGCAGAAATAAAGGGGATAATGAGTAAATACTATGAGCACCTATATGCTAGTGAACTGGACAACTTACATGAGGTGGATGACTTCCTAGAAAAGCATAAACAACCAACACTGACTCAAGAAGAAATAGATGACCTCAACAAACCAATCACAAGCAAAGAGATTGAGTCAGTTATCAAAAAGCCCCCAAAAAAGAAAAGCCCAGGACCAGATGTCTTCACATGTGAATTCTACCAAGTACTCAAGAAAGAATTAATATCAATCCTGCTCAAACTCTTCAAAAAAATTGAAGAGGAGGGAAAGCTACTCAACTCATTCTATGAAGCCATCACCCTAATATGAAAATCAAAGATACTACAAAAAAAAAAGAAAATTATAGACCAATTTCTTTAATGAATATAGATGCAAAAATCCTCAATAAAATACTCACAAATAGAATCCAGCAGCATATTAAAAGAATTATACACCACGACCAAGTGGGGTTTATTTCAGGTATGCAAGGCTGGTTCTACACAAGAAAATCAATTCATGTAATACACCACATCAGTCAATCAAAGCAAAAGAAATACATGATCATCTTGACCGATGCAGAAAAGGCATTTGACAAAATTCAACATCCTTTCTTGATGAAAACACTTCAAAGGATAGGAATAGAAGGGAACTTTTTTGATATGATAAAGACAATATATGAAAAACCCACAGCTAATGTTGCACTCAATGGGGTGGACTGAAAGTTTTCCCTCTAAGAACAGGAACAAGACAGGGATGCCCTCTGTCACCATTATTATTCAACATTGTGCTGGAAGTTCTAGCTGGAGCAATCAGGCAAGAAAAGGAAATAGAAGGCATCCAAATTGCAGAGGAAGAAGTAAAACTTTCACTGTTTGCAGATGACATGATTCTATATGTAGAAAATTGATAAAAATCTACAGCAAAGCTATTAGAGCTAATCAATGAATACAACAAAGAGGCAGGCTACAAGAGCAACACACAAAAATCTGTAGTGTTCTTATACACAAGTAATGTGCAACAAGAGGAAGAAATTAAAAAAACTATTCCATTTACAATAGCAACCAAAGGAATCAAGTATTCAGGAATAAACTTAATGAAGGCAGGCCACAAAAGACCTATACAAAGAAAACTAAAAGAAACTGCTAAAAGAAATCAACAGGACCTAAAAAAATGGAAGAACATACCATGTTCATGGATTGGAAGACTAAATATAATTAAGATGTCAACCTACCTATACTGATTTATAGATTCAATGCAATACCAATTAAAATCCCAACAATTTACCTTGGAAAAATAGAAAAACAATTAGGCAAATTTATTTGGAAGGGCAAGGTGCCCCAAATAGCCAAAAATATTTTGAGAAAGAGGAATGAAGTGGGAGGTCTCACACTACCTGACTTTGAAGCATATAACAAAGCTACAGTGCTCAAAACAGCATGGTACTCACATGACAGAGATAATGACCAATGGAATTGAATTGAGTATTCAGAAATAGACCCCTCCATCTATGGACAATTGATCTTTGATAAGGCATTCAAGCCAAAGCAACTGGGACATAGCAGCCTCTTCAATAAATGGTGCTTGGAGAACTGAATATCCATTTCCAAAAGAATGAAAGAGGACCCCTATCTCACACCTTACACAAAAATTAACTCAAAATGAATCAAAGACCTCAACATAAAGCACTAAAACCATAAGACTCTTAGAAGAAAATGTAGTGCTATATCTTAAAGATCTTGTGATAGAAGGATTTTCCTAGACCTTACACCCAAAGCACAAGCAACCAAAAAGCAATAGACAAATGGGATCTCCTCAAAATCAAACACTTTTTTACATCAAAGGACTTTGTTAAAAAAAACATAATCAAAGCAAATTGGTGTCTATGGTCAACAGTAACATTGTAATATGCTTCCCTTAAGTGTAACAATATACCAAAGTTAAATGTGTATGAGAATAAATTTCTTAAGGGCAAGCCCCAAGATTGGGGGCTTGACTTATAAAATTGGGAGACCCTAATGCTCACAAGAATACCAGGAATTCCCCAAATGGGGATATTTAATATTTCCACATTTTCCCCAGTCCCTCAAGGGGACTCTGAGTCCGTATATATATTTTTTTAATTTTCTGCCCAAAATACTCTGGGATGTATCCAACTATTACATTAACCTGTACAGAATTACAATATCTCATTCCTTATTCTAGGTTCCATGTAATAATGTTGTTTAAATAAACTGACCATACAGGTTAAATTAGATAGTGTGCTACAGAGAGTATAAATTTTGTACCAAATAAACATCTCTTAAATAACACTTAAAACTCAGGAATAGATGTGACTGCTGTAAGAACTTACAATCTAGGAACCTTTACAATAAGACTTAATTGAGCATTCTGTACTCCTGCATCACTGATTGCCCAGTCTCTGCCCACATTCTATCCCCTGATAACCTATGTTCTCAAATTCAATTCTCAACTTTTGCTCATTATAGTTAGTCTATATTACTGAAACCTTAAAATATTTGTCCTTTTGTTTCTGGCCTATTTCACTCAACATAATGTCCTCAAGGTTTGTTCACCTAGTTGCACACCTCACAATTTCATTCCTTCTTGCAGCCACTCAATGTTCCATTGTATGTATACAACACAGTTTTCCCTTTGTTCACCTGTCAGTGTATCCTTAGGCCACTTTCATCCATTGCAAATCATGAATACTGCACCCATAAACAGCAGTGTGCAAATGCCTATTTGTGTCCCTGCTTTCAGTTCTTCCAAGTATATACCAAATAATGGGGTGGGAGGATCATATGACAACCCTATACTTAGCCTCCCATGGAATCACCACACTGTCCTCCAGAGGGGCTGCAACATTCTACTTCCCTACCAAAAGTGAATAGATATATTTCTCTCTCCAAATCATCTCCAGTACTTGTATCTTTCTATTTATTTTTAAAGTTTTATTCACACAATATAAAATCCATCTTAACAATCAATACTTTCTGGTATAATCATATAGTTACGCATTCTCCACCACAATTTATATGAGAACACTTTCATTTCTTCTGCAAAGAAATAAGAGAGAAAAAATTAAAAATATGAGTAATTAAAAAATAGAAAAGAAGAAACAAAAATAACAACCAGAATACCCTACCTTTTTCTTATATCCCCCTCTATTGATATTTAGCTTTAGTATATTGCCTTTGTAACAACTAATGGAAGAAGATTACAATGTTACTGTTAATGATAGACCCTAGTTTCCATTGATTGTATTTTCCCCATATACCGTCTATATTAGTTAGGGTTCTCTAGGGAAGCAAAATCAATGAAAAATATCTGCAAATATGAGATTTATACAAGTGTCTCATGCAACTGCGGTTATGCACAAGTCCAAATTCTGTAGGGCAGGCTTCAAACTAGCAACTCCAATGAAGATGTTCGATGAACTCCTCAGAAAATGAACTGGCAACTGTAATGAACTCCTAAGGAAATGCTTCACTGGTCAGCCAAAGAAGAAGTGAAGGTCCTCTATCTGTCTCGCTTGAAAGTCATCAACTGATAGGATTAAATCCAGCTGACTGCATTCTCCCATAGTGGAAGACATGCCTTCACTGATGTCATCAGTCACACCTGCAGCCAATTGATGATTTAATAAACCAGGCTGTTGGTTTATTAACCAGCCACAAACATCCTTGCAGCAACAGTTAGGCCAGTGCTTGCTTGACCAGACAGCTGGGTACTATCACCTGACCAAGTTGACACATGAACCTAACCATCACAGTCCAACCCTTGTCAAATTGTCAGTCATACACATCACCTAAAACCATATTTATCTCTCAGTAGAAAACAATAACAGACATATACTTCACATAACAATACTCCACTGTGCAGCATACAACCGGAAATGCACTAAATCTCTCCAGAACAGGGTGCAAGTCCTTGGGTCACATTAATTCTTAAAATTGATTTCCTTTAGCTTAAATACAGCAAAATAAACAATACATCTTATGACATGTGATAAGGAGATAAGACAGAGAAGAAATCAAAGATATTTGCTTTACAGACAAATAAAAACGTACACAAAACAAAACAAGGAGGAAATATTCATACCATCATAGTCCTCATTTCTGTAACTGGTCAAGTGGCCATAGTTCATATTTATCACTACCTTCTTCCACTACCAATTCCATGTTCCCCTTACCCTCAGCAAGCACTTAAGCTGGCCATGGTTCTTTGCCTGGTGGAGTGACTCAAACCTTCATTCCTGAAGTTTCTTGGCCATTGGTAGTCCTGTCTGGATTGGGTTGTTGCAGTTTTCCATAGAATTTAATTACAGGGCATGGTAGCACTAAGAGATGCCCTAGGGGATCCCCTGTATTCCAAGAAAACTCTTCTTTACTTCCATTGTGTAGCTGCAGTGTTGTCTCCCCTTGACAGTCATGATCAATCACCCCAGACAGTACAGTAATCCCCCTCCATGCCTGTTGATTCAGAGGTATAAGAAGCCCAAAGTAGCCAGGCAGCAGTCTTAATTTCCAGTTCAATGGATGTGCTGGTTTGAATGTATTATGTCCCCCAGAAAAAGCCATATTCTTTGATGCAATCTTGTGGGGCAGACATAATAGTGGGGATTAAGTTGGAACATTTGGATTAGGTTGTTTGCATGGAAATGTGCCCCACTCAACTGTAGGTGGTAACTCTGATGAGATAATTTCCATGGAGGCATGACCCCACCTGCTCAGGGTGGGCCTTGATCAGTGGAGCCATATAAATGAGCTGATAAACAGAAAGAACTCAGTGCAGCTGTGAGTGACATTTTGAAGAAGAGCTACAGCCAAAAGGGACACTTTGAAGAATGCACAGAAGCTGAGAGAGTAGCTACAGATGAAGGACAGTTTGAAGACAGCCATTGAAAGTAGACTTTTGTTCCAGAGAAGCTAAGAGAGGACAAACAGCACAAGAGCAACTGAAAGTGACATTTTTGAGGAACTGCAGCCTAGAGAGGAACATCCTGGGAGAAAGCCATTTTGAATCCAGAACTTTGGAGCAGATGCCAGCCACATGCCTTCTCAGCTAACAGAGGTGTCCCAGAAACCATTGGCCATTGGCCAGTGAAGGTACTCAATTGCTGATGTGTTAACCTTGGACACTTTATGGCCTTAAGACTAACTGTGTAACCGAATAAACCCCCTTTTATAAAAGCCAATCCATCTCTGGTGTTTTGCATTCCAGCAGCATTAGCAAACTAGAACAATGGGATTATTGTGTTTCCTGGTGGAAGCACTCCTCCTTTTGGAACAAAGACTTGAACACAGGCAGAGCTTAAGCTTGCAGGGACAGGAAGCAAAAAATCTTCCTAGTGGATCACTAGGAGTGATAGTGAGTGGTGCCACTCCTGTTTCAACCCCTTAATTCCTGGACCCATGAATCCTAGCTATGGGAAAAACAGTGCAATAGAGTAGATGGTGATTTGGAGCATACACCGCCTCCTGGAGAACACAGCCCCAGCCCTGCAAGGTACTGCCGCCTAGTTGTTGCCATAGTTGAGTCTTCAACAGGACATTCCACCATTCTATCAACCCAAGTGCCTGTGGATGTTGGGGAACATGGTAAGACTAGAGAATTCCATGAGCATGTGCTCATTCTTTCATTTTGTTTGCTGTGAAGTGGGCTCCTTGGTCAGAAGCAATGCTGTGTGGAATACCATGATGGTGGATAAGACATTCTGTAAGTGCAGGGATGGTAGTTTTGGCAGAAGCATTTCATTCAGGGAAGGCAAACCCATATCTGGAGTATGTGTCTATTCCAGTAAGAACAAATCACTGCCCCTTCCATGATGGAAGTGGTCCAATGTAATCAACCTGCCACCAGGTAGCAGGCTGATCAGGTAGCAGGGAATGGTGCCATAATGGGGACTGAGTGTGGGTCTCTACTGCTGGCAGATTGAGCACTCAGCAGTGGCTGTGGCCAGGTCAGCCCTGGTGAGTGGAAGTCCATGTTGCTGAGTCCATGCATAACCTCCATCCCTACCACCATGACCGCTTTTTCATGAGCCCATTGGGCAATGACAGGATTTGCTGGGGAACGAATCTGTTGGTATATACCAAGTGGGTCATTTTATCCACTTGATTATTAAAATCTTCTTCTGCTGAAGTCACTCTCTGGTGAGCATTCACATGGGACACAAATATCTTCACATTTTTTTGCCCAGTCAGAAAGGTCTATCCAAATACCTCTTTCCCAAACTTCTTTGTCATCAATTTTCTGATCATATTCCTTCCAAGTCCCTGATCATCCAGCCAAATCATTAGCAACAGCCCATGAATCAGTATACAAACACATCTCGGCCAGTTCTCCTTCCAAGCAAAGTGAACAACCAGGTGCACTGCTCAAAGTTCCACCCACTGGGAGGATTTTCTCTTACCACTGTCCTTTAGTGACATCCCAGAAAGGGGCTGCAGGGCTGCAGCTGTCCACTTCTGGGTGGTGCCTGCATATCATGCAGAACCATCTGTAAACCAGGCCTGAGTCTTCTTTTCCTCAGCCAGCTGATTTTAAGGAACTCCACAAGATGACATAGCTGTGGGCTGGGAAAGAGAAGGTAAGGTGGAAGGAGTGGGGGCCATGAGCACTTGGGCCACTGCCTCATGTAGCTTACTTGTGCCTTCAGTGCCTGCTCAAGCTCTATCTCATGTATGCCATTTCCATTTTATGATGGAGTGCTGCTGTGCACATCCAACTTTATGGGTTGGCAGGTCAGACAACACCCAGCTCATGATCGGTAACACAGGTCTCATGGTAACTTGGGGGCCCATAGTAAAGTGTTCTGTCTCTACTAAGGCCCAGTAGCAGGCTAACAGCTGTTTCTCAAATGGAGAGTAGTTATCTGCAGAGGATGGTAAAGTTTTACTCCAAAATCCTAAGGACCTGTGTTGTGATTCTCCTACAGGAGCCTGCCAAAGGCCCCAAACAGCATCTCTATTTGCCACTGATACTTCCAGCACCATTGGGTCAGCTAGATCATATGGTCCAAGTGGCAGAGCAGCTTGCACAGCAGCCTGGATCTGTCACAGAGCCTCATTTTGTTCTAGTCTCCACTCAAAGCTAGAAGCTTTTCTGGTCACTCAGTAAATGCATGAGAGTAGCACATCCAAATGAGGAATACGTTGTCTCCAAAATCCAAAGAGGACAACTAAGCATTATGCCTCTTTTTTTGGTCATAGGAGAGGCCAGATGCAACAGCTAGTCCTTCACCTTAGAAGGGATATTTTGACAGGCCCCACACCACTGGACACCTAGAAATTTCACTGAGGTGGAAGGCCCCTGTATTATTGTTGGATTTCTCTCCCATCCTCTGCCATACAAATACCTTACCAACAAATCTAGAGTAGTTGCTATTTCTTGCTTACTAGGTCCTATCAACATGATATAATCAATATAATGGAACAGTGTGATGTCTTTTGGCAGGGAGAAATGATCAAGATCCCTGTGGACAATATTATGACATAGGGCTAGAGAGTTGATATAACTCTGAGGTAGCAAAGTGAATGAAAACTTCTGGCCTTGACAGCTGAATGCAAACTGTTTCTGGTGGTCCTTACTAACAGCTATTGAGAAAAAAAAAAAACATTTGCAAGATCAATAGCTGCACATCAGGTACCAGGGGATGTGTTGATTTGCTCAAGCAATGATACCACATCTGGAACAGCAGCTGCAATTGGAGTCACCACCTGGTTAAGCTTATGATAATCCACTGTCATCTCCAAGACCCATCTGTTTCCTGCACAGGCCAAATAGGAGAGTTGAATGGGGATGTGGTGGGAATCACCACCCCTGCATCCTTCAAGTCTTTAAGAGTGGCATTAATCTCTGCAATCCCTCCAGGAATTTGATATTGCTTCTGGTGTACTATGTTGCTAGGCATAGGCAGTTATAGTGGCTTCCACTTGGCCTTTCCCACCATAATAGCCCTCACTCCATGAGTCAGGGAACCAATGTGAGCATTCTGCCAGTTGCTGAGTATGTTTATTCCAATTATGCATTCCAGCACTGGGAAAATAACTGAAGGATGGGTCTGGGGACCCACTGGACCCACTGTGAGACAGACCTGAGTTAAAACTCCATTGATCACCCAACCTCCATAAGCCCTAACTCTGATTTGTGGACCAGAGTGTCATTTTGTCTCCTGGAATTAATATCACTTCTGAACCAGTGTCTAATAATCCCTGAAATATCTGATCATTTCCTTTTCCGCAATGCACAGTTACCCTGATAAAAGGCCATAGGTCCCCCTGGGGAAGGCTGGGAGGAAGATTAACAGTATAAATTTTTGGCTGTGTAACAGGGTCCTTCCCCAAGAGTACCCAGCCTTCCCGTCATTCAAGGGGCTCTGGATCTGTAAACTGTCTCATGTCTGGGAATTGATTAAGGGACCATGACTCTCTGTTTTTGTAACTCAAGGGAAACTTTTGTTCACTTGACCTAGAATCCTTCCGCTTGTATAGTTCAAAAAAAAATTTAGTCAATTACCCAACTATTTTACTACTTGGTACTCCATGATCTACTGGCCAATGCCATAAGTCTCTGTGAGTCAGATTATTTTTATTGCTGCTTTGAGCCTATTTTCCATTGTGGCAGCCATGCCCACCTTCTCTGTGGCAATTAACTGCAGCCACTTGGCTTCTGCTGACTTGGGATCTGATTATTCCCATTGTGTTTAAGGATTCCAGATCAGTGACAGCAGTTCATACAGTAATAACTGACCTAAAGAGAAGGGAGACTTCAGAGTTCTTCAGGGATGATGGCACTAGTCTCACAAATTTATTCCTCACAGTCCTGGTAAAAGATGTGTCCTCTGGACATTCCAGGGGTGTGTGAGCAGGTCTTCTATGATAAATCCACTCTAACATTCCAGTCTCTCTAAGCCTTTGAATTCCCTCCTCTGCATTATACCAGGGCAGTTCTAGCATTTCAACCTCCAGAAATACAGGCCACCTTTTGATCCATGTTTCAGCCAACCACCCAGAAAAACTGTTAATGCCCTTTCTAATCCCTTGAACTACAATACTCAATGCAGAATCTCTGCTTAGTGGACCCATATCAGTAAATTCAGCCTGATCCAACTTTATATTCCTTCCACCATTATCCCACACCCTTCGTATCCATTCCCACACATATTCCCCTGGTTTCTGTCTGTATAAGTTGGAAAACTCATACAGTTCTTTTGGAGTATAGCATACTTTTCATGGGTCTAACTTTGTACCTCACCCTTCGAGGCCTGTTGGGACTTTAGTCTAGTTATAGGTCTTGAAGCAAAGAGTGGTGGTGGGGGTGGGTCATGAAAGGAATTAGAAGTATCCCTCAAACCATTTACCTCAGAACATTCTGTTGCACTTTCATCTCATAAAAGAGGATTAATCCCTCCAGAGAAGTGAGGGCTGCTTCTTCAGGGGAGGTGATTACAGGATTATCAAGCACTGAAGGGTTAATCTTTTTAGATGGAGGTTGGATGGCAGGCTCCTTAGGGCAGACTGGAGGTGAGGGGGCTGTTTCCTCAGGACAGCCCACTATAGGTAACTCCCACAATGAGTCAGCAGAATCTGGGTTTTCAATATCCTCACTGCCATTATTATCAATCCATATGTCCTCATCCCAAGTTTTAGGATCCCATTCTTTTCCTATTAATGCCTTTACTTTAACAGCAGACAGCCTGAGAAGTTGAGGTTTTAGTTTATGTTATAAATCTGCTACTCACACAATGAGAGTCTGGGTCTGGTTTTCAGAAATCTCAAGTCTGTGCCCACAGGAATTAAGATTTTCTTTCAGGGCACACATAGAAACCATTACATCTATCATACAGTGCTTAAGATTTAAATTTGAAGCCTTTAGCTCATCCCTTTCCCTTACAACTTTATCTGACATATCTAAGAGCAGCCATCCAACATCATTATACTTCTTAATTCTGCAAAACTCTGTGAAAGTGTCAAAAACATTCACCCAGAGCCTTGCTTCATACAAGAGTATGATTAGGAGAATCAAATGGTGCTATTTTGCATATCTCCATTGCCAACTCATGCCATGGACTCTCAGTGCCATCTTGATTATTGGAAATGGAGTCATTAGTGCCTTTGAATCTAATAAGAGTAAAAAACAAATTTGTAAAAGTTCATTTTAAGATTCTGTTTCTCAAGAACCACTCCTTGTACCAAGTTGTGTTAGTTAGCATTCTCTAGAGAAACAGAATCAATGAGAAATATCTACAAATATAGGATTTATAAATGTGTCTCATGAAACTGTGTTTGCAGGGGTCCAAATTCCTTAGGGCAGGCATAAAACTAGCAACTCCAATGAAGATGTTTGATGAACTCCTCAGGAAATGAACTGGCAACTTTGATGGACTCCCCAGGAAATGCTTCACTGGTCAGACAAAGAAGTGAAGGTCCTCTATCTGTCTTGCTTATAAGTCTTCAACTGTTTGGATTAAATCCAGCTGACTGCATTCTCTCATTGTGGAGGACACACCCTTCATTGACGTCATCAGTCACAGCTGCAGCCAAATATCTGATGATTTAGTAAACTAGCCTGTTTGTTTATTGACCAGTCACAAACATCCTCACAGCAGCAGTTAGGCCAGTGCCTGCTTGACCAGACAGCTGGGTACCATCACCTGGCCAAGCTGACACATGAATCTAACAATCACACCATCAGTGCTGGTTTGGATGTATTATGTCCCCCAAAACACCATTATCTTTGATGCAATCTTGTGGGGCCAATGTATTAGTGTTCATTAGATTGTAATTCTTTGAGTGTTTCCATGGAGATGTGACTCAATCTACTGTGAGCAAAATCTCTGATTGGATAATTTCCATGGAGGTATTACCCTGACCATTAAGGGTGGGTGTTAATTGGATCACTGGAGTTGTATAAAGGAATTCACAGACAGAAGTACCTCAGAGTAACTGAGAGTGACATTTTGGAGGAGCTGCTGCTAACAGAGACATTTTGGAGAACACAACCCAGGAACAAGCAGATGCCTAGAGAGGAATGTCATGAAAGAAAAGCCATTGTGAAAACAGAACTCAGAGCAGACACCAGCCACATGCCTTCCAAGCTAACAGAGATTTTCCAAGTGCCATTGGCCATCCTCCAGTGAAGGTACCTGATTGATTGTTGATGCCTTACCTTGAACACTTTATGGCCTTAAGACTGTAACTGTGTAACCAAGTAAACCCCCTTTGTAAAAGCCAATCCACTTCTGGGATTTTGCAAAAGGCAGCATTAGCAAACCAGAACACCATCCCATCTTCAACACCTTCCAATATTTACATCTTCTTGTAAAAACTTCTTATATTTCTACATTTAATCACCATCATTGTCCACTCTAGGTTTTGCTAAGTTATACAGTTTCAGTTTATGCCCTCTATATTTCCTTTCTGGTGTCATACATGACCCTAGCCTTCCTCTTTCCACCATACTCACACTCAGCTTTGTTCATTGTTCCAGTTTGCTTAAGCTGCCATTATGCAAAATACCAGAAATGAATTAGCTTTTATAAAGGGGATTTCTGAAGTTACAAATTTACAGTTCTAAGGCCATAAGAGTGTCCAAACTAAGGCACAAAAAAGAAGGTAGCTTCACTGAAGAAAGGCTGATGGCATCCAAAACACCTTTGTTGGTTGTAAAGGCATGTGGCATCCTGGATTCTTGTTACAAAGTGGCTTTCTCCATAATGTCTCTGAGCTTCTGTCTCTCTTAGCTTCTCTCTCTCAGTTCCTATACATCCTTGCTTGTTCTCATAGGGTGTTTCTAAATGTCTGGGATTCCTCTCTTAGCTTCTCTGGTTCAAATTCTGGGCTTCATCTCTTAGCTTAGCATCTCCAAATGTCTTTCTGTCTGTATTTCCAAATGTCTAGATCTGTCAGTCCCCAAGCTCTCTTAAGGACTCCAGTAAACTAATCAAGACCCACCTTGGCAGGGTCACACCTCCATGGAAATAATGTAATCAAAAAGTCTCACCCACAGTTGAGTGGGTCACATTTCCATGGAAACAACCTAATCAAAAGATCTCACCCATAAGTCTTCCCCTACAGTACTGGATTAAAAGAACATGGCTTTTGTGGAGGACATAATAAATTCAAACTAGCACATTCATTATACTTACAACATTGTGTTACGTCAGATAGTATTGAGCTATACATTTCTGAATCTTTACAATCAATCCTGTTGAATACTGTGTATACCTTCAGCATCAAACACCCAATTTCTACCTTCTTTCTACCTCCTTATAATCTGTGTTCTTAACTTTAATTCTTAGAGTTTGCTCACTACAGTTAGTTTATATTAGTGAGACCATACGATATTTGTCATATTTTTTTTCTGGCTAATTTCACTCAGCATAACATCCTCAACATTTATCCACATTGTTACAGGCTCCATGACTTTACTCTTTCTTAGAGCTGCATAATATTCCATTTTATGTATACACCATAGTTTGTTTATCCACCCATCTATTGATGGACATTTGGGCTGTTTCCATCTCTTGGCAATCATGAAAAAGCTGCTATAAACATTGGTGTAAAATGTCTGTTCATGTCCTAGCCTTCACCTCCTCTGCGTACATACCTATTAATGGGGGCAACTGATTTTTGACAAGGCTCCCAAGTCTACTCATTTGGAAAAGAATGATCTCTTAAACAAATGCTACTGGGAGAACTGGATACACATATGCAAAGGAATGAAAAAGAACACTTATCCCACACCATATGCAAAAATATAAGAACCAGGACCATAAAACCCCTAGAAGAAAATGTATGGATGTTTCTTTAGGATCTTGTGTTAGGCAATGGTGTCTTAGTCTCTATACCCAAAGCACAATCTACAAAAGAAAAATGAATAAATAAATGGGACCTCATCAAAGGTAAATACTTTTGTACATGAAAGGAATTTACCATGAAAGTGAAAAGACAGCCAACTCAATGGGAGAAAATATTTGGAAACCATATATCCAATGAGGATTTAATATCCAGAATACATTTTTTAAAATTCTACAATTCAATAATTAAAAGACAAACAATCCAATTTAAAAATAGGCAAACAACTTGAATAGACATTTCTCCAAAGAGGGTATACAAATGGCTAAAAGGCATGTGAAAAGATGCTCAACATCATTATCTCTTAGGGAAATGCAAATTGAAATCACAAGTACCATTTCACAACCATTAGAATGGTTACTATTTGAAGGAAAAACAGAAAATTACAAGTGTTAGAGAAGATGGGAGAATTAGGAACACTCATCCATTGCTTGTGGAAATGTAAACTGGTGCAGCTGCTGTGGAAGACAGTTTGGTAGTTCCTCAGAAATCTATATAAAGAATAACCAAATGAACCACCAATACCCCTAATAGTTATATATCCAAAGAATTACGCAGAATCTCAAACAGATATTTTCATACCAATGCTCACAGCAGTATTATCCACAATTGCCAAATGATGGAAGCAACCCAAGTGTCCATCAGTCAATGAATGGATAAACAAAATGTGGTATATACATACAATGGAATATTACTCAACATTAAAAAGAAATTAAGTTCTGGTTTCCTTGACAACATGGATGAACCTTGAAGATATTATGTTAAGTGAAATAAAAGGACAAAAGGACAACTCTTGTACAATCTAACTGATATGAAATAATTAAAATAAGCAAACTCGTAGAGATAGAGTCTAGAACATAGGATAGGAGGGGCTGGGTTGTGTGTATGGAATGGGGAATTAATGCTTAATTTTATAGAGTTTCTATTTAGGTTAGTTAGAAAGTTTTGGAAATGGATGGTGATATCACAACATTACAGTAATTCACTGAATTATATATGTGAATGTGGTTAAAAGGGAAAAAGAAAAAAAATAGCTATGGAGTCTAGAAAACAGTGGGAAACCTCTTTAATGTGCTGTAAGGAAAAAAAAACTATCCACTTATCAATTTATATTCTATATCAAGTGAAAATAACCTCCAAGGATGAAGGCAGAATAAAGATATTGTTGGAAATAAGAGCCTAAAGGGAGTTTATCAGCAGAAGTACAATGAAAGAAATTCTAAAGGAATTTCTTGAGGCCAAAGGGAAATGAAACCAAATGGAAATGCAAATTGTCAGGAAAGACAAAGGAATGGTAAATATCTGGAAAAAAACATAAAATATTTTCTTCATAATTTCTTTAGAGAATGCTTACTCCCATCACTTCTGTTCAACATTGTACTGGAAATTCTAGCCAGTGGAATAAGGTAAAAATTGGAAATAAAAAAGCATAAAGATTGGAATAAAGAAATAAATCTTTTGCTATTTGCAGATGACAATGGTTTATGTAAAAAACACTAAGAATTGTCCAAAAATTTAGTACAATTAAGTAAATTTAACAATGAATTACAGGATATAAAGTTAATATTCAAAAAGAATATGAAATGCTACCAGTAGACAATTTGAAAATGAATTTTAAAATGATTGTATTTGCATAAAGTACTTAGGAATAAACTTTACAAATCATGCACAATGCAACTTTACTCAAAACTACAAAACATTGCTGAGAGAAATTATAAAATCTTATAAAATGGTGATATATACCATAACTGTGAATTGGAAGCCTCAATATTGTGAAATCCTCCCCAGATTCATCTATAGATTTAATGCAATCCCTATTATACTCTATTTCAGACAGCTAAAGCTGCCAGAATGCAATATAATTGAAATGGGTTGGCTTTTACAATGGGGATTTATTAGCTTACAAATTTTCAGTTCTAACACCATGAAAATGTCCAAATTAAGATATGAACCTTCTCTGAAGAAAGGCTGCCAGCATCTGGGACACCTGTGTCCCATGGGAAGGCACATGCCAGCATCTGCTGATCCTTTTGTCCTGGACTTCTTTGCTTTCAGCTTCAGGCTTCAATAGCTCACTCTTTCCACTTCTTTGGGTGTCCTTGTCTCTCAGCTTCTCTGAGCTCTTTGGACTTTTTCTGCATGTCCTCTATCCTCTTATAAAGTACTCTAGTAAGGATTAAGACCAACCTTGAATGGGGTGGGTCACATTGCAATTGAAATAACCTAATCAAAATGTCCCACCCACAAGAGTGGATTAAAAGAACATGGCCCTTTCTGGGGTACATTCCAGCTTCATACCACCATACTCCACCCTCTGGGCCCCTCAAAGACATGTTCTTTCCATATGCAAAATACATTCATTCCATCAAAATATCACAAAAGGCTTAAATAATTTCAGTAACATATTAAGTACAAAGTCTCACTAAAATCAGTTACAGGCATGGTCTGTCCTGGGACAAAATTTCCCTTTGGCTGTGGATCTATGAAACTTAGAACAAGTTATCTGCTTGCAATATACAAGGAGGGTCAGTCACAGAGTGAACGTTCCCATTCCCATTGGGAGAAAGTGGGAGGAAAACAAGGTCACGGGACCCAAACAGATCTGAAAACCTGCAGAGCATACCTCTTTAGATTTCCAGATCTGAAAGTCATCTATAGGGTGTTTTGTCCTCAGGATTTGATAGAGTGGCAGCCCCACCCTTTCCAAGGGTTTGCATAGCAGCCCTGCACCCTCTAAACACTGGAGTGAGGGCTCCAACACCTCCAAACATTGGGGAGACAACCATGATCTCAGCCCACCCTCTTCAAGCATCAGGGTGGCAAACAAACTCTCTCCAGTCTCTGGGGCACAGGATCAAACTCCTTATAACAGTGGGTTGGTGGCCAGACTCTCCCCATTCCCCAGGAATGTGCTCCATCCTCTCTGAAGCCTGGGGTGACAGCCTTCTTCCTGAACAACAGGGAGGCTAAGCTCTCCTAAATCTCCCAGGCATTTCAGAACCCTGGGGTGTTAACACTCTTCCTTAACAATGGGGCAGAAGGCCTACCCTCTTCCAGCTCTTTGGCAAACTCACCCTTTCCATGTGCATGGGTTAGTCCACTCTTCTGGCAGGAGGCACCTTGGCTCCAGACCTCGGCTTCCCATGGTTCTGCCTTCAAAGTCATTTTTCCTTCAACATGTTCCTTTTCTGTCCCTTTCAGTCCAGCCTGGCAATGGTTCTTTTCACACAGATCTCACAAAAAATATCTTGGTTTCACATGCAGCACACAGGAGTCCCAACCGTCAATAGAACTTTCCACAAATCTTTTCTGTATAGCTGGATTTCCAATCCCGACTTGCACTGAAATGACTGACTGCTTCCATATTCACTTAAATCCTCACATGGGGCACTATCCTCTCCAGACTTGCTTTCTGGAAGCTCAGAATTTTTCAAACCATTAATTTCTGTCTATTTGTACCCAAGAGTTCAGTTCTCAGCTTATTCCTTTCTTCTCGCATTTTATTATAAATTGTAAGGAGAATCCAGGCCTCCACTTTCCACACTTAATTTGGAAATTTCTTCAGCTAAATATCCAAGCTCATCACTCTCAAATTCCATCTTCCATCCAACACCAGGACTCAATTTGCTAAATTCTCTGCCACTTTGAAATGAGGGACACCTTTCTTCCAATTTTCAATGACACATTCATCATTTCTGTCTAAGGCCTCATCAGAAGTGCCTTTAGAGTCCATATTTCTACCGTCAATCTCTTCAAAGCAATCTTGGCCTTTTCTATCAAGCTCCTCAAAATTCTTCCAGAATTTCCCCATTATCCATTTATAAAGTCATTCCAGCATTTTTGGTATTTGCAAATCATACCACTCCACTTCTCAGTACCAAAATCTGTTTGGGTTTGCTAAAGTTGCCAGAATGCAATATACCAGAAATTGGCTGCCTTTTATAATGTAGATTTATTAGTTTAAAAATTTACAGTTCTAAGTCCATAAAAATGTTCAAATGAAGGCAACAACAAGATGATACCTTCTCTGAAGAAAGGCTGCCGGCATCTGGGACACCTCTGTGCCATGTGAAAGCACATCAATGGCATCTGCTGGTTCTTTTATCTGAGATTTTTTTTGCTTTAAGCTCTGGCTTCAGCAGCTTCATCTCTCAGTTTCTGTAAGTGTTTCCTTGCCTCTCAGCTTCTCTGGGGCTTCTCTGAGCTCACTGGACTTTTTCTGTGGGTCCTTTATTCTCTTATAAAGGCCTCTAGTAAGAATTAACACCAACCTTGAATGTGCTGGGACACATCTCAGTTGAAATAACCTAATCAAAATGTCCCACCCACAATAGGTCTGCACTCACAGGAATGGATTAAAAGAACTTGGCTTTTTCTGGAGTACATAACAGCTTAAAACCACTACATACTTCCAACAAGCATTTTCTTTTTCCTAATGAAATTAAGTTGTTTCTGTTATGGAAATGTAAGAATATAACTAATCCAAAACAATTTTGTAAATGTAGGAAAAAAGTTGTCAAAATAAGTTAATCAAAATTTTAAAATCTGCCTATCAAAAGACTATTAAGAAAATAAATTGCAAGCCTCAGGTTGGGGAGAAAATATTTGGAAAGCATATATCTTTCAAATAATTGGTCTCCAGAACATATAAAGAACTCCAATACTCAGTATTAAGATATCAAACAGCACAATTTTTAAAAGGTAAAATATTTGACCAAACCCTCTTTAAAAGAAGATATATGAATGGCCAGTAAGCACATGAACTAGCACTTAGCATCCTTAGTCATAAGTGAAATTCAAATGAAAATCACCATGAGCTACCACTACATAGCCACTAAAATACATAAATTTTAAAAAGATGACACAAAATTTCTGCAAAGATAAGCAGCTTTCTATATGGAACTTTTAATATATGGAACTTTATATATGGGCTTTCATATATTGTTAGTGGGGATGTGAAATGTTATAGTTTCTTTGGAAATATCCTGGCAGTTTTTCATAAAATGAAACACTTATCCACTCCTGACCTAGTAATTCCCCTCATAGGCATTTATCCAAAAGAAATGTAAACATAATTTCACATATACACACAAACAAGAATTACACAAATGTTCATAGCAGCTTTATTCATGATAGACAAAAAACTGGAATTAGTGAAGTGAATAAACAAACTGCGGTCTATTCACACAACAGAATATGGCTCAGCCATAGAAAGGGACAGACTACTGATACAAGCAATACAGGGTGGAATATCAAAAATATTTTCTGAGTAAAAGAAGTCTCCCACACAGAATGCATATCAAGTGATTACATTTATATGAAAATCCAGAACAGAAAAAATGAATACAAGGTGGAAAACATGAGTACAATAGTTGCTTCAGAGAGGCAGGGTCTGAAGGGAAAGATGCATGGGGTGATGGCAATTCAGTATAGGGGTTTGGGTTGCAGAGGTGTATGCACTTATCTAAAATCAGTAAATATATACTAAATCCTTTTTATTTTATTGAACATAAAATGTACATCTAAAAACAAAAAAATACTAAACAAATGTTGACTTTCGTTAATACAATGCATTCTGAAGTATTTAGTGGGAGAGTGCACAAGTGTCTGCCCTTTGACATGCATCAAATATAACGTTGATTGATGGATGGATAGAGTGATGAATAGATAGATTGATATGTGATAAAACAAGTATGGTAAAATAGAATCTAGATGACTCATACTCAGGGATTACTATAAATTTCTTTGCATTTTGTTTTATGTTGGGTTTTTTCAATAATAAATGTCGGGGAAAAAATTCAACCAGTTTTTTCTTCAAGGTGTTTATCTACTTACTTAATTTTTCCTGATATTCAGTAAAGATTTTTGATCAACACATGCAGGCTTTCTGAGTTCAGGACAATTTTCTTCACTTATACCTTAATTGTTATTCTCATCCATGTGTTCTGGTCACATCTTCAATCATTTGTAGCTTGCATCTTGATTGCTTGTCTTTTATGCTTATCACCTCATTCGTGATTTTCATCTCCTTATCCATTTTCCTATAGCCAACTGTTATCCCCAAAATGGTGTTTTTATTTCTACATTATCAGTTCTGAACTTCGCTGTTCCTAATGCCAATTTTAATTTAGCCGTTCAATTTTTAATTTCAAGTTCCTTTTGCTTTCTCAGCTCCTTTTTAACTCAGTCTGCTTATCAGCCACCTTTCTTTTCAACACTTTGTGATTTTTCTTCTACAATTTTTTATCTTGTTTCAGAGTTAATATTTTCTTCCCTTTCATTGAGAACACAAAGCAGATGCTTTCTAAAGTTTTCTTTGTTTTATGTATAAAGTCTTTAAAATTCTATTTCTCTTGTGTCATGTAATGTACAGTAATGCCTTCCTCTTCTTGTTTATTATATCTTTTAGGAGACTGTTGGAATTTTTTTTAAAGATTTACACAAATTATAATTGCAATGATAACCAGAACCAATGTTTGCCAATATATAGAATAGGCTGTTCCCCTTACCATTCTTACTGTCTACTAAATTGTTATTTTAGTTAAAGTGTGGTAGATGTGCATAGTCTTATCCAAATTTCTGTCTAGAAATCATTTAATTTGTGTAGATCTAGTAAAGTTAAAAGGAATATCTTCATGTGCTTGGTTCCAAATTGTCTATCAATGCAAATAAAATTTATTTTCCTGGGTAGTGTAAGCAATCTTTTGCTCTGCCTTTGCTAGAATCCATAGAAAAAAACTACAGCTAAGGTAACGTCATCCACAGTTACTGCTTTCTTGACCCCTTCCTGATATTTATTCTATTTTGAAAGATGTGACCAACTAACACACCCACAAACCTATATATTGTAATATATATATACATTATATATAATATATACATATAATAGTGTGTATATATATATATATATATATATATATATATATATATATATATATATATATATATAATGCTACTGGATGTGTAATGTTTCTGCTAGTTGCAGCCTCAGTATATACATGGAATAAGAGGTGTCAGGAAAGGAAAGTGTGGGAGGTAAAATAATATTGCTCACCTCAGACAGCAAAGCATGGAATACATATAAGTATATAAAGATGGAAGTGGATGCAGTTAGATAAGGCACCATTAGGTAGCTGAAGTCTTCCTATTCGTATACATTGAAAATATTTGAATTCCTATGTTTAGAGGCTAGTTTGTCTTTACTATTTTCCTGTTTGCACAATTATTTAGAGATAATCACTCCCAGAATACAACAAAAAAATAATAATAAAATAGAGGACTGGAGGTGGCAGTACCATCTCAGGAGATGATACTATTAGTGAGAAAAAAAAATGGTTGGTTCACAGAAAACGATGAAGAAACATATCTTAATTCATCTGAATGGTAAGGGCAGTTGAATGTCAGTCCAGTTATTCAGTTAAATGTAAAAGATGAATCAAATAATACTGCAAATCTCCAAACAGAACTATTGTCCCAGATAAGGATGTGTGGAAATATCACATTCCACCCTTGTGAAACCCTGGACTGAAGTCATATCAGTTATTCTTCATCCACTGGGCAAACCTCTATCCAGAGGCCCAAAATCAAGGTGTAAGACCTGACTTCAGGGCACTGGCATCTGAGCTGGACCTGATTTCCCCATGTGGGAAAACATTCATTCTGTTAGTGTCCATTGTCTACTCCCAACCTCATTGTCACACTGGTCCTTGGAAAGGAGCATGACTCTCCAATGACCCCCAGATATTCAGTGACCTTTGGAATCTATGCTTTTCTCTAAATAACATTAAATCCCCACAGATTGGGGATCACTTATTACAAAGAAGATGGTACCATAATCCCATTGCCAGTAGCAGCCTTAAATGTGGATGAGGAGGAAGCAGCCTGCAGAACTCTGATTTGACAGAAAGCAGGAAGAACTTCCCACTAGAATCTGTTTCACTTGATCAGGTGCAATGGTGTCTAATTTTCCACCATCAGTGTCACAGGTTTGGATCAAGCCATCTCAAAAACAATCACAATGGAAGAGACCAGCTTCCTTTGTGCTATATCTTGATGTGATGTATTTACCACACAGTGGCTGAAGATTGGGCCAATATGAAAATGTGGGCTACAGAAAAGAGAAGAGGGCTGAGTGTAGATACTAAAGATAAGGGAAGGAAAGATGAGGTTTTGGAGAACAGAGCTGGTGTTAATGATGATCTTGTAATAACATCAATGAAACACTGTGGGGTGGAACGGAAGACTTGGGATGGAAGATGAATGCCTTACGTTGCCAGAACTGCTGTAACAAGGTACTACAGACTAGTTGACTTAAAGCAAAGGAATTTATTGTCTCAGTTTTGGAAGCTAGAAATCTAAAGTCAAAGTTTCAGCAGGATCATGCTTCCTTTGAATTCTGGTGGTGGCTTGCCGGCAATCCATAACTCAATCTCTGCCTCCATGATACAGCCACCTGTCCCCTCTGTCTCCTACTACTGAAGGTGTCAAAATTTCTTTTGCTTAGAAACACCCCAGTCATCTTGGAATAAGGCCTACTCTGATTCAGTTTGAACTCATGTTAACTAATAGGGTCTTTGGAGATCCTATTTACAAGTGAGTTCATTCACAGGACTGGGGTGAGTTCCTGAACAGGTCTTTGTGTAGATATGATTCAACATAGAACAATGAAGCATCTGAATTCTAGTTCATCAACCAATGCTCTAACCTTGGACAAGGTCACTCTTCCTCTCTAGATCTGGTTTTTCATACCTGAAATGAGACTCAAAATAACCACCCTGCCCACCTCTAGAGATGCTGCCTAAGCAACTCTGTTGGAACCTGCCAAATATAACATTTTATGGTGACCAGAATAGCTCTGGTCAATGTATAGTTCTCAATCCCCTGAGACTCTTCCAGTACAAAAATAGACAGGAAGGAAGAACAAAAAGAGAAGAGACAGCATAAACTTTAAAATAGAACAACAGCTTGCATCAATAAGAACTTATTGACCAGCCACCATGCTCCATCTATGGTGTAGAAATCAGAAATACAAGATGCAATCCCCGCCCAAAGAAAGCACTAAACAATTTATTGTGCTTATAGCTAAAATTTATCAAGGACTCACCTATGGCAGAAACTACACTAAATATTTTATCTCCCACAGTCTTCACAACAACCTTATGATGTTGATAATATCTCCAATCACAATTTACTGTCTAATGAAATTCTATTAGTGTTTCCAAAATTTGGGGCAGATAAAAATCACTTGGAAAATGTATTACAAGAACATATGAGTCATATTCCTAGGGATTCTGATTTAGCATGTCTTCAGTGTAGTTTGGGAATTTGCTTTTTAGAAAACTCTCCAGGTAATCTGAAGTAGATAGAACATGGACCACCTATATAGAAGCTCTTCATACATTTTAAGCAGTTTTATTGAGATATATTCACATGTCATACAATCCACCCAAAGTCTCCAATCAGTGGCTTGTAGTATAATCACAGAATTGTGCATTAATCACCACAATCAATTTTAGCACATTTTTGTTAATCTGACGAGTGTCATCTCTCTTAGCAATCATGTCTCAATCCCTCTATCCTTCCCCAGCCCTACATAACCACTAATTTAATTCTGTATCTATACATCTATTTATATTTGCACTTTGTATAAATGGAATCATACAATATGTACTTTGTGTCTGGTTCTTTTACTTAGCATAATGTTTTTTGGTTATTGTTATTTTTTTAGAGAAGTTGTAGGTTTACATAAGTCATGTAAAACTACAACATTCCTATATACCCTCCTATTGATGACACTTTGCATTAGTTTGGTACCTTTGTTACAATTGATGAAAGAATATTAAAATATTATTGTTCACTGTAGATCACAGTTTGCATTTGGTTTATTTTTCCCATATCCCATCCTATTATTAACACCTTGTAATAGTGTAATGCATTTGTTATAATTCATGAAAGAGTATTCTTATATTTGTACTTTTAACCACAATCCATCATCCACAACTGTGCTATACAGTCCTTCAATGTTTTTAAATAACAGATTCCAGGGTACGTAGCTGATGACAAACATCACCTTAGTTTCCTAGGGATGCTGTAACAAAATACCACAAATGGGGTGGCTTAAAATAACAGAATTTATTGTTCAGTTCTGAAGGATAGACATCTAAATTCAAGATGCCGGCCAGGCCATGTTCCCTCTGACGCCTATAAGGGAGGATCCTTCCTTGCCTTACTTAATTTTCGGTGACTTTCCAACACTCCCTGGCATTCCTTGGCTTGTGGCTGCAGACACTTCATCACCTGGAGTTCTCCCCTGTCCTGTCTCAGTGTCCACATTTCCCTCTTCTTATAAGGAAATATTCTTCCTGGATTGGATCACTCACCCTAATCTAACTAATCACATCTTCACAGGTCACATTCATGGGACAGAGGATTAGGATTTGAACATTTCTTTCTGGGGGACACAATTCAGCCCGTAACACTTGTTAAAAATGTTGGGGCCCAGGCCTATCCATTGGAGCTTCTGATTCTATGTGGAAAACCTCAAGAACCTGTATATATTTTTTTTTCACAAGCAGTTGTCCCAAGTGATTCTTATGATCAGACAAACTTGTAGTGTAAGTGACTGGTCTGTGGTTACCTAGAAACATCTTATAAGAACAAGAACTAGAGCTCAGTTCCTCGGGCTCCTAGGCCAGAGTTCTTTCGGTATGTTTTCTCCTTGTAACAATATTCAAGGGGATGGCACGGGTTATCTGCACTGTCTCAATTCCAAGAAGGGCAAAGGGTATGCTGAACTCCCCTCCTGAGCAGCTATTTCATGTGTCCTCCAAGCATTCTCAGAGCCTTGATCAGGACACGTGGGTAAACCTCCTCACAACGCACTTCCAGCATGGAAATTACGTAACAGAATGGTTGTGCATCAAGTCCGATGAGGGATAAAAACAAATCCATGGAAACTCTTGTCCTAGTCACCAAAACTGCTTAGCCAGCTGCAGGAAGCAAACAAGTCCACTGAAACATTAGCTCAGGCAGCAGGTTCCAGCTCAACTAAAGCAAGCACATTTGTTTTCCTGTTACCGCTCACCAACACCTACCTGGGCTGTGCTCACAGAGTTCCGGCAGCCTCGTTTACAGAGCTGGGAAGGGCTGATGGATTTACGACATATCACCTTGATGACATATTTACAGGGCCTTGTTTGCAGGATTTCAGAGGCAGAAGGTTGGAAGCTCAGAAAGGAGAGGCCTGCTGGAAATTGAGCCCGCTGGGAAAATAATAGATTCAAAGAAGGCTACTGATGAGAGAAGCCTTTGTGCAGTTTGTCTAGGCAGCAGTGCTTCTTATGGATAGAGGTCTCAGAGATTGTAAAATGTTCTGCTGGTGATCAGGAAAATGGGGTGCACTTTCGGGCTCTGCCACTTCCTATGCACATAGACATGAGGAAGTCACTAGACTTCTCTGAGCCTCAGTTTACAACTTAGAAAAAATGAGACTATGCTCTTTCCATTTCACAAGGTTGTTGGGACATAGAATGCCATAGAAATGTAAGGCTATAGCATTATTTTTAGTACTGAAAATATTCCTAACGAAGACCATTTCTGAAAACAATTTTCTTATTTCTAGTTTTCTTTTATCATAAACCGAGGAGATGGTCTAGTACTGGCTGTGGAAGGGATTGTGTTTTTTGAATGATTGACATTTTTTGTTGTTGTTAAATAAAAAGGCAGAGGAGAAGAAAAATATCAATTATTAAGCAAAAGCTGTGCTGAGAGTTTTATGTAACTTTTCTCACAAAATGTTCATGAAAATGCCTGCAACTTAGAAACAGTTATACCTTCTTTATGGATAAGGAAACCGAACTCAGAGAGGTTAAGTAATTTGTCCAAAATCATGTAGCTTAATAGAAGCAGAGCCAGTATTTAAGCTGGGCTTGGAACATAGTAGGTATTCAACAAAACTTGTCAATTAAAGAATTGAATGTCTCCCAAACCAGCATTTTTCCCTTTTGGGTGCACATTTTTAAATACCCTTTAATTGTCTGGGTATCCATTCATGCTCATTTATTTATCATTTATTATTCAACGCTACCCTCTTTTAGCAGCCACTCTGCAAGTCTCTATTGGGAATATGAAAGTGAATTAGACAATTTTATTCCTTGAGACTTTGATAGTTTATAGGAGAGAATGAACATACGCAGAAATTGTTGTACCACAAACCCAAATGTGCTGAGTTTCTGGAACATTCCAGAAGGGACATAGAGAAGGAATCTTGAGCAGATGCATTCCAGCTGGAACTGGAGGCATGTGAAGGGCCTGGCTGTACAGAGACGATGGGAGAGAACAACATGGGCACAAGAGACAACAGCAATTTGGGCTCTGAGGCATTTAATGGAAGTCCAGGGGATGGAGGGTAGTTTAAAGGATAGGGGTGGTCATTTCACTGAGGTAGGTGGGTGATGAACTGTGGGCAATGACCACTATTATATGAATCCATTTGGGAGCCACAGCTTCTGTCCAGCACCCCTGGCAGCCCTCAATTGGGTAGCACCCCAGTATGCTTCCTTTTTGTTTGTTTGTTTTTGTTGTTTGTTTTTCTAAAACCAAATACAAATGTTTATTGTAACTTAAGAACTGACTTTTTCCACATTCCTTATTATAGAATTAGTATCTGTAAATTGAGACCCTTTTTCGGAAAATCATGCAAATTTAATTTGTCCCTGGAAACAAAAACACAACCTAACAGATTAATAAAATATGTCCTTTAGACAATAATTTTTCCGTGAACTTTTCTCCACTGTTACCATTTTTATCTTTCAATAAAGAGAAACTACTCTTTTAAAAGTATATGTATTTCAAGCTTACAGAGATTAGAATGATTAGGAAGGAAGACTGTATCAAGTCAATTTAATTTAACTTCTGAACTGACTCTTCTATTGCAGAGTGTTAAGAGGGATTAAAAAATGATGCTGCAAAGTGTTCATTTTTAAGAGCATACATAAACGGTCAGGATGCTGCTGGGTGACCTTGAGGTATTCTGGTTTTCTGAACCAGTTAGAGCTTACATGATATCTTTGCTGTATTCCTACATGGCAAAAATCAGCTGAAGCTGAAACATTAAGAAAGTTCCAATATAAGCATAAAAGGATAAAAGTTTAGTAAGCCACTATAAATTTTATTTGACTCAGTTTCATTATAAGATTAGTATAGGAAAGGTGAAAATGCAATAATGGCAATAATACAGTTGGGGAAGCCAGAATTAAAATTCACCTCTGGAAAAAAATATTCATCTCCTGACTCAGATTTGTGCAAATATTAATGACAAGACTATCAAGTTACAAATGGATGTGATTAGTATAATCTGCCTAATGAATTAATTCCTTCTGTGGAGCCAAAGGTAAAAATGTTTTCCTTTCCTCTTAATCCTCTTTAAGCAATGCAGACTTTCTAATAGAAGCTTTTTTTTTACTACATTATGATGCATTTATTAGGTGGATTCTTACTTCATGCATAAATGACAGAATAGAGAATATACTCATTTGCAGTCTGTGCAAACTGGACCTTCCATTTTCAGAACCAGAGAGAGTAAAAATTAATTTTTTCAGTTCTTATGAAATTTATGGTCACTTTAGGATGATATGTGTTTGATTAAAATAATCATTTCTCTCCTATGCCTTGATGAGTCTAAGGAAATGAACAAATTTTATTTTGCTTTGGAAGTACAAAATGGTACAGATATTTTGGAACGCAATCTGTCAATACACATCAGGAGACTTTAAAATGTTTCTTTTGACCCAAAAATTTCAGTTCTGGAGTGTGTCTTATTAAAGAAACAAGCCTAATTACAGATATTTCAATGCACAGGCCTATCACTATGTAATATATAATGATGAAATAAATTTTAAAACTTAGGGGGTCAACAATGAATAGGTGGCTAAGGGAATCATGGTTTTACTTTTTGATGAAATAGTATGGAGATATTTTAAAAATAATATTTACAAAAACTATGAAAATATATAGAACATGGAAATACTCATGGTTGGTATGGCAATATGACAGTAACAACTAATTATAATCGTACTAATTATAAGTCAGTGCTTTACATGTAATATTCAGTCCTCACAAGATATTAATGAGGCAAGCATTATTATCATTCCCACTTACTAGATGATAAAACTGAAACCTAATAGGTTTGAGTGATTTGTCTGTAATGACACAATATGTTATGATTCCAAGCCAACTGGACAGAATCAGAGCCTGAATGTTTAGCTACCATGGCTTCTGCCTCACAGCCATCCACAGTCATTACTGAGTATGGGCCAAGAATTAGGCATCAAATGATTGAAAAACACATGGTCCCTGTCCATAGTGAGTTGGACTGACTAGCAAGCCAATGTTGCAAGTGATGGTGAAGCTATGTACACCTTGAGGTAGTAGGGCAAGGAGAGGACACAGCAACCCAGAAGGCTGAGGGCATAAAGCTTCCCACTGAAACTCATAGCTGACATAAGAATTAAATCATTTGTAAGACTCAAATAGAAAAGTCTTTCATAAGAGATGTGGAGGAAGCAGAGTCATGATGGGCTTCAGGAATTAAAAGTGGTTTGGGTGGTATTTCTTACAACTGCTTGTGAATCTTCAATTATCTCAAAATAAAATGCTTAATGCAGAAAAAAAAAAAGAAAAGAAAGAAAGGTCTTGAGGGTTGGGGTTGGCTGGGGCAACCAGTGGACAAGGAAGACAGGTCAAAAGTAATCCCAGATGGGCAGATCATCAAGGTGGCATTGCATTTCTTTCTAAGATATTTTATTCTTATCCTGAAAGTCACTAGTAGTGATTGAAATATTTGAAGCCCTGGTGTAAGATGCTCGTATTTTCACTTCTTTTACACAAGGCTAGCAACAGAGTGGACCTTAGAATGGGGAAATTCTTGATGGTGGGTAGGCAGACCAGGTAGGTGGCAACAGCAAAAAGTCCCACAGAATAAAAATGCATGTCTAAACCAAGACAATGGTTGTCAAGGTAGAGAAAAGGACATGAAGATGTTCCTTTTGAGTTGAAAAAGAGAAAGTAAACAGAATCTTATGAGTCTGTATTAGTTCTTTTTAGGTGCATTTGGCAAGGAAATACATATATAAATAATTGGCTGGTTTGCAAACAGAAGAGAAAGAGAATGCCAAAAGTCCATAAATGCAGAATGGTACAGCATCAGAAAAGCCAACTACTCTTAGATCCCACACAGTAAAAGATGCAATTTTAAAAGGCTTTGCATGCAAGACCCAGTAGGTCTTGCATGCAAGACTGTCCCTGTAGCAAAGAACAGATTAAGGGTATGGCCTTTCCATTTGTTGTTTCAGAAAGCCCCAAGATCACATCAACCTTTTAACTGGAGAAAGAAAGAAGCCTCACAGGGAAAAGGCAAAGAAATAAATCAGACACAAGAATCATGACCATGAAACAACTTTGGGTATGGCAACTACCACATGAGACTGACTGAAAAGAAAGAAATCAGAAGGCTGCAAAGTTTATAAGGGTACTATTTTGCCAAAGAAACCATGAAACCAGAATAAAAATAATAAACGAAAATAAAAAGATTCTGTTCACGCCTTAAAATAGCTCTTCAATCACCAGTCTCCCCAGAGCAGGAATCTTGCAAAAGCTAACAAGTTATCAGGCAGGAAATGCTCCTCAGACCTCTTCAGATGTGGTCGACAGGGATTATAGACATGGCCAAACAGTAGAACTGGAGGCCTTCGAGTCCATAGAGATAAGGAGTTCCTCCTTGAGCAGAATGCAGGTGAAGCAAACCCCCTGGAAGAATGGAGAAAGTAGGAGCTGTAATAGTAGGCACAGCCTCAGATGGGAACAAAAGCAGCCCTTGTACTGAGAAAGAGAAGAATGAGTGGATGGTGTGAGGCTCTGTGCAAAAAAGTAGTCTCGGGTAGAGCTCAGAATGCTTCTGAGCTTATTTCAGTTATCCTGAAGTTGCTTTTCAAATTCAAGATGAGGATTTCCTACTCCCCAGTTGTGCACAGAAGAGCTCAAGCATGGCCAAGATGGCTTTGGAAAAGCCAAAAAGTCAAATAATTTGAGGTTTCCAACATTTAATCTTTCCTTCCTGTCTTTCTGTCTTCCTGCCTTCCTCCTTTCTTTCCTTCTAGTCTTTCTTTGTTCCTTCCTTCCATTATTTCTTCCTTCCTCAAGCATGTATTGAACATCTATTATATGGGAGTCCCTGTAGTAAGAGATGGCTGTACAATGAAAAATAAACCAGACCTAATCCTAACTTAATTGAGCTCACAATTAATAGAGAGATTATATGCAGGTAAGTGAAACAAATAAACAAATATATTATTTCAACTTAAATAAAAGTGCCTCAGAGGAAAGAAAGCACAAATAGTGATAGAGAATAAAGAGGAGGTTTCTAGTATTTCCAGCTCCCTGCCTTCTGGGCAAATAGTAGGACCACACTTTCTGGTCCTCTCTAGTGGCTGGATATGATCATTTCTGGCTAAAGATTTTATGTGGACATGAGGTGAGTGACTTCTGGTCCCAGCATCAAATGATGGTTATAAAACTTCCAGCACTATCCCAGATCACAGGTGCTTCATCAACCTGGGGTCTGGAGCAAGGAGACTGGAGCAGAGCCCTGAGGGCCCTGCAGTGGGCATGGAGTATGAGCAAGAAATAAACCACTGTTGTTTCAAGCCACTGTTTTCTGAAGTACATACAGTTTCAAACCATCACACTCCACCCTCTGAACCCTGAAAATACATGTTCTTTCCATATGCAAAATGCATTCATTCCATCACAAAATATCCCTAAAGCTTTAAATCATTTCAATAACAATTCTAAGTACAAAGTCTCATCAAAATCAGTCATAGGTGTAGTCTGCCTGACACAATTCCCCTCAGTCTGTGGACCTGTGAAACCCAGAAAACAAGTTATCTGCTTCTAATATTCAATGGAAGGACAGTCATAGGACAAACATTCCCATTTCCATGGGCAGAAATTGGAAGGAAAGAGGGGTCACAGGTCTCAAGCAATTCCGAAACCCTGCAGGGCATACGCCATTAGATTTCAAGTTCTGAGAGTCATCTATGAAATGAAGGTTTGTCCTTGGGGACTGATAGAGTGGCAGCCCCACCCTTTCCAAGTGCTTGTGCAATGGCTATGTTCTCTGCAAACACTGGGGTAAAGGCTCCAACATCTTCAGGCATTGGGGTGATGGCCAGGCCCTATCTCCACCCTTGTAAAGCATCAGAGTGGCAGTCAGCCTCTCTACAATCCCCCAGACATCTGATAAAAATGGGATTGAAACACTCTCCCTCAACAATGGGGTGGAAGGCCTGCCCTATCTAAGGATGGGGGCATACTCACCCTTTTCACACACATGTGTGGACATCTTGGCCCAAGATGTCCTCAGTCCAGACTTCAGCTTCCATGATCCTGCCCTCAAAGTGATTTTTTCCTTCAATCTGTCCCTTTTCTTTCTATCCCTTTTAGTCCAGGCTGGCAGTGGTCCCATGCAGGCTTCTCTCATTTTAAATGTAGTATGCAGGGGTCCAAACCATCAGACAAAAGAACTTTCTACAAATCCTTTCTGGATAACTGTAATTCCAGTCCTGACTTACACTGAAATGGCTAACTGGTTTCATATTCACTTATACTGTCACATGGAGCACTATTCTCTGGGTACTCATTTTCCAGAAGTGCAGAATTTTCCAAACTATTAATTTCTAGTTTCTCTATGCCCAGGAATTCAGTTCTCAGCTTATCCTTTTCCTACCACATTTTACATTAAGCTGCAAGGAGAATCCAGGCAGCACTTTCCACATTTAGTTTGGAAATCTTCTCAGCTAAATTTCCAAGTTCATCACTTTCAAATTCTGCCTTCCATCTAACATTAGGACTCAATTTTGCCAAGTTCTCTGCCACTTTAAAACAAGGGTCATCTTTCTTCCAGTTTGCAATGAAGCCTCTTCTTTTTCTTCCCAAGTAGACTGAGTTAGACATTGATATGATTGAAGTCCCTCCATAGGGTTCCTCTGGGGCCCTTCACAATAACTGTGCATCCCTTCAGCATGAGGTCAACATTTTCTGGAATGTCAACAGTCTGGTTGCTGAGAATGGTCTTCATTCTCACAGTAGATGTGGCAAAGAAAAAAAAAGATGCTTTGCATTTTAAAAGGATTCAGTAACTGTTAGCTTTTATAATTATTAATTTCATCACCATCAACATCATCACTAATAATACCTCACACCTAGCAACATCTGTAACTTATTTCACTCAGCAATTGTTATGAAAAATTTTAGATTAAAAGAATTTTGATGCAGGGTTCAGGGACAACATATGGGGATGTGCACTGTGAGACAGGAAATCTGAAGCTAGTATTTCAAGTTTCTAACAGCCTTTACAACTATTAAATTAAATAAACTCTCTCTTATTTGTAAAGTGCTACTTATGATCTTTCTACTTTTGAGTTTCTACTTATGACCATTCATACATGTAATATCACAAACAGAGCCAGCAGCACCCTTAGACATCATTTGGCTTTATTAGATTCTTGTACAAAGGTCACTTTTGAATTTTTGAACTAAAAGTTTTGTTTTCAAGGCTTCAAATTCTAAGCTTCTAATAAATTATTTTCTTATTAGAGAAGTTGCAGGTTTACAGAAAAATCATGCAGAATACAGAAAGTTCCCATATAGCCCCCTATTAATAACACCTTGCGCTAGTGTGATACCTTTGTTACAAATGATTAAAAAAGTATAATTGCACTATTAACTATAGTCCATAGTTTACTGTTTGTGTTGCATTGTCCTACTATGTTTTTTTAAATGTTTATTCTAATTACATATATACTATCTAAAATTTCCCCTTTTAACTACAGTCAAATATACAGTTCAATGCTGTTAAACCCATTCACAATACTGTGTTACCATCATCACCATCCATTACCAAAACTTTTCCATCACTTTCAACAGAAATTACGTACCAATTAAGCATTAACTCCCCATTCCTATTCCAAACCCAGCCCTTGTAACCTGTAATCTAGTTTTTTACTATGAATTTGTATATCATATTTATTTCTTATCAGTAAGATCATACAATACTTGTCCTTTAGTGTCTGGCTAACCAACTCTATTTTTAATACAGGTAAATCCATAACTTTATCTTCATTTTACTCATCTGCCCATTTCTTGATGATCTGATGAAATTCAAAATAGGGTAATTCAATACTACATAAATATGAATGAACTCTGTTGGCTTCAATTCAGTTCCACAGCCATATATTGCGGGGATGGAATGACACCTTAATCCTGCATGCAGAAGTATAAGCCCCTATTCTGAGCTCCTATTTCATTATATATTGCATTATAGCTCCTTTGCTATGTCTTACTGTTCCTACTGGACTTTAACTACATGAGGATATGGGGCAACATCTTGTCCCTAAGCATCTTGTAAAGTGTATGACATATGGTAGGTTTCTGTTAAGTGATTCTGAATGAATGAATTGATCCAATAATCTGAGACACAATGTTTCTGGAAGGATCCTAGGTCTAACATTTATTTGCTAGATAACCTTGATCAAATTATAGATATTGAAGAAGGGCTATGTTTTAGTGATGCCTGTTCTTAGTTTTACTACTCATTTAATAGCATGAGAATTGCGTTTGCAGAAGGCCTGGAAACAATGGCACTGAGTTAAGAACTGGGGATTTTCCCCAGCTGCTTTAAATGTTTTATATGGAGAAGTACAGGTAAAAGCTCACCCTTTGCCCCCTCTCCAACCTAACCCTTTGATTGCATATAATTACTTTAGAATTGCAGGAATGTTACATAAGGTGGACTGGGAGTCAGGAGATTCTATCAGCAGTTACCAGGATTGGGGGGAGCAGAATAACCATGAGCTTCCACCATCAGGCTGAGACTGGGAGGAACAGGCATGCACATTCATGCACAGGCAAGCAATTTGGACAAATACTTCACTGAAGGCTTGGAGAATTGGAGAATTTCTATGGGCTTTTCCAAGGCAAGTTTGAAGCATAATTACATATAATTTTAAGAAATACGAAAATAATAACTAACAGTATTGTGCTTTACCTGTGTTTGCTCATTTCACTTCCCCATCAGCTCTGTTAGGTAATTACCTTACCTAGATCTGTTTTGCAGAAAGAAAACTGAGGTATGGAGAGGTGAAATAACTTGATAGAAGTGGCACAGGACAGGAAATGAGTTAGAATTGATTCCAAACTGCATGCTCCTAATCACTGCCTTATTTTGCCATATATTCTATGTTACTCTAGAAAAAATAAGCAAGAATTAACACGTTCATCTTTTGAACCTTGTTTCTCTTATCAATAAAACAATGATAAAGGATCAGCCTTCAAAGCTCTTGCATGGCGGGGGCAGAAGGTCCTCTCTCTTTGCCCAAGGGGAACTTTTTAGTCCAGACCACTGCTCCCATGGTTTTGTCTTTGAAGTCATTTTTCCTTTATTTCTGAGATATTTCTCTCCTTTCTCTCCAGACTGGTATTGCTTTTTGGTCATACAAAATTCTCAAAAACCTTCAGTTTTGCACGCAGTTCAAGAGGGTCCAAGCCATCAGATCAAAGGATTTTCCATAGATCCTTCCTAAATAAATGCATTTGCAATCATGACTTCCTCTGAGATAGCTGATTGGATCTGTAAGTCATACACATAATCCCCTTAGCAAAGAAGAGTACTTCAGGAATGCAATACTGTGCTACCCCATATAAAATATTTAAAGCAGCTGGGGGGAAAATCCCCAGTTCTTACTCTTCACATTCTCATGCAGAACCCAATTCTCTGTGGACTCACTTCTCGGAAGCTCATGGAGGGCCCTGATATAGTCACTTCTGGCTCCAGTCACACTGTATACTATCTGGATAGGCTGGGAGTTTCCCAAATCATCTGTTGCTGGTTCTTTTGTGCTTAACAGTTCAGCCCTCAGTTTATCCCTTTCCTCTTGAATATCACTGTAAGTAGCAAGGAGAAACCAGGCTGCACCTTCTATACTTATCTTGGAGTTCTCCCCAGCTAAATATCCAAGTTTCATCACTTACAAGTTCTGCCTTCCACTGGACATCAAAATACAATTTCACCATAGTCTCTGCCACTTTATGGTAAGGATCACCTTTCCTCTGGTTTCCTAAAACACATTCATCATTTCTTTCTAGGGCCTCATCAGAATATCTCTATCAATAGTTTCTTCAACACAATCTAGACTTTTTCTATCAAGCTCCTCAAAATTCTTCCAGCCTCTACCCACTACCCAATTCCAAAGACACTCCACGTTTTTTGGTATTTGTAACAGCAGCACCAACTTTCTGGTACCAAAAACTGTCTTAGTTTGCTAGAGTTGCTATGACAAATATTACACAATAGGTTGGCTTAAACAACAAGCATTAATTGTCTCATCGTTTTGAAGGCTAGAAGCCCAACATTAGCATCTCAACAGGCCATGCTTTCTCCCCAGTCCACAGTGTTTTCATCCTGGCCTGACACAATCCTCGCTGCTCCTTGGCTTGTACTCTGTCTCTGTCACGTGGTCTCCTTCTGTGGCTTTCTCTGACTTCTGGCTTCGCTGTCTTCTGGATTCTCTGCATTCAAATTTCCTCTCTTTATAAGGCCCCCAGTAATACATGTTAAGACTTACCCTGATCACACGTTAATAATAACATCTTCAAAGGGTTTTACTTATGAATGGAATCACCCCTACAGGAACATGTCCTTTGTGGAATATATTTATTATATATATTTTGTAGAATATATAATATATATAGTTTATATATATACAAAAATACTAGCATATATTTAAGTACAGATTATAAATGTCCATTTTTTAACAATAGCTTATAATCATTGTGAAGTATTATTTTACTAAAAATTAAACTTTTTGTTCACTTCCTTGTTCATGTACCCCTTTAGCAGTAGCAGTCATCTCTGCTGGCAAATTACTTGTCTGATATCCCTATCAGAAACACTTTGACTGGGATATACTTAAAGACACTTCATTTCCCTTGCTCTCTTTGTCTGAGCATTGCTAATTATCACTTGAACTGCAGCACCACTCTGGGAATCATTGGAGGGCTTACAAAGGCATTATCTGGGCCCCAGGGACTGGTGGATCTTGTAATTTGTTCCTTTAGTTGTGTTGTCCCTTTTCTTTTCAGTCATGCCTCGTTGGACTGATAGTAATATTTCAATCAATGTTTGTTGTTTGGACTGAATTCCTAACCTCAAGGGATATAGCTTGCTGCAAAACATTACATATTTCCTTAGTCATTTACTCAACAAATATATTTTAAGTGCCTACTATAGTAAAGTCTTAAGATCCAGAAAAACTAAGATAATTCATTTAAAATCACTGTCTTCACAGAGCCCACAATCCTGTAGGACAGCAAGAGACAATAAACAGAGCATTACAGTGCACTGTGACAAAGACAATGAAAAATATTTGCAAAAGGCATTATGAGAACACAAAGGAAGGGGACCTTATTCAAGGCTGGTGACAACAGAGGAGGGGTGGATGATTTGGAAAGGCTTCCAAAAGTAGGTGTATCTGAACTGAATCTCAATTCATGCATGTGATTGGCAGATGAAGGAGGGGAGCAAATAAGAGGTCAAAAGAGAGCATTGCAAATGAAGGACATGGATTCCTTCACTAATTCCTTGTCTGTTTAATAAACATTGATTCAGCATGTACTCTGTGCATACACTATACTAGGTACTCAGGATACAACTTTGAACAAGAGAATCCAGCTCTTTTCTATCCCTCAAAGATCTTATTGCCTAATTGCCAAGTGTTAGGCTGTGAAAAGCTCAAGTCATGCTTAGGACAAATAGCAGGGTTGGAATGTGTGTAGGAGGGGCTTTGGAGGTAGATCTGGAGCATTCTCTTATTGGAGGGGTTCAGATGTCAGGCAATAAGTGAGAAGAGATACAAATATAACAGCTGACCAGGCCAGATCCCAAGTCAGGCCAGGAAGTCCTTGAATCACCCCAAGGGCATAGTAACCTCTGATGGGTCAGATTTTTATTTATGAAGGTCCTTCTGCCAAAAACCTGGACACAAAGAGACCATTACTTTGTTCTTACTCCTGTAAACATCTAATCATATAGCACCCACTGTATGCAAAGTCTCAGAATACAAGGTAACAAAGGCAAAACCTATGGTTTGAATAAGCTAGCTTCCCAGGAGAGGAAAAAATTACTCACCAAGTTCAATTATAGCTTTCCATAGAAATAAAACAAAATGCTACCTACCCCTTCCCCCAATTAGGAGAAGGAACTAGTTCTTACTGATGTGATGGGACTGAAGTAAGTGAAAGCTAGAGAGGAAATTACATTTGCTAAATCCCCATGAATCATCCATTACAGAAAAGACAAATCTACCACTGGAAAATGGGATTAAATGATGATCAAAATGAATGTAAAAATAATCTGATTCAAAATAAAAAAACGTGAAATAGGAACAGGTAACCCACATATGTCACCAGCAAATGAACACTATTCACTGTGCAGAGATCCAGGAAGATGGTTTAGCATGTGTGTTTTGATAACAAGAGCCTCTGAAATATATTACAACTTTTATCTCATTCTGCAGTGGAGATCCTGGATGATCTCTTGGGGAAGAGAGCTTGTCCTTGTCATCTTCAGGAAAATGATATTTTTGGCAAGAGTGAAGATTATCGAGGGGCTAATTAAAAAGACTTATTGAGCATAGAGCTGGAATCCAAGAACAGAGTGGTCAGAATTCTGGAAGGCTCTTCACTCTGGCAATATCTTCATCAACTGGAACAGGCAGTGTCTTTATTGGAGGGCTGAAAAGGAACAAGCCATAGGGTCCTAAAACACCATCTGAATATATATATATATATATGTGTGTGCATGTATATATATATAAAGCAAAGTGGTAGATGACCACATGATTTACCCAGATCATTTTCTCTGGAATCCAAATAATTTCCTTCAAAATACAATCTGGTTTTAGGTTAGATCATAATAACAGTTTAATATTCTCCCTAAATGTACCAGATTTTTAATTGAACACTTTATTTCAATAAGAACAAGTCTTATATGGGAATTGACACAAATATGAGCCCAAGTTCCTATTCTCATGAAGTTTTTCATTAAATAGAATTTGTTTAAGGATTTAGTAATGATTCATTGAGTTAGTCTTATAATGCACTCCTGGTTCTGGGCCAGGTTTGCTGGATACAGAGACAACTAAACCACGGGCATTTCCTCCAGGGACATCTCCTTTACGGAGGGAGAGTGAAAAAGTTTAGTTTAGGGGAGCAGAGCAAAGGGACAAGTAACCCACCTGTGGATGGGGGAGGGGAGCTCTCAGGGAGGGTGTCTTAAAGGAGGTGAGGCTTTAGTTAAATGTTAAAGGAGGAGATGAAGGAACAACAAATAGGGAGAGGAAGAGTGGTAGAGAGAGGAGCTTTCCAACCTTAGGAACAAAATTAGCAGAAGCCCTGAAGCCAGAAATCACCCAGAGGACATGAGCTCTGGTCATCATTACAGAGTCACTGGAGCTTGGTGTACGGGGCAGGGCTCGGTGAGCGATGACAGGGGCCCCTCCAACAGGGTATGACATATGGTGGTAAGGTATTTGGGCTTTTTCCTATAAGCAATAGAGCAACACTGAAGGGAAGAAGGACTTCAATTGATCAGGATAAAGGGAATGAGGCAGACAGCTGGGGCTGGGGACATTAGAGCAGTGGGTTCAAGTGGAGTCTGCCACCCAGAGCTGACTTCTTATCCAGGTCCCTTTACATAACAGCTGGCTCATTATTTAATCTCCCTAACTTCCAGTTTTCTCTTCTGCAAATAAAAGTGATCATACTTTTGATTTATTTGTTGATTATTGACTCAATAATACAAGTCGTAGAATGTTCAATTAGATAAGGTCGGGAATATGCTTACAATGTGATAATACATAGTAAGGACTAATTCAGCATTTCCCAAGATACAGTACACATACCACAAGGGATGTGCAAGATGGCTCGATTGTATCTCACACTGAAATCAACATTTTTAATGTTAATAAGTGTATATTCATTGTATAGTAGAAATATTATGACTACTACATGAAAGCTATGTTTCCATTTATATTATTGCTTAGAAAAATTTTAGCTAAGTTTAAAAAGGTCAAAGTCTATTTTTTAATTAGGTAAATAACAGTAGAACGGCTATGCTACAGAGATACGATGAATACAGCAAAAAGATTTCTGAAGGTGTTATACAATATGAAGTTGTGGGAACTTCATAAAAAGGTAGCTTTAAATAAAGGCTGTTGCAGTGAAACTGATAGGCAAAGATGGGGTCAATCATATGGATGTAGCAAAGGAATGTTTAGTATAGCAGTCAGCATGACTGCGTGATTGTTTGGATGGACAAGTAGAGAGAGAGAGAGAGAGAAATCACCAGTGAATGAGATACCCAGGCTTCCACGGGTTGTCCACATGGCTGGTGGAAGCCCAAAGCCATTTACTGAATATAGGAGAAATCAGGTTTACATGCAGTCATTCATCTTAAGGTTACAGGACCTTTTGCACATTGTTATAGGTTAAACTCTGTTCTCCCAAAAAAACATGTCCAAGTCTTAACTCCCTGTCCTGTGAATGAAAACTTATTTGTAAACAGGGTATTTGAAGATCTTGTTAGTCAAACTGAGGCCAAACCAAATTAAGGTGAGTCCTAAACCAATATAACTCGTGTTCTTACAAGGAGAGGAGATTATGACACAGTAAGTGAGATGGACACAGATTGAGTTGTGCCACCACAAGCCAAAGCATGCCGTGGTTGCCAACCAGAAGCTGGGGGAGAGGCATGGAATCATTATCCCCTGTAGGAACAAACATGGCCCCACTGACAGCTTGAGTTCCGCATTCCAATCTCCACAACCATGAGACATATGTTCCTGTTGTTTAATCCAACTAGTCTGTAGTACTTTTTTTTTTAACCAAACACACATTCCCTATGCTTTATTTTTTCAAGCAGCTTTAGATTTACAGAAAAATTGCACAGAAAATACAGAGTTCCCATATACCTCACCCCTCCCCCACCTTGCACACAGTTTCCCCTTTATTGAGATCTTGCATTGTATGGGACATTTGTTACAGTTGGTGAGCCAACATTGATACATTATAATCAACTCAACTCCATGGTCCACATTAGGGTTCTCTCTTTGTGTTGTACAGTTCTAGGTGGTTTTCACTGCAGTTTGAAAGACTTTACAAAATATGGAAGATTTTACAAAAATTACAGTATGCGATCAGTATTTTTCCCAATTTAATATCAAAACTGACTCCTCTGTCTGTATTAGGTTTTGGATAAAATCATTGACAGGGGAAGGATCATATTCAGCCGCAGCCAGAGCTGTCACCCAAGTTGACATTCCACTCAGGGAACTTTGCTCCCACTGAGGGCACATCTATTAAGGGACAGACTACCGGGCATTCAACAAAGTCCTCTGGGTTCCTGTGAGCTCAGTTTACTAGGTTCCTGCCTGTCTTTCCCCTTCTTGTCCATCAGGATGTGCTGACTGTCCACACCAATTGTTCTACTGGAATTTAGATTCATTATATTTACTGTGTTTCTCTGACCCCTGTCTGGTAGCCACGTCAAAGAGGGACAGACGTGTGCTCTGGTTCACCTGTTTCTTGTGTCTTGGCTCCTGAAGCTCACCTCTTCTTTTTCCAATTGCTCATAAGTCATGGCTTTAAGCATTTGTGCTAGAATGCCACCCTGGATCAATGTCAGCTCATGAGTACACAATGTTTCCGTTGATAGTCATTCAGCCTTCCTCACCTCCGCAGTCACTTCCGCGGTCCTTTGAGATCACTGTCAGCTGTTTGGAGAGCACCCTTGCAAGTCCTCCCAGGACCTAGCCATGTAGCTTCCTGGCCTCAGGAGACTGGGCCAGTTCAGGCAGGACACCTGGGCTCTTTGACGCCCTCTGCTCCATCACCGCTGCAGCCCAGCAGTCCAAGCTATCCTTTCTTTCCAGCCTACAACTCACATTCCTGGCCCGAAAAGACACCAGCAGTGGAAGAAATCTGTTTCCTCTTCAGACCCTGACTTCAGTGGGAGCCACAGAAGGAAGGCTGTGAGCCTCCAAAGTGAGACTGGCCCTGGTTCAAATCCCAGCTCCCCCTTTGGCTGGGTCTATGACCTGGGGCAAGTTGTTGAACCTTGCTAATCCTTGGTTTCCATTTTTGGTCCCCAGTGACTTCCTGGCTATGCAGACACATGCAGCCAAGCACCTCCTCACTCCCCTGGGTCCACGCATTCCCTTGGGTTCCTGTTTTTGACAGATGACTGGTCTGACTTCCTGGCTATGCAGACACATGCAGCCAAGCACCTCCTCACTCCCCTGGGTCCACGCATTCCCTTGGGTTCCTGTTTTTGACAGATGACTGGTCTCACTCACTGCATTTGACTCTTCTGACTTTCATTCTCATGTGGTAACTTCCAGGACCTTCTCTGCAGAAAAGCTGCTGGCATCCAGGTTCCTCTGTCAGACAGCAAGGCACATGGCCAGTGTCTGCTGGTCCTTTGCTCACGAGTTTTGCTGCTTTCAGCTCCTGGTTCTGGCGGTTTCCTCTCTGAGCTTCTGTGGGTCCCCTCTTACCATCTCTGGGGCTTTTCTCTCTAAACTCTCTCCAAACGTCTCTGGGTGTTTCTCTCTGAGCTCTCTGGGCCTTTTCTGCCCTTTATCTTAGTCTGTAGTACTTTGTTACAACAGTCCTGGGAAACTGAGACAAGGCGGTAGAGAGTCAAGATATATGGGCTTCAAGTTCACAGAAGAGTATGAACTAAATTGAGTACTTGGGAGTCTTTTTTTATGTTTCTTTACTGAAGATTTATTTAGCACCTACTATGTATACAGCTTTCATGCTAGACAACAGATATACAGTTTTAAGCTAAGCAGATGTAGTCTGCCCTCATTGAACTTAGAGTGTGAAAGAGAAGAAAACTTTAAACAAATAATCAAATGCAATTCTATAATTTCACACTGTAAGTAGTGTAATGAAAGAGAATTGTAGGAGGATATGAGATTGAGACCTGACTCTCTGAGGTTCAAGAAAGGCCTCTCTGCCCTCTCTCTCTCTAACTGAGCCACCCCAGCAGGTGAACTCTCTGCCCTCCCCCTACGTGGGCTCCAACTCCCAGGGGTGTAAATCTCCCTGGCAATGCAGGATAAGACTCCCGGGGAAGAATCTGGACCTGGCATTGTGGGACTGAGAGTATCTTCTTGACCAAAAGGGGGATGCAAAATAAGACGAAATAGTTTCAGTGGCTGAGAGATTTCAAATGGAGTCGAGAGATCACTCTGGTGGACATTCTTATGCACTATATAGATAACACCTCTTAGGTTTTAATGTATTGGGATAGCTAGAAGTAAATACTTGAAACTATCAAACTCCAACCCAGTAGTCTGGACTCCTGAAGATGATTGTATGATAATGTAGATTACAAGGGGTGACAGTGTGATTGTGAAAACCTTGTGGATCACACTACCTTTATCTAGTGTATGGATGGATGAGCAGAAAAATGGGGACAAAAACTAAATGAAAAATAGGGTGGGATGGGGAGGATGGTTTGGATGTTCTTTTTTACTTTTATTTTTTATTCTTGTTCTGATTCTTTCTTGTGTAAGGAAAATATTCAGAAATAGATTGTGGTGATGAATGCATAACTAGATGATTGTACTGTGAATAGTTGATTGTATACCATGGATGATTGCATGGTATGTGAATATATTTCAATAAAACTGAATGTCATTTAAAAAAAAAAAAGAAAAAAAAAAGAAGGGCCTCTCTGATGGAGAAGTCGCTGGAGTGAGACTTGACAATGAGTGCAGCCGAGTCAGGTGAAGACGGTTTGGTGTGTAGGTTGTAGCTGAAAGCCTGAGAATAGCTGCAGGGCCTGTGATAAAATGTGTAAAGTAAAAAGGACACTGGATCAAAGAAGCACACTGTAAACAGACCCTTAGAAGGTGTGGGCCTCTGCAGAGGTAGAGTGCATGAGGCAAAGGAAGTCCAGGAAAATCAAGGGCTGTTGGGATCTTAGAAGCCAGGGAACCCAAGAGCTTTCAGAGGAGGGACTAAGCCACACCATCAGATGATGGCAAAGATGGCCAACAAAATAAGGACATTTGTGCCTGGGAAGAGTTATCCCCAAATAACTCTGTCTTTCCTCTCTGAGTCTCAGCTTCCTTATCTGGAAAACAGGGACAAAATATCATTTCCTTAATACCAGGCACAGTATAAGAGGTAGATAAAGAAAGAAGGAAAAATATGAATAGATAGAGGAGAAAGGAAATGAGATCAGATATGTTCAGTGCCTAGTATTTATTAAGTGCCAAGTAAAAGTTAATTTTTCTCCTCCTTGTCTCCCAACCACGTTTTTGTACCACAATTCAACTTGTCACCTTGACAAAACAAACACCAACACCAAAACTTCCTCTGATGCTCAGAGACAGAACTAATATTTTTCTCTCCTGGGCACCCATAGCAGTTTATTAACATCTCTATTATAATACAATCAAATTGTGTTGTTTTTAAGTACCTATTTTTTACCCAAAAAGGGGATCTTTTCCCAAGATGCCTTTTATTTCAGTTTGCATTTCTAGTGCCAAGAACAGGGCTCCCCATGCGAATGTAGATTAAATTAATGATCACTGTGGAAATGGCATATTTCAGACATTTTACACGGGTAACCTCATGTAGCTCAGGAAAAGGATTTGCTTTGCACAATGTCTTCTAGCTCATTCACAGCAGAGCTGGGACTCAAATCCAAGACATCTGAGTTTAAGTAGTATGCTCTTTTCCATACTAGCACTTGAGAAATGAGAATATAGAAGAAAGATGCAGTAAGAATGAAAGTAGTGTTGGTTTCTGGGTACAGGGAGGGAAATAGGGTAAGTGAACACTCAATCATTCCTTCTCTCTCTGTCTTGTTCTCTATTTCACCCTTAGTTTCCTAGGGCTGCCGTAACAAAGAACTACAACGTAGGAGACTTCACACAACAGAAATTTATTGTCTTGCAGTTCTGGAAGTCCAAAATCAAGGTGTTGGAAAGTTCATGCCGCCTCTGACACCTGTAGGGAAACTTCTTCCTTGCTTCCTAGTCTCTGGAGCTTGCTGGCAATTCTTGGTGTTCCTTGGCTTGTGGATGCATCACTCAATCTCTGTTTCCCTCTTCACATGGCTTTCTCCCCTGTGCCTGTCCTCTTCATATAAGGACATCAGTTTCTTTGGACTTAAGTCCCAGTCTAATTCAGGATGACTCATCCTAACTTGACTACATCTGCTAAGACTCTATTTCCAAATAAGTTCATATTCATAGGTACCAGGGTTAGAACTTCAATATATCTTTTGGATGGACATAGTTCATCTCATAACACACCTTTTCTTTCTTTTCTCTTTTCTGTTTATGACATACAGTCCTCCAAAGTGTACAATCAGTTGTTCATAGCATCATCATATAGCTGTGCATTAATCACCACAATCAGTCTTTGAACATTTTCATCACTCCAAAAAATGAAATAAAAATTAAAATAAAGGACATCCAAAACATTCCATTCCCTTCCTCCCCCATTGCTCATTTATTTTTTTAACATTCATTCATTGATTTTTTAACTTTATCCAAAAATTAAAAAAACAATAAAAAAGCAACTTTTCAAACAAAACCAAAACAAAGGAATAAGAAAAAAATAACCTAAAATAACTACATTGCTTCCAACATGTTACTACCATAATCAAAGAAAATTAACAAACCGTAACCGAACAAAGGAATAAGAAAAATAACTACATTGCTGCCAACTTGTTCCTACCATACCCCCCCAAAATTAACAAACCATAGTCGTTCCTGAGCATTCCCATAACATTTTTAACCTTCATAACTTATGTGTCATAACACATCTTTAACTTCCAAAGCAGTAAAAGTATGCACACAGCACAAAATAACTTATGTAGTGACTATGTTACAATATAGTCAAAGAATGGTGGGATGCTTACCAGTTCCTGGTTAGTTGCTATCTCTGGGGAGGAAGAGAAGACAACAGGATGGTGGGTAAGGGCTTCATCTATATCTGTAAAACTTTCTTTCAGAGCTGAAATAGATGTGATGAAATGATAACATTTGTTAAGTGTAGGTGGTGTGTGCTGGTTTGTTTATATTACATCCCCCAGAAAAAGCCATATTCTTTGATGCAGTCTTGTGGCGGCAGGCTTATTAGTGTTGACTAGGTTAAAACCTATTGACTCAGTGTTTTCATGGAGATGTGACTCAATCAACAGTGGGCTAGACTTTTCATTGGATCATTTCTATGGCGGTGCTGCCCCACCCATTCAGGGTGGGTCCTTATTGGATCACTGGAGTACTTTAAAAAAAGAGCCACATAGGCCTAGAGGAGCTGCAGATGAAACAGACATTTTGGAGATGGCCATTGGAAGCTGACACTGACATTTTGGAGAATGCCATTTTGAAACGCAACCTGGGAGCAAGCAGATGCCAGCCACGTGCCTTCCCAGGTAACAGGTTTTCTGGACGTAATAGCCTTTCTCCAGAGAAGGCACCCTATGGTTGATGCCTTGCAGTGGGCACTTTATGGCCTTTAGACTGTAATTTTGTAACCAAATAAACCCCTTTTATAAAAAGCCAATCCATTTCTGGTGTTTCACAAAATGGCAGAACAGTGGTGAGTACACAAGTTTTGTGCTTCATACTTTTCTACATGTCCTAAATATTTTGATGTTTTCAAGTGAAATTAGGCTTTCCTCCATTCCCCTCCAATCCTAAAGGAATATGGAAGCCTCACTAGTTTATGCAGAAGAAAATCAGTTGGAAATGAATGACTGTCAACTTGGACCAGTGGATAAAGGGAAAAAGAGGCAGGATCCTAGAAGGGAGGAGAACAGGATTCAGGAGACAGTGAATTCTTGTGGAAAGAAGAGAGGAGCTTCAGGAAGACAGTTCCTGAGGGAATAAGGGACTAATAGTCTTGGGCAAAACTAGATGTTGAGGGCAAAGGATGGCCATGCTTTATGAGTTACTTCTGCCAATTCAACATTCCTCAGCTGCCCTCAGAGAGAGAAGGATAACTCTCCTTCCTCCCACACTGGGACAGATCTTCATGGGAACAGACTTTCTCCTGTGCTGGAAAAATAGAAATGCCCTTCAGAAATGAACTTAAAACTCCCCTTCTATCTCTGTAAAAGCCTAAAACTTCTCTGATAGTCTGAGCTAAAGAAACAAAGAACCTTATTTCATAATAGCAGCAATAATCTTACAATGGTGGGGTATTTCAGAACTATAAAGCAATAAAAATAAAAAGAAATAGAACAGCACTCTTGCTTTAGAGTATAGCACTCAGCTCTCATTATCTTTTGTAACTTTCTGTTTTGTGATCACAGTAGATAAATATACATTTTTAGACTTTCAGAATTGACACTTTTCCCCATTATTTTTTCCAGGAAAATCGAAGGTGCTGACCCAATGGTGCCACCTTGTGGTCAAATGTCATAAATTCCCTGAACTGAAGGATTTTTTTTCTCCTTCTCAGGTGAGCCTGTGTGTCTCCTGAGGGGAAAGGGCAACTAACATTTATATGTTTATTAAGAAAGGGCATTACTGTGTGTCTGATAAGATCTCAGGGGTTTTCAGTATTTTCACCCATTTAACTCCCACAGCAACCCTGTGAAATATCACCTCATTTTCTATGGGGGTGTGAAGGGGAACGGCAGGATCAGAGAGGATAGGAAACTTTTGCAAGGTCTCACAGCTTCTACCATGGTGCTGAGGTTTGGAGTCAGAACTTCTGACATCCCAGCCGCTTCTCTTCCCACTGTATGTCCCAGCCTCAAGATTATTTGGCCATCGTTATCATGAGGAAACAAATTGGTAAACTGCCACTTCTGGAAATGAGATATTTTAAATGTCTGCACATCCATTCATTCATTCAGCACTTACATTGCATAGCCCACATGCTCTCACAGCACTTTATTAGGTCAAGTTGGGGAACAAAATTGATCACATAATAATGTTGACCATTCACGACCTAACAGCTTAGTTAGAACAATCACATTGAGCACTAAAACTTCTTAGGAACAAGCAAAGCGAAGATTATGGCCACTGTGGAAAATTCACATTATAAAAATAATCTCTTGAACATAACTGAGCAATGAACTTGAATTGTCTATGCAGCAGCCTCAGTTTTCTAATTTGATGTGTGAAATACTGGCATGGTCCATTAGCGCGATACACAGGTGTATACCTTGTCCAAAACACTTGGTCGCTTAAACATGCTTTGATGTGGGGCTTTATTAGACAAGGTAATTAATGTGAACCACTATAACATAGAAGCCTTGAAATCCCAGTGCCTTAATATAACAAAAGCTTATTTTTCACTTGTATCACATTTCAATGTGGGCCTAAGAACTGTCTTTTATCTTGAATCTCTCTCCATCTTGAATCTCCATCTGGAACACATACCCCTTCCAGGCAGCAGCGGGAGCCAGGGATGGAGGAGGCACACCAGGGGCAACCATCACTTCTGTTTTCAGCCTCTTGGCCAGAACTAGTCACATGATCCAACCTAACTGCAAGGGAGGCTGGGAAATAAGGGGCACACATGGAGATCCAAGAAGCACTAAGTATCCCTGCATCAGGGGTTGAAAGCCATTCAAGTTACAGGTAGCCTATGGATTTCAGCAAAACAAAGAAATAAAGAAAGAAGGAAGGAAGGAAGGAAGGAAGGAGGGAGGAGTCTTACTGGAGTCCTTTATGAGAGGATAAAGGCAGTGACATTTTGGAGAGATCTTAAAGACAGAAATACCTTGGGAAGAACAAGCAAGGACACACAGAAACCCAGAGACATTTTGGAGAGAAGGGCCAGCAGACGTCACCCTGGTCATTCCCATGTGACAGAGAAACCCCAGAGGTTAGTGTGATTGGTTGAGTCAGTAAAAGAGCTCAGATCAACTGACCACCTCTTTTTGTGCTGGTTTAACTGTATTTTAAAATATGTGTGAGTAGATTGCTTTCAAAATCTTGGTGTGGAATTCTATGCACTATTTCAGATCTTCTTAACTCTTTCATAACTTCTTTTTGTTAATAGGAAGCACTTATTATTAATAGGAAGTTTACTAAAGGATTTGCTAGTAAACTATTTATATTTACTTGATAAAACATCACAAAGCCATTGAAAATAATCAGCATAAATATTGATTGTAATACATAAAAATGCTTGTAAGGATAATAGGGCATGAAAATGGTAATTAAAAAATCAAGGTATAGAATTATAAGGTATAAAATATGAGGTATGCATAATGATAAGGTAAGAAGAAAAAAAATCCAACACTTACTATGATTGCTTTAACATGGCAGAATTGGGAATATTTATTTTCTTTCATTTTTCCTTCTCTCCTCCAAATTTCTGTATTGGGATGGTTAATTTCATGTGTTAATTTGACTTAGGGTATGGTGTCTAGTTGTTTGGTCAAGTAAGTACTGGCATGATTATTATTGTGAAGGTATTTTGCAGATGGCTTTACATCATTAGTCAGCTGATTGAATCTACAACAGATTATATCTACAATCAACAAAGGAGATTGCCCTGAGTCATGAGCAGAGTCACTTCATTAACCGTTTTGGGATCTTAAAGCCACAACAGAGTATTACAGAAGTCAGAAAGACGAATTCTACCTTCTCTTCAGCCAACCAGCTTCCCTTGGGGATTGCAATTTCACCTTTCCAGCTTGCGGCTTGCTCTACAGAATTTGGACTTGACAATCACCCATGGGCAGGTAAGCCAATTCCTATAATAAATCACTTAATAATTATATATTTTTATCTATTATTTTTATGTGTATATGATATAAAGACAAAACATTTAGAATAACAGTGTTAATATATTAATATAAAACTACTTACATTATAATATTGTATATAATGTATATTATATTAGAATAGATGTTATCACTTTTAATGCTATTATACTGGAAAACATCAAATAGCCCTTTGCTTTGGCTGATTGGATGCATGATGTGACTGCTGATTAAGCAATCATTGTAACCAATTTCAAATTATACAATCAGAATGCAAATTTTATTTAAACCTATTATTTTCTTAAATATACTAATCTTTCACTTTAAGATCTTAATTTAGAGAAAAAAAATCCTCAATATGCCATTGAGACCTTTTCTTAGCTTCTTAGATGGCTTTTAATTAGAATTGAAAAAACACAAAACAATTTTGTCAATTCTGGAACTCAGATGCCATCCTCCTGACAGTTGCCTGCTTCCCCTTCTTCCAGTGCTTTTCTGCTTTCCCCAAGGAACTGGAGAGCAAAGCTTCTGGTCATGACCAGCAAAGTTTGGGATGATCTCATAGTTCCAAACAGTGTTATCAAAATGTTAAATGGGCAGGCTAGGTAGCATGGTTTTGAAGGTAATAAAACACTCAGGTGTCTATACCCACGGATGGCCTTCCAGCTTTGCTGATCTACTGTGATGAATTTGCATATCCAGTCCTGAAATAGTGGGTTAGGTGACATTGCAGTGGGGTAACTGTCAGAATCGCTTCCAAAATAATTCCTCTAACTTTGGGTTTAGCATGAGGTGAGGTGCTAGCACCTCTCACATTTGCTGCTGTGTTCAGAAATGTTACAAACAGATTTAGAAACCAAGAGAAAATTTCCATCACAAAATCCAGGTGTTTAACACATATTCTCTTTGTTAAAAAGAAAGAAAGAGAAGTGAAGAAGAAGGGAAGAAAAGAAGGAAAGGAGTGAAAAAATTCCCAAAGCCCAAAGCATCAGTATTTTTTGACAATATTACCAGATATACCTACTTTAATATTTTTTCCAAAGTATCCTGGCCTGGACAAGCAGTACCTTCCTCTCACTAAGTTGATGATTTTTATTAACTAACAAGAAATCAGAAGATGTGAAGATCTTAGTATGAATATCTAGAGGGAAAATAAGGAAAAGCAACGATTTGTTAATTAAACCAGTTTGGGAGCCAAAAGAGGAAACAGATTATAGATTCATGATTCCATTGTAGTTGCAGAAATGTCAGCATTGGTTAATCAACTGATTCATTCATTCATTTATTCAAGAAACATCAAGTACTAACTTTTTGCCAGATGCTGAACTAAATGCTTAGAGCATATTAGACTCTCACTCCTCAAAGTGTGGTCCATGAGCCAGTAAATCACTATCAACTGGGAGTTCATTAGAAAAGCAGAATTTCAGGCCCCACTCCAAACCTACTGAAATCCAAGTATTTTTTTTTTAACAAAATGCCCAAATTTTCTTATGCACATTAAACTGTGTGAAACACTGAGTTAGATGAGATCCTAGACACCAATAAGCTCAAAACCCAAATTTTGTGGTACCTGACTTTTCTCAGATGCTTCTATTATTATCACCCAGCTAGATGCACAGAGGCCACCTCTTCTCAGTTTCTGAGATAAAAATCACCATTTACAGCTTCACCTATGAGCCCTTTTTGAGCCTCAGTTTCTTCATCCAAAAGCTCTGGAGAAAACTCTACTTCCCATAGGTTTTGGGAGACTTAACAAGAAACAATGTTTATAAACCACCTATAAGAGTGATGGGCTCATTTAAGTTCTTCATATTCCTGATGACTTCCCATTGCTGTCTTCCCTCCAAATCTTCACTCCCTTCTATATCTACACATGTTACTTCTGAGTAAACACGAACTCTCACTTCCTTTTCATACTTTCGGAACCATCTACAACCCCTCTATTCATTTTAGGTTTCAGCATCTCGGTCTTTAACAGACTTCAGCCTGAGAGGAGGGCTGTGTTGATTTGCCCTGGAAACCATTCCAGTGATTGCTTCAAGAAGCAAGACTGTGTAACACTGAGGGGCACAGGCTGGTGGAGCCAGAATAGCTGAGCTGAAATACCTGCTGGCCACTTATTTGGCTGAGAACTTGTTCAAGGTAATTAAAATGTGCCTACATTAGTTTGATGATAAAATGGTGATAATAGCAGTTATTTTCACTGCACTACACTAACAGTTAAGGTTGCTTTTAGCTATGCCATTTTTTTTTTTCTATCACTCTAATCCTATATTCAGTCTGGCACTTTAATATTTTGCATTTTCCTGTGTGTTAGTTTCTGTCAATTCATTCATGCAATAATAATTCATTGCCTGTTATGTACCAGGCATCATTCTAGGCTTCATAGCTTTGTGGGTACATATAAGCACACACACATATGCGTGCATACATGTATACATTTCCTTGAAAACAGTCACATATTTATAAATTAATTACACATAATATGAAGTATTCTCATTCAAAATAATTTGGTGACCAGCAAAGGGTGAAAGCAACCAGCAGAGGGCAGAGCCCCCTAACAAAAGGGGGGGAGGGGCACATAAGTATTTAAATACTAATACACTTTTCTCTTTGGATAGTACTGCCTGGTTCCTGCTACTTCAGAATTAGAACACCCTATAGCAGCTTTTTGGTATCTCGAGAACCCCCTGAGAGAATCCAAAGACCCCAGTCAGTACTTGGGTTCTCCTAACAGTTTGCTCCCCCAGTACTAGAGAGTCAGGATGGTGGTGAAGAGCTCAGATGAAGCACAGATCAAACTTGAATCCTAATGCTTTCACCTATGAGGTGCGTCCTTCAGTGAGTTCTCTAACAACCAAATCTCAGCTTCCTCCTTTGTAAAATGAGAATAAAATTAATGTCTACTCCATCGAGCTATTAAAAGGACTGAGTGACAATCTGCCTCATAAATATTCAATCAGATTATTATTACACCAAATACTCAGTTGTAGAGTTATGGCTATGATTAACCGTAGGTGCCTTTGTCCTCATAACGAAGAGTAGGCAATCAGAAATTCACTCCCTTGGGCTGGCAATTGAGTGATCTCATCTTAGAAAGGAAAGGAGGTAAAGGAAGCAAACAGACTCTGCACCGGCCACTCACTGGCATCATCTCTGAATTCTCACACAAAGCCAAGAGGTAGGTGCTATTCGCATTTTATACGAGAGAAAACTGAGGGCCGGAAAGGCCAGATTATTTGGCCAAATATGGAAACCTAATAAACAGAGATATGATTTGAGAGTTCATGGTCTTTCCAAGGCACCTGTAGGATAATACTGGAATAACCTTGTAAAAAATGGACTTCAATCATTTAACTTCCTCCTTCAAACCCTTTCATTCATTGATTAATTGATTGGCTCACTCATTCATTCAGGTTATTTACTGAATCTCTGCTGTATGTTTTACCGGATGATGAGATTTCAGAAATGAATAACAATAATAAAGAATAATAAAGAATATTTAATAAATAAATAATAAAGTCAATAGTAAATAAATGAGTAACAATACATGAACTTTGTCCTCAGAGAGCTAACTTTAGTGAGGTGAAAGATTTAAACAGTTACCACCCAGACATGCCAAAAGGACAAAATATAATATAGATTTAAATAATGGAGCATGAAACATACATTATAAAATAAATATGTCACTATTTTGGGGGTACATGACAGCCATTGGGGACACTACTCAGAGCTAGTTTTAGGAAAGACGCTGCTGTGAAGGGTGTAATTGACTCTCAGCCTCTAGCTGTCACGCCTTCAGGATGCAGCATGCTATTCCACACTGAGGTCATAGCCATGTTCATAGCGGCATTATTCACAATTGCCAACCCAAATGTCCATCAACTGATGAATGGATTAACAAAATGTGGTAGATATATATGATGGAATATTCTTCAGCTGTAAGAAAAAGTGAAGTCCTGATGCATGTGACAACGTGGATGAACCTTGAGGACACTGAGTTAAATAAGCCAGGCACAAAAGGACAAATATTGTATGGTCTCATTAATATGAATTAATTATAATGAGCAAATTCTTGGAGTTAATATCTAGAATGTAGGTTATCAGGAGATGGAATGAGGATAGAGAATGGCGAGCTGATGCTTAATTTGTGCAGAATTTTAATACGGTGGATTGTAAATGTTTGGAAATGGATAGAGATGATAGTAGAACATTATCATGTGTGTAAATAACAGCACTGAATTGCATGCCATTGTGGTTCAAAGCGGTAGTTTAGATTACAACAAAGGCTAGAGGATGAAACATGGGGCTGTATAACATAGTGAATACTGATGTTGACAGTGAATGTGGTTAATAGTACAAATATAAGGATGTTTTTTCATCAACTAGAACAAATGTGCATCACTATTACAAGGTGTTCAGGTTTGCTAATGCTGCCAGAATGCAAAATACCAAAAATGGATTGGCTTTTATAAAGGGGGTTTATTTGCTTACAAAGTTACAGTTTTAAGCCCATAAAAGTGTCCAAGCTATGGCATCAACAAGTATACCTTCACCAAAGTAAGGCCAATGGCATTCTGAAACCCTCTGTTAACTGGGAAGGCATGTGGCTGGTGTTTGCTGATCCCAGGATGTGTTTCAGCTTCTCTCTCAGCTCCTGTGCATTTGCTGTGCATTCTTCAAAGTGTCCCTCTTGGCTGCAGCTCCTCCAAAATGTCACTCTTTGTTGCTCTGCATCTGGGCCTGTGTGGCTCTTTTTAAAGAACTTCAGTGATCCAATAAAGACCCACTGTGAGTGGGTGGGGAACACCTCCATACAAATAATCCAATTAAAGGTCTTGCCCACAATTGATTCAGTCACATCTCCATGGAAACACTGAACCAATAGATTCCAACCTAATCAACACTAATACATCTACCCCATAAGATTGCATCAAAGAACATGGTGTTTTGGGGGACATAATACATACAAACTGGCACATTCTACCCCCTAGACCCCAAAATGACATGATCTTTCCATATACAAGACACAATCATCCCATCACAAAATCAGAAAAACTTGAATCATTTCAGTAACAATAGGTTAAGTACAGAACTCATCAAAATCATTTACAGGTGTCATCTAGTCCTAAAGCAAACTTTCCAACTAGCTGTGGACCTGTGTAACTTAGAAAAAGTTATCTACTGCCAATATACAAAGGAGGGATAGTCATAGGATAAACATTCCCATTGTCATAAAGAGAAACTGAAAGGAAAACAGGGTTCACAGGACCAAAACAATTCCTAAAATCCGCAGGGTCAACTCCATTAGATTTCAAAGTCTGAGAATCTTTTATCAAATGCCGTTTTATCCTTAAGGCTTAAGAGAATGGCAGTCCCACACTTTTCAAAGGCTTATGCAGTAGCCCTTTTCTCTTCAAACACTGCGGTGAGTGCTCCAACATATCCATGTACGGGGAAACCACCTTCTTCTTGGCCCCACCCTCCTCAAACATCGGGGTGCCACTCGGACTCTGCCTCTCTGGGGCAAAGGCTCTCCCTTCTCTGAACAGCGGGGTGGTGGCCAGGCTCTCCCCAATCCCCAGGGAATGTGCTCCACCCTCTCTGGGGCCTGGGTTGCCAGCACTTCCCTGAGCATCTAGGCAGAAAGCCCGCCCTCTGCCTCTAGGGCAAACCCACCCTTTCCATGTGTGTGAGCTGCTCCACTCTCCCAGCTGGAGACCTCTTGACTCCAGACCTCAATCTCCATGGCTCTGTCTTTGAAGAAATTTTCCCTTCAATTTGTTCCTTTGTCCCCTCCAGTCCAGACTGGCCATGGCTCCAGCTATACAGCTCTCTCAAATATCTGGTTTGCTTGGCATGAAGCACACAGGGGTCAAAACTGCCAGATAATAGGACATTCCACAAATCCTTTCTGGATAACTCCATCTCCAATCCTGGCTTGTACTGAAATGGCGGTCAGGTTCCATGTTTGGTTAAATGGTTAAAACCTCAAATTGGGCTGTAGCTTCTGGGGTCTCACTTTTTGGAAGCTGAGAATCTTCCAAACTGTCAGTTTCTGGTTTCTGTGTACCTAAGAGTTGGTTTTTCAGCTTATCTCTGTCCTGTCAAATTTTACTATAAGCTGCAAGGAGAAGCCAGGTGCACTTTCGGTAGTTTCAAAATTGCCTCAGCTAAGTATCCTAGCTCTTCGCTTTCAAATTCTGCCTTCCATCTGACACCAGGATTCAATTTTGCCAAATTCTCCACCACTTAAAAACAAGGATCGCCTTTCTTCCAGTTTGCAATGACACATTCTTCATTTCTGCTCAAGCCCTTATCAGAAGTATCTTTAAGTCCATATTTCCACAGTCTCTTCAAAGCAGTCTAGGCCTTTTCTATCAAGCTCCTCACAATTTTTCCAGAATCTTCCCCATAGCCACTTAAAAAGCTATTCCAACATGTTTGGTATTTGCAAGCACAGAAGCACCCCACTTCTCTGGTACCATAATCTGTTCCAGTTTGTTAATGCTTCCAGAATGCAAAATACCAGAAATGGTTGGCTTTTATAAGGGGGTTTATTTGCTTACAAAGTTACAGTCTTAAAAGTGTCCAAGCCACGGTGTCAACAAGTATACCTTCATCAAACTAAGGCCAATGGTGTCCAGAAAACCTCTGTTAACCTCTGTGGCTGGTGTTTGCTGATCCCAGGGTGTGTATCAGCTTCTGTGCATTTGCTGTGCATTTTTCAAAGTGTCCCTCTTGGCTGCAGCTCCTCCAAAATGTCACACTTTGTTGCTCTGCATCTGGGTCTGTGTGGCTCTTTTTAAAGTACTCCAGTGATCCAATAAAGACCCACCCTGAGTGGGTGGGGCAATAGCTCCATAGAAATAATCCAATGAAAGCTCTCACCCACAGTTGATTGAGTCACATTCCATGGAAACACTGAACAATAGGTTACAATCTAATCAACGCTAATACATCTGCCCCCATAAGATTGCATCAGAGAACATGGCATTTTGGGGGACATAATACATCAAACCAGCAAACAAGGTATTAATAATAGGGTGGTATATGGGAAAAAAATACACCTAATGCAAACTATGGACAATAGTTAGCAGTAATATTTCAATATTCTCTTATCAATTGTAACAAAGGTATCGCAACAAGGCTAAGCGTCAATAATAGGGAGGTATAAAGGGTATGGGGTGTTTTTTTTTGAGCAGTGAAAATATTCTAAAACTAATTGTGGTGATGAATGCACAGATCTATGATTATACTGAAAGCCACTGATTATACCTTTTGGATGGATTGTATGGTGTATGATAAAACTGCTTTAAAAAAAAATAAACAATATTGTTTATGGAAAAATGTGGATGGATCTCAAATGTATTTGTTAAGTGAAAAGCATGTGACCCAAGAGCTATGTATTATGTGATTGCCTTTATAAGACATTTGGAAAAGAAAAAATATATATAAGAATGGAAAACATATCAGTGATTGTCAGGGCTGAGGTTGGACTACAAGGGGCAGCATGAAGGGGGAAAAATCTGCCACAGAAAGATGTTTATAACTCCCACACTTCCTAACTGATCTGTCAGCTTCCGTAAAACTGAAGTTATTATTTTTATCCTTGGGAATATAGTAGCCATTCAATATATGTCTCTTGAGTGAGGAAGTGACTAATCACAATGTCCCTAACAAACATGCACTGAACTTTCTGGACCCCATGCCCTGTTCATGCAGTCCCCTTCCCTGGTTCACTACCCCTACTCATCTTCATGACCCACACTCCTGCTACATCTCCAAAGAGCATGCCAAATGAGACCTCTCCCTTCTTCAATCTTCAGAATGCTGTGGTTGGGCCAACCTCAGTCCATGCATTTTAGTTTATCTCATAGTAACATTCCAGCACACGTGTGTGTTCTTCACAGATAAATCCTAGTGTCTATTTATAAGGGAAATTGCCACAGTCCTAACTCCAGTTGGATGTGGGGAATGGCAGGCAAGGAGGAGGGGAAGATGAGAGCTTCATGTTATGTCCCTTGTAAAAGGTTGATTAAGCCAGAAGATGTCCCCTTCCCTACCCATTGGTTAAACAGTGGCCAGTGAAGAGGCCTGGCATCTAAAGCTCTGCTCAAATAAGGTCAAAGTAGGCCAACTGTCATCTCTCAATCAGGAATACAAACAGGAAACACAGAAAAATAAGGAGTTGGTAGCAAGTACCAAAATACCAGATGGCAAAGAGAAGTCATGAGGAATCACAGGTGTGCTGAAGCTATGAGAAAGTTGAATTTATATGTAAGAAGAAACCATGAAAAGAGAAGGTCTACTTGATCAGATATCTTCAGGTAGTAAATTTGTCAATAATGTAGGTCCTGAAATCAATTGCCCATGTTTAATTCCTTGAATACAACCTTCTATACTTCAAGTTCCTCCTTTATTAAAAAGACAAAAGAACAGTTTTCCTCTAACCAGGCTCTGATTGTTCTATGCCAATCAATCTATCTCATCTCCAGGCTAATGATAATTGGATGAAGGCTTAACATGGGGAATAATTTAAGGTACTGATAAGCAGGAGAAGATTATTTGGCTCTTGGGGAAAGAAACAGCCCTTTCCACCGTTGGCTATGAAGTCTAGAGTGACAACATTTTAACGCTAGAGGGAAAAACTGCCTCAGAAAGAAGCCAAGAAAACAAGGATAACAGAGCCAAGTCAGAAATGGATAACAAGGATAACAAAACAAGGATAACAAAACAATGGTAACAGACCACCTCAAGCACGTATGAAGTCAGCTCTATATATAGCTTTCCATTATGTGAGCCAGTGCAATTGCCATTATATGTAAGTAGGTTAGGTTTTCCTTGCAAGCAGCAGAGTTCTAACTGATGCAGCCAGACTGCAGAGTTCCTTAGTCTAAATTGCCTCCCATGGCCAGTCTTTTTGAATATTTTCAATAAAACACCATTATATTTAAGAAATTCTGAGGGCATCTCTGTCCCTCTAAGCAAAGGTGCCTGACCGGCCCTATGACTTTGCTCACCTGTTCTCCTGTCCGCATTAGGATGAATACTATGAATTACTTATCTTTCAGTTCCCTACAACAGCAGTTCTCAAACCAGGTAACATCTCAAAATTTCTTGAGGATTTTTTTGGTTTGTTTTTTTAACAACAAACTCCTGTGCAGGACTTGCTTCACGGGCATGAAAACAGTGTAGCCATACAGGGGCCCCTAATCATAAGGTTCCGAATTCTAATACTCTGCTACCACCATCTTGAAATTCTTGATCAATATTAACAAGGGACTCCAAAGTTTCTTTTTGCACTGGGTCCTATGAATTATGTAGTTGGTGCTGTTCCTGTGCATGTCATGACAAGATTCTGATCCAGAAGCTCTGTGGCCAGGCCTGAAGAATCAGCATTTTTCCTACAATAGCTGGCACAGGGTCTAACACGTAACACATCTTCAATCTATATTAGTTAAAATGTATTAAAAAGCTTAAAATAAATTTGTTGTCACGGCCCAAGAGGGCTTTTGTAGCCAAAGGACTAAAAAAAGCACCAGACACATTCTGAAACATGAGCTTTTACTATAGGGCTGTATTAGTTAGGGTTCTCTAGGGAAACAGAATCAATGAGAGGTGTCTCTGATTATCAAATTGTAAAAGTGACTCACACAACTGTCGGTATGCACGAGTCCAAATTCTGTAGAGCCGTCAACAAACTGTCAACTCCAAGTAAGATGTCTGATGAACTCCTCAGGAAACGAACCGGCAACTTCGACGAACTCCTCAGGAAATGCTTCACTGGGCAGCCAAAGAGGAAGTGAAGGTCCTCTATCTGTCTTGCTTATAAGTCTTCAACTGATTAATTGGATCAAATCCAGCCAATTGCATTCTCTCATTGTGGAAGGCACGCCCTTCGATGAGTCATCAGTCACAGCTGCAGTCAATTGACTGATGATCCAATAAACCAGCCTGTTGGTTTATCAACCAGCCTCAAACGCCCTCACAGCAATCGTTAGACCAGTGTTTGTTTGACCAGACAGCTGGGTCACGTGGCCAAGTTGACACATGAACCTAACCATCACAAGGGCTTACCTACAGGGTGGGGAGTCAAGCCACATTGACCTGAAATCAGGAGCTGCTCTGAATGGCGGCCAGTTCAGAGCACAACGTGGAAATAGTCTGCACTTTGGGGGGCTGAATAAGCTGCTTATAAGGACTCAACATTCCAATGGGTATGAGAGCCTAAGGCAGGGAGCCGGTTTGTGTAACAGGGAGGAGTCCATTGTCAACAGGGAGGAGGAGAGGATTATAGAGATAACAGCATCTCAGGGAATCTCAGGGAGGAGCTAGTTTCAGGTATAGATTACAGTTAGCATCTGATATTACAAGGAGAGTAGGTCAAACCTCAACTGACCTAGGTCACACAAGTTGCTGTGTGCAATCTTCAAGGCCCTCAGCGAATGCCCTGTGTGCGGAGTTCCCACATTTGTTTAAATGTGCTCTAGGGAAACTGGCATTCTTCTGGATGGAGTTCACCCTTGAAAACCTCACAGATTCATAGACTGTCAGAGAGAAGGGGCTTTTAAAGTCCTCTCTCCATGTAGGCTTTACAGGACAGTCCCCTGGGGTAGGTCACAAGACATCAAAGACAAGATCCAGTCTCTAGATGCTTGAATCCAACTGATCTGAGATGGGGTCAGGAAGATCATTATTTTATTAAAAGTGCCTTGGTGGATTCTAATGTGCAGTCAGGAAAGAGTACCACTGATCTACACTAATCTTAATTTTTCTTTGAAGAAACTGAGGACCAGAGAAAGGAAGTAACTTATCCAAGGTGATACCAAACACCATAGACAGAATGATAGCAATTGAAGGAGAGTGTGGCTCATTGAATCAGAACATAAACTCAGAAGTGTCTGTTTATTTCCTTTCCAGACACCTGTGATCAGAACTGGTGACCTGTCCACTTGGAATGAGCTTACTGTCCTCACTGAATGAGCTTGCTAAATACTGGTGACCAATTGTGCTTTGTCTCCCATTCTTGCCATAGGAAATATTTTAGAGAAGAATCACTCCCAGCCATTAGAAATTAAGATACATAATATATTAAATAGTGGACTAGAGTAAAAGCATTAGACATATTAATTATTCCAAATGTCATAAAAAAATGAAATGCACAGACAGAAATTTACATTGCAGACAGACACCCCTGGGATGCTCTCTTGATAAACACAGCTGAATTAGAGTTCTGTTACACCAGTGTCCATTCTTCCAGACAAGGAATTAGCCTCAAGGTGTGTCATGAAGGGTCAGGGCAAGTCAGTTCAACTTCCCAGTGGTCAGATTTAGTCATCTAGAGCTTGAGGCACAGGTGCAGCATTGAGGTGAAATCAAAACAAATAACTAACAAGTCAGCTCCATTGTCTTCTAGCCTTGAATGTGTGAATTTACAGAAAGCCAGGAAGAGAAAGATTAAGACAGGAGAGAATGCTTCATTTTCTCATAATACTTACCAAGCATGTTATAACTATTCATTCCATGTCTGCTATTCTCACTAAACCTTTAGCACCTCTAGACTAAACAGAGTCACCTGTGGATGAAACAGATAGTTATCAGCAAACTATTTTTTGATTAATAATATACACCTATTCATCTTACATGGAGATTATCTCTGTGATAATATGAAATAGCCCCTTTGAATATTATCTAACTTTTGAGTTAAAAAGTAGTTTTTCAGAAAAATTTAAGGAAGTATAACATAATAAGGGAGTTGCTGATTCCATCCCATTTATCCCAAAGATTTCACAAATGAGTGTTTATATTTTTTGAGAAAAATAAAAAACAATATTTCAAGTGTTTTATTAAACAAAAAACATCATATCAAGTTCACTTTTCATGTAAACATTAAAGGTAGCAGGACACAAAATAAGATATACAATAATAGCATTCCTACATAAAAATAATTACCAGTTAGAAAATCTAATGTAAGACAATAATCTATTATAATAGCAACAGTAAAAAAAATACTTCCAGATAAATCTTCATAAGAAATTAGCAAGATCTATATTAGGAAATTCGACAAAGCTACTGGGAGACTCAAAGGAAAACTTGAATAAATGGAATGCCATACTTGGGGTTGTCTGATGTCCAATGTCACAGAGGTGCAATTCTTTCTAAAATAACCTATAAACTTAATGCAACCATAACAAAAATATAAATAAGACATACTTTTTAGAACTAGACAAACTGAATCTAAATATCATATGGGAAAACAAATAAATACAAATATAATGTTTTAGCTATTGATTAGGTACCAGGCATTCTGTATTATGACATTTTCCTAAACATTTTACATAAACTAGTCTCTTCAACAATACTATGATACAAACATTATTTTATCCTCATTATTACAGTTGATGATTTCAAGTAAAAGAGAGGTTAAGTAATGTGTCCAAGGTCCTACATTTAGTAAATGACAGAACTTGCATATGTACATGCAGAGACAAATCAACAGAAGAGATAGCATCTAGAGACAAAGCGTATATGAGAGTTTAGAATATGATAAATGTGGCACTGCACATCAGTGGAATAAAGAGATCCTGTTCAGTAAATGGTACTAGAACAACTGATAGCCATCTGGGATAAATATCAAGTTGCATCCCTACCCCACTTCTTGCATCTCAATAAACTCTAGATGGGTTGAATATTTTGACCAAAAAGAAAATCCTAATAATTCTAGTAGGAAGCAAATAATTTTAAAAATTTGAGTGGGGAAGGTCTTTCTTAGTATTATTAAGAGCCCAGAAGTTATAAGAAATCAACAAATTTGAAACATTTGAAGCTCTGCAATAAAAAAGAAACCAGAGTCCACATGGAGATAGATATCCAGGGCATCATTTTTGTAATATCAAAGTCTAAACCCAATCTAAATGTATATCATTATGATCCGGGTATAATACATTTATACTATGACTGACTAAGCAGCTATTAAAAAAAGATGAGGCATGCTCATTTGAATAGATAAGAAATGAGACCAAAGCACAGGATTAAGTGGAAAAAGCAAACTGTAAAGCAGAGAGTCATATGTGCCACCATCACCTTAAAAAATAGATTGCATGAGGCAGGTGGGGGTGGCAAAGGTGAGAGGAAGAATGTTTTTTTGATATAATTTGTTGTTTTTAATCACTTTATATTGTTTCTTAAGAACACAGAATTAGATTACTCAACTCTTAGTTCGGGACATACTATCATATTTGCCCACGTATCACCCTTTTTTAGTTATTTTTGTTTATTTATATTAATTTATTCAAAATACAATGAGCATTGTTAAACTCATAACCCAACAAAGGAAAATTTTTAATAATTGACAAAGAACCTTTAGAACACTGATTATAATTTACATCCATTTGTAATTTGCGTCTTTTGGATTTTGAACCAGGCACATGAATTACTTATTCCAAAATTAATTAGTTGATTACTTTGAAGATAATGTGCTTATAAAATGAAAGTAAAGGCTGAAAATACCAACTTCATAAAAAGGGAAAATGGGTTACATTCAGGTCCCAATGAATGATAACAGTATTAAAATTTATATTTGTTAAAAGTAATAAAAGGAATATATGTCAGAATTTTTTTCAGTTATATCAGAGTTCTTTTTTTTTTTTTTTATTTTTATTGGGATTGTTCAGATACCATACAATTATCCAAAGATCCAAAGTGTACAATCAGTTGCCCCTGGGTACCCTCATACAGCTGTGCATCCATAGCCACACTTAATTTTTGTTCAATTTTTAGAAGCTTTTCATTATTCCAGACAAGAAATAAAGTAAAAGATGAAAAAAGAAAAGGAAATTCAAATCTTCCCATATCCCTAACCAACCCCCTTCAATTGTTGACTTGTAGTGTTGGTATAGTACATTTGTTACTGTTTATGAAAAAATGTTGAAATACTACTAACTGTAGTATATAGTTTGCAATAGGTATATATTTCTTCCCTATATGCTCCTCTATTATTAACTTCTAATTGTATTGTCATACATTTGTTCTGGTTCATGGAAGAGATTTCTAATATTTGTACAGTTAATCATGGACATTGCCCACCACAGGATTCAGTTTTATGCATTCCCATCTTCTGATCTCCAACTTTCCTTCTGGTGGCATATATGACTCTGAGCTTCCCCTTTCCACCTCATTCGTGCACCATTCAGCACTGTTAGTTATTCTCCCATCTTGCTACTGACACCTCTGTTCCTTTCCAAACATTTAAGTTCATCCTAGTTGAACATTCTGCTCATACTATGCAACCACTCCCCATTCTTAAGCCTCGTCCTATATCTTGGTACCTTATATTTCATGCCTATGAGTTTACATACTACAATTAGTTCCTATTGGTGAGACCCTGCAATATTTGTCCTTATGTGTCTGTCTTATTTCACTCAGTATATCGCCCTCGAGGTTTTGTCATCAACCCATTTTTTTTAATATGGTTTTGTTCACACACCGTACATTCCATCCTAAGTAAATAATCGATGATTCTCTGTATGGACATATATTTATGTGTTCACCACCTTCACCACTATCTATATAAGAGCATCTACATTTCTTCCACAAGGCAGGAGGGAGAGTCAAAGAAGGTAGAGAGGCAAAAGAAAGAGGAAGAAAAATGACAGCTAGGAAGCAGCAAAAGGAAAAATAACCTTAAATCAAAACAGAGTAAAGAGTCAGACAACATCGCCAATGTCAATTGTCTAACATGCCTCCCCTATCCCCCCCTCTTATCTGCATTTACCTTGGTATATTGCCTTTGTTACATTAAAGTAAGCATAATACAATGATTCTGTTACTTACAGTCTCTAGTTTACATTGATTGCATCCCTACCCCAATGCCTCCCCATTTCTAACACCTAGCAAGGTTGACATTTGCTTGTTCTCCCTCGTAAAAGAACATATTTGTACATTTTATCACAATTGTTGAACACTCTAGATTTCACCAAGTTATGCAGTCCCAGTCTATATCTTTCCTCCATTATTCTGGTGTCTCACCTGCTCCCAACCTTCTTCTCTCAACCATATTCATAGCCATCTTTGTCCAGTGTACTTACATTGCTGTGTTACCATCTCCCAAAATTGTGTTCCAAACCACGTACTCCTGTCTTCTCCTATCACTCTGTAGTGCTCCCTTTAGTATTTCCCGTAGGGCAGGTGTCTTGTTCGCAAAGTCTCTCACTGTCTGTTCATCAGAAAATATTTTGAGCTCTCCCTCATATTTGAAGGACAGCTTTGCTGGATGTAGGATTCTTGGTTGGCGGTTTTCCTCTTTCAGTATCTTAAATATATCACACCACTTCCTTCTTGCCTCCATGGTTTCTGCTGAGAGATCCACATGTAGTCGTATTAAGCTTCCTTTGTATGTGATGGATTGCTTTTCTCTTGCTGGTTTCAGGATTCTCTCTTTGTCTTTGACATTTCATAATCTGATTATTAAGTGTCTTGGTGTAGGCCTATTCAGATCTCTTCTGTTTGCAGTACGCTGAGCTTCTTGGATCTGTAATTTTACGTCTTTCATAAGAGATGGGAAATTTTCATTAATTATTTCCTCTATTATTGCTTCTGCCCCTTTCCCTTCTCTTCTCCTTGTGGGACACTGATGATACATACATTATTGTACTTTGTTTCATCCTTGAGTTCCCGGAGACGTTGCTCATATTTTTTCATTCTTTTCTCCATCTGCTCCTTTGTGTGTAGGCTTTCAGGTGTTTTGTTCTCCAGTTCCTGAGTGTTTTCTTCTGCCTCTTGAGATCTGCTGTTGTATGTTTCCATTGTGTCTTTCATCTCTTGTGTTGTGCCTTTCATTTCCATAGATTCTACTAGTTGTTTTTTTGAACTTTCGATTTCTGCCTTATGTATGCCCAGTGTTTCCTTTACAGCCTCTGTCTCTTTTGAGATATCTTCTCTAAACTTTTTGAATTGATTTAGCATTAGTTGTTTAAATTCCTGTATCTCAGTTGAAATGTACTTTTGTTCCTTTGACTGGGCCATAACTTTGTTTTTCTTAGTGTAGATTGTAATTTTCTGTTGTCTAGGCATGGTTTCCTTGGTTACCCCAATCAGGTTTTCCCAGACCAGAACAGGCTCAGGTCCCAGGGGAAAGAAATGTTCAGTATCTGGTTTCCCTGAAGGTGTGTCTTAGAAAATTACTCCACCCTGTGATGCCTCAGGTCACTGTGCTTTTCTGCCCAGCAGGTAGCACCTGTTAGACTATAATTCTTGACTGGTGTGAGGAGGTGTGGCCATGGCTCTGGGGTCTGGTTCCGAATGGAAAGGGCCCCACCCCTTTCCTCTTAGAGAAGATAGACCCCCTAGGGGGAGGTCATTAGCATTTCAATGGTCTCTCTCTCTGCTTGTGCTGTCTCCACCCTTCTCTGAGTCACAGCACTGGGAACTGTAATGGCTGGGGCTTTCTCCACGGAGAGATTTTATGCTGTGTTCTCGGGCATTCCTCCCAATTCAGGTTGGTGTATGAAGAGTGGATGGTCTTGTTTGGCCCCCCACAGTTATTCTGGATTATTTACTAGTTGTTCCTGGTTTTTTTTCAGTTGTTCCAGAGGGACTACTTAGCTTCCACTCCTCTCTGTGCCGCCATCTTTCTGCTGTGTCTCAGAGTGCTTTTATGTTTACCTTCTTTTAAAAAAATCTTGCAAAACAGAGTTGAGTATTCAATTTTTTGTATCTTTTTTTAATATACACAATAAAGTATACAAATCTTAATTGTATGGCTCAATGCTATTTTACCAGCAAATTCACCTGTGTATCCACCAAGCAAATCAAGATCATTACCAACATCTAGAGGCTCCCTTTTGTTTCCACCCCAAAAGTAAGCACTATTCTGACTTCTATACCAACAGATTAGTTTTGCCTCTTTAAGAAACATGTATAAATGGAACCATATGGTATGTACTGTTTTGGGCCTGCTCCCTTTGCTCAACTTTATGCCTGTGATATTCATCCATATTGTCGAATGCAGCAGTAGTTCATTCTTTCTCCATGTTCAAACCTGCTATAAGTTATTTACAATTTACTTATAAATTTTAGTAATGATAGACATTTATACTCTTTCAAGCTTGTGGATATTAAAAATAATGCTGCTATGAAAATTCTGGCACATATCCTTGAGCCACATAAGTGGGCACTTCTGTTAATATATAACTGTGAGTGGAATTTCTGGGTTATGGGCTGTTATATTTACAGCTTTAGCAGAAAAAGCCAAATGTTTTCCAAAAATTGTGCTGATTTATACTACCACTATCAATATTGGCAACTCTACTTGAATTACCTAGTCATCATGAACCAAAATGTACAAAGCTGAAACCCAAAACTTTCTCCCATATTCTTCATCAGATTAACAAATGGCAGGACATTCTCCTCATTCCTCGTATGTATCAACTTGAAGTCATCTTGAACTACCTTTTTCTTTCACCCATCTAGAGATAATCTATTAGTCACCTTGGCTCCACTTCAAAAATATACAGCACCTGACCATCTCTCACAATCTCTATGGCCTGTGGAATCCCCTATCCAATCCACCACCATCTTACATTTGGATTATTGCAATAGCCTTCTTCCAGGTCTCTCTACCGCTGGACTTGCTCCCCTACTGTGGATTTTCAGTAGACAGACAATCCTCTTTTTAAATGTGAGAGAGAAAATGACAGTTTTCTGTTCAAAACCCTCTCATGACTTTCTGTCTCTTTCATTACAAAAGCTGAAATTCATATGATGTTCTACAACATCCTACATAATTTGAACCTCCTCCCTGCCCCCTGCAACCTCATCTCCTGCTGTTCTCCCATCTTGCAATTCTTCTCCAGCCTCCCTGCCCTCTGTTTTGTTTCTGAAACAAGTCAGGGCTTTTTACTTAGGTCCTTTACCTGAAAGGCTCTTCTCTCAAATACTTCCCTCACTACCTTCAAATATTTGTCCACATGTTACCTCCTCAATGGGACCCTCAAACCACTTGTGCCAGTTTGGATGTACTGTGTCCTCCAAAATGCCATGTTCCCTGATACATTCTTGTGGGGTCAGACATATTAGTGTTGATTAGGCTGGAAACCTTTGATTGAGTGTATCCATGGAGATGTGACTCAATCAAATGTGGGCAAGACCTTTCACTGGATTATTTCCATGGAGGTGTTGCCCCACCCATTCAGGGAGGGTCTTTATTGGATCACTGGAGTACTTTAAAAAGAGCCACACAGGCCCAGATGCAGAGCAGTTGCAGCTAAGAAAGGACAAGAGATCCCAAGAGCAACACTTAGGAGAATGCCATTTTGAAATGCAACCTGGGAGCAAGCAGACACCAGCCACATGCCTTTCCAGCTAACAGAGATTTTCTGAATGCCAGTGACCTTTCTTCTGTGAAGGTACCCTGTTGTCGACACCTTAGCTTGGACATTTTAATGGCCTTAAGACTATAATGTTGTAACCAGATAAACCCCCTTTATAAATGCCAATCCATTTCTGGTGTTTTCAAAAATGGCAGCATTAGCAAACTGGAACAGATTTTGTTACCAGAAATGGGGTGCTGCTGAGTTTGCAAATACTAAACATGTTGGAATGGCTTGTTAAATGGATAAGGGGAGGATTCTGGAAGAATTGTGAGGAGTTTAATGGAAAAGGCCTAGACTGCTTTGAAGAGGCTGTTTGTGGAAATATGGACTCTAAAGATATTTCTGATGAGGCCTTGAGCAGAAATGATGAACATGATATTGCAAACAGGAAGAAAGGCAATCCTTGTTTTAAAGTGGCAGAGAATTTGGCAAAATTGAGTCCTAGTGTTGGATGGAAGGCAGAATTTGAAAGCCATGAACTGGGATATTTAGCTGAGGAGATTTTGAAACTAAGTATCGAAAGAGCGGCTTGGCTTCTTCTTGTAGCTTATAGTAAAATGCGACAGGACAGAGATAAACTGAGAAATGAACCCTTGGGTACAAAGAAACCAGAAACTTATAGTTTGGAAAATTCTCAGCTTCCAGAAAGTGAGCCCCCAGAGGCTACCACCCTACGTGAGGATTTATCCAAACATGGAACGCGAATGCCATTTCAGCACAAGCCAGGATTGAAGATGGAGTTATCCAGGAAGGATTTGTGGGAAGTCCTATTGTCTGACAGTTTTGACCCCTGTGTGCGTCATACCAAGCCAAAGAGATTTTTGAGGGACTGTATAGCTGGAGCCATGGCCAGTCTGGACTTCAGGGGACACAGGAACAAATGGAAGTGAAAATTATTCAAAGACAGTGATGGAGATTGAAGTCTGGAGGCAAGAGTTCTTGGGCTGGGAGAGTGGAGCAGCTCACACGCATGGAGGCAGAGGGCGGGCCTTCCACCTCGATGTTCAGGAAGAATGCTTCCACCCCAGGTCCCAGAGAGGGTTGGAGCACATTCCCCAAGAATTGGGGAGAGCCTGGCCACCACCCCATTGCCCAGAGAGAGGAGAACCTTTGCCCCAGAAAGGCAGAGTCCAGGTGGCACTCCGATGTTTGAGAAGGGTGGGGCCGAGAAAGTGGTCTCCCCAGTGTGTGAATATGTTGGAGCACTCACCCCAGCATTTGGAGAGAAAAGGGCTGCCTCAAAGGCCCTTAGGAAGGGTTAGATTCTCGCTCTCTCAAGCCCCAAGGATAAAATGTTGTTCTAAAAATGACTCTCAGACTTTGAAATCTAATGGACTTTGCCCTGTGGGATTTAGAAACTATATTGGTCCCTTGAACCTGTTTTCCTTTCAGTTTCTCCTTATGGCAATGGGAATGTTTACACTACGACTGTCCCTCCTTTGTATATTGACAGCAGATAATTGTTTTAAGTTTCACAGGTCCAGAGCCAGAGGGGAATTTTGTCTTAGGACAGACCATGCCTGTAACTGATTTTGATGGGATTGTGTACTTAACTATTGTTACTGAAATGATTTTAAGTTTTTTTGATATTGTGATGGGATGAATGTATTTTGCATATACAAAGATTATGTCATTTTGGGGTCTAGGGGGTGGAATGTGCCAGTTTGGATGTATTATGTCCCCCAAAATGCCATGTTCCTTGATGCATTCTTGTGGGGGCAGACATATTAGTGTTGATTATGTTGGAATCCTTTTATTGAGTGTTTCCATGGAGATGTGACTCAATCAAATATGAGACCTTTCATTGGATTATTTCTATGGAGGTGTTGCCCCACCCATTCATGGTGGGTCTTTTATTGGATCACTGGAGTACTTTAAGAAGAGCCACATAGGCCCAGATGCAGAGCAGCTGCAGCTAAGAGAGGACAAAACACCCCCAGAGCAACACTTTGGAGAATGCCATTTTGAAATGCAACATGGGAGCAAGCAGATGCCAGCCACATGCCTCTCTAGCTAACAGAGGTTTTCTGAATGCCAATGGCCTTTCTTCTGTGAAGGAACCCTGTTGTTGACACCTTAGCTTGGACACTTTAATAGCCTTAAGACTGTTACTTTGTAACCAAATAAACCCCCTTTATAAAAGCCAATCCATTGCTGGTGTTTTGCAAAATGGCAGCATTAGCAATCCGGAACACCACTCCATTTAAAATTGCATGCCCCTCCATTCCAAATATTCTCCATCCTTTTTGTCTGTTTATCTTTCACATAGCACTTACCACCATGCAGCATCTTCTACTTACTTGTTTATTGTTTATCTTCTGCTATTATAATGTAAGCTCCACATGGTCAGAGATTTTTGTTTCTTCTGTTTACTGCCATACTCCTTAAAACATTGCCTGGAATATTGTACACATTAACAGATAGGCGTGGAATGGGTGAATACTGCTTGGGAAACAGCAATGTCCCTGACACCATGGATCTTCCATTCTATTGGCAGAGTGAATATAAAATCAAATGAATAAATATTTGTTATAATATCAAAGAGTACTAAGTGCTATGAAGAAAAATAAAGCAAAGCAAGACTAGAGTCATTGATCAGATAGGGGAGTGAGATTTTAGAAACATTGATGCATTCTATCATTAGGTGATATGTAAACATCTGGAGGAAGAGGATTCCAAACAGAGAAAATTGCAGTTACAAGAGTGCTTATTCTAGAAAATGTGTAAAGTAGTCAAGAACTAGAATGAAGGAATAGAATGAGCAACAGCCCCGTAGTGGAAATGTCATCGGAGAGGTAGCCAAGGGGAATGCATGTAGTGCACATAAGATGCATTGTGGTAAGAGGTCAGTCTTTAGAGTTTGAGCAGGAGAGTACCATGATCTTTTCTGCATTTTGAAAGGATCCTCTTGTGGCTCTCTGGAGAACAGAAAAGAATAGAATGAGCACGTTGTGCCATACTCTAGGAGAGAAGAGATGATGACCTGGACTAAGGTGGTATCTGTGAAGAAGGTTAAGACAGGGTCAGATTTGGGAAACACTTTGAAAGTGGCATCAACTGGGTTGGCATAAAATGGCATAGATGTGAAAAAAGAGATGAGTCAAGGATGACTCCAAGTGGTTTGTCCTTAGCAATTGGTTAAATGTTGGTGGTATTGACTGAGACTGAAAAGCTAAGAAGAAAAGAGTTCAGGGTGTGTGTGGAATGAATAGTTAGTTCCCTTTGGTAAATTTTAGATGTCCTTACACAATACATGGAGATATCAAGTAGGCAGTTAATCACAGGAGTCTAAAAAAGACAGGATGGGGCTGGAAATATTGATTGTGGGGTTATCAGTGTATATATTATAGTTACTAATAGATTAATTTCTCTATATATAATTTAAGACATACTCTTAGTCTATTATACATATTCTCAAAAATAGTATTATAATTCACATAATGCTTTTAACAAAGTTTATCTTCTTGGATACTAACAGCAGGCCACTCAGGCTGGTATTTTTATCTCTATTTAATAATGAATCAAACTGAAACTCAAGGTAATTTAAAGAAATTTCCTACTCCTAAGACATTACAATGGCAAATATGAACATACGGAGAGCCAGCGTCTGTTACAGAGCTGTACATTTATTAACCATCACAATGTCTTGCTCCAGGATGCTTCCTCCCCATTGAATGTGCAAAGTGGGGAGCCTATTTTCCCCTAGCAATTCCCACAGATGATGTTGGCGTTGTCTAGAAAGAAAACCAACCATCATGCATTAACTTCTCAGACAATTACTGATCATGTGCCTAAAGCTATGTTTTGTGCCAGGAAAAGATGATTGAGAAAGACAAAATATATGCTCTCAAGTTATTCTAAGTCTAGTAAATATGTCAGAAATGTAAACAAATAATTGGACACATTCTACTCAGCAAACTTAAACCTCAACCTGTAACTTTTAAATTCAATTCTCATGCAACATTAAAAAAGAAAGAAAAGCAAGTAAATGACAAAGAAAAACAATGCATTGCATTTCCTTTTCAACTATTCATCACAGTGCAACTTGGTCTTTGCAGCTGACTGTACTTAGAAATAGGCCATCCATTTGCCACATCTCAACCACCTGATTCATGCTCCTTTTTCTTCTAACAGCACAAGGATTTGCTTAGCCATGGAGGTTTATAATCAGTGTCTTAGTTTCGGAGGGCTACTGTAATAAAGTACCACAAATGACAGCTTAAAACAATAAAAAGTCACTGACTCACAGTTCTGGAGGCTAGAATCTGAAATCAAGGTGTCAGCAGAGACTTGCTCCATCTGAAACCTGTATGGAGAATCCTTCCTTGTCTATTCCTTGTCTATTCTAGCTTCTGGTGTCTGCAGATACTCCCTTGGTGTTCTCCAGTGTGTAGATACATCTGCTTCTGTGTTTAGATGGCTTCTCCCCTGTTAGCCTGCTGTCTCCTCTCTTCTATGACACCATCATATTGGCTTAGAGTCCACCCCAATCCAATTCAGCCTTATTTTAACTAATCACAACTTCAAAAACTCTGTTTTCAAATGAGGTCACCTTCACAAGACTGAGGGTTAGGACTTGAAACTGTCCTTTCTGGGGACACAATTAATCCTGTAACAATCAGTTTATAGCCTCTGTTTTTTCTTTGGTGGCACAAATCAAGTGCAATATGTGAAATCAGTCCATTCCCTAATACCTTTTTCCTTTCCCACTCCTAAAACATAATAATAGCAAATATGAACATACAGAGAGCTTATAGCTCCAAGCCAGGCACTGTTAGAGTGCTTTACATTTATTAACTCCCATAAAGTCTTCTTGATCCTAAGTGCTTTCTCCCCATTGAATGTACAAGGTGGTGAGCCTATATTCCCCCAGTAATTCCTGATGATGTGAATGTTGTCTTGAAAGCAGAACTGGACAAAAATAAAAGAGAAGGCAGGGAGAGAAGCTTCAGAGTACAAAAGTTCGTGGTTCAAATCCTTCAGCAAAATGCTTATCCTAGCTCTGTTAAATGAGTGAAATGATAATAACTTAAATGAGATTATGTATATGCAACTTGGAACCTAATCCTCTCCCCTACCCCTTACCTTATCTAGTAAAATAGTCAAAAGAGTCATCTTTCTTGACCGAAACATCAGCTTACCAGCTCACCAGGCCCTGCCGGGCATAGCTCTTAGGTTTCAGCTCAAAAAAGCAGGCTGGCCACTGAGCTGGGCATGGGCAACCCCACTTTGGAGAGGGACCCAGCTGGCAGAGAAAATAAACTGGATCAGAAGTTGGCTCCAAAGCAGTTTTACAAATTAGATCCTTGCTAACAGTCAGAGGAAAATATCAACTCTTTCTCCCCACCCCCACCCTGTTCCCAAAGCCTGTGAAATATAGTATATTTTCCAAAGTCAAGTGCTCCCGGTTCTCTATTGCCTTAAGAAGCAAGAGGCCGGGAGAGAAGGGGCCTTGGGGGGCCCCGGGGAGGGGAGATCTGTGACACATTGTTCTGCTAAGAAGGTGGAAGAGTGAGCGACAGAGGTGTGTGGTCCTGCAACACGTAGTTCTGGCTGATGCCTCCCTCCCCCAGAAACTCATTCATCACCTTGATGGTTTCAGCTCATTTGCAGCCAAGTTATTGTCACCCTTAAAATAATGTGGCTTGACAGGGAAACAAATGAAATCCTTGTCAAAAGTTACATAGTCATCATACTCTGAAGTCAAAATATAGACTGCAGAATCCAAACACGGGCTCTGGGTATGGCTGGGTGGTATTTCCTCTCTCCCACAGGCTTTGGTTTCAGGACAGGACATTAACATTTACGTCATGTTGAAGTGCACCTAGGCATGGCATGTGGCCTGCTGCATGGAGCCAGAAACACATGCTCCGGCGCAGCCTCGGCGTGACTGCCAAGGCTTTCAGTATAAATGGAGACGCGTGTTTCCTTGCCCGGAGAGTTAATAGCGGGAGACGACTTAAATGTTTGGTCATCCCCCAGTGCACAGACTCCATTTCAGATGTCAGGAAAGTACTAAATCTTGCTGCACTACCGGGGCAACTGATCTCTTCCCCCAGAACCAATTAAGCCAACGTCTTCCCAGCTTGGAACCCCCAAAGCATGCTGGCCACCCCGATGAATGAGCTGTATGGCCCTCATTAACTTTCGTTGGCCTCAGTGTACCCATCTGCAAAATGGAGATAGTTACTGTACCTGTTTGTTGCAGAGAAATATGATCATGCATGCAAAGCCATTCACCCAGGTTTCAGGCACACAGCAGACATGCAGTGCAAAGGGGTTTTCTTTCTTTCCAGTTTGTTTTGTATCTGTTAGGATGCAAACCTTCAATAAGGGTTATAAATACATCATTCTTGTAGCACAAAATGAGTTTCCCATCACAATTGCTACTCAGAAGCTGCCAATGCTGCTATGTGCCTTGTTTCCTATTCTGCACAACATGGAACCAGATCAAACCACCCAGGAGGTGTCAGCTTCCCAGGGGGGACTAAGGTTGGCTAAAAGGAGGAACACCTGGGATTCCTTCCTTAACCTGCCTCCCCACAGGCCCCCATCCAGCCCACTCCCCACCCAGCTCCCCAAACACACCACAACCCATCACACTGCATGCTTTCTCTGGTTCTGTTTCATCAGCCTGAAATCCCTTCCTTTTTGTTTCCTTTGCTGAACTGTCCCTTTGACCAGGACCACTGAGGGAGCTCTGTCTGCCAGGAAGAGGTTTACAGCTCGCCCTTACGGTTAGGAGTCTCCACTTCTGTTTCCTCAGCACCTGCTGCCTGTCTCCATCACCCCACATAGCACTGCATTTTAATGGGTTGTTTAGTTGTCTCATCTTCATCACATCCTTTTCTCTAGATTGTACGGGCAGGGCTTCGACTTTCTCTCCACGCTCTCCTTACGACTCTCCCAATCACCAGCACATTCTGCTTACTCAGGAAATGTTTAACAAAATGCATTTAAACATGCCCGACACAGCTAATTCTACAAACTCATTTAGTGCATTTGATTCCATGTAGTGTGCATGTGAGTGTAAGTGTGTGTGTGTTTGGTGTAGTCAATATGTCTTCCACATTAAAATGCTGAAAATACAACTTTTAATGAGGTATGCTATCACTAATACGCGTATTATAATAATATGTTTCTAAATCTCTCCCAGTATGATTTTTGGATATAAACAATAAGAAAAAAAGAGAAAGCAATAAACTGAGACTGGATTCCATTCAATGAACAAGTACTTATTGAGGTAAGTAAAGAGCCAAAAAGATGGTTTCTAGTCACAGTTCCATTACTGACCAAATGCATGATCTTAGACAAATCACAAGTTCTCTGAAGTTTGTTTTCTATGCCTTTAAAATGGGGATGATAATATTTACACTGTTAACCTCACAGTTCCCTCAGGATTAAATGACATGCATATAAAAATGTATTAAAAAGAACAGTACCGTGTAAATGTAAGGCAATTTTTTTATGTATACTTATCACCATGTATGATATAATTATACTTTGGGTGACTGTCCCATGCAATGACTTGCAAATGTAACAAAGAGTTAATAGAAGCAAAATATGAGAAGTGACCTGAAGGTAAAGCAAAAGCTTAATTACTTGACATTTTCTTTCAATCAGTAGAATGCTACATAGAAGTTACATTTGAAAACAAATAGGCAAATGGAACATTCTTATAATTTTCACTGAAAAACATCAGTATCTACAATGGAATATACACCAAGATAGCAGCTATACTAATTAAATATGAATATGAGAAGTGTATTATATAGAATATGCAAAAAATAAAATAGTTCTTAGGTTGGTTGATAACAGGTGATATTAAACTCTGCTTTCTATATAGTCTAATATGTTGAGGATTTAAAAAGTATCTTTCTTTCCATAATATCTATAAGCTGTACCATAGCATTTCTTAACTTACATTACAGGTTCTTGAATTCCCAAATATTTTTCATCTCATTATCAATCTATTTTTCTCTTGGTCTTCAGTTCTAGTGGCAAATACATTAATTTTACTATCAGCTGTGTCTGCCTCTGTATTTATATAATCTATTTTATAAAAATGTTTTACTAGGCATATTTCCCATTTCCAAGGGTGTCAATTGCTTCTTTCCCAAATGTACCTATTTTGTTTGATATCTTCCTTGTGCTATTCCAAGGAAAACATTGCATCCTTTAGCATATTAACTTTTTTATGTTCATATACAAAACATGAATAAAATGTAAACATAAATTTTGAATAAAAATAATAAAATGGATTATAGTTTATACATTATGCTACTTAAAATGTATATATTACCAGTGCACTAGAAGTCCTTTTCATATCCCTTTCCAGCTGGATTCCCCTGCTGCCACCAGAGTTAACAACTAAACTAAATTTTACTCACAATTTCTTTGTTTTACTTTATGCAATATATATCCATATACATACATTATATATATGTATATCTATCTCTCTATATCTATTTGTATATATTTATATACACACATATACATAACATATATGTATTTATGTATGTAAATACAATTCCTGAAAGATATATTGTCTAGAATTCTTGCAATTTATAATTAATGGAATAATACTATTTGGCCTCTTTTAAGATTTGCTTCTTTCACTAAGCGTTATAATTTTGAGAGTCATACACAATAATGCAAGAACATATAGTTAATTAATTTTAACTATGGTATTACATTTCATTTTATGCATTTACCACAATTTGATTTTCCATTATTCTCCTGATGAATATTTGGGATATTTCCAGTTTCTTTCCCTATTGCATACATTGCAACCGCAAACATTCTTGAACATGTCTCCAGGTGCATAGGAGGGAGATTTCTGGGTTGTATGATGTATGCATATTTATTTAACTAGGTAATGCCAATTTTATTCAGTCGCTTGAATGAATTTACATTTCCACTGGTAGTGGATATTATTATAATCCCACATTTCTGCCAACATATGGCTTTGTTGGACTTTTAAATTTTGAAATCAGATGGGTACTAAATTTTACTCTTTGTGGTTTTAAATGACACATTTCTGGTTACTTTTTATATACGTATCAGCCATTTGAATTTCCTCTTCTGTGTAATGCCTGATATCTTCTGCACTAATACATGCAATCTTAATTATTATTGCTTAATGATAAATCCCCTTAGCTTTCTTTCCTTCTTGATGAGTATTTTCTTAGCTATTCTTGACTTTTTGCCATTTCATATGATTTAGAAAATAATTTATCAATCTCCACGAAAAAAATGGAATATTTTTTATTGGAATTGTGTTAACTCTAGAAAAAATTTCGGGAAAATTGACATCCATTTGATATTAGGTTTTCTTAACTATTAACTTTGTTTTTTTGTTTATAGTTAATTGCTTGCTTTAATATTTTAACTATGCTTTAGAATGTTAAGAATTTGTACATCGTTTATTAGATTTACTTAATCATTTCTTGCTATTTACATAGAGTCATTTTTAAGTGTACTTCTTATAAATGTTAGGCTATATATTCATGTCATTGACATTTTATACTGATTTTTGGTATCCAGGAACTTTCAATATGATCTTATTATATATATAAAATATTTTATACAGGCATACCTCTGATATATTGTGGGTTCAGTTCCAGGCTACTTCAATAAAGTGAATATTGCAATAAAGTGAGTCACATGAATGCTTTTTGTTCCCCAGGGCACCAAAAAGTTATGTTTACACTATACTGTTTAACTATACTATAGTCTATTAAGGGTGCAATAGAATTATGTCTAAAATCAAATGTACATACCTTAATTTAAAAACTCTTATTGCTAAAAATTGCTAACCATCATATGAGCCTTCAGCAACTCATATTTTTGCTGGTGGAGGGTCTGACTGATCAGTGGGGTAGTTGCTGAAGGTTGGGGTGGCTGCAGCAGTTTATACAAATAAGACAACAATGAAGTTTGCTGCACTGATTGAATCTTCCTTTTAGAAAGATTTCTCTGTAGCATGTGATGCTGTTTGATAGCATTTTATCCACAGTAGAAGTCCTTTCAAAACTGGAGTCAATACTTTCAAACCCTGCCACTGCTTTATCAACTAAGTTCATGTAATACTCTAAATAGTTGTTGTCATTTCAGCATTGTTTATAGCATCTTTAGCAGGAATAGATTCTGTCTCAAGAAACAGTGTCCTTTGCTCAGCCATAAGAAGTGACTCCTTAAACATAAAAGTGTTTTTTGTCAGATTGTAACAATTCAGTCACATCTTCAGACTCCACTTCTATTTCCAATTCTCTTGCTATTTCCACCACATCTGCAGTTACTTCCTCCACAGAAGTCTTGAACCCCTAAAAGTCATCCTGGAGGATGGACTCAACTTCTTCCAAACTTATGTTAATGCTGATGTCTTGACCTCTCATGAGTCACAAATATTCTTGATGGCATATAGAAAGGTGAATAATTTCCAGAAGGTTTTCCATTTACTTTGCCCAGATCTATCAGGGGAATCACTATCTCTGGCAGCAATAGCCTTACAAAATGTTATTTCTTAAATAGTAAGACTTGAAAGTCAAGATGACTCTCTCATCCATGGACTACAGAATGGCTAGTGTGTTAGCCCTCAGGAAAACATTAATCTCATTGTACTTCTCCATCAGAGATCTTGGGTGACCAGGTGCATTGCCAATAAGCAGTAATATTTTGAAAGGCATCTTTTTTTTCTGAGCTGCAGCTCTCAAGAGCAGGCTTAAAATAATCAGTAAACCACGTTGTAAACAGATGTGCCGCCATGCAGCCTCTGTTGTTTCACTTACAGACCACAGGCAGAGCAGACTTGTTCTAGGGCTTTTGCAATGGTAAATGAGCACTGGCTTCAACTTAAAGTTACCACCTGCATTAACCCCTAACAAGAGAGTCAGCCTGTCCTTTGATGATTTGAAGCCAAGAAATGTCTAGCTATGAAATCCTAAATGGCATCTCCTTCCAACAGAAGGGTGTTTTGTCTACATGGAAAATCTGTCATTTAGTGTAGCCACCTTCATCAATTATCTTAGCCAGATCTTCCGGACAATTTGATGCAGCTTCTCCATCAGCACTTGCTGCTTCACCTTGCACTTTTATGCTATGGAGATGGCTTCTTTCCTTAAACCTTGTGACTCAACCTCTGCTGGCTTCAAACTTCTCTTCCGCAGCTTCCTCATCTCTCTCGGCCTTCACAGACTTGAAGAGAGTTAGGGCTTTGGTTTGGATTAGGCTTTGGTTTAAGGGAATGCTGTGGCTGGTTTGATCTTGTATCCAGACCACTAAAAATTCTCTATATCAACAATGAGGCTGTTTTGCTTTCTTATCATTTGTGTGTTCACTGGAGTAGCACTTTTAATTTCCTTCGAGAACTTTTCCTTTGCAGTCACAACTTGGCTACTTATTTTGGCACAAGAGGCCTAGCTTTCAGTCTGTCTTGGCTTTCAACATTATCTTCCCCACTAAGCTTCATGCAATCTTCCTTTCACTTGAATACTTACAAGCTATCGTAGGGTTATTAATTGGCCTAATTTCAATATTGTTGTGTCTCAGGGAATAATAAGGCCTGAGAAGAGGGAAAGACAGACGGGGGGCAGCTGGTTGGTGAAGCAGTCAGAACACACACATTTATTGATTAAGTTTGCCGTCTTATATGGATGCTGTTTGTGGTGTCTCAAAACAATTATAATAGTAACATCAGTGATCACTAATCATAGATCATCATAACAGATATAACAATAATGAAACAATTTGAAATATTGTGAGAATTATGAATATTTGAAGTAAGCACATGCTGTTGGAAAAATCATAGTAATAGCCTGATCAATACAGGGTTGCCACAAACCTTCAATTTGTAAAAATTGCAATATCAGCAAAGTGCAATAAAATGAAGTACTCCTGTATATTCTTTTGAATGTTCTATGTAGACAAACATGTAATTTATTAAGTAAATTCCTATAAACCCCTACAATGTACCAAGAATTCTAGATTCTGTGCATACAACAATGGAAAACAAATGTGTTTATCCTCGTAAGCATACTATATTCTAGTGTGAGAAGACAGATAATGAACATAATAAATAAGTAAAATATATAGAATATTTGAAGGTATTAGAGAAAAAATAGAGCAGAATAAAGAGGATCAGACATGCTACAAGGTGGGTTTGCAATTTTAAATAGCCCTCACTAAGAGTGAGATATGAGGGAAAACTTAAAAGAAGTAAAGAAAGGACCCATGTGAATATTTGGGGGAACAGCATCCCCCAAATGCATTAGAGGAAATGACTAATGCAGAGCCCTAAGGCAAGTGTGTACCTGCCATATTGCAGATCCATTGAAGATTCTGGTGCAGCTGAGAGACAGCAACACAGCAAGAGAGCATTAGGAGCAAGATTAGAAATAATTTGTGACCATAATTCATGAATTTGATAACATCTTCAAATAATGGCAATTTCTGTTTATTATCGTTTGAATATACAATTTTCTTTTTTTCTTTTTTTTTTTTAGTTTTAAATTTTTTTTGGAGATTGTTCAGATACCATACAATTATCCAGAGATCCAAAGTGTACAATCAGTTGCCCACAGTACCCTCACACAGCTGTGCATCCATCACCACACTTAATTTTTGTTCAATTTTTAGAATGTTTTCATTACTCCAGACAAGAAATAGAGTGAAAGAAGAAAAAAAAAAAAAAAAGGAAAGGAAACTCGAATCCTCCCATACCCCTAACCAACCCCCCTCCATTGTTGACTCATAGTTTTGGTATAGTACATTTGTTACTGTTTATGAATGAACGTTGAAATACGACTAACTGTATTATATAGTTTGCAATAGGTATATATTTTTTCCCTATATGCCTCTCTATTATTAACTTCTAGTTATAGTGTCATACATTTGTTCTGGTTCATGAAAGAGATTTCTAATATTTGTACAGTTAATCATGGACATTGCCCACACAGGATTCAGTTTTATACATTTCCGTCTTTTGACCTCCAACTTTCCTTCTGGTGACATACGTGACTCTGAGCTTACCCTTTCCACCACTTTCACATACCTTTCAGCAATGTTAGTTATTCTCACATCTTGCTACTGACACCTCTGTTCCTTTCCAAACATTTAAGTTCATCCTAGTTGAACATTCTGCTCATACTAAGTAACTGTAAGAAAGGAATAAGTTTCGTTTTCACATAGAGACAGCATGGAATAAGGGAAATGGAGGCAAAACCAGTTTAAACAAGCCCCAGACAAAGAGAAGAGAGAATCTGCCTGATGTAAAGAGACATGAGGTAGTATCAGAGGCGGGAACTCACAGCAAAAAAATAAAAATTTGGGGGGGGCATTGGCTAATCAGTTCAAAATCTCAATAATGAGCTAGTTGGCTCTCTGGGATTGGCTGTACAAATTAAAATCTCAAAAGATGAATTAGTTAGTGTTCTCGGATAGGCTGTAACCTCTGTAGTACCCAGTCAATGGGGAAACAGGGGAGGGACTTGCGAATTAGGAGTAGGAGATTTAAACATTGCCATTCTCTTCCTCTGGCGCGCCAGCCTTCCGCGTGTTTGGCTGGACGCCCCATCTTGCAAGATCGTAAATAAATTCTTTTCTCCTCCAGAACCGAGAGAGCGTTTATTCCCTTACAGGTACCACTTTATTTCCGACAGTAACCACTCCCCATTCTTAAGCCTCGTTCTATATCTTGGTACCTTATATTTCATGTCTATGAGTTTACATATTATAATTAGCTCCTACCAGTGAGGCCCTGCAATATTTGTACTTATGTGTCTGGCTTATTTCACTCAGTATATTGCCCTCAAGATTTCGTCATCAGCCTATTTTTTTTTTTTTAAGATGGTTGTGTTCACATGCCATACATTCCAACCTAAGTAAACAATTGATGGTTCCCTGTATAGTCATATATTTATGTGTTCACCACCCTCGCCACTATCTATATAAGGGCATCTACATTTCTTCCACAAGGCCGGAGGAAGAGTCAAAGAAGGTAGAGAGGCAAAAGAAAAAGAAAAAAGAAAGAGGAAAAAAAAGTGACAGCTAGGAAGCAGCAAAAGGCAAGATAACCTTAAATTAAAGTAGAATAAAGTCAGACACCACCACCAATATCAAGTGTCTCACACCCCTCCCCTATCCCCCCTCTCTTATCTGCATTTACCTTGGTATTTTGCCTTTGTTACATTAAAGAGAGCATAATACAACTATTTCATTATTTACAGTCTCTAGTTTATGTTGATTGCTTCCCTCCCCCAGTGCCTCCTCATTCTTAACATCTTGCAAGGTTGACATTCACTTGTTCTCCCTCGTGAAAGAACATATTTGTACATTTTATCACAATTGTTGAACACTCTAGATTTCACCGAGTTACAGTCCCAGTCTTTATCTTTCCTCCTTTCTTCTAGTGTCCCACATGCTCCCAACCCTCCTCTCTCAACCATATTCATAGTTATCTTTGTTCAGTGTACACACCTTGCTGTGCTACCATCTCCCAAAAAAACTGTGTTCCAAACCACTCACTCCTGTCTTGTCCTATCACTCTGTAGTGCTTCCTTTAGTATTTCCTGTAGGTCAGGTGTCTTGTTCACAAAGTCTCTCATTGTCTGTTTGTTGGAAAATATTTTGAGCTCTCCCTCATATTTGAAGGATAGTTTTGCTGGATATAGGATTCTTGGTTGGTGGTTTTTCTCTTTCAGTATCTTAAATATATCACACCACTTCCTTCTTGCCTCCATGATTTCTGCTGAGAGATCCGCACATAGTTGTATTAAGCTTCCTTTGTATGTAATGGATCACTTTTCTCTTGCTGCTTTCAGGATTCTCTTTGTCTTTGACGTTTGATAATCTGATTATTAAGTGTCTTGGTGTAGGCCTATTCAGATCTATTCTGTTTGGAGTATGTTGAGCTTCTGGGATCCGTAATTTTATGTCTTTCACAAGAGACGGGAAATTTTCATTATTTTCTCTATTATTGCTTCTGCCCCTTTTCCCCTCTCTTCTCCTTCTGGGACACCAGTGATACCTACAGTCTTATATTGCATTTCATCCTTAAGTTCCTGGATACATTGCTCATATTTTTTCATTCTTTTCTTCATCTGCTCCTTTGCATGTAGGCTTTCAGGTGTTTTGTTCTCCAGTTCCTGAGTGTTTTCTTCTGCCTTTTGAGATCTGCTGTTGTATGTTTCCACTATATCTTTCATCTCTTGTGTTGTGCCTTTCATTTCCATAGATTCTGCTGGTTGTTTTTTTGAGCTTTTGATTTCTGCCTTATGTATGCCTGGTGTTTTCTTTATAGCCTTTATTTCTTTTGCCATATCTTCTCTAAACTTTTTGAATTGATTTAGCATTAGTTGTTTAAATTCCTGTATCTCAGTTGAAGTGTAAGTTTGTTCCCTTGACTGGGCCATAACTTCATTTTTCCTAGTGTAGGTTGTAGTTTTTTGTTGTGTAGGCTTCTGACCTACTAGGCCACCCCAGTCAGGTTTTCCCAGAGGAGAATAGGCTCAGGTCACAGAAGGAGGAAATATTCAGTGTCCGGTTTCCTTGATGGTTTTTCTTAGAGGATTGACACACCCTGTGTTTTTCTGCCCAGCAGGTGCACCTGTCAGCCTGTCAGGGCTGGTGTAAGGGAGTGTGGCCCACAGCTTTCCTGCCCCAGGCTTTGGGGTCTGGTTCTGGTAAGGCAGGTAGTAGAGCTGGGCCCCTCCTTTTCCTCTTGGGAAGCTATGCCCCCTCCAGAGGGGTCATTTGCATATAAATAGATTCTTTGTTTCTCTGACTCAGAGTGCTGAGATTTTTAAATGGCTGAGGCTTTCTCTACTGTTAAGAACTGTGAGCTGAAAATAGCTGAGGCTTTCTCCTCTGAGCTGCCCAGGTTGAGAGAGAGAGAAAGGGACAGAAAGCTCCCAGATTCACCCATTGGCCAGAGATAGCACCTGATCCTCTGGGCTCCCCATCCTGAGACATATTTGTCCCCTGACTCTCCCAAGTCAGTCATCACCAAAAGCCTCTGTCTGCTTGTTGGGGATTCGCAGTCTATATTGAACAGTTAACATTAAAACCCCAGTTGGAGCTGGGCTGAGGTACACTAGCTTGTTCGGAGAGTGCTGCTCTCTAGCACCATGAGGCTTCCATGAGGGAGGGGCTCTCGGCTCTCGGCTTGGGTCCGCAGTTTTTACTTAAAGATTTTATGCTGTGGTCTCGGGCATTCCTCCCAATTCAGGTTGGTGTATGATGAGTGGACAGTCACGTTTGTCTCCCCACAGTTATTCCAGGTTATTTACTAGTTTTTTGGTAGTTTATGAATTGTTCCAGGGGGACTAACTGGCTTCCACTCCTCCGTATGCCTCCATCTTAGCTCCTCCTGTAATTTTCTTTTTATCATATTGCCATGGCAGCCATCTCTAATAACATTCTGAATGATGATATCAAGAATCCTTGTCTTTTTCTCCTTTCAAAAATCAAACTTCATTGTGATGTTTGCTATATGTCATATTGTACATACCTTTTATCAAGTTAAGGAAGTTCAGTTCTGATTTTTCTGAGAGTTGTAATCATCTATGGATATTATATATTATTCAATGGTTTCTCAACATCTATTGAAACCATTTTTTTCTTAGCCTGCTGATGTAACAAAACATTATTTATTTTTTCTCATGTTAAATTAGCCTTGTATTCCCAATCATGATGTATTCTCTATTTTATTTTAATAATTTGCTTAAGATTTTCATTCCAATGTTCATGAGTAAAATTAGTCTGTAACTTTTATTTCCTTTGTATTTATTTATATTTATTACATAAATCATAATACCTTGATTTTGTGCCAAGATATTAGCCTTAACAATGAATCATTGACTGTTCTCTTTCTTTCTTGTTTCTGATAGGGTTTGTATAAATCTAGAATGATCTGTTTCATGAATGAGTGGTATAACTCACTTGTTAAACAACTTAATCCTTATGCATCCTGTGTGAGATTTTTGATAACTGATTGAATTTTTTAAGGTTTTCAGTATTATTGGATTTTATATTTCTACTTGTGAAAATGTTCAGTTGTGCTTCCTGAGAATTATTCATGTCTTTAAACTTTTAAAATTTATTACCATAATGATGTTTATAATACCTTATTATCTCTTTAATATTTGCAGCATCTAAGCTTTCTATTCTTGATATTGTATTTCATATTGACTTTTTAATAAATTTGCCTTGCTAGAGCCTTGGCATTTTATTAATTTTGCCTTTGTATATTTAAAGTTATGGTATTAAATTGACATAGATTTAGAATTACTATATACTTAAGTGATGAATCCATTTCATCTTGACCTCTTATCTCTTACCCTTAGTGCCTCAAAATATATTTTATCTGATATTAATATAGTTGAACCAATTTTTTTTAATTAACATTTGTAAGGTAAATATTTTTTTCCATATTTTGAATTCAAAATTTTTATTTCTGTATATTTTACACATGCTTCCTCTAAATAATGAAAGTTAGATATTTTGATAATTTTGACATTTTTGCCCTTAACTGGGTATTTTAACTGGATTTATTTTGACTGTGTTATTACGTGTTTTCTCTCTGCCCCACTTTTTCCTCCCTTTCCTTTCCTGCATTTCTGGGGATATTGAGTTTTTATTTCTTTTCTTCTCCTTCTTGGAGATAATATACTCTGTGCATTTTGGTAGTTAGAGGTACTATTCAACAATGTAGACTTGATCCCCCTCCCCAAATTTTTAAAATTAATCATTATCTTTACTCTCTTCCTAAATAATATTGATAACATATTAATAACAATAACAATAATTAACCTCTTTCCTTTAAATACATTCACCATTTCCCACATACATATTATTTTTGTTCAGTATTTTAGTTCTATTTCATATTTTTTCCACAAAATAGACATTATCATTATGTTATACAGTCAGTGTTTGTTTAGAATTACCCACATAATCACCAATATCTTTTCTTGCTATTTTCATTTGCATTCAATATTTTCTGTCCTTCTTCCTGAAATACTTGATCCTTCAGATTTTCCTTTAGTGATTGGTACATTTACTAAATATCTTCACTCTCATTCCTAAATTAGTTTATGTATATACCGAACTCTAAGTTGATAATGTTAGTTTTCTCAGCATATTTACACATTTTCCACTCTTCTCTCTTTAATTATTGCTGTTAATAAATCCATTATCTGTCTCGTAGTCATTCTTTTGTAAATGTTCTGTCTCTTTTTCTCTGACTGCTTTTAAGATCTTTTTTCATGTGTTTTCATAGTTCACCATGATGGTTCTTTGTGAGAATTCCCTTCATGTTTTCCTGCTTGGGGTTCATTGTGATTTCTGAATGTGAAGATTGGTATTTTTCAACAATTCTGGAGAGTCATCAACCTCTACTATTTTGAGTATTGTTTCTTTCCTATTCTATGTACTGTATAATGCTGATAAGACATATTTGAACTTAAATTATGTTCCATGCCTTGTAACTTCTCTTCATAGCTTTCCTCTCTCTCTCATACACTTTTTTCTTTTTTGCTCTTTGAGCTACATTATAAGTAATTTCTTCAATTCTATATTCCACTTCAATATTTCTCTCTTCAATTGCATTTAGTCTCTTCTTTAATCTCCCCATGGAGTTTTAAATTTCAATTACTTTATTTTGATTTATAGATGTTTTACTTCATTTCATTTAAAACTTTCTTCATTATTCCTTACATTCTCTTGGACTTTGGTCATGTTTTCAAGCTTATATTTTATTTCTTTAACCATATTAAACATGGTTAATTTTTATCTTTGGTTTAATAATTCAAATATCTGAACTATTTGACAGAAAATTTCTGACATATTATGTTTTTGTTTTCTTCTGAATGTCATTCCTGATGGCTTGTTTATTTTCATGTTTTGTGATTCTTTTTATTGGAAGTTGCCAGTTTTCCTTGGATCTATATCTGGGATATAATTTGAGCCCTTGATTGAAATTATGTTTCACTAGAAAAGAATTATCCTTACTTCTCCCAGAAAGTTGTGAATATTACCACCTGAGAACACTTTAAATTAAATTCTCCAGTTGAAGTTGTTTAGACACATTATTATGCTACTTACATGAATTTGGACGTCTAACCCAACGACTCTTTTTCTTGTAGTCAGTCATTTACAAAATGTGGAGTAAACAAGTTTTCCTGTTTATACTTTCTGCATGATCTATTTATTTGTCATTTACACTTACATTACAGACATAGACATTTTGGATTCCAGCTTTATATAGAGTTCTCCTATTATACTCCCTGTGTTTGGCATCTTTTAGGTTCTATGTCTTGCCCACACACTTTGTGCAGCCATTGTCATAGAAATCCAGGATCTGCAAAATCTGGCAGGAATTCTCAGGGAGAAAATAAACCTTGCTGTGCCTTTAACTCCAAAGTTCTGGCTTTCACTTATTTTTTGGTCTCTGTGGATTTCTTCCTTTCTATCATCTCAGTATGGAATTTAAACTTTTGTTCTTTATCAAAGGGAACCTATGGCTTCATAGCTTTTCAACTGGGAGAAGTGTACAAATCCTGCAGTCTTCTGTCTTGCCATAAGCAGAAGTCTTTTCAATTTTCCTCTGAAGATTCTAATATACTTGAAGATGCTTCATGCAGTTATTTCACCCGGCACTCTTGCTTTACTTCTAGTGATAGATGCACCCATATGCTTTTTGATTTAGGTTAAGAACTCATCTTGTGAGGGACTTTTTTTCTCTACTCATACCTCCCAAAAGGTAGTTTAACAGTTACCTCATCTTAGTTTCCTTGCTGTCAGACCAGGACCAAGCTACATGTAAGGAGTCCTGGGTTCTGGAGTAGCAAAGTTGCAAACTCTGTGCTTGCTTGGTTTTAGCTCTTGCTCACCTCTTTGGATTTTTCCCTACTCAATGGAAATTTTACTCTGGTTTGTAAGCAAGGCTATGTGTATGTAAATGTGCTTTAAAAATAGTCAATCTCAGGTCTGTCAGGCTCTCCTACGCCAAGATGGATGTTAATTGCTGCACAAGGAGTTAAAAAACCAAGGCTTTAATGTGGGCTGGAAGCATTAGAAAAGAAGGAAAAAAATTAAAATTTTAGAAACAATTGGACCAAAGAGATGAGCAGAGAGGTCGGGGGAAAAATAGTCAAAGGTACAGAGCTTTTAGCAATGGCTGGAAGTAAGAGTAAGCATGGTGGGGGTGGGAGATGGGGGTAGAGTGGAATAAAGAATGAAGGGGAAAGAAGGGAGGGAAGATTCAGTACAGAAGCCTGCTCCAAGGGAGGTGAGGTTCGTGTTGGGACATGGGCAGAGTATAAAATAATTGTCAGTGAATCATTTCTCTGCTTTAAGATTTATGGCCAAGAATCATCATCATCATCATCATGATCGCCTTCCACGATTCTGTGTTGGTTTGGTTCTAGTCTGTGTGTATGTGCCATATGTGTGCACATGCACTAAGAGAAGTGCAAGGAAATTATTCAGATTCCTGAGAGGGATCTGTATCTTTCACCATTTCAGTGTGGATTTTGTAGAACTAATTCAACTGGTGACACCTCACATTAAATGACTAAATTTCCTTATGCCGCTCAGTTGCATTGTTTACCAAAGTTGTTTCATATGACACTGGAATGTTCTATTATTTATTCTTGGATTTAATTGATTTCTTAACTTTTCAAAACCACATGAATTGTTCAAATGACATTTTAAAAAATTGTATCACTATGTATTTTATAACCAGACAGCTCATCCAAAAGCATTAAAGGTTTTAAAAAACATAAAAAAAAAAAAATAGTCAATCTACTTTTGAAACAGAAAAGTGAGGGTGTTCCATATGTTTATGCTGTCATCATAACGTAACTGAAAGGCAATATTCTTTCCTTACCTTCAAACAAACATTGAACTCTCCATACCTGCTTCAAAGGGCTGAGCTTTTCTCGCTATTGCCACACAAATGCATGAATATTGTTCTTGCATATATTTCGCTCACAATTCTTGTTTGAAATTTACTTTCTCTTGATTTGACATAGGTCATTAAACCCATAGCACTTAACACCTCTAATATCTTGTAGCTTAAAATTGAATTTCAAGAATACAATTTTCTCTAGGAAGGTTCTGTACTATTCTTCTATAAATAACTTCAGGTTACACTTCAATAGATTTATATAGGTGTATGGTATTTTTTCAAGTTCGTTTGTTTCCTTTTTAAGATATCAGAACAAATTAATGATTAATGATCACTTATTATCTTACATACGAAGTAGGTAAATTTTAGCTTGGAATAAACTCTGGAAGATAATCTCAAAATGTGTATCTAGATCTCTTAAAAAGTTTATACAATATAACTCTATAAATTTGCTTATGTTAATTTATCCTTAGGAATATGAAATACATATTTAATTTTTGTGTAAAAAGATATAAAAGTTGTTCAATACAACACTTTTTATGTAACTGAAAAATAAAACTACATTGTTGTGGAAAAAGATGGAATTAAATAAATTATAAAATAATCAACCATTAAAGATTATGATTTGTAAGAATATATAATTTTGACAAGTATGCTTATGGTAGGTAAAGTGAGAAAACACAATAAAAAAGTATGTGGCATATGGAACACTATCCAAGTTCCGTCTGTTTGTGTGTCTTCCTGTCTATCTATCCATCCATCCATCTGCCTATCTATCTAATATACGAAGAGAAAACTGAGAAGAAAAAAAGATAAATCAAAAAGTTAACTTTAATTGTTCTCAGTAGTAGAATTTCTGTTATTTTTCTTTGTATTTCATTGATTTTTCAAATTTTCTATAATGAACATATAACAGTGCAATCACGGAGAAAGGGTGACTGTTTTATTACTATTCTCTTACATTCAAAACTGCTTGAGAAAATGTTGGAATTAAGAATGACTTGAAGAAAGATAAAGTGAAAAAGGAAAAGGAAGAAGGAAGGGAGGGTGGGGGAGGAAGACTGGAAGGGGATGCTCTCTCTGCAGGCATATTTCATTTCATTTTTCCATATCTAAAGTAAGTGCAAAGCTGAAAGTTGTTGATCAAAAAGGACCTCGTGTCGAATCACTGCAGGCACTTAAGACTCATCAGCTTGGGGTCTGCTAACATTCAAGAAAGCAAACAGCCAACCAGGGGTTCCAAATAAAAGCACAGGGCAGAAGTCAGCAAAGATCATTATGGCAATCTTCAAAGGCCAGTTCAGACCACACATTGGGTGGTAACTCACATAGCCACCATTCAAGAATTCCGAGAAGGAACAAAGACGAGGCAAAAACTGGATGGGGGAAGGGCAGAGGAGTCATTTCCTGTGTCCAAACCGTGTAAACTTATAAAGAAGCTAAGTAATGTCACGTTTGAAAAGGACTGGAGTAAGCATTTCTAGGTTATAGTGAGCAGCGCAAGTGTATATCTAATATTTGGAATAAAAGTTATCTGTACCACTAATACACAGTTCTAGGCAGGAGTTTTTGGTTGCCAGAAAGAATCTCCTCAGGTTAGCACAAGTGAAGCACACTTTATTGTCAGGACACAATGTGCTCATCTTATAAGTTTGAGCCAATCTCCATTTCCTAAGGGCCATACTTGTCTGTGTCTCTCATTCGAACCTCTCTATTTTCTTGTTTTTGCATGCAACTGGCTTTCTTTGCTTCACTCACAGCTCCCCTCCTCTCCTTCCACCTCCCCCCCCCAACCCTGCTACAAAGCTCTTGCTGCTATACTGCTTGTCATCTTGCCAATACTGTACCCAACTTGATGTGAATTTTGAATTCAAGGATCCATCATCATCTCATCAGCTCATTCTCTCAGTGTCATTATTCTTAATTCTCTGGAGAGAATCCCACTGGCCAAGTTAGGTCAGTGTCCCCCAGCCTACACTACAACAGTGTGTATTTAGGGCAGTTCCTCCTGAGGGCTGTGGGTAAAGTCATCTCTTTACTGCTGTCAGTGACTCACATCTGTTCCATGTACCCCTCAGGGAAACAGAGGCATGGCTTGCTTAACCATGAACACTGGGTAAATCAAGGGATTGAACTCTAAGAAAGAATTAGGGTAGGACATATTTGTGAAAACCAAGATCCTAGGGCAACCCATTTAATTATGGGAGATATTGTTCTTCTCATAACTGTTAATTATTGAGCATCTACTACTGAGCACCAGGTGCTTTCCTAATATATATGGCATTTCACCATCATACCAATGATGCAGAGCTGGAATTATTGCTCATTCTATGAAAGAGAAAAGTTCATCTCTGGAATTTTGAACAACTGCCCAAGGATGCCCAGTGGGAATAAAGTTTCAAGAAAACTCACACCTGTCAGACTTCATTAGGTAATCCTTCTCTTTAAACCTTGGTTTAGCCTAGAGTCAGCCACTGATCTACTGTGTGACCTGGCATAAGTCTCATACATTCCTCAAACTTCATATTTCTAACCTATAAAGTAAGAATATTCTATACACTAACTCTAAGGTCTCTTTCAGTTTTAACTTTTAGGAACCTTTGATAATGTTTCATTCGTTATTTGGTTTTAATAATCTGAGTCACCATTTCTTTGATTATAATAATAATTCTAAGTACAAGTACCACAAATATATATTGATAATGAAAAGAGAGGTAATCTTAATTAAAGTGATACAAAAGTAATTGCAAATTCACCATTAATAATTCAAGGCTTTTAGATATACAGCATCAAAAATATGAAAATATCACAAATTACTTAAATGAAATTTAATCAAGAGTAACAGTGTTTCCTTTCTTTTTGGCTAGTCATTTAAAAGAACACTAAGAAAATTAGATATAAAATGCCCCATTCAGCAAGTATTTCATGGAAATTCAAATAAACACAGATTAAAGGATGGGACCTTAGAAATTGCACAAAATAAAACCAGTTGGAGTTGGAGCGTTTTGGAATGATTCCTTAAAGGAGTAGCATTTGAGGTATGTATTGGGCATTTTAGCTAAGAATAATTATTACTCTGAATCAATAGTAGTCATTATAATCTTTAAACAAACCAACTGAACCTTTGAACTTGATTTGAAATGATTTGGTTTTCCCTTAATAGTTTTCCATCAGTCCAATTCCTTAGAATAGCAGAGTGCTTATAAATAACAGCTCTGAGGGACAAAACTTATGGAATTCTTATTCCTAGAGCCAGACTAAGCCAGCTCCTTGGGGGTAGCACATTCAGAACCTGAGTGCAGCTGTGAGACTGTTTCCCTTGACTTGTGTGGCATGGAGCTGAGAGAGTGTAAAGGATGGGAAGTGATGTGGAACCAGAATTCAGAACAATCCTGATCCCACTGCAGTAAAAGTCTGACTGAGAAGCAGCTGAGTACATAAAAGTTCATAAAGAAAACCAAAACAATGATGTTCCCCAGTGTGACTGTTTAGTCTTTCTGTAGAGACTCATGGGGTCCTGGCTATTATCTATTTTTAATATCACTTAACCTGAAAATTTATGCTACCATCTGGAAAAAGAGGGAAGTTTTGGCCTACTGTGAATTTGAGTGAAGAAGAAAAACAAGGGAAGAATCACAGAATGTTTAAGTTTTTTAAAGTAGCAGATGTCACTCATTTCTCTACATTTTATAGATAACTAAACTCATTTGACATTCCAACCACTTCATCAACTGTTTTGCATCTATCTACTATACTCCTTTTATCATCCCACTGAATTCTCAAATGTGTGTTTTTCTGGGACTGGACTGAAGAGCCCATTGAATTAAATTGAATCTTCACAATCTAATCATTTAATCAAGAATCTAGTGTAGGGGCTTAATATATGCTGAGAACTCTGCTAGATGCTGAGACTGTAAACTCTCATTGATACTCTTAGGGATCTGAGTGCCAAATAATCAAAGACAGAAGCTAGAATGCAGAGTTTTGTGGCTCATGCAAGAGACAGAGCACACACCTGGTTCAGAGGTAATACAGAGCACTGAGAGATGAACTGTAGTGGGGCTGCGGAAAGAGGTGGAAAGAAGGGAAATGCATGGTGCTCAGAGAAGTTCTCCTGGAGGAAATGATATTTGTGCAGGAGTAATAAGTATGAATAGTAATTTGTCAAGTGAACAAAAGAGCAAGATCATGACAATGCTGATTACTGGAACTGCCATTTCCTTCCTATGTTCCAATTAAATTAACCAGTTAAATTCCACAAAAGTCATGATGTGGACATAAAAGTCTCAATTATCCAGTTTGCCAGACAACAATAATTAAAATACCATTAAGCCAGTTTTCACTGAATACTATTATGCCCTGTTGTGCCCCTGTGTTGTGGTGGAGGGTGATGGGGCATCTACCCATTTTCTGATGTTTCCTTCATGTAGAAGGAGCTACCTTTGCAGAACCTTACCATCTTCCCTCTATCTCTAAGGAGAAGGAGTGACTATCTAACTGGTGAATTCAGAATGAGAATCTGGGCACATGCAACCAACTCCCTTCCTTCTCTCTGCCTTTGAAGTAGGGTCTATAGAAAGTGTGAATTATGCTCAGCCATTTTTCTGCTGAAGCTCAGGCTCCAATGTTAGAGAGTAATCTGCCCATAGAAAGGGACCATTTTCCCAGGCATCAGCTTAATTAGTTCATGGAAGTGATATTTTGACAGCCTTACTCCTTTGTGTTGCTTTTCAATTGATCCAGAATTTGTATCTTGTATCTTTTATTTTTTTTTAATTTGCATAGATCTGGTCCTTCCTTCACAATGAAGGCAACATAATAAGGTAGTTATGTGCTTGGATTTTGAGTCAAATAATCCCTGGGTGAGCCCCTATTCTATTGCTTCTGACTAAATAAATTTAGGAAGCCTACTGAAAGTTGTGAATCTCAGCCATCTCATGTACAATATGAGGATTTTATAACAGACAAAGTGGCTGATTCTTTTTAACCTAGAGGATTTCAGTTTTAGTTTCTGGGCTTTTAAAAGAAATACAATACAATAGGTTGGCCTAAACAGTGGGAATTTTTTGGCTCCCAGTTTTGAGGCTAGTAGAAGTCCAAAATCAAGCCATCTGCAAGGCAGTCGTTTCTCCCTGAAGACTGTGGTTTAGTGGGACTAGCTGCCAGTGATCCTTGGATCCTTGGCTTTTCCATCATATAGTGATAGCCTCTCCCTTCTCTTCAGGGTTCCATTAACTTCCAGTTCCTTGCTCTTCCCATGGCTTCTCTCTCTTGTGTCCAATTTCCTTTGGTTATAAGGATTCAGACATTTTGGATTAAGGCCCACCCTCATTCAGTTTGGGCACAGCTTAACTAATAACATCTTCAAAGGTCCTATTTACAAATGGGTTCACACCCACAGGACCAGGGGTTGGGACCTGAACATACCTTTTGTGGGGGACATGATTCAATCCCTAAAAGTTTTTCTCCTGGACCAAAAGACATGTCCTTCTTATATGCAAAATATACTCACTCCATCACAACATTCCAGAAGCCTTAAGACATTTTAGGACAATACTAAGTACAAATTCTCATCAAAATTGGTTATGAATGTGATCTATCCCGGGGAAAAATTCTTCTCTATCTGTGGATCTGTAAAACTTAGAAAGCAAATTATCAGCTTCCAGTATGCAATGGGGGAATAGACATAGAATAAATATTCACATTCAAGAAGAAGAAAATTGTAATGAAAGCAAGTGTCAAGGGTCTCAAACAAGTTGGAAACCCAATAGGGCAAACTTCATTAGATTTCAAGATCTGATAGTTATCTGCAGATTGATGGTTTTTCCTCCAGGCCTGATAGAGTCAGAGTCCCACCCCTTCCCAGGGCTTGTGATATGGCCATCGTCTCCCTAAATACTGAGGTATGGGCTCCACCCTCTCCAAGGACTGGGATTGTGGGCAGGCTTTCCATAAATGTCAGGACACAGGCTTGCCATCTCTGAGCACTGGGGTGGCAGCATGCTCTCTGAACATTGGGGTACAAGTCCACCCCCTCCAAACACCAGGGCAGATGACCCGCACCCTGTAAGCACAAGGATGGACCTGCCCTTTCCACACATGTGGGTGGGCCTCCTCTCCTGACCTAAGGAGATCTCTTTGGTCCAGACCTTTGCTTCCATGGTTCTTCCCTTGAAGTCATTCTTCTTTCAGTCAGTCTCTTCTCTATCCCCTTCAGGCACTACTTCTGCTCATACAAATTTTGTGAAACCTGTCTGTCCTTGTTTGCAAGCCAAGTGCATCCAAACCATTGCACAATAGAACTTCCCATGGACTCTTCCTGAATAACTGCATTTCCAATTCTGACCTCCACTAAAATGGCTAAATACATCCACGTTCTGGTATATTATCTTTAGCAAAAGGTTATTCAGTTAGACCCTCACATGGAGCCCTGTTCTCTGGGGACTCACTTCCCAAAAGCTCAGGTGGTCTTGATAGAGCTGTTTCCAGCCCTAGTCTCACAGCATACTATCTGGGCAGGCTAAGAATTTTTCAAATCATCAACTGCTGGTTTCTTTGTACCTAGGAGTTCAACCCTCAGCTTATCTCTTTCCTCTCTCATTTAACTGCAAGATGCAAGGAAAAAGAAGGCTACACTCTCCACACTTTGCTTGGAAATCTCCCCAACTATATATTAAAGTTAATTTCTTTCAAGTTTTGCCTTCCATTTAACATTATAACTCAATTTCACCAACTTCTCTACCACTTTATAACAATGATCATCTTTCTTCCAATTTCCAATGACACATTCATCATTTCCTTCTAAGGTCTCACCAGAAGTACCTTTAACATTCACATTTTTTCCAACATTCTCTTCATGGTATATTCTTTAAGATGATACAAACTTTCTCTACAGTTCTCATTCATTTTTGAGTCTTCAGAATTCTTCCAGCTTCGTTAACCAATTCAAAAGCCATTTCCATGCTTTGAGGTATCTGTCATATCAGCACCCCACCAGTAGTACCAAAAATTGTTTCATGATTCAATCCTCAACAATGTCTAACAAAATATGCAATGCTTCTTAGTATTCATTCATTCATTCATTCTGCACAGAATAGTGGTTAAGAGTATGAAAGTATGAAGTTTGGAGCCAAGCAGCTTGTGTTTTAATACTGGCTCTGCCACTTAATAGATCTATGACTTTGATAAGTTTTATAACTTCTTTGCACTTCCAGTTTCTTCATAAGTAACATTAGGATAATAATATTTATATCAAAGATTGATCATAAAGATTAAATGAGCTAGTATTTTAAAGTCTTCAGACTATGTCTAATATATAGTTAGTATTATATATATTTTAATTAAATAAGTAAGCTATTTATTAAGCATCACGGCTGAGAGCAGAGAGGGACTATGTGCTGCCAAAGGCACAAATAAGAACATGGTATAACCTCAGAACTTAATGAAGTCAGTATATTTAAAAATTACAAAATTTTGTAACATTAGATAAATATCCATTCTCCAGGCTTCCCAAGAAAGCAGTTCTCTCAGGAGACATTTACCCACCTCTTGGCTAACTCACTTCAATCAGGGCCTTCCAGAGAGAACAGCCATGGGGCTGCCAACCATGCAGCTGGAGGTAGTTACACAACTCACTACATGTAGGACTGATGTGGTAGTGGCTCCCATCCCAGTAACAGAGACACCTAAAGCTCCCAGGTTATCCTCCACCACTCATCTCATCCACATGCCAGTCTAAAGAGTCAACAATCTGGTCCCAGTCCTTGCTCTGTAATCCATGAAACCCATTGTCCACGATCAGCAAACTCTCCTATATCCTCAACCATTTATTAAACATTTACTGTAAACTGACTGTTCCCTAAAGCCTCCACTCTCATCATGATAAGTTCCCTTGTCTCAGCTGCCTTGAGAAGCATTTCCCTGAGGAGACTGGCACACCTCTTGCCATCTCACCACATGGGAAATAACCCTCTCCAGTAAGGACTGCTTATTCTCTCATACACCAAGAAACACTGCAGGAAACACAGGGGATCTCCCTCCTTGCTTCCCTTTTTCTTTCCAAATTATGTGTCTTCCTTTTTCCTTCAAACACCTGAGATCCTTGGATGCTTGTGACTCTAAATTTTAATACCCACTCCCTTTTACCATTGCTGCTTTTTAAGGATCTTCATTTACTCTTCCAAGTCATTGATTATTTTAGCATCTGATACACTGTATTCTTTCCCACCCTATTCTTATTGTCATTCCTAGTGACTTATTCATATTAATGATCTTGCATTGATGTCTTTCTCCCACCAATCACCAACTCCCATGGTTTCAAAATTACACCATCTCTGGAATATCAAATTCAAATATCCTATGCCTAACACCATTCTAGATTTGGTTCTTCTCTAATCAACCTTCCTTCACAAGCTATTTTGTTTACTTCACCAAGAATTTCAATCCGTTGGCCATTTTCTAATTATTACTCCTTGTTCTCACTACCCTGCTTGCAGATTAGATTTCATTGCCTGCCATTAAATTACTCCTTTATAAACAATCTGATCCCCCTTGCTTTTCCTTTCTTCCTGCAAAAATGCCTGACAAGATTGCAAACTGGGTAAAGAAAAATAATTATCTGCTCTTATCCATGTAACCAAGAAAATAATTAGAATATCTAAATTCATAGTCATGGAGGAATTGCAGGAAGATGGCACAGGAGGAAGCTCCAGGAAGCAATTCCTCCACCAAAACAACTGTTTTACTTGGAGGAACTGCCTGAAGCAACTATTTTGAAACTCCAGAATCTAGTGGCACACTGTTCAGCATCCAGGGAGGAGTGGGTGGAAGTGGTAGGTAATTTGTGAGAGTCACTTCCCCTGGCTTTTGAGAAAATCTCTGTTACATCACTGATTGGATTCAAACTTAAGGAAAAGACGGCTCAGGGGCTAAATTCCAGAGCTGACTCTTAATATATTTCAATATGCAGTGTGTGCAACAAGAGATTACATGACAAAACAAAACAAAACAAAACAGGAAATGGTCTATCCACAGAAACAAGATAAAAATCAGAAACCATCAAAGAAGAGGACCAGACTTTGGACTTATAGGACAGGGATTTTTTCAAAAATGATCTTGAATATGCCCAAGGAAATTAAAAAAAACACAAAGAAACAACTAAAAGATATATGGAAAACAATGAATCAACACTATGGGAATCTCTTTGAGGCTCTCAATAGGAAACAAATAGAAATATTAGAGTTGAAGAAACAATAACTGAAATGAAAAATCCCCTAGACAGTTTCAACAACAGAATAGAGATGTCAGAAGAAAGAATCAGTGATCTCAAAAGACAAGGCAACTGAAATGATTCAGGCTGAAGAGCAGAAAGTAAAAAGAATAAAAATTCTAACAGAGCTTAAGAGATCTGTGGGACATTGTTAAGCATACCAATAAATGCATTATGGGAGTCCCAGAAGGAGAAGAAAGAAAGGGGCAGAAGAAAGAAATAATGTCAGAAGATTTCCTAAATTTAACCAAAGACATGAATATGCACATTCATGAAGTCCAATGGAACCAAAACAGGATAAACTCAAAGAGAGCCACACCCAGGATTATAGTAATCAGATTGTCCAATGCCAGGACAAAGAGAGAATACTGAAAGCTACAAGAGAAAGCCAAGTTATATATAAGGGAATATCAAAAAGATTAAATGTCTTTTTCTCCTCAGAAAATATGGAGGTGAGAAGACCCCAAAAATATTTTTAAAATAACATTAAAAATATTTAAAGTGGTGAAATAAAACAATTCTACAAAGAATTTTATATAGGTAATACTTTCTTTCAAAAATGAGAGAGAGATTAAGAAATTAAGATAAAAAAGCTGAGGGGGTTCTTCACCACTAGACCTACCCTACAAGCAATGCTAAAGGGAGTTCTTCAGGCTGAAAGAAAAAAACACTAGACAGTGGTTCAAAAATGGTATAAAGAAATAGAGACCACCAGTGAAGGTAACCATACGGGCAATTATAAATGCCAGCACCACTGTTTGTATTTTGTTATGCAGCTCCATTTCTTACTTCTTATAGGTGCTAAAATGCAAATTCATGGAAAGTAATGATAAATTGATGGCTTGGGACATAAAATGTGCAAAGATATAATTATACAATTTTTAGCATTTACAAAAGAAGGTAGTGTGACAGAGTGGCATAGGAACAGTGCATATGTACACAATTGAAGATTAATTGGTATGAAATAAAATGACTGCTATATATTTAACCTAAGGTTAAATTTTAACCTGGGGTAACCATAAAGAAAATACATGAAAAATATGTTCATAAGGATATGAGATGGGATTCAAAAAGATACAATGCCAAAAAACAAATAAATATGAAAATAAGCAGTAATGGAAGAATTGAGGGTCAGAAAAGGTATAAGAATTAAAAAGACTACACAGCAAACTGGCAAAAGAAAGTTCAGCATTATAAGTAGTTACTTTAAACTCAAATGGATTAAACTCTCCAGTCAAAAGGCAGAGAATAACAGAATGGGTAAAATAGCATGACTCAACTATATATTGTTACAAGAGACTCACCTTAAATTCGAAGACATAAAAGATGTAAAAATAATAATAATAATAATATGCAAGTACTACCCAAAAGAGAGCTATGGTAGCTATACTAATAGCTGATAAAATGTACTTTAAGTCAAAAAATGTTATGAGGGACAAAAAAAGGACATTATATACTGATAAAAGGGTCATTTCAACAAAAATATATAACAATTATAAATATATATGCACCCAACAGAATAGCCCCAAAGTATGTGAAGAAAATATTGACAGATTTGATGGGGGAAATAGGTGGTTCTACATTAATAGTAGGAGATTTCAATAAACCACTTTCAATAATGCTAGAACATCTAGACAGAAGTTCAATAAGGGAATAAAAGCCTTGAGTGATACTATAAATCATCTAGATCTAACATACACATTTAGAGCACTTCACCAAACAGGAGCAGAATACACGTTCTTCTCTACTAAACATAGATAATTTTTCAGAATAAACCATATGTTAGGTCACAAAATGTCTCAAGAAATTCAAATATATTGAAATCATACAGTGTATCTTTTCCTGGGACAATGGAATGGAGCTAGAAATCAATGACAGTAGAACAAATGGAAAATTAATATATATATGGAAATCAAATAAGGTTCTCTTAAGCAACCAATGGGTCAAAGTAGAAATCACCAGAGAAATTTGGAAATATCTTGAGGCAAATGAAAATGAAAACACAACATACTAAAACCTATGGGAAGCAGCAAAGGCAGTGTTGAAAGGGAAATTTATAGCTTTAATTCTTACATTAAAAAAGAAGAAAGGTTTCACAACAAAAACCTATCCTCACAATGGGGGAGAGATGGATTTGAAAAAGAAGAGCAAGCTAAACCCAAAGCAAGCAGAAGTAAGGAAATAAAGATTAGAATGGTGATAAATGAGATAGAGAAAAAAATAGAATCAGCACAATCAAAAATTGGGTCTTTGAAGAGATCAATAAAATTGACAAACATTTAGCTAGACTGATAAAGAAAAAAAGAGAGAGGGCACAAATACTTAAAATTTCTAGAAATGAAAAGGAAGACATTACTTCTGACCCCACAGAAACAAAAAGGACTATAAGGGTGTTCTGGTTTCCTAATGCTGCTGGGATGCAAAACACCAGAAATGGATTGGCTTTTATAAAGAGGGTTTGTTTGGTTACAAAATTATATTCTTACGGCCATAAAGCGTCCAAGGTAATGCATCAACAATCAGGAGGATGGTCAATGGCATCCGGAAAACCTCTGTTTAGCTGGGAAGGCACATAGCTGGCATCTGCTCCAAAGTTCTGGTTTGAAAATGGCTTTCTCCCAGGATGTTCCTCTCTAGGCTGCAGTTCCTCAAAAATGTCACTCTTAGTTGCTCTTGGGTTGTTTGTCTTCTCTTAGCTTCTCCGGAGCAAGGGTCTGCTTTAAACTGTCTTTAAACTGTCTGTCATCTGCAGCTCCTCTCTCAATTCCTGTGCATTCTTCAAAGTGTCCCTCTTGGCTGTAGCAAGCTCACTCCTTCTGTCTGAGCTTATATAGTGCTCCAGTGAACTAATTCAAACTGTCTCTTATCTTACTATGAACAATGGTACACCAAAAAATTAGATAACCTAGAAGAAATGTACAAATTCCTAGAAACACAAAGCACCTACACTACTCAAGAAGAAATACAAGATCCCAACAAGCCAGGAACTAGTAAAGAGATTGAATCAGTAATCAATCACTTTCCAAAATTGAAAGGCTACAGCCAGATGACTTCATGGGTAAATTTTATCAAACATTCCGAGAGGAATTATCACCAATTCTACTCAAACTATTCCAAAAAATGAAGAGGAAAGAACATTCCTTAATTCATTCTATGAGGCCAAGATTGCCCTAATACCAAAGCCAGATAAAGATACCACAAGAAAAGAAAATTATATACCAATATTCCTTATGAATATAGATGCAAAAATCCTCAAAAACTACTAGCCCACTGAACTCATTAGCACATTAAAAGGATTATATACCATGATGAACTGGTATTTATCCAGCTATGCAGGGGTGATTCAACATAAGAATATCAATTAAGGTACTACATCACATTAACAGAACAAAGGAGAAATACCACATGATGATCTCAATTGAGGACAAAATGGCATTTGAAAAAATCTAGCAACCTCTTGTTGATAAAACACTTAGAAAACTAGGAAAAGAAGGAAACTTCCTCAACATAATAAGGGACATAAAAAAAAAAAATCAGGAACAAGACAAGGATGCCCACTGTCACCACTGTCATTCAACAATGTATTGGAAATTCTAGCTAGAACAATTAGGAAAGAGAAAGAAATAAAAGGCATCCAAATTGGAAAATAAGTAGTGAAACTTTCCCCATTTGCATATGACATGATTCTACATACAGAAAATCCTGAAAAAGCCACAAAAAAGCTATAGAAATAATAAATTCAGCAAAGTGGCTGGGTATTAGATCAACATGCAAAAATCAGTAGTGTTTCTGTAACTTGTACTGAACAATCTGAAGAGGAAGTCAAGAAAAAATTTCCATTTACAATAATAATAGAAAGAATAAGATATCTAGGTTTAAGTCTAACCAATGATGTAAAGAGTTTGTACACAGAAAACTACTAAACATTACTAAAATAAATCAAATAATACCTAAATAAATGGAAGGATATTCTGTGTTCATGGATTGGTAGACTAAATATTGTTAAGATGGCAATCCTACCCAAAGCAATTTACAGAATTCCCAATCAGAATTTCAACAGCTGACATTGCAGAAATGGAAAAGCCAATTAATAAAATTTATATGAAAGGGTAAGAGTCTCCAAATACTCAAAGTCATCTTGAAAAAGAGGAGCAAAATTGGAGGACTCACACTTCCCTAACTTAAAAATTATTACAAAGCCATAGTAATCAAAACATCATGGTATTGGCATGAGGACAAACATATACACCAATGGAATTGAATTGAGAGTTCAGGAATCAACCCTTAAGTTTATGGCCAACTGATTTTTGACAGGGGTGCCCAGTCTATGTGGTTGGGAAAGAATAGTCCTTTCAATGGGAAAACGGGATGTCCACATGCAAAAGAATGAAGGTGGACCCCCTCCTCAAACCATATACAAAAATCATCTCAAAATGGATCAAATACTTATATATAAGAACCAGAACTAAACTAATAGAAAGAAAAAAAAGAGATAGGAAAGCATCCTCAGGACCTTGTGTCAGGCAAGGATTTCTTAGACTTTATACCCAAAGCCTAAGCAGTCAAAAAAAGATAGATAAATGGGACCTCATTAAAATTAAACACTTGTATGCATCAAAGGACTTATCATGAAAGTATAACAATATCCTACACATTTGAGGGGGAGGAGATATTGGAAACCACATATCCAATAAGGGTTTAATATCCAGAATATATAAAGAAATCCTGCAACTGAAAAAAACAAAAAAAAAACAAAAAAAATTTTAAAGTGGGCAAAAGACTTGAATAGACATTTCTCCAAACAAGATATACAAATGACCAAAAGCACATGAAAAGATGCTCAACATCATTAGCTATTAGGTCAATGCAAATCAAAACCACAATGAGATACCATTTCACACCCACTAAAATGGCGACTATTACAAATATGGAAAAGTAAAAATGCTAGAGAGGATGTGGAGAAATAGGACACTCATTCATTGCCGGTGTGAATGTAAAATAGTGCAGCCACTGTGGAAGAGTTTGTTGGTTCCTCTGTAAATTAAATATGGAATTACCATATGACCTGACAGTCCCACTTCTAAGGATATACCCAAAAGCATTAAAAGCAAGAATTCAAACAGATATTTTCACATACATGTTCATATCAGCATTATTCACAATTGCCAGAAAATTAAAACAACTCAAGTATTCTTCAGCCAATGAATGTATAGATCAAATGTGATATATACACACAATGGAATATTATTTAGTCATAAAAACAATGAATTTCTAATACAAGTGACTTGAATAAACCTTGAAGGCATAAACCAGACATAAAAGGATAAATAGTGTATCATCTCACTGATATGAAATATTTAGAATAAGTCAATTTATAGTCAGTAACTAGAATATAGGTTACTGGGGCCCAGGGTTGGGGTAGAGAATGGGGAGCTAATGCTTAAATTATACAGAGTTTTCTATTTGGGTTGATGGGAAGTTTTGGTAATAAATAGTGGTAATGTTAGCACAAAACTGTGAATGCAATTAACAGCACTGAATTATATATTTGAATCTAGTTCAAAGGGGAAATTTTAGGTTGTAGATATGTTACCAGGATAAAAATTAAATACACAGAATTGTACAACACTGTTTGTGTTTTACCAGTGAATCCTAATGTAAACTATGAACTATAGTTAAGTTATAATTATAACATTGTTTCATCAGCTGATAACAAATTCACACTAATGCAAGGTGTTACTAATGAGGAAAATTGTGCATGGTGGGAGTAGGTATATTAGTTAGGTGTTCTGAGGAAACAGAACCAACAGGAGATATCTGTAAATGTGAGATTTTATAAAAGTGTCTCAAGCAACTGTGGGGATACATGAGTCCAAATTCCATAGGGCAGGCAGTGAGCTGGCAAATCTGATGAAGGTCTTTGATGAACTCCCCAGGAGAGGCTGGCTAGCTGGCTGAAGAAATGAAAGTTTCATTTGGAGAATAAAGGGCTGCCACTAAGACCCTTGGAAAGGGTTGGACTCCTGCTCTCTCAAGCCCCAAGGAATAAAACATCATTCAGTAAATGACTCTCAGACTTTAAGCTCTAATGAAGTTTGTCCTGCAGGATTTAAGAATTGTTTTGGTCCCATGAACCCTGCTTTCCTTCCAATTTCTCCCTATGGCAATAGGAATGTTTATCCCATGATTGTCCCTCCTTTGTATACTGGAAGCGGTTAACTTGTTCTGAGTTTCACAAGTCCACAGCCAGAGGAGAATGTTGCCTTAGAACAAACCACGCTACTAACTGATTTTGATAAAACTTTGTACTTACCTATATGGTGAAGGAATGAATGTATTTTCTCATTTGGAAAGAAGATGTCTTTCTGGGGCCCAGGGGGTGGAATGTGCTAGTTTGAAACTGTTATGGACCCCTGAAAGCCATGCTATTTAATGCAATCTTGTGGGGGCAGACTGAATAGTCTGTTGATTAGGATGGAACCTCTGACTGAATTATTTCCATGGAGGTGTGGACCCTGCCCATTCAGGGTGGGTCTTGATTAGTTCACTGGAGTATTTAAGAGAGCTAGGGCCAACACAGGTGCTGAAAATGATGCTGGAAGATGTTTGGAGATGCAGACAGAAGGACGTTTGGAGATGCTAAGCTAAGAGACGAAGTACAGAGTTTGCCCCAGAGAAGCTAAGAGAGGGCCCCCAGACACATACAGAGAAATGCCCTGGGAGAAAGAAGAAAGGATGCACAAGAGCTGACAGAGAGGAGAGAAGACAGAAGCCCAGAGATATTTTGGAGAAAACCATTCTGAAACCAGAACCTGGGAGCAAAGGACCAGCAGATGCCAGCCATGTGCCTTCTCAACTAACTGAGTTGTTCAGGACATCATTGACCTTTCTTCTGTGAAGGTATCATCTTGTTGATGCTTTAGTCTGGACACTTTTATGGCCTTAGGACTGTAAATTTGTAACTTAGTAAATTCCCTTTATAAAAGCCAATCCATTTCTTGTATTTTTCATAATGGCAGCATTAGCGAACTGGAACAGTAGGTATATGAGAACTCTGTAATTTCACTATGATTTTTCTGGGTACCAGCTTCTCTACTGAAAAAAGGAAAGTATGCCAGACTAACGAGTGGAAAGTGATATCTCATTTTACTCTGACCTGTATTTACCCAACCACAGAGAAATTTTAGTATCTTTTCAATTAGCTGTTTCATTTGGAATTGCAATTGATTCTGTATATTTATTGGTTTAACATAGTGTTTAATAACGCAGGCTCCACATTCTTAACACACTGCCTGTGTTTGATTCTTGTGTGATTTTTATGGGTTTTCTTTTTGAGCTATATTTATCATATTTTGCTATTAAGGCACTGAATTCATAAAGTAATTTAAGGACTTGTCCATTTTTTTATTATCAGAGATATTTAAGAAACACTAGCATTCAGTTGAAGTCTCCTTACAAATTATCAAGGAAAAAATACGGAAGCAGAGGGAATATAAAACTAAGGGCTCTTTTTTTCCCTTTGTTCTTTCTTTACTTCAGTTTTGAGATATATGTTCTAACATTAGTTTTTGATCAGAGTCCTTCCCTTAGTAATTTCTTCAGATAGTAGAAATGAGTGGTAGGCTCAGAATCTTTTTGTAGCTTCAAACATCTTTCCCTTACCTATTGGGAGTGATGGGTATATGATTAATGTATCTGAGCTCTTTTCTCATAAAAAACATGTTGATGTTATTCCACCATCTTCTATTTTCCACTCTTTCATGTAAATTTTCCATTTGTCAGCTTGATTTGTCTTTGTTTATAACTGCATTACTCTTTGTGTCAAGGAGCATGGGGTTTTATACTCATCTTTATCCTTGAAGTTCACACTTTTTACCAGTATATGCCTAGGTATGTAACTTATTCATCAAACTTCCCTTTCATTATGCAAATTCAAATCTTTCTCCAGCTCAAGAAAAATTTCTTGTATCATATGCTTGATTATTCCCCTCCTCCACAAGTTTATTTGACTGCATATAGAAATCCTATTAGTTGCAAGTCCTTCATTTCTCTATGGCTTACATCTCTTTGGGTTTTTGGTGTGTGCTTACAGGAAATTCCAATACCTGATTTTTAGGTTGTAAATTCAGATTTTGACAGCATCTGTTCTGTCCTTCAATTTGCCTCCTGCTGCTGCTTCTTTTTTTATTAGTTTCAAACCATGACTTTTCCTGAAATGCTCTTGTAGCTCTTGTTCAAGTTATTCTCTGTCTCTTCCACCAGTTCTGTTTTGCAGAGTCCCTATTCTGCTTGATCAGAAGTTTCCCTCTCTGGTTGTTGGACCCCCTTAAAAGTGGCATTTTTTTCTTTGCAGGTCTCATTGGGGTTTACTACTGATCATACGTGGCAGTGTGAAATAAGAACATTCCCTGTCCACGTGGCCGGAGGTGTAGCCACAGACATGTAGTCGGTCTCCCACTGAAGGAAGTCTCCCTGCTCCCTGGAACTCTCCCAGCCAGCTCACCTAATCAGCTTCTCCTCAGCATCATGGTAAGGGAAAGAAGAAATACACTTACATGGGGCAAAATTTTATTTTCTCCCTAGAGTTCCTTAGATCGCTGTGGTCCAAGATCTTCCCATGATTTTCAGCATACCAGTGTTGCTGTATGGCTTTCTACTGAGCTTCTGATTTATGTGACCCATGTTGACAAAGTTCTGCTCCAGCTCTCCGCACCATGCTGTCAGCCAAACCAACAAATTTACTCATTTCCAATTACCCCCAGATCCCAGTAGCCACTTAACTCAGGACAAGCATATGGATAAAGCTGAAGGCAGAGAAGAAAAAAATGCATTCATTTAATCATTTTTCAAGAGTTCTCCAAAAGATTAGGTTGGTAAGAAGATAACACCAGCTGCAAATCACTGTCACTCTCCCTCACATCAACCCTGTGCCTAGAAACAAGACACATATTTATGTTTACTACTGGACTCCCCACTCAAGAGTGTAAGTTTCAAGAAGGAAGAGTCTTAATTCATTGGGTTTGCTGCTGCACCCCATCCCCAAGCCTGCTCTACCCATAGCTATCCCCATCTCAATTGATAGCAACACCTTACTTTTGATTGCTCAGGTCAAAACCCAATGCTTCATTCTTGACCCCTATCTTTCTCACTCATCCAACAATTAAATCCATCCTGAAATATGTAAGCTCTATCTTTAAAAGATATCCAGAATCTGGCTACTTCCTCCCACATCCATGACTCCCCTCTGCTTCTAGCCACCATCCTTTGTCTCCTAGATTATTATAATAGTCTTACTGCCCTCCAACCTTCAACTCTTGCTCCTCTACTCTCCATTCTCAACACAGCAGCTAGAACTGTCCTTTTGCAACATCAATCATCTTTTTAAACAAACATACCTACTTGAAATGTGTGATAGATACCTAACCATTTCACTCAGAATAAGAGCCAAGATTACTACGATGGCCTCCAAGTCCCCAAATATCAGTATCCCCATGACTTTTCTCATTTTATCTCTTGTTCTCATTTCCTTGCTCACTCTGCTCAGCCATACGGATTCCTTACTATTCTTCAAGCTTGCCAGGCATATTCCTGACTTAACGTTTTTTACCTACTCTTCTCTCTGCCTCAACTATTCACATGACTAATAATCTTCATGCCTCCAAGATTTTGCTCAAATATCATTGTCTCAGTGAAATCTTGCCTGGCAAGGTTTTTTATTATATTTTCCAAAAGCTTCATTGAGGTATAATTGGCATACCTACAATAAACTACACATATTTAAAGTGCTCAATCTGATAAGTTCTGACATATGTATAAACCCAGGAAATCATCAAAACAATTGGAGAGTGAAAATATCCATCCTGCCCCAAAGTTTCCTCATTGTCCTCTTTAATCCTTCCCTTCAGCTCCTCCCTGTTCCTCCCTAATATTTTCCATCCCTAGGCAAACGCTGCTCTGCTTTCCATAACAATGAACTGGATTGCAATTTCTAGGGTGCATATAAATGGAATCATAAATAGTATATACTTTTTCTAACTTTTTTCACTTAGTTTAACTATTTTGAGATTTGCTCTGTTCATCAATTCCTTTATATTGCTGAGTAATATTCCAGTATACGGATATACCAAAAGGTGTTTTATCCATTGACTTGTTGATAGACATTTGAGTTGTTTCCAGTTTTTAGCTATTGCACACAAGTGCTATAAACCCTTGTGTACAAGTCTTTGTGTGGGCATATGCTTCATTTCCTTTTGGGTAATACCTAGGAGTAGAATTGCTGAATTACATGGAATTTGGATGTTTAACTTTTTAAGAAACTGCCATATTGTTTTTAAAAGTGGTTATATCATTTCACGTGCCCATCAGCAGTTTTTGAGAGTTCCGTTACTCTACATCCTTTCCAACATTTGGTATAGTTAGTCCTTTTAATTTTAGTCATTTGAATAAGTGTATACTATTATCTCATTTTGGCTTTAATTTTCCTTTCCCTAATGAATAATGAGTATTTTTATGTGTTTATTTTCCATCTATCTGCACATCTTCTTTGGCAAAGTTTTTTGTTCAATTTTTGGTTCCTTTTTAAAAAATTGGTTTATTTGATTTCTGATTGAATTTTGAGAGTTTTTTTAAATATATATATATTCTGGATACAAGTCCTTTATCGTATAAATGATTGGCAAATATTTCTCCCATTCTGTGGCTTGTCTTTTCATTCTCTTTCCAGTGTTCTTTGAAAAACAGAAATTTTGTTTTGATGAAATCCAGTTTATCAATTTGTTCTTTTATGGATTGTGCTTTTGTTCTCATATCTAAGAAATATTTATTAAACCCAAAGCCACAACAGTTTTTGCCTATGTTTTCTTCCAGAAGTTTTATAGTTTTAGGTTATTTGTTTTAGGTATATGATTCATTTGTGTGTTTTCTCTTAATATGATTTAAGTGTGGATCAAAGTTCATTTTTTGCATATGGATAGACACTTCCTCCAGCACCATTTGTTGAAAGACAATCTTTTCACCACTAAATTGCCTTTGCATCTATGCCAAGAATCAGTTGCCCATTTATGTGAGAGTCTAGTTCAGTGCTCCATTCTAATACATATTTGTTAATGTTTGTGTCATTACCATGCTGGCCTCGTTACTGTAAAAGCTTCGTAAGCCTTGAAATCAGGTTGTGCTGATCTTTCAAATTTGTTCTTCATGACTGTAAAATTGAAATCCCCCCATTTCTATTGTTTCTTTATATCCACAGTGCTTATTACCTTTTAACATACTATATGATTTATATTTAACATGTAAATCAGTCCCCGACACCAGAACATGAGCTCCATGAGCTGGGATTCTTGTGTTATTGCCACTCACTGGTGAATCTCAAGGACCTAGTACAGTGCTTAACACACAAATGGTTTTCAGTATCTATGTGTCGAATAAGTGAGTCTAGAATCAGACAATTTAAAATCCAACCAAGATCTTAGAGATCACTGTGTCCAACACCCATGTAATTATAAATGTGTAGATGCAGAGCAGCAGAGATGTGACGTCACTGCTCGAACTGTTATTTAATCATGCAGTCCCCATCTGGACTCCAGTTCCAACTTTTGCTGCCTCTCATCCAAGCAGTACTGAACCACTCATGGCCCTGCAAATGTGTCCTCTATCCCACGCCTTTGCACTTTCTCACAGATTGGTACTTTCACTTAATCCTCTTTCCCAGTCCCTCCTTTGTATTTCAGCTCAAATATCACCTATGCAGGGAAAATTTCCAACACCCTCGGGTCTGATTCAGACTGTCCATTTCCCAGCCTTGGTGCCCCCTAACTATGGAGGATGACCTATAGGTTTGCTTATTTTCTGTACTGGACCATGTCCTCAGTGAACCAGAGGATTATGTCTCATAAATGTCTTTATCCGAAGTACCTGACAGCATGGTTGGCATGTAATACATTCAGTTGTTTATTCATATGTGCGTGTGAATCTGCGTTTGTCACTGTTGCTGCATTATTTCATGTTTTATCTTAACCATTAGGAAGGTCTAGCAAATATTACATTGATTTCTCATTGACTTTTATGCTTCTTTTCTTTACCCTAACACCAAGCCAATACAACTAAATAATGCCAAGTATGATAATAGAGTTCCACGAAACTAGTCATAAAGGCCACATTTACTTTTTTATATTTTAAAATATTTTTATCTTATGAATTAAAAGATAAAAGAGCCAAATTTATTATTTAATTTTCTAAAGTTGTATTTTACAAATTGGCACAGCATCCTTGAAAACATGTTAAGTTACTTTGCATTGAAACTGACATCTAGAACAAAATAAAAGTGCTTCCAGTCAACTGGGGCACAGGATTGCAGGAAACCCATCCATCAATTCAGACTTCCACCCCTAGGCAAGTAGTTCATCAGTCAACCAGAGTAATAATAGGGAGCCCTTGACAATTTCATTAAGAAAGTCATAAAACACCTCATATTATATTTGATCAACCTGACTCTGTATATCAGAATCCTTAGCCCAGTTTGTCACTGAAGTGATTTTGAATTTTGCTATGAGGTAAGAAGGGAATGGACTAGTAATAAGAAGCAGTTTATTTAAATCCAAGCAACACTATGACACCTTAGTCAAATTATTTAACTTCTCTGTCTGTGTCTGATTGAAAGGTTGGGGAGGAGACAACAAATGATTTTGTAGGCAAAGTGGCTAGCACATATTGTGACTCACTGAAGATGAGGAGGTGTTAGTTCCCCTCTCTCCTCTGGTGTTAAACCACTTCTGACAATACAGAGCAAATATTCACTCTCATCCTAAACTATACCTCTGACAGATAAAAAGAAGTGAGTGCAGAAGTGTCTCCCACTGAAACTTAGTGTAGCCCCACAATCCTTCTCAAAGCTTCCCTAGATAGCCATGGTGTTGGTACAAGGGGTGAAACATATCTTAACACCTGGGTCTGTATTATGGTTTTTACAGTATTTCTAAAAAATGCAGTTCATAGATCACTGCCCCAGGGAAACAGGTAGACCTTATCAAAAATACAATCCTTGAGCCCCAACCCAATCTCAGTGAAATCAAGTTTCTGCAGTTGCAACTCAAAAATCTGAACTTTCAGCAATTTCCCCAGTTTATTCTTCTGCACATCATAGTTCAAGCACCATTTACTTCACTTCACTTTGATAAGTATTGTTCTGCTGAAAGGAATATGAAATCGACTCTGCCCTAAAAAAGTCATTGGGTAGTGAGGTAGACAGATAACAGCAGGCATCATTATAATGTGGTGATAAAATCTCTAATAGAATAATTAATCACAGTTTCTTAGAAATCTACAGGGGCCCAAAGTAACATCTGTGTGTATATTTGAGACTCTTGGTACACTAAAAATTGAAGAAATGCCAAACCTAATTACAAAATTAAGATGCCACCTAATTCACAAGAGAAACCCAGAGATTTATTAAGAATATATAATTTGAAGCTAATGGTAATCAGTTTGGGCTGGAATTTAAATATAGTGAACTTTTGCAATTGTGTTTAAAGTCTTTTTTTTTTTTCAATCATACCGTATTTCTGTGACAACAGAAAACATTCATTTAGAGATGTTGAAGGTCTAAATTTGAGGCCTAATGACAATTGTCCCTCTAGCCAACCCTTCTGTCCCACCTTGCATTAGCTTCTGAAATGAAAAATTCTTATAGGTGACTGGTTTGGGGAAAGTTCTGAAAGTCTTCGCGGTAGAAGGGCAATGTATCTGGGTGTTGAAGTTGGAATAGAAGTTTGTTGGGATGTACTTTCCATGTTTGGCTTAATGTTGTATGCTCTGATCCAGAGCTTCCATACCCATGACTGCCCTCTTTGTGTTGGTAAACCCCTCAAAGCTTACCACTTCATTTCATAAAGGATGATGGCATAATTCCACAAATTGTTTAGGACTACCTACCATCCATCACTACAGCCCTCAGAAATATTGACCATTGCCATCAGTGAACCTGAGTCAGTGCTGCCAAATGTACACAGGGACTCTGGCAGGGATGAATGTTTTACAGTACGAACAGCTACAGCAAGGAAAGCTCTTGAGTCCCTGTAACCCTCCTCTCACTCCTTGCCACTTCCATCCTCCTGCTAACTTACCTAGAGACTGAAGAAGGAAATGTGCTACCTGCCCAAGTATGGAATGGTTCTGGCCATAGGTCCTAGGCCTAGGCCCTTGTGGCACCCCATCAATCCCCTTGACCCCTCCCCTCAGGTGGTTTGCTAGGAAGAGTCCAGTGTGCTTTATGTCAAACTTCTGCTGCATATATTTTTCCTCCTTTCAAATTTTAAATGACATATATTCCATGAGTTAAACAAAGCAATTTTATTGGAGTCATCTATAGTCTGATGACATAGCAAAGAATAAATATTGATATAAATATGGACCCATGGTAAGAGCTTATTACCAGCTTTCACCCAGATGAGTTATTTATTCATTTGATTCCATTTTCCAATGGCAACAGAATGATAAAATATTCTGTGAGACAACCTGATTATTTTCAAATAAAGTTAAGTTTTATGTTTTATTTCTTATTTTTTAATCTCAATTAAATATAATAACCAAGAAAACAGCAGTCAAAACCATTCTTATTAAATAAGAATTTTTGGTTTTTGTTCCCATTTTTCTACTCATCTGTCCATACAGTGGATAAAGGGAGTGTGAGAAACAAGGCTTTCACAATCACACAGTCACACCATGTAAGCTACATAGTTATGCAATCATCTTCAAGAATCAAGGCTACTGGGTTTCATTTCCACAGTTTCATGTATTTCCTTCTAGCTATTCCAATACACTAAAAACTAAAAAGGGATATCTATAGAGTGCATAAGAATGCCCTCCAGAGTGACCTCTGCACTCCATTTGATATCTCTTAGTCACTGACACTTTATTTTGTTTCATTTCACTTACCCCTTTTGATCAAGATTTTCTCAGTCTTATGATACTGTGTCCAGGCTCATCCCTGGGAGCCATGTCCCACATTGCCAGATAGATTTACACCCCTGGAAGTCATGTTCCCTGTAGGGAGGGAAGGGCAGTGAGTTCACCTGCCGAGTGGGCTCAGAGAGAGAGAGAGAAAGAGACCACATCTGAGCAACAAAGAGGTTCTCTGGGGGAGACTCTTAGGCACAATTATAAGTAGACTTAGACTCTCCTTTGCAGTAACAAGCTTCATAAGGGCAAGCACCAAGATCGAGGGCTTGGCCTACTAAATTGTTGGTCCTCAGTAATAACCCATGTGGGGAAGTCCACCATTTCCACATTTTTCCTCCATTCCTCAGGAGGCCCTGAAAATACATTTTGTTCTCTGCACAAATTACTTTGGTAATGCATTGGGATTTCACACTAACCTGTACAAACCTACCAGATCTCACTTCTTATTCAAAGTTTGAATAAACATACAAGTTAAATTATTTAGTGTGCTGCAGAAAATATAGATCCTGCACCAAATAAACATCTCTTCTCTTGGTCTCACACACACAGAAATTGAAGTTTTAAAGCACAGTCAGAAACGTCCTTTACCCTTTGGCCTGATTTACCTTAATCCTAACCAGAGCTGCTTCATTCATATCTCTAATTGAAGTCTTAACTCTTTGTCAGCATTTTTAACAGTTTCTGTAGAAGATAATACTGACATTAAAAGCTGCTGAGCTCTAGCTCTGAGTTTCAGGTATCACACAGATACCCAAAGTTCCAGAGACCCACCAGGTTATACACAAAGAACTCAGCATCTCAGAATTTGGAGACAACCATTACAACTCAGGAATAGATGTGACTGCTGTACGGGCTTATAATCTAGGGACCATTATAATAAGCATTCCCCTCATAAGCTGTGCTCTAAGATTCAATTCTCAGAGTTTACACATTATAGTTAGTCCATATTAGTGAGGCATTATAATGTTTGTCTTTTCATTTCTGGTATACTTCACTCAAAATGCTGTCCTCAAGATCCATTCACCTAGCTGTGTGTCTCACAGCTTCATTCCTTCTTGCAGCTGCTCAATATTCTATTGTATGCATACACCACAGTTCACCATTCTGTTCATCAGTCAATATACCCTTAGGCCATCTCCATCCATTGCAAATTGTGAATACTGCTGCCATAAACACCAGTATGCAAATGTCCATTCATGTCCCTGCTCTCCCAAGTATATACCCCACAGTGAGGTTGCAGGACCTTATGGCACCCACATACTTAGCTTCTTGTGGAACCACCACAGTGTCCTCCAAATAGGCTGCACCATTCTATTTCCCAACCAAGAGTAAGTAGGTAAATCCCCTCTTCATGTTTTCTCCAGCACTTTTATCCCTCTGTTTATAATTTTCCTGCAATTTTATAGAGATATATTCACATACCATACAATCATCCAGAGTGTGCAATCAGTTGTTCACATATAGTTGTACATTCATCACCACAATCAGCACTTGATCATATTCATGACTCCAAAAAAATCTTTACAAAAGAATAATAAAGAAGAAATAAAAATTTGCAATACAATACAATATAAAACTTTAATGAGGTCAGACAACACCACCACCACCAAGAATCCAATACCCCTCCCTTATATCCCCCTCACATAGATATTTAGCTTTGGTATATTGCCTTTGTTATGTTTAATAGAAGTATATTTCAATGTTACTGTAAACCATAGATTCCAGTTTTCACTGGTTATATTTTTTTCCCCAATACCACCTTTTTTTTAAATACTTTGCAAGGTTGACATTCTTTTGTTTTCTCACATGTAAAAACATTTTTATATTTGTACATTTGTTCACCACCATTGACCACTCTAGGTTTCAACAGTCCATCTTTATTGTCTGTCTTTCCTTCTGATGTCGTACTTGCCCCTAGCCCTCCTCTTTCAGCTTTACTCTCAGACATATTTGTTCAGTGTACTTACAATAGTGTTCTACCATCACACGGTATTATGCTATCCATTTTTGGATCTATACAATCAATCCTGTTGAACATTCTATACTCCTTCAGCATCAAATGCCTGATTTCTACCCTCTTTCTATCTCCTGATAACCTATGATCTCAGTTTTAGTTCTCCAAGTTTGCTCATTAATGTTAGTTCATACTAGTGAGACATTACCATATTTGTCCTTTTGTTTCTGGCTAACTTCGCTCAACATAACATACTCAAGTTTCACCCATGTTTTTTACATGTTCTGTGACTGTTTTGTCTTACAGCTTTGGAATATTCCTTTCTGTGTATATATCACAGTTTGTTCATCCATTTGTCCATTGATGGACATTTGGGCTGTTTCCATTTCTTGGCAATCATGAATAATGTCACTGTAAACATTGGTTTACAAATGTCTATTTGTGTCTTAGCTTTCATTTCCTCTGAATATATACCTGGTAATGGAATTGCTGGATCGTATGGCAATTCTATACTTAGCTTCCTGAAGAACCACCACAAGGCCTTCCAGAGTGGCTGCACCATTCCACATTTTCTCCACAACCTCTCCAGCACTTACAATTTTCTGGGTTTTTTTTTTTTAATAATGGCCATTCTAGTACATGTGAGTTGATATCTCATTGTGGTTTTTATTTGCATTTCCTTAATGGCCAATGAAGTTGAGCATCTTCTCATATGTTTTTGAGCCATTTGTATTTCCTCTTCAGAAAAATGTCCGTGTCTTTCCCCATTTTTTTAATTAGCTTGTTTGTCTTTCTGTTGTTGAGTTGTAGGATCTCTTTATATATGCTGGATAGTAAACCCTTATTTGATATATGGTTTCCAAATATTTTCTCCCATTGCATACGCATAGGCTGCCTTTTTACTTTTCTGACAAAGTCCTTTGATGTTAAAAAAAAAGGGGGGGGCATTAATTTTGAGGAGATTCCATTTATCTATTTCTTCTTGGATTGCTCACGCTTTGGGTGTAAGGTATAGGAAACCACCTCCTATCACAAAATCTTTATGATATTTCCCTACATTTTCTTCTAAAAGTCTTATGATCTTAGTGCTAATGTTTGGGTCTTTGATCCATTTCACATTAATTTTTGTATAAAGTGTGAGATAGGGGTCCTCTTTCATTCTTGTGGAAATGGATAACCAGTTCTCCAAACACCATTTATTGAAGAGGCTGCTCTGTCCCAGTTGCATTAGCTTGACTGCCTTATCAAAGATCAATTGTTTGTAGATGAGAAGATCTATTTCTGAAAACTCAATTTGATTTTATTGGCCAGTGTTCTGGTTTGCTATTGATGCCATTATGCAAAATACCAGAAATGGATTGGCTTTTAAAAGGGTGTTTATTTGCTTGCAAATTTATAGCCTGAAGGCCATAAAAATGTCCAAATTAAGGCATCAGTTCAAGTATACCTTCACCAAACAAAGTCAATGGCATCCTGAAAACCTCTATTAGCTGGGAAGGCATGCAGCTGGCATCTCCTGATCCTGGGCTATGTTCCAGGTCCACTCTCAGCCCCTGCGCCTTCTTCAAAATGTTGCTCTTGGGGTGTTTTGCCCTCTCCTAGCTTCTCCAGAACAAACACTGGGCTAGCATCCCCAAAGTGTCAGCAAAAGTCTGCTTTCAGCAGCCATCTCCAAAATGTCTCTCTGAACTGCTCTCCAAAATGTCACTCTCAGCTGCTCCCTTAGCTTCTTCTGTCCCTGAATTTTTTTATAGGCCCCCAGTGATTAAATCAAGATCCACCCTGAATTGGCATTGTCCATATTTCCATGGAAATAATTTAATCAAACATTTCATCCACAGTTGATTGAGTCAATCTTCATGGAAATCAAAGAATTCCAATCTAATAAACACTAATATGTCTCCACCCTACCAGGATTGCATTAAATAATATGGCTTTTGGTGAGACATAATATATCCAAGCTAGCAAAGTTGGTATATCTGTCTTTATGCCAGTGCTGTTTTCACTACTGTAGCCTTGTAGTCTGCTTTAATGTCAGGTAGTGTGAGGACTCCCACTTCATTCCTCTTTCCCAAGATATTTTTGACTACTAGGAGCACCCTGCCCTTCCAAATAAATTTGGTTATTGTTTTTTATATTTCTGCAATGTAAGTTGTTGGAACTTCAATTGGTATTGCATTGAATCTATAAATAAGTTTAGGTAGAATGGACATCTTATCTATATTTAGTCTTCCAATCCATGTACATGGTATGTTCTTCAATTTTTTTAGATCCTGTTTGATTTCTTTTAGCAGTTTCTTATCATTTTCTGTGTAGAGGTTTTTTGTGACCTTGATTAAGTTTATTTCTAAATACTTGATTTTTTGGTTGCTACTGAAAGTGGAATTTTTTTCTTGATTTCCTCCTCCTGTTGCTCATTACTTGTGTAGGAACACTACTGATTTTTTCATGTTGATCTTGTAGCCTGCCACTTTGCTGTATTCATTAATTAGCTCTAGTAGCTCTGCTGTAAATTTTTCTGGATTTTTTACATACAGGATAGTGTCATCTGGAAACAGTGAAAGTTTAACTTCTTCCTCTCCTATTTGGATGTATATATGTATGTATTTTGCCTAATTTTTCTAGCTAGAACATTCAGCACAATGTTGAGTAACAATGATGACAGTGGGCATCCCTGTCTTGTTCCTGATCTTAGAGAGAAAGCTTTCAGTCTTTCCCCATTCAGTATGATGTGATGTTAGCTGTGGGTTTTTCATATATTGCCTTAATCATGTTGAGAAAGTTCCCCTGTATTACTATACTTTTGAGTATTTTCATCAAGAAAGGATGTTGAATTTTGTCAAATGCCTTTTCTGCATTGATTGGGATGATCATGTGTTTCCTCCACTTTTATTTATTGATGTGCTGTATTACACTAATTTATTTTCTTACGTTGAACCAGATTTGCATATCTGTAATAAACCCCACCTTGTTGTGTTGTATAATTCTTTTAATGTGCTGCTGGATTTGACTTGTGAGATTTTTATTGAGGATTTTTGCATCTATATTCATTAAAGAGATTGACCTAAAATTTTCTTTTTTTTAGTATCTTTGTCTGACTTTAGTATTAGGGAGATGTTGGCTTCATAGAATGAGTTAGGTAGCTTTCCCTCATTTTCACTTTTTTGAAGAGTTTGAGAAGGATTGGAAGTAATTCTTTCTTGAATGTTTGGTAGAAATTCACATGCAAAGCCATCTGGTCCTGGGTTTTTCTTTTGGGGGAGCTTTTTGCTGACTGACTCAATCTCTTTATTGTGACTAGTTTGCCGAGATCATCTATTTCATCTTGAGTCAATGTTGGTTTTTCATACTTTTCTAGGAAGTTGTCCATTTCATCTAAGTTATCTAGTTTATTAGCATATAGTTGCTCATAGTATCTTCACATTATGTTTTATTTCTGCAGGGTCAGTAGTTATATCCCCTTTCCCATTTCTGATTACATTTGTTTGCATCTGCTCTCTTCTTCTTTTCTGTTAGCCTAGCTAAGGGTCCGTTGATTTTATTGAATTTTTACAAGAACCACCTTCTGGTTTTGTTGATTCTCTCTATTGTTTTTCTGTTCTCAATTTCATTTATTTCTGCTCCAATCTTTGTTATGTCTTTCCTTTTGTTTGCTTTGGGATTAGTTTGCTGTTTTTTCTCTAGTTCTTCCAGGTGGACAGTTAATTCCTCAATTTTTGCTCTTTCTCCTCTTTTTTTTTTTTATTAAATTCAGTTTTATTGAAATACATTCACACACCATACAATCATCCATGGTATACAATCCACTGTCCACAGTATGATAACATAGTTATGCGTTCATCACCACAATCTATCTCTGAACATTTTCCTTACATCAGAAATAACCAGAACAAGAATAAAAAATAAAAGTGAAAAAAGAACACCCAAATCATCCCCCCATCACACCCCATTTGTCCTTTAGTTTTTATCCCTATTTTTCTACTCATCCATACACTAGGTAAAGGGGGTGTGATCCACAAGGTCTTCACAATCACACTGTCACCCCTTGTAATCTACATTATTATATAATTGTCTTCAGGAGTCCAGACTGCTGAGTTGGAGTTTGGTAGTTTCAGGTATTTACTTCTAGCTATTCCATACATTAAAACCTAAGAGGTGTTATCTGTATAGTGCATAAGAATGTCCACCAGAGTGACCTCTTGACTCCATTTGAAATCTCTCAGCCACTGAAACTATTTCGTCTCATTTTGCATCCCCCTTTTGGTCAAGAAGATACTCTCAGTCCCACGATGCCAGGTGCACATTCATCCCCAGGAGTCATATTCTGCATTGCCAGGGAGAGTTACACCCCTGGGAGTCAGGTCCCACGTAGGCGGGAGGGCAGCGAGTTCACCTGTCGAGATGGCTCAGTTAGCGAGAGAGAGAGGGCCACATCTGAGCAACAAAGAGGTACTCAGGGGGAGACTCTTAGGCACCATTACATGCAAGTTTAGACTCTCCTTTGTGGTAATGAGTTTCATAGGGGCAAGTCCCATGCTCAAGGGCTCAGCACATCAAACCGCCAGTCCCAATGTTTGTGACAACATCAACACCAGTCCAGGTGAGGATGTCCAACACATCTGGACCTTCCCCCAGATCCTTGGGGCTGGGGAGGGGGAGGCTGTAAATATATTTTTTATTATCTGCCCAAATTACTCTGGGATGTGTCACTATTTCACTCCAGCCTATACTAACCTACCGTATCTCACTTCCTGTTCAAAGTTCCATGCAATTGTGGTGCTTGAACAAATCGATTGTAGAGTTGTACCGTTTAGAAAATTTAGATCCTGTACCAAATAGATATCTATTCCCTTGGTCTCATATGGAAGTTGAAGTTTTAAAACACAATCAGTTTCAACCTTTACCCTTTGGCCTGGCTTACCCTGGTCTTAACCAGACCTGCTTCATTCATATCACTAATTAAAGTCTGGGCTCTTTTTCAGCTTTTTTTTTTTTTTTTTTTTTTGACAGTGGCTGTATGCACTAATACTGACATTCATATCTGCTGAGCTCTAGCTCTGAGTTTCGGGTGTCTCAGAGATATGCATTGTTCCAGAGACCAATCAGGTTATATGCTAGGGAATCAGCATCTCAAAGTTTAGAGATAGGCATTACAATTCAGGGATAGAGTTAACTGCTGTAAGAGCTTACAATCTAGGGACTATTACAATTATTATGTCCACGTTAGGCTATGTTCTAAGATTCAATTCTGAGTTTACACACTGTAGTTGGTCCATATTGGTGAAGCATCATCCCTCTCACCATGTTTTCTCCAACACTTTTACTCCTATATACATATTTTCCTACAATTTTATAGAGTTATATTCACATACCATACATTTATCCACAGTGTACAATCAGTTGTTCATGGTATCATCATAAAGTTGTACATTTATCACCACAATCAGTGCTTGAACATACTTATTACTAAAAGAAAAAATGTTTTTTTAGCAATAAGAAAAAAATGATGAAAAGAAAAATAACATGTCATACAATACAATATACTAGTAAGGACAGCAAATAACACCACTACCAGGAATCCCATATTCCTCCCCTATATCCCCCTCTCATATACATTTGGCGTTGGCATATTGCCTTTGTTACATTTAATGGAGGTATATTACAATGTTACTGTTGACCATAGACTCCAGTTTGCTTTGATTAAGTTTTTTCCTGAATACCATCCCCTTTTCAAATTTCTGCATGGTTGACATTCATTTGCTTTCCCACATGCAAAAACATTTTTATATTTGTATATTTAGTAACAGTCATTGGCCACTCCAGTTTTTGCCATGTTATACAGTCCCAGTCTTTATCATCTGTCTTTACCTCTGGTGTCATACATTCTCCTATCCTACCTCTTTCAGCTTTACTCACAGACATCTTTGTTC